>NC_139547.1:2622079-3822079 GCF_965153285.1 Podarcis tiliguerta
GTGGGGTGCTTCTGCCAGCAACTAAAAATGCACCTGCTTATCTGGGCATTTCCTGAACATTAGTACCAGCTCCGGTAATAATACAGGACCGGCACTCCGCTTTCCACCAGAGCTCTTGTCTCAGGTGCCACAAATGAAGCAGACTCTGGTTCTTTCGTTTGCTTAGTATTATGGTTAACCTTATTTTAAAGGTCTAACAGCCTATATTTCCACCCCTTACTTTGCTGCATATTTTGTAACTTTAAATCTCCCCTGTGGTTTTCTCATCAAAGAGTACTTGCCCCACACTTGGATCTTAGCATCCAGGACTTCTCCTTTCTCTACCTTTTCCTCCTCATAAGCAAAACAATGAGCATTTGGTATTAACACTTGAAGAGAAAGAAGGCTACTCCCTAGAATGCTTTGGCATTTGCTCTTGTGTTCTCCGTTCTGTTTCTTCTGGAGAGTTCCCAAGTGTCCCATTTTCAATGCATAGTGAAAGCTTTCTCAATTAGTGGTGGAAGGTGCGGCACTTGCTAGTTCCCCCATGGGCACCCCGGCAGCACACACACTCGCAGTCATTATCTATAGAAATTCAAGGCAAAATCGGTACCCCCAACAAAAATTTAAAATTTGGCTTTGTAATTTGGAACTAATGTGATTTGATTGGTTTGTTAATAAAAAATATTTTTTAAAAAAAAGAAATTCAAGGCAAAATCATAGAATTGTAGGGTTGGAAGGGACCCCCAAGGGTCATCCAGTCCAACCCCCTCCAATGCCAGAATCACAGCTAAAGAATCTAAGATAGATGGTCGTCTGACCACTGCTTAAAAACCTCCAGTAAAGAGACCACCAGCTTCCCAGGGAGTCCGTTCCACTCTTACCGTCAGAAAGTTCTTTTAACGTTCAGTCAGGATCTCCTTCCTTGTACCGTAATTTGAATCTATTAGTCCTCCTGGTGTCCTCTTTTCCAAGATAAACATACCCAGCTCCTTCAACAGTTCCTCATAAGACATGACTTCCAGACCCTTGATCATCCTAAAGTTGCCCTCCCCTGCACACGTTCCAGCTTGTCAACATCCTTCTCAAATTGTGGTGCCCCAAATTGGACACAGGATTCCAGGTGTGGTCTGACCAAGGCAGAATAGCGTGGGACTATTACTTCCCTTGATCTGGATACTTCTCTTGATGCAGCCTTGAATAGCCTTAGCTCCCCCCCCCCCCCCCCCGCTGCATCACACTGTGGACTCATGTCAAGCTTCTGGTGTTGTACTAAAACCCCTAGATCCTAGTATCCCTAGTATAATGCCACTGAAACAGTTGTGGCTTCTCCCAAAGAATGCTGGGAACTGTGCTGACTCCCCTATTCCCCTTCCCAGAGTTCCCCAGGGAACTCACCTTCCCCCAAAAGGAAAGCAGTGCCCAATCTGGCAACAACAGAATAAATGATGCAAGGAGGAGCTGCAGCCCAAAGCAGCAAGAGAGGTGGTCAGGGAACACCTAGCTCCAGGGCCTGGTGAGCTGCACCCAAGGGTACTAAAGGAGCAAGCTTGTTTTCCCCTACTTCAGAGGGTAGAACTTGGACCAATGGGTTCAAATTACAAGAAAGAAGATTCCGACTAAACATCAGGAAAAACTTTCTGACAGTATGAGCTGTTTGGAATGGATTCTCTCAGGAGGTTGTGAACTCTGCTTCCTTGGAGCAAAGCTTGGGTGGCCATCTGTCATGGTTGCTTTAGCCGAGATTCCTGCATTGCAGGGGGTTGGACTAGATGACCCTTGGGTCCCTTCCAACTCTACTCTCCAATTCTATTATTCTGTGGTTGTTAATCCACTCTCGGAATTGTAGCTCGGGGTGTCTCCTAACAACCCTCTTCCCCTCTAACAAACTACAGCTCCCATATTTCTTGGCGGGGGAGCCAGGCCTGTTTAAAGCGGCATCACGGCGCCTTAAATGCGTGGTGCAGACGTCGCCTTGGCGGGACCTAATGGAAGAGACCTTGCCTTCTCCAGGAGGCTGCAAAAAGAGGGACAAATCAAGGTGTGCAAAGCAAAGCTTCTCTCCAGGTGCCTCCCCTCGTCGCCTGCAAAGTGCGGCCTGCCCCCCCCCCGCCCCGCCCCACAGGGGTCTCCTCCTCGGAGCCCCGCCTCCCCCGGAGCCTGGGAACCCCTACCTGCTGTCAGGGGGCGCGAGAGGGCCGCCATCTTTGAACCTGGCACGCCGGGCAGAGCAGCTGTAACGGAGAACCCGCTTCCATGAAGCCAGAGCGAAGGCGGGAGAGCGCTGGCAACGGCACCGCCGCAGGCTCAAAAAGGTAAGAGAAGCGGCGCTCGCGAAAAGATGGCGAGGCGGCCTTCGCCGGGAAGAGGGGCAGAAAGGAGCCGCCGCGCGGTCCTAGCGCGACCCTTTTTTCTAATGGCTTTAGCCAAATACTCCCGTTTGACTCAAAGGGGAGGGGAGACTTCCAGTCTAAGAAGCTCGAAAGTCAGAGCTAAATCCAACATCCTTCCCTAGTTTGTGCCCAACATCTGGTGTGTGTGTGTTTAAAAGAAGCATAAAGGATCAAACCCAGGGGTCAGCAAACTTCCCCCCCCCCACTGGCCCTCAGACCTTGTGGGGGCCGGACTCTATTTTGGGTGGGGAAATGAACGAATTCCTATGCCCCACAAATAACCCAGAGGTGCATTTTAAATAAAAGCACACATTCTACTCATCCGCGGGCCGGATTGAGAAGGCGATTGGGCTGCATCCGGCCCCTGGGCCTTAGTTTGCCTACCCATGATCAAACCTCCCTACAAGGTAGGCTCTACCTGACTCTGACATCCAAGGCAGCACCACCAGCACCACTCAGTTGGGCTGGGTATTTATTATTATGTGCATTTTATTTATTGTTTATGACTATGTTTGTTATGTTGTAGTTACGCGTGTTTTTCATGTTGTAAGCTGCCTTGAGCAGGGGTTGAACTACGGAAGGCAGCATACAAATAAAACTGTAGAAATCCAGAATGAGGCAGCTAGACTGGTGACTGGGAGCGGCCACCAAGACCACATAACACCGGTCCTGAAAGACCTACACTGGCTCCCAGGACATTTCCGAGCACAATTCAAAGTGTCGATGCTGAACTTTAAAGTCCTAAACGGTCTCAGCCCAGTATACCTGAAGGAGTGTCTCCACGCCTATCGTCCAGCCCGGACACGGAGGTGCAGCTCTGCGGGCCTTCTGGTGGTTCCCTCACTGCGAGAAGCAAAGTTACAGGGAACCAGGCAGAGGGCCTTCTTGGTGGTGGCACCCGCCCTGTGGAATGCCCTCCCGTCAGATGTCAAGGAAATAAACAACTATCTGACTTTTACAAGACATCTGAAGGCAGTCCTGTTTAGCCCAGAGTGGCTGGGAAAACCCTGCCAGATGGGCAGGGTATAAATAATAAATTATTATTATTATTATTAGTAGTAGTAGTAGTAGTAGTAGTAGTATTTATTAAATGTATGTACTTTGGTGCTTTACCAAACAGAGAGTAAGCCTCTATCTGCAGATGCAGTCTACCTCTGAATACCAGATGCTTGGGACTAAAGACCCTGGATCACCTGTGGCCTTAATATTAAGCTGCAGAAGGATAGGCATGTTAGTCTGTTGCTGCAAGCACACTAAGAGACCCTTGGGCACCTTAAAGGCAAGATGCTTCCCACTGTACATGTTGCCCTCCTCAACTGTCATTAAGCCCCCAGGCTATACTGCTGGGGATGTGTGCCCCCACTTCTCTGGAGTAGATTTTCAGGGCACGTTGAAGGCTGCAGAAGGTCGGGAGGGGCAGCAGAAACCAAGTGTCCGGCCATCATACACTAGATCAGTGCTTCTCAAACTATTTTCTCTGGGACACACTTTCAGAATAAAAAATTGCTCATGCCACACTGAGTTTTTTTAATTGATAAGACATAAGGCAAAGCAAAAAGAAACAACTCCTAGCTGGAGACATGATAAAGGCAAAGGTAAAGGACCCCTGACAGTTAAGTCCAGTCGTGAACAACTCGGGTTGCTGCACTCATGTCGCTTTACTGGCTGAGGGAGCCAATGTTTGTCCACAGACAGTTTTTCTGGGTCATGTGGTCAGCATGACTAAGCTGCTTCTGGCGAACCAGAGCAGCGCATGGAAACCTTCCCGCCGGAGCGGTACCTGTTGAACTACTCACATTTTGATGTGCTTTCGAACTGCTAGGTTGGCAGGAGCTGGGACCGAACAAGAGGAGCTCACCCTGTCGCGGAGATTCGAACCACCGACCTTCCGATCAGCAAGCCCAAAGCTGAGAGGTTTACACCACAGCACCACCCACGTCCCAGGAGACATGATAGAGTTGCATAAAATGATGCTTGGCCTGCATGCTCTGCATGCACCAGGAATTTAAAACTAGTCCTCTTTCGGATCCTGTTGGATTCTAGGTACCAACAGCCCCAGCCAGCATGTCCAACGGTCATATTGGAAGATGCAGTCCGTCACCATCTGGAGGGCACCCTGCCCCCGCTCCCCACCCCTGGGATGCATTAGCTCAGAATGTGGAGTTGGGAGGGATCCCAAGGGTCATCTAGTCCAACCCTCTGCAATGCAGGAATCCTGCCCAGAGCCAACCCTGGGTGGGCTGGAACCACCAACTGGTATAATCCCGTGCACACTTAACTGGGAGCAAGTCCTGCTTGAAATCAATGGAGCTTACTCCTGAGTAGGCATGCAAAGAGCAGTGTGGCTCATGGGGTTGTCTGCGGGGATGAAGTGGGGGTTATGTACACCACCTTGAGCTCCATGGAGGAAAGCGGTGTGTGTGTATATCTAAACAGTTAAGTTTTAATTTTATTTCACAGCATAAAAATACAAAAGAACCAGAAATCAAACCCCCAACTCCCCCTTCCACAAACACATTTAAAAGGACTTAGAGTGCTAAGAGGATTTATGTTGCCATCTGTTTTCCGTCCCTCGCAGATGGCTCCCTGGCACGCAGGATCGCGTGGAGAATCCTGCATTTCTGGGGGCTGGACTATTTGTCCTCTGGGGCCCCTTTCCCCATGCTTTATGCTTCAAATGATTCTTGTCTTCTCTTGTTGTTTTTAAACTGATCATTTTATTGTTTTATTCTCTTTTTAAACCGCGTAGCAATCAAGAGGCGTGTGGCTTTGATGAAATAAATGGTGTCTCTCTCCGCGTGTGTCCCCGACGGCGCTGCAGCCTCGCCCCGCGAGAAGAGGCCGCCGCGGCCTCCTCCGCCCCGAGCTCTTGGTCTCTCGGCCCCGAGGAAGGCGGAGCTCAGCCGCCTGGGCGCCGCCGGGGCCGCCGCCTTCTCCTTCCCCGCACGCGGAACCTTCTGCGCTCGACCGAGAGGCGGAACTTCCTCGCCGGGCGGAGGGAGGCGGCCGGGCCGGGCGGCGTAGCGGAGGCGGCGAGGAAGAAGACGAGGACATGGCGGGCGCGGCGCTGGCTGCGGGCGGAAGGCTGGGCGCCGCCTTGGAGAGACTGGGCGCCGCCACGGCCCACCCCGAGCGGTTCCTCAGGTAAAGCGGGCGCGCGTGCTCACGTTATGGCCATTTTGGAAAAAGTAGAACGCGTGTCTTCAGCATCCCGAAGCACGCGGGCGAGTGATGCCCGGCGAGAGTCGGCCCCACTGAGACCCTTGAGTTAGTTGGTTTCATGGAAACAGAGAATCGTAGAGTTGGAAGGGACCCCCGAGGGGCATCTAGCCCACCCCCCGCCATGCTGGCCCCGGGCGCCGCAGGAAGGCTTCCTCTCGAGGACGCCTCGCGCGGGATATTGCCCTCTCCCTTTCTGTGGGGGGTTACAGGCATTATAGGGGGTAATTCCAGGCGGGGGGAGCCTGTGGTCGTCCAGGCTGTAGGTCGTTGCTGGGCTACAATTCCCTCCATCCCAGATGGTTGGCACCGCTATCTGGGGCAGGGGAGTCCAGCAACGACTTAAGAGCCACCCACCTCACACCAGGGGCAGACTTGGATAATAGGGTGCCCTCAGCGAAGACAAAATTTGGCGCCCTCCCAAAAATATTTCTTATTTTCACAACAGAATCATAATTCATTTTGGTACAGTTGTTTTAAAATGGATCTCAGTAGGTACCCATAAATAGGGGTGTTTTTTAAAAAATTATTATTATTATTATTATTATTATTTTGCACCCCCTTGGCTTGGAGGGGCCAACCTTTACGTTGGAACCAGCCACATCACCTTAAATCTGGCACTGTACACACACACACAGAGTGTTACATGTGTATACAGAGAGAGGAGGAGGAGGAGAGAGAATGTTTTTAAGCATCAAACAGCAGTCCAGGTAACTTTGCTTTGGATCTTGGAAGACTATCCTCAGTACTGTAGCCATGGGGGTTTCCACAGGGGGGGTGTCACCACTAGGAAGGCGGACAAGGGACAGTGCCTGTCAGATGGACCATTTAGAAGGGCTTCTTCAGCAGATCTCAAAGCACGGTGTGGTAGATACAGGGAGAAGTTCTCCTTTGAGTTTTGGGGACCCATGGCATTGAAGGCTTTCTGCATTAACCTCAAAACCTTGAGTATTGTTAGTGTATTAGCAAACTGCAGTTTGTTCAGAACTGATGTTGCATGGCCAACTTGCGTGCATTCTGTACCAGCAGTAATGGTATATATAAGCATGCCTAATTTTATTCTGCAGATATTGCTCCTTATGAGGACATGGGCGCAGCTGCATGCAGTCCAGCCTCCGACTCCCCTGCTGCTGCCCCCCTTCTGGCCACAGGAGTGGAGCTGGCTAGGGCTGGGGCCAGGTTTTCCCCCTCCCACCCCTGCAGCCATGGGGACCTGGCTTAATAGACTACAATATAGTGTAAATTTGTGTGACTTGCTTTATTGAGATATTTGGTTTTCTGTGGTGGTCTGGAACTGAACCTGCAATATCGCTGAGATATGCCTGTATATTCACATACTTTTCCTGTTTCTGCATCTTGATCTGACAAAGACCTAAACTTTATGACTTTTAACATGCACGATGTCTTACAATTTTTTTTGACTCCAGCATTCAGGATGGACTTGCAGATGATTTCATCTCTCTAACAAAAACATTATACGATTTCCACAAGATGCTTGGAGCTGATGTTATTTCTGGAAGTCCTTTAAAGGAACTGGTGATAGAGAACTTTGATGAAGAGCAGATTTGGCAACAGCTAGAACTCCAGAATAATGCAGTTCTAGGCTACTTCAAGAGAGCTGTTGCTAGAGATGTGGAGGGAGAGGAGGATCTATGCCTTCTTCCAGCTTCAGACAAGGATGGTTCTGACTCAGAAGACAATGAGGATCAGGCGGGTAATGAGGACCAGATGGAAGTAGAGGCAGATTTCAACAATGGTCATCTTGAAGAGGAAAGTGAGCTTGAAGGAAAGAGAAATCGGCTTGGGACCATGGAAGACGATGCATTTAGTGACAATGATTCCAATATGGACTTTGACATTGATAAGTTGGAGCAGCAAACCCGAACATCAAAAAGCACTGTGAAAAAAACAGGAGAAAAGTCCATAGTGGATGACAGATTTTTCAAACTGGCTGAGATGGAGGCTTGTTTGGATGCAGTGGAGAAAAGACAAATCGGAGAGAAGGGTGATGATGATGAAGAAGAAGGAATAAATTACTTTGAGGACATTTTTTCTGAAGATGATGAGAGTGAGGATGAAGAGGAATTTGGAGACTCCAAAACGAAGGTAACTGCATAAAAAGGTGTAAAACATCATATGTTAAAAGCTAAACACTCAGAGGGTTTAGTAATGACTTCATAACGCAACTGTCTTTTTTATTAATAGCATTTTGTGGAAACAAATGCAGTTGAACATTACAGACATAATCATAATAACAATACAAAGAAAACCATAATAAATCAAGACAACATGCTCCATGTGTACAAGTAAGGGGTAAGAGCAGGGAAGTAGTGAGGGAGCTGGTGGTTCAGATCAACCCATTCATTGCTCAAACGTTCAAGTAATAGATCTGTATAAGGAGTCCATATATCAGAGAACTTCCCATCTTGTATTTTTGAAAAGTTACCTTCTCACATGCTGCCTGTAACTGTCGGTAAATAACAGGCTAACTATTTGCATTGTGTTCGTTAATTGGAAAAGGACTCACAATTTGCATTGACTGCCACTAAGAATGGACTAAATGGAGAACAGCAAAATGGCAGCTGAACTTTTCATTGCTCTAGCTGGAGCAAAGGTGTATCTGAATCCCTGAGGCATCTGAAAGCAGAGTAGGAAGAAAAGCGATGTATGAGAACATGTTGAAGAATATTCTCAAAGTACTTTTTAACTTTAAATCACATGGGTCACTTTGGCCACATCCATGCTTGCAGGTCCTGAAAATAGAATTGATTGTTAATAAAATATTTTAAGACTTTGGTTCATGCTTCTTCAGGAAAAAACTGTAAGCTATCCAGTTTATTTAATAAGCCTGACTATTTAATATAGCCCCTTTACTCATTTATCTTGTTCAAATGTTACGTTGAAACTTCAGGAGCCTCTTTGTAACCTCTTGCTGGTTTCCCTCCTCTTCTTCCCAGCAGATCATCAAAAGTGCTCGTGATCTTAAATATCAGGACTACTTTGATCCTGTGGGTGATTATGAAGACTTCACAAGTGAACACAAGGATAGTGACAGTGACCAGATTGAGGGAGAAGAGGAAGAAGGCGACATAGATGATGAGGAAGAAGAGGAAGAAGGCGACATAGATGATGAGTATGTGGCTGATATTTTGAGGGCAGTGCTAAGTGGATAATAAAATGAAATGACCAGTGCATGTTTACTCAGATGTTAGTTTCTTTGTACTCAGTGTCGTTTTCTCTCTGGTAAGTGTGCGTAGAATTGCATTTTGGGGAGCAGAGGTAATCTTCTGTGAGGAGATAAATATTGTTGTGTTGTCAATACAATAGCATATTTCCTATCTGGAGAGCTATACTGCTTGCAGAGTCATGTATGAATAGTAACAGGGTCATCAACATGGTGTCTGGAGACATACTCATTAAGGCCTTCCCTGGTTCCCACATGGCTCTTCTTTCCTCACTCTGATCCCCAAATTAGGTTTGAAATAAGCCTTCTCTTGTAGCCAGCAGAATAGGCTTCTCTCTCTCTCTCTCTCTCTCTCTCTCTCTCTCTCTCTCTGTGTGTGTGTGTGTAGTGTCCATGACAGGTTTTCCAGTTTGCAGACGTGTCCAGAATGTTTTGTGAATGGATACTTTCCTCAGGGCACTTTTGTGTGGTGTCCCGGCAGGCTCATGTGTTTATGAATGAATCAAAAGCTTAATGAAAGTCCTTTAAAGGTCTCTTTTTCATGTAATGCTGTTTAACTACAGAGCTGAGGAAATGGATGAAATCAAACAGAAAGGAGGGAATGAAAAAAGCAAAGATCCTTCTAAACGAGTGACGTTCAGCTTGCCAAATGACAGTGACACAGAAGAGGAGATAGATATGTTACAGGCAAAGAGAAATAGTTCCGCTGAAACAAAGTCGTCCTTTGAGAAAAGACAGGAAAAGGTAAACTTTCTGTTGCATCCCACCAAACCAAATGCGTTTACCTCATGCCATCTGAAACTAGCATGTTTATAACAAAAAATAACAAACAGAAAAGAGAATAAGGCAGTGTTTGGGATCCTAAGATAAGTTAACTTAAGGAGGTTTACAGAAGGAAAGTTTCCTGTTTCCTCTTGCCTCTGGCAGACCCCATGCATCCTAAAAATCGTTTTGTAGGATTGGGGCTCCTGAACATTGGGGGATGGGGTGCAGGAGACTGATGGGGAAAGGGGGGTGGCATCACCCAAAATTGATCTTGGAGCCTAAGATAAGGAAGTTCACAGAATGGAAGTTTCTCTTCTTTTCCTCCTTCCGACAGCAGCCCCCACCCCTCCATTTGACATTTTTAGGAGGTTCCCTAGACTCTCTAGAGAGTCGTTTTCAAGTGAGTGGGTGGGGGGAAGGTCACAGGTGGCTGCAGTGGGAGAAGGGGATATCAACTGTCCTTCTGTGAAGGTCCTTAAGTAAACATGTAAGATTGAAGCCAAGGGAAAGAAAGTGGGATTGAAGCCATGGGAAACAAAGTGCCTTCAGAACTTTTTCCTTTTTTTGCAGATGAGCGAAAAAATTAAATCACTAGAAAAGGAACTGCTGATGGAGAAGCCTTGGCAGCTGAGAGGTGAAGTGACGGGACAAAAGCGGCCTGAGAACAGCCTTCTGGAGGAAATGGTTATTTTTGACCATGCAGTCAAAATGGGTAAACCTTGCACTTTATAGCAGCGCTTTCACTTAAATGTTCCTTATAGGGCAGGGCTCGCAGCAGCAGCAGCAGGTGACCCCCTGCATGAAGAGCTGGGAACTATGTTGGGGGTGCTGATGAGCTCTGGGCCAGGAGAAGTCACTGATGTAGAGGCACTGGCACTTCTTTGTGGCAGCTATGCCATTTCCTTCTGCAGTCATGCAGATTCTGGTAACCTTTTATATAGCTGTAGCACGGGGGCACCCACTCTTACAAACAGCGCTTCTGCATGAGCAAGAGTAGCGCCAGACCTTTGTCTTTTTCCTCTTCCTGGAATTTTTATAAGCCTCCAGGCTTATGTTTTATGGAGACATACTGTAATTTCGTACCTTAAATAGCTGCAAACTATGAAATCAACCTTCTAAGGTGGGCAACCTCTTCCCAGACCCTCTGCTTTCCATCCATGGTTCTTGGCATGATGCAGAATAGGTCAGGCCATGGCTAAGGGGGACATTAATTGTGTATGTCTCCCAGTCTCAAGCAGAGACTGATCCTAGTCTGTCCCAGGAGCTCCTCTGCATTTGCAGCCAGCATCATCTCTGGTTACACTGCTGCCCTCAAACAGCTGTACCTGTGTGCACCCAGATCATTATGGTTTGGGTGCTGCTGCTGAATTGATAATGGTTACATGTCTTTTCAAGTGGCAGCTGGCAATAGAGAAAGGAGCCTGCTCTTAACCCATAAGGTTATTTACAAATGCATTTCATTTAAAAAAAATCCTGAGTTTGCTGCTTTTTTATTTTCAGCTCCTGTGATCACAGAAGAAACAACTCTGGAGCTTGAAGAGATTATCAAGAGAAGGATAAAAGATCAGGTTAATAGATCTGTTTTCATGTCTTCATTGCTATTGGAGGGAGAATGGGAAAGGGAACCCAGCAGATTTTACATTTGCATTGAATATGTACATTGAAAAAGAACAAGAACACAACTAATGTTGCTTAAGCTTTAAACAATGCCCTTTCTGTATCCCCCACTTCTTGAAGGGTCTGATAAATGCTTGGGAGTTCCTTATTGTCTCCCTTACTATTGAATATCTGTATGAAGCCACTGTAGGTGATATCTCCTACAAAGTGAAGAGTCTGCCATCTGCTTATTATATTGTTATCAATTAGATTGAAGAGGCACCTCTTCAGTAAATGATGAAAGCTACATAATGAAGGTTTCAGAGTCAGCTCTGTGGGAAGGGAATTCTGCGGTTTAAGAGGTTGCCACAAAAAAATGCCTTCTGCCACATAATGGGGTGCAGAGTCTTCACTACTGTGGCTCCCATTTTATGAAATCTCCTCCCCAGGGAAGCCAGTCATTGCTTCAGGACTGCCATCAAAAACTTATAACATTTTTCTTTAAAGAGCCATCCATTTGTAAGATTTAGTATTCTGTGATGTGTCGATTTGCAACTGTTGAGTTCTTAAGCAGAATGCAATCTCATTGACTACCCTTCTCTAAAACAAAAGGCAGAATAGAAATGTTAAGGCAAATGAATGTGAATGGCTAAATTCCTTGTTACCTACAGAAAAGGCTGCTCATGGTTCTGTATTGTTTTTAATATAGCTGTGGTGGTGGTGGTGGTGGTGTTTTTTAAAAAACCTTTGTTTTAGGCTTGGGACGATGTGGTTCGTAAAGAAAAACCGAAAGAAGACCCCTATGAATATAAGAAGCGGCTGACTCTGGATCACGAGAAAAGCAAGCTGAGTCTTGCAGAAATTTATGAGCAAGAATATTTGAAACTTAATCAGGTACCTTTTGAGGGAGGTTGTATTGGTTGTTAAGGGTGCTTGAGGGTCCAACTTTATCTGTGGCAGAGGGCAGATGTAGAAGTAATGAGCTTCCCTTGACATGGTTTGCATTTTGTGGCACTTGAGAGCTTCAGCCTTGTTTTCTCTGACCTGAAAGGAGCAGAAGCTTTTAGGACAGAAATGGGGAACATGATATCCTCCAGGTGTTGTGGGACATCAGTTCCCATCAGTCCCAGCTGGCATGGCCAGGAGTCAGGGAAGATGAGGAGGAGGAGAATTTCCATGTGGCTTCCTTCTCAACTTCTCAACTCATAACTGCAACTCTACTCTTCCAAGCCTTTCTAAATCAATTGTTTGTTTCTTTTATTTTTTTAAAAATGGGCTTTTGAAATTTTCTGTAATTCACATTCCATGGCAATCCCGTTCTTGAAGGATCCTGCACCACAGTGCATCATTTAGGCCCTGCACGATGCTGCCAGGGAGCCATTTTGGTCCTGAGAAATAAGCAGAGGGAAGGGAAGTGCAAGTCATTTTGTGTTTTCTCCTTCCTCCCCTTCAATGCTGATTCCATTTGAAATAGTCTCTTGTTTCCTTTGCAGCTGAATTATGCAGATGAAACTTGTAATATCTGTTGTTCTGAAATATAAACCAGGACTTGAAAAACTCACCATTTGGCAGTTAGGAATGTTTTGGGGGGAGATTTTTTTTTTTAACCTTGTGTATTTTGTGAAGTAAGCCCATAGCATCTGGGTTTAGCCAAGGGCGAGTGAGCCTATAAATTGGTAACTCTTAGGGACCCCAAAAAAGGGGGTGTATTTAAAAGTAAATAAATAAACTTCCCCTTTCCTGGCCTCTAAAAGGCCAAAGGTAGCATTTGCTTTCTTTTGAGTGAAAAATCTTGCTTGGAAGTTGCTCTTGCCTAATCCCACATTGCTCTTAATCCAGAAAAAAACGGAAGAGGAAGAAAAACCTGAGCATGCAGAAATACAGAAAATGATGGACTCGCTCTTCCTTAGACTTGATGCCCTTTCTAATTTCCACTTCACACCTAAACCAGTAAGTATGGTAATGCAACTTTGTTTGCAGGATTGTGCATAAGAAACCATCTTCGTAGAAAAGGGTTGAAAACTGTTTTTCTGCGCTAGCTGGATGCTCCAGATATTTTTCCTTGTTATTACGTGTACATCCTCTTTCCTGCAAGTATCTCAAGTGGCATACATGGTTCACACTCCCCCTGTTTTGTCCTAATAACATAGTAACAGCAACAGAGAAGCTGTAGCAAATAAAAAAAGATATTCCTGGCCATGCCTGTTTGTATTTCTGCTGCACATGTCCCTGTCTTTCTGTCCAGGCTGGAATACAAGTTTGGCTCTTAAACCTCTGTAACAGAATGCTAACTCTGCCATCTTCACATCTAGTTTCCATAGATTATGGCTTACCTATAACTTCTCAAAAGCAAGTTACTGCTTTACATACACCTGCTAGAAAACTTGCTAGAAAGCTGATTGAAACCCAGTCAATGTCTAAATTGCGGGTAAACCTCTTTGTGTATGAGCAAGTCTTTGGTTGGTTAGTGTCCATTCCTTGAGATTTTCCAGGCTATATTCACGAATTAAAATAGACCATCAGAAAGCAAACTATTTGGAGTTAATTATTTTGGCTTTGTGTATAGTTACTTTTACAAAATTAAGACTTGGTGTTATGCCCTCTGCCTTCCTGGATGGTCGCTGTAAGAAATTACCCAACGTATTAAGTAACATAGGTTAGGCTAAGAGCCAATTTCATGGCTGAGTGGGGATTTGAATCCAGGTTCCCAGGCCCTAGTCCAGTCTTCTAACCACTATACCATTATGAAGTATAGGGAGCCTTGTCAAATCCATATAGTCCCATTGTCTTAAGTGGAACTGAATCACTTCTTAACTCTGGGATATGGAGCCTCTTGCCCTGCAAACGTTTTTTTGACTCCCTCATCCTCCAGCAACATGGCCAATGCTCAGGGATGTTGGGAATTGTAGTCCACCAACAAAGCCACAACTGCCCCTTCCCTGGATTAATGGAATTGAAGACCAGGCTTTTAGGGTTAGGGTTTGTCTACTCCCAGGTAAGTGTGTGTAAGATTGCAGTAGAAGTCATTTAACGCTGTTATCTAACGTGCATAGCCTTTTCTATTTCCCTTAGCCTGTCCCAGAGGTTAAAATTGTATCCAATCTCCCAGCAATAACCATGGAAGAAGTTGCACCTGTGAGTGTTAGTGATGCTGCCCTCCTTGCACCGGAAGAGATCAAGGTAAGGCACTAATTCACAGCTCCCAGTAGCTTTCCACTTGGCCCATCATTTACTGGGCAGCAAAGTACACTCCATTCTTGGGAACCCAGTTTCATTTCAGGGTCTCTGAAATTGGAGGAAACAAATGCAGTTTGATTTGGCTTGGTTTATGTAGGTTTTTCTCAAAATCTGGTGCTTTCCCCCCTCGTGCTCTTTCAACAGAATCTTAATGTTTATTATTAATATTAGACACTTGTGTCCTGTTTTTTTCACCTTACCTGAGTGTACAAAGCAGCGGATAAAAAGCTAACTTACACATTTTTATCAAATGCAATGAACATAATCACAACAGTGGAGCCAGAGCAGGAACATAATAAAAAAATGCACCCACACCTTGTCCCTCTGGAAGACAAGGGCAATCTTGTTTTTAAGCATTTTCATGGTAGCTGTAGGCAACAAATTGTGCACAGATGAGAAGGAACTGCTTCTGTTGGCCACCTGCATGAGGCTAGCTGCCTAGTTCCTCCTTTTGTCCCTTTCCTGTAGTGTTGTGCCTGGCTGTGGTGGAGCTGATGCCAACTTGGCTGCTGGTGACTTAACCATTGCCACCCAGGCATTAGTCCCCTGAATAAAGTGAGACTGACTTCTGGGTAAACTGCCTGCAGTTTCATTCTGTCCATCAGCAGGCTAGTAAATGTTGTGGGCTTATTTACAAGGCTGGAGAAAGGGTAAAGAGGGAGGGGCCAGGGAAGCATACTGGGGACAGAGTACCAAAATTTGACTGCAGTGGTGAAAAAAGCCCTGGTGTGTACTCAGCCGCCTAATATTCATAGGCAGAAAGAGTGAGCTGCTGAAGACCTAAGACAGGGCTGGGGGGAGTTGCAGGCCAGAGAATTGTGGAGGGGGGTGCCAGCTTGGGGAAAGCTGCAGCCTGATAGCTGGTACTTTGATTTTGTATATTTGTGTGAAAGAGAGTTTTCTGTGTTGCTTTTGGATCCCACTCTCAGTCTGTTCTTATTTTTAGGAGAAGAACAAAGGTGGGGATGTGAAAACAAATGCTGAAAAAAACCCCACTGACAAAAAAAGGGAACGGAGGAAAAAGAAGCTTGTTAAACGCCTGAAGCTGAAGGAGAGGGAGAAGCGGCAAAAACTCCTGGAGAAGAATTTGGTGCCGGGGGCTAGACTCAGCAAAAAGGCTTCGGCTGAGAAACTGAAGAAGCTAACCAAGGAAGGTAGAACCTCCTTGCTCAAGGTAAGGTTACTAAAAAAACAACTGGAGAAATCAATCTATTCTTCTTTCTATAGAAGCAGACTTTAGTCCAAGGACTTTGTGTGTTCTGCTCCTGAACTTGGTGTGTGTGGGTGGATGGGTGTGGGTGTGGGTGTGTGTTTGCCTAGGCTATCCTGGTTCCCTTCAGATGTTTTGGACTTCAAGCGTACAAAACATCTGCAGGGAACTGGGGTGGGGGAGCAAAGGCTGATGTACTACAACTTGCTTATTAGGCATATTTGGTTTGCAGGATCAAGTTTGTTGTTTGTTTTTGCTAGAAATGCTGAGATCCACCCAGCGGAGCCAGGTGTAAAATAGTGCTTGAGGATGGGGTAGGGGTGGAATAGTTAAACAGAGTGCCTCTGAGCACGTGCTTAGCCCAGGTCAGGTATTTGTTTTCAGTACCAAAACTGAGCTGACAATCCTGTCACACAAAAATCCACCCTTGATTCTCTATATACACACACACCTCAGCAGCCTTTTTTTAAAATTAAAAAAATCCTAAAAAACAGCATCATGGGCAAACTGGAGGTCGGGTAATGAGGCTCTGAGGTGGTGGTGCTGAGGTGATGAAAAGTGGTGGAGCAGGACCCAGGCAGGCAGGCAAGCCGATGCCAGAGAAGGCAGGTCCTTCACTCATCGGGTGGCTGGTGTGTTGCTGTTACAAGTATAATAGTATTCTGAATATGATATCTGAGATGGATTTCTGATAATTCTCTGCACCTTCAGCCCAGTGGAACCGCAAAACAACTTGGGCATTGTTTAAATGAAGTATATTATGGCAAACAAACCTACCTTCTGCTATGCTTTGTTGGTGAAACATAAGACCTTTTTTAAAGGATAGAGTGATTATGGTGGAGTAACTTGAAGGAATAATGTTTAAAATTCCACTGGGGCTCCCATTGCTCTTAGTCCTTGATTATAAAGGGATGCTTTCCTAGTGCTGCATGCTTATCTCTCATTAACATGCATTAAGCATGAGAGTGTAGATAACGCCAAGCCTCCCTTCCGCTCTCTGGATTTATTATGCTGCCAGAAAAAGGGGATTGCATAACATAACAGCTGCTGTTTGCCATTTAGTTATCAATCGGAATACAAATGGGGTCTTTCTCTTATGCATTCTGCTGGAACAATTAATTGGCTGAAACTGCGGGGCATTATTTTACTTTACATGTGCATGTTTCCATTTGTTCTGAAATAAATGTTGCTCTGCTACAGGATGATGGCAAAGACAAGGCTTTGAAGTCCTCCCAAGCCTTCTTTTCTCAGCTGCAAGATCAAGTAAAAATGCAAATTAAGGATGCAAAGAAAATCCAGAAGAAACCTAAGAAACGAGAACTCTCTGCCCAGAAGCTGAAACTGTAATATATTATGCATGTTGTATTTTATATAAATTAAAAACCAGGGTTCTGTTTTTCTATTTTAAGCCTGTTTTTATTCCCTGCTTTGCATAAAGCTGTTTAAAAGGACAAGTTACATTGAAAATAACTCTTCCATTACTCAAAGCAAGCCCACTTAAAAGAGGCCATTTGGCATGGGTTACACAGGCACGCTGGTAATTATCAAACGGCAGGCTCCACTGTCCCACAGGCACTTTCAGGTACAGTCATACCTCATGTTACGTTTGCTTCATGTTATGTTCTTTCAGGTTATGTCCCGCAGCGACCCGGAAGTACCGGAAAGGGTTACTTCCGGGTTTCGCCGCTCGCGCATGCACACAAGCACTAAATCGCACTTCGCGCATGCGCACAAGTGCCAAATTGCACTGCACACCTGTGCAGATCCGGTGCTTCAGGTTGCACTCTTTTCATGTTGCGAACGGGCCTCCAGAACGGATCCTGTTCGCAACCAGAGGTACCACTGTAATCATTATTTTTGCTCATGTACACAGAGACGCATCTTTTACCTTTTTTAATGCCCACCATTTTTAAGGGGACCCTAACTTTGTTGACATGCAATTCCAATTTGTAGTTTCACATTGTACAAACAAGCATTTGGGTACTTTAAATACTCCCTCAATTTATAACAAACCATAGTTTGCCATTATAGTCAGATGTGTAAACTGTAGTTTGCACTTTCCTTCCATTCTGGAATTGTAAACACATGGAGGAGGGCCAAGCCCCGGACATCATTTGCCCTCCTGACTCCACCGCCAAAATTTTCATGTAGGCAGGAATGTTGAGTAAAGCCCCTACCCACACTTGGCTGCAGATGCTCTACGTATGTGGTCAGGAATCTTGCACAGTCAAGTGCTCTTTTTTCACGGCTTCTGATTGACACACCGGAGAGCAGGGCCAGCAGGGTTGTACTGCCTCCTGCTTCCATGTGTTGCCTTTGGGCTTCATGGACAAGGCATGAAAGACAAATGAGCAACTTCGCCTACCAGAGAAGTTGATGGACTATGCCGAGGTGGCAAAGCCGAGATGGAAAACTTGGAAACCAAGAGAATAAAAACTATAAAAGAATGGGGAAAATTCATAAGTTACCTTGGAGACCACTGTAAGCAGATGGAAACGAGCAAGATTTTGATTCACCTGTAGTGTATAAATTACTATGGACAATATGGTTTGATATAAAAATTGGAGTATGGATGAATATGCAGTTGTAGAGGTTTAAAATGAGACCCCACAGAGGAGATGGCGGGAAGTCCTGAGATTCAGAGAATCTCTTTATATAGATATGCTTTTATTAGTTTGTGTTTATTTGGATTTCTAAAACCAATAAAAATGATTTCTAAAAAAAAGGGGGGGGAGAGAAAGACAAATGAGCAACTTCAGATGAGGGCAGTGAAGATGGCCAGGAGCCTGGAAAACACACTATGAAGGAACTGAGATGAGCAGGGGAATGAGACATGAAACATCTCTTCAGTTACTCAGGGCTGCCACATAAAAGAGGGCTGCTGCTTCTTTGGCGATCACTCATTGTCGAGTAAGATTGTTTTCCATAAACACGGTTTTAACAATGAGTCCGTAAGTGACAGTGGAGGCCAATTCTGGACCCACACGTTTTTCCACAGTGGGGACATTGGTTTCCGGGCGGGAGTTGATCACGGTGTGGATTTGCCAAGTGTGCCTTCCTCTTAGCACTTTTCTCCCTTGCGTTCTGAGTTTGAGTGTCTTCAAAGTCCATGACATCTTTGGTAAAGGCTGTTCTCCAACTGGAGCACTCGCAGGCCAGTGTTTCCCAATTGTTGGTGTTTATACTACCTTTTTAAAGATTTGCCTTGAGACAGTCTTTAAACCTCTTTTGTTGATCACCAGCATTATGCTTCCCATTTTTAAGTTCAGAATAGAGAGTTGCTTTGGAAGATGATCAGGCACAACATGACCAGTCCAATGAAGGTGATGTTGAAGAATCATTGCTTCAACACTGGTGATCTTTGCTTCTTCCAGTACACTGGTATTAGTTCCCCTGTCTTCCCAAGTAATGTGTAAATTTTTTCGGAGATACCGTTGGTGGAATCTTTTAGTTGGAGATGGCATTTATAAGTGGTCCATGTTTCACAAGCACACAGGAAGGTTGGTAGTACAATAGATTTGTAAACAAGCATTTTGGTTTCCCTGCGAATGTCCCGGTACTCAAACACTGCACTTCAAACAGGAGAAAACTGCACTCGCAGAGCTCAGGTGATGCTGGATTTCGGCATCAATTTCGGCCCTTGTGGAAAGATAGCTGCCCAGGTAGGAAAAGTGGTCAACATTTTCCAACGTTACACCATGGAGTTGGATTTGTGGTGCTGCAGAGGGGTTATTTTGTACTTGTTGGTGCAGCACTTTGGTTTTTTGGATGTTGAGTGATAGGCCAAGCTGTTCATAAACTTCTGCAAAGATATTTAGGATGGTTTGGAGGTCATTCTCTGAGCATGCGCACACTACGTTGTCATCAGCATACTGAAGCTCAATGACGGAAGTTACGGTAACCTTACTCTTTCCTTTCAGCCTTCGCAGATTGAAGAGCTTTCCATCTGTTCGATACATGATTTCTATTCCAGTAGGGAGTTTCCCTTCAACAAAGTGTAGGATCATGGCAATGAAAATAATGAATAGAGTTGGTGCAATAACACAACCCTGTTTAACACCTGATCCCACTGTGAATGGTTCATTTTGAGAGCCATTGTTATCTGTGATTGTTGCTGTCATATTATCATGGAGGAGCCGAATGATGTTTACAAATTTATCTGGGAAGCCAATTTTCAGAAGAACAGTCCACAGGGCATTACGATTTAGTCAGGTCAATAAACACCATATACAGGGGTTGGTTTTGCGCTCTGCATTTTTCTTGAAGCTGTCAAGTGGTGAAAATCATGTCCACTATTCCCCTAGAAGGCTGAAAACCATTTTGGGATTCAGGAAGGGTCACCTCTGATATTGTTAAGAGACAGTTGGCTAAGATCCTTGCAATAATTTTGCCAGCTGCAGCTAATAGAGAGATGCCTCGATAGTTTCCGCAATCAGTTCTGTCACCTTTTTAAAAGAGATTGATAATTTTGGCATCCCTAAAGTCTGCTGGGATTTCTTCTTTCCCCCTGATTTTTCCGATGAGCTTGTGAAGTGGTTGTTTAAATTCAATTCCACCCACTTTGAAGATTTTGGCAGGTATCCCATCAGGTCTGCTGTCTTTGTTGTTTTTCATTTGGTTAGTAGCTGTACACAGCTCTCCCAGATTTGGAGATACTGCAAGCTGATCTCTAACTTGGTTTTGTGGAATTTGAGAGAGGACCTCAGCAGCTATGGGGGAGTTGCGGTTAAGGAGATGTTGGTAATGTTCTTTCCAGCGCAGTGCAATAGCTTCTTTATCTTTTAGAAGTGTGGTACCGTCTGCTGAGCATAGGGGGCATATCCCATGCTTTATTGGCCCATAGATGGTGTTTGTGGCTTTAAAGAAACTCTGTGCATCATGAGTGTCAGCGTGGACTGATCTATACACATGAAACAAATTCACGCACAGGCATCATAGAAGAGGGCAGCAATACATTTGCTGCTGCCCCAGAGAGAAGGAACAGATCTAATTGGCTTGATATACAGGAGATAAATTTACCTAGTGGAGTGGTGGGCTCTCCCTTGCTTGCTAGTCTTGAGGCAGAGGCTGGGCAGCCATCTTTCAGGGATGCTAAACTTGGGACTTCCTGCACAGAGGAACAGACTAGATGTCACTCCCTTTCAGTGCTGGGACACCATGAAGAACTTTCTTCAACTTTTTAAACAGTAGTAGGCTGGTCTATGTTTTGCAATCTTAAGGGAAGTCTGGCACAGTTAGCTTTTTGGATATTGGGCATTGATTACTATATTCATTTCATCAGAGCCTCAGTCAGAGATGTCAGCAGATCCCTTTCCCAACGCTATAGCTGTGCTTTACTTGCTTTTTGTTGATTTCTCTGCCTGCCTTCATAGTATCCATATGCCGTTTTGTAGTCCTGCATATATAATATGTATGGTAATCCTTTTGATTTTTGGTCTAGCTGCTGCTGCTACTCTGACTCCTAGAGGACAGTTAAATTCCCTCTTGGTAAAACCTGATTCCAAACAGTGCTGCTGTTTGAACTTTTGTGGTGCACGTGTAGCAAAGGTCCTTAGAAGTAAATACCTCAGCCTTCTTTTGAGTGCCTTTGCTTGTAGGCGGGCACTCCAGCTTCCTGTTTGAAGTAAGACGCTTGAAGAGGCCAGTGGGATGTGAACGCTCCTGACACTAAAACGAATAAAACCCTGAAGTCCCCACAAGCAAAGTGTAACCCCACATGGAAGCAGCCAGTTGTTCTGTGAATCCTCAGGATCCTTACAATCTATCAAAATCTGTTTTGGGCTCTGTGTAACCCTTGTCGAAAGCATACTGTACCACGAGCAGTGAAAAGGAGTGTGCTTTGGCTATATGCATTTATCGGGCTGACCTGGGAATAAATTTGCATGGTGAGTGGAGTGAGATCTAGCTCAGAGTAATGACTTGCTTTATATGGTTGTTGAGAATTAGTTTGCTGTAAAATGCAATGTTGTTTATAAGCAGTCCCCTCCATTCTGCGCTCTGAAAATTATAGCAGGCAGGACCATAGGTTCATGCCTGGCCAGGAGGGATTGCAAAGCTGGCCAAGGTAGGAGTCTGGCCCATCCCCACCTAGAGATGCTGGGGTTTGAACCTAGCCCCTTCTCTAGCCCAATGGTTGCCATCAATTTGATTTGAATAAATTTTATAATGGAATGATTTTAGAATGTTGTATTATTTTATTGTTGTTAGCCGCCCTGAGCCCGGCTTCGGCTGGGGTGGGCGGGATATAAATAAAAAAATATTATTATTATTATTCTGCATATACAGGAGATGCTCTACCCCTGAGCGATGGCCCGTCTCCTGAAAACCTGTTTTCTTTCACAAGCCTTCTTGATTCCAGCAAATGTCTGGGAGAAACAGTGGCTGCTGCACCTCTGAGCAAAGAACTTCCCCCAAAGAGCCATCCCATAATAGATATTTGATTAACCCTCACAGCTGGTGTTTCTATCCTGCTGTGATGGTTAAACCACTCCACTGTCATCCCACCTTAAGGTTGGAGTTTGGCAAAATTGCTTGGGAATTCATGGCACCCATTCCCTGCCTGCAAAATTACCTTTCAGATCTATAGTTTGCCTTAATTGCCCCTTTTAAGGTTCCCAAGAAATGTATGTACTCTAAATGCATTACCGCAGAGTGTTGGGAAAGATGGGGGTGGGCTGCCCATCAAATGATGCCATTAAGTACCTGAAACAAATGCCTGTCGGTTGATTTAATAGGGCACTAAATATTTCTTCTTCTCTGACCTCATAAATTATGTGTTATTTGCAAATGTGCTTTGGGCGGAATTTGTCACAGTTAATTAAAGTCACATAGAGGGGAGAACTGCATTCGTTCAAAAAAAGTTTCAAGCGAATGCAAGAGACCACAATTATGGCTAATAGAGAGAGGCCTTAAGGTCACTATCTGAAAAATAAATTAAAAGACTCTACTTAAGCGAGTGATCGAGGGCACGGTCACAACAGTTAATGGAAAAAGAAGGTAAATTCAGTTGATTTAGTGTGACAGAGGAGCAGCTATTCAAAGTTTTTCTCTTGCCCCCCCCCTCCAATCTTGCCTGCAGAACACTGCATGGTGCCATGCATTAATAGCAAGAGAACAAAGGACAGCAATAGGATTTCAATCCTTGCTTAGAAAGATCAGAAGAGTCCCGCTGCATCAGACCAAAGGATCATCCAGCATCGTGCTTCACACAGTGATCAACTAGGTGCTTCTAGGCAGCCCACAGGCAGGGGGATATCCCAGTCCTGATATTCAAAGGTAGACTGCCTCTGAAGAGGGAGGGTCCATCTAGCCATCATGGCTAAAAGCCATTGCTTAACCAATCCCCCCCGCCCATGATTTTTAAAATCCCTCTTAAAGCTGTCTAAGACAGCAATCATCATACATCTTTTGGCAACATATGCCATCAATATATATTAAAATGCATATGCTGCCTTTCTACCCAAAAGGCCACCAAGGCAGCATGTTTAAGAATGCCAGGGAACATCTGTCCAGTGTGAAAGTCCTGCTGGAAGAAGGAGATATTACCTGGCTTTCTAATGGTCAACAAGGACCAGGACTCAAGGAAAGGTGCTCCAGAGTTTGGGTGCCATTATTGAGAAGGCCCTGTCATATCCATGATCTGAACCTCAGGTGGTAGTTCATTGGATTACTGGCATAGCTCAGTCGGTACAGCATGAGACTCTTGATCTCTGGGTTGTGGGTTTGAGCTCCACATTGGGCAAAATATTATTGCATTGCAGGGAGTTGTACTTGATGAGCCTTGGGGTCCCTTCCAACTCTACAATTCAATGATTCTACATCAGGGGTCAGCAAACTTTTCCAGCCGTGGGCTGGTCCACTGTGCCTTAGACCTTAAGAGGGCCGGACTATATTTTGGGGAAAAAATATGAACAAATTCCTATGGCCCACAAATAATACAGAGATGCATTTTGAATAAAAGCACACATTCTACTCATGCAAAAACACGTTGGTTCCCGGACCGTCCACAGGCCAGATTGATTGGGCCAGATCTGGCCCTCGGGCCTTAGGTTGCCTACTCATGTTCTACATGCAGTGGAACTGCCACTAATGAGCTCAATGGGCAGGTATGGGTGTGGGAGAGCAGGGATCCTTTCAGATCAAGGATTACCAATGTGGTGCCTTCCATAAGTTGTTGGGCAAAGGGAGTTGGAGAGCATCAACCTCTGGGGGCACAACAGAACTATCCCTCCTTTAGATACTCTTATGAACTAGTTGAAGTCTTATATTTTGTTTGGCCAGAGTATACTGGCAGTAAATTTCACTGGATAACCTCATTCCAGTGTTGTTTGAGAGGGGAGGAAAGTTTATGGGAAAGTGGAATTTAGAGGGATTTCACCAAGGTGAAAGGCCCATCTAGTCCACAAACACAATTGTGTAAGCTTCCCCATCCAGTGGTGGTTCTCCTGCTTATGCAGGCAAAAACAGCACAGCAAATGGGGCGTGTCAAACAGGTCAGGAATTCAACAGCATAGATCGGCATTCACCACTCAGATTAATGGGAACTGCTTCCTTGGAAGTGTACATAGGATTGTGCTGTGTAGCTGTCAAATGTGCACAGTAGCAGAACTGAACCACTTGTGCAATTATTTCCAGCTCATGGAGGGCAATTGATCTGTCACTAGTTAGGGGGTGTGTGTTTGTGTGTATTCACTGCTGCCATCAGCACAGCACTGGAGAATGCATCAAGAGTTCCCATTTGGTTCATGAGCATAACCACCAGCTATTGGGGGTGGGGGGTGGCGGGCGGTGGCAGCAACCTGACATGTTTTCAGGTATTTATTTTATGAGCAAAAGAGATAAAATATAGCTTTGGGATTGACCACAAAGCAAGACAAACTCCTCTGTCCAGCTTCCATCCTAGTAAAAAGCTCACATGCAGACAGTCTCCTGTGGCCTATAGTTCTTTTTCTTAGGATGACATGATGCCATCCAGCCAGGTGAGGTGGGAAAAGGTCCACTCCCCTCCTTCTAGAAGCATCCTCAGTTGTCACTATGGCAGTACATCTCGCTCCTTCGGATGCTGCTAAGTGTACAGAGAAGCTGGTCTGATCAGTTCAGCAGCTTCTTCTACTAGATTCCAAACCTGCCAAGCCTAGAAAAGACTCCCAGATGCCATCCAGACCAACCCTGCTCCTTGCCCACAAATCCTATAACAATATGTTTACTTCACAACATTTAACAGTTTAATGTTGATTTGGGATATGTATTAAAGTACTGTATTTATACACCACTTTTCAGGTGAAACGAAGTGGTCTCCAAAAATATTAAAACCTAGCTAAATATACTTACAGTGTGTGGGTTGGGTGCTTACATCCTGTGAGTAAATTTATTGGCATATCTACTCAGAAGTAAGCTCCATTTAGTTCAATGGGACTTACTCTCTGGTAAGTGCATGCAAATTCTTCAGCCTTAATTTAAAATGATGTACACATTGAATGATTAATTTAATTGATCTCACTAATGATACCATGTTTGGAAAAGGTACTATTATTTCTATTAGGAATGGTAGTTGTCTTTATTTGCTTATGATGACGCTTCTAAGCCACTGCTATCATTGTCATTAAATGATAGAAATCTTCTCAATGAGGCTTTCAACTAAAATATAATAAAATCTATAACCGCACGAGCACAGCTTGCACCCAACGCACAGACAGAATTATAGACTTCCATCACGCTCTGTTTGGAAGTATAGAAATAAACATGAAGATCTGTTTTAAAAGTGGAGAAAGAGGGCGACCCTGCCTTGCGCCTCTCTCAAACCAAGACTATACGTATAAAATGAAACACGACCCCCGAGGGGTAGCGGAGGAAGGGGGTCGCTCCCTCCCCAGTCTCTGCCTCCCCGCCCACCCTCGTCCTCGCCGGAACTGGGCATCCCGGGCCGCGCTTCGATCCACGGCTCCGACATCGGCCACGCACGCCTGGCGCGGGGATGGATTGCATTTGCCTGGCGGGGGAAGGCGGAGTAAGCGGGGCGCGCGCGCGCGAGGAGGGAGGTGGGGGGCGGGGCCTCTGCCCGTGTCTCCTCCTCCTGCTTCTACTCGTTCGGCCTCTTCCCGCCGCGCGGGCTCCGCTTTCGGGCTGCCCCGGAGCCTGCCCCGCAGCCGCCGCTCAGGTTTGGGGAGCAGCCACGTCTCGCTTCATAGCGTGGGGGAAGGGGGGCCGGAGGCTTGTATTTATTTCATTGGCACGGTGTTCCGCCCGCGGCTCGCGAGAGAAGAAGGCGAGATGGTTTCCTGCCGGTGGTTCAACTGAATTCAGCAGTAGTCGCTTATTGTATAAAGTGGAGTGTTTACCCTTCCAAGTATTGGGGGCACATATCATACTCTCTCCTCATGTTTTATCCTCACAAGAGCCCTTTGAGGTAGATTAGGGAAAGGTCAAGGGACCCCTGACCATTAGGTCCAGTCGTGACCGACTCTGGGGTTGTGGCGCTCATCTCGCTTTACTGGCCGAGGGAGCCGGCGTACAGCTTCCGGGTCATGTGGCCAGCAGGACTAAGCCGCTTCTGGCGAACCAGAGCAGCGCACGGAAACGCCGTTTACCTTCCCGCCGGAGTGGTACCTGTTTATCTACTTGCACTTTGACGTGCTTTCGAACTGCTAGGTTGGCAGGAGCAGAGACTGAGCAACGGGAGCTCACCCGTCTTGAACCGCCAACCTTCTGATCAGCAAGTCCTAGGCTCAGTGGTTTAGCCCACAGCGCCACCTGTGTCCCACTTGAGGTAGATTAGACTGAGCCTAATTCCTAGTCCTGTCCATCCAGTGTGTGTCATGATTAAACCAGAATCTGAAACTGGGTTCAAACCCTTCACTGAATTAATTTGTGTCTCTTACTTAAAAAATAATGGCAGTCTGCATCTTTCCCTTCTGTCTCGCTTTGATGGAGTGTCTTGAATGCTGTGGAGCAGTAGTGTTCCCCTTTGAAATACAAGGATAAATAATTGGTTTATTATAAGCCACTGGTGGTGGGAGAGAATCCACTAATCTGGTGCACAGGCCCATCAATTGGTTTCTGAAATGGGGATTCTCAGGCACTTTTTGCAACTAACTCATTGCAGGGCTGTAAGAAATTGCGAGAGGTTAAAAAATGAAAAGGCAAATGTGAATGAATGCACCCAGTTATGTTAAAATAAACCAGTTTACTCATTTTCCTCTTAATTATTGATATGAGTGAGAAATGGGATAGTACTGTACTTCTTAAAAAAATAGTTCCAAGATTGATCACTTTCTTAATAGCATATTCAAAACTTAAAATGTTTTCATCTGCTTATATTGGAATCATTAGGGTATCACAGAAGCATTTAAGAGGTCTTGTACTTTGTGCTTTACAGTAGGAGTGAGCAGAAAAGGTAGATCAGGTTAAGCTGATTTGCAGGAGAATGGCAAGGAAAGCTCAGTTACTTGACAGAGGCTGCAACAAAGAAACTTTACAGTGGTATCTCTGGTTATGTAGTTTCGTTGCTGAAAGGAAAAATGCTTTTTGGGAAAACCAGGAGTGGACTTCTGCATGAAAGTGTAAAATTGCTTCTAATCCTGAAAACAAATTCCTGGGCTGGGCTTGTGCTCAGAGGCACCCTGGCCCTTAATTCTAAAGGTCTGCCTGTCCCACCAGTTTGCATCTGGCCCTGACTGATGAATCTCAAGGTACTTTTGCAGAAGCCAAATAGATCCGTCAAGTCTGAAGTCTGTCCACCCATGTGTACTTTGCAAAATGCTAACATGATTAAAAATATGGTTCCTTGTCCCAAGATGCTTACAAATTATTTTTTGGAGAGTAGAACAAGAAAAAAGAAGGCAACGGCAGCAGTGGAAGAATATGGAAGAAAGAATTGCATATTTCTGGTTTAGTATTGATGGGAAAACAACTAAGAGGTTGAGACAAAAAGAAAAAGGCAGCTCAAGCAACCAAAGATCATATTAAAAAAAATTTATTACTAACTTGATACTTGCTAATCTCCTTATTAAGTGTACTTGCTTTTACTAACTTGGACACTTTCTACATTAAATCCAGTTTGGAATAAAATCTGGAAGAAACTAATAACCAAGTTTAAATTTTGCATCGCTACTAAATCCCTTAAGATACCCTAATATCAATAGTACTAATAGCTTCATTGGCAAATTGTTCCAGAATCTAGGTGATACCCAATGATAAGATACTCAGAGTAGTCCCATTGACTTCTTACTTAAGTAAGTTGATTGCATCTGGTTATGACTTACTTGGATATCACTCCATGTCCTTAAGTAGAGCCAGTGTTGTGTATGGTTAGAATGTTTGATTAGGGAGACCTGGGTTCAATCCCCACTTGGTGATATAACTCACTTGTTGACCTTAGACCAATCAGCAGTTCTCAGCAAGCTTACCTCACAGGGTTGTTGTATTGATAAATTGGGGGGAAAGGACCATATATGCCTCCTTGAGCTCCTAGGAGGAAATATGAGGTGTGCATGTGATTGATAATTAAAGTGACAAAACATTTTTAACTTTTTCATAAGCCTACCACCTATGAATTTATTGTTGTTATTGTTGATGCAAAACTTAAACCATCACTTCTGCTGTTTATTCATTGCAGGCAAGGCCATGAAAAATGCTTTTGATAACTTGACGTGAAGAGTTTTTTTTCCGTTTGCATGAGGCGGCTCCTACATTCACCTTATCTTGGGTTCCTGCAATGGCAGAAGAAGAGCTCCCAGGAAATAAAAGGCCTTGTAGAAGCTCAGCCCTCAATAGGAAGAGGATAAAACCTGCCAGGAGGAAGCAAGGGACGGGTGTGGAAGGGACACTGCCTTTATCTGCATCCTCTTTCTCAATTGCTTCATTTTTCAATAATGTCCCCCCTGCCAGAGTTGCCTGTCCTTTGTGTGGGCAGATGGTAGCAAGATATGGAATCAACCAGCACATTGATGAAGTGTGTCAAAAGAGCCGGGATGATGATAGGATTCTGGTTGGTTCGGCGCCTGACGTGGGTGCAGGCCCATCAGTTGAAAATGTGCCTGGTGGTTGCAGTCCGTACTTTGCAAATAATGCTTCGACTCCAGAGAAGTTAGTAGGTGACAACTCTGAAACAAAACATGAGGTGGGAGGACAGGTGAGCCCATACTTTAAGAAGGGCAGCGGTCTCCTGCTGGGCAATGGTGAGCCAGAGGTTCAGGCAGTTGGGAAGATCTCCCTGGGAAGGCTGTCAACCAAATTGTCCAGGAAGCGTCGTGCTGAAGGTGGCAGCATCTTTACTTGGGATGCTAAGTCTCGACCAGCTCAAGATGTGTGTGACAGCTCTAGAGAGGAGAATCCAGAAGGCACCACTTCTTCCCAGAAAGAAAACTGGTTGCCCTTTTCAAGGCTTCAGAGACAACCTAGTCCAAAGGAAGGATTCGAAGGCAAGCGAGAAACCCTGGACCCCACATGGGAAGGTGGCGCACGAACACTCTTGGGTGGTGAGGGTTCTGCTCCTGGATTGTTTCCATCTGATCATCTTGCTTGTGGTGAAGTTGGGCTGCTAACAGAGGACAACAAGGAGCAAAATACTCCTAAGGAGGACTTGGATTCTGATATTTGCAAGCTTGCAGTATGTTCAACAGCTTATAGTAAAGAAGCACCATCAAACTTGGAAACCACAGACCTCTCTTCTGGTGAACAGGCTCTGTTGCCCAATGTGAAAGATATTTGTTGCAATCAGACACAAAATATCTCTTTTGTGGGGGGTGACATGGAAGTACTTCCTATGGAAGACCATACAGACTTAAAAAATGAAGTGGTTGATTGTGTTGGTTTGGGACCTTTGGAAAACATGAATTCTCAGAGTCCAAGCAGCAACATTTTAGAGGTGGTTCTCAATGGACTCAGCCGTGGAGAAGACCCAGGAGGGCAACCATATTATCTTCAGAATTTTCTGATGGTCCTGCAGGCTGTGCTAGAGAATGAGGATGATCAGAGGCTGTTTGATGAGAATGATTTGGACACCATTGCAAAGTTCTACCAACTCTCAGGTAGGTAATATTATATTCCATATTCTAATGTTAATCTCTATCAAGCCCTCAAGGGTTTCTGCCTATCTAGAATCAAAACCACACTGCACAAGAAAAGTAAGTCTCAGCAGACTTGAGGTAAACCCAAGATTTGCAGAAGTATAAAAATCTCCAGGGGTGACCCTCACATATACAGTCATGGGAAAAAGAAAGTACACCCTATTTGAATTCTGTGGTTTTACATTTGAGGACATAACAATAACCTGTTCTTTAGCAGGTCTTAAAATTAGGTAAATACAACCTCAGATGAGCAACAGCACATGACATATTACACCATGTCATTATTTATTTAATCCTGGGCTAGATGGACAAACAATCTTGCCTGGTCTGAGGCAGCTACCTGTGCCCCACCTTTGGGTAGTTTGAGGTTGCAGCAGCTAACCTCTGAAGTAATATCGCAACAGATGATGACTATCCTCTTGGGTTGGGATGCGGGGAGATGACTACATGCACATAGAGTAATAAACAATAATATACATCACTTTAAAAAGCACCTGCTGTTTTCTAAGCTCTGCACATATGTTAAAGTGTGAGGCAGTTCTTTCTCACAGGTTCACAATCTTAATAGGCAAAATGAAGAGGAGGAAGGAGGAAGCCAGGCACATTTTGCACCTGGCTATCAGTCATTTGTGACCAAGTGAAGATGCTTGGGTGCCAGAATGGCACCTGACACACAGCAACTTTTTTCTCCCTGCGGTGCTATGGCATGAGTCAGATTTTAGTTGGAGCTGACAATATACACAATTCATTTTCAGCTTTGTAATCTTACAAAAAAACAACAACCCAAACACACCCCTAGACAGGCACCTAAGCATTCTGTTAATGTACCTGACTGTAACCTAGGTTTAAGGGGCCATATGGCAAATAGCTTTTATATCTCAGTTTCTAACACTGGACCTGTGCCTCCTAGCTGATCGATGGGGACAGGTTGGCCTCCCCACTTGTCCTGATTTTTTTTTTACTTGAGAGAGAAGAGGGGCGACCCTTCATGCCCTGCACATCTAGTGGGATTTGGATTTAAGACAGTAAGCAGAGCACATTAATTTGCCAAGCAGACAGCTTCTGTTTGGTTCCTGTATGCAGAGATGTTAAGCCGTGCCATTAGATGAGCTCTTTGCATAACTTACATGCTCCCCAATTGGTTGGCTTCTGCTAAGAGGCAGATACAATTTTTTACAGCTCTATGAGCCTTTGATGTTGGGCTGATGATAAGCACCTGGGAAAGAGGCTGCACCAGGGCATGATCACTCTGCTTGAGCAATAATTTCTGCTTTGCAAGTTGGGGCTACTGGGAAGCAGGGCTTCTGCGTGATCCACAGGGACCTATTTGAGCTATAGGAGAGTGAAGTTGATTTTGGATAAAATGGGCATCCAGTTCTCTCCCCCCGCCCCCATGAAATCTTTCCTCCTCATCAAGCCTAATCTTTGATAAACTGCTGGGCCACAACATTTTTCTCTTCTTAGCTTAAATTAGTCTTCTGTGGCTAAGTCTTCTCTATCTGATCCCCTGGAGGCGCTCCTTGCTCCACTCAGGTGATAAAGCGAATGGCTGTTTTATAAGCCGTGTGTTTTGAAATGCAGTTGGAAGCGTTTCTCAACTCAGAACCGATTTGCCAATGTCTTTTGTTACCTGGCCCACATGGATTTTATCAGCTGAAGGACTGCCTCTGTCTCTGCAGGGTCCCTCATCTCTTGCGTCCATTGTCCACTTCCATCTTGATGTTTCAGCATTTTTAATGTACTTCATCTTTTTGACAGCCGCTTTGAACTTTTTGGAACCATGACCTGAAATGTTTTAAACAAAATCTCAGTGAGAGTTTGTAATTAGCCCTTCACCTAATAACCTCGCTATACTTTCATTTTGCCATAAAGATGCTGTTCCCAATCTTGGATGCCCGGATGTTATTGGACTGCAGCCCCCATCGTCACCCACCAGAGAGGCCAATTGGCAAGGATAATGGGAGTTGTAGTCCACCAATGTCCAGGGACCCAAGGATGATGCTTTAGAGAGGAGCACTTCCCAAACTTAAAAAAAATTGCTTACTCCTTTGGAGAGTTGAGTCGTATCCCTCCTCAGGTGAATATAATGTGGAGTACTTATAAGAAACACTGCTTTAGAGCTTTCAAAGCCGTTCATGATCACTGCCTGTCTTCCAGTACTCCCTCTTAGGTATGCAAATAATATTTTCCCCATGTTACATATAAGGAAAACTGAGGCTCAGGGAGAAGGGATAATCTAAAACCCATCTAAGTGAGTTCATGTCCCAAGGTGAGATCTGAGGAAAGGTGAAAGTGCATTTGCTTGGAATGCAGAAGGTTGCGGGCTCAATCCTGAAATCTCCAGGTAGGGCTGGGAAATACCCCAGTCTGGAATCCTGGAGAACCACAAAGAATCAGCGTAGATAATATAGAACTAGATGGTCTGCTCAGACTTAGCTTCCCAGGTTGTGGGCTTCCTAGAGGCACCTGGATGACTTTGGGAAGCAGGCCTGATCCTTGTAAGCTGGTGACTTTCTGTATGTTTTTGGTATGTCTTCCTCTCAGGTAAGCATGTATCCTGATTGCAACTCCAGTCATTTGGTCTCCCGTGATGAGCAGGAATCTGCTCCAGCAGGGTTCTTTCGCAAATTAGAAAAGGATGTTTTGCTTTACTGTAATATTGGCACTGAGTTTGCTTTTTTAAAATAGCAGGACATAATGGTATATTAAATCTTAAGTGTCTCCCGCACTTATCCACCACCGCTGAAGGGAGAAGTAAGAAAGAGGGATGATGATCTGTAAAATCAGCATTATTTCTGGCTTTTTGACTTGGGAAGTATCAGAGGGAGAACATCAAAGGATTCTCATCCCCACTGGGAAAATGACAACCTGGGCTTTGAGTATATTCTTCCTTTTGGTAGAAGGTTGCATGAAATTCTCTTTATTGTGACACCCTGGGGTGGAGGAAAATGTTGGGGAAAAGTGAAGAAAGTTTAAGAACCCGAAGGGAAAATGAATTAGTAGTCATTTTCTGACTTAAATGCCCCCCCCCCCCCAATCTCATATAAAACCAAGGAGCAGACGGATAAGAATGGCAAGATATAACAAAACCCCAGGTGTAAGTGAATAAAGCAACCTAAATAAATCAGGGATGCGGAACAGGATGCAATGGCAGATTAGATCCTGAGCTCCTCACCCCTTGCTGGTCAGTTTGACAGATGGTAAGGGCCTCCCACTTGTCAGTTACAGACGTTCGCGTGATGTCAGATGACCTGACTTGAAAGGCAATAATTGGGATCCCAATTCTTTTCTTTCTCCTGTTGCATCCTGGGCTGGAACCAGGAACCTCAGAGTGCACTCCTGGTTGTTGCTTTGCAAGCAGGGCTTGTATTGGGTGCCTTTTACATTTGGCGCCAGGTGCAGTCTCCGCTAGGATAGGCTCCTCTCAAAAGCTCCCATTCAGAAGTTCTTGGTGTAGCCAATCAGGATTTGCAGCTGATCGGCAGTGATGCGATTCCTGCTTTCCGAACTCCTGAGCAGGGCCAATCCCAGTGTGCTTTGCAGCCACCCTTGTTCAGCATGTTTTTTAAAGTCACATATCAAAAGAGTTGGGGATGCGTTTGAACTTTGATCAGGGCCAGCTGATGTGCGTTTGACAGCAAAGCTGCCGTGTGTCTTCCAAGTATTTTGTAGTGGTTCCCAAAGTGGGTGTGTCTCCCCTGGGGAAGTGGAATTACCTAGAGGGGCACTAAGAGGCAAGTGGATGTTAGGGTAGCGGTGAAACTGTAAATGACTACCAGAAGAAGAGCTAGGACCACTGCATCTGTTTCGTTGGATTAATTTAACTAAATAGTTTTGATTGGATTTTGACTAAATGTGCCATTGACTGTTACTGTTTTCAATTTTATTGAGCTATTATATGTTCTGAATAATGCTTTCTATAGGGTAGGGTGGGAGGCATTGGGGATGAGTTTATGGAACTAAGGGAGCAGGAGCCTGAAAAGCTTTGGGAACCACTGGTGCAGATGTGGACACAATTCCAGACTTAGAAAGCACCTTTAGAATTTTCTCTGTCCTTCTCCTGGTTTATGATGCCACTGCAGCCAGCGCTCAGAAGTTATACGTCAGACTTTTCCAACGCAAGCTGAGTTGGATAAAAACGAACAAGATAGTCTACTTGGAGATTGCTGAGGATCTCTCATCATACATCAACGAGCTTGTTGGAACAGGATTCTTGCAGTCAGGTATGTCTGTTAAAAGTTTGCATGACAGTTATGTGGAATAAAATAATGCGATAGTTCCATTTCTGAACTGCACCACTGCAGGTGGGGTTTTTTTGGTGGGGGTGGGAGTAGATAAAAAAAGTAGCCCCATATGAAAAGGAAAAACAAAATATTGATGTAAGTAGCATATTAGGGAGAGGGAGAGGTAATAATGCTTTCCGTAAGATAGCAGTTTTGGGGGTTGTTTTAAACATGGGCAGCATTCAAAAAGTTGACCTCCCTGCATACACTCTGGAATGGTACAATCCAGGAAGATCTCAGCCACTCCCGCTCACTTGTAGAGATAGCGTAGGCCTGGGATGATTTGTGCCTTCAGTTTTGTACTGCAGGTAACTTGCAACTTTGGGTGGTTGGTAAATAAATGAATGAATGAATGAATGGGGTGGAAAGGGAACAGACGTCTGGGGGGGAAAAGACTTTGGCAATCTCACCCACCATTGAACTCAGGGTGTTTTTGCTATATGCAATTTTTGCTTTAGGCGCAATCCCTGGAACATAATCCCTGTGTAAGTTGAGAGTTGCCTGTATTTTCTCTCCTTGATATTCCTCAGGGTCTTGTTACCTGCCCCAAATCTACAAGTTGGGAAGGACACTGACACAAGTAAATGTAAAATGCCCCTTTGCAGTTTGCTGGGTTTCAGCTTAAATTATAGGCAGGAGACTCTGCATACTTTGTATGTATAGCATCTTGGGTTCAGTCCCTGGTATCTTCCACTGAAGGATCAGATAGCTGGGGAGAGGGGTTTGAGTACAACAGTAGCCCTGATGAGGAGGCAGATCTGCTGCCTGGTCCTTCCCATGTGGGATCTGCTAGCTTCAGAGCCTGCATCTCATTCCCTGCACACCAATCAGGTGCCTCTGCCACCAGACTTGAATGACTGGGCCACAGCCGCCTCCAGAGGATCAGGAGAGACCTTTAAAGCTTCCCCCAAAACAGCCCCTGCAGCTTCTACTCTGTCATTGTTAGCATCTCTTGGTCAACTTATCCTTTGTAAATTAGTCCCTCCCTGCCCCTCCACCACAAGTAGCTTTTTAAATTTGTGGTATTCATAGCACGGTTTATAATATGTGTGGTGTGTGTGTAATAAGGCAGTAAAACCTCATGCTTTAAGCACAGGATGTGTTGTAACTTACACAATGACTGTGTGGCATTCTTTGGAATTTCATGTAGCAAAGGACTTGGGTATTTATGGGGAGTCCCTTTCATTATTCTTGCATTTTTCCCTGTGTACCTGCAGAGGCAGAATTAAAAGATCTGTCTGAGGCTCTTGACTTGCTTTCTGCCCCTGAGCTGAAAACCTTAGCAAAGGTCTTCCACCTGCCAAACCCAAATGCACAGAAACAGCAGCTCCTGGAAGATTTCCTCCGGTTGTCAAAGCAGCGCTCAGTCTTCAGCAGGAACCAAGCTGGCATTGGGAATGTGATTCTGAAAAGGTAACTTAACTTTTGAGTGCCTTCCCTTCTAAAATGATGAAATAAAAACATCAGAATTCTGCATCAGGGCCACCCAGGAAAAGCTAGATTCTGCAACCTCAGTAAAAGATGCCAATTAACTACGTTGCAAAACTTTCTGTTGTTAAAGACTGATAGATGAAAATCTTGTCCTTTCAGTCGTTAGCAGAAAGTTTTGAGATTGATTCCCCAAGAAACAAGGAAATAAGGCATTTTTGTCCATAACACAGTTGGTGTATTGCAGAAATAAAGAGCCCGTCCTTTCAAATGGCACCTGTGAGATATATCTCTTTCCTGCATTTCTGTTTTTGGTGCATTTTTCTTTCAAAAAAAGAAAGGAATGAGATTGCTCCTTCTCAGGAAGTTGAATTCTGTTCCCAACAGAGACAGGAAAACATGCCAGTATTCTGTGTCTCCATGATTTGCTCCCACACTTTTTTAAGCCTCTGGAAAGGTGGAGGCTAGAGAATATTTGGTTTTTGCAAAGCCTCTGTTCTTTGCTTCAAGAAATGCTGTGCTTTCTGCTCCACTGTAATCCAGTTTTCAACAGCTTCCATAAGCACAGTAGGCACCTTTCAGGAGACTCTCCTTTTTATAATTCACTCTTGAACTATGCACTGGTTTTTAAGCAGACAAATTACCCTGGTTGATGTGTGTGTGATTTTGGAGGAGCATCTCAGCACTTCAGCTGCATTGTTACATCTATTTTTGCAGGGGGCAGGGGAAGAACGTAAAGCTAAGGGAAATTCTATTCCTGAGCTGATATTGTTTAAACATATTCATTTCGCTTTCATACGCATAAAAAGGGTGAACATAAATGAAATGGATCTTTCTGATTGAAAATTACAAGAAATCAATATCACTGATGCATGGACAAGGTTATTGCAATACGATGGTACAAGGAGCAAAATAGATGATAGTGCATTTAACCAAGAGTTGTTAGCCATAAATTACAATGCGTTTGAGAAGATATAAATTTTTTGTTACATGCAAATTCAATGAAACGGTACCATAGATCACCAAATTTGTCTGTTTGGTTTCCTTTTCTTAGCGCTTTCACCTCGTGTGTTAATTTTTTGCATCAGAGCACCAAACCAAATTTCTTGATAATGTATGTGTAGTAAATAAATTTCTTGATAATGTATGTGTAGTAAATTTAGATGTGGTGTGTTCCATTGCCTTGCTGAAGTTAGCCCAGCAGCTTCCAGTTGCATGATTTGAGATTATTATGTTGTTGCTAAGTAAAGTTTGCAGAGCTGTTTGCTTTAGGAAAATGACCACCTTCAAGCCAAAGAACCTGTTTGCAAGGAGCATGCAGTAACTGTTCTAGCAGCGGGGGAACAGGGCAGTGACTCAAAAAATAGATAGTTAACTTGGTCCAGTTTCAGTTGGCAGCAAGGCTTAAGGGATCAGGCAGTGGCTTCACAGAAATGGGGGGGGGGAGGAGGGACCTGAGAGAGAGAAGGTTGTCCTATGTCACTTGGCATTTCCCAACCTTGGTGCCTTCTGGATAATTTGGACTGCAGCTCAACATTGTCCATTCCTGTTGCCTGGTCTGATGTTTGCATAGTGGGTTGAGGATGGCTGATGTTAGAATTCTTGGAAGGAGTTCACAGATCTCAGGGGCCACGGAGGGAAGGGAGGAGTAACTTGAGAAGGCAGGAGAACGTGGACATTTGGAGTCACAGAATTGTAGAGTTTGATGTGTACCCCACAGGTCATCTAGTGCAGGTCCTGCAATCCCATGGGGCATGTGATGATGATGATGATGATGATTTGTTTTGTCTACAAGTCTTTCTCAACTCTGTAAGAGGCACTAACGTTTTGGAAAGTGCTTGCTTCCTTTTATCCTTATGTATGCTTTGTGATAAATACATTTACACCCACATCCACACTCACCCTCCCATCAATGGAATTAGACTAGAAAGAAGCATCCTGTTGCAAGCAAACAAATAAGGTGTGCTGTTTACTGGGTTGCAGGCGGTGAGTGTGTGGGGTCCAGGACAATGCCTCCCGTCTTCAGATGGGCCCATAGGCCCAGAACGGTTGGCACCCCCTGGCCTAAGCTGTGAATATCGACAGCAGCCTAGTAATCTGCCAGAGAAACAGTTGAAAAAAAATGGTTTAGGGGCTAAAATCCTTTTAAAGAACCTCACCCTTACGAAAGAGTCGGCTCCATTGGACATTGTGGGACATAATTCTAAACAAGCGTTGGACCATGTGTCTCTGTAGAAGACCTGAGGGTGTTTAGTTCATGTTGACTTTCCTTTTCCTTCTTCTTGTTGTTGCTGCTGCGTACTCCTCAGAGCAAAAGATGTGGCTGGCAGATCCGTCAGGGTTCATAAAGTTCCCCGGACAGTCTTCTCACGGGTGCTGCTGCTCTTTTCCCTGACTGACCCAGTGGAGGATGAAGAAGCTGGAAGTGGCGGCCAAGGACAACTTTCCACAGTCCTCATGGTGAACATGGGCCGCATGATCTTCCCCAGTTACACAGTCAACAGGAAAACCCAGATATTCCAGGATCGGGATGATTTCATCCGGTAGGGAGGCATCCAGAAGGCCCTGGATACTGCCCCCCCCCATCTTACTGTAGTTCTTCTTCTTACTTTTTACACAGAAGGAGCCCTGCTGGATGAGGCCAGAGACCCACCTAATCCAGCGTCCTGTTCTCATCGTGCCCAACCAGGTGCCCATGGGAAGCCTGCAAGCAGGACCTGAGGGCAACACCATCTTCCCACCTGAAATTCTGCACACCTTAGATTTTTAACCTCTGTGAAAGCTTTTCTACATTTTGTTAGTTTTTGTATAGTACTGCCATGCAGTGGCTTCTGGTCTTATTATTGCTGACATGTTTCTAATGAATTGCTACGTTTGCTTTATGATGCGTTTAAAATGTTACAATGTTCATATAATCCAACTGGGTTGTTTTTTGCATCGTCAGGGAAGAGGGCTCTGCTGCTGGGATCCTGCTTGCAGCTTTCCCACTGTGAGAACAGGATGCTGGGCTAGATGGGCCATTGACATGATCCATATGTTGTTATATTATGATTTGAAATGGGTTGGTATTTGATTGTTCTGACAGTGATGCAAATTAAAAAGCTGCATGCAAATTTAAACATTAAATATTTGAAACCCACCGTATGTGGAAAAGGAAAGAACGTTCATAAGTTGAGGTCCACTTACCCATCCACCTCTCTTGATATAAATATAGACCCTAAACTTGGAGTGGGTAACCTGTGGACCTCTGAAAAAAGATTTGGGGACTCAGCTCACAGGTTTGGGAGTTATGGCATAATGCCATGATTCCACATTTAAGAAATTCTCTTCTAATTGGGATTTGGCAGGTGGTACTTTTACCATCATTGTAGGCAGTCTTCCCCAACCTGCCGCTCCCTAGATGCAGATCAGACCGTGGCAGCTGGGTCTGATGGAAGATGCTTCCTAAAGCACCTGAAGGGCAACTGGCTGGGGAAGGCGGATTTTACAGATCTTAGTTGGGATGCTGTTATTATGGTGGCACATCGTTCTGTAACTCTGAGGAATTACCAGGCTGAATGCTGTTCTAATTCGATTGCTGGTTGCTGCTATAGTAGTAATATTTATTGTTAAGTAGGTGTTTTAAAACTATCTTTTAAAATATGTTGTATGAATTTGCTTAATAATGCTATTGTGAAGCACCTTAGAAGAAAGGTTTCATCTCTAAAAGCTGGGATATAAATCTACTGCATAAACAAATGCTACAGCATAATCTGTTCTGAGATGGTGGCCTTCATCTTGAAATCATTGCTTTAAATTATTATTATTATTATTTCTTATTAGGTATGCCAGTGCTGCGTACTTGTCAAATGACATCTCTGTGGCTGTGACTCATGGGAACTGGAAGGAGGCACACAGACTCTATGAGGTGGCCAAAGAAATCTGGCAGGAGTTGAGGGAACACTTTTCTTTGTGGTATGAAGGCTGGGTGGAGCAGGAGGAGGCGGGGGGGGGTGATCTGCAGTGAACACATGTGTGGGCTTGATGCAAGTTGTACTCAAAAAAATGGAAGGGGGGCTGAAACAAAGTGTGATCTCATTTCTGGTGTATTATTATTATTATTATTATTATTATTATTATTATTATTATTATCCCACCTTTCTGCCAGAAGCAGGACTCAAGGTGCACCCCCCAGATTAATCATAGATAAAACACCAAAAGTTCAAAACATATAAAATACAGTTTAAAAAGTCATTAAACTATAATAGCATTTTAAAGATGTAAAAATAGCACAGCACTATTAAAAACAATTTCCTTAAAAAGAGTCATTTCCCCAAAGCTTGCAGAATTAAAGCAGTCTTCACCTGGTGGAGGAAGGACAAGTAGGGAGCCAATCCAGTTTCTCTGGAAATGCGTTCCAGAGTCTAGGAGCAGCCACTGAGAAGTCCCTCTTCCCATTTTTGCACCAGATGTACCTGGGAGGGAGGTGGGACTGAAGAGCTGGGCAGCATCATGTGGGAGAATACAGTCCTTCGAATAGCCTAAGCCATAAGGGCTTTATAGGTCATAAGCAGCACTTTGAATTGTTCCCAGAAACAGCCAGTGGAGAGCTGCTACAATGAGGGAGTCGTGTGCTCCCTATAACCAGCCCTGCTCCACAGTCGGGCTGCAGCTCCTTGGGACAGCTGAAATTTCTGAGGACCTCTCAAAGGCAGCCCCACGTGTTACAGAAATCCAAATGGGATGTAACTAAGGTGAGTGTCACTGAGGACAGATCAGGCATCTCCACTGGTACAGTGGCTTTAATTCTGCAAAGGCAATCCTGGCCACTGCAGAGACCTGGGCATCCAGGATCAGGGCTGAATCCAGGGCGGGTGTAGCCTGCCTTTGACAAGTGGCTCATGTTCTCTGCTATAAATAAAACCAGAGTCTGTTTTGTTTGCAGCTTTGGTATTCTAGGAAGCATTGATCATCAGAGTTTATTTGTCACAGTTCCATGTTTTTGTTCCTCAGCTCCGCAGAGGTGAATTGGAGAGTGGGTTTTCATTTTTCCCTGAAAAAGAGCTTGCAGGCGAATTTATTCTTGACCGTAAAACCCTTGAATAGCTATGGGTATTATTCATGGCCAGAAATTCAAGAGAATAATAAAGGGCCTCATTTCACAGTTTATAGTTCATAGTTTGGAAGATTCCTTTGAGAAGGCTAACATCTATTGTGGCATAAGCTTTCTTCTGTACACTGGCGAGTCTTTGTTGTCATGAGATTTGGCCATGTGGGAGGCCTTTGGCAAGACCTCTTTACCCTGTGCATATGGGAACCAGCCTCATGTTGACTCTTCCGCTTCCAAAAGGATTCTGTAGAGTTACAGTGAACTGCTCTGGATATTTGGCCGACTGCCTTCAAAATGTAGTCCAGCCTTCCTTCCTTGTTACTTTTTTGCGCAACACAGACAATTCTTTTATTTTAGATTCAGGGAGGCAGCTGTGTTGGTCTGACGCAGTCAAAATAATTTTTTTTAAAAAAAAAAGTCCAGTGGCACCTTAGAGACTAACTAAGTTTGTTCTGCGTATAAGTGTGCATGCACACTTCTTCAGCTATCACATGAAAGCATATACCCAGAACAAACTTAGTTGGTCTCTAAGGTGCTACTGGACATTTCTTTAATGTCTTTTATTTTAGAGAGCTGAAGGCCGTATGCCTCTGAATCCCAGTTGCAGGTAATTGTGGTGGGTGGTGGGTGCTGCTGTTGCACTCAGTTTCTACTTGCTGGTTTCCCATAATGAGCCTTTGGTTGGCCACTGTAAGAACAGGTTGCTGGACTAGATGGGGCCCCTTCGTTCTGATCCAGCAGGGCTCAGATAATTTTGTTGTAGTATGCATCTTCATCTCACCACTGTTCCCATTCAATATCTCCTCCCCCTGCCCTTGCTGGACTTCATAGTGAACCAGCCTGTTTGATCTGGAATGACCGGCTGCAGGAAGCGGCCTTAGCCCAAGCCAGACCAGTGCTGCATCTTGCTCCCTTTTGTCTGTGCTTCTGGCAGTGGCTCTCCGGGGCTTCTGGTGGGACGTTTTCAGCCTGACCTGGAGATGCCTGGGACTGAACCTGGAATCTTCTATGTTTAAAACAGATGCTCTTACCATTAAGACAGTGGTTCTCAAAATATTTTCTTTGGGTCACACTTTCAGAATAAAAAATTGCTCAGACAACACTAAAAAATTTTTATTGATAAGAAATACTGCTTTACAATATGATCATGGAACATCCTGAAAATATATAACAATGCAGCTATGTAAGAACATGAATCCTTCCTAAAATATAATTATTAAAAAGCCTCTTACATATGTACCTTAACTCAATGAGAGGTGTATGTGAGCTTGCTTTTGCCAGGTAATCTCATTTGTATTAGACCTAATTTGAGACAAACAAACTCTTGTCTCCTCATCACCACAAAGAAGTCTTTCTCTTTTCTGATCTTGCATATTTGTCAGAGTTGAAAATCCCTGTTCACAACAATATGTCATAGAGAACTATAGAAGAATAGCCAAGGCTCTTGAAGAGAAGCGTGGATACTCTTTCTAGTTGTATATCCAAAAAGAGTGCAGTGGTGTGCTACACACTGAAATGTTGAGCCTTTCTTTGATTGTCCCTGAATCTTGCTGCCACACATGCCACCCTGTCCTGCCTCACCTGTTGAGGACTAAGCTATAACCCCTTCCTAGAAACACGGAAGGCTGTGCGGTACTGTGCCAGGCTGTTGGCCTACCTAGATCAGTAATGCCTGTACTCTAGGCAGGATTTCAGGCAGGGGTCTTCCCCATCTCCACCTGGAGATGGCAGGGATTGAACCTGGGACTTGCTGTGTGCAGGGCCAGCCCTCTACCAGTGAGCTGTGACTCTCCCCTGACATAGCAATAGGAGGGATACCTGTGCATTGCAGGAAATGGTGGCTGTCTTACAGCTTTTGCTTCTCCCAAGCAATTGCCCATCTCCAGCCTTTTTCATAGAATCATGGAATTGGAAGGGACCCAAGGGGTCGTCTGTTCAAACCCCATGCAGTACAGGAATCGCAGCTGGAGTGGGTAGTTCCATGGCAAAGACTTCCTGTGTGTTTTGTCCCCCCCCCCCCTTTACAGGTACCATGCAGCCCTCCCGGAATACCTGAGGCGTTTCACTGTTGGGTGGGTGTACACACGAATCTTCTCCCAGGGTGTTGAGATCTTGCAGAGACTACATATGTATAAGGTAATTAAAAATAAATTAATTAATAAATAAACTGCCTTTCACCAGCAGGTCCCAAGGCGGGTTACAGCAATTAAAAAAATCCAGAATTAAAAATGATTGAGATGTATTCACAAGGAATAGTGTGGGCCCTGAAAATGTATGTCTCAGATATCTATTAAAAGGCCAGGGCAAAGAGGTGTGTCTTCATCATTCCCGAAAAGCTGTGTGGTGAAGAAGCCAGGCGCCAGGCGCAATGTCTTGGGGCCAGGGAATGCCGCACAACAAGCACTTCTGTAACAAAGTCATAAAGCCGACTGGAAGCTCTGAAAGGACCAGCCTGTCCTGGCTGCAAATGGTTTTGAATTCCAATGCTCAGGGTATGTGGCCGAAAGGGCACTATCCATGCAAAGGGGGCAGGTGTCAACGGGCTTGGTGGAAACCCTGAAGATTGCTAAAAGTACAAACAAAAAACTGCTTAACACTCAGGCAATTTTTGTTGCAGGGCCACTGTCACGTTTTACTACTAAACATTTCTGTATTGCAGTTTAAAGTCTTTGAAGTGTTTCACATACTTTCCCTTGCCATAATCCTTACAACAGACCCTGTGAGATAGGCCTCTATTACTTGAGTGCACCCATAATGCAGATATAGAAAGCTGGCGTTCCAGCTTTCCCCAGGGCCACCTAGAGAGCTCGTGGCAGAGGCAAGGAGTGAGATGGGAGTATCCCAATTCACAGCACGGTCCAGGAATGGTCAATGTGGCCCCCTGCAGATGTTGCTGCATATCTAGACTACCATCATCTTTTGACCATTGACCCTTCTGACCAGGGCTGGTGAGATCTGGGAGTCCAGCGTGGTTTGAGGGCCACAGGCTAGCTATCCCTGGCTTAGTCCCTTGGTCACCAAGCTACACACCTTTTTTGACCGTTGGCCTCATGTCTGCCCTAGGAGGCAGTGGAACAGCTTCAGGATCTTTTGGCCCAGGACGTTTATTGTTCTGACAGCAGAGGACGGTGGTGGGATCGTCTGGCTCTTAACTTGCACCAGCACTTGAAAGACACAGAGGAGGTAAATGCACCCATCTCTGCCCCCTTTGCACCTTGCTTGGAAGGGTGATGTCTTCTCTCCTTGCTCTCCCACAAGCACCTTCCATCCGGCTGTCAGCCCTGGATGTGCTTGAGGACATCCACCTGCCCCTCTTGGTTTGGTGGGGGGTCCGTTTGCTCACCTCTCTGCAATGCTTGCTTGTCTGCTAGGCCATCAGGTGCATCAGGAAAGGTCTCCAGGACCCATTTGTTCGCACAGGCCATCGACTCTCCCTGTCCCAGCGAGCCCAGAGGATGAAAAATTCCTCAGCCTGTAAGAAGATAGGGCATCTCCTCCAAGATCTGCCGCTTCTTTCCGTGGAAGATGTCGCCCATGTGAGTAGCTATTGGATGTCTGGAGAAGCCTCTCTTTTGTGGTCTGGTGTACATTTATAAATTGGGAATGTGGAAAGGTGCCAGACTGTTTCTTTTTTTTTTTCTTTTTCATCTTGGCTTCTAAAATGGTTCACACCCAGTTCGTACATAATGCTAATCCATGGTTTGTTTAGCCAAAGGTGGTGCGTTTGTACATGTGAACCTAGCAGGTCTCAGGGACTGGCAGGGCACCGAGGAGTGGGTGGCAGAGGCTGTAGGGCCAGAGACTGACTCAGGGGAAGGGGGCCGTGGTTTGTGGGGTTTTGTGCTTGCTGCAAGGCAGGAGCCAGGGCTGAAGGCAGGGGAAGAGTCTGAGCAGGAGGAGCTGGGGGAGGAGATGCAGGATACAGGGCAGGAGCCGGACCAGGGAGGCGGTGGAATCCCCTCCATCCCCTCCACCACTGTCCCTCAGGACCAGGAGGGGCTCAAAGAGACAGGCACAGCAGCAACTTCTGTGTAGGGGAAGTCACAGGTTGCTTGTGTGTGCCCCTTTAGACGAAGGTTGTACAGTTTGGGTGAAGGCATGGTCATGCTATTGCTCCAACAGTCCAGTTCAGCGCACAAGCTGGGGGAGGGGGTGCCAACTACTTGGTCTCCAGAAGAGTGTGTGTGTTCTGAACAACTTAGGAGCTGCCCTAAGTGCATGCTTCGTCAATAAAGAGTTAAACTACCAGCTGGTTGTCCTCCTTGCACTGCGTATGTTAAGGACAGCAGGCTAACCATGGTTTGTTTTCTGGCAACAGGCCACAGTGTCAAGCCATGGTTTTTTGGTGGTCTTAACTGCGGTTGGGCATTATGTCCAAATCCAGCAGCCTTGCTTAACTGTGGTTTGTTGAGCTACTCCACTCTGGATGTTCGCCAAGCTTTGACGAAACAAACTGTGGCTTGTTGGCTTGTCTGCCGCTGGTTGTAGAAACTGATCAGAACAAACTAGGTGTTCACATTCTGCGTCGGCCATTCATGAGCTTTTATTGTCACAATGCAGGGTGGTAGCAATTCTTTGATGCAAACTAACACGATCCCAGAGGAAGTGTTTTTGTGTGTGGCACCTGCTCTTTGCATGCAGAAGGTTCCCAGTTCAACCCCTCGTGTGCCTGCAGTTAGAAAAAGAATCTCCCTGGGAAGGTGGGTTAGCAAATAGTCTGAGTTGGTATAAACCATCCGGTTATATTGAGTTTTACTATATGTAGGAGCCCTAGCTCAGAGACTGAGCAGCAGCTTCTCATGCAGAAGCCCCAGACGCAGTCCTCAGCACTGCCAATTAGAACAATCTCAGATCGCAGGTGATGGGAAACAACTTTTTCCCTTGGTGAGCCACTTCAGCTGATTGGCATAGTGGGCATGTGCCAGCTGATCAGTCAGACAGTCCAAACCATTAATAAACTGCTGGCCTTCTTTTTAGGAAGCTGGATTTTGTGGCTGAGGTGCACAATTGGGGCCTCCTATCTATATGTACAGAGCTGCAGCAAAGCACCCAAAAGGTGCCATTCTGTGCCCTGCAGTGACTCCACTAAAGTCAGAATCAGAGCAGCAGGTCTGACAGCATCAAAGCTGCTTCAGGTGTTTGTGGGGTCTGTTAGGACAGTATTGTTATTAAAACCTGGGGAAATGTGCTGTCCTGTATCTGACCTGTGTGGTCCTGGGTGTGCACTATTTGCATGCTTGTCTGCATGAATGATTGTGATGCATTTTGCAGATTGCATTTTAAATTGTTGTTCTTTTTGAAGCAATTCTAACCATCCTTTTTCTGTACTCCTCTATTTCTCCTCACTGCCTACCATCCTTATACTTCTCAAAATGATGCTTGAGTTGCCACTTTCTTGAACGTGTTTTGCCCAACTGCATTCTTTCTCCTGCAAGAGCTGCCATCAGAGCACCAGCCTCTTGCGTCTTCCCATGTCTCATTTAATACGCTTCAGAGGCCTCTGTTCCCTTCTGCGCTGTTCTCCTCCTTTGCTGTCTCCACCTGAGAGCTGCTTCAGCAGCCGTATGGGGCTTCCTTCCTACGTGTTCAATGAGACGTGCAATGTGAGAACAAATTTCCAGTTCTGACAGCAGCCCCATTTGTCAGTCCCCAAAATGAGTCAAAGGGCTGACAAGGAGACAGCACTTAAGCGCTGGGTGGTCTTATTTTTAGCTTGTCACTTAGCTGGTGTTAGCAAAGTTTAAGTAGCAGCCTCTCTTCCCTCTCGCCCCCCCCCCACTTCTCTCTCATTATAATTTGGAGTTCTGTAAGTGAGAAAACATTGCAGTGCACAGGGTTCTTGTCCAGGGTGCCAGCCAGTCAGCAGTGCCCAGTGGCAGAATACTCCATTCCTCTCCTCTCCTCTCCCTCGCCGCCTGGTCACCCAACAGTCTGTTGTTACTGAGCATGCTCAATATTTATTGGGCTAGTTTTGGATTTTTACCACTTTGCAGGTTTTTCTTTTCCCTAAAGGTTCTTTGTCATTCTGCAAACTTTGGACTTCTTCTCCCAAGGCTGATGATACTCCCTCTTTTGCATAGGGGGTATATAGAGGATAATAACTGATTTCTGCACTTTGATTGATTGCTTTTTATATAAAAGATTTTTAAAGGTTTTTTCAAACAAATATAAAAAAAACCATTAAGTTTCCCCCAGTCACCCCCCTCCCCCAGGAACGGAAGATGTATCAGATTTTAGCATAAGCCTGTGTGCAAACTGACTGATTATTTTTCATCAGGGTGTGAAATCCAGCCTTTCCCACCTGTCCCCCTAACCGTTTTCTATGCAATAGCCCTCTCTCAGTATACTATTATTACACACCCTTCACCCCAAGGCCTCTCTCTCTCTGTGTATAGTGATATGATTTAATTTGCTTCTTCTCCCTCCTGACCCCCCACTCTCTCCATGGGGCCTGTGTAAAGTTTTCACCATTTCCCTCTTGCCCTGGTCGCCTTCTGCAGTCTCCTTTTGTTTATTTTGAACATACTTTTAAATCACACTCTCACAGAAAATACAGCATGGTGGCACACTGGGTAAAAGCATGGTGTTGTAGCAGCAAAAGTAAAAACACCAGTAGTTTTGATTTGCAGGTTACCATCAAAGGAAAGCTGTGCCCACAGACTGGAATGGGGAAGTCCATGTTTATCATGGAAGATGTTGGTGCCGAAGACCCAGGAGAAGACCTTGAGCCCTCCACTGTGGTGTGCTCTGTCGAGGAGCTGGCATTAGCCCACTACAAGCAGCATGGCTTTGATCAAGGTAATGGCTGGCCGTTGCTATAGAAAGCCATCAGCCAGCACTCTGCCCCTCCCTCCCAATGCTCTCTCACACTGCCATGTGACCAGGAAGCAGCCAGTGTGGCTTAATGGTTAGACTGTTGGACTATGTCCTGGAAGACCAGGGTTCAAATTCCCACTCCGCCATGAAGCTTCCAGACTGGGCCCTAACCTCAGCCTCATTTAAGCATGCTTTACAGTTATCAAACCTGAAGGTAACCAATGTATGAACAACTTGCGGTCAAGTTATCCTAGTCCAGGAACCATTGCTACTGTTTCACCAGCTGAAGCTGGTTAAAAACTCCCTACAGTCAGGCAGTTTCGTGGATTCCGCAGTTTCAGTGCAGTTCCTTCTCCTCCTCCAAAAACCCCACTCCCTGCCAGATACTAGGAAACAGATAATTTCCTCACAGAATGGAATCACCAAGAAGTGGTAAATCATAGCTGACTTTCTGTTCGTAAACTTTCTTCATCAATAATAAGGCAAACTTTTTGTTTTGCAGCCTTTTGTTAATGCCTCTCCTTATGTAGCAATCAGCTTGTGTCCTGAAAATTAACTGGCAGATAGGTCATCCAAGTTGTAATTGCTTCCAAGTTCTAAAGTAGTTGAAAGAAGGTAGGTTTTGAAGACCTGATGCCCTGAAGGCTAACCTTGAGGGCTATTATGTCACATCTAGGCACGATGGCGGTTCCTCGCTTCTAAGATGCTCCTCCGCATCCCAAACCTTTTTGTCTCTGGGGACTTCTGGAGAAGGTGATGGCGGACTAGGCATCAACTGCTGACACTCCTGTCAGCAGAGATAATTATGTGGTAATTTAAGATAACTGGGTTATAGATCTTGGTTACCAAAACTCCCTTTTGAAATAAGAGAGTTAGCCTCACATGCTTAGAAGGTCATGCCTCATTCTCTCCCTCCCCTCTGCCTGAACTTCTTCACAACCCTCAGAGGGACTGGAAAGAACAGCCACTGTGGAAGGTGGGTGTTGGCCAGAAGACCTCTAGCGCAGTCAAGAGTTGTTGGAATTCATCATATTGGATTGGAGAAGGATTGTGACTGACATTTAATGATAATAAAAATTGAAGAGCTTCTTTTAGTCGTCTTTTGGGTGGAGGAAGGTGAATGTGAGAGGTCTGGGAATGAAGAATGAGGAAACATTGCCTAGCAGATGGAGAAATAGCTGGACACTAATAGAGCCCAAAGTTATCCTGGAGTGCATACTAACAACATTTTTGAATAATTGTTATAAACCATAATATACATAATTGTCAGAGAACTGGAAGACTTTCCTTTAAAAAAAACAACAAAAAACTTTTTATATCTTATGACTTCTTCCTCCTCCCCAGCCCCAATTATCCTTATGTTTTGTTCTGCAATTTGCAGTTCCTTATCTTATATCAAGGGAGATACACACAGGAAGGTAATGGATTGAAGATAGAGGGCAGAGAGGATCTCCCAGGGTGAGAGGCTGGAGGAAAACTTAGTAATTTCCTTTTTTCCTTCTTTTCCTTCTTTCCTTTTTTATTCTCTTCCTTTCCTCATCCCCCCCTCTATTTTTATAGTATCTTATGTGGAAAACCTTCAACAAAAATTGATTACACAAAAACTTATTGTGTCCAGTATGACAAACGACTTTCTTCAGAGCATGTGAGGATAATCTCAGGTCTCACTATCTCAAAAGGGAGGGCATGACAACCAAGATTTATGTCTTGGTTATCGTTAATCACCACATAATTATCTCTGCCAATGGGAGAGTCTGCAGTTGACATCTAGTCAGTCATCTTTCCTCCCAGAAGTCCCCATCATTGCCGATTTTCAAATCATTTTGAGTTGTACTCTGTGCATCTTTGAGCTTTGTGTTAGTGATAAACTGGGTGTCAGAGGTAGCAATTTTTGGTTGGCAGCTTAAATATCCTGCAGTGGCTTTCATGATTGTGATGCTGTGATAATTCCTCAGGGATTCATGGCGAAGGATCTACGTTCAGCACCCTCTACGGCCTCTTGATGTGGGATACTCTCTTCATGGATGGCATCCCTGATGTCTTCAGGAATCCTTACCAGGTATGTTTGCTTGTTTTTAAAGTGCTTTTTATTCTTGTGGATGATGTTTGAAAAGGATATTCAAAACAGCTTCTTTTAAAGTCGCAGAATTCTCCCAGAGAAACGCCTCAAAAACAATTTTGGGAATTTTGTTGCAGAATACACAGCTTTTGGGGAGCATACCTGCACACGATGGATTTGGCATTTGCTGGCTGTTTTTGGAGTAGGGCTGGTGGCCTTGAGTTGCATCTTCATTATTCTCTTTAAAATAACTATAAGGAAGAGGCAGTTATGGGAACGCATTGGCTGAGCAGGGGCCACAGAATTGTGATGGCTAATTTGCACAACAGCTTGCAAAAAAAGTAATGATCATTTTAAAAAATCATTTTTATCCTTCACTCCCTCTCTCTTTAGTTACATACATCTTGTTTGGTCCTCAAAACAGTCCTATGCAGTAGGCAGGATGGGGTCAGAGATAGGAACCTTCCCAAGGTCAAGAGGGTGGAGCAGTTCCCCTGTGAGAAAAGAGCCTGAGCAAAGGGAGGCAGAGTGGAGGTGTCTAGGTTCAAGCATCATGCGCAGGAAATGGATAGAGAAGTTTTACTCCCATCTCTTATCCCCTTGGACCTTGTGTTTATTTAATGAAGCTGAAAGGTTAGAGATTCAGGACCGAAGAATGTCTCCTCAAAATGTGTAGTTAACCTGTGGAATTTGCTGCCACCCACTTAGACGGTGGCTTTAATGCTCACATTCATGGAAGATCAGGCAAAGGCTGTGGCTATAGCAGGGGCTGCACATACTAGCCAGGAGGGCTCTCAGCTACATCCAAGATCAGAGGCGGAGCTGGGGAACAACAGCACAAGTGGGCTATTGCCATCCTGTGCTGCTTTGGGGCTTCCCATAAGGGGCCTCTGGTTGCCCACTCTGGGGCTGGGGTGCTGGGCCGGCTCATCTTACGTTTTTATGTCCAGGTGGGTTTCATGGCTGAGTCAAAAACTGAGCTCCTGTTTCCTTATCACTGCACCAGGATAACTGCCAGATGTTCCCAATCATATTCCAGGAGCCATTACTTCTGCGGCTCCAGAGAGCAAAACTCAAGTGTGGCCTGGGGTCAGCTTGATGACATCCAGACACACAGTTGCGAGCCGGAGTCACCGAGGAAATGAAGTGGAAATCCTGAGGTTCTTCAGCCAGCCATTTTAGCCCACAGAAGGCAAAGAACCCACCTGGATGAAGGGTGCAGTGGGAGCCTTTTTGGTGGTGGCTCTTTGCATGTGAACCTCTCTCCCAAACTGAGATGTGTCTGCTCCCATCTCTTCATAGTTTTAGGTGACTGGTTAAGATGCATATTTTCTGTGGGTGTTTGCGGAGGAGAGACCCAGCTGGATATACGGATTAGTTGCTGCTGCTAATAGAAAATCATTAGGAGTTGTTGTTGTGTATTTCAAGGACTGTGTTACTTTATGGATTGCCTTATTTCACTTAGGAGGAGGACAGTGCATTAAGTATCCAAATAAGCTCACAAGTGGTAGTTTAGGGCCTCTCTGCCTTTTACTGCACCCTGGCAACTTAAGGCGGTTTGTGTTGCCAGCCTCTTTCTTGCAGGGGAAGCAGTAGGTGAGGGACGGGGCCACACTGACAGTCCGTTTCCCGCAGACCTGCCCCCTGGATCTCTACACTGACAGCTTCTATGAGAACCGGAGGGAGGCCATTGAATCCAGGCTCCGCTTACTGCATGAGGCTTCGCCTGAAACCCTGGAAAAGTGGATTGCGGATGTCTGGAATGCTCAGGAGGGCAAAGCGGCAGCGCTAATCAGCTGGGACCGATTCTCTTCCCTCCAGCAGGCCCAGGTAGGCCTCAAAGGCCCTGTGAGCTGCCCTGGTTCCCTTCTTACAGGAAAAGGGGAGGTGTCCATCTTGCTTGATACTTCAGTTTAATTTGAGGCCTTGTGCCTCTTCTATAGTTTACTGAAAAAAATGGCATTTGAGGTATATGAGTTACAAAATAATGTTTTTGAATTGCTCTGAACTTAAGGCTAGAAAGCAAGCAAACAAAGCCCAGCAGCCATGGCATGGCAGGAAACCCTTCTGGAGGAGGGCGGGGGGGGGGCACTGCTGAGGAGTTTTGTACTAGGGGATTTTGGCAAGCAACGTAGTAATGTGGCAATATGAATCTATGGAAGTCTTACCAGTGTTCACATCAATGAAAATGCAGTTGGTTGATGAATTGTTAGAACTGCACTTAGAGGAGTTCCCTGCCTGTCAGAAATCAGGCAGGCACCTTCACCAGACTCTTTTCGGTGCCTGAATAAATTTTATGAAATTAAACAAAAAACAATAACAAATGAGGTTGTTGCAGAAGTCAGTTAGTGCTCATTGGTGTACGATTACAACTGTTATAGATGCTGCTTCACATACACACATCCATTTGCTCATTGCTCATTCATCTACTCTGTAGTTGACCTGTAGCCTCCCCAGGGGAGGAGATGATCTTTGTGGGGGCTGCAGTGCACAGGGAGGGGTTAACTCTTCCCGTCGGCACCCTCTTGGCAGTAGTAAGGTTTCTCAAAATTCTTCCATTGTGCCAAACCTTTAAAAAACAACAAAAAACCCCTTATCATTGGAGAGTGAAGTTGGGGGCAGAGGGGCTCATGAGCCAGAGGTTCCCATCCCGTCTTCTAGCCCCTTGCAGTTTGGGAGAAGGGAGAAAAAGTGGTCTTTCTTTTTGTAGCACCTGGTGCGCTGCTTTGGGGGTCCTTTCCTGAGTGGAGTTTGCCGACAGCTGAGCAGAGATCTGCATCACTGCAGGGGCGGCCTCCCTGACCTCGTCGTTTGGAGAACGGAAGATCACCATTTTAAGGTTTGACCCCAGCTGCATTGTTAAAGTTGCAGAGTGTACAGATCAGGGATGTGATGTATGAGAGTGCCCGACAGGTGGAGCCAAATACCCCGCCCCCCCATCTTGCAGTCATCAGTGTAAATGATATCTGAGCAGTTTATATCAAGAAATGAGGCTGATAAGCAGCAGTTCTGCCTGGCCTCTGAGCATCGACTGCCTCAGGCTAGTTGGAAGGTGGCTGGAGCCAGGCTGGAGTGTTTTATTGTTGAGCATGAGCTGCTTTGGAGCAAGTGGCATCTCCTGAATGCAGAGGGAGCAGCGTTAGGCTGGAGCAGAACCTTTTCAGTGGTTGCCCCAATGCTGTGGAACTACTTGCTCCTCAGAGAGGTTTGGCAGGCACAATTCGCTTGGCAGGCTTTTTTTTAAGTGTTCTTGGGTTTGTTTCTTTGGAATTTTATTGATTCTGTGGTCTTACATTGCAAACTATTATGGGTAGCACTAGTAGTTGATTAGATATCAATCATTATTCTCTGGATGAACCTGCAAGTCTTGAATAAAAATCCTCAGAATAATGATTTTGCATCCTGTTGGTTGTTGTTTTTCTGCTAAACAAACTTAAAGATCCCAAGAATCCTCCTCCCAAAAAATGTGTTTTGCAGGTTGCAAAGCTTGTGCGCCTTTAGGAAAGCACCCTTGTTTTTATTTTCCCCTTGTGGGAAGAACAAGACACATACTATGAAACTGGCTTCATCAGGCAGCCATTGCATCTGAATTTTTCAGTGATTCAAAATGCAGATCCAAGTTGGACTGCTTGGATAATCACCTGTAACAATTCAGTCAGGTAATTGAGTTCTGCATCTCAGCCCCTTTTCTCTACACAAACCCCAAATAAGGAAACCATGTCCTCATTTTTTCTGATGAGTGATGTCTACAAAAGATTACATCAGAATCAGCCTTGTTCTAAAAGTGTTTTTAAGTGTTTTTATCATTGCTTTCCTCTGGTTGGAGCCAACAGGCCACCTGGCTTGCGCTCATTTGCTCTGGTTTGATTTACCACCGGCTGCAAATCTTTGCATCTTGCAATTTCTGTTTAGGATGGAAATGTAACTAAAAAGAGTTGGCTCTCCCTAGGGACCTAGAGCTTAACATGGCAGATTTCATGTATGTGATTTAAGTGGGAAAGGCTGAGGGCAGGGCTCAGGGCATAGGATGTAAAAAACCAAATGGATGCAAACCACTCCCTTAAAGCAGTTCTTTGAAACCTACTGAGAAACTTCTCCTTCTCTCTCTGAATCATCTTTTCAGCTGGTGGAAGTCAAAGGCCCCAATGATCGCCTTTCTCACAAGCAGATGATATGGCTTGCCGAATTGCAGAAGCTGGGTGCAGCAGTGGAAGTTTGCCATGTGGTTGCAAGTGGATCTAAAAGTAAACGCTTGAGCTGAGACTCTATTGTGGTTGCTGGGCTCAAGGCCAGAGTAACAAAAGCTGGACACATTTCTCGTTCCTTCGGCATGCAGCTGCTAAGACAACACAAATTCAGATGTCATTCTGAGAAAGGATGTGGCTTTTCATTTTCATGGGAATCCTCTGAATTAAGTTAACTTCTGCACCCTTTCTTGTACATAGCAGCCCTGGCTGATTCTCCTTGTTCCAACAGCCCTCTAGAAATCAAGCATTGCCTCAGCTAAACCTGGCAGCTGCCTGATGTCTCATGCTAGGAGGAGTGTCTCAGCTACACGGGTTTAGACAAAATGAAGCAGGCTTGTGTTTTCTTTCTGGAAACAACACTGCTAGGTGGTGGCTCAGCTCAATGCAAAGTGGTAGTGGTGACCTTGACGTCACACCATGTGGCTCATTTCAGCCTGGGCTGCGCATTGCCACTCCTGCAAAAGCCCTGGCCTTTGCAGTTGGCTGGGACAACCACAGCAATGGGCTCTTGGGTATGTTTAACACCCTTCCTTGCCCTTTTCCTAAATACAAGTCAAAGACACTCTTCCAAAAGAGTCTTTAATTATTATTACATTTTTCTGCAATCTTATGTATTAAGCTTCGGGTGGCATTTGCCAAAGTCAGACTGAGCTTTGGGGGGGGGGGGGAATAGCCATGACTTGCAGTCCCACTCTTGCAGGGCTGTCCAACCTCTCGGACCAAGTGGGCTGCAAGAGTACTTTGACAAAGAACCCACAGGTCACTCACTGAATTAAATTTCCATATTGTAAATTAAAGTGTAATATGTGCAATTAATTGCAAATTTATAATTAAAGGCACAATTCATGGATTTGATACATTTATTAAGGAGAATTTAATGCAAATATTATAGTAAAAGGCTATGTGCTGCCTCCCTGCCCTCCGCAGAACACGCAACCGTTACGGGAAGGCTGGGAGAAAGGAACAGGAGAACCAACAGCAGTGGTTGCTGCTGCCATTGTTAACTTCACAGACACACAGAGGGACTCCAGCGCCCCCGCCAGGCACTGGGGGACAGCAGTCTCCTGCTCTGCCCACTTGCTGCCCTCCAGGTGCTCCTTCCCCCGCCTCCCTCCCAGCATCCTCAACAAGGACTGACAATAAGTAGGGATGACGGACCAGCAACATTTGGAGGGCGTTGTTGTAAAGGTTACCTATTGAACTTCTTTACTAGGGAGTAAGTCCCATTTATTCCAATGGGTCGTACTCCAGAGTAAGCATGCATGAGATTACAGCCTATGTGGCCTTAACAAAAGTTCATCCATGGTGCCTTATGATAGAGAAGCAGCCCGAAGGGTCTGCATGAGCCTGCACAGCCAACTGGTTTGCCATCCTGCTCTCTCCCCTCCACTTACCTGAGCTGCTCTTGGTTCAAGGATGAAAGCCACCAAGAAGCCACCCACCAGGCTGCAACAAAGTAACCCATGGTACAAGTCATAAACATGGAACTGTGCCGGAAAGGAGGAAGAGGGGAAATGTTGTCCTTCACAGGCCATAACAATTCAGTCTCTAGTACACCTATGCAACAGCAAGAGCTGCTCCATCGCCTGGCTCTCCAATGCTGGGGGCTGCGGCAGAGGCATCTAGTTGCTTGAAAAGACAGGACTCTTGCTCGTGCCCCACAGCTGCTGCTCTTCTGGATGACTTCCAAGGGCCACCAAAAACGCATTGTGGGCTACATGTGGCCCACAGGTTGGGCCACCCTGCTAAAGGTCTTCAATTGCAGGGATCTGAGAATGACTTAGAGGAGATACTACCTTTTGCTTGTTTAGAGTTTTGTTAAAGAACAGTATCCCATCTTAAACAAAAACTGTTAAACTACTGCAAGCCTTATTTAAAAAACAAAAAATGTCCTCTTATTTAGCAGAGAGGCTTTTAAGGATGTGTATTTTAAACTAGAATCATAGAATTGTAGAGTTGGAAGGGACCAAAGGGTCATTTAGTCAAACCACCTGCAATACAGGAATCTTGGCTAAAGCATCCCAGATAGCCATCCAACCTGCTTAAAAACCTCCATGGCAGGAAAGCCCACAACCTCCAGAGGGAGTCCATTCCACTGTCAAACAGCTCTTACCACCAGAGAGTTCTTCCTGATGTCTGGTTCAAGTCCTACACTCCAGAAGAGGAGAAAACAAGCTTGCTCCCTCTTCCATGTGGCAGCCCTTTAGATACTTGAAGATGGCTATCATATCTCCTGTCTCTTCTTTCCCAGCTCCTTCAAGCGTTTCTCTTAAGGCTTAGTTTCCAGACCCCTGATCATCTTGGTCTCCCTCTTCTGCACACGTTCCAGCTTTTCAACATCCTTCTTAAATTGTGGTGCCCAGAATTGAACACAGGACTGCAGATGTGGTCTGAGCAAGGCAGAATAGAGTGCCTTGATCTGGACACTATAATTCTGTTGATGCAGCCTAGAATAGCATTAGCTTTTTTTGCTGCTGCATCACACTGTTAGCTCATGTTTACCTTGTGGTCCACTAGGACCCCTAGATTCTTTTCACAGGGACTACTGGCAAGCCAGGTGTCTCCCATCTTATATTTTTGCAGCTGATTATTCCTGCCTAAATGCAGTATCTGACATTTGTCCCAATTGAAATTAATTTTGTTGGTATGGTCTCTGTTCTCCAATCTTACTCAAATATTTAAGGCTGAGGTAATTTTGAATTCTGATTCTGTCTTCTTCGGCACTAGCTACCCCTCCCAGTTTGGTCATCTGCAGAATTGGTGAACTAGGGTTAAGTTCTAGACTACAGCAAGGGAATTCTGAAGTGCCAGAAACCTGAAACGGCTAAATCCCTACTTCAGACGTTTTCCCTCCATACTCAAGCATGTGACTGAAAACAGTCCTCAAGTTTTTTCCTACTTTGTAAGAATGTTTGTTCCTTCTCTCTGCGGCACTTAGTCTTTTTTTTTAGTGACAGGAGCAGAGCTCTCAGCTGTGCCCCACTGTAAATGGGTCACTGCCAATTTACGAAGGCTTGGCTGCCAATACTCCCCCCCCCCCCCGGAAAAACACTACTGGACTTTATGCTGGTGGGCGTAGGGAATGTTTAAGCCAAAGTGACACTTCATAAATTCGTTGCAAAAAGGCCAAAAGAGTATCCTCTTAAATGTTCTTCAAATGCACTGAACATATTTAAACCTTGTTCTCACATAGATATGTCCCATTACTCAGGTACATATGGATGGTAACTGTACTATGTAAATTAATGCACACCATTCTTAAAAAGTCGCAAATTAAACACCAACAAAGACTACACCGGAAGGTTTGTTTGTTTTTAATTACGTCTTGATTTACTTCATATTCACAACATTGACAGGTTGGGGGTTTTTTTGTATGTGTTCCTGTCAGCTTTGCTTTACTCAAGTAAGGCATTGTTTTCAGCATCAAGGCTTTATATTCCGTTTCGAAAGGGGGGAGGGCTCTTTCACCCTCTGAGTTGCAGGGGGTCCTGACTGCTGCAGTCAATTTTCTGATTAACAACTTCAGCCTTTAATTAAATAAAATTTTACAACAGGTTTTGTTTAATGTATACCTTTTCTTTGGAGATTTAACAGCTAAACTGAAAGAGAATCTACAAAAACAACCACTCTAGAAACAGGATTCCTTCTGCCAATGTGAAACACACACTTTTCAGTGGTGTCTTTTTGGTTCACAACCTGCACAAGGAATATAATTGCACTTCCATGATAAGTTACGTAACAGTCAACTTCCACTCTGCAGTAACTAAAAGGCATTGATTTCTACGTGGACCATAATCCATTTAGAACTCCATACACCAACCCCCCTGCTTTTTTAAACAAAAAATATCCTTTAATAATTGCAGCTGCATTTTGCTTGTTGCTAGGGTGAAAAAAATACAAAAATAAGCATCTATTCTTTTCTACACTTACAAAAAATTCCTAAAAAGGTACCTGGTTTTAGAAAGTACAATCCCTTTGGATTGTGCTCACCTACAAGCCCCCTTATGAACTGAGTGAAGGCATTGCATATAGCAGAGGGGGCTGGCTGAAGCCTGACAGTTCATAGGCAGTTCATAGCCCTTTAGATAAGCAATGGAGCCTGGATTTCCTCAATCAAGGACTTGCTGCAAATTACCTCGGGGTTTTGTGAAGGTTTAAATGTCTGCTCGCTACCCAGAAGGCAAGTCACCTGTCTTCCACCCTGCCCTGTGGTACCGCTGCATCAAGAAACGTGGGTAGCCACTCCCAGCCCACTTCAGTCAAACCACAGAGACTTCTCTCTATGTCGTCATATGATGGGGCAGGAGGGAGAGGGGCAACAACTCCACCATAACTATGTGATTACAAGACTGTGCAAGGCTAGATCAGAAAGCACTGCTCACCGGCCCCACTCTACTACTTCCTTGATTTCTGATTGTAGGACTCACAGCATTTTGCCCAGTTAAAAATATCCCAGGCCCGGTACTCCAAAGTTCAGGCTCTCCTGCTAAACAGGCTTCCTTCCCAGTCTCTTTCATTTACAGTAGTATGAACCTGGGCAGCCATCCAGGCACTGCTGGCCTGGAGTTAACCGTATAAACCTGGCTTAGCTTACTCTCTAGTCTTAAAGCCATTTGTTCTAATCCATTGGGTATGGACAGTTTATAGGCAGCAATTCTTAAAGGCAAAGTTCAGTAACATCAAAAGGATAAAAAGGGCACAGGCTACAAAAATGCACTTTAAAAAAACTCCTGTAAGGAAGGGACACATGTCTCAAACGTTAAAACACCTTACTCAGTAATTGTTGCAAAGTATATTCATCCAACTTTCAGTTAATTAGCAAAATTTGGTACATCTGAAATGTAATTAAGACTATTAGGCATTAAGTAAAAATCAATATAAAGTTACCTTAATAAAGTCTATGATCTGGTACAAAGAGAACTGGTATACAAACTGGACATGTGTTGAAATTTAACACTAGGGGAAAAAAGCTTTGTCCATTCTAACAAGACACTAAACTTGTGAAGCGCCTTGGACAGGTAGCCAATACTGATCAGCCCTTGCCTGTTTTCCAGTGAAACTAGTCTACTTGACTTTCACTTAGTGGAAGCTTGGTCAAGTGTGCAAAGCGGTGTGTGTTTACAGTATTTTACAGACACCCAATGCAACTGGAGACTATAGGTGCTCAATGGGCTGGGCATGCTGAAGATAGCACTGCATGCCCAACATCCGTCTGATCCAAGTCTTTTGCTCTCTCTCTCTCTCGCTCTCTCTCTCTCTCTCTCTCTCACACACACACACACACAGCTCCTGTAAACATAGAAGCCTTCTGATCTGCAGCGAGTGAGGCAGCCTGGCTTTAAACAAACCCTAAACCCTGCCAGACAATTGAGCAGCAGAAGGGCAGTTTTTCACTTGGCTTTTACATGCATGCTTGGATCAGGGGCAGAATGTGCAAAAGCTAAGAGACCTGGAAGGGGTAGCTGGGGGAAAGGGGCATGATGCTCTACTGTAGAGCTGATTTTGCACAAAAACAAGTCACTTTCTGGATGTTGGCACATGCCACTGAAGACACTGCATAAACTAGCTGACCACTTTTGAATGTGAATCTTAGTCCACCCTTCATGACCACGTGTGAAATGAAGCAACAGTATGGTACTCGGTAAGTAAACTGGGATGTTACTGGCATGGGAATAAAGCCCAAAAAACTCTTAATATATCAAGGTTTTCTAGTTAATTCTTTCATACACCACTATCCCACACATTCCGCATGCCATTTTGTTTTGGCCATTAAAAAAATCAGCATCCACTGAGCACCAAACTTGACCTTAAAATAAAAATTTAAATACAAGTACAGGCATCTTCTTTGAAAGACATTTTACAGCAATCTCAATTTGGGCCTAAGATCTTCCACCTAATATTCTGTACCCACTGAGTTAAATATATACTTCACTGGTACTCTCATTAAGTTTTCTATTCCTGATCACAAAGTCAAAGAATAAGATGCTTTTGGAAACGTCCATAAATTGTGGTATGAATGAGATTCTGGAAATGGATACTACTAATGTGTAGCCTATTAGCTTACCACATTAGAGTAATTGAATTCCATGATGGAGAGAGAGAATTCTTACTTCAAAAGCAAGAAAAGGCACTTTTAAGGTTATAATTGACTGACATTGAGATTTGTTCAGCTGTAATGACACCAAACTATGGTAGGTAATGAGATTGGCAGCTAATTCTCCTCTCCACTTTAACTATGGTTAGTGCTACCAAGGACTCCTTTCATCCTAGCGGATGGAACTGACACCTACTTTGAAACCACAGCTGCTGATCCTAGGTGAAGGGGGAATCCTTTAGGCCAAGCTAACACAGCTGCCAGTGTATGCCTTAACCATAAGTTAAAGCAAACCCCAGTTGAGGGACTGGGGGAGTGAGGTCAGCACACGTTGTCCTATAGGCAGATTTTGTAAACTAAAAGGCAGTTTCAGATACTAAATGAAAAGAGGAAAAATGCTCATGGACTAAACTAGATCTCTCCACCATTCCCATAGCCAACCTGATCAAGATGAACACTTAAATTTATTTCAACGGGAAAGGTGCTTTTATAAAGTACCATTGAAATAAATAGGATTTAAAAGTCCCTACCCTCAGCTGAATCATGCCATGAATTTGAAACATGACTGACAAAATTTGTGGCTCTTATATTTGAACCAATTGTAGCGATCAAATTTGATGGAGCAACTTTTTTGACTCTAATGTCTGTCTTCATCTGTTAATTCATCCAAGCTGACAAGAGATGTGCTTCAAATCAGCAGCAGGGAATAGTAGCTTTGGGACACAAACAAAACACAGTCAGACCTTAGATTGTGGTGTGTTTGTGGGAAGACTAACATCAAATGGTATGTGCCTTAGTTATTGGACTGCTGAAGAAAAATGAAACAAAACCCAAATAAAAATAAAAATTGTGCGATCTGAAAGCATGACACAGCTGCTTTTAAATACTTTGTGCAAAACATAAGTAACCTTAGTATATAAAGCTATTACAGTTTCTGGTGCTGTGGTTAGCAGTGTGCTGCAAAAAATGATGTGTCAGTCTCTCCTCCTTGTCTCCCTTCTATGTCTCTAAAGACATCAGTCTTCATTGGCAAGTGTCTCTGTGGACAACCAGATTTTGGCACCACTTAAGAATTTGCTCAGTGGTGTTCCCAAAATACTCCGTCGGCAGAGATTCCCTACAGGAGAAAATGGGAAAGAGGAAGAAAGGAAGTCTGGGGTTGTGGAAGAATCATTGAGCCCATTTGCTCTAAAGTACATCCGGCTTTGATCGAGTTCAGAAGTGTTAGTGAGCAAAGGTGGTGTACCGCTGTGTTGCCTCAGACACCGATTCAGAACATCTACTTCATCTGCTAATAAAGAGATTTTATGGAAGGCAGTAATGAAGCCACCACTGTTGATCTGGGCCTCAGGGATCCAGCGGAAGTAGCAGAGTTTCCAGAGTTTGATTTGTGTTCCAGAGAGATGGGGCAGGATTACACCATGCAGGTCAACTGGCTTAGAAAACCACTCTCTGAAATATTGCTCCATGCCATTGGTGGTGGTATCCGTATGGTGAAGAAAGTCTGGTTTCAGTTTTAGTATTAGGGAATTTCTTCTTGGAAGAAAGTCTTGCTCGCTGATAATACCGTTCTTCAGGGAGGGCGGGAGGCCCCTGAGTGTTGAACTGTAGTTCTTCTGGGAAGGGAAAAGTTAGTAAAATACCTTCAGTTTCCTATCAGGTTCAACTTGATCTCCACGGAGCTCCAGGTACAGTTAAGTAGACCCCACCCCCATCCCTGCAATAATTACTTCTAGATACTATTAATATAGCCCAAAATGATGGACTTCTATTCTTCCATGAATTTGTCAAATCTCCTTTGGAAAAATCAGCACAATTTGCAATAACAGATGCCATATAATAATGAAGTACTTTCTGGGGCCAAAAAGGTAATGAGACAAAGCTGCATGTGGAAATGTGAAACTTTCCATTAGCGAGAGCATATGCAATCCTTCACCAGCAGTAAGTCCTTCATTAGGTAGGATGAAATAGTGGATAATTCCTGGTTATATGGAGAGCAAACCTGATTATCTATGCAAGTATTTTAGTCACTTCCACTATTTTTTTTCTAGTAGAGGGTTCTAAAAGATAACCACACTAATATGGAATTTCATGCAGGTCAGTGGTTGAAGTGCTGTGTCTAATCTGTCTACTTGCTAAAAAAAATGGTTCCACTATTAAAAACACACACATGTAAGGTAAAAACTAGCTACCCTTTTATTATGTCAGCAGAAGATATGTGTGAACTTGAAAAAGTAACTGGTCCAATACTATTATCTCCCTTATTTTTCTATTATCCCATGACCTAAGAAACAGTTCTGAGAAATAACTGCAATAAATGCAGTACTCACACAAAGAAACCTTGAAAATAGGGCCCTAAAAGTAACTTCTCTACTGGATGTGGACGACCAGGGCTCTCTTTTCCAGCAGCTTGCTTTGTTTGTATGCTGGGTGCAGAGGAGGCAGGGAGACCCCCCCCCCCCGCAAGCTCATTCACCTACGACATGGGCTTTTGTGTGAGCTCTGGCTGGTGGACTACTGCATAAGAGGCAAGACTGCTCTGAAAAATCACTGAAACCAGTGCTTTTTTCCTGGGGGTACTCAGTACCTGCCCTTAAAAACAGAAGAAAAGCACTGACTGAAACACTGCAACGAAACACCCACCGGCCCAGCTCATGGGCTCTGTATGTATTATGACATCCCACCAATTGGGACTGAATGATTTGGGGAAGCCACCCATCAGTTTCCTTCTCCCTCCTCTAACTATATTCTCCTAGCAGACATTGTCAGTAGGTAGGTAGCCCTCAGATTCCCTCATTCCCTATCTCTGAATCATGTGGTGATTGGAGGCAACCAAGCATACACTGCTTTCCTTGGTAGTTAAGGTCAAAACCACTAACCATGTTGAGGGTGGGGAATCACCTGCTAGAAAACTGCTTTACCCGGAAAGTTGAAGCAGAGTTCTCATGAACAATGTAGTATGAAATAAATGCAAGTATCACCACTTCATTACCTGAAGATCCTGCGAGAGGACAAAGACTTGTTTGTTCTCACTTGTCCCAGAGGGCAAGGCAAGATCTAATGGATTTGTTTCAGGACAGGATTTGAGTTGAACATTGGGAGAAGCTTCTTTGGCCAGTTACATAGATGGGATCTCCCTTACTGGAGATTTTCAAACGGCGACTGGGCAGCCCAGTGCTGGGAATGCTCTCATTCTGGATTTCCTGCATTGGCCAGTGAGTTGGGACTAGATGTGCTGCCCCTGTTTCAGTTCTTTGATTTTCTCCAGCAGGATACTGCTGGGCTGCACAAGGGCACTGGCCCAGTGCACTGAAAATGGATCCCGTTCCAACAGCAATGAGGTACCATCTTTTCAGCAGCTAAACTGCAGCACCACTGGCATAGCTGGACTGACTCACTGGTCCATTCTTACCTTTGATCGCTTAAAGTATTTCACAGCCCCATTGTGCACACACGGTGCACTCTTCCCAATGTACAAGGGGTTGTGGAAGAGCATACGATCCCTCACAGTGTGTTGAAGAGACCAATCCCAAACAGAAGGAAATCTGAGGCCTTTCTCATCACCTAGCTGGATGTTTTTGCTTATGGCAAATTCCTGAAAGAAAGAAAATTCAGATAAGTTCACATATATACACACACAACCCCACTTCACCAATAAATATGAAACTCTTTCTTTGCAGAAAAATAAGATCCTGCATCCCCCCCCCTCTTTTTATGGTAATGGAACACAAAGGATTTTTTTGGTGATGCTTTGCTTAATGATTTATTGGATTTTGATATGAACTGATTCTTTTCATTGTGAATTTATTATTGTAGCTTCTGTGAACTGCTTAGAGATTTTGTTATATTTATATTACATTATTAAAATGAATGAGGCCAAACATTGTGGCCTCTATGGACATCTGAGGAGAGAGAAGAAAGCCACGTTACTGGGTGATGCCTTAAAAGAGTTTTGCCAGAATTTAAACACAATTCTTCCAATTGCTAAAGCCTTCTTGAAGTAGGTTAATGAAATTCTTCAACTTCTAGGAAAATGGTAAGGAACAAAGGCAAAATAAAACCCAAACGTTCTACCTATATTGAAATCTATTGATCACAATGGCTTTCTCCCAAATGGTTTTGCTGAAGGTTTCTCTCAAGTTGATGGTTAACAATTTAGGGCAAGAATACCACAGGACCAAAGTGCAACTTGTTCCTCGCATGTGGCGTTAGCAATGTTGATGACAAATACCACTACTGTTAATTAAAACTCAATATACAAATAAGAAATCAGCAGAGTCTATTTTTTGGTCCTTAGTGTGCCAACTGCTCTTCCATCTCATAGCTGTGAGCTACAATCCCTTGTTGGCACAACAGTTAAGAGGCTTCCACCTTGACTACTGGAGGTGGTTTTCCAGCTTCCTAACCATGTGTTGTAGCTTCTACTTGAGGTCAGACAATGTTTAGCACCCACCGTGCTTTGCTTCACTCTCTGATGTGGAGAGTTGAAGAGGAAGGTACCAAACAGCGAGATCCGCGTGCTGTCGTACAATATCGTCAAGTAAGCTTCAGAAAATTCAAAGGCTGATGGGTATTGCTCAAGCAGTTGCCAGACACAGTCCAGGAACATCAAAAATAAGGGAGACTGGAGTGGGAGGGAAATGATAGGAAGATGTTACACACAGAAGACTTATGCAAGTACGCTCAAGCCCTACATTTACTGCAGTCACCATTAAATCAATGCTGAGATTATTATTACATAAATATAATGCACTACAAAGCAAGTGTACAAACCGGAGTAACATATATGGAAATGCCTACTTTACATTCAAGTACCTCTGACTAGAGCCAGTAGTCTGTAACTTAGCTGTTTGAACTATAGTGAACCATGAAATGTTGTTTTCTGCCTGGCAGACAGCTCTTCATTCAGATTTTTTTAGAGGACATAAATGTTTCCTTAAATTAAGATTCTGTCTGTCATGGTTACATATTTTTTTTATTTTATTTCTAACTGTGAAAATAGTGCTTGTTGAAGCCTATGCTAGGAGTGATGTCAGATTTCTCATGGCTTGGGAGGAGAGAATTTTATTTCAAAGCACCAATGTACTAGGGTTCCAAATCACTCTTCCCCTGATTTTAACTAGCTGCATTTTTTAATTTCTGCTAAACCACTGTTTCAGCCAACACTGGGCTTTTAGGCTCTATTTTGTAATTCTCTGTCTTGCATGGCTCTAAGATTAGCTGCAACAAAGCTTATACCTAGCTACCAATTCCATTAGAACAAAAAGTCTAGTTCTAATCCCACACGATTCTGTAAACTTCAGGACTTTTGATTCTTCATAGGGCTTGATGTACAATCTATTATTGTGCCCAGCCACTTCTGAAATAGATTTGTTTAAAATTTCATGAAGCAGCTGAAAACTTTTGGTAAGATAAGACACCAATGAGCATGTCAATAGTCACAGGGTAGAATTTGTAGTCCCACAGAGAAACCATAAGACTCAGGACAGTCAGAAATATGAGAACACCCTGAAATTATTTGCTTGTGTCGACAGGGGCCATCTAGGATAAAACCCTATAGTATCAACCTGAAGGCAATAATTTCTGATTCTGATTGTGTAAATCAAACCTCAAATTAGCAATGCTTGGTCAAGGCTTTTGATACCATCAACCACAGTATCTTTCTAGAGTGGCTGCCCAAGTTAGGGGTGGGTGGCACCGCCTTGCGGTGGTTCCGATCCTACATGGATGTCATTTCCAGAGGGGAAATGGCTTCAAGTTTCTCAGGGTTCATGCTGTTTAACATCTACATGAAACTGCTGCGTGGGGTCATCAAGAGTACAATGGCAGCAATATGCTGATGGCACACAGCTCTACGTCTCTTTTGCATCTGCCAGTGTGCATGCTGGACCATTGTCTTGCCTTGGTAATGGACTGGATGAGAACCAAAAAACTGAAGCTCAATCCAGATAAGACTTGGAGACTGTTAGTGGGAGATTTCCTAGACTGGATGGCCGAGAGATTGCCTGCTCTTGATGGGGTTACACTGCCTCTGAAGGAACAAGTATGGGGGCCTTCTGGATCTTTTGCTGTCGCTTGAGGTTCAGGTGGCCTCAGTGGTGTGGAGTGCTTTCCATCAGCCCTTTGGCTGGTGGCCCAGGTGCAACTCATATCTAGACAAGGATAGCCTAACTTCTTTCATCTATGCTCTGGTAACTAGGGCTGGGTGATATCTGGTTTTCAACACCATGATATATCACCAGCTAAAGATCACAACATACTGATATATCACGATGTCTGAAATAAGGATGGAGCTATGTAGAGGCATTGGCTGGCTTCATGGTTTTTTCTGCATCATGATTTTTGCACGCACACACATACGATTCACAATATTGCCAGGGATTCGAACCGCTGACCTTTTGATCAGCAAGCTCAAGGCTCAGTGGTTTAGACCACAGCCTTAAGGACCTCAATTACCTCTTTGTCAGATTTCTTCAGGTGGTTACACCTATCTAGAAACGGGTACCCTGCCATGACCCACTCCTTCTGAATCAGGCTCTGGAAACCAGCAATGGTCCGGAAATAGGGATCCAGCATCACTTGAATGAGCGAAGCCACACAGCAGCTCAGGTCACGCCCTTCTTCCTCTGTAGTTGACATTTGTAACAGTGATATAAAAAAAAATAAAAAATGAAGTGAGCGGGGGGGGGGGGATGTTAACAACAATACAAATAGCACAGGGTCATGTGCTTTGTTTTTATAATGCTTTTCGAACGGACCTCAAAGCCACTTACAAAGTATTATCAATGCTATAAGCATCAGTTTTAGAAGGTTACAATAAAATGGTAACACACCTGCTTGCTCAGAACTGTGTTTATTGAGTTGTGAATCAGCACAGTGTTTGTTTTTGTAGAAGAGGAGGTCAGTAATGGGCTGCCTATATTACCAGCACCTCTTCAAGCTCAAGAAGGGTTACCTTTTTAATACCACCTCTGAACAGTAAAGTTTCCAAAAATCATAAAGGCAAAGCCTCCTATTCTAACCTGCTACTGGGTTCTGGGAGCTTTTTAAGACTATTGCGGACAATATGGAAGAAGACGCCTCCTTGTGAGGGGAATGGGAGTCTGCCTGCACAGCTGCCTGGCAGGCACAACCCACCGATTGCACTGCTCAGGTCATGAAGCCACACCAGACAAGGACCGGGAAGGGAACTGGCTAAGAGGAGGGAAGAGGAGGGGGTGGAGGTTATTGGTTTTGTTTTGTTCATATTTTTATTATGTATTTTGTGTTTTTTTATCTTGTATTTTTATCTTGTAATCCGCCCTGAGATATATGAAGGGCAGTATACAAATTTAATAATAATTAAATAAAAGAGTTCAGAGATAAACACAGTGGAAAGGATAAATTTAATAATGGTGTCCACACTTTGAGTAGTGGATAACAGCTACTACAATTATTCCTAAATATACTGGTATAATGTCTGCAGCAGCATCAACATGCTTACCATGTAAAACTACCGAAACATGCTTACAGTCCAACATGTATACAAGCTCTGCGGAATGCTTCAGGAAAAGTCTAGACCAAGACAAAAAAAGCCTATATTAATTTATTTAAATTATTTAGAACTATTCAATACTCAAGCAAGTCCACTATTAGCTTTATTTTGGAATAAGCTGTGCACTGCAAGATAATTGCAGAGGCAAACTCACCTTAAATCTCTAGTGAAATTTAGTTTCCCAGAATCATATATGTCCAAGAACAACATTTTTTAGTCTCTCACTTCAAAGTGCTTGCCAATATTTTATCTTCTGTCCATCCAGGACAGGGGTCAGCAACCTAAGGCCCATGGGCCAGTAGTGGCCCACGAGGCTTGTCTAACCGGCCCATGCTGACCCCTGCACCCCCCCCGCTCTTACTGGTGCTGTGGCCGACTTCCAGGTTGATGGTGCCTGTGCGCATGCGCACGGGCGCTCCTCCGACCCGGAGGTGCGCTGGAAATACTGTGTGGGACAGAGAAGTGCCCGTGCGCATATGCTATTTCTGGCCCACTTCCAGGTCAGAGGAGTGCCGGAAATAGAGTGTGCGCATGGGCGCACCTCCAACCCGGAAGAGCATGCGTGCGCACACACCCTCCTCCGACGGACGGAACGTCGACCGGCCCATCCTCGGATAAGGTTGCTGACCTCTGATCTAGGATGCAAATAAATCTGTCAACAGAGATTTTTAATTGCAGCTTCTGCACATACCTCACATACTCTAGCCAGTGTGAATTATCCAGTGAAGACAACCATTTCTCCTCCGTTTCTTCAAAAGGTTCTGTGACCAGAAGAGAAAAGAAGTAAGAAATCATGCTCCCCATATTTGAAATATGAGAGCCGTATAGTGATATTACTGTCTTTAGAGGAGTAAACTCCCAGCAGACTCAAGCCAATTGCCCATTCTCCACTCCTCACTTAATCAACACCTCCTGTCCACTCCCAATGCAATCCCATGATGACAAAACGTCAAGGTGTGTTAAAGAGATATGTGCATTCCCTGGCAGGGCAAGCAGACCAGGATTCAATGATCTGCCCCTTCTTTCTATGATCTAATAAAAGCCATACTCTCAATATAGTATCTTAAACGACAAAAACAATTACATGGGTTGAGTGCCAGGAGGGTGTGGAGGCTTTCTAGTGTTTTGCACTGTGTCACATGTAGGACTCTCCCTGTCGGAGAGAAACCGTGGGTGTGTCTGAGGTGCAATGAGTGCCTGGCTGTGCAGGAACAAGTTCATTGAGGCCACGGTGGTAGACTTAAAAAAGCTAAGAGAGGCAAACATCCGGTTAGGGTTGTTATAGTTGCATCCTACTTCACAATAATCCCTCCCTTCCCTACTGTCAGGGAGAATGAGTGTCTTAGGCAAGGAGAGCGGCACTCTTGAAGAGGGAAATACTCCCCTTAGAAGGGAACCATTCTTTGGGGACAAACTAGTATACTTCCGGAAACCAGTTGCTGAGAATCAAAGGAGAGCAGTGCACTGTTCTGCTCAGGCCCTGCTTGTAGCTCCTGTGAGAACAGGTTACTAGGCTAGCTGGGACACAGGACTAGTACAGTAGGGAGAGATGCCACATGTCTCTTAACTATGGTTAAGGCATCAGGGATGGGCTAGCTCCCCTCAAAGGTACAGCACAACCTCTCCCACCATTTATCCACAGTTTGTTAACTCTGCCATTAATTATCACCCTGCTAATTAGGGTTTTCTAACCAGCCTAAAGTCCCTATTCTACTCCTGAAATGTATGAACAGCCTTTTAGGCACAGACAGTATTCTCCAGGTCTTCAGAATTAAAGGTCCCTAGGAAGCTGAGGCTCCAGTACTTTGTCCACCTCATGAGAAGAGAAGACTCCCTGGAAAAGACCCTGATGTTGGGAAAGATGGAGGACACAAGGAGAAGGGGACGACAGAGGACGAGATGGTGGGACAGTGTTCTCGAAGAGACCAGCATGAGTTTGACCAAACTGCGGGAGGCAGTGGAAGACAGGAGTGCTTGGTGTGCTCTGGTCCATGGGGTCATGAAGAGTCAGACACGACTAAAGAACAAGGAGAATGTGTAAATAGGTGTGTGACAATCTGAACTTTTTCTGTGGTTTATTATTGTAGATCATGGCAGGAATAAAGGTAGGCATAGCTTAATATGCAAGGGGGGGGTCCTCATTATGAACTTTTCTTGACCTTGGTACCAGTCTATCTCAAACATGTTCTAGAAGGCATTGACGAGACATCCTGAACTCGTAATGTAAAGATCAGCACATGTAATCTAGTTACCAGCACCTGTAAAATAATGGTTTCCACACAGATAATAGTAAAATAACTTTAACAGGAAGCAATCAAGGATAACCAGTTTAGTCATCACTCACTAGGATTACATTATTTTAACTTTCAATCAAGCAAGAAGAATAAACAAAATGGGAAATAGACAGGAAACTCTAGGAAGAGACAACAGAAATATTGGAATTATAAGAATTGCTCATCTAGGTAAAAGTTCAACTCTGCTTAAATTGTAATATTGCTGTCTGAAGCAGCATTAATATATTCTGTCACTTTCATTTCATGTTATAGACCAATCTTTTTTCCGTTTGTGTGAGAACTTATGGGCTTTTCTTGTGTGTTAAGGGTAAACACATATTCATAACGAACATGTTATAACTCTAGTAAGAGATCCTAAACAGCTGGATAGTGTGTGAATGAATACATGTTAGTGAGGGACATGCATGTGAATTCAGACACATACATTGTCCCAGATGTATTTAGAAACACATCCTACCCGTTGCTTCTTCTGAAAAAATTAGTGCCAGTGTTCTCAATGCAAGGCCTGCAAGGCTCTGTATTCTCCTGGATATCCTCATCCAAGCGGACGGTAGCACAAGTCCTTCACCAGAGGAGAACTGGCTCTTATTTTCAGGATGCAGCCCAACATCGGGTCATGCATTTTGGGTGGATGGGTGTTAAGATGCGCCCCTCCTCACGATGATGGGAGCCACAGAGCTCCTTGGTTAAATGCAGGGGACAAGGAGGGATGCGTCTCTGCCAAGGACCTTCGGGCAACTGGGTCCTTGGTGGAGGGTGAGCTCCACTTGACAGGCATCTTCCTGCCTGCATCTTTTCCCTTACACTTTCAACTTTATGGAGACATAGAGAAGGCACTCTGAACATTTTGAAACCAGTCACCCCCACACATGGCAGGTATTCCGGCTGCACCTACAAACAATTCTTAAAATTTTAGATGTGCTCACAGACCCTGAAAGGTTGGGAATTCCTGTCTTGAGATACCCAACTGCACACTTTTTACAGAAAAAAGCAGCCAAGAACATACCATTGACACATAATTGCTTGAGTTTGAGAAAGGCAGCCTGGATTTCTTGGATATTTGGCAGACTCTTGTCCAAATCAGATTTGTAAACATCACTTCTTTGTGGATGGCTTCTAGTGACAGCATTGCAAATCCTAGCATAAAAAAAGTACTGAAGCAAAGTTGGTCATGAAGGGAAAGTTTGTGTCCTAAGAGTATTTCCTTCCCCTGCTGATCCTCTGGCCTAAAAACTGATAACAAGCATTTTTACCAGCTGACTGGGCATGGTTGCTAGTGTTCTTTGCAATGGCAATCTGCTGCTTTCCTGTTTTGTGGGGCTATGAGATATGAAAGAACCCTGTAACCAGGGAACAACTGGCACGATGATGCCCTTACCTATGGGGGCCAGAAAGCACACCTCCCCCCCCATAGCCTTCAACAACCAACAGAGAATCTGATCTTGATGACCCAAGTTAACAATGCTTAAGAGCAACTAGCTTATCTAACTCAACACTCAGGGATATTCATCTCCTCTGTCAACAGAATATGAGATAGTAGATGTGGCACATGGTGCAGAATTTGATCACTACGTTCTCTGCAGAAAGGCGAGTTTTTAAGGGTCACAGGCAACATTTGCCAAAGGTCCTACTGTTAGGTGAAAGGACTTCGGTTCTGCCCCACAGATACTTCTCACAAAGATTAGGGATCTTGCCCTTCACTTGCACCTTAACATATTTCCTACTTGCTTCTATGCTACATTAAGAACATACACATTTCCCAAAAATCTCCAAACTCTGGATCAAAGGGAATCTGATTTTGCCCACTAAGCAAACAATACTACCATCTTTACCGTTGGTCTATTTTTCGCTGTTGCAACTGGTCTTTAATGCTGGCCATTCTCACAAGTGCGCTTCCATTGGAGTGATTCCAGCACCACATCTAGAAGAAAGTGAATCCTTTATATTGTGGATACAAGGCAAGGTACAAGTCATGCAAAGGACTATATTCAACAAGCCTACAGCACCTCTAAACGACCATAAGAAGCTCACTATCTTTGTGTTCATGAAGGAAAGGTCACAGGCTGCTGGTTGTAGCTGCTGAAGTTCCAGAAAGCAAAATTATCTTCAGCATTTAATTTAAAGCATTTCTATACCATCTTTCATTTTAAAAAATCTAAAGGTGGTTCACAATAAAATTAGCATGGTATTAACAATATCTTAAAAGATAGAATTCAGGAGCCAGGGAAAAATACAACCGGGTATTAAATGTAAAGGGACCCCTGACCATTAGGTCCAGTTGTCGCCGACTCTGGGGTTGTGGTGCTCATCTCGCTTTACTGGCCGAGGGAGCCGGCATACAGCTTCCGGGTCATGTGGCCAGCGTGACTAAGCCGCTTCTGGCGAACCAGAGCAGCACATGGAAATGCCGTATACCTTCCCACCGGATCGGTACCTATTTATCTACTTGCACTTTGATGTGCTTTCGAACTGCTACGTGGGCAGGAGCAGGGACCGGGCAACGGGAGCTCACCCCGTCGCGGGGATTCGAACCACTGACCTTCTGATCGGCAAGTCCTAGGCTCTGTGGTTTAACCCACAGCGCCACCCAAAAAGCATGCTTTTTGCAAATGCCAGAAATACATTAACATTGTGAAGTGTGGCCTTCACAAGGCTAAAATATCCGGAATAGTTTCTAGGGGTGTCCCTCCTACCCTATGGCTACTACCACCCACCCTACAACCCTACAGAACTCTATTCCCTTCCTGCCCTGCACAATATCTTAAGAACAGCAGTCCATCAAATCCAGCATTCTGTTCTCAGCGATCAGCTAGATGCCTATGGTTAACCTGCAAGCAGGACATGAGCACAATCACACTCCATTAGCTCTTTTATTGCTATGATATCCTCATCTGCCACCTCCCCTCCCTACACATTTGGGGGGAAAGGGGGATTTCCCCCCTCCATCTCCCATAACACTAGAATTCAGGGTCACCAAATGAAATTGATAGGAAGATGATTTGAGACAGACTGAAAGATTTCTTAATCCAAGAAATAATTTATGAAATTCATTGCCACAAGATGTGGTGATGACAGTTGAAATTTATTCCTCCTCGACTCTGACTTTCCACGGTTAGCTATGATGGCTATATGAAATCTCCAAATTCAGAGGCAGTGTACTTCTGAATGACAGCTGCCAGGGTGCAATAGCAGGGAAGGGCTTGTGTCCTGGGCTCTAGGCGTCCAGCGAGTCTGACTGCCCAGTGAGTCCTCAATCTGATTCACCGGGGCTGCTCTTACACTTTCCTTGAACCTTTCCTTTCTGACCTCGAAGGGTTTGGAACTCAATAGTTGCAGATCCCTTACATAGTTGTGTAGCGGAGTGGGCTGCACTCTAGCAGAGATGCAACACTACCAATTAAGCAGCAATGTCAGCTTCACACTTACTGGCATCCGTCTTCCAGTGAAGGAGTAGGAGTACTGCTTGAGATCTTGATCCGCCAAAGATGATGGCACGACAAAGTATTCTGGAAGACTTGGGGCCAAGACAAAATACACTCATAATAGTTACTTGGGAAATGTAATACAAGTAAAGTCTTTTTATATGCAGCATTGATTAGAATGCTAAAGCCAAGAGTTGAAGTGTCAATGTTTTCCTTTTGTTTAGAAATCAACCATAGAAATCTTAAGATTAATCTGGTCATTATTATCTCTAATGACAATGCAAAGCTAGCTTATTCTTTACTAAGAAATGGAACCTAAACTGCATTATTTCAATTGCAATCTGAAAAAAACCATTTTCTCTTGCAAAAGCACCAGAGTTTTACCAGCCAGTGGCTCACAGACAGAGTGGTTAGCTATGTACCAATGCAATTCATAACAACAGTCATGGCAGTGTTGTTTCACAAACTGCTTCAAAATCCGGTTGCAAAAGATCACTGAGAAGAGGCTCATTGCTAGGGAATGGAATTGTGCCCTGAGGCCAACTCTGCCTCTCAATCCCAGTGTGGTTTCCTGGCTATGAAAGAAAAGCAAACTTACCAGGTAGATATCATGTAGCCTTCATTCACTGAACATACACGCCATTCTGATGCTCCTGTTCTCTTGATCTCTCTATCCCAGTCAGAGTATGTCTCAAACAATGGAGTCAGCTGGCCACCACCTCCTCCTCCTCCAGGATCTATTCCATTCACTTTTTTTGCTAGAAGGAAGTGATTTTTTAAAAAGTACTTTCCAAGTTGTGCCATGCAAATAAACAGATGTACAATATCTTGCAGGAAACAAACAGACCTCCAAACTTCCAATGCTGCTTTATATAAAACTGTTAAGTTATCTTGAAAATACAGCTGTGTAGGGGCCAGAGCACCCCCAAAGCATATTATTTTCCATTGTGTGTCTGGCCAAGTTTTGACAGACATGAACTTGCACTAAATGGGGAAACAAAGAGAAGTTCTGATCTGCCCCTACCATATGTCAAATTAATTTCATAGAATCATAGAGTTGGAAGAGACCACAAGGGTCATCGAGTCCAACCCCCTGCCAAGCAGGAAACACCATCAGAGCACTCCTGACATATGGTTGTCAAGCCTCTGCTTAAAGACTTCCAAAGAAGGAGACTCCACCACACTCCTTGGCAGCAAATTCCACTGTCAAACAGCTCTTACTGTCAGGAAGTTCTTCCTAATGTTTAGGTGGAATCTTCTTTCTTGTAGTTTGGATCCATTGTTCCGTGTCCGCTTCTATGGAGCAGCAGAAAACAACCTTTCTCCCTCCTCTATGTGACATCCTCTTATATATTTGAACATGGCTATCATATCACCCCTTAACCTCCTCTTCTCCAGGCTAAACATGCCCAGCTCCCTTAGCCGTTCCTCATAAGGCATCGTTTCCAGGCCTTTGACCATTTTGGTTGCCCTCCTCTGGACACGTTCCAGTTTGTCAGTGTCCTTCTTGAACTGTGGTGCCCAGAACTGGACACAGTACTCCAGGTGAGGTCTGACCAGAGCAGAATACTGTGGCACTATAACTTCCCTTGATCTAGATGCTATACTCCTATTGATGCAGCCCAAAATTGCATTGGCTTTTTTAGCTGCCGCGTCACACTGTTGGCTCATGTCAAGTTTGTGGTCAACCAAGACTCCTAGATCCTTTTCACATGTACTGCTCTCAAGCCAGGTGTCACCCATCTTGTATTTGTGCCTCTCATTTTTTTTGCCCAAGTGCAATACTTTACATTTCTCCCTGTTAAAATTCATCTTGTTTGTTTTGGCCCAGTTCTCTAATCTGTCAAGGTCGTTTTGAAGTGTGATCCTGTCCTCTGGGGTGTTAGCCACCCCTCCCAGTTTGGTGTCATCTGCAAATTTGATCAGGATGCCCTTGAGTCCATCATCCAAGTCGTTGATAAAGATGTTGAATAAGACTGGGCCCAAGACAGAACCCTGTGGCATCCCACTAGTCACTCTGTGTTTAATCTATCTGTGACAACACGTTATGCCATTTTAAGGAATGCTTCTGTTAATGCAAACTTTCATACGTTTCAATGGATTTAGGATTAGATTCCCAATATTTTGAGGCTAAACCAACTACCATATTGAAAACTACCACTCCTTTCCTCAGCGGTTTAATTCTTGAGAGGTTCTTTAAATGAGCAACCTTCAAATACTTCCCCCTACGGATTACTTTGCTACAAAGTGGAAGTGACTCTAGCCTCATTAGTAGAGCTTGGTGTTGCAAATCTATTATCTCACTGCAGCCAAGGAACCAAGACTGGGAAGAAAAGGTAGGAAGGGCACCATTGTAACACTCCCATGTGACACAAGCTGGTTCTTCTTTTCCAGCCAAACTACCTTGAACTCCAAAACTCCGTTGAGCATAGCTTGTTTCTCCTCTGGCAAACCCAGAACATAGCAAGGGGAGATGGAAGCTCAGCCTTCATGGTGCATATTGACGAGCAAAGGGCTCTCTTCTAGCTTCAGAACTGCAATCACCCCCCAGCACACTTAGGCACAGATACATTTCTAGTGAGCTTTTCTATGCATGTAAACATGTACTACCACTCAAGTAGGACTGCTTATATGACACCCTCCAAAACAAACCCCTGGGTTCACCAAAAAGCTCCCATAAAAGTTGGCAGCCATGCTCTCACTCCAAAGGCTATGAGGGAAAGTAAATGTCTGCATTACCTGGATTATGGTATTTCTTGCCCACATATTCAAATGCAAAGAGGAGCTGAAGATCTGCTGGCTGGGAATAATGAGCTATTGCAAGGCACACCTGAACAGAGGAAAAGAAAAAGAACTGGGGTGCATTGAGCTGCTTCCAACCACTTTTTACTAGAAAAGACTAGACTGCATGAGGAAATGGCAGACCAGAGAAAGCAAAACTATGTGATTTTGTCTAAGGAAGGGCGAGCTGTATCCCTCCAACTTCCAAGTGCCATCACCTACTTTGGCTTTCACTAACAGTGATCATAATCAAAAGAGCTCCTTAGGCAAACTCAAGGGCTGTGCCATACCCAGGGGACACCAGGCCTTGTAAAATAAACCATGACACAAGCCTGAACCCTCCCTGGGTGAAGAAAAACACTTATACAGTTATCTGAATCCCAGCTTTTGTCACCAACATGCTTTCTAAAATCCAATTTCCAATTTCATTAAACAGAAAGATGACTATGTTTTTTTGCTAGGCAGCTAGAGTCAGCCATGGCTTATTCTTGGCTCCTGACATTTTTCACAGGGAAGCATCACTCCTTCTTTATCCTGAGGGCCCTCTGTGCAACTTGAGATACAGTTTCAGTAAGGCTTGAAGTTGCAGGAAATTGAAAATAAAAAACTTGTAAGGAATCTGGAGAACCAGTTTACATATTCACAATGTTTCACATATAAATTTACTGTGTTACTTCAAGAACACATATATAATGTATATAACCTGGGGAAAATGTACTGTTTAGTATATTTATGAAATTAACATAGATAGGTCTCTAGGTTTTATTCAGCAATAACCAGCATACCAAGTGGCCATGCTATGCCATGATGTGAATGAGCAGTAAAGCTGCAATTCAATGAACTTACCTAGGAATAACCCCCACTCTGGGACTTGTTTCCAAGCAAATATGGGTGGTGGTGGTTGTTTTGCATGTTTCATATTACCTGTAGACAATATTAGCTACCCTGATGCCATGTTCATTTGTTTTATATTGTGTTTCAGCCCAGAATATAATCTCCATTTGAAAATACCAGCATAAGTTTATTTTTCTACTCAGAACTGATACCTAGGTAGATGCTGCAGCAATGCTATTATCATCTCTGAATAAATTTGCAGTTCTGTGAATTAGCTGCATTACCATATTATTTTAAAATTCCACTATAAACATATTCCCACTCATTCTGAAAGAGAAGAAATGTTGCCCATAGTTTCCATTTCAGGCATTGAAAAAAACATTTCCATTGATTAAAAAAAAAATCAAATTGCTAACTTTATCCCATGGAACAGTTCTAATCTGCACGAAGTCCATTCATTCTCACCTTGACCAAAGCAACCTACAGACAAATATAGGCAAGGCCTAATACCTCTGCCTTGTTATTACACGTGTTGCACATTTTCTTCCCCTATAAATCCTTACTTGCATTTTAACAAGGGGAAAAGGAACAGAAACAGTCCACAGGATTTTGTTGAAAACAATGGCCACATGGATTTTTTGACAAGAGAAATTACTATCTACCTGGAAATCCTGATTTATTTTTCTACAAAACGCCTGGTTTGTTTGCTATTGATGCCTAAAACAGAAACTACACATAGTGGTGCCATTGTCCAGGGCTTTAATGAAAGCAGCTTCTTAATGCCAAATGGCAAATTCCTTGAACTTACACGGAATGTCATGGAAAAGGAGAAAGTTCAAGATTTTTCTGTCTGCCATGAGAAAACATTTCTCTATTTCATTGCACACACTGCCCCACCCAAGTGCTTACTGGGCAAGGAATAAACTTTTAGGATACACAAGCTAAAGCTCTTGAAATCAGCTCACAGTGCAGCAAAAGCAGTGCTGAGGTCTGCTTTCATATACAAAAAGGCCCCTCTTCCCCCTAAATACTGCTACCTTCACCATGTAGCAATGAACATATAACATATCTACGTATAGGTTAGCTTTTGTTGATCCACACCGCTTAAGGTTTACTGTACTGCCATGTGGCAGATGATATATGCTACCACTGCCTGCCCTTTTCTTGGGAGCATTTTTGTTAAACAAAAAATAAGCAAGGGTTGGATCCAAAGAACCCCCTACCCTTTCTTGCTACCGCTGCCTCCTGAAGTCATTCCTGAGGGTTGGGGAACCCTTTAAAAATGTGTGGAAGCAGCATGGGTGATAAAATGGTGAAGACACACTTGGATCAAAGCTAAATATATAGAAGTCATAACTCTTCTTGGTAAGACCACTTTCCAAGCAATCCTATACAGTATATATGTCTGCTGAGAAATAAGCCCCACTGAGTTCAATGGGTTTGACTCCCAGGTAGGTGCCCAGCCCTATTACCAAATCAGACCAATGGTCCATCTATCTCAGCACTGTCTAAACTTTTTAAACTCTCCCAGCTCTACTTGGAGACCTTCTGCATGCAAGCCACCTTTAATGTCCTGGCAATGTGCTTTTGGGAAAAGTAGAAGAACAGCCATCGAACACCCCACAAAAACTAAATACAGATTTTGCATGTCGGCCAATCACTCTTTCCCATCCTACCCAACTGATTCTTCTGTGTAATGATGCTCTGCTCTTCCTCTTAGAAACTAGCAGAGGAAGGTTTTTATCTTCAACTGCACTCACATCAGAGAATGGGAAGAGATCAAGAGCACCCTGTAGAACAAGCAACATTGTTTTTTAAAAAGAGTTTCCTGCTCGAGACAGGCAGTTCTGTCAGGCAAAGCAGGGCCGCTGGAGAAACGGCCACAGCCAAAAAACCTACAGCTTCCTGGCAGTGTGTGCGATAACATTTGCACTTTGCTACTGAACAACCCTTGTTTCCTTTCTATAGAGCAACCTGTATAACCCAAGCAGATACAGGTGCTCCCGAAATTAAAAATGCAAGGAATAAAATAAAAACTAGTTTTCTGATATATTAATCATTAGCCCATGCCAAGGTTCAGAAATTTTAGCTGTAATACCAATCTCAGATAACCATCTCCCCAATTTCAATATAAACTGTTGCTTTGGACTGCAACTTAAAAATGCACCATTTCCTTTGAAGTTGCTGACTTCTTCTAGTTGCTTCCACTTATCTTCTCCTTCCCCTCCCTTCACTTCCTCCCACACCCACCTTATTTGTCTTCCTTGAGAATTTTCAGCTGTAGTTTGACAGCAAAAACAACTGAATAACAAACTTAAGCAACACGGAGTTTTGTGTTGTCCCTCCACCCCTATTTAGTCACCACCTTATAGCTCAAGCTAATTAGTCACTATGAACATGTACGCATATGGTCAGGGAAACTGAAAACAGAAGGGCTAATTCACTGCAGATGGATTTTTTTTATTATTCAGTAGGTTATGGGACATTGTCTCCTATTCTTTTAGTATGACAAGGGGGGAAAAAGCAAATATAGTAGAAGTTATTTTCTAAATCTTCATGTTCTAATTTGCTTTTAAATAAAGGGGTTCTGGAGAGGGAGGAGGCAAGACTGCACCCCCCCCCCCCAGCTGCAGCATGCAGATGGTATGCAACTAGACTCACCCATTTTGATATGAAGGCCACCAGATACAGAAGATGCAGTCTGCTACATACAGCCTTTATGATTTGACCAGGGAACAATAACACTCCCTTGGCAACTACTACCGGGGATTCTTCCCCATGTCACATTCCAGAGGAGAGACTCAGGAAGGAAGCAATGGAAGATTTGATGTACTTTTGGAGACTTGAACCAAGTGTGCAAACACAGTCAGCTTTATTTGTAGAAAAGAAAAACCATTAGCATTCCTCTTCTGTCTTCCCACAGATTGTAACAGGGACCTCCTTCCAGGCCGGTTAGCTTTGTTTAAGCAGAACAGAAAAAATGCTAAGGAAAATTACCAACAAATATTTTGGATCACTTTATTAGTCCCATGCAAACAGCTACAAAACTTATCAGGAATTCTTCTGCAACAGAGAAAAGCCTAGGGGGCTTCCTCCGTTTTCAGAAGGAAATAGGAATGTGATTTTAAAATGCAAGGCTACAAATGCTTAGAGAGAAATACTATGGCGAAAGCAGAAGTGTAGAGATCAGCCCAAACACCGGCCAGTTCCCAAAATCTACATCTGCCTGATAAGTGAGAAACTGTGATCAATACCAACCAAGAAAGAGAGCAGCATGAACTGGCTCCCACCATTGGTCCTATGCAACCCCTCAACTTCTTCAAAAAAACTTTAAAAAAAACTGAAGAAAGATGGTAAAGGCTCAGATGGTGAGGATTTTAACCTTTCTGGCCCCCTGAACTGTGATTAAGGTATCAGGAACAGACTGTGGGCATTCATTGCTTCCTTCTTATAGCGCAAATTCTCACCTCTGCTGGCTGACGCTGACAAGCATTGCTTTTGTAGCCAAACCAGGGTTGGAAGTGGCCTTACATGCCTTGGGCACAAAAGAATACATACAATACCATATTTAGCACTAAAATAACATAATGCTACATTATGGTTAAAGCAAGCTGAAGAATGGGACGGGCACAGATAAGTGGCTTTTCAGCCTTTGGCATGTTCTTGATCTCCTAATCATGGTTAGGAGATTCGGCATTCTGCATCTCACTATCAATGTGCTGGTCATGTGGCTCCCTCAATCACACATGCACAAAGTTTGAGTCCCAAATCATGCATTTCAAGTACAGATTCTGCTAATACTATCAATACAAGCAATGTTTATATTGCAATGTATATACTGAGATCTTCAAAGATCTCAAAGTCCAAATGTCTCCTAGTTACTTCTTATGGGAATGAAATTTTAAGCATTTCATATACAAAAAATACCAGTGTGCTGCACAAGAAAGCATGCTTAAGGCTGATTCAGTCTCTGTATTGGTTTCTGGATATTAAGTATTTACAGTTTTCACTTGAAATTTGTTTTTGAGTAAAGCCCTTAGCTCTACATATAGCTCTATGAGAAATTTTAAACCAAAATAGCAAATATAACAGCAGATGCCACATTGAATGGACTTCTTGTTCTTCCTTTAACCAAGCCTAACTATTCATCCAGTAGTTTTTAAAACAAGTGCAAAATGCTAAGCATCTGCCAGAGAAAACTCTGACTTCAACTTTCCAGGAGCTACGTGTAAATTTTCATGTCCTAACCTTTGACTACTGGCAGCTCAAAGGACAGCCACTGTCAGCATAAAGCCAACGGTTTCCATTTCTAGTATCAACAAAACCTCTACTGTGAAGTCTCAGGGGGTTTAAAATGAACCATTAGAGTATTTGAGTCTTCAATCCCTACACTTTCAAACTGTAGTTTGAAATGGGGTGCATTTTAGATTGGGCGATGACCCAGAAGTGGGTTTTATTGGCTGAAGACTAATGCACTAAAACTAGAGGTCAAAGTAGATGTAGGAAACCTATGACCCAAATTACCTACCTGCTTTCTTTCTTTTAAATTACCATGTCCATGCAACTGCTTTGACAAATGGGGAAATAAACCTAGATAAATAACACTGCTATTTTTTTACTAAAGCGGAAGGTTCTGGGCAATCCCATCATGAACTCATACTGCATCTAGTTTGGCTCTCAGCAGTTTAGGGAACAGACACCAAAACAGATGGTGGGCCTTAAGTCACAGAAGGTGTGCGAGTGACATTTTAGAAGGTGGACCCAAGCCTGAGTGAGAGGAAACAAGTGTTCATTTACCTGAATTGTTGTTCCAAAAAAACAGAAGCCCCTTTTACTGTGTATTAAACATTTAAGGAACAAAGATATTAGAAGACTGGTTGCTGCAAAGACAGGCAAGGAATACATTCTGCAACTGCAAGAACCAGAAAAAAACCTAATATGGTGGTGATGAAAAATATTTTTCAAGGGTTAGAAAAAACACAGAGGCCTGGTTTGGATGACTGTATTTTTGTGTTTGCTTATGAAATGGATACACAAGTCTTTTGCTCGAGCGCACCACTCCTTTGCAGTGCACAGCAATCAAACCATTAAGTCTTTAATTAACCATGGTTTCTTCTTTTCTTACAAACAATAGTTACCAACTTTGGAACAAGCCAGGATATAACACAAACTTATTGGTCTGGCTGCTACACACCATGAAATATGGAGCAAAATGACTGTATATGCAGGCAAAAGGCTTGCAAATATATTGGCTGAATAAGCCAGTATATGTTTTTCCAAATGCCACCAGCATTAAAAACACTACCCAAAATCTTTCATCTCCTATTAAGTGACTTGGCTTAGCAACTGCAGGATTCATGAAAATGATACGCAAGTTACATTTAAGATAAACAAGGAAATTTATTTAGCCATAAGCCTTAACGTTACATTAAGTGCTAAGCAAGTGCTTAGTGCTAAGCAAGATTTCACCACTTAATTACTTGCTTCATGTCTATATGGGATACAGTAGAGCTAGCTAGCTCCTCCTCAGAATCAGCCTATGATAAGAGTTACTATTCCTACCTTGTAAGCCAGGTGTGTATAAATGTGAGTGAAAGGGATTAGGACCCCATGACCTCGTTCTCACTGTGGTCTGGGCTGCACCACTGGTGTTGGAATGAAGGTGGGGGATCACAAGACTGAATCTCCCCCAAACCAATTCCCTCCCAGGGTTCAAGCTTAGCTTCTCCCTGATGTGCTATGTGGAAGGAATTTTTTAAAATACAAAGGTACATTCCATTATGCAAGTCCCCATCTGCAGAGGCAAGTGCTATAGTTCACACACAAATCTACCACCTCAATGAGAGCCAGGTCTAAGTAAAAACACATTTCCATTGTCACTTCAAGCAACTTCAAGATTCTAGCATGTACTGTCATCTTACCTCTATAGTTTCAAAGTTATTCACTGATGTTTATGGTGGTAAATGGAACGATTAACCCATGGATGAAACACAAGTAACCAGTTTCAGATACACCAGAATGGTATTTAATTATTTGGCAGGTTTTCATTTTGAAAGAAAAACCATAAATTGTTGGCTAATTCTCCATCTAGGCAACACTCAAGACAAATATCAGACCTGCTGCAATACCTTTTTTGCACTTTCGGGTCCTGCTTCATCAAAACGAAATCTGACGATACGAAAGTCTTTGCAGTAAATTATTAATTCTGTTGGGTTAAATTTAAGCTTTTGGTTGGGGCCGAGAACTTTCTGTTTCCTCTTTGTGTCATTTACTGCAAGAGAGAGATTTTTTTTTAAATAAAAAGGAGACAGTTATGCATATAACAAATAGCCATGTTATGAATGCTTAACAGAAACAAACTGATATACAACAGCTCCCATCTGAAGAGTACATTGACCTGCTTACTATTCATTTATTTCGATTTAATTAGAAAAGGTATAAATAACTTGATAAAAGTTTTCCAAGTGGTGTACAAATAAAATTTTCCCTTGTGTTTCCTTCATTCAATTTCAACACTAAAAACTGCACCTCTGGTCAGAATCTAACCCACCTCTGTACTATTGGCATAATTTGGCATAATTTGGAACTACTGGCCCAAGAGTCAACTATACATGCTGTCCAAACCACGTAACTCTTGCATGGTGTCCCTGTTGCTTTGGGTTACAAATGCTTCCTATTTCTTAGTTCAGTTTCATTTAGAAGACATGCAAATCTGTTGACCAGAGATAGCAATTTCTAAAATCTCCTAGTACAGTATACAAGCCCCTTTTGCAAGCCTCTTAGAGACTTGTGCTAATAACACATGTCCTGCTGAGCTGAACAATGGTTACTGCCTGGAAAGAACACAAAGGTGTGGTGCACCCCCTATGCACACTTACATGGGTGTAAGCTGCATGGAACAGATCTAAATCAGGCTGCCTGCCACATTAACTGGCACACATATTTTCATAGAAAATGGGAGTTGGAAGGGACCCAAGGGTCATCTAGTCCAACCTTGTGCAATGCACGAATCTCAGCTAAAGCATCCATGACAGATGGCCACCCAACTTTTCTACATTTTTACCATTTTTACAGGCCACAGAGACATTCAAAAAGGAAATTCTGACTATTCTTCTTTTTGCCAATTTATCTGTATTAGTTTCCCAATTTTTTTACAAATCAATATCAAATTACATAAAATTAAATACAATTTTTTGTGACTTCCCGCCCTACTTCCTGGATGCGTCCATAGCTTTCCCTGTTGCTGCATTATATTGCATATTTACTCTAATTCACTGTAATGGTTCTAGGGGTTGCTTGTGCGTAAGTTGCCTTTACTCCTGGCTAGGTTGCATGGTTGAACCCTTTCTGTCAGGACAGCCTCAAGATCCGTGGCTGCCTCAGTCGCTGGCAGAATCCGTCAGTGGGCGTTTCTTAAACCGCTTCCAACATAGAAGCTGTTTGACGCCCAGTCTCCTCCCCCGTTGCCTGCGCGAAAGTTTCCTGTGCAAGGTGGGTGTGGGCAACGGAGCGCTCGTGCCCTCTCCGCTGGTCTCCTGCGAAGAGTCCTGGAGCCACCTCTCCAATTCCTCTAACTCCTCCTCTTTCCCACTGGTGTTACGCTGATTACCTTCCTCAGTGGATGGGCTATCCCTCCTTCTACTAGGACCCTCTCCACCATCGTCCGGGAGCCTCCTCTCCGCCTCCCGCTCCGATGGCAGTTCCCTGACATTCACATTCCATTTCTTAAAAATAATATTTTTTCATTATCCATCAGCTGTCCATTTATCAATTTATTTATAATATACAGTTAAATAAATTTATATTTATTTATTTAAATAATGTATATTTATTTAAATTTAATAAATGTATATTTATTTAACAATTAGATTTCCAATATCAACAAGTGAGGTCACTAATCCCTTTACATCTTGCATGTATAGAAACCTGGCATTATCCTTTCCCTAGTTGTTTGCCATTACTTTCCAATTCCACAGTCCATTCAACCAAAGTCCTTTCCTGTCTGAATCCTCTTTGGTGTGTGGGATATTTCCACATCACAAAGCTTGTAATCTGTTGTTACTTATTGTGTTGAGTTCTCAAGGACAACCATCTGGCTCACCATCTGGCAATCCAACAATCATCATCACAAACATCAACCCAAAGAACCAAGGGAGATGTACTGTAATATCCATAACTGTCAACTTTTCCCTTTTCTTGCGAGGATTCCTATTCGGAATAAGGGAATTTCCCTTAAAAAAAGGGAAACGTTGACAGCTATGGTAATATCTTGAAAACTTTATAACCAGTACAAGCCCACCTCTCCCCTTTCACAGTCAAATCACAATTCTTGCGTTCTACCATTAGGAATGCCAGATTACCTTTTAGGCAAATAAGATCTGCTCCTTCTTTGCAGGGTTAATTATATTCCAACAATCTTTGTCTATAGTAAATACACTCAGTTCCAACATCCCAAATTTCAATTGTGCCCTTGAGATCTTTGTTAACCAAAGCCATTTCCTGTCCAAATCATCACTGGTGTAAGATATATTTTCATATCACAAAGCTTGTGGTCTGTTATCAATTATTAAGTTGAGTTCTCAAGGACAACCATCTGGCCCACCATGCAGTCTAACAAAAATCATGACAGACATCGACCCATGAAGCCAAGTGGGGAGGGGGGCATACTGCAATATCTTGAAAGCTTTAACAAATCCCTGCCCACCTCTCCCCTTTCATGGTCAAATGCACAAATGGATCCACTCCTTCCTCACAGGAGTATGTTCCAACAATCCTTGTCCACAGCAAATGTGCTCAACTCCAGTGTCCTGAGATCCTTATTTACTTTAAATTCTTTATATTTCAACATTCTTAGGTGAAGTAGGTAGTGTTCTCTTGGTAAAGAAAAAGAAAGCAGATCGTCCCTTCCCCATTGCCATTACTCCTCCAACTCACATACACAGTTTCTTTCCAACCAAATCCCAGATTTATTCTCTTTTACTAGAAGTTTACTAGACTTGTTAACTTTTATTCTATTAATCAAGAGGGCATAGATGCGACAAAAAGCTTGCAAACCTTAATACAAAATATAAACATCCACCCCTCTGCGCTTCCAGCTCTCATCTACGGCAGGAATTACCTTCTTCACAAAACCTCAGTCTTAACAGCTAAACTGTTTGCAGCTTACTGTTCTCATCTTCTCCATAGGGTGCCTTTAACTTACATCCAATTATCTGAATTGAAGAAATCTGTCATTTGCCATGGCAGACATGGAGGCTGACTCTGTGATGGAAAGCTTAAGACCCAGTGCCTCACCCCTCCCTGTCCCTCATGGAGGCAGGGAGCAGGCACAAATGGGGACCACAGATCCCCTGGAATTTTCTCGAAAGGTTTTGGGATGCATAGCACCTCAGTTATCCCCCTCCACTCCATCAAAGCTTCTCTTGAGCCCCAGACAGCTGCCACCATAGTCGCAGGCAGAACTGGAAGCTGGGAATTCTGCCTATTCTGTTTTAATTTCCTAAACATAAATGTACGCCCCTCCAAAGCAAAAAAATTCTATCTTTCATATCCAGCTCCTTAATACGTACCTGTCACTATCTGCTCAATGCATGTTAGAGCAACATCATGTTCTCCCAGGAGAAGGTTCCTGTAATGGAATTTCTGGAATACAGGAGATAAGTTCATGATAAATACCACAACTCACTTTATATTTTGGCCTAATAATTGTGAAGATGAAGTATGATGTATGCTTTCTTTGGTTAGATGCAATCATCTTGAGGGCTGAAGGTCAATATTCTATCGCCACTCAGCGTAACATTAAGCTAAAAATATTCTCCTGCAAACCACATTAGAGAAACCAAAGGAGGGAAGGCAGCAATCAGTAGTAGCAGCAGCTCCTTCAGGTATACAGGGCAGGGGCTGTTTAGGGCTTTAAAGGTCAGCATTAACACTTTGAATTGTGCTCATGCCTTTAGGACCAGCATTATATGGTCCTGGCAGCCACTCCCAGTCTAGCTGCTGCATTCTGGAGCAGTTGTAATTTCCAAGTCACCTTCAATGTATGACATTCCCCGCTAAAATTTCAACACGCAAGTAGGCAAATCAGCAGGACCTGCATCATTATCAAACTCCAGTGTCTACTTTTAAGTTTATAAACAAAACAAGACTACATTTGCAAAATAATCAATGTAAATTGTGATCAAAGCGGGCTTGCTGTTCTCTTCTAGGAAAATGCTCTTTGCACATGTGGCGATTCCCCACTTTGTACACACCAGACATCTATCTCCTCATGTAACAAAATCAGGAAGCCCCAGTGCACACAAGAGCTGATGAATGGGAACCATTGTTGCTGAAGTGCATGGCAAGTTACATCAAATTTATTTTCATTCCAGGCACTTTGTTTTGCACCGATTTTCAAATTGAGAAATTGGTTTTGCACCATTTCTAATTCTTTAATAGCACTCTCATAATTTTTATTCAGATTTGTCATGGCCAATGGCTAGTGCAATAAAGTTATTTGGATTGGATTTTCAAATTCAAAGAGTGTGGGAAAGAACTGATGTTTAGCAATTATTTATCTTTTCTTTTAAAAAACAGAGAGGGTCTGCCTCTCTTAAGATGCTGAGCACATGGTACACAGTAAGAGTTGGGACCACTGGCACTCTGGCTCTTCCCCTCCAAGGCCGCTTCACCTGGTAAGTAAGACTTCTATAACCTGGCCTACAGAGAGGCCTTTTAAGTAAACCAGAAGGGCTCTTCTTATGTTAGATACATTAATCTTTATTATTATCAGAGCAGAAGCATTCTTCATCAAGGTCAGGAACGAGCAGTGGCCCATCTCTCAACCAACACCCCCCCTCATTGCCAGGCCAGGTCCCTGTTCTCCAGCTTCTAAGCCGAGCTATCTAAAGAAGCCAAGTATGCCTGAGTATCAATCTTGTTATTTATTATGGCTATGGCAGATCAACATGGCTATCCACCTGAATCTGGGTATCAATGGGCTACCTAGCTCTCAGTGGATGTGCAAAGCCACCAAGGGAAGTGCCCAGTACTAGGAAGCAGATCCATCTGCTTCAGCCTTGTCTTTCCCTGGTATTGCACACTGCCAAGGCCATTAAAATGACAGCCAAGTAATTCAGAGATGTGCTGCAATTCCATGTTTGTTGTGGAACCCACAACTTTCTGTCCATTAAAGCAGCTGCAGCCAGGTCAAGGAAAGTGCATCACCAACAGTTTTGGCATGAGCTGGCAGTGGCCAGTAAGAAGAGGATGGATGTGAGGGTACTCCTTGAGGTCACACATTTATCATATTTTTACTCACAGTTTCCCATCACAGAAGCCCTGTGGGGTAGGTTAGGCCAAGCAATTGCAACTTGTTCAAGACCACTTAGCAAGATTGACCGTTGGAAGCCAATATGAACCTTGGTCTCCATGCAAATTCAACACTCTATCTGCTTTAACACACTGGGGTCAGGGTAAGCAACGTAATATTAAGCATTCAAAACCTGGCACATTAGGGCTGAATGAAGAATCCAGGAGAACATATGGTAGCTAACATCAGGAGGAGCCCAGTAGACCTATGTGTGGCTATTCTGCTGCTTCTCCCTGCCTACACACCCCTCCCAGCAAATGCAGGTAATTCTGAGCCAAGGTATTCAGCTTGGTTCAAGATAAGGAACCTGGAATGGATCGGGAAATTAAAAGGCCTACTCCTGGAACATGTATGGACTCAGGATTGCAAGTGCGCTGGCTACAGATGAGTCCTGCTACAGCAGACAATCTAAGCAGGAGGTCATGGGTACAAGGACCTCCACAAGGGATGTCTGTCTCTTGGGTCCTCTTGTCAGCCAAGGGCAATTGTATTATGGAACTCAATAGGCATAGAAACCAACCTGAAGTGGCAAAGGATCATCTGTAATGAAGGATATCTTGAAGTTGCTGCAAACCAGCTTTCCCCACAAATCATACTGACTTGTATTTGTTGCAATGCATTTCCTCACAAAGTTCACTTCATTCACCACAATTTCACCTTTAAAAAGGGGGGGAAAGCAGATTAAAAGAAGATTCACTCAATGTCTTAATCATAGCAACCTGCAAGGAGAAAATTCACACCCATGAATCTGTGATTTTACGAAGTAATTTTTTGGGGGGAGGGGGAATTAGTTGTGAAGCAAATACTGAATCTCCTTTGTGAGGAGCTTAAGCTTTACTTCAATGTATGTATTGCTTGGGTCATAAAGAATTACTAAATAGAACCTATTAATCAAGTAATCCCAATCTGGAGAATAAAAAGCTTCATGATACCCAAGGATCTTTACACAGGCATGGCGGAACCTGTGGTCTTCCAGATGTTGGTCTCCAGCTACTATCAGCCCCAGGCAACGTGTTCAATGGTCAGGGGTGATGGGAAATGGAGTCCAGCAACACCTGGAAGGCCACAGGTTCCCCACCTCAATCCAATGCAAAATCTGAATTTCAAGATGTTCATCTCCAGTTACTAAAAACTATTTTTCTCTTCTATACACCAAGAGCCCTCCAAATATTTTAAACTGCATCGTCATCATGATATAAAATTTATTTAAATATATACATCATCTTTCAATGGCTGTTTACAATAGCTAATAAAAAAGAAGAGGAGAGTTCCTATTCCTTTCACAACACTGTTCCTCTTAGGTCATTCTATAAAGCCTTTCAACCCTTGGATCATTCCATCCCTCTAGACAGTCACACCACTTTTAATGGGTTAATTAATTCAGATCTGCAGACTTCAATTTCAAAGAAGAGATCACCAGATTTGTTTAGAAATATACTGACAGATACAACCACAAGACCACAGCAGAGTATGCAGAGGTGGCAGTGAAAAGGCCTCTGCATTGCTTGCTGCCAGACTAAAGAAAAATGGCTTTTGTGTCTATGCCCCCCCCAACAGAAAATGACAATAAGAGGCTGGACAGGGGAGTATGGTCATCCTCCATCCTTATTTGCAAGGCTGGGGGAAGATGTCTGATCTTCTATTCAACCAGCAAGGCCAAAAAGGTAGAAAGAACATAGGTCACTTGTTGTCCTACTCTCCCCTCTCAAACCTGCATAATCCAGCAAGCGACAAATTGACTTGCAATAACCACTCAAAAAACCCCACCAACTTTATTTATTTGCCAAATAATACAGCTCAGGAGTTTGGCTTCACTAGGGAAAGGTAAGCAGCAAAGCTGGTATTTGCTCTCTATAATGTTTAAAGTGAGCAACAGTGCAGTTTCCTTCACTTTCCTTTTCCATGGCATAAGCTGTTCTGAGGGCAGAACGACAGTCACTTGTGTGTGACTTGAATAGCCAAAGAGCAGAAAGAAGAGACGAGTGCCAAGAAACTAGAAAACAACCCACCCACCACATTACTGTGAAGACATTCACAGAGACATGCTCACCAATCCAGCCAGAGGATTACATCCAAATTACATTCTCTCAAATTTGAGTTACATTTCAAATACTTTCAGAAAACACATGCAACAATTTGATTTCATTAAAAGATTCTGTTTAAAGTACACCCATGAACACTTTGCTAGCTGGCATCTTGCTCCAATGTCAACTTGCAATATCTTATACATAGCTTATCCTCAGTTCACTGTATGAAAGTGAGCACTGTCTTTTTCTGAAGTGAGGCAGCATAAAATGCTAAAACAGGAAATATCACTATGCAACAGCATGCTATAAAAAGATGGGGAGGGATGGGGGGAGGCCAGAAGAAAAAGCAGAGAGTATGATTTTAGGTTCCAGAAACCAGCCCGAACAATTGGGCTTCCACCTCAATCAAGATTTATTTTATGTTGTCCACAGTTAAGGTTTGTTTGTTTTTATTACAATCTGGTATTTTCAATATATACTACCTCTCTCTCTCTCTCTCTCTCTCTCGTTTGAAATAGAATAAAGTCACCTGCTGAACTGAACATAGTAACTTGTACAGATGGGAGGAATTTGCTGAACAAGGTCCCCAGATGTAGTACAAATATGGCAAAGCCAGACGAAGAACCGGGCACCTGTCGTGTGCTCTTGGGCTTCAAATTGAAGAGTAAACTACAGATACATAAATCCTATGCCTTCTCAACATGTTAACAGCTAATAGAAGAATAGTATGAAAGCTTATCATTTATTAAACAGCAGAGACATAACACTGAAAGTTACTTCACATAGTGAGCACTGAAGCCACGTAAATATTGTACTATGAATGTCTGAATGGGACACCTTTAAAAAACCACACCTGATCGTCAACTGTTGGAGATCCCTTTCCCATGTCTATGTTCCATTGTATTCTGATGTTTTAGGGTTCTGTGTTTAGGTTTTGTTGAGCAAATTGCCAGCAAAATTAACTGCTACCAAAAGCATTGTAATGTAATAAGTCTACTTAATGTGACAAAAACAGGAAGGAAGTCATGTAAGTATCAAAGAGAAATGCAACCAAGAAAGTCAAGTAGGAGCAAAACTCAACAGCTGCATCCTGAACATGGCTTGTCTTTCTGAAAGCTGGGCAAGATTTTCTTTTAGGCTGAAGGGTGGTGTGATGGGATGAAGAGCTGCTTGTGTGTAAATTGCAAGTCCCTCAGAGTTTGAACAGGTTCTCAAACCTCTGCCTGTGACGGAGCCCCTCCAGCATGGCTGCGTCAATCGCTAGCAGAATCCGAAAGTGGTTGCTTTCGGAAACGTTTCCAACATAAAAGCTCCTTAACGGAAACACGTCTTCTGGACTCTCTGCGTGACAGTTTCCGGCGAGGAACAGGTGTCCCTATGGGAGGTCCTGAGACCTCCCCACTGTTTTCGCTGGAAGCATCTCTGAGCCATTCCTCCGACTCTCCTTCCCTTGACGTTCCTGTTCGCCCCCTACTGGTTCCCTCTTCAGGTGTTACGTCTCTCTCTACCTCAGAGAGCCTTGGCACCTCCTGTCCTGCCGATGGCAGTTCCCTGACATCCACCTCCCCTCCAGGGCCCCCTTCACCCCCTCCCGTCTCCTCCCCTACGGGTTGTGAGGAGGTAAAACCCCGGAAAGAACCTTCCTCATCGTCTGAAGTTTCGAACACCTTTCTCCACTTGTTGTGGTTCCTAGTCTCTCGGTACTCCTCGTCATCTGAGTCCGTTCCTTCTTCCAACTCCGACTCCGCGAATCCTTCCAGTTCCTCTTCCTCGTCTGTGGTGCCGAAATACTCCCTCCTAAACCTTGCTACCGGCTGTGGTTTTCTCGGGAATCTTTGGTGGAACGTTTCTGTTAAAACCTCGTCATTGACCTCCTCTGCAGTCACCCAGGTGTTTTCTGACTCCGGTTCCCCTTCCCACTCCACTAAATACTCCACCTGATTGCCCTTCCACCTGGAATCGAGGATTTCCGCTACATGGTTACTGCTTTCCCTCTCTTCCAAGACCGGTCCCCTGGTGTGCTCCCCTTCACCTCCCCCCTTGTACGGTGACAGTAACGACCTGTGGAACACTGGGTGCAATTTCATGTGGCTGGGTAACCGGAGTTTGAAAGCCACTGGGTTGACCTGCTGAATGACCTCAAAGGGTCCCAATCTCTTGGGTCTTAATTTTTTACAACCCCCTTTGAACGGCAACCCTTGGGTGGACAGCCACACCTGATTCCCCACCCTTATTGTTTCACCTTCCCTTCTGTTCTTGTCTGCCTGCTCCTTATATTGTGCTTTGGCCCTTTCTAAGTTGAGATGAAGCTGACGATGGATCGCTTCCATCTCTTCTACAAAATGTTCGGCCGCTGGGACGCTCCATCTCTCGCCTCCCTCCCCTGGGAATGCCCTGGGGTGACACCCGTAATTGGCCAAAAAGGGGCTCATTCCTGTGGACACATGCTCCGCATTGTTGTAGGCAAATTCTGCCAGCGCCAGCTTTTCGACCCAATCATTCTCTCTGTCATTGACATAACACCTCAGATATTGTTGGAGGATGCCATTTGCTCTTTCCGCCTGCCCGTTGGTTTCAGGGTGCCGGGCAGTCGAAAAATTGACTTCCACGTGCAGCAAGCTCATGAGCTTCCTCCAGAACCTGGAAGTAAATTGTTTGCCGCGGTCTGAGATCACCCTCAAGGGGGCGCCGTGCAGCCGGAAGATGTGTTCTACAAACAACTTCGCTGTTTCTTCCGCTGTGACTGCATGTGAACATGCTACAAAGTGGCACATCTTAGTTAACAGGTCCACTACTACCATAATGGCCGTTTTCCCCTTGGATTTGGGCAGATCCGTCATAAAATCTATTGATACCGCCTCCCAAGGCCGTTCTGGCGTGGGCAATGGTTCTAATAACCCTGCCGGCGCCCTTCTTTCCCCCTTGGCCCTCTGGCATTGGTCACACCCTCTTACATACTCCTTTACATCTTCCCTCACCTTGGGCCACCAAAATTCCCTGGTGACCATCCACATGGTCTTGTGTTGTCCAAAATGTCCCGCCGTGGGACTATCATGCAACTGCTTGAGTACCCTCCCTCTCAATTCACCTTCTGGTATATACAGTGCCCCTTTGTAATACAATGCCCCGTTTCTTTCCTCAAAACCCTCCGGGCTCTCACCCTCTCCCCTGAGACCTCTGAGTTTATTTTGGGCATATTCGTCATTTTCCGTTTCCTCTACCAGTTCTCGTCTCCCCACCAGCGCCGCCCCACACACCCAGCGGTCCTCAGGAATGACATGTCTTTCTTCGATTGCCCCCTCCCCCTCCAAATACTCTGGTTTGCGTGAGAGAGCGTCCGCCCTGACGTTCTCTGGGCCTGGTACATAACAAATCTCGAAGTGGAATTTGGAAAATTCCTGTGCCCATCTCACTTGTCGTTGGTTGAGTACTCGAGCTGTTCTCCAATACTCCAAATTCTTGTGGTCGGTGCACACTTGCACCTTGTGTTGTGCCCCAATCAATAAATGTCTCCACCTCCGGAACGCTTCGTGAATGGCGAGTAGTTCCCTGTCATACACCGTGTAGTTCCGCTCGGACTTATTCAGCTTCCTCGAGAAAAAGGCACACGGTCTCCACTCCGCCGTATTTCTTCCCGGCTGAAGAAGTACCGCCCCTACCGCTCTGTCTGACGCGTCTGTTTCCACTCTCATGGGCTTCTGTAGGTCCACATGCAGAAGTTGTTCTTCCGAGGCGAAAGCCCTTTTCAGTTCTTCAAAAGCTCGCTCTGCCTCCGCCGTCCAAACAAATTTCTTCTTGCTACTGAGGCAGTCGGTGATGGGCGTCGTCAAGTGTGCAAAGTTCTTAATGAACTTCCGATAAAAGTTCCCAAACCCCAGGAATCTTTGCACATCCTTCTTGGTCTTCGGTGTCTTCCATTCCAGCACCGCCTGGACCTTGCCTGGATCCATGGCCAATCCTTTGTCTGACAAGCGGTACCCCAGGAATTCCACCTCCTTGGCATGAAACTGGCACTTCTCCAGTTTCACCCACAGCTGATTGGCTTGCAGCCGGCCCAACACTTCTCTCACGTCCCTCACATGCTGCTCTTCATCTTCGGAATACACCAACACGTCATCCAAAAAGGCCACACAATTCTTGTAAAGTAACGGTCCCAAGACGTGATTGATAAAACTTTGAAAGCATGCGGAGCCGGCTTGGAGACCGAAGGGCATTACGAGGTATTCAAATGCTCCCAAAGGGGTGAACATGGTGGTCTTCCATTCATCCCCCTTCCTTATGCGTATCAGATTGTACGCCCCCCGCAGGTCCAGTTTTGTAAAAATCTTCCCCTTCCTCACCCTGGTCAGAATGTCATCAATTCGGGGCATAGGAAAAGCCAGGGGTTCCGACACGGCATTTAGGGCCCTGAAGTCAACTACAAGCCTCGGCTTATCTGTGTTTTTTTTGTCCACAAAAAACACTGGGCTGCCCCCCACCGCTCGGGACTCTCTGATGAAACCTCGCTTCAGGTTTTTGTCAATGAACTCCCTCAGCTCCTGCATCTCCCTGTCTGACATGGCGTACAGCTTGCCCACTGGGAGTTGAGCCCCAGGGAGTAGGTTGATTTGACAGTCAAAGGGTCTATGCGGCGGCAGTTTGTCCGCTTCTCTTTCGCTAAATACGTTGCTCAGATCTGCATATTGCGGAGGCACCTCTCCTTTATTCATTACCTCCATGCCAGCTAGGGTGAGCCTGGCTCCCCCTGGATCCTTCCCCTGCTTGCAGTGTTCTAGGCAATGCGCTGACCCAAAGGAGACCACCCTCTGATGCCAGCCCACTAGAGGATCGTGTAGTGCCAGCCAGCTCATCCCCAAAATGATGGGAGCTCCTCCCAAGGTGGCCACATTAAACGCTATCCTCTCGGTGTGCCTTGCCACCCTCCATTATCATGGGAACTGTCTGTTGGTTCACTTCTCCTCCCAACAACTCTCTGCTGTCAATCGTGGTCACCTGCAGGGGTTTACTTAAGGGGAGGGTTTGTATTTGGTGCTCCGCTGCGAACTCCTTACTCATGAAATTACAGGAGCTGCCTGAGTCCAGAAGGGCCTTGATCTGTAGGGGGTGTCCGTTTGGCAGCTCTAGCAACACCTCCATCACTAGAGCAGGTCTGGGAGGTTCTGGTGAGGGCACTTTCACTGCTTTTGAGCCTGGCTGCTGTGCCCCGACGGCAGCCAGGCGTTGGCTTTTACTTGCTCCTTGCTTTCCTCCTCCTCTCCCCCAACAGCTCCTGCCATGCCTTGCCATTCCTTTCTCCGTGGACAGACTCTGGCAAAGTGTCCTGGCTGTTGGCAGAGATAACATTTCTTGGCGCTCTTTCCCTCCTTCTTCCGCCCTTCACCGATGTTTGAAACTGCGCGCGCCCGCGCTGTTCCCACTTCCATCGGCTCTGCCGGCGGGAAAGGCTGCTCTGGAATGTCTGGAATGCGGAGCTCCCTCCAACGTTCTCCTTTCCCCTCCCGCTTCTCCAAAGCCCTCGCTTCCTGGCGCGCTCCTATGGCCAGCGCAGATTTAGTCAGCTGGTCCATAGACTCCGCTCTGAGGGTCCGGGAAAGTTCATCTTTTAAGGACGAAGAGAGTCCTTCTTCAAAAAGCATCTGAATGGGCTCTGCAGACAGGTCCCACCCCAATCTATGAATCAACATAGTGAACTCAGTCCAGTACTCACGGACAGTCCGGTTCCCCTGTTTGCAAGCCATTAACTGCCTTCGCACCCCGCCCTGCTCAATGTCGCTGGAAAACATCAGGTCCATGGCACGAAAAAACTTCCTTGTGTCCTTTAGGATCTCATTATTTGCTGCCATCAAGGGTCTAACCCAGTCCTTCGCCCCTGATTCGAGATGGCTAATTACAAAAGCCACTCGCGATTCCTCATCAGGGAAGTCATCAAATTGCAGATTGAGAGCGTATTGCATCTCTGTCCTAAAAGCATGATAGTTTCTGGGGTCCCCCCCAAATTTCTGCACCAATCCTGGCATCTTCCTGGTGAGCGGGGTGGCTTTCTCCTTCCCCCTCTCTGCATCCTGAGCCCTCCTCTCTTCCAGCCTCGCCGTCTGCAAGGCAAGCTGGATTTCCAACGTCCTGTACCTTTGTTCCAGGCTCGGACCTCCTCCAGCTGCCCCTGCTTCTCCGGTTCCTGCTGGTTCGCTCATGATGCCTCTCTCTGGCACAAGCTAGCTTTCGGTGACTTTCGGATTGCTGTGATGGGATGAAGAGCTGCTTGTGTGTAAATTGCAAGTCCCTCAGAGTTTGAACAGGTTCTCAAACCTCTGCCTGTGACGGAGCCCCTCCAGCATGGCTGCGTCAATCGCTAGCAGAATCCGAAAGTGGTTGCTTTCGGAAACGTTTCCAACATAAAAGCTCCTTAACGGAAACACGTCTTCTGGACTCTCTGCGTGACAGTTTCCGGCGAGGAACAGGTGTCCCTATGGGAGGTCCTGAGACCTCCCCACTGTTTTCGCTGGAAGCATCTCTGAGCCATTCCTCCGACTCTCCTTCCCTTGACGTTCGTGTTCGCCCCCTACTGGTTCCCTCTTCAGGTGTTACGTCTCTCTCTACCTCAGAGAGCCTTGGCACCTCCTGTCCTGCCGATGGCAGTTCCCTGACAGGTGGGTACCATATTGCTTGTCATATTAGCAGTATCTGTGCTTTTAAACACGTGCTTATGTTTGCTGTAAAACTTTGACTAAGAATTTTATTTTTACTGCACATTTCTACAATTGGGTCATTTCTGATGTAAAAGCTCATTTGTTCCAGTACATTTTAGGAATCCAGCACCAATGCAAGCACTCAGCTGACATGGGAAATGTCCTAGGATATATTCTGGGGAAAGGATATAGGCACGTGGAAAAATAAGAAGTTGTAGTATTGAATTGGAGGTGGGCCCTATGATGCCTTCCTGCCACTATCAGAAACGCAGATATATAAGCTCATCTCCAAATGGCACCTTAAACCTAGGTTGCTGTCACCACAACGGAATGTCGAGGCACTCTTTCTGTGGTGGCATTTACATTATTTATTATTATCATCATCATCATCATTTCTATATTGCTCAATATTTTAAAGAAAACCATCTCAAAGCGGTTTACAACACATTAAAACATCAAATAAAACAATCCAGAATATATCAACCTGTATACCATTACTGCCACAAGACAGTTGTAGCTTGGGGGAGGGCGGGCAAAAAAGTAGTGAGGATCAGAAATCGTGGTTTGCTAAGGCCACCCATGAAGTGAAGTGACTTGAAGTAGGAACTTATCCCAGCAAATCATTCAGTCTTACCTAGGACACAGGACTTCTCTAGGGAAAACTCTCACAATTTCTCCCAGCACCTGGTGCACTTATGGTACAGCAGCAGTAGCTTATAGCATATTTAGATGGATGTAGTTCTCAACCATATAATGGTTTACACATGCACTGTACCCAGAGAGCAAACTAGTATATTAAAGTGAAAAAAACCTTGAATAAATTTGCGTTCTGACCTGATTATGGTCTCACAGCATTTTCAGTCACATAAGTTCTTACTGAAGAGTGGAATATTAAAACAGAATGGGTTTATTAGCATGCACCAAGCATTTATATGTAAATTTCCTCTAATCCATGTTTAAATGAATCTTCTGTTCAGCTTGCTCAGTAGCTATTTTAAAGTTCAAAAGGGAAAAAAACTGCATTCTGGTGAGATTCTATTTGTAAACTCATGAAGTGCTTTTTGACAAACCTTTAAGGGAATTTTCATGAGCTCTTACAATGTGTTAGTGGTCCCACAAGAGATCTAGAAGTAATTGCATGCTGTTATCTTAACTGTTGCCACCTGTTCAGATTTTATTCAATATCCTTCCCTGTGAATTAATACTTAAGATGCTGACACTAATGGCAGATTATATGGGCTAGGCTCAAAATGAGGCAATTTTATAATTAAGAATGGAAACCAAAGTATTTGGACATTGTAGAAAGAGTAACAGTTTACATTGTTCAGTAGGATCCCTTGATATGATGACTTAAATTTTACAGGAATGAGAGAGAAGTGATTATGATGGAAGTGAAAAGAATGAGCAAAAGAGTAGGGCTTTTCAGATTGGTCTCAAAAATTACTTTTTAATATTATGCAATGTTGATCGCTGCCCCAGATAAGTCAATCATTTCCCACAACACACAACAAACCAGAAGACGTACCTAAAGCAAATCCCTACCTTGAAGTTATAATGCCATACCCCAATGAGGCACCCACAAGGCTCCCCATTCCCCAATCTTTCATTTTCCCTCATCCCCCTAATCATAGAATCATAGAGTTGGAAGAGACCACAAGGGCCATCGAGTCCAACCCCCTAATGGATCAAAACAAGTCAGCAGCCTTTTCTTAGCAGCTCCCATAGTGTGGGATTCCCTCCCAAGAGAGATTAGATTGGCTCAAAGTTTGTTATCCTGCCGGCAAGCTAAGACCTTCCTGCTGCAGACGATGCTGATCACTTGGCTATCAGGCCAAACTGTTTTTCTAATGGGTCTTGATGTATTTTAACTACTGTTTTTAACTAGTTTTTTTAAATAAACAAAAACTTTGTATCTGATAATACTACTTTAAAATGTTGGAAGCCACCTTGAATTCCAACCTGGGAGAAATGTGGGATATTTTATTTTGTTTATTTATTAAATTTCTATACCACCCTTCATCCTAGGATCACAGCGCAATTTACAACATAAAACCCAAAAATACATAGCATAGTAATAAACAAAAACAATACACCCCCACAGTTTAAAAGGCCACAGATTGTTTTATTAGCCAAATATACACATGATATAAACTCATGAAATAGTAAGATTAATAATCATTTTCTAAAATGTCCATTCAGAAAACCAGTTCAAAGCCCCAGAAGGCTCGCTATTACACAGACCGTTCATGGTTTTCATGATCTTCTTTGTTGCCCTGAGCATGTCCTTTAACTCCTTGTCTCCTAAAGCTTTGATCTACATTTGGTTGTGCCAAGTAAGAGCTTGTTCCAGCACAACCAAAGAAGCAAACCATGGCATACACTAACTGGTATCCCAACCTGGTCTGCTATTGACCCTTCATTGGCTCAGATGAGAACAAATGCACCTTTCCAAGCACTTGTAAATTAACCAACCATCATCTGCATGTCACTTAAGGTCAGGATCTCCACTATAAATATGCACAAAGAACCTCTTGTGCATTACACTCAGTTCCAAATCCAGGCCACAATTAGTTGCATAAAATATGTATGAATCCTCTCATCTGATTGAAGAAAGAGGTTCACAGATTTAATAGTAGACAAAGGAAAAGAACCACAATAATCTGAAAATGGGTTCAGTTTCAGTCAAAACTTTTGTTATGGGTATCTTCCATATGTCTATAAAAATGAGTTATATCAAGTATACATTAAATAGGAACATGGGTATTCTCAGATAATTCAGTGATTTGTACTAGTCCAAGCTTAGTTTAGAGATGATAGCTCTTACCTATAATTTTACTCATCTATGCATAAATGCAACCTCCTCTAACAGAGCCTGCATAAAAGTTTTAAACATAAAGGATAGAATGTTAGCACATGAATCATTCCTAACTCAGAACAACCAAAGCAGTCATTGAACTTCCTGCACTGAACCACAAATGTAAAAAATTATTTTAGTGCTTAATATAGAACTAGACACATGCCATACCAATGCTTCCGAAATTAAACTCTCCTTTAAATGCAAGTGTTATGACTAACACATTTTTATTATAAATGTAAAAAAAAAAAAAAAAAAAAAAAAAAAGCATCACAGAAACCAGGTTTCCTGAGGTTTGGGGTGGTTGAAAATATAGCATAACTCAACTGTATACATACTTCTAGAATACTGTGATTTGTGTTTGATGATGCATCTAACAACTGATGGGGAAGGAATATAAAAAGAGAGAACGTTCTAAATCTGTGCTTTTTAAAAACATACAACCCACAAAAACACTACCAAAAACTTACAGCAGTACAACTCCAACTTGGCTTAAAATTTCATGTTTTGGGGTTCAGTGTTTAACATACAGAAATCCACACTGTTGTTATGAATCTAGCACTACCATCTTGACAATGTGGGAAGAAAAGAGGGGTGAGAGAACAGTAAATAAAGGACATTTCGTTGAACCCACCCACACAACAGAAGGAAGAAGAGTGTGCGAACAAAGGGTAACAAGAGATGAACATTTGTTATTTGAATTTACAAAATGTTGCCTATCAAGACATTCTAAACCAATTAACTAAACTACATACATCAGTTGGTTCTGCCCAATTACATTACCTCTTTGGGGGTAGGAGAACAGAGCATGTTAAATAGGGACAGTGACTAACTCATTTCTGATCAGAACAGTAATACAAGCAAGCAACTAAACTTGCTGAAGTGTGTCAGCAGCAGAGTTTACATCTTTTCAAGATGTTAGTAAGGACAGCTACAGAGTTCTGATAAAATGGGCAAATTTCAGAACGTTCATAGATAGAAAGTTAACAAAGTTTATTGTTCAAATATTCTGATTTAGAGATAGAGAACTAAGCATAGAATAAGGAATGGAATGTAGCTAGGACGAAATTAGAAGATCTAGCAGGGAAAAATGCTACCTGCCTGCATCCTGAATTAGCTGGTTAACTATGCATTCTGTACACTGATTGTGAAAGATGAGGCCTCTTTTTGGCCAAAATTTGTTAGGACTTTAGCAATAGCTTTCCCGTGGAAATGCCACCCTAAATTTCTGCAGAATTCAATAGAAACCTGTGTTGTTACAAGTCACAGTCAATATGCCTATTTCACTTCTATGCTGTCAGCAATATCAACTTACTGGAGGGTAAGCTCCTACTAACGATGACCAATTAAGTCTCATAACTACCATATTTTTTGCTCTATAAGACTCACCTTTTCCCTCCTAAAAAGTAAGGGGAAATGTGTGTGCGTCTTATGGAGCGAATGCAGGCTGCGCAGCTGTCCCAGAAGCCAGAACAGCAAGAGGGATCGCTGCTTTCACTGTGCAGCGATCCCTCTTGTTGTTCTGGCTTCTGAGATTCAGAATATTTTTTTTCTTGTTTTCCTCCTCCCAAAACTAGGTGCATCTTATGGTCTGGCGCGTCTTATAGAGCGAAAAATATGGCACTTCCTACAACTGGAGGGAAATCCCAAACTTATACTGTATTAATTTGCTGTCTGGAAAGTGAGGAGAAAATGGGGCTTAAGCATTAAAAACCTTCCTCACTGCTATGATATTCCTTCTAGTACAGACAAAAATGAAACGTGAACCTCAGGTGTGGTGGGCCAGTTATATCTGACCAACCCCTTCTGAGCCAAATTTGAAAAATTCACCCACCCACCAAGCACTTGACATTACAGGCAACCCCTGATTTGTGTGGGTGTTGCATTCTGGGTAACTGCATGCTCTGCTCTACACAGCCACTGTTCTGCACCTTTTTCTGGCCACTTCTGTGTCACCGCAATGTTTGTGTGCAGAGTTGCAAGTCAATTGGACACAAGTAAATTGCTTGTTGCCTGTAAAGGTAAAAGGTAAATGACCCCTGAACCAAAGGTGACTATGGGGTTGCAGAGCTCATTTCACTTCGGGCCAAGGGAGCCAGCATTTTTCCAGACAGCTTTCCGAAGCCTCAAGGAGGCTTTGCTCTAGGAACACAAAGGGGTTTGCAGTGAAACCTCTGCTAAAATTGAGTTTTTCTCCTCCACTGCAGCTGGTTTCACTGCACACTCCTTCAAGATCCTGGAGCAAGGTAAGTTGCACTGCCCATAAGAGAGGGGGGGGGGGGAGAACGTGCCATACTCCAACAGGGAAGGGCCTAACAGGCCAATCTGGGATTCATGGAGGGCCAATGTTACATGCCCACAAGCTGGACGTTCCCCTACCTCTGTTGCGGCTGCATTCAACAGGATAGAGAACTATCACACAGAGGTGTAGCTCCTTTTTTCTCCTCTAACAGGGAAGTAAGACACTTGTACTCTGGACGCACTCCGACTATACAGAGAATGCAAAATATTCACTATATATCCTAACAGTATATCAATCTTTAGTCCCCCCACACTTAAATTCTCTATTTTCTGATGTGACATTCTAATTCCTCTTTAGTCAGACTGTCCTTTGCAGAATCAGCTGGCCTCAATAATGACTCATTCTTCAGCCCACATCAGCAACTGCCTCCCATGCTGCTTGCAGTTTTAGAATGTTTCACAAAAATATTCCATGGGTCAAAGCTTCAGTGAAAACACACACCGAAAGTTATGCTGTTATTTTAATTGGAAAACTGAATTCTGATAACTTGGATCTGAGGCACTTTTAAGCTTGTAAGCTAACAGAGGGGGTTGCTTTATCTGTTTGCAATGTATGCTTAAATAATCTGGGAGCAGCTCCCGGGGGGGGGGGGGGAGTGTGCTGCCTCCTGTATGATATTTATTTATGTTCTCTGCAGTTCATGACCCGGCAACTATTCCTACCCTGCAAGTAGGTTGAAACAGCAAGTCTGTTGCCAAGTGTGGAGAAATCTCAAATACCAATAAATCATGAAGTGTGGAAAACTAAGCTTTCTGCAACGACTATGGTAGAATGCAGTTGAGCTGTGTGCAGGACAAGCCAGCATCTCTCTGTGCTTCTGACCGATAAAAGACAGAGGAACAACAACATCATAGAGGAACAACATCATAGTAAGCTGCCTTCAACTGAAGCAGACTACTGGTCCATCTAGCTCAGGATTGTTCAGAACGACAGGCAGCTGCTCTCTACAGTTTCAGAAAGGATGCGTTTCCAGCCCTTTCTGCAGATTGAACCTGGGACCATTTGCATACAGGTGCTCTACCATGAATTTCTGGCCCCTTCCCACACAATACATGAGCAACAAATACGGACCATTACTCAAGTGCTCTCTCCACCCTTCAGCCCAAGTAAAAAGGAAAATCCATGCTTGGAGGCAAGCTTCATCACTTGCTTTATCAGCACCCAAGTGTGGCAATCAGTTATTGCTTAATCTCACATTAAGTTACAGGACTGGAGAAAAAGTGGAGTTTCACAGTGAGCCTTCTGGGAAATAAATATTCATCTACTCCACATGACAGCAACTGTTAAAAATGTAGGCTGTGTATGGTCGGGGGTGGGAAGAGACCAAGGAGGCAGCCTTCATCCGCACCCCACTTCCCAGTTTGCTTTTTAGGGAAAAGGTTGTCCTCATCCCCTCCGCCCTTCTTGGCTTGCCACCTACCCTTCATCTCTCCTCTCTTTCTTAATGCTGGGGGTGGGAGGGAGCCCCCCAAGCAGTCCCATTCAATATGCTTATTTTTGTGCATCATTATCTTGTGTGGGGCTTACTTCCAAGCAAATGCACCCTGTACTGGCTCATGGGACACATGCCTCCATTCCAAGTACAGTGGGGTCGGAAGGCACATGCACGTGTAGGGGTGGGCAGGACTCTTAGGGCTGATATCTGCTTTTTTTAACCAATGAACTGCTGGAACTGAAAAGGAATCCTAGAGTGAAGCCAACAGAGCAAGAGCGATAACTGTGCAGTGCCTCTTGCTCTGTTGGCTTCCCAGCAAAGCGGGATGAGGGACAGAAGGGAGCCCTTACACAGAGCCCCTTCTGTTCCCCATCCCGCTGTGCTGAGAAGCCAGCAGAGCAAGAGCAATAGCTGCGCAGCGGCTCTTGCTCTGCTGGCTTCACAGCTCGCGACTGATGGGAGCCATGGCTCTGGCTGCGGAGGCATCCCTCAGCTCGCGACTGCAGCTGTAGCCGAGGGATCCCTCTGCTGCCAGTGTGTTCGCTCCATAAGATGCACAGACATTTTCCCTTACTTTTTAGGAGGAAAAAAGTGTGTCTTATGGAGCAAAAAATACGGTATAATTAAAGAACAAATCTGGGATATAGAATACCAAAATGACCTTAACCAGTCCTGTAAAATTTATAAATCCTTACATGAACCTCAAAGATCACACCCAGCAAATTACTTAAGTGCCCTAAAAGATAAAGGGACCCCTGACCATTAGGTCCAGTCGTGACCGACTCTGGGGTTGCGGAACTCATCTCGCTTTATTGGCCGAGGGAGCCGGCGTACAGCTTCCGGGTCATGTGGCCAGCATGACTAAGCCACTTCTGGCAAACCAGAGCAGCGCAGGGAAACGCCGTTTACCTTCCCGCTGGAGTGGTACCTATTCATCTACTTGCACTCTGAAGTGCTTTCGAACTGCTAGGTTGGCAGGAGCAGGGACCGAGCAACAGCAGCTCACCCCGTTGCGGGGATTCGAACCACCAACCTTCTGATCAGCAAGTCCTAGGCTCAGTGGTTTAACCTACATCCCCACTTAAGTGCCCTGGACAACCCTAAACATCATTGGGCATTTTCCAGAGCCCATTTTAACGTTCTCCCTTCAGCATTATTAGAGAGCATATCACAGCATCCCAACTGAACAAAGATTATGCCAATGCAACTCTGATGAGATTGAAACCATTGTGCATGTTCTTCTATACTGCCCTTTGTATCATGATACCTGAAGAGAGCTAATTTTGCCATTATTAAGAAAATTACCTGGCCGCTCTGAAGAAACCTATATTAAATACTTTCTTGCCGACAACTATCTGAATATCACCAGGCCTGTCACAAAATTCTGTTTTATGGCAACAAGGACAAAATAGCGTGGTGACAGTGATGGCTGACGAATGAGCACTGATTTTAAACTTTGGAACACAGATTTTAGTTGAAGGAGTGTTATTTTTTAACATAAATAAGTTTATAGGGAATTTTTAATTACATCCGCCACTTGATGCTGATGAAGCACATGTTGCTGCTGTTAATTTTGCTGTCTGGTCTTTGACCACAATGAAGATTGATTGATTGATCAGTTTCTGCCTTTATGGATAACAGATCTTAATAGCAAAGTTGAGGGTATTAAGGCATCCTTCTTTTAACAATATGTACTGAGCTAGATCAGCATCTCTTAAAATCTAGGGGTTGAATGTGGCTAAAAATTCATTTTAGTACACACTCTGAAAGCCTAACTTATTTACTGAGAGATTCACATAATTTTACGTGTTTTCTGCAATTACCTCTAAACTAAAACAAATAGGGATTGCAATAGATTCTCTCCTCTTACTGGATGAGTTACATATTTGCTCTCTCATTAAGCAGAGGCTGTTAGATCATGAATTTCAAAGACTATCCTATTCAGCCCTCTGTATGCACATCTGCTTACGTAGGTTTGCAGACTTGTCATGGAAAGATACCCAACTACTTTTATAATTTAGATACCCCTTTGTATCATAAAGCTTTTTTTGTTAACCCATTCAAACACCCCCCCCATTTGTACTGTCTGGAATGTTCCAAAAAATACCCTTCCAGAATAGACCTTGCTCTTGTGGTATGAATACACCAGATACAATATACCATATAATTTTGGGTTGCCCTCTCTTCAACATTATTCAGGATATTTAGCCAAGATTTTTAAAGTCAAATTTAAAACTACTTGATTTTACTTTATGGTGACTACCGAGTCTTTTATACGTCTTATATGTTTAGTATGTCTGGATTACCAATGTTTCATGCATGATTTCTCTCTCTTGTGATTTTATTGTCTAAATTATGCCAATAAAGGCTGAATGAATGACTGACTGAATGAATGAAACAAACAAATTAAAAGTATTGCTGAATTTTTAAAAAATGCAACTAGACATACTATTTTAGTGCTGAGGTTGGGGCAAATAGCCTTTTTACCCCAGTTTCTAACACCGAGTAGAACAGGATCAGATGTCAGAATTAGGAAGAGGTATCTTAAAGATTGACAAACATGTTCCTGCATATACCCATATGGGCCCCAAAACACTGCAACAGATAGAATGCTTACCTGGCAAAAGAACTGGCTCCAATTTTTTAAGTCTAGGCTCCGGTGCTATCTTGTCTTCAGTCTGAAACACAATAGTGATAAAAGAGAGATGTAATATACTTGAACTAATCTAAACTGCTTGTAGAACCCTAGCCTGAAATACATATTCTAACATAACCCATAGCTCTCGCTCGTGCTGTGTGTGCAGAAAGAAGAAAAGAAAAGGACCAAGAGAGACAGCAAATGAAGAGAAGGAGAGAGGATATTAAAGAAAGATAAAAGAAACATAGGTAGCCGCCCTTAGCTCTCAATTTGAGACTGTTATGGCACAGACATAACTGTCTGTAGCAAATACAGTGCATGACCACTGCTGTATAAACATTATGCTTTCAACAAGGCTGGCAACTATCTGCAGTATCAGAACAACTGGCTTCTATGCAAGTGGGTTAATATGGGAAGTCTTATCAACTTTGCATGTGCAACTGCACATGCTGCAACTGTGAGAAACCCTCCTGGACACCTTGCTGCAGCATAAAGCATGCCATGAAGATTTAAAAAAACTTTCTCAGGCATAAGAAGAGGGTGTAAGCCCTTTGGAACAGCCTCACTTTTACTGGGATTTTTTGGCATGCTGTTTTTAGTCACATGTTCTATTTCTTTGCATTTTCTTCCACAGTTCTTACAAGGATTTTAAAAAATCTATCTTTTAAAAAAGCTTAATTCCAAAACTGAGTAAAAATCTAAGCAAATGCATTTCAATTGTGCTTGGTCAAAAGGAAAACAAATCAGTTTGATTATCAACACGATAGAGAAAAGAAGAAGCTTTATGTCAAGAAGTGGGACACAGATTATTTTTTTTAAAGTAATTACGATGGTTAACCTTGATCCAGGAATGGGTAATTGGCAGAATTCAATTTTTTGTGATATCAGGGGAGAGTTTTCATCAGAAGCTCTGCCACAGCAACATGGTGTTGTCATATGGTGCAAAATTAGAAACAATATTCCACAAGATCTATCATCTGCCAAGAAGAGATGGCATCATGAGAGTGAGTTCCAGGGAATGTCATTGCTATGTGTACCATACAATTCAGAGGCAGCATGCAACTGAATGCCATTTGCGGGGAAACAATAGAAAAAGGGGGCTATTGCCTACATGCTCTGGGGGGGGGGGGGCTGCGCTTCCCAGATCATCTGGTTGAACTAAGTTGAACTACATTGGCCTTTTGTCTGATGCAACAGAACTCATGAGACAGAGGCAGACGAAGCACACTGCCAGGGCCCTCTCTATGTGGCAGAAGCAAGGGAGGTAACATCCCCTCCCTGTTGAAGACTTTTGTTCACTCCTAAGGGTGGGAAAGTAGGTAAGCAGGTTTGACAGACATATGTGTCAGCTTTTCTTTTTCCATTCATTTTCTGGTTGTGTCCATCCATGCATGTATGAAACAGGACTCACCCTATTTAAAAATGAGCAACCCCCACTCCAAGGGTTTTTACTTTACTCACCAATTTATCTGATGTCACAGTGAAAAAACAGTAACTTCTCCCAGCCCTTTAATTTCACTAACCAACACCTTTTTGCTTCAGGAAGTCAACTTTTAAGTTTAATGGCAAATCAGTTTTGAAAGCAGGGTATTTCACATTTGCTAAAAAGCTCCTGTTTAAACTACAGTTTAAATTGGCTGTATCAGTTAGATGTACCAAAAAAATTAACCTCAGATCTCTCAGTAACATGAATCAAGTAGCATTTTAACTTTAATCCTTCAAACAGGAATTTTTTAAAAAATTAAAATTTAAAAAATCAGGCCAGTTTTTAATATAATAATAAAAAATAAGAAAATTAATAGTAATAATAATAATAATAATAATAATTACTATTATTATTATTATGCAGCAGCCAATCTGACTGGGTTGCCCCAGCCCCTCCCAACAAAAAAAATAGTAAAAGCACAATACAACATCACACTAAAGACTTCCCTGAACAGGGCTGCTTTCAGATGTCTTTTAAAAATCACATAGCTGTTTATCTGTTTGACATCTAGTGGGAAGGCGGGAGCGACTACCAAAAAAGCCTTCTGCCTGGTTCAATGTAACCTCACCTCTCACTTCAGAGCTGGATCTCAGTGTCCAGGCTGAAGTTCGTTTAACGAACAGCTAAATTTAAAAATAAGTAAGAAATACAAGATACAAGCAATGTTATACTCAAATTGTTGTACTTTGAAGGCAATTTAAAGTAGCTCCAGGGTTGATATTTTTTGTCTTGCTAGAGTTTGTGCCTTCAGCACTTAACAGGTGCAGGTTTTATTCAACTTCAAGATACTGTGATATAAAACTGTGTACCTGTTGAGCTATTAACAGCAAGTAGTTGCTAACAGCAAAGAATGTCTAATGATAAAAAGGTGATTAAAGTAATCCCTATAAACATATTAGCCATTCCTCCAAGTTATGAACTGGACATTTAAAAGCAGGGATAGTCTGAGGAGAGCCAGACAACTCTATTTCTTGTTGTAACACTGAAATACAAATTTTGCCAAGTATATAAGAAGGCCACATATTTAAACTAGTTGCCAAATAATGGGGAAAGGGAAGTATGCAAAGAGGCATTATACACAAAAAGAGGTGACAAAGTGTAGAGCTGCAAGGTACCCCAAGGGTCATCCAGTCCAACCCCCTGCAATGCAGGAATCTCAGCTAAAGCATCCATGACAGATGGCCATCCAACCTCTGCTTTAAAACTTCCAAGGAAGGAGAGTCCACCACTTTCTGAGGGAGACTGTTCCAATGTCCAACAGCTCTTAACTAACAGAATCCCCCCCCCCAATAGATTTAGTTGGAATCTCCTTTCTTGCAACTTTAAGCCATTGGTTTGGGCCCTACCCTCCAGAGCAGAAGAAAACAAGCTTGTTCCCACTTCCATGTGACAGCCCTTGAGATATCTGAAGATGGCTATTGTATCTCCTCTCAGTCTCCTCTTTTCCAGGCTAAACACACCCAGCTCGTTCAAGCTCTCCTCGTATGGCTTAGCTTCCAGACCCTTGATTATCTTGGTCACCCTCCTCTGCACATGTTTGAGCTTGTCAATATCCTTCTTAAATTGTGGTGCCCAGAAATGGACACAGTATTCCAGGTGTGGTCTGACCAAGGCAGAATAGAGTGGGACTATTACTTACCTTGTTCTGGACACTATAATTCTGTTTATGCAGTCTAGAACAGCATTAGCTTTTTTGCTGCTGCATTAGGCTGCAGTCCACCAAGACCCCTAGATACTTTTCACATGTACTACTAACAAGACAGGTGTCTCCCATCTTATATTTGTGCAGCTGGTTCTTCCTGCCCAAGAGCTGAACCTGACATTTGTTCCTACTGAAATTTATTTTGTTAGTGTCACCTCTCCAATCTGTTAGGGTCTTTCTGAATCCTGATTCTGTCTTCTGTGGCATTAGCTCCCCCATCCCAATTTGATGTCATCTGAAAATTTGATGAACATCCCCTCAATTCCTTCATTCAAGTCGTTTATAAACCTTTCCTGGAATTGATGTCAAGCTCACTAGTCAATAGTTACTGGGTCTCCCCCCGCCCTTTTGAAGACAGGGACAACACCTCCAGTCTGCAGGGACATCACTTCTTTTCCAAGAATTCTCAAAGATTAAAGTCTGTGTTCGTTCTGAGCTTCAGTCTGCCTGACCTTCACCCTGCAACTGTTGGCTCCTTGTCAGTGCTCAAAATTAGCCAGACACCAGGTGCATTTTGCACCTGGCTATCGGCCACTTGCAACCAAGTGAAGATGCCTGGGTGCCAGGATGGCACCTGACATCTCTACCATATGGAGGTGCATGTCTAGGGATCATTGGATCTTGACTGTTTTCACACCATATCCTGTAGAATTCTATCAGTTATGTTTTACATGCACAATCAGAATGAATTTCATGAACCAAAATGCTTTTTCTGTAAAGCCTGAGCAAGAGCAGTGAACAACATTATAGTCAATTGTTGTAGCTTGTCTTGACTTACCCCACCCCATGGCCCTGCTCAAAGTTGTGAAGAATATTCTTACATTGTGAATGGGATTGTCACCATTAAGAAAAAGAAGTGGGAATATATGTGGACTGTCCCTGGATAAAGTGATTTTTCTTCTTTCAGCTCTTAACCTAGTTCAAGGTTGTCACCTGAACTAGCCAGATGTTTAACTGATAATCAAGCACAGCCAGTGCATTATTTTAAAAACAAGGCTTTAGAGCCGTCCTGCTCAAAAATTGCAACTAGACATTCCATTTTGGCGACTGTAACCTTGGTTTAAGGAGCCATTTGGCTGCTGTCCCATTTCACTAACTACAGGAGAAAACTGGAGTTTTACAGAAAAGAAAGAAGTTAGCTGTGAGTTTTAAGGAATGTGTTATTCTGTCACTTTCCTGGGGATGATACAGAACCAACAATCCTATTTTTCTTCCAAATTTGGCATGATTTTAGTACTGTATTGCTTGAAATAAGAGTTTTCCATCAAGCTCTGTATACATTTCAGAAACATTGTATTTAAAATTATTAGCATAATTGTTCTTAGAATCTCCACAGCCCACTTTCTGGGAAAGTGGGACTGTGATACAGTGGTACTTCGGTTTAAGAACAGTCTAGTTTAAGAACGATTTGGTTTACGAACTCTGCAAAACCGCAAATAGTGTCTTGGTTTGAGAACTTTACCTCTGTCTAAGAACGGAATCCGAACGGTGGAAGGGCACCGGCAGTGGGAGGCCTCATCAGGGAAAGCGTGCCTTGGTTTAAGAATGGTTTCAGTTTAAGAACGGACTTCTGGAACGGATTAAGTTTGTAAACCGAGGTACCACTGTACTTTGATCCTTCAGGCTATTAACAAACAAGCCCACACAGACTGAACACAATGGAGCTTGCTTCTGAGGAAACAGTAAAACAAACTGCATGCCTCACACACTGCCATTCTATGCATGCCTATGCAGACTCAAACCCCAATGGGGCTTATTCCAAGAAGAGGTATGTGTAGGATAGCATTCTTTACCAGGGCATAAGAAAGCAATCCTAAACACGTTAACGCAAAAGTCAATCCCACAAGACTGCAAGCTGGTTTCCTAGACACACTTTCCTCAAGAGTTAAGTTGCACTAAGGGCAAGGAAGGAAGAGGGCTCATTGCAAAGTAATGCATTAGGACTGCAAGGTGACAGCCCTGCTCCAGGACATGTTTCCCCAGAAATCAGCCCCATGGAGTTGACTTGCTGCCAAGGAAGCTTCCATACGAACGCTGCTACACTGGAGCCTCTCCCACCTGCTACATTTCAGAGTGCGGATGTTTAGCTAAGCAACTTCTGCAATATTAAGTTTATTATTATTGTTAATTATCATTATTATTAAACTTGTGCATTACTCAGTGTTTCCTCAAGTCCCACCAAGCAAAGACAGGAGCGGGTGACTTCAGCTGTAAAAAAACAAACCAAATCATGATACCCACTGAAAGAAGTCCCACTGAACTCAGTGCGAATTGCACTTATTGTTATTATTTATTTCCCATCCTCCACTCTAAGGTCCCAGGGCGAGCGACGACATCGAAACACGCGCGTGCATGATTCTAGGCTTCCTATTATCATCGCTGTTATTTCTTGGATTTGCAGCCGGTCCGTCATCCGCTTAGCCCCCCCCCCCCCCCGCGAGACACAAGGGCTGCGCTGTTCTCTTACGGGGCCCCACGGAGGTGGAGGGGGGCGCCCTCGCTCCTGCCCCAGACTCGCGGGGCAGCAGGAGGGCGAGGGCGAGGGCGGCGGCTCCCTCCAGCTCAAGCCGGAGCTCCGAAAGGGGCTTCCTCGCACCTCACAGCCAAAGTGACCCCGGAGGGGGAAACAGCCGCGCCTTACCTGAGGCAAGAGGTAGGACTTGAAGGTGGCCTTGGGGGGCTTGAGAGGAAACATGACCGCGGCGGCAGCGGCGACTCCCGAGCCAGGCCGACCCCGCTCGCCGCTCGCTCGCTCCTTCTCCCTCGGAGCTCCGGGCTCGCCTCTTGGCCCCACCTCACGCCCGCGGCGGCAGCGGCAGCGGCGGCTACTACGCCGGAGAAGCCACGCCCCCTGGCGTCACGCGCTCGCGCTCCCTCCGCTGCCGTCGTCGCGTCGGCTGCCGCTGCTTGCTCCTCCCTCCCTCCTGACCCCGCCTCCGCCATCCTCACGCCGCTCTGAAGGTTACCGAGGCGGGAGTTAGAGGCTCCGGCGCCCCGCCCCGGAAGGGGAGGAGCCGCAGCCCACGGGGAAGGCCAATAGCAGGAGCCAGAGGCCGCGGGGCGGGGCGTGACGGGGGAGGGCGGGCAGCTGATTCTTCCTCTCCCACCCCGCCCTCCTCTCGCCTCTCGTCTCTTAGCAACGCTGGTTGCGAAAGGAGGGAGGTGTCGGACGGTGGGGCGGAGGGTCAAACGCGGCCGCTCCGCGAGAACGGAGGCCTCCCCTCCCCCGTGCTAGGCCCGCGGCCCTTCCCCGAGGCGGTGCAGGAGGCGCCGCAAAAGGCGTTGGAGGGCTTCCTTTTCATTTTAAAAAAATTAAAGGCAGGCATTTATTGAATAAAATAATCGGGAGGTTTTTTCCGTTTTCAATCAAGTAAAACATTGCTAAGGCACACATGCATTGAATTTAGGGTTTTTTATTTTCAACTATTTTAATTTTTTAGGGCAAAAATTTATTGAACCAAATAATCATAAGGGTTTTATATTTTCCATTATTTCATTTTTATAGGCAACCATTTATTGAATTAAATTAAGACATTGTTTTTATTCATCAAAGAAATTGAACCTTAACAAAATGCATTAAACATTTTAAATCCATAGATTATATGTTTCATTATTCCATAATTTAAGGGGAAAATGTATCCAAAAAATAAAGCAAGTTTCTGCCCCTTCCTGCCCTCCCCATTTCCAGCCTGGTGGGGGGGAGGGGGCCCTGGAAATGTCAGCCTGGTCCGGGCTCACTTGGGGCAGGGCTGCCTGCCAGCTCCCCTCTAGTCCACTGCGTAGGGTTTATTTCGTAGCCTAGGACACACTCCCATTGTTTTTTGATTTCGTTGAGGGGGTTTGTTGGATTCTGGGACAGCATTCTGTATATTGTGGATAGAGTGGAACCTTAGTTTTTGAACATCCTATCCAGAGGTTCCTTCAATTTCCAAAACGTTCAAAAACCAAGGATCAATGGGCTGGCTGCAAAGTCAATGAAAAAAAATGCAAAACGTGCCTCAGAAGCTGTTCAACCTCTGGGGCGTGTTTGAAAACAGAAGCATTCACTTCCAGGTTTTCGGCATTCGGCTTCTGAAACATTTGGCAGTTGAGACGTTCAAAAACGGAGGTTTGACTGCACCAGCCCCTTGCCGTGTCCCTCTGCTGTTCGGAGGAGGTTTTCGGCGGTGGTCAAGGGCCTAGTGGCAGCTGATTTAACTGCTGGGTTGTCTTAAGAAGGCATGCAGTTGGTGGTGTGTTAGCCAGGGTATTTGGTGTCCCCTAGTTTGTGTAAACCTGTTTAGCGTTGTGGGGATTTTCCTTTGTTTTGGAGGCATGGGTATGCTGTGATGGGGGTGTTTTTGAATAAGTCTCTCTCACAGTGGACTCATTGTTTTATCTCATCCTCTAGAATGTATGGGATTATGTGGTGCATTTGTTTGGCAATGTAGTTCTATGCTGGGAATTCCCCATCTTGCTTCTGAGGAAAGGAGGTGCACATATTTGGAGCTTATTCTTGGTTTTTTGTGCGAGAAAATAAATGAGTGTGGTTTTTTTCTACCATCTACAGAGTTGGGTTGGGGGAATCCAGATTGGGAAGGTTTGGAATAGGTAAGTTAATTTTGGGGAGTGATCATTTTGATCATGGCTATTTTGTCTGAGAGGGTGAAGTTGGTGTAGTTCCATTTCCTGAAGTCTTTGTTAATTTCTTGCCTCTTGCTTGTAATTGTGGATGTATAGTTTGTTGAGGTTTTTGGTTATATGTACCCCTAAGTATCAGCATCTTGAGAAGTAGAGACATCACCTTGCCAACAAAGGTTCGTATAGTTAAAGCTATGGTTTTCCCAGTAGTGATGTATGGAAGTGAGAGCTGGACCATAAAGAAGGCTGATCGCCGAAGAATTTATGCTTTTGAATTATGGTGCTGGAGGAGACTCTGGAGAGTCCCATGGACTGCAAGAAGATCAGACCTCTCCATTCTGAAGGAAATCGGTCCTGAGTGCTCACTGGAAGGGCAGATCCTGAAGCTGAGGCTCCAATACTTTGGCCACCTCATGAGAAGAGAAGACTCCCTGGAAAAGACCCTGATGTTGGGGAAGAGGGAGGGCACAAGGAGAAGGGGGTGACAGAGTACGAGATGGTTGGATAGTGTTTTCGAGGTTACCAGCATGAGTTTGACCAAACTGCGGGAGGCAGTGGAGGACAGAGGTGCCTGGCGTTCTCTGGTCCATGGGGTCACGAGGAGTCGGACACAACTAAACGACTAAACAACAAAACCCCTAAGTATCTGAATTTGGTGCAACAAAATTTTATCTTTGTGATGCTGGTGAATTTTCAAACATTAGAGAAGCAAAATGAAACAAAATTCCCTTTACTACCTTTTTATTCATTTCTTTTATTACATTTATGTTTATTGAGGAAAGTGTAAAGATATGCCAAAAGTGTACTTTTGGCATATTAGACATTTATTTTCTTGAATTTCTTGAATTTACTGGTATGTGTTGTTTTGGTAGTGTTAAGACAAATATTGGCTTCAAAAGCAGTGCACTTTCAGGTTGCTTATTAGTCAGTATGAACACAGCGGAAAGCACAGAATTCATCCCTCTGTTTAACGGTTAACTGGAGGTCTCCTTGGATTAAACTTCGGCATATAGGCCACATTTCACCTCCATAGATGCACTTGGATTTCATCCTGTGTTTTCTCATTAAGAGTTTTTGTTTAACAGTTTTAAACACACAGCGGTAAATCATCCCTTTCCCAGTTTCTCCAACCTTTGCCCTTTTAGGCTTCAAACCTTTTTTATTTTAGGGGAGAAAACTATCTCTGCAAGAATGCTGGCTGTTGTGATCCTCATTCCACAGAAAAGAATTACCAGAGCCTTTCCAGAGTAGCATGCGGGGAAGCATTTTTCTCATGGCTGGGAGGGGACATGGCAGAAAACACAGGGTGGGTGTGCATGCCTGGGTGAGGGTAAGGCATTTTCTTCCTATTTAAACTTGTGCTTTACATATGCTTCAGGTTACACACGCTTCAGGTTACAGACTCCGCTAACCCAGAAATAGTACCTCGGATTAAGAACTTTGCTTCAGGATAAGAACAGAAATCGTGCTCCGGCAGCGCGGCAGCAGCGGGAGGCCCCATTAGCTAACGTGGTGCTTCAGATTAAGAACAGTTTCAGGTTAAGAACGGACCTCCGGAATGAATTAAGTACGTAACCAGAGATACCACTGTATTAAGCAGATGAAGGCAATTACCTCAGGTGGCAGATGCTGTGGGTGGCAGCCACTACCCCTTGCTCCTTTAGTTCCTGTAAGCTAGCCTGCTGTGCTTAGGTACAGTGAATGAAGAACTCCCATCACCCCTGTTAAATTCTACCAGTTTGGCCAGATTCTGTTTGTGCATTGGGGAGAGAGCAATGTCTTCCCTGCCACAATGGGAGCTTATGCCAGTGCAGCTTCCGTGCCCTCTCCTTCCTCACCTATTTTAAGCCTGAAGCCTGGAGAATTTTGATATATTTTTCCATATACTCTTTTATCTTCCTTCCCTTCAACATCTAGTTAAGAAAACAAAGTGAGTTGTGATTTTCCATGACAAATTTTTAAAAACAAAATTTGAATTTATTAAGATGCTATTACATTTTAAAATACAGTCCTTAATATATATTTTTTGTTTAAAATGCTTTACACAAAAATACAAAGATAAGAAAAGGTGTCATTTCAGAGAGTTCCATATTATTCTTGGATTAACTTGTATGACAATCATTTCAGTACCAGAAACAAAGGATAAAGGCTTAGTTAACACATCACTTCATAATGATGCTGCTGGGTTTGTGGTTTTGTTTTGTTTTGTTTTGTTTTTTGCTGATGGAATACAGGCATACAATGAAAGGCATCTGCATATTATATCAAATAGCATCACCAGACATGCAAAGCCAAATGATCATGTAATTGCACAAAACTGTTATGCAAAAGTAAACTGTGAATGGCAAGGCTACCAAATTCTATTACATGTCATTGTTGTAATCATGATGGTGTAAACAACTTCTGAGATAATGCTTAAAAAGGAGTCTCAAAGAAAGCCTTTGCTTCAATATATCAGTGAGGTGTGGGTGTAGGTATGTGAAGCCAGTTTCTGGATTCCATTGTGCGCACACTCTGTAACAGCCTTCCCTGACCTGATACCCTCCAGTTGCTCTGATGGGTGTTGTAGTCCAAAACACCTGGAGGGCGCCAGATTGGGGAAGGTTTCCCTTTCATGTGTCTGGCTTCCTATTTTTGTCTTTTTGCTTTTTCTGCTGGGGAAGAAGGGGCTTGCAGATTGACTTGTCTCCTTAAGCCTAAGAGTTAGGGGAATCAAAATGCTAAGTGTAGGGAGGAGACACAGAGTGACCACCAAAAAAAACCCCTTGGTGAGTGGGAAAGAGGAGAGCCACTGAAATGGGATTCTACATACAAAGCAACTCAGGATCCAGCTGTAATACTTTTAAGTTTATTGTACGTAATAGGACTACCAGGAGTTAAACATAAACCTTTGACCTCTAATCTGTGAAAAATTAACTTTTCCATCCCAATAGCTGGAATCCTCTTTTAGTTAGGTAATGTGCTTAATGGTTTGATTAAAAAGAAAGAAACCTCCACCTTTGCAGGGGGGAAAGCAGCCTCCTGGAAAGAATAGGAAGAACGTCCGTTACTCATAATAGAATGCTATTCACAAAAGGAAATAAATTATCATATATTATTTAGTTGTAATGCTACAAAGCTAACCTTTGTATAAGTAACTGTGCCGTTCTGTGCTGAAGCTCAGGAGGCTACAGGATTCAATGGCCACTGTGCTACACCAGCAATATGCCCGTGTAGGAGCACATCCAACTCAGTCCCAGTGCACAACTTTGAGACTACAGGGTGCATATATGTGCACCTTTCATGGAAGACTCCTGCAAGCTTTGCTAAGACAAGGGAGAAATAAAAATCAAGTTTTTTTTTTTTTTAAAAGTAAGGTTTTTAAATTTAAGAAAAATAGATCAGATTTTCAAATTTTTAAATCTGGTTTTAGTTGTTGTTTATTCATTGTTAAATGCTAAGTTTCTCTTAGAAATAACAATATGAATATGAAATAATCTAGATTTTAGCATGTTGGTTCTACAGTGTATGTGCAAATTGAATCAATGTCTCTAGCAGCTGTAGTAAATTAAAGGCTTTTCTCCATAAATGAAGAGTGCTTCCAGACAAGGGTTTATTGTGGGATTAGTGTTATCTTGCATGCACCTTTTTCTCAGCGTCCACATGAACATCATTGCCAGCCCAGATTTCCCCACATTTAATCCAGATTTACTCTTTCCACAAAAACATCCAATAAGTTTTTTAAAGAAGAAAAAACCACTTGCCAACTCCCCATTTGCTGTATCTGAATAACCCGCACAACCAGGGGGCAGAGCTCAGCGGTGGAGCAGCTGCTTTGCACGTAGGAGGCCTTGGGTTCTGTCTCCAACATCTCCAGGGAAAGCTGGGAAAGACTCCCGGCCTGAAAACCTGGAAAGCTGCTGCCAGTCAGTGCAGACCATCCTGGGCTAGATGGTCTGGCTCGGTATGAAGCTTCATCTTCTTTTCCTCCTGTGTCATAAGGGTGCAGAGCTAGTTGTGAATAGATTGTGCATGTCTGGTGTGTGCAAAATGGAAATGCTTGCAAAAGCAGGTTTGTGGGGTACGTATCAGCTGGTTCTCCAGCACACAATTCTGCACCTGCTGGTGTTTGCCACATTGGGACTGGGAGCTAGATGCAGGAGGGAGGGGAAAAGGAACACCCACCACTCCGTTTAAATTTCTCCCAATTCCCAGCATTTCTGTGGGAGATTCTGGCAATTGACTTGTAGATCAGGGTACAATGCAGCTGCTCTTTCTTTTCTTGAGCAGGTCTCATAACTTTCACCTGCTTCTATTCATAAAGCAAGTTTCATTTCCTCTTTCGCTGCTTCTGCAGTCATTGAATACAAATGTCCCTTAAGCAAGTCTTCAATTTTCTCCCTTAGAGTCTACCTATCCACCCTTGCTGTACCTCAAAGATAGCACCACCCCCACCGCATCTGGAGTGCTCTGAAGCAGTCCCTTCCTATCAAATGTCCATTAACAGTTCTTCCACAAGGCAGCAGCACCCATGTGATGCTATCACTTAAGGCAATCACCTCTGTTCGACATAATTTGATCAGGAACTATAGAGACCTACAGGGTACATTAACAAATGATTTTTAGGAAGGTGCAGGAATTTGGGGCTATGCCAAACAGATAATACAAGACTGTGAAGGCCAAGACATGTGTGTGCAGACGTGTAACAGTAGCCTGATGTAGGGGTGTGAGATATTATTATTATTATTATCATTATTATTATTATTATTATTATTATTCCCCATCCATTTGGCTGGGTTTCTCCCACTCTTTGCAGCTTCCAACACATAAAAACATAATAAAACTTCCTGATATGGAAAGGAACTTTTAGATGTCTTCTAAAAGTTGGAGTTCTTTATCTCCTTGACATCTGATGGGAGGGTGTTCCACAGGGAGGGCTCCACTGCCAGAAGGCCCTCGGAGCTAGATCTCTGTCCACTCTGAATGATGGGGGTGCAGACGCTCCTTCAGGTATCCAGGGCCAATGCCGCTTAGAGCTTTAAAGGTTAGCACCAACACTTTGAATTGTGCTTGGAAATGTACTGGGAGCCAGTGTAGATCCTTTAGGATTGGTGTTATATGGTCCCGGTGGCTACTCCCAGTCACAAGTCTAGCTGCTGTATTCTGGATTAGTAGTACTATCTTAATTAGATATCTTAATCCACGATTTCTGAAACAATACACAAACTGAAATGTGGCCTTCCTTAGAAATTAGCACTTCTCTGAATTTTGCAGTGTGATTCTCTAGCCAACCTATGTTTACAAAAATGCATGTACAGTCGTACCTTGGTTTCTGAACAATTTAGTTCTTGAATGTTTTGGCTCCCAAACGCTGCAAATCTGGAAGTGACTGTTCCGGTTTGCGAGCTATTTTTGGAAGCTGAATGTCTGATGGGGCTTCCTCAGCTTCCAATTGGCTGCAGGAACTTCCTGCAGCCAATCAGAAGCCACACTTTGATTCCGTTCAAAGGTACGACAGTACTAAAATGTGCAAAGAAATGCATGGAATAGTGAAAATAGCACACAATAGAGTATATTTGGGAAAACTTTCGCAAAAGTGTGTATTTTAGGCATACAAAGATTTGTATTTTATGATAAATTCACACTGAAATACTGCTGAATTTTCATAAGGACTACTAAAAAAATGCTGGTGTGTGTGTGGAGAACCGAATTTAAGAGTGGAAAAATTAGAAACCAAGAGAAGCCAAATCAGGCAAATTTGTGCATTCCTACCCGGACACAGGTGGTGCTGCGGTCTAAACCACAGAGCCTAGGGCTTGTCGATCAGAAGGTTGGTGGTTCGAATCCCCGCGACGAGATGAGCTACTGTTGCTCAGACCCTGCTCCTGCCAACCTAGCAGTTTGAAAGCACGTCAAGTGCAAGTAGATAAATAGGTACCGCTCTGGCGGGAAGGTAAACGGCGTTTCCGTGCGCTGCTCTGGTTCACCAGTCATGCTGGCCACATGACCCAGAAGCTGTTTGCGGGCAAACGCCGGCTCCCTCGGCCAGTAAAGCAAGATGAGCGCCGCAACCCCAGAGTCATCCGTGACTGGACCTAATGGTCAGGGGTCCCTTTACCTTTACCCTGATGCCTTTTTTGAGCAGAAAAAGCAGCTTTTCGAAGGGCAGTTGGGATTGGACAAGGTTGCTCCCCCGCTCCATTATGCTGCTGCAGATCACCTCCACCTTGGATTTTCCCCCTCATGGAAGTTCTAATGTCCATTTGCAATGGCATAGATGCAGTTGGGAAAGTTGTAGAGAGAGGACATCATTTGAATCAGGGGTGTGAGTTGAGTTTCTCCATTTCTCCAGTCTTGACTGCATTTCCAGAAATAATCTTTTCAATATAAAGAGGGCCACCCGAGTAATGCCATGTGCATCTGAGTGTAACATCTAGTTTTGCCCTCAGATGCAATTAAAGTTTCAAGTCCCCATTGTTGTCGTTCACCTTTTGCTTGCGGATCACCAAAAAACACCCCTGCCTTAAACCAAGGACATTACTTGCTGAGTCACATGGTAGCATTTGAGGTATGGGAATCACCTGAAGCGAAAGCGTCCCCAAACAGTAAAATCACAAGCTTAGAAGTTCCTGTATTGGCCCGAATATAAGACACACTCGCAAATAAGCTGCATCTTTAAATTTCAAGGCTTATTTGTGGGTGTGGCCCACCTCCTGGCACTACCACCCTGAACGGGGGGCAGGGGGGCGGCTGGTGCTGGTGTTTGGTTCTGAGTGCGCTGTGCGCCTGCCTCCTGGCACTACCTCCCCAAACTGGCACCGAGGGAGGCTTGGGAGTGGCAGGTGGACTGCACACTGTTGCCCCATGCTTCCGGGCTGCTTCCTGGCTGCGCTGCTTTGCCGGTGTCCTCTTCCTCTTCCCCCTTCATTACTGTGGCTTGGGGGAGGCTTGGGAGATGCGATCGAGACGGGTGCCGTTGTCCCGCACCCTTGACAGCCCTCGTGGGCAGCTGTTTCAACATCGATACCATAAGGTAGTAAATATAAGCCACACTTTAACTTTTCACAATCAGAATTTGGGGGGAAAGTGTGGCTTCTGTTTGGGCCAATACGGCACTAGTTTTTATAAGCACACCAGCTGGACTGGTGCACTGGAGTGGGTGGGTGGGTGGGAGAAACCCCAAAGCCATGTCGCATACTCGTGAGCAAATTTTTTAGTTCAATTTTTTTTTGTTTCCAAGCACTTTATCTAATTGGCTGACTGCGGTTCCAGAATACCACCTACTCTTGTGAAAGAAATAATACTGTGGTGACATTTCTACCTCAAAAATGGCTTGAGACCATGTTATCTTAATGACCTACTTACACCTAAGTGAGTCTGCCTAAGCATGAAGCTTCTGAGGCCTGCTGTCTGGTCCTCTCCTAAGAGCAATGAGACTGTTGGGTACAAGAACAGGACTTTCTCAGCTTTGGAACAAGGAGATATGTTTGACCTCAACACTGATGATCTTTAAAAAACCAACTCTGAAAACACATTTATTTAAGTCTGCAGTTGGCTGAACTGTGCCTGAAAAAAAGATTATCTGATTGCCTCTAGCCCAAACTGGCTGACCAGAACAACAACAACAGTGGTGTAAAAATAGTGCCAGTAAGACTCCGCTCACAAAGTCATACCTCTTCCCCAAGGTACTTTCTTCCTTGGTGCCACTATAGATATGGGAAACTGCTGTCTCTCAAGGATCCTCAGTGCAGGGAGTTTGCAGGCAGTGAGTGTAGACAGGAATTATCACATACAGTGTTATATGTGGGTATATCCTTGATAAATACCTGTACTGGGTGCTGAGGGAATATACACTTGCCACACACAACATTCAGTTTTGCAAGAAGAAGAGCTGGTGATTGTGCCACTTTTTATGTGTGTTAAAAAAGGGCCTCTTGGTGATTCATTCTGCAGCATTGCCCTGAAGCCCACAAAGAGAGCTGTTGGCCTGTCAATCGCTCAATGAGACCCGTTGTTTTAAGCAGTGGTGCTCTTATGGGTCAGGAGGATCCAGCCTCCAGCTCACTGAACTCCATTGCTTTTAGAATCATTGACATAATGAATTAAAGAATCCATATTGACACTGTTGGCTGGGCCCTCCAGAGGTACCAGCTATGACCCTCAGGGAGAGCACACCTTCCCTTCACAAAAGCAGGAAGTGCTTTGAAGCAGGAACTGTTGGACATGAATGCATCTGTAAAAGCGAACATAGTGAGCTATCAAATGCAAACTGGCTCTTTAAAGGATGGGCATTTGGGGGTGTCACTTCTACCTGTGGTGTCCTGGCTTAACCACATCTCCCAACTATTGCTTGTTGAGAAAAGGCCATTTTAGCATTCAGTTTCTGCGGAGGCATTTTCTTGTTTTGCTTTCTGCTCTTCCGTTGCAGTCCCACAGGTCACCACTAGGCTGCTGACACTGCTGGCATGTCCTGGTCTATTAAGCCTGTCCTTAATGGACTTGGGTTTTCGAGAATGGCTGTGTAAACTCTTTGACCGTACGGAAGGAAAACCACAAGTCCTGTCAGATTTCACTGACAACAAATTGTCTGTGTGGATCCTTTTGGTGACAGGAGAGGAAGGATGGGAGGCACTGAGACCCACCACTTCACCAACATCACTGTCCTCTTCGGTGTCAGTCAGTAGCTGTTTCCGCTCAGCTTGCATCTCCGCTTCAGACACAATGCCAGGATATTCAGGAGGAGGCTCACTAGCTAGTTTCTGCTGAACCTCATACTTCCACTCGGCAGTCCATTGTTCAATTGTGGAAGGGCACACTTCATCCATGATGGTCCTATACTCTTGGTCCATAATGGTCCGGTTGTTAACTCCTCCAACCATATTTCCACCTTGTGCAAATATGTAACTCCTTGATTTCATCATGCTTGCTTCGCAAGCGTTGAATGTTCCAGAAGGGTAGTACCTCATTGCCCTAGGTTTGTCCAAAGGATAGGAGATGGTGGCTTCTAATTTGGCCTTTTCTAACGCTAAATGAGGGTTCTGAATTTTTGGTCCAGTTCCAGGCTGCCCATTCCCAACCATATCCATTTGGTTGAGAGTTTGGGGTGTTGTCTCTTCATTCTTACAGTGTTCCTGCCTGTCAACTGAGCCAGAACGGGATAGAGAAACATTCTGCGTAACATCTAAAGTGTTTTTGCTGTGATCTGTAGAGGCGCTTGTGGCAGAGTGGATACTTCCTTGGCGTTCTGGAGCCAGCTGTAGCTTTGAATCCGCTTTACGCAATGCCAAGGCTGGAGACATTGGGGTAGGCAGGTCATCATAGGCAAGATCATCACCGTGGTACCTGTACATGTAGCCATCAGAACTGTTTACGCTGCTTTGCCGGAGGAGGTAAGCAGCATCGCATTCCGAGGATGCCCGGGAACGTGTGTGAGTCAGCTCAGCCTTGTCGATGCCTGCCAGTTTCTCCAGAGCATTCGCCATCCGGCCAGAGAGTTCTTCCAGCTGAGAAAGTCGAAGGTCAACCGTCTGGAGAGAGGCTTTCATGAAATGTTCTCTTTCATTCACTTCTTCTAATCTCATAGACATGTTTTCAACTCTATAGAATTCAAAGCGGGGGGGGGGGGGGATAAATTCATTAAGCAACACAGATTTCTCCTGCACTGTCATTATTAGCCCAGAACAGCACTTATGAGGAGGACAGCTGTTTTATTAATTATTAGAGCTTCCAGTTTTACTAGGTTAATCAGTAGGTTATTACTCATTTGTTCATGCCATTGACTGCCACAAACTTAATTATAATAAAACCAAGAAAAGAAAAGAACCAGAGAGTGTTAGAATAACTTAGAAGGATTATAACAGTATTATAGCTAGACGTCACACATTCCTCTGTTGCAGTTTCCTTTGGTTAAATTCTTACAATATTTAGAATATTTTTGCATGGTACTGTGGGCACTGCCAAGCTGCCAGACGGCCCACAGGCATCTTGTGATACCCCAGCATATCTGGTGACACCTTGCAAATCATCCCAACTTCCTGAGAAGAACCCTAAGAGTTACAGGTTAATTCCCTGCTATGGGAGGGGGGCTACTAGGGATGGAAGAGAAATTATATTTTGTTTGCATTTGAATGAAAATTGATCTAATTCATAGCCCTCAAACCAATATGCGATCCTAAGCACAACTCTCCTTCAAAATATGTGTGTCTCAGAATTTTGGGATGCAGATGTCCAACCAAGTAGTGCGCACAACAGTGCATGTACTGGAGGAAATGTGTGCAAAATGAATATGTTAGTGAAAAGAACACAAAAAACCACACAAGTTGTTTTCAGAACTGAGTATATTAGTCAAAACTATGTGCCAAAATGTGTTTATTGGGACAAAATTGCACTTAGACGCTGACAATTTTTCATGAGATTTTTAAAAATGCAAATTGCTGTGGAATTGAGGACTGAATTTAAGATGGGTAAAATTGAGAAACAGAGAGAAATGAAATTGGCAGATCCTTCCTTACCTAGGGGCAACTACCAGCAAACTCTTGTTACCACTGAGGAGGTTGTGCCTGTTTCTCCCCTACTTCCCCTTTGTCTTAAGTGTGCAGCATGAAAGTACACTCTGCACAATTTACCCTAATGTATGTAATATATACATTTTTGGATATTCATGAACATATTCACTAGTATGTACAATTTATCCCAATATATGACTTCTAACATTGGTTGGAGAACTGCATTGCAAAATTTAGGTAAAGGGACCATTAAGTCCAGTCGCGAATGACTCTGGGGTTGCATGCTCATCTTCCTATAGGCTGAGGAAGCTGGCGTTTGTCCACAGACAGCTTCCGGGTCACGTGGCCAGCATGACTAAGCCGCTTCTGGTGAACCAGAGTGGCACATGGAAATGCCGTTTACCTTCCCGCCGGAGCGGTACCTATTTATCTACTTGCACTTTGACGTGCTTTCGAACTGCTAGGTTGACAGGAGCAGGGACAGAGCAATGGGAGTTCACCCCGTCATGGGGATTCGAACCACCAAGCTTCTGATCGTCAAGCCCTAGGCTCTGTGGTTTAGACCACAGCATCACCCGCGTCCGTAAATTGCAAAATTTAGATAAGTGCAAATTCCGAAGGATTGTATTGTTGCAGTTCATATATTGATTCAAAATATTGTAGATTTACCTTTAAATGTGAAATGAATTGAATTTCTCCCCCATCGCTATGAGTAAGTCTCACTGAATTTAATGAGCCTTTGAGTAGACATGTATATAATTGCACTGTGAGATGAGCAGGATATAAAGAAGGAGGAGGAGGAGGATTATTTATTATTGGCAATCTTAAAGTAGAATCTCAAACTTATTGTGTTGCCTTACTCTTTCCTTCAACATCTCCAAAGGACACTAGTGTTGAAGTCCATGCTTCCTCTTTGCCCGCTGCAACTGGCAAGAAAATAAACAAATTCACTGGCTACCTTTCTGAAGTGACTCTAATACGTTCATCATTTGATGACTGTTCTTCATCTTCCTTTTGTCGGAAATATTCCTCAACACATTGCTCCTCAAATTCATACAGTTTTTTCAACTCTTCATCATTTAGAAACAGCTCTGAAAGAAATTGAGGCAGGGAAAGCATGTATTTTACCCTGTCTATCAAACCCCCTAAACTCGGAAGAGACTACTACCACCTCAATGTGCATTTTCAGGCTACGTGTAATGAACATTAGGCTCTAATGCTGCAGGTCTAACCCCACTTTTCTGGGAGTAAATAGATCTGAGTAGACATGGTGAGGCTTGCATTGTTCAGGTACAGTTCGGTGCATATTTTAGCCTGGAGCCATATGGCAAAAATCTGGCAAGCAGGCAGTAGCTAAACACTGAATTTCTATAGTATGGCGGTTTGCACACTGTCCCTTGCAGAAATTAAAATCCAATCTAGAGTCCTGTGTCAGAAAAACTTTTTCAACTATTGGAAAGTAGTCTAAAATATCAACAGCTCAATCCTGATCATGTTTACTCAGAAACAAGCCCACCATATTTATTGAGATATGCATCCCAATCCTTTTTGTAAACTGCTTTGAGGGTTTCATTCTTTAACATTCAAGCGCTCTATGAATTTTATGAAATACATGCATAAATAATCCTATGCATGCTTACTCACTGTGCTCAGTGAGAAAGTGTGCTCAAGGTTGCACGCTTAGGGCTGGTTCACCTGACTCAGGGACACAGATTATCCCTTCAATATCCTATCCCATTCTGTGTACCCCTTTCACAACCATTTCCAGCTCCCACCAGCCCCTGCCACTTTGGATAGCAATCGGGGATGATGGGAGTTGTAGTCCAGCTACAGGTTACCCACCCGCTTTTGATTTAGTACAACTAAGCCTTGTCTCCCCACACAGCAGCATGAAGCAGTAAAGTGGCTATAGATGGGGGATGTTTCTGAGTTCTCCCCACCTTTCAAATACAAAAGGTGGGCAGAAAGTCAAAACAAGAAGGATCCCAATTGGAGCCCTGCTGTGCTGACTTTCTGCTTGCAGATGGTCTATGGATGGGACCTTTGAACCCCTGCCTGACCCCTGCTATGGTGCCCAGTCAACCCAGACTTATAGCACAGAGAGAATGTCTGTCCCCCCACATACTCAGTCCTCGGTCGCGTTCATCTTGGTCCCCTTGGTCTCTTCGTTTCTTGCAGCGGCAGCAGAGACGAACTATAATGATGTAAAGGTGGCTAAAGATGATCATGGGCGGAGGAAGTACCGGCCGGTCATGGAAGGTCATGATCAGCTGATACCGCTGGAACTTCCAGACTTGGTTGGAGATGGACTTCACTTCAAAGAAGGTGTTGCTGCAAAAGATACACCCTTGCTGAGTAGCTTCACTACAAAATTGCCAGAGAGCTAAGTAAAAGTTGTGAGAACTCAGTTGTCTCTTCACATGTTGCCAGTTTAAAGTTCCCACATTTGGGGTGGGGACAAGAACATGGCACAGAGAGGGGAAGTTGCCTCCAGAGTGAAGCCTATTTGCCTTGCCATGCAAATGATGGCATCCGTTCAGAAATAGATAGTGCAGATCAAACAGATCTGGGACCAGTTCACCTTGAGCTTAGGGACTGAAGGGGATTGATTCAGTTTGCAATAGTTAACCTTCCTAATTCACACTTCCTGAAACAATAAGCAAATAGAAGTACAGCTAACCTGTGAAATTCGCAGTTCTCTAAATTTTGCAAGACACTTCCCCAACCAATAAAAGTGCATCTTGTAAGTGAAAATAACCTTAAAAACATGCATTATATTGGGAAAACTCCTTGCAGAAATGCATATATTCGGTAAAATTATGTCCAAAATTCATCAGAAGGGATGTAGACAAAAGTGCAGACAGAAGAGAAATCCCTAACTTGATGCAGAAATGAGGCAAATTGAACTTCAGATTGGAAAAATGAGGAACTGAAATGGGCAGATTTGTTCTATTGAGATTTCAAGAGTAGGGTGGTGCCCAACAATTGCTGCTCTCATGCCCACATAATGTCTCAGTATGGACTAGAAGGGCAACCAACCACTGGGGAGAGAGTTGCACCAGTTGCCCACTGCCAAAAGGACCTCTGCAAAATATCATTTCTTTTGGAGCTGATTATTTGAAGCAAGGCTCAAACTGAGCATTGCAAACAACACCTCCTGGCGTTTGATGTGACATTAAACATTCAACTCATGAAAGGCCCTTTGTAACATCAAAGCCCATAGAAGCTCTACATTGTCTTGCTTTTTAAAATGCTGATCAGCTTGACCTAAATAGCAATGTTTGCAAATCTCTCTCAGAAATATATTCTGTGAACTTGGTTCACAGAAAATGGGCAGGGAACCCTTTTTCTGCTGAGGACTGCATTCCCCTGGGGTCAATTTGTTGGGGGCTGCATGCCAATAGTGCAGGGTGTGTGCTAAACCAGGTTACTGGAAGCATATTGGCATTTTGTATTTGAGTTTATTCACAAGTGGATCCCAAACACTTCTTTCTGAAAAACACTTCTAGAGGGGCAGCTGTGTTACGCTCTGGTAGCAAAAATATGAAAGTGTCTTGTGGCACCTTAAAGTCTAACAAATTTGTTATGACACAAGTGTTCCTGAACTCAGGGAATTCGGTTTGAGTCCACAAATGCTTTAACTGGTCAGCTAAAGCAGATGAAGGTAACTGATGGGTCTCAAAACTTTGGTGAGTTAGGGACTTTCTGTCAAGGGTGCTTCCAGTCAAAGGAATGCGCATGGCAGAGAGTTCACTCTTTATTCTCAAAGATAAAATAGTTGCTTTGCTTCTACTGCTCCAGATACCTACACACATCAATCTGGTATCTAGGCAGCTACTCCCAGTTCCACACTCTATGAAGCAGTTGCAGCAACTGGGGACCACTCCCCCCCCTACCAGTTTATGTAGCTTTCCAAGTTGGGCTGTGCTCATGTAGCCAGAGACTATGCCTGCATGGAAATTTCCTCTGCTCGTCCCACTTCAATTCCCTCCTGATTCTAGGAGACAGTGGTGCAGGAGAGGGTGGGGAAGCACTTGGTCCTTCACCTGCCTGGCCTGCCTTTTCCTCCTCTTTCTCCAGCTCTGAAACTTCTCCAGCCTCTGTTCTCACCTCCTAGCTGGTATAAGCCCTCACAAACCACTGCCTGCCTCTCCTGGGTCAGACTCCAGCCCCGCTTCCCCCGGTATACACTTCTCAGCACCCTACCAGTCTATGACACTTCCCCTGCATGTGAAGACAGGCTCCAGCGGATGGAGCAGATGAAAGCAAGAGTGGGTCCAATGGCCAATAAGGTGGTTTCTGCATGTGCTGTAGAGAGAAGTGAGGGGCAGATGGGGCTTGCCAACCTGGGAAGGAAGCCCTTCTAGGAGAAGGAAAACTGATTCTAAACCTCCACTGCTTTGTAGGATATCTTTGGGAGAAGAAAAGTCTAAGGAGCAAACCCTACACAAATCTGGAGTGGAGTCCGTAAGACAGTTGGATGGCATCTTGTACACCTCCTTCTGGCAACTCCTGCAGCCAGGATACTGCCAAACATCTTGCTCTGCTTTCCTTTGGACCACATCAGTGAGGCCAAGAGGGTTGTCTTGTGATCTGGGCAGCCAGAGGCAGTCTCCATACACACTCTCCAGGCTTGCACCCCAGGGAGGTCACTTCAGTGCTGCTAATGCAGCCATTGGACTTCACCCACAGAGGCACACTCCATTGTCTCTTGACAGATGCCAAAAACTGGCTGTAGAGGTACTGGAGAAATGCAAATTTTGAAAGGTAGCTGCATTTCAGCTTGTGTATTGTTTTTCTCCCTCATCCCTAATGGTGATGGTTATATTTTACTACTTGACAATTTGGTGCAATGGTGTTTGGCCATGTAGACCCTTTCACTGTTCTTGCACTGTCTCTTTTCATTTTTGTGAGAGTCAACAAATTGCACCCCCAAGTCTTCTGCAGGAGAAGAGAAGCATTGGCAGTGCAACAAAGCATGGCCCATCCCTCTGACTACCAAGCAAGGATGGGTTAACTGCATGACCTACTTCCTACAATGTTGATTTTATTTGCAGTCCCTTCAGATAACCACCATTGTGCATGCAAGAGAATCACTTTCTCTCTTCTTCTTTTTTCCCTTTTAAATTTAGCTCTGCGACTGGCATGTGACTCCTTTTAAAATGCACGACCTTTTCAGCTATTGAATATTCTACTGTAGATAGCAAAATAAAAGATAGCTTTGTGAGCAAGTCTGATTTCAAAGGACAGCACCCAAACCGGGCACAGTGCCCAGGACAATGGCATGGATCTACACCCACCAGCAATCCAGTTTTGGATACTGGCAGCAAAAGATAACAGTGTGATTGAGCAGTAAATATAGGCATCTCCCCCGCTTGTGTGCACGTGTTAAAGCAAGCAGCCATATGAGACCTAATGCTAGCAGCAGCTCATCTAAACCCAGGGAGGGCAACTTGTGTGGTCTTCCTGCTCTTGCTGGACCACAGCTCCTACCTGGAGGCCCACAGATGTTTCAGTCCTAATCTAGACAGATGAAGCTCTACCCTTCCCTTGCCCTTGCCCTACATACACACAGCACTTTATTCTAGAAGCAATGGAGATTGAGTACACAGTCCAAACACAGTCTAGATCTGTTGCATATGTTTCACCCCAGAAAAGGGCTTCTTGGGAAACTGGTTTCATTCTGAAAAGAAATGTTCATTGCAGGTTGCTTCTGTGTTACCCCGCAGGTGTGTTCTCACCTGCCCAAAGTCTGGGGTGTACCAAGATCACAGTCACTCCTTGCTTTTCTATTTCCCTGGGACGTGCAGGGAGGAAAAGGCATGAATAACCTGATCAAGGGGAGGGTTTTCAAGTGTGTATCAAGTATCCACCCCCACCCTTGCTGACAGCAGGGTGATAGCATCTAGACCGAAAGCAGCATGCTCATGAAGAGCACAAACAATTCCAAATTGAGAAAAACTTACATTTCTTGTGCATGCAGCCTCACTCTCTTTGGCCACAGCTGATCCTTCACCTCCCTTTCTCAGGGTCCCCCAATAAACTCCACCAGACTTCTTCACAGTAGGAAGGAACCCAGAGTGAGTAGCTCCCTCGTAAGCAAAACACTTACTTGAACACAGCAATCAGCAAGTTGACCAGGAGAATGTTGGCTACCAAGAGGTAGCAGGCCATGATGGCGGGAGTCAGCCATGCGCCAGGGATGCACTGGGGGAAACGCTTGCCATCCTCATCATAAAGGTTTTCCCCACATGGAGCTGAGGATGGAATTGGCTTATGGTTATTCAACATGGAGCACATACAGTGAGGGCTCTGTGTAACTGGGGGAAGATAGAAATCAGAGGGACCCAGCCCAAGGTTGTTGTAGGGCCCAGGGCACATGCTTGAGTAACTGTCCTTTTTGTGGGGCAGTCCAGCCTCTGAACACACCCAGATGGGTTTACATAAACCACCACCTTCTCCCTCCCATGCACATTTCTGATTTTAAAAAAGAGCAGCCCCCCCCACCCTCCATAGGAATTCAACACTGTGGGGCCAAATCTGGTAAGGGGCAGACTGGTGAAATCTGGCAGGTCAGGGCAGAATGTGAGGGGAGGGGGTACAGCCTGTTGGCTTGTGGGCAGGACCAGGGCAGAATGAGGTGGCTGGAGCCTGGCACAGTCTAGAGTTCACCAGCTTATTAGGTCATCTGAAAGCACAGTTTTACTGGCTGGGACTAGAACTAATTGGGTACCCAGGTCAGTGTATGTTTAACTCAGAGTAGGCCCACTGAAATTAATAGACAGGACCAACTTAGGGCTATTTCAATGGGTCTGTGAAGCGCCTTTCTCACAGAAGCAGGCTCCTTTAAAGACATTCAGAGTCATACTATTACCATAGCTGTGAACCTTCCCTTTTTTGCGGGAAATTCCCTTATTCCAGCGCCGCTTCCAGGTGCTATCCCGGATTGTTAGATATCCCGTCCCCGGGATAGGTGAGGCTGCTGATCCCTTATTTTCAATTCTGAAAGTTGACAGCTATGACTATTACAGAGCCAAGATTCACTTCCTTTATCACAGATATTGGAACTTTTTTTTAAAAGCAATCGCACAAACGGCTGGACAGCTTTAAAAGCCTCTTCTGGGGATTTGGGACTATTGCTATGGAAACAGCATAGGTCTAAACCCTGCCCTGGTTGTCTAAGATGCAGCAGAGATTTGTTACAAAATTTGGGTTTCTGATGGGTCAAGACCCACACCTCAAATCTTCAGCTGGCAAAGGTGGGTGTATGAGGTTTTAGGTGGTGGCGAATTTGGGGACCAGGTCATGACAACATGGCAGTGGCAGGTATTGCACTAAAGCTGAGATGAACTCTAATTAAAGGGTCACGGGGTGGGGTGGGGGGTGGAATCCACTAATAAAAACATTTAATTGATTTGTCAACTCCCTGCAAAGACTTACGGTTAATTTCCATGGCATAGACTACCCAGCGTTCCGAAAGCAAAGAATAAAAATGCAAAAAGCAGCATTTTAAAAAGGGATAAAAGAATAAGAGAACAGTAGGGAAGGAAAAACACACATGTGACTGACAATATGGTTGCTCTTCAGCTGCTAGAGAAAGATAAGGCCTTCAAATGTTTTAACAGGCAAGAGACATGCTCTGAAACAATGGCTCTTGTCAGGACTCCAGAAGGCCTTGCAATTTCCTTTTCTCCTGGACTTTCCGAAACATTATGTATGGCAGCGTATTTGTGGCAATCAAAAGATAATTACAAAAGGCAGCTGGCAGATGATCATGTAAATATTCAAGCTATTTCAATTATGTAAGGATGACGTGGGCAGACTCTCACCACAAGCACAAAGCACCACAAGGCAATTGCACAAGATGGACAGTGTGGCTGCCCTGGGAACACATTTTGCTCTCTGGAAACACACTCTTGAGTCTAGATTTGCCTCACAGAGAGGGATCTCAGGCTACAGCAAGGGTCAGGGGCGCCACACGGCTCAGGTCCAGAAGGGAGAGAGGAATAGCTGCTAGTGGAAGATTTCAGGAAGCATCAATCACACACTGTAAAGCCAAGAAAGCTACAAACCGTAAAAAGCTGGATTTCTATAGAAATATGCACACCATGCTAAATTGAGGCATTCTTTTTTTAAAGAAATTAAAACTATGCAGAAGGCTCGCACCTTCAGTCATGCCATTTAAAAATAAATAAATGAGACAATGTTTTTTGAACAACCCCACTTGAAAGAAATGCAAGGGTCATTCACAAAGAACATGGTGGTGGTGATTTCCTTGATGCTCATTTTATTGTGCAAAAATGCTCAGCTGCTCCTTAACTGTGTAGGGCACACAAAAGCTTCCCCTGCCAGGCTTCTTCACTAGAGAACTCTGTCTTCACGGGACCATTTCCTCCCCCTGTTGACTCTATTATCAGGTTCTTAAAAGACTCAAGATGAACACAGGTCCATAACACAAATTTGCCTAAGATTTGCTGACAGAAAAGAGGTTTTCTGTACAAGGGAAGGGATATATGAATGCTCTTTCTTTTTAGCTTGCAAAATAAAGGGAATTGGCTGCGGGTGAAGACACAGTTTGAAAGAGATCATCATGTCTGCCACAAAGACAAGCTACAAGGCTGGTTCATTTCTGGGTCCAATTCAAGGGGCTCATGTTGGTGTTCAAAGCCCTAAAGGGCTTTGGCCCCAAATATCTGAGAAGCTGTCTCCTTCTGTACAGACCTTTCTAGGTGTTGAGATCAGCAGAGTGGGCCCTAGTGGTAGTTCCACATTCCTCTGAAATTTGGTGAGGGTGGCACCCCACCCTTTTCTGTTGCAGCCCCTAAGCTAAGGGCTTCCCTCCCTGCAGAGGTGTGCCTGGCACCTTCATTGTGCATCTTTCAGCGAATGCTGATGATGTGCCTCTTTGCCCTGGTCTATGGACACCTGAAATGTGTGTTTTCAGGAACCAGCCTATAATATGTAATCTGCTTTACTGTTTGTCATTCTGAATTTTAAATTGCCACAACCTCCCCTGGGAGGGTGGGCAATAAATAATTGTAATGACAGCAGCAGCAGCAACAACAACAACAGGAAGATATGCATGCTCTTTCTGTTTAACCTACAAAATAAAGAGAACTGATTGAGCGTGATGGCAAAGTTCAGAGGAGTTCAATCATGTCTGCCACAAAGACACAGCTACAATAATCGTAAGTAGAAAAAGTGATGCCGATTCCAAATTAAATGTTGATTAATTTGGACCCGATCATCTGCCTCAGAAACAGGAAACAGAATCTTACTATGAATTCTGTTCTTACGGTCTATCTGGTCAGCAAACACCTCTCCATAGATCATCCAGTAGGGCATGTAGAAGATGTTGCGGACCAGTCTCCAAGACGGCTGCTCATCGGGATGCAGGATAGCTTGACGGGCAACTCCAAAGCTCATCAGGACCACCAGCATAATCACCACAAAGTACAGCATGTCAATCATCTACACCAAGAAAGAGCGTAGAGCAACATATCAAGAAAGGATCAGTGTAGAAATTATTGAAAAACAATATGAACACGATCTGTTATATATTTCATTTATGAATCACTTCCTATGAAGCCAATCAGTTCCAAACCTCAGATCTGCACCTCTTTAATACCTGTCCAACTCTCAGGGCATGACAATGTACTCCTATGGAAACCTTTAAAATATAATTTGGTTAATCTTCTAGGTGTCCCCTCTTCTGTGACTGGGGGTGGGCAGTTGCTATGGAAAGGGCCTTCTCAGTGGTGTCGTATCAATTATGAAACAGTCTCCCCAGGATTATTTATCTGGAACCAAAGTTTATGAGTTCAAGTAACCAGCTTAAATGCCTGTCACATACAGTTGATTGTTTCTGACTGCTGCTAAAAAAAAATCTGCAATGTGTTTTTGATGATATAGTTATCATTTAAATTGGAAGTCATGTTGTAAGTTTTTTAAAAAAACTGAAGGTGGGCTATAAAAGTTTTAAATCATCATTAACATTCCCATCAACTTCAATGGATCTTAAAAAAGTACCACTTTGGCTGGATTGCGACCTTAATGTTTGGCTACATCCAAGTTTCTGTTAGCAAACCCTTGCAACAGTGTTCAATTTGTGCTAAAATGGAGGGCTAAGGTTGAAGAGCCATCTGATGAAACATTGCAACAGAAATACCCCAATTCATATGGGGCTGAAACAGTTCTCTCTGGCTCCTAGTCCTCCAGTAAGTATCCAGTTCTCCATTCAGTTTCTTAGGGCTTCTTGCTTTCGGATAAGCTGCAGCGCCACTCTGCCTTTCTTTAATACCTGCCATGACACCTGCCCTCTCTGTTTCAAAACATAGTTACTTACCATTTTTCCAATCATCATGACATAAGGCCCCAGGTACTTATTCACACCAAAGATGTCCAGTACTCGGATGTACCAGAAAATGATATCCACACAGTAGATAACTCTTCCATAACTCATATAAGGCTGGTTTTGCAAACGGAGAATGGCCCCAACCAAGAACACAGAAATAGCAACCAAATCAGTGATGTTCCAATATTCTTGTAGCCAGACTTTTATTTTCTGACTCAATTTACCTGGTTCTGACATCAAAATCTGAAAACAAAGTGGTGGGAAGGGAGAAAGAAGGTGTTTAATGTGGTAATGGGAGAAAGAAGCTTGAGGCTTACTAGCTTCTTAAAGCCAGTTTATCCTACTTCAGGTCCCTTGGGCATTCAGACACCCCAGTGAACATGTGGATTGTAGGATTACGCCAGGGGGAGTGGCTTTTGCATCCCTAACTGCTTTCCTCCTTCCTTGTGACCTCAGAGCAGGTGGAGAATTTCAAAAGAACAGTTGCCAGAATGGTTGAAATTACCTCTCTTACTTTCTCCAATGCCAGAGTCACAATGTATGAAATGACAACCCATTCCTGGAGTGAGGGCCAACGATCCATCGGTACCAAGATTATATAGTTGAACAGCATTAAGTACGCTAGGTAGGATATCTGGAAAAAGAAATAAAAAGAGACCTCACGCTGCATTTTTGGGTTGATTCATTTGTAGGGATGTTGGGTGATGGTGGTTGCACAATGATGATGACACTTCTGCTTAGAAACCCAAAGCAGGGTTCTCCCCCCACCATTTACAATTTTTTGTTGTGTTTTGGAAACCAGTAATTACAAGTAATTTTGGAGTAGGGAATAAAGAAGTGAGAGGCCAGCCTACCACAACACTGAGCTTTCCAGATGTTCTAGGCCATTGTTCCCATCAGCATGGCTAATGGTCAGCAGTGACACATTACATCAGCAGGAGAGAATGGAACATATTGTTTTCACCAAAGGATGAAAATAATTTTCACTCACTGTGTAAAACCAGAACTTCACAATTGGTGCATTATAGAATTCGTAGATCTTTGTTCCAATGGGAAGGCTCCTTTGCTTTTTGTTCCCATCTTCTTCATCACCCTTTCGGGAACCAGTATCAGCATTTGCATCCTGAAAGACAGGTAGCTTAGGATCATAGATTGTTCCCACTGGAGGGCTCTCATCCATTCAAGGTTAAAGGGGGTCTGAACATCGACAAACTGTCCTGTTTGCTTGCTTGTTTTTCTACAGGCACATATTATTCAGTTGTAAGAGCCATACTAGAACCTTCATTACTTAAGGCAGCGGTTCTCAACCTGTGGGTCCCCAGATGTTGTTGGACTACAACTCCCATCACCCCTGAGCTCTGGCCTTGCTAGCTAGGGGTGATGTGGGAGTTGTAGTTCAACAACATCTGGGGACCCACAGGTTGAGAAAGGCTGACTTAAGGTATGTAGACTTGTCTGTAGTCAAATAGGTTGTTCATGCTTCAAAAACCTGCAAAGCCTGTTTGCCAAAACAACAACAACAGTGGGACAAAAGCAATGAATGTGAACAGTAGAGGAAAGTGCACATCAAAATGCAATTATTAGTGAAATAAATATTTCAAAATGCATTAGTTAGGGGGGAATGTTTGCAAAGTGTATATTGTTCAAAACTGCATAAAAATGTGCATCAAAGGAAATTCACACTAGAATGTTGATGGATTTTCATGAGATTTTCTCAGCAGATTGCTGGGGAAACGTGGAGCACTGAATTTAAGGTTGAAAAATAAGAAAACAGAGAGAAACAAAGATTGACAATATCCTTCCTTGGAACTTGCTGAAGTTCTGAGGAAGAGCAAGAATCTCAAATACAAAATCTTCAGCATCCCTCACTGAGTTACAGTTCTCAGCATTCTTGGCAATTGGGGAAGCCATGATGACTATTAAACAGGGAATAAAGGTGAGACATGTTTGTGGTGTTGAGAGGCTTATAGAGATGGGCTGCCACTGACCACATTTTCTTCTTCTTTTTCTTTCCCGACTTCATTTTCCTTTGACGTTTGGTAGGAATAGTCATCAGAGGTACGGAACTCCAGGAAGAGGATGGTAGGAGGTATGAGGATCCCCATGATAACCTGCATGAGAGGAAGAAGGGTGGTTCAGTGCATGGCAAGAGCCATTTATGATTTGAAATTTATGGATGCAGCTCAGGGCCAAACTAGAAATTCCTGGAGATGTCTGATTGGAGATCAGTGATCACATCACCTGTCTCTTGGTTCTACTTGTTTAAGCCAGCATGTATTGAAGGGAGGGGGACCTGGAGCAGGGCTGTGGCTCTGGAGGAGGTATTATTCCTGTCCCCAGTACTATTCCCCTCCGTATATGTACAGTTTCCCCCTCCCTCCTATATAGCAAGCCCAGGCGCCTGCAGGCCTAAGCAGTCCATGCCTACCTTAAGGCCCGGATTTTTCCTCATGCGCAACCTCCCCATCCACATGTCTGTCAGTAACATCTGGCTGCAGGTGTGTGCGATGAAGTCCCTGTGCTTTGCTGCCACTGCAAGTTTCAGGCAAGTAGAGTTGCTCCAGTTTTTCAGCTCATATGTCAAAAGTTTCATGGCTACTTGCTCATCATGCTTATATGATTGATCCAGCAGCTCAACAGCAAGCTGGCCAAAATCTCTGGAGAGATAAAGAATGCCAGATTGGCTAGCAGCTAACAAATTAAACACGGTAGTAAAATTAACATCACAGGAACAATGCAACAGGTCAAAGCAGTAAAGCCAGTAAAATCTATTAAAATTGCTTATTAAAACCAGTCTTGAGGACTTGACCAGGGCAAGTAAAGTCTTCAGCTGGCTCTGAATGGACTTCAGGTTCAGTACCAGGTGATACTTCCTGGGGAGGACATTCAAGAGCCAGGGGCCACAACAGAGAAGACCCTTCTGTCTGATTCAACTTGAGAGAGCTGAAGGACTCAATCAGTAGATCATTGTAACATTGGGGCAGGTTCATGTTTAATACTAAGAAAATATAAATATAAACTATATACTAAGAATATATAAATATAAAAAAGCAGAACAGGAACTGGAGAAGGGCCTTAGCTCAGAAGGTCTCAGCTTAGACCGAGAGCCAGGGACAGGCCCAACATCATCCAAATGAGCTTCATAGCTGAGTGGGGTTTTCGATCCTGGTGTCCCAGGTCTGACAACCTAACCGCTACACCACACAGTCCAGCCCCACACTCTGGGTGACTAACTTTGAGTTGTTGTCCAGGTCTTGAGAGATGTCATCCACCAGCTCGCTCTCTGAAGACTCGTGGGCCATGGCTTTGTAGAGTTTGCAGGCCACCAGTGCCTTGGCCATGGTCTCCTCTCCACGTTGCCAAAGGAAGAGAGCCATCTTCTGCCGCTTCATCAGCACTGCCCAGACCATGAGCTCATGGAAGGGGTACTGGAAGCGGCTGACTTCTGGGTCATCCACATCAATGTCTATCTCCTCTTCCTTCTTCTTCTTCTTCTTCTTTTTCCCTTTGGTTGGAGGTTCATCATCCTAGGAAGGAGCAATTGAGTTAATTTCACATTTAGGCTACATTTTACTGGCGTTCCTGCAGATTATTACAGGTTGTGCCCATGAATAAAGATAGATGCTTAAGGAAAAGGCCATGCACTGCTGTCAAGTTGAAGGTTAAGCCGGAAATACAAGCATGCAAAATCATTGTGCCTGAATTGTTAGTAGAAGAGTGCCTTCTTATGGCGATGACAATGCTTCCATGCAAAGCGTCACTGCAAATTCACAACATGTGCTTTTCTGTGGGTATCGCAGCTTATGATGTTACCTGTGCAAACAGCACATAGACAGATGCAGGTCCTTCAGACTGATGCATCAGTCATTCTACCTTCAAATCATTTGGCATGATGTTGGAGTTCAAATGAAATCACTGGAAAAGGACCTAAACCTTCTAAATATCAGGTTTCTAAATAAAGGACCCAAACTGTGGCTGAGGTACACTGTAGTGCCATTAGAGAACTGCTGGAGATCTCTGAGAAATTAATCCATTCATTATTTACAGCAGGGGTGCACAACCTGTGGCCCTCCAAATGTTTCTGAACTACAACTCCCAGCAGCCCCAGCCAGCATAGCCAGTGATCAGGGATGATGGGAGGTGTAGTCCCACAACATCTGGAGGGCTGCAGGTTGTGCGCCCCTGACCTACAGGCTTCTGTGAGCTCAAAGTGCCCTCTGTAAAGGAGGCTGACCCCCTGCATCTCTGCATGATTATCTGCCCCCTTCCCATTGCCTTCCAGCCAGCCTCTGCTGGACACACGTCATACTATAGCATCTCCGCATCACGCATGGCTCGGCCTTTTGGTGCAGAGGTGCAACACAAATATTTGCCTTTAAAGGGGGTTACCTATTCTGTCTCTGGCTGAATCGCTGATCTGGCTTGGGGCACTTTCAACCAGCCCTTGCTAGGCATGGCTGATCCTGCTGCATCCCTGTTTCAAGTGTCATTGAGTCATGCAGGCACTCTTGGTGCAGAGAAAGGCTAGAATGAGCACATGGGCAAGCCAAGTCACATGCAAAGCAGGCGGCGACAAAGAGCGCCTTGAAGAAGGCTGAATGGAAAGTTCACCTTTGAACATGAGATCTTACGCCGGAGGACCCAGCAAAGGGAGAACTATCCCATCTCCTAAATGGGGAAGGAGGATGGAGCATTACGACTGGAACTGGAGGCAACAAGGAAGGAGGTAACAGAAAGACAGTCTGGCCAGTGGAGCCACAGCTAAGGGTGGGGCAGGGAAGCATAATTAGAGGGGAAATACCAAATACTAACCATTTCTTGACAGCCTAGAACAGGGAGGCTTTCCACAGTTATTGTGGAAGTCCCAGAATTACCTACCAGGGTGCTGAGAGTTGTTAGGAGACCCCTATTCCCCTCACAGTTACAGTTCAGAGTTCCCTGGGAAGAGGGATTGGTTGTTAAATCACTTTGTAAGTTGTAGTTCTTTGCGGGGAACAGGGGTATCCTAGAAACCCTTATTTATTTAATTTAATAAAATTTATGCACTGCTTTGATTGTAACAAAAGCAACAACCTCAAAACGACTTACAAAAGGTAAAACAGTAAAATCAAGAAAAAATCACATACTTTAAAACATACAAAAGTTAAACAGATTAAAATTACCTCAACTTCCTAATCAATAATGTTTTTATCAGGGGGCGAAAAGAGTACATTCATACCTTGGAAGTCAAACGGAATCCATTCCGGAAGTCCATTCGACTTCCAAAACGTTCAGAAACCAAAGCTCCTGCAGCCAATCGGAAGCCATGGAAGGCCTGTTGGATGTTCGGCTTCCAAAAATAGTTTGCAAACCAGAACACTCACTTCCAGGTTTGCAGCATTTGGGAGCCAAAACGTTTGAGAACTAAGCTGTTAGAAAACCAAGGTACGGCTGTACAGTGAAGGCATCTGCTTGATCTCAAGAGTCAGGGAGTTCCAAAGTATAGGCATTGCCACACTAAATGATCAAGTTTTTCCTAATACAGAAGGGGTATTATGTGGCCCCTGTAGTAGTGCCAGTTCTGCTGATAGGTCGATTTGGCACATGTGGGGTAAGGCGATCTGTAGGTAAACTGGTCCCAAGTTGTTCAGGGCTTCATATACTTATAGTAACACCTTGAACTTGGCCTGGTAGCTAATCAGCAACCAGTGCAGATCTCTGAGCACAGGTGTTATTTATTGACAAGGCCTCACTCCTGTCAGCAATTATGCTGCAGCATTCTGCACTAACTGCAGCTTCCAGATCAAGTGTGAGGGGCGCCCCATATAGAGCACATTGCAATAATCTGGTCTTGAAGTAACCAACACATGAACTGCTGTGGCTGGTCCAGGAATGGCTGTAGCTGTCAAACCAGTCGCAGTTGGTGAAAGGCACTCCAGGGACAAAGCTGAATCCAGGGGCACCCCAAACTGTGAACCTGCTCCTTCGAAGGGAGTGCAACCTTAAAAAACTGCAACTCCTGGAATTCTTTGGGGGACCATGACTATTTAAAGCAGCCAGAATTTAGTCCCATTGTCTCTTCCTGTGTGGACTCAGTCTCCCACCCCTCTCAGAACAGGCAGTGGCATTCTAAGACTCACATGTGAACATGCTGCCACCTCCTGGGAGCAGAAGCACGAGCAGATGTGCCCTGCAGTGGTGCCTGGTGAGCTGCACGTGGAATATCTCTAGATTTGGGCCACTGTTGCCCATTTTAAGCTTTTTAGGCCCAGCCATCTCCTGTCTCAGGAGGGATGAATGCTTTGTCATGCACTCATCAGAAAAGACAAAGAGATGTCAAAGAAGATTAAGCCTTGTTGATGCCTCCTTTGAACAGGGCAAAGCTGCTTACCAGCTTTCAGGGCGCCTGGCTTTGCTTTGTATTTATATATTTTATATCTGTGATATAACAATAAGTTCTTCTGCCCATTTAGAATAAAGGCTTATACACTTTGCACAGGGACACTCTCCCCTTTATCCTAATAGCTCAAGGAGCACCCAGAAAGCCTGGGTTGGTCTGGGGTTTCCAGAAAACCTATGTCTTATTTAAGAGGACCATAACGGGATGAAGTTGGGGGGACGCACGCAAACAGCTGCTCCCTTCCAAATGCAATAGGTGCAGTGCACATGTGGAACAGCTGCTACCAGAGTACTCACTGCAGGTATGCATCCATTGCTCTGTCCTGGAAGAATCAGACCAAATGAGGTAATCCATCTATATGTGATTCCAGCAGTCTATATGGATTTTCTCTACTGCACCTAAAAGCATACAGCTTGAACACGTTGCTGCGTGCCAATAAACTTGGAAGCAAAATGAGATGATCCAAAAAGAAGGTAGTGGTTTTTTAGAATCAAAGAACATGAGAGTTGAAAGGGATGCCAAGGGTCATAGAATCATAGAGTTGGAAGAGACCACAAGGGCCATCGAGTCCAACCCCCTGCCAAGCAGGAAATGCCAATGATCTCCCCGTCGGGGAATCGAACCTCGGTCTCCCGCGTTACAGGCGGGGATACTTACCACTATACTAACGAGGAGTTAATCTAGTTAATTGGTCATCTAGTCCAACCTCCTGCAATGCAGGAATAACAGTTAAAGAACCCCTGGCAGGGGGCCGCTTCACCTCTCAAGCAGCTCTTACCATCTGAAAGTTCTTTCTGATGTTTAGTCAGTATCTCCTTTCTTGTCATTTGAATCCATTGGTTTGGGTCCATATGATAAATTTACTCCCCCTGCCCCTAATTAGAGAGGAAACTTGCGTGACAAAAAAACAAAAAAGACTTACCTCCATCCCTAGAAGCTTGAGAGCTTTAGGCTGCATGTTTCAAAAAAGAAATGAAACTTTTAGTTTGTGAAGAAATGTTATTTTTGTCCATCTTCTAGACTGCAGATACTGCTGCAAGTTTCAGAGAAAGCCTATCTTTCATGCTATTGGTTAGCAGACATAGGCCACCATGCTAGCTTCCTTCTTCTCCATTATAATGATATCCACCCCCACCCCCACCCCCCGCTCCACCTCAAGATTTAGCACACTGGCATGTGGCTCCAGAAGAGACTGTAGACCTCAGGCTGAAAAATGTTCTCTACCCCTGCACTATGGGGAGGGGGAGGGGGGAGTCTTCCCCATCACCTGCTCTTAGATCCCCCTTTACCTGGAGATGCTGCCAGGAACTGAAGCTGAGATCATTTGCATGCAAAGCATGTGCTTTACTAATGAGCTGTGCAACTGAGCTATGGTCCTTTGCTCTTAAGAACAAAGGAATTTGTTGGGTCAGACTTAAGGTCCATGTAATCCATGGACTCACAACACAAGACACGCCTCCTTCCCCCTTCCTCAAAGGGGTTTCGACAAAGGCAGGACAATCTGAGCCTGCACCCAACCATCAACCTGTGTCACATTTCATTTTCTTTTTTCAGTTGCAAACACCTTCCTTCCTTCCTTCCTTCCTTCCTTCCAGCCCAACGGAACATGTACCTCTTTTCTAATAAATCTGATTTAGTTTCATAGAAGAATGCTAAAGATGGGATCAAGCCAAATTCAGTACTTGCTGTGCATGCAGAGATCAAACAGAAGGAGAAAACAGACACCAATCTTGTGACAGATTCTTACCCTCTTTGGCCCAAATAAATTGTTGTACAGGGTTCGGAAGCTCTTTCGTGTATAGTTGCAACGATATGCCCCTCCCATGAGATATTCAAGGACCAGGCCAATGTCAATGAGGCTGATGTGGTAATCTGGTGGCAGATTTCCCTAGAAAACCCCCAAATAATTGTTTTGAAGCAAAATGTAAGCACGAGGGTATATATTTAGGACACAATCTGACACACATTTATGAGATTTACAGTGTCTAATTGTACCCAAGCATAGACAAAAATCTGCTCTTTAATCTCAGGATCCATCATGCAAAATGTGGTTATGATATTCAAGAGGTATCCAAATGCACAGTATACAAACATCTTTCCAAAATATAAGGTAGATTAATGCTACAATCCTCTACACACTTCTCTGGAAGTAGTTTCCATTAAACTCAGTGGGGTTAAATGTATGCCTAAGCAGAAATGACTTCTGAATTAGAAGGACTGACATCTGATTGAACTGGCTGTTACCTCCAATGACTAGCACAGGGAGACAGGCCAGCCCAACCAGCTGGTGGGTCCCATGTGGGCCGAGGTGATGTGCGTGGTCCTGCAAAGGGTGCCCACAAAGGAAGATGTGAACGCTCATTCCCTTATTCTGGGGATGGGCAGACAAGCAGTTCCCTGCATGGATATATGCACCATGGTAAATTGACACAATAAATTGTTGTTTGTATTCACTCTGTTAAACTGAAACAGAACTACACCAGGGTATGACTAGGAGGCTCTCAGACTAACTCCCATTTCTTATCAATTTTAAATAATAATTAAAAATGGAGGGAATATCACAAATGTTTTGCTTTGCAAAATCCTTTGCTGTCAAAAATCTTCACTCACTAACCAAGAATTTCATTCTCGCCACTGGGACTGATTCACCAGAGAGGGAATCTCCTGGATGGCTCCCCCTGTCGCAAACTATTGTCTTTTATCTCTATGAAATGGCATCCTTGAATGCATTAGAAATGGCTGTATTTTGACTAGGTTTTACATCTTCCACCTAATCTGATCAGCTTTTGTCTATTTGGAGCTTTTATCCATTCAAGAATTCAATTTTCTTAAGGGCAGTTCAAAGTTCTTTCAGTAATGCAGCAGAGGGAAGCTCCCCCTCCCCTTGGTTGATATTACATTTGAACCAGCCTCTCAGATGGGGGGAAGGAAGGATCAACACACTCATGGGAAGCTGTCCTGGAAAAACCCTCACTGAAATGAGCAGGAGCTGTGTAAAAGCCCTACTGGGATCTGTGACCTTGATCCTTTCCAGTAGCACAGTGATGGTGTGAGCAGGAGTGTGTGCTGTTACAGGACACAGTTGGGAAAACCAGCAAGCAGGAAAACCAGGTTGAGTGCCTATCAAAACGTTGCAGCCGGCCTCTCCTGTCACTAGCTTCAGTGTTAGCCTATGCAGCTGCTTGTGAATGAGCTTCACAAGCCTGCAGATGCCTGAACACATCTCTGGGTGTTCTTGGTTCGGACAGCTGCTGCAGGCAACACAGAGAGCCTCCCTCCCAGCACCTTTGATCCCCATCCATTCACTCCACTGCAGCAACGTATCTCTTCGAAGAACAGGGAAGTCACTTGTTCATGGGCTGCTGAGTGAACAATGTTGTGGCTCAGGATTCTCAAACTGGGACCCACTGCTTTTTAATGGTTAGGGAGAGTGAGAAAAAGGATTCCCTTCCCACAACTTGGGAGAAGACAGTGCTCCCCATCTCAGTTTGGGTAAGAGATGCCTCCTCTGTCCCCTCCTCCCCAACTTCTGCTCTTCAGAGACACACAAAGGGTATCAGGGCGGCCCTTTGGTACAGAGAAATCTGACCACCTGGTGCTATTAAGCAAACTCATGTTCATAACAATTCACAGCATCTCGATGCCAAACAAGCTTTTGATTAATCTGCAGCCCTGATTTGGTAAACAAGTAGGTTGTATAACCTCCTCTGTCATATTGCTGAAGATTGGATGGTTACATTTAAAAATCTGGCATGCATCCTGAATCTCTGATCTGAACACAATGCCTCCTTGTTTAAGCTGGTTGTCTTTTATGTGCCAGAGTATGCGCAATGAGGTCTAGTCTACAAAAACATGGGACAATAGCTAACTAAGATGAAAATGAAACACTCTAAGCAAGCCATTCACCTCCATGTTAACCCAGCCAAATCCCCCAGTTTGCCGCTGAATGAGAATGAGCCATGGGAATGCAATGGGGGGGGGGGGGAGAGAGAGAGAGAGATGGAGAAACATACAACAATGTGTTAATGACATTGAAAAATGCTCGCCATGGAACATGAGATATGAGTTCACAACATGCACCCAGTACACCATGAATGACCAGCTATGACCCAGACCCCCATGAATTGAACATGTCCTTTCTTATTTGCTGGTCTCCCTTCTCTCCAAAGAACATATGAGCTGTTCTGCTGGATCAGACCAGAGGCCAGTGTAGTCTCACTTTCTGTTTTCAGTAGCAACCAGTCTGGGGGAGCCTCTGGGGGCTCACCAGCAGGGAGGGCATCATCTCCCCTTGCTGCTCCCTTCAGAAGTCTCCTGCCACTGAACGCAGGCTTTTCCACACATTAGTTATCATCGCTAACAGAAAGCTTTTTAAGACTTCCATTCTTCATGAATGTGTCTTCTCACTTTTAAAAGCCATATAAGTAGAAGACAACTTTTATTCACAACTATTTTCTTTCAAGCCTTGGACTTTGTTACTTAACCCATATGTGACTCTTTTATGGTTTTACATATATCATTTTATTTGAATGCTGCCTTTCCACAGTTCAAAGCATGCTCAGGGCAGCTTACAGCATGAAAAAATTCATAACTACAACATAACGAAAGTAGTCCTAAAGAATACATAAAACGTTATAACCTAATTCACACTGCAAGAACCATTGCATAGACTGAATCCCAGCTATCCTTTGTAACTTGCACTGCCCCAAATTTTGTGATGCAGTTCTCCAACCAAAAATGTATATATATGAGGGAAAGTGTGCATAGAAATGCACATATTGGTGATAATAACATATAAAAGATGCATTTTATTAGGGAAAATTGCTGTCAAAATGTGTGTATTAGTTAAAACTGCATACAAAATTTTATTAAGAGAAATCCACGCTTAAATGCTGATGAATTTTCATGAGGATTGGGATCCCCCACCATCAAAACTGCTGTGGAATTGTGGAGAAGTGAACACAGATTGCAAATGTGAGAAACGCAGAGAAACTGTCTTTGACAGATTCTTCTCTCCCTACGTAGTATCTTGTGGGTTTGACACATACGTCTACTTCATGTGTCAGACAAATAGGAGCTCCCTATTCTTGGGAAAATGCAGAATGATTTTACCCCCCCCCCATTTTACCCCCTTCCCAAATTTTACCCTTGTTTCCCTTAGATCCTTCTTTCTAATCATTTCATGTTTTTGCAATGACACTTCCAAATAACTACATATGCAAGAAGCTGACTTTATCATTACAGAAAACATGCAATTTTTGAAGAAACATTTTGGAGACCACATGAGACACACCATCAAATAACACATGATTTTCCTGTTGACTTGTGTGAGATAAGTGTGAAAAAACATTTTGCACATCTCTGCTTCCATTCCCAGTCTGAAAACATTTCTGCCATACCTTTTTTACATCTCTGACAAGCAGATGAAGGGTATTTGGTGGACCCAGTCTCTGAAAAAGACAAGATGGCCAGGCACTGTCAGGAGGATATTTAATCTGGGAATGGTTTAATAAAAGCATTCTCTTATTGACACCAGCCTGTGCTGGTGGGGCAGACGGGAGCTGTACTTCAAAACACCTGGTGGGTCCCAGGCTGGTGAAGGCCCATTTGCACCAATATGGGAACTGTACCAGATCCTGACCACGTCCACATTGCTGCCCATTCCCTTTCATACTTTTCCTCTCTCACACTCCTCCTCCTGCTTTTTACTTCATTCCTCCAAACCATGTTCTCTTCCAAAAGTGGGGCTGCATCCCACACTCTCTGTCCACTACCGCAAATCCTCTTGCACTAGTGGATGGGTGAGTTTTAATGTAGAGCAACAGAAGAATCAAATGGAATAGTTGCACTAGTGAAACTTGTTGCACAACAGATTTGTGCAACAAAGCTACCAGCAACCTGCTTGTGCTTTCTCTTGCACAACAACATTCCAAGGGATCAAAGCAAAGCTAGTGGAACAAGCATACTGCTAAGTGACTTTAACTTAGCATGACATTGGATACAGCCCTTTGTTTCCAAGGCCCTGATCCTTCTGCACCTGCTAGCCTAGCCCCTCCTCTTCAAGATCTGTCGACCTCAGTAGGGTCAGAACAGTTTAGTCTATGACCGTCAGAGGAACACAGAATCAATACAGATCTGCCAAGGCAACTGGTGCCTCTTAGGATCAGAGCAGCACAACCAATGGGAGTTGTGCACTCCCGCCTCTGTGCGCATATCATCTCTTGGCATATTATCTCAAGATGCCCTAGCATTAAGAGCACACCCGCCCCTTTATGCTTTGGAAGGGCTCCTAGAAAGTTCACTCACAGTGTTGTAAAGCTCTTCCAGTCGTGGGATGGTGAGGAAGCGCTGCATGCTGACGCCGTTCTCAATCAGGAGCTTCACAAAGTCCACCCGATCCAGCACAAGAGCATCGAGCATCGCTTGCTCTAGGGAATTTACCTACAGAGAGGATGGAATGCACTATAAATTGACATTCCAAATATATAGAGACAGTGTGAAGACACCATGCTGGAAGACCTGCTTTGTCAAAGGCTGGGGTTTGGGAGGTGTCACCATCATCTGTGGTCAGAACTTTTTTTCAGCTGGAACTCAACAGAACTCAGTTCAGGCACCTCTCAGGTGGCTGCCATTGCCATTCTAAGATAACAAAGGTTTGTGGTGAGTTCTGGCACCTCTTTCCCCAGAAAAATAACACTGCCTGTGGTCTATTTCATTACACATTACATTTATTTCACATTGAGCACAGATTTGCATGTGGTTCCCCCACTTCCTAATGCACCAGGAGCACGTGGGGGCTGCTGTGAGTGACTGTGCGAGTCATACAGTGACAGTCCCCATGTGAAGATGGTGATTCTCACTACAGTGTTCTCAGATAAGTGCTGCCTGGCAGCAGCGGCGGAGCAAGCCGATTGGGCACCTGGGGTGGCGTGCATGCCCTGCACCCAGGCGTGGAGCCAGCCACCTGCGGGGGTGGGGCGAGCCAGGGCAGGATGCTCCGCGGGGACTCCAAGGAGTCTGCCTGCCTCCTCCTACTCAGCTGCCCCACAGTTGAGGGGGAGGCAGCAGGCGCAGTGGCGGAGGAAGCCGCTTAGGCAGCCGGAACGGCAAACATGACGGACGGGGTGTCGCTATGTAGTGCGCATGTGCAGCGTCGCTACGTACGTGGTTTGCCGGTGGCACAGTGCTGGGATCCTCTGCTCGCGGCTGCAGCTGAGAACGGAGGATCCTCTACATGCAGCTGCAGCCATGAGCAGAGGATCCCAGCACCGCGCTGCCAGCAAACTGACACGTAGCGTGCTTGTGCGGCTTCGCTACGTACGGTGCGTGCGTCGTACGTAGTGACGCTGCACATGCATGCTACATAGCAATGCCCCACCCCCGGGTGCACTTCATGTAGAGGATCCTCCATTTGCGGCGGCGGCATGATGGCTGTTTGCGCCGCCGCAGTGGGGCGCTGCCTTGTCACCCCTGGAGATGTGGCACTGGGAGCACACCACCCCCGCCCCCCATTGCGACGCCACTGGGTGGGCGGACCGTTTGGGGCAGCGTGGAGCCTGCAGGCATGCTACAGGCCCCGTGGTGAGTGCCCCCTCAGCGGGGACACCTGGGGTGGCTTGCCCCCATCGCACCCCCTTCCCCCGCCCCTGCCTGGCAGCAGTTCCTGCCCATCCCCTGCATGCTTGAAGCACACAAGGTCTCCCACAAGCATGAGCCAGACCTCATCTATTTATTAATTTCTCACCTACACAAGGCTTAGGCATTACTCTGGGCAGTTAGCAACAAGGATGGGCAACGTGTACATTTTGGTTTCTCTCCGTTTCTCATTTTTGTAGTCTTAAGTTCAGCTCTCCACATTGCCACATCAGTTTGTGATTTAAAAAACTCAAAGTAGTTTCTCGTGAATATTCTTGTGCAAATTTCCCCTGCTATGCACCTCTTAAAATGCAGTGTCCCCGCATATACACATTTTTGCAAAGCAATTATCCCTTATTTAATGCACTTTTGTAAGTTAGTTTCAATAAGACACGTGTAATACATTTACATTACACAGTTCAGTAAAGAACTCCACTGCAAAATTTGGATAAGTGTGAATTTCAAAGGATGGCTGTGTTTTGGCTCACCTTTTGTTTCAGAAAGCTCAAATTAGGTAAGATCACATTTAAATGTGATCTGAACGGAGTTTCTCTCCCATCCCTAGCTGTCAATATTTAAAACCAACTATTAAATACAATGCAGTTTAAAACTACAATGTAAGAAAAACAGAGGGCTGTAGGAGTTAAAACAAGGCATTGGATAAAGCACATTATTTATCTGTTAAACCACAGTATGGGAACAGCTGTGGCCCCCAGAAGTTGTTGAACTCCCAACTCCAGCCAGCATGGCCAGCAGCCCAGGATGACAGGAGCCAGGATCCAACAACATCTGGAGGGCTACAGATGATCAATCAACTTCTGTGATTCACCAAAAGCCCATCTAAACAAAGGTTTTACATGCATTCCAAAATGTGCAAAGGGTGGCTTGCTTCTATAGCCACAAGGTCATGGTTCAGGTGCTGTGTATTACACCAGCCTTTTGGTTTTAAAGCCCAGAGAATCAACCATGGAATAAATCCATTCTGTAAACATATGAAGGGCCACTTCAGGTAAAGATTCTGGCTTCTGGAGCCTACATCTCAAGGGCACATTCAGGCACACTTGTCATTTACACATGGTGCCAATGGAGGTGGGAAGTGTTATGCCCACAAGCTATACATGAGTGATAGGCCAGAAAGGACCAGCATCTCTCTGAAGTCATCTTGTGATGCATAGCCACAAAACAGGGGGCGAAGCCTCTAAAACCCAACACCATGAAGATGGCTAAAAGGTGCACTGAAATAAAAGGTAAAGGTAAAGGTACCCCTGCCCGTACGGGCCAGTCTTGACAGACTCTAGGGTTGTGCGCCCATCTCACTCAAGAGGCCGGGGGCCAGCGCTGTCCGGAGACACTTCCGGGTCACGTGGCCAGCGTGACATCACTGCTCTGGCGAGCCAGAGCCGCACACGGAAACGCCATTTACCTTCCCGCTAGTAAGCGGTCCCTATTTATCTACTTGCACCCGAGAGTGCTTTCGAACTGCTAGGTTGGCAGGCGCTGGGACCGAACAACAGGAGCGCACCCCGCCGCGGGGATTCGAACCGCCGACCTTTCGATCGGCAAACCCTAGGCGCTGAGGCTTTAACCCACAGCGCCACCCGCGTCCCTGAAATACTTTTCTTCTAAAAGGGCAGCCCAAGCCACAGTGCAGTTTAGGCCCGGCTGTTCTTCAGGAGACTTCTCCTCTGCCAACACAGATAGAAAGATACATCTGAAATTGGCTGTGACACTGGAAAAGCATAAAGGAGTAAATGAACCAGTGAAGACAACTGGCGTTCAGAGCAGTGGAAGGGCAATGCCATTTTTAAGCTCACCCAGTTCAGTAGCTCAAGTTTCCTTGGATCTGTTTCTTCCTCCGGTTCTTCTTTCTGTTTCCCACCTTTCTTTTTGCCTTTTCCTTTCCCTCTTGCTGCTTTTGCTTGAGGTGCCGGAGATTTCTTTTCCTTTTCTGGGGCTGTCCCATCCGTAACTGCAAGGCTTCCCAATGGCTACAGTTAACAGGACACAAAATGGAGGTTCAGGGGTTGCTGAGCCCCATATGTCCCTGCCTATACCAATCAACATTTCAGTCTGCATCAGGGATTCTAACAAAAAACTGGCCAGTAGACCAGGTGAAAGACTGATGGAAGGGGCTGCAAAAAGCCCCAGGTTCAATCCCTGGCATCTCCAGGTTGGGCTGGGAATGTCCTCTGCCCAAAACCCTGGGGGACAACACTAAGCTAGATGGACCAATGGCCTGGCTCAGTAGAAGACAGCTTCCTGTGTTCCTAATACTTCCATTTTACAGTTGAGGAGCACTGAGGCTGAGAAAGAAGCAATTAGCACGCAAGACCTGCAATTGCAAGGATTCTCCCCACCCTGATGCAACTTTACTTGCTACTGAAGTCCGTGCTGACCTACTGCTAATTGCCCAATCATCCCTGATGTAGAGCATCATACGGCTGTCCAACCTAGAAGTGGGAGTGTGGTGACATTTTATTTTATTTAAAAAACAAATAACCTCTCTATGCAAAGATTTACCGGCCAATGATGCCCAAAGACGAAGATTTGACTGCGTGCAATATCCACACGGTTCCAGGCCAGTGCTAAGCTCAGCTGATCTGGTGCAGATGCATTAGTACCTAAGCAAACAAGCAAATATTTACCACTCAGTGTATAGAATCTCAGCTTTCTGCCAATTAAATAAGCAAGCAAGCAAATCAGAACTCCAGTCCTACTCACTACGATGGAAGTATTTTCTCCCTCAAGAAATATATCAAATTGTTAGTTTCAAAAGCTACAAGAAAAAAACAGCTTCAGCTGGGAGGCAAGAATGAGATATGTCTTTTTCCTATCTTTGGCAAGCTGAGTGAACTGAAAACATAGAACTGGTGGGGAACTGCGTATCTCCTCTGTCTCCACTGGTATGCTTGCTATGCACCTCTGACACAGAAGGTATGGATGCAGGGAGGCACACATGCTTGCAACATTAATGTCTTACTCATCCAGGAGCTTCTGAAGTGTTCAGAGGCCTCTGGGTGACTGTAGCAGCTGCTGTCAAAAACAATAGCTTGGATCCAAAGAACTGAGTTGAAAGTGAAAACGTTTTAGCCCTGTGAACTTTTGCATAAGCTGCTGAAATACTTCTCACCATGCAGCACTGTGATTTATTGTGGCTGTCTTACAGTTGAAAGGCAGGGTAACTGAGGAAGACACAGGCTGTCACATATATCACTGTTCTCTTGTTTGGTCACAGCAAATCAGATCACTGCTACTACAGGTCACCTAGTGGCCTTTGTGTATGGGATGGCTGGTTCAAGTGCTGCTGCATGGAGCAGACCATAGATGATGCATGAAGAAAGTCAATGTGACTGGTTGTGCCGACTCTGTATTCAGCGTAAACCATTTGCAGAAGGTGGAACAGGCCAAGAGTCAAACATGTTCAAATTTTAAAACTAAAGAAGGGCTCCTCTTTTCTTCCATGTCCTGAGTCATATTAGATTATTAAAAAACTTCATTAGCATACGTCTCCTCCCATCAGTTTTTAAACATTTACCACAAGTGGCCATCAATGTAATTTATTGTGTTGCATTAAAATAAAAACAATATCTTCTAGCACATATGATCCCAGGGTAGAAGGAAAAGTTCAGGAAAAAGAATGTAATGGAAAATCCAGTAGCAGATGTAACCTCTAGATGCTGTGCTTCTCTATGTTCTAAGTGAGCCCAAATAAACATTTAACATTTGGTACATAATTAACCTAGAGATTTATGAGTCAGTTGGTTTGCTAGCCGGATATGCAAATGGAGGTGATATATTTCATCAGTTTTCCGTATTCTTGCTTGGATAGCTCACCTTTAAGCAGAGCTGTTAAAATGGACATCTCAATATCCTGCTGCCCCTCAGAGCCCATGCGGAACACAGTGATCTAAAAGTTCAGCAAAAAGTGAAGGGAAAGTGTAAGCACAACACCTCCATATCCCTCTGGTGCAGCTCTGCTCTTCTGTGTCGCTCTACTGCTTGCATGTATCAGTGATGCTCCGAACAACTGAACACAATATCTCCCAAAGCAGTCCCCAAAAGTCAAATTTTGGTCATGCTCAGGAGGTCAGGCAAGCATTGCCCTAGGCAGGCCTCCCAGGACATGGTGTTCTGTAGATGAGGTCTGGCCACCAAGAAAGCCATGTCATCATGCGTGCCCATCTGCCAGGCCTCAGATGGAGACAGGACACAGGGAAGGGCTTCCAAGGATTCTGAGCATGCCTCTTGCACAACACAGCTGTGTTGCATGGCAGAAGCATTGGCAGGAACTAAAATAGTGGGGTGAAGTTGAGTTCAAGCGGGGATGGGTTCAAGCGGGACTTTGCCATCATGTCTGCCCTGAGTCTTTCTCCTTCGCCAACCTTGTGCCCTCCAAATGTTCTGGACTACAACTCCCATCAGCCCCAATCAGCATAGTCAGGTAGAATAAGGCTGCCTTATAGGCTGCTGTGCCACTCAGCCGTGGATTGTAGCCTTGGTTTTTAAATAATATGCTGCTCTGGTCCCTGGAGAGGTCTGCAAAGCCATAAAGAGTATCATTCAATTGGCACAGGAGAGATGGAGAGGGAGACAATTTATCCTCAGACTGGAACACTGGGATTTATATTTAATCTGATCAAATTTGTCTCCTAACTTCTTGTCAAAAACAAATAAATAAAAGAGGAAATGTCCTCTAATTGCTATTGCTGGAAAATGTACATTCTGTAATATGCTTACTTTATTTTGTGAGGAGGGAGATGCAAAAAAAGTCATTTGCTGATGGAGGCCTTTAAGAAGCTTGATGGACAGATTATGTAATCAGAAGGGCTTCCCTACTAGCCCAGATGGTGGTGCCACGTGACTGGCTAAATATCTAAAGGGGTGGCAAAGTCCTAAAATGCTGATTAGCCAAAGAATGGTATTGACTTAAATCCAGTTAATGTGGAAGAGGGGTTTTTCCCTACCAGTGTCACTCCAACATGGATGCAAATGGGATCAGGCTAAGCAACATATTCCCATTTGTCTTTCTAGTCCATAGTTCTAGTCATAGTTCAAACATTTAGAAGGCACCAGGTTGGGGAAGGCTGATCTAGGGCAATATTGCCCACACTGATCAGCAGTGGCTCTCTGATGTCCCAAATCATTATTGAGCAACAAATCAATTTTAAAGATAACAACGTTGAACTCCCATTAGCCCTAGCCATCAAAACCGATGATTGGGGATTTTGGGAGCTGTAGCCCAACAACATACGGTGGGCACCACATTGCCTATCCCTGCAACTCCTCAGATCTCACTCTTGGGTCCAAACGAGAAGTGAGGGTTGGAGGTTGCAAGTGAGGAAGGTGGGTCAGGCTTTGGGAGGTGCCTGTCACCCTTTTGCCACGGCTGTGGCTTCCATCACGAGTGTTCCTCCTCCTCCTCCTCCTCCTCCTCCTCCTCCTCCTCCACTGCGTGGTGTGTGATTTTTCAGCAGCAAGCTGGCCCAGGGAGGAAAGGGTTTGCTCTCTCCTCCCGCTGTGCAGCAGTGGCCTTGATCTGGTTCTGGCTGCTTTTGCTTGGAAAAGAATGTGCCCAGGGCCTCTCATTTGAGAAGTGTCCCCCATGCTATGTTTGGACCTGATACTCAATTGGTTCCGCAAGTGAAGTGTAAGATGCTTACAAGTTCTTTCTTTTTCATGCACTCCATGAGAATAACAAACAGCTGGTGAGCTTGGTTCCTGCTGTAGTTAAAGGTTTTCTGAATGGTGACAAGCAGCTGGTCCCTCAGAGACTCACTTATGATGCTAAAGTCAAGAGACAAAACAGAAAACAAATATTTTCATGCTTGGACTTCAGAAATGAAGACAAATGGATTTGTTTGGTTGGTTTTCAGAAAACAACCCTTGGAGTACAAACTTGTGTTGCTCTCCTCAGAGTAAGTCTTCATTATATAATTTTAACCAGTTTAACCAATTCTAACTGTTTAATCTTTATTTGTCTGAGCATACGGTGTAAAGCCACGTCATGTGCATGACAAATTCCCTCAAATTAGAACAGTAGTCTTCAACTTTTTAAAGACCCAGGACCCACTTTTAACCCAAGTATGTATTTAAGAATACAAACCTAGACAGTATCTTAAAAAGCAGAGACATCACCTTGCCAACAAAGGTCCGTATAGTAAAAGCTATGGTTTTCCCAGTAGTGATGTCTGGAAGTGAGAGCTGGACCATAAAGAAGGCTGATCGCCGAAGAATTGATGCTTTTGAATTATGGTGCTGGAGGAGACTCTAGAGAGTCCCATGGACTGCAAGAAGATCAAACCTATCCATTCTGAAGGAAATCAGCCCTGAGTGCTCACTGGAAGGACAGATCGTGAAGCTGAGGCTCCAATACTTTGGCCACCTCATGACAAGAGAAGACTCCCTGGAAAAGACCCTGATGTTGGGAGAGATGGGGGGCACAAGGAGAAGGGGACGACAGAGGACGAGATGGTTGGACAGTGTTCTCGAAGCTACCAGCATGAGTTTGACCAAACTGCGGGAGGCAGTGGAAGATAGGAGTGCCTGGCGTGCTCTGGTCCAGGGGGGTCACGAAGAGTCGGACACGACTAAACGACTAAACAACTAAACAACAACAATAACAACAACAATGTATTTAAGAATTACTCTCTTAATTTCTTATTGATTGACTGATTGCATTTATATGCCACCTTTTCCTCCAAGCTGCTCAAGGCAGCATACATGGTTCTTCCCCACAACAGCCCTGCAAGATAGGTTAGGCTGAGAGGCAGTGACTGGTCCAAGGTCACCCAGTGAGCTTTATGGCCAAGTGGGAGTTGTGAGCCCTCGTCCGACTATACCACACTGCCAGGTATTTTGCTAGTTCATAAAAACAGGTCCTAGTACATCAGATGTGGCTGGAAAAGACTTCAAAAGCTATCTCACTCCTCCCTGAGCACACTGTGATGAGAGCCCTCTAACCTTGGCCAATTCCCTCTTATTTCAATTTGGCCAGCAGGCAATTCACAGTTTCGGGAAATTCTGCTCTCTAATCAGAATGAGGTGAGAGAGCTCCCCAAAGGCCCCTGTTATCAGGGAAGCTGTTTAGCCTGAGAACCTTTATCAGATCCTGGGCTTTGCCTGACAGGGCCTGAGAGATCCAGCACAGAGATGCCAGATCAGCAAGAAGCTTCTGAGGTTAACTCAGAGAGAAGAGGCCTTTGGTTTTCTCTAAAAAAAGTGGTGGGGGTGAAATTGTGAAAATTAAGCTGGTGAGTAATATATTTAAAAATGGAACATCTGCTCTGGAGCATACTGAAGAAGTTTCCATTGTTATTAATACATCTAAATAATGTAATACTTAGCATTTATATAATACCTGAGGGTTTTCAAAGCTCCCTGCATACATTATTTTGGTTATCCTTGCAACCACCCTGTGAATTAAGGGTTGTATCTAAGGTAGTCCTACTCTGAGTAGGCCCATTAAAAGATAGTTGTGCTCATTCATTTCAGTGGGTCTACTGTGAGCAAAACTAACATTGGATCTGGCCTACAGGCTGTAATGATTGTTCCTTTGAGGACAAAGGACTGAAACCGAGCAGTGCCTAAAAAGCAGGGGGAGGGAACTCTTTGGAGTCTGAGGGCTGCATTCCCTTGCAGGGAACTTTCTGGATGCCACATTTATTTATTTATTTATTGCATGTATAGCCTACCTTTTTTCTCCAAGGAGCTGTACATTGTTCTCTCCCTCCTTATTTAATCTGCACAACAGCCCTGTGAGGTAGGCTAGACTGAGAGGCAGCAATTGGCCCAAGGTCACCAAGTGAGCTTCATGGCTGAGTGAGGATTTGAACCCAGGTCTCCCAGTTCTTAGTCCAACACCACGTTAGCTGTGCTGGGCGTGTCCAGCAGCAAAAGTGGGCAGAGCAACAGATGTAGAGTAGGCAACACCCCAGCCATGCAAAAGCCAGAGGTTTCATTACTCCATCCACACAAGGAATTATTGCAGCTGAAGGATGCATTCCAGCCAGGCAAAAACACTTGTGAAGGGTGTGAAGCAGGGCTAGTGAGGGGTGGGGTCTGGGGAGGGGTCTTAGCTTGGGGAAGGTCACAAGGGCTGGATAGAGAGGCTTGGAGAGCCACATTCAGCCCCTAAGCCTGAGGTTTCTCACCCCTGACAGAAAGTCCCCCAGCAAGTTCATAGAGGAGACAATATTGGAACCTTGGTCAACAGCTCAGGTTTTGCACCATGCAAATAAGACTTCCATTGTGCACTCCCTCCTCTCCTAGTCTTCACATGCACTATTTGATTGAACATAAGTCTGGTTTGGAAGTTACACTAAACCCACCGTTTAGCTCCATATGAGGAACAAGCCTCTAACTTCAGTACTCTCAGCTCCCCTCTCCTCATCCAGTCCAGCCACAAGGAAGAGATTGGAAGTGTCCACTTCCCTGTTTAAGCTCACTGTGATGTGTTGTTATCTCCAAAGCTGAAACTGTGGTTTCTTTTAGACTATGGTTCATCAAAACAGGTCAAGATCAGAAATCATGGTTTAGCCATGGCTTGTTTCAATAAAGTTTAAAGTTGAAACTAAACATAATTTGTCCAAGTTTGTATGTAGCAGCGAACTGTGGTTAGGTTAAACCAAGATGCTTCCCATCTCCTCTGGCATGTGCTCGGGGAGCAGGGGCACTCGAGCTCATGGCTTGATCAAGCTTGTTCACATAGTGCTAAGTTCAGTGATAAGTGTGCACCAGGGCAATGGCAAATTGTGGTTTCTCAAGAGCATGGAAATAAGGCAAGCAAGAGGAAGGAGAGTGTGCACAGGCACAACAATCTTTGTGTAACTGGTCACAGCATGCTTTGGCACTATGTATGAATAGGGACTCAGTCTCCTAACCACTACATTACACCAATTATAACATGTCAGTTATTCTTACCCTCCTTCTTCTGAGTACTTGTGTGCAAATGATAAGATGTCTGACGCTCGTCCGCTGCCATCACAGATCACAACAGGAAGTGGCGGCTCTTCACGCAGGCATTCCAGGACGATGGATATCACATTGGGACCACCTTCGACTATCAGTCCAACCACAGGGACCCCCTGCCCCAGCCCTGTAGGACAAACCAAGCAGGCCATTAAACACCAAGTGAATGTTTTGAAAGAGTGGAAACTTCAGATTCTCAATGAAGCAGGAAGCTGTACAAATACCAGGGCATAAGACAAGGAGAAGCTGCTGAATAATCTGTGAAACTGCACAGTACTTTTGATGAACAGCAGAACCTGCTCGTAAAACTCAACAGAGGGCACAACAGTTACAGTGGCATAGAAATGGCATGTGTTTGTTGTGTAGACATGCTGCCTGCAAAGTGACAGCCATCTAAAGGCTCTCCTAAGGAGCACTACCAGCTGTTTATTGTTAGGATGCAAATAATGGTCGGTCGGCGTTAGAGACGACAGCTGAGCACCCCTTTGCTGTCCCTGCCTCACTGTGATCTCCAGGCATAGGATGACAAAGGGAAGCCCATAGGTCACAGGATCCAGGCAGACTTGGTCACATGTCAGGAAGTTGGAGGACTAAAAGTAGAAAAATAATGATCTTGCACTTGGCATGATATGTCCTCAGGAAGTAGGTGCTTAAATTCAAAATGCTGGGGGTCAGGCAGAGTTATAAGGAGATTAGTCTCAAGATGTAGTAAAAGCTGAACAACAAAAAAAGCAGAAGAAAACCCACATTCTCTTTTTAATGCACATTAGACAAATGGGGGAGAGAACACTTTGAGCACCATATCCCTGCTTCCAAACCAGCAATACCCTTAATTTAGACGTCTCTCTACGGAGGGGTGAGAAACCCAGTGGCCCTCCAGATGCTGTGGGATTCCAGTTGCCATCATTCCTGACTCCTGGCCATACTGGCTAATCAGAGTCCAACAAAACCCAGGCCACATTCGCACCACACCTCTACAGCACTTCACTACCACTAAACTGCTGTGGCTTCCCTCAAAGAATCCTGGGAACTGTAGCTTGTTAAGGGTGCTGAGAGCTATAATTCCAAGAGCAATTTAACAACCAATCCCTCTTCCCAGTGAATTCTGGAAATTGTAGCTCTGTGAGGGGAATAGGGGTCTCCTAACAGCTCTCAGCACCCATAACAAAGAATGACTTCCACAATTCTTTGGGGGGCTATTTATAGTGGTATTGTGACCCTGTAAATGTATGGTATGAATGTGACCCTAGAGTGCCACAGGCTCCCCATGCCTCATCCATGGGCCAAGCATTTTGCTGCCTGAGGTGAAAGGCCAGATGGTATGTTCCTTCTCTCTCTCTCTCTCTCTCTCTCTCTCTCTCTCTCTCCATTCCACATATAGAAGCCAGCTGGAGTGGCAGCTGAATCTGGCATCCTGTATTGCACTTTGAGGTGGCAGCTTAGTATAGCGGACCAGAGACAGGCCACGTGCCATATACAGCTCTGCCTTCCAAGAGAAGGGCTCTGGAAGGGCTACCATCTGCTGCCTGAGGTGGACACCTCATTCTGTCTAATGATAGGGCCGGCCCTAAGTAAGCAGAATCACAGGGGCGCTTGGAAGATTGTGGGGCTCAAAAGGTCAGACTTTGTAGCCTCCGGATAAGGAACTCCGACCCCCTGGGTACTTTAATGGACCCTATGCGCACAGAAGTGGTTCATGAGGCAGGTCACCAATATCCCGCTTCCACTGCTGAGCTCCATCAAATAGGCAGTCCATTCACACATAGGTTTTGTTTTGTTTCTTTAATTGCCAATGATTTTAATCCGGAAAATGAACTGCATGAAAAGAGTTGACCCTCCAAGTGCCACTGTTTTGCAGGAGAGATTGAAATACATCAGAACGAATGCTCATTCAAGATTAGACATGGTCTAACCTTTGTACAAGCTTTGAATACTCAAAAATTTGGTCATCCAGAGGAGCCCACAGCTTGGCTACTTTCAGCAGCTACTCTTTGTAAATCAAAAGACGACCGAAATGTATTCAGACACCTCTAATGCCACACCTTGTCTGACCCCTAGAAAGGGGCAGTTATGACACCTGTTCTGCAAAAAGGGGATCTAAAGCTAAAATGTAGTTATGAGTTTGAGGCAGCAGGTGGGTGAAAAAAAGGGTGAAAGTCCCACCTTGGCTTTTGGGCCAAGTAGGGCAAAGGATGCCAGAACCAAGTCCCCCAGGAACTGATGTGTGTCATGATCACTCAGCAATCAGCAGTTTTCCAGCTGGATGTAACCTGTGCTGGGTCAGAAAGGTGGAGGAAAACTGCGCTTACTTAGTCCCCAGGGACACTCTGGGCATGCTCAGAGGCACTCTCACCAGCTGGCATAAGAATGATAAGAGGAGCCCTGCTGTATCAGGTCAATGGTCCAATAATAATAATAACAACAATAACAACAACAACAACAACAACAATAATAATAATTTTTATTTATACCCCATCCATCTGGTTGGGTTTGCCCAGCCACTCTGGGCGGCTTCCAGCAGAATATTGAAATACAATGACTCATCCAGTATTAAAAGCTTCCCTAAACAGGGCTGTCTTCTAAAAGTTAGATAGTTGTTTATTTCTTTGGCATCTGATGGGAGGGCGTTCCACAGGGCAGGTGACACTACCGAGAAGGCCCTCTGCCTGGTTCCCTGTAACCTCACTTTTTTGCAGCGAGGGAACCGCCAGAAGGCCCTCGGAGCTGGACCTCAGTGTCTGGGCTGGATGATGGGGGTGGAGACGCTCCTTCAGGTATACTGGGCCGAGGCTGTTTAGGGCTTTAAAGGTCAGCACCAACACTTTGAATTGAAGGTCCTCTTCACCATTGCTGTCGCCACTTGGTAGGCTCAATGTTGAGCTCTAACCCATGTCCTGTCGGATTCAGAATGAGTTTTCTGCCACCGGTGCTCCAGCCGTCTCAGCGATTGTTTCATCGCCCTTAGCTCTACGGAAAACCACGGGGCTGTCCGGGCTCCATGCAATCGGAGAGGGCGCTTCGGAGCCAGACAGTTGATAGCCCTGGTTAACTCTGCATTCCAGCAGGCCACCAGGGAATCAGCTGAAAGGCCATCAACATGGGATAACACATCCCCTTCCACTCTCTGGAAACCATTTGGATCCATTAAGTGGCAGGGGCGGACCATCAGAATTGGTCCCACCGCTCTGCAGAGGGGAAGGGGCGCAAAGAAGTCCAGTTGCACCAGGAAGTGATCCAACCATGGCACTTCTTTTGTTTTGCTTTTACTTAGTGTCAGATCACCCACATCCATAGAGGTGAACACCAGGTCTAAGGCATGTTCACGACTATGAGTTGGGCCAAACTTATTCAGGGATGGCCCCATGGAGGCCATGCTTTCCACAAAGTCCAACGGCCTGCTTCTGAGGATCAAGCAGGAAGTATTGTTGTTCCACAGCGCTGGTATTCAGCAGCCTGCTGCTTCTGAACAAGGAGGCTCCATAGAGTCATCGTGGTGAGAAGCCACAGACAGGCCTCATCTCCTCTTCCATGAATTTCTCTTATCCATTTTTAAAGATAACTAAGCTCTCCTCACATCTTGTCGCAACAAACTCCATATTTATGTCCCAAAATGACCACCTCTCATTTTCATGGGCTAAGCCACACTTCCAGAATTACAGGAGAGGGAGAGAAACACCTCCCTAACCATATTTTGGGATTGAGCCTGGGCACCAGAGCAGGGTCTGAGCCTGAGCTGGCAAGTCATCCTATGTGCCCAGCAGATGCCTCCACCTTTCTGCCAGAATTGCCAACAAATGCAGCAATTAGCTTCCATGCACAGTTTTTAATATGGGTCTGGCAGTAGAAGGCCTGTTAGTTTCGGTATGTTTTCAGATTCAGGGCACTGATTTCACAGGCAGTGGTGTAATTCAGTGTACAAAGAACAGAGAAAGAAAGAGGACCCATTCTATTTATACAGGATATATTGCCTCAGACCACCAGTGCGCTTGCACATCTACAGAAGACGGAACGTGCTGGCAGCTGAGGCCAATAAACAAATAAATGTGCACTTACAAGTCAATACATATAACATGTGGGTGCAACAAATGTGTGTTTACCAGCCATGGGCGTCATATAGGCATCCATGGCTGGAAACTGGCATTTCCCATGATTCCTTGCTGCATTTGCTCAGGGTGATACACCTGCATTCACCACCACGAATACAGCCCACTCTGCCAGCCACTTTCATCACTCTTGGGGAGCGGTGGGCAAGCGCATGGGCAGGGGATGCAAAGCGGGAGTCGCCAGCACCTGCCCTCTGACGTTGTGTCCCCACAGAAAGTGAGGAAAGATGCCCATGCTCTTCCTGTTGGACTTCTCCCAGTAAGGTCCGGTGCTGGCCCAAGACATTTTGACATCTCAGGTGAACCACAAAATGCCCCCCTCCAGGGAAGAAGGGGGAGTGAAGCTCTGCATTAAGCACAAGGGGGGGGGGGAATAAGGATCCAAGAGTGATGCATTTCTTGGGGGGCAGATCTGCTGGCCCTGTGGATCCTGCTGCCTCATTGCTGGCTTGGCCCTGGTAAGGTCTATTGATCTTCTACGGATTTTTGATAGGGGGTTATACCCATGAGGTTATTCTGCACTCAGCAGTGACTGTTTTGTGAATGAGCTATATCTCTCTGGTCAACTTACGTGTGTTGATTTTTTGGAGTGAGATGTGTTTCTCCAGCTGGCGCCTCAGTTTCACTTCTGCCCCGTATTTGCCAAAGGTGCCATTGTCGGCCAGGATGAAGTGCGTATGGGAACTGTTGAGCACAGAGAGTTTGCTTAGTGGGTTTGACATGGTTTGGTAAACTCTTGTCACCTGTCAAAAAGAAAAGGGCATTTTTAATTTAAAAAGAAAATAGAAACAAATAAAAACTGGGTCATATTTGCACTTGCATCTGGATTCTGGGAATATTGGACTTCAACTAGCTTAAACAGTAATTTCATCTCCTTCAGGAATCTTTAGGAACTGTAATCAGGGAGCTAGAGATCTCTCAAAAACCTTGCCAAACTAGAATTCCCAGAATCCTTTGGGGAGGCAAACCATGGCAGTTATTCATTTACTTGTTTTTTGCCCTGTAAAGTTCTCGGCCATCACACAGCACCCCCATTCTTCTATTTTCTTTCTTCTTTTGAAGTAGATTAAGCTGCCTCCCCATATCTAACACACTAAACACTCTTCCACACGGGCTCTGAATTGCTTGGCATTTTCATGGCACTTTAAAGAGGGTTTGAAGCATTTCATGTACGTTATGTCAGCAGCCCTTCCTCACTTGCAAAGTAGGCCAGCATTATTATCTTCTTATTGCAAAGGGAGGGCAGAAAGGTTCTGGCTTGCTGAAGGCCTTCTTGTGAATTTGTGGGTGTGTGAGGTAAAGTTGAAGCTAAGGATCTCACTGCTCAGCCAACACTGATATAAAGCTAAGTTGGTATAAAACTGTTTACAATGTGGACCTCCCCTCTGGACACTGTTTCCAGTGAAGCCACATTCAGAAAGTGAAAGACAGCTTAGTGTCAAAGGCTCCTGTCTTTGGAGTAGTAAATGGCAATCTCAGTGGCCCAGATGGACACAGTGGTACCTCTGTTGCCAACGAGATCCATTCTGGAGCCCCGTTTGCAACCTGAGCAGAACACAACCTGCGTCTGCGTGCGTCGCGATTCGCCGCTTTTGCGCATGACGGCATTTTGAGAGTCTGCGCATGCGGCGAAACCCGGACATAACCCGTTCTGTTACTTCCGAGTTGCTGCGGGACGCAACCTGAAAAGATTTAACCCGAAGTGTCTTTAACCCGAGGTATGACTGTATACAGTCGTACCTTGGTTGACGAACGCCTTAGCAGTCGAACATTTGGATTCCCAAACACTGCAAACCCAGAAGAGAGTGTTCTGGTTTGCGAACATTCTTTTGGAAGCTGAATGTCTGATGGGGCTTCTGTGGCTACCGATTGAGCACAGGAAGCTCCTGCAGCCAATCAGAAGCTGCGCCTTGGAAGTTGAACGTTTTGGAAGTAGAACGGACTTCCGGAACGGATTCCGTTCAGCTTCCAAGGTACGACTGTAGCTGTCAGCCACTGGGTAGCTCTTCATTCTGTCTGGGGTGCAAAGGGGAAGAGTGAAGTTGGAGGCAGACGTTTGCTAGCTGCAGCTTGTCATACAGGCATAAGAAAAATGCAGCTGTTGAATTCTCCTCTTCTACCCCAGCTATCCGAGCCATAAGACTCCAAACACTAAGATTTACATTCTGCTTTTTTCTGCACACAAGAGACCTAATACTAAAGCACTAGATGAATGAAATCCAGCCATACTCAGAGTTGCACCTGGCCTGCTCCTCTGGCACAGCGGCAAGGAGCAGATTGCTTTCATACTAAGCAGTGTCCCGTTTATGTCTGAAAAATTCAGGGAGACTGTGGTTACCATAAATGTGGATTTGACAATGCATAATGTCATTGTTGCATGTGTTTGTGCATAAACCTATTCTGTCCCACTGCCAAATTAATCTGCATCCCCACCCCTTCTCAAACTTCCATGAATATTTGCATATTCATACACCACATACTTTGGAATATTTATTTCCTTTCAAAATAAACATTTCTTTTAAAACAGATTAAACTTTAAAGATGTGTTTCAAATTGCATTTTTATATGTTTAGAGACGAGAACACTGTCCAGAGATGTGCAAAATCTGAATTATAAGCCATATTCTGATCCACGCATTTGATTGCAAGTGGAAACGCCTGAGCCCCCCCTTGAGGAGTGGGGAGCTGGGCAGCTGGGGCTCGGTCCATACCCTCATTCATTCCTCAGATGAAAATAGGGACATTTCTCACTCCCCCCCCCAGCCGATCCTCCTTGATCTCCCATTTTTGTCCCGGCTCCCTACAGAGCATTTCCACACACCCCCTTCAGCAACAGGACACAGCACACCCACCCGCCACCATCCTGAGAAAACCCCTTAATCCTGGTTTTATTTTATTTTTTTCTTTGGTAGATTTACAAAAAGAAAAGCACACACCAATAAATAAATGTTAGAAAGGGGCAATATTAAATGCGGCTGCACAAAGCATTGAAAACAACAACAAGACCCCCTGTGCTCTGCTCCTCCTTGTTTCCCGCCCAGGGGGCCCCTGTCCCTCAGAGCTGGCACGTCGCATGGGGCTGGGCCTCTGGGCTGGCGGCTTCTCTTCCTCCTCTATGAGCTGCCCAAGGGAGGAGGCTGGCAGCAGCCCTGGAGAGGCCACAGGCTGCTCCCTCCCTGGCAGCTGCCCCCCCAGTCGCTCCAGAGAAGTGCCGGCTCCTCGTCCTCCTGGAGCTTGGTGGAGCCTTCTCAGTAGTGGCACCCTCCCTGTGGAACACCCTTCAGATGTCAAGGAAATAAAGAACTCCACAGATTTTAGAAGACACCTGAAGGCCACACTGTATCGGGAAGTTTCTAATGTTTGATGTCCCCTAACAACTCTTAGCACCCGTAATAAACTTCAGTGCTTTACATGTATTGTGTGAATGTGGCCTGTGAGAAGGGCCTCCAAAGCTCTGTGAAGATTGCCTCCTCTTAAATGACTGGACATGGTGCTGCATATCTCTGAGCTGGGGAAAGCTTCACCTGTTGATTTCTGCCTGTAACATGGTTGACAAAAGAATGCACAAAAAGTGGCACCCACCATCCTCCCCCTTTCTTCAAAACTCCTGCCCTGACCTTTGGATGCAGCGCTGCATAAGGCGACACAAGCAACCCTTTAATGCTTTGTCTGATTTGCTGATAAGAATCAAGGGATCCCAGCAAATCAAAGGCAGTGAGAACAAGAGAATCTGGCAAAAATCCACAGAATGTGTGGGAACTTACATCTTTCCCAATCAGATCCTCCTTGTTTTCCACAATGCCCCATGGAGCAATTCCTATGGCACAGATGCGTCCTCTCGACTTGGAAGAATGATCTTTCAAGGCATCTCCAACGTGGCGAATGACACCTACAGGAGGGATCGAGTCTGTTAGAGTCTTCCCTGGGGGGCAGCTGCATACATCACAGAGGGAGACAGAAAGAGCCTTCTCCAGTAAAAACACCCCCTTAATTTCTCATTATTAGGATACTCCAGTGAGCACTTGCTATGACTCTGCTTTAATGGAAGAGACACATAAACCTGGGCCCTTACTTTACTGGTACCATGTTCTTCAGTGTTTTCAGGAAGGTTGCTTAAAAGGTTTTAAATGCACCAAATCTTTAGAAAGAACTGAGCACTTTAAGCCTCCACCCAGCAAAAGTGAGTCTTGACTTATTCCCAATTAAAGTGATGGAACTTATTAACTTAACTGGGACTGAGTCTCATTCCATTTCAGTTGTGTGCATGGATGGGCATGCCAGAGTCACAGCTCATTAAAAGTGTGCTCTCACAGTCACCCTCCCAGCCTCCCTCTATCACACGCATGCACAGGAGCACAATGAACCCTGCCTTATCAAGCAACCAGTCTTGGCGGTCTGGGTTCCACTGGCCAGGTTCTTCACATAACCTGCAAGGTTATGACTTTTCTTCCACCTTTGTATGTGACACTCCACTTTTTGCCCTGACTCAGTCTGTTTTGAGGTGGTTTAGTATTTTAAAACTCAAAAGTTGCCAATAAGAAGATCCACATGGACAAAGGTTTAATATAAAAAAGCACAGGATGTCATCGTTTCGTTTTGTTCTATGAGGTGTCCCACGCAAAACTGAAAATGGTATAAAAATCTCTTGTTACTGTGTTGTCTGTTGAACCTTGACTACCGGCTGTTGGAAACAGACAGGGTTCTTAAACGGGGATTTATACAGCTCTCTAGGCATGCGGGTGGCGCTGTGGGTAAAACCTCAGTGCCTAGGACTTGCTGATCTCATGGTCGGCGGTTCGAATCCCCGCGGCGGGGTGAGCTCCCGTCTTTCGGTCCCAGCTCCTGCCCACCTAGCAGTTCAAAAGCACCCCTAAGTGCATGTAGATAAATAGGTACCGCTTTATAGCGGGAAGGTAAACAGCGTTTCTGTGTGCTGCGCTGGTGCAGGCTCGCCAGAGCAGCTTCGTCACGCTGGCCACGTGACCTGGAAGTGTCTTCGGACAGCGCTGGCCCCCGGCCTCTTAAGTGAGATGGGCGCACAACCCTAGAGTCGGACACGACTGGCCCGTACGGGCAGGGGTACCTTTACCTTTCCATACAGCTCTCTGGCAAGGCTCCTAGCACAGGCCAAGGGAGGAGGGGAAAGGGGATGGAAGGCTGCATTGTTCTTAAGAGCACACAGCACACAGCACAGTTAATTCATTCTGCGTGAAAATGACACAGTTACAGCCCCTTGGATTAAATCCCTGCTCATCTCTCTCCTGCACCCCGGCAAGAAAACATAGTTTTCATCAGCCAAAGGTCAGCATATAAATAAGCAGGCCAAGAGTGCACTTCTTACCTGTACTGACTCCCCCGGTGAAGATCCAAGCCCCTGTGGTCATGGCGGCCTTGATGAGGCCCTTCCCAAAGACTTGCTTCAGCTTGGGTTGCAGCTCGAAGTTCTGCAGTCCCCCGTGGATGGATATTAGGAGCTTGGGCAGTTCCAGCTGCCAGTCTTTCACCATCAGGTGGAGCAGCGAGTCTGGCTTTGTGTCATATGACACTCGGATGTACTGCAAGGCAGGTGGACACAAACAGCTTAGCAGCTGGGATCAGCTTACTTAAAGGATCTCTTTACCCCATCCATGCCTGCTCTTTGTAAGTGCCACTTAACGTCTGCAAGAAATTTATCCTTCAGTGTGGCAGCACTGTCAACTCTGGAACACCCTGTCCACCGATATTAGGCAGGTGCCTTTGCTGTCTTGCTTTCGGTGCCTGCTAAAAACTTCTTGGCCAGATATGTAGTTTTATTATGTATATTTGTTGCAAAACTGCTGGTTTTACTTATGTTTTGATAAATGTTATGTATATTGGTTTTCTGAGCTGTGATTTTAATAGTATCTTAAAAGAATATTTCATGTCGTTTTATGTAAACCACTTAGAGGGTTTTGTTGATTAAGCAGCATATATGTATCTCAATCAGATCCAAAGTTCACCAAGTTTAGCTTCCCATACGGGGCAAGCAGGTGAACACAAAGCAAATCCATGAAGGCCATGAGCCTCTCCTGATGTTTCTCCCCAACATCTAGCATTTGGAGGTACACTCCCTCTGAATATGGAGGTTTGGCCAGCTAATGCAACTAACAGCTATTGATCGATCACTCAATTCCCTTTTAAAGCCATCAGAGTCACTGGCCAGCAGCAGAAAGGAAAGTATGTGTTGTATGAATAAATATTTTCTATTGTCTATCCTAAATCCACTGCTGTTCTTTTTTATTTGATGGCCCCGAGCATAATGCAATGCAGAGTTTCATGACAGGTTTTAGCTGAGATTCTGGCATTGCAGGGGGTTGGACAAGATGACCTTTGGGGTCCCTTCCAGTTCTACGATTCTATGATCATTCTAAGATACTGCTACTCTGCACGTGCGCAGGCGAATCAGAGGGACACAGCAAAGGTAGCAAAGACAGGCTTGCAAATCAGTAATGCAAGATAAACAGCAAGGCGTCTTGTGGCACCATAAAAGACCAAGCGAATGTTTCAAGAGTAAGAGGGGGAGGGGGAGGAGCTCAGCTCCCTTCCAAAGAGACAAGGTGCCTTTGCCCAGTCTAAACAGAAGGTGGACTATGGGGGACAGGACTGTGCCACTTTTGATGATACAATTGATAGCTGTAACAACAGCAAAAACGCATCTCTAAATCCAGATGTAAGGAAGAAGGGGTTAATCGACCCTTTCCCCTCCATTTGCTATCTGGAGGATTCCCCTATCCTTGCTTACTGGGAAGCCTCCTTTTATCTTCACTGCTTCACAAATGTCAGCAGTCTTAACATTTTGGGCTTCCCTCAATGTGGTCTAGTTGCAAAGGAAGAATCCACTTTCCCAAACTCACTTTAAACAAAAACTGGAATCTGGTCTAATAAATAATAATAATAATAATAATAATAATAATAATAATAATAATAATATCATCTATTTATTTTTTATACCCTGCCCATCTGGCTGGGTTTCCCCAGCCACTCTAAGGACATTCCCCTTGCCAGGATTCGGAAATCTGTGCCTCTCTTCACTGGGCTCTATTGTCTCTATTGGTGAAATAGAGGTTACCACATACCATGGACTTGTTGGTGTGGCCTCCACCTTGGAACTCAAGATTTCCATAGGCATCGGTTGGGAGTGCCTGGGTGTGTTTACTGACAAACCACTTCTCAGGCTGAGTATCCACCTGCTTCGTTGCTTCTTCTTCATTCTTGTTCGCAGTTATACTCGGAGGAATTGGGGTGTGTTGTGTAAGAAGCTGGCCACAGCAGCACCTGAGGGCAAAGAGCAACTGTGAGCCTGCAGCCAGCAGTTGACGTAGAACATTCCCCTCTTCGTGTTTAAAAATCTAATAGGGATGTTGCCCCTTGTGGTGCAGGAGTTTTAGTAGATTAATTAATGGATTGATTTTGCATTTATTTTCATACAAGTAAAAATATGCAGCTTCCTTTGTTTTGGGGTGCTGCACATGGCTTGCAACATCTTAGAATGGATATTCCCTCCTGAATGAGAAAGGGGGAGAATACCTCTTTTAAGACAGTGCTTTCCATCTGCAGTTTTAATGCTGAGTGGGGGTATCCTGACACCTGACTAATCAGTGCACTTTTTCAGGCATTCAGGTTTGGGGGTTTTTTAATTAAAAAAATTGAAGCAAATCAGTTAGACCCTGAGGAGGGAATAAAAATCATGTATCAGAGCATGTTTTGGGGCGAAAATGGTATGCTTATCTTCTGCCAAGTTCCATGCAGCACTGCACACACAAGCACATACACAGAAAACTGTCAGATCTGCTTATACCATCTAGAAGTCTGCCCTTTCTCTCTCAGTTATAAGGTGCCATGGAAGGTTTGCAGCTGGGGCTCCAAGAAGCCAGACTCCAGCATCTTTCCTTCTGAATCACTGGCAGCCTGAGCTCTCTGCTTCAAGGGTACCACGGAGGCTGCAGAACCAGCCTGCCTGAGCAGCCTGTCAGCTGACCTCGAGGGCCAGTCACAGTTTATAAAGCACTAGTCAAGAGCAAGCTGCCTAAACTTCTGAACACTGCTACTTTAATTATGTAGGATGCTGTCTAAATACCGATTTTTAAAAATAAAATAGCCCCCTGCACCTTTTAGCTGCCTTAGAAATTGCCCCCTGCATGTCTTTTAATGTGTACCTACTTTTTGCCCTCTTGCCCTCTACTCTTGGCTTGGTACACAATACCTGCCTGTTTGGACCAGCTTCCTCCCTTTTTCCACTTGCACTGACTCCAGCTGCCCCCTGATCCTGGAGCCCAGCTGTTTCTGAGCAATGAAAGTGACTGCCTCAAATTCTGGGGAGGGAGAGCACCTGCCCCCCCCCCATTTTCCCATGAGGGCTGCTCCTCCTGCTGCTGACAAAAGATTGCTTGTTTGGTGCGCAAAACCAACATGCAGAAACAGAAGATGGGTCACCTGGTAGCATCTTTGCTGTTGGCAATTATGTAGATACACTCCCTCTTGAAAAAAGTTTTTTCTATCCAAGCTTTTTGACCCTAAGGAGGGAAGGAAGAAAAAAATAATTTGATGTCACATGGTAGATAGTGATGTTTACCTGAAAAAAGGATGTATTTCAAGACTAGTTTACAAAAATGCAGCACATCTTAAGAGCATCTGTTGTGGTGGCTTTTCCCTACCTCCTATTAACCAGAAACAGAGGGGCTCCAAAGATCAAATGTAGTCCTTGCCATAGCTGTCAACTTTTCCCTTTTCTTGCAAGGAATCCTATTCGGAATAGGGGAATTTCCCTTAAGAAAGGGAAAAGTTGACAGCTATGGTCCTTGCATGTGTTAAACTGGGCCCCTTTGATGGGTTGTCCTGACACATGGTAGCAGGTTTGGTTAAATGTGAAATAACAATGATTGAAGGAAGTCAAACGAATCACCCCCCTCCCCAGAAAAAAGAACCACAAATACAAAAGAAAAACAAAAGCAGCATAGTATATCTTGACGAGACTTAAACCAGCTAAGCAGAGTGCTTAACTTTAAGACTGTTAGGAAAGTCACATTTTACATTGTACTATGGAGACGGAGTCCTGCGTTAAGTTCTACTACTACAAGTAGGTTGGGTTAAGTTAGGTGAATTCAATTTATACATTGCTTCCCACTTTAAAAAAAGTCTGGAACCATTTTACAACCAAAGTATTTTTTAAAAAACACTCAGTAAGAATCACATAAGCAGTATGTAAACAAAACAGCCACCAGAGTTAGCAGTACAGTGTCATATCATTGGTGCTGCTCAAATGCCTAGGAAATGTCTTTGTTAGCACCAGAATTATAATACAATTATGATAACATTGGTGCTAGGTGGGCCTCCCTGGGAAGAGCATTCCATCAACCGGGTGAGGTGGGGGCTACTGCAGAGAAGGCCTGTTTTCTCATTGTCCCCCTCTGGGCCTCCCTCAATGGGGGCACGCAGAGAAAGTCCTTAGGATCCGGGCAGAATCCTATGGGGGAAAGGTATATTATATAGCAGGTAGGAATACAAGACACTGCCTTATATACCAGGCCAGATTATTTGTCTAACTAATGCATACCCTCCAACATTTCTCCGATGAAAATAGGGACGTCCAATTCCATAATGATAATTTTACTATTTATACCCCACACATCTTGCTGGGTTGCCCCAGCCACTCTGGGCAGCTTCCAACGTATTTTAAAACATAACAAAACATTAAACATTAAAAAAACATCCCTATACAGGATTGCCTTCAGATGGCTTGGGGGTCAGATAACTCCATACCCTTCAACATTTCTCCACTGAAAATAGGGACATCCTAAGGAAAAGTGGGACATTCCGGACTCAAAACAGAAACTGGGATGATGTCTGTAAATCTGGGACTGTGCCTGGAAAATAGGGACCCTTGGAGGGTCTGCTAATGTATTGCTTTCTCTGATGGGCAGAAGCTCCCCTGAGTCCTAGGAGAGGGCAGAAAAGGCTCTTGCCTTTTCCATTGCCTGCTTGTCTGAGTCTTCTAACTGGAATGCCAGGGGTTGAATGTGGGGGCTTCTGCACACAAAGCATGGCCTCTGGCACCGAGCTATACAGTACTGGCTGCTGACAGATAGACCTACATCTGGAATCAAAGCAAACCCATAGAGCAGCCTCTGCCAAACTGTGCCCTCCAGCCTGGCCCAGCTGGGGTTAATGGAGTTGTACAGGTATAAATGGACAATTCTCCCAATGGAGAGATGTAGAGCCCCCAAGGGCCAGTATTGGGACCTGCACATTTTAACTTGTTCATAAATGATCTAAAGTTAAGGGGTGAGCAGTGAGGTGGCCAGGTTTGCAGATGGTACCAAATTGTTCAGGGTGGTTAAAACAAAAGAGAGATTGTGAAGAGTTCCAAAAGGACCTCTCCAAACTGAGAGAATGGGCAGTAAAATGGCAAATGCAATTCAGTGAACCAGGAACAAGATTTGGGGCCATAGTCAACAAAGATGTTAAACCAGTGCGCACCATGGATAATTTTTGCTATTAACTTGCACAGAAGAAGGAAGAAAGAGTATGTCCCCAGATTCCAGTAATCCAAACCATTCACTATCCCAAACTAGGATTCCTTGTTCTGTGTTTTCCCAAATGGCGATGTTTCTAAACCCAGGCGCTTGGGAGCACTTCTGGGAACAAAAGTAGCCCAGACGAGGTGGTCACAGGTAGCAAAAGCAGAGTGTATAGGTAGCTTCTGCTCCGAGTGTGGGGGTGCACCTTCTGTTCATAAAGAAATACCATTGTTTTCTCACTGCCTGGGATAGATAAGACATTTACACATGATGTGGTATAGAAATATAATTTTCTCCTTTCTGGGCAGCAGGAAAGAGGTTTTACTTACTGCCCCAGAATAATTTTGGAAGGTTTATCCATGACTAAAATATCTCTGAATCTATTACCTGAAGACTATGGCATGTGAATGGGGTGGAAATGGGATAGGATTTTCTGGGCCCAGAAGACTATATATGTAGATTGGGTCCTGCTACAGTTAGCAAAGGTGGCTCAAATATGCATAAAATGGATATCACATACAAATTTGAACCCTCTTTTCCCAGGTGCAGACAGTGTCAAAAATCAAGCAGGGGTCACACACAGGTAACGAGAGGCCCAAAGACAGAAAATCAGCAGGTAAATCATTCCCCATAATTATAGCTCCATACATATCATTCCAAAAAGCTTACTCTGCTTATTATCTGCCGGTGAAGAGGTCCTTTGGGAACTCTTTACAGTCTCTTTTAACAAAGCTGTTAAAAATGCATGCAATGCTGACCACAAAATCTCCTCTAGTGCCGACCTTAAACCATGCAAAGATCTCAGGTTTCGTGATTTGCCAACTAGTTGTGTTTCTGGAAGTCTTTCACCAGCGGATATTAGGCTGGCGATACAAACATTCCATGCAAGACTATGCCTGGAGTTTCAAATAGAGGAGTGTCAAAAGTGACTTAAAATTTACAGCGATTCTGCTCAGATGCTCAAGCTTGGATAAATTCAAGATCTAAATGCAGACATACCTCGTTTTATTGTGCTTTGCAGATAATGCTCCTCACAAGGACACGGGTGCAGCTGCAGCAGCCCAGCCTCCCACACCCCGACTGCCGCCCCTCTTCTGGCCATGGGAGGGGAGCTGGCTAGGGCTGGAGCCGGGTTCCCCCCTCCCCCTCTGCAGCCAGGGTGGCCTGGCTTAACAGACTGCACTGTCTTGGAAATATGACGTTCAAATGCCCTGGGAAACAACTTTCTCACTTTACTGTGATATTTGCTGCACTGTATTGTGGTGGTCTGAAACCAAACCCGCAAGATCTCTGAGGTATGCCTGCAGTTTAAAAGCAACCTTGTGTTTCTTTGTTGTGGGTATTTAGGAATACTTCATAATAAATATATCATTCCCCCCTTTTCTTCATTTTTGAGCAGAAAGGATTTGAAATACCCACTCAGCTCCTTGGGCCAGTCACTATCTCCTAGCCTAACCTGCCTCACAGGCCTGTTGCGAGGACAAAATGGGAAAGGGAGAGGAAGAGGTCCACCTTTATCGTTTTACATAATAACAACAAAAACCTATAAACACTTGTGTTTATACCAGCAGCATTCACCCACCCTTGAGAACCCCCATACAGGGGTGTAGCGCAGGGGATGCCAGAGGGGCCATGGCCCCAGGCATGGATTTTTGAGGGGGTGCAAAGCAGGAGCACTGGGGCATTGGCATGGGGACGTCTGGTTTTGTGCCCGTCAAGTGCCATGTCAGCTGGTCAGGCTCTCCCCTGCGCAGGTGGGCAGGTGGCACAGCACAGCCCTGCTTGGTTGCTCTGGCAGTGTCAGCAGCGAGGGCTGGGGTGCTGGGGTGGGCTCCTTCACCCTCCACGCTCCACCCGGTGGGGTGCATACACCCCTGGCATGCCCACCCGCCAGTCTGTGTGCGTGCACTGGTCTGGCACATGTGTGCCTGTGAAGGACACCTTGAGCTCTTGCAATACTGCTGCCCCCATATTACCACAGCTAATCACCCCTCCACACACATTACCAACCACCCCCCAACTGCTACATTTCCCTAGAAGAAACAATAACACATGTGGAGATTGGACCATAACAACCCTCCAGTCATGGAGCACACAGGGAACATTCCCTCCTACTCCAACACTTTAACTGTTGCACCACAACATACACATTGTTGTATGCATTTTTGTATAAAGCACACATTTAAAACAATTCCCCTCAATATAATACATTTTTGTACATTATTTTCACTGATGCATGCATTTCGTGCACATTTTCCCCGAATCTATTTCCCCTTTTAAAAGAAGCATTCCTACGTTGGAGAACTGCATCACAAAATTTGGAAAAATTCAAATGTTAAAGAACAGCTGTTTTGGTGTGCATATATACAGTCTTAGAGAAATGACATCTTCTTGGTTTGGCTTCACCTCTACCCAGTAGTGGAATGCCCAGGGGATGTTCTGCAAGATGAAGTCTTCTTGGGCTCTCCAGGAAGACGGCTAGCCGTAGCTCCCTGGATGTTTGGGGAAACTAAGTATCCTTCCAGCAGGAGCCTTTGCATGAAAGAACTCTGAAAGGATTATGACAGATTAATGGCAGTGTTCAGGGTCTTACCCTGCTCAACAGGAGAGGAAAAGATGTAGCACAGCCAGCAAGGTCACTATCAGCCGCGACACCAAATTTTATACCAAAGTTTAAGCCACTTTGGAAGTGCATCTCGGGTCAGTGGTTAACAATGGTCTGTCCTCTTGTGTCAGCATCACCATCATCATGCGGCTCCCAAGAGGATGCAACTGGAACCTCTTTTGTTGAATTTCTTACTAGCTGGCTGTTTTTGATGTACAGAGTGGAGGCGGCTCAACCATGAAGCTTCCCTTGGGCTGCCATGTAAAGGCCAGGGAATAACTGCTTGCTTGGATGATGCATGCAGGCTAGAAGGACAAACTCACATGGGGTGGCCCCTTCCCTTCCAGAATTAAAAGCAAGCCAGCGTTTGAGGATCTGCATGGTTCTGACACCAGCTGCCTGCCACTTTGTGCCTCCTGCCACCTCCACCTCCTGCCCCCTGGCAACAAGGGTGGGGGGGTTGGTTTTCCCCCATCAGAATCTATTGCAGGACCCCACCAGATCCTTTTACGATGCTCAAGGGAGGGTAGAAATATATGGCATGAGAAACATGCAGGGTGGGGAGGGGGTTACCTCCTTAAATAGGAACCATGGCCAGTTTTGGAGACAATATACTTCCCCCATGAAATAACTTTGGAGAAAAGCAAATTTTGTTTTGTGTTTTTTTAGCACCAATCCACAAATAGGTACCCAAAGTCACAATTCTAGTCATGAATCTTTCCATTGAAATCTGCTTGGATCTTATGGCCCCTCCAAAAATATTCTAGCAGCTGACACCAAATATTTTTCAAAGGTGTGTGCATGTCCTCATTTAGTTACCACCCAAATTACAATTTAAAGACACATTTGGATATTTCCTGGTCAGGAGAAGGTTCACAAGAATTTCAGAGGAAGCAAGCAGCATTTCAACAACTTCTGAAAAATTGTGTTTGTCTCCACACATTTATGACTTACGGAGAACAGTCTATTTTGTTATTTAGTCCAGTGGATGTTGTCTGCTTCTTGCCTACACTGATTGTCCTATTGGGAATTTTGAGTCAATGAAGAAATTATCCATTCACATCTGGAATGAGAACTGACTGACTAAATTTTGCCGAGCAAAATCAAGGTAAATTTGGAGGTTCCTTCCAAGGAGAAATATTGGAAGAATTTAAGATAAGCATGAATTTTGTTTGGAAGACTGTGGCTATTTCCCAATATGTGGTGGTGGTCACTGCACGTCCCTGGCAAACACCAATGAGGTCAGGGTTTTTAAATCCTAGAGACTGGAAGGGGCTATAGATTTGGGGAGGTGTTGCAACACCAAGGTCTCATTCCAGCATTCCCACCTATATTCATGAAAGCATCTTTAGCATGCTGGCCTCTAAGCTTCACTGCTGCTCTATCCTATCTTCTCTGGCAACTTCTTTCATAGTAATTCTGCCAGATTCAACACACCCAAAGGTAAATCACTGCAGCTCTTGCACCCTCTTTTTCAACATCCAAAATTACATATTTCATCATCATCTTGATAAACGAAATGCACGTAAATAAGTTTCAGTGGCAATGATGAAATAACATGGAATTTGAAATAAGTCAGCCTACCTGTTATTCCACGGAACATTTTACTTTGAAGAATGGAAAGATGGTGGACACTGAACAGAGATAACCAGAATTAAAGTTTAAGCTTTCCCCCCACTTTCCTTTCTATTGCTTACAGAGTTGTTTAATCTCCTCTAAAGGCTAGGACTCCCAGTCTTTCTGAAGTCCACCAGAATCCTCACTTTAAGAAGAGTGTCTCATATGATAAGCATGTGAGTTGATTCTTTGTTCAAACCAGTCTCATGACTCTTTTCGAAGGTAATCCTTTAGACGTCCCATGACTCTTCATCTCCCTGCCCGGAGGGAGTTTCCATCTCATGGCAGAACGAGGCACAACATACTGACTTTGATAGCACCCAAATCTCCAATTTGTTAAATCTTCTTTCCCTTTTCCAAACAAGTGGCTTAGAGCAACTTGTAAGAATGCTGGCTCAACAGAAAAGGCCAGCTGGATTTTGGAAGCTTGCAACTTCTAATCTGAAACACACCCTCTCTGTTCTGCTGAAATTTCACCACTATCTGCATAATTGGGACAATTGGACCTAATAACCCTTTATGGGGTCCTCATTAGGTGCACAGCTCAACATTCTTTGGGAAAAGGGGAAAGGAGGGCATATAGCATCAATTCTATCTAATCCTTTTTTGAGCAAAATGAACTTGGGCTGGATGTCAACATGAAAAGCAGTCAACAGGCCATACAACTGGGAACAACCACACATAACCCGCCCTCATACAGCATCATTACTGCTGTGTGGCTGAGCTGGTTTTGGAATATGGCTGCCAACTTTAAATAGCAAGAGACAGCCTTTGGTGTTGGCATAGTTGTTATCGCTCCTACAGGGAATGGTACAAAAAGAAATATATTGGCTTGAGCTGCACCCAATACCAACCAGGAGTGCCAGCTTGGCCCTGCCACCATGGGTGCCTGGGGCCATGGGTGCCATGCAGCATGCATGGCCCTGGCACTGAAATTTGTGGTGTCTGGCACCTTCATGGGGAATTTTGTGGGTGCTTGGGCATGCAGGGCTCTAGCACCTATGATACTGATTCATAGAATCATAGAATCATAGAGTTGGAAGAGACCACAAGGGCCATCGAGTCCAACCCCCTGCCAAGCAGGAAACAGGGCACTGATCTTCTGTCTAGCTCAGTACAGTGGTACCTCAGCTTAAGTACTTAATTCGTTACGGAGGTCTGTTCTTAACCTGAAACTGTTCTTAACCTGAAGCACCACTTTTGCTAATGGGGCTTCCTGCTGCCGCTGCGCCGCCGGAGCCCGATTTCTGTTCTTATCCTGAAGCAAAGTTCTTAACCTGAAGCACTATTTCTGGATTAGTGGAGTGTGTAACCTGAAGCGTATGTAACCTGAAGCGTATGTAACCTGAGGTACCACTGTATTGTCTACTCTGGCTGGCAGCAGCTGTCCAGGCAGATATCTACCCTTGGCCTGCTCCCTTTGAAGTGGAAACACTAGGGGACTGGACCTGGGACTATTTGCATGCAAAGCCTTAGCCACTCCTGTGTGTACACAAGCCCAAAGTTCAATGCAGATCTTTCCAGCTAAACAATCACAAACTACATCTCTGTTCCTCAATAACCTGCTTCTCAGGGTTGTTGTGAGTATTAGGAGGTGGACACCAAGCCCCTTGTGGGTAGGAGTGGGGATTAAAACGTAGTAAATAAATGCACAATATCACGTGGGAACATATTGCTCAGAACACAGACATCAGCAGCTGCTAGTTGCCCCAGATGCTCAGACAGCCGATAGGCGAAGGCTGCCCCCTATTCAGCAGAATTATTGCCTTGCATGACACTTCCCTTAAATGCAACAATCCCTTACACCCAGCACTACTCCAACAATATTCTAGACTCTGGTTAGCAAAGCGTGTTTCACTTGCAAACATAGCATCCTCCTGGGGAGAGGACCCATAGCTCTTCATGGTGACATGAAGCTGCCTTAGGATGACCCAAACTTTTGGATCACCTGGTCCACTGCCTACCAGTCTGGCTGACACTAACTCTCTAGGGGGCATAGGTCTTCCCCAGTTCTGTTACCTGAAATCTATTGTGGAGCTGTCAAGGCATGTGCTGTACTCAGGCTACATACTCCACTGTTGAGCTATCACTTTTCACTTCCTTGGCATTGGCAGACAGAAGGTTCTCTACTAGCAAAGGCTGAGGTGGGTGATCTGCTTGAGAAAAATTAAGAGCTGCTGCTGCTGCTGCTGAAGAACCAATGGATGGACCAAGGACCTGTAAGGCATTTTCAGACGATGCTGAGGCATAACCTTGTGGAGAAGCCAGAGCGGAATGGAAGTGCATTGCTTTACATTTATTTGTCATATTTCTTTCATTAAAGCTTTTTTAAAAAAACAACAACAACCCAGTGCTACTTACAGATCAATAAAAAAGGACAATCTTTGGCCTGTGGATTACAAACTAAAATACATGGCACAAAAGGAAAAAGATGAGGAGGAAAGATGAAAACAAGCAAACTCAGACACCAGTTCTTAATGCAGGTGCTCCAGAGTTCAGATCAGATGAGACTGGGCTAGGTAGGCCAAAGGCCTGATGCACAATAAAGCAGCTTCCCATGTTGATCTGTGCTCTCACTCAGGTCCCGAATATTGATAATCGGGTTTGCACAGGATGGGTGGGCTGTGCCCTTTATTGTCCTAACTTGAATTGACAATAAACTCATGCCGGGTCAGAGCAAAGTACAGACTGAATAGTCGAAAGGAATGCTGACGGTGAATGGCCAAAGAGTCAGCCTCCCAGGGAAACTGCAGTGATACAGAAATTAGCCTTCATGGATGCCTGCACTTAGACTGTGGGAAGGGCTGCTAGGCTTGGAGTTTGTTTAAGAGGATGGCTTGACATAAATGGCACGGTTTGCCTGCTGTAGAGCAAGTCCTCTTTCCCTTGCTTGCAAGGAGAGCTGGGTGCAAGAGCGGAATGCACAAGGGCCCATTGGCAGCATCTGGAAACGGGCAAGGATGTTTGCACTTGAGTGGGCAGAGGATCTACAGTGTAATGGGAGACATGGAGCAGGGGCTTTGGGTTCTCTTAGTTTCTCAGTTTTCCAATCCTAAGATTGGTTCTCCACATTTCCACATCTATTTGTGATTGCTTTCTTTTTTAAGTCCTCATGCACATTTTTAAAATAAGAAAACATTTTTGCAACACCATTTTATAATAATGACATTATTTTTTATTATTTGTACCCTGCCCATTGGCCTGGGTTGCCCCAGCCACTCTGCACAGTTTCCAACACATAAAACATAATGAAACATCAAAGATTAAAAACCTCCTGATACAAGGCTAACTTCAGATGTCTTCAGATGTCCTTCAGGCTGGACGTTGAGGGTGGAGTTGCTCCTTCAGGTATACAGGGCCAAAGCCGTTTAGGGCTTTAAAGGTCAGCATCAACACTTTGAATTGTACTGGGAAACGTACTGGGAGCCAGTGTAGATCCTTTAGGACTGGCAGCCACCCCCAGTCACCAGTCTGGCAGCCACGTTCTGGATTAGTTGTAGTTTTTGAGTCACATTCAAAGGTAGCCCCACGTAGAGCATGTTGCAGTAGTCCAAGCGGGAGATAACCAGAGCATGCAGCACTCTGGCAAGACAGTGCACCCTTATTTGCCTTATGCAGTGCAATCTCAGATGTTATTTTCACAAAATTATTATTATTATTATTATTATTAGTAGTAGTAGTAGTAGTAGTAGTAGTAGTATATCACCCTTATCCAAAGATCTCAGGGCGGTTCACAGCATAATATAAGCACTTTTATGCACACTTTACCCTTGCATGTGCATTTTTGTATACATTTGTCTGCTGGGGAACTGCATTGCAAAATTTGGAGAAGTGCCAATTTTGAAGGATTGCTGTGTTTCAGCTCATGTATTGTTTTGGGAACTAGTTAGCTTATAAGTGGGAACTGAGTCCAATGTCTCTCTCACATGGAGTGCATGTGCAGATGTCTGACCCCCGCAATGCATCCTCCTCAGAAACAATTACAGAAATTTAATGTACATGTAGCACGTGTTATGCTTTCTTCCATGTGGTCTCACATCAGTAAAATATCCTCTGAAGATAGGACAAGCCAAGTTTCCAGGTGACAATAAATAATGGTTCTGCCTTATTTTGCACTAGCCAGACATCAACTGAAATACTATGTCCAATTCTCAACACTGCCCTTTAAGAAGGATGTGGATAAAGGAAGGAGATGAAGATGTTGGAAAACAAGTCCTGTGATGAATGGTTGAAGGGACTGGGAATGTTTAGCTCAGAAAAGACTGTGAAAGGTGGGGTATTATCACCCTCTTCCATAAACCTGAAGAGGCTGTCACAGAGAAGAGAGCAATGATCTGCTCTCTGATCCATAAAACAGGACTAGATCTAATGAGGGCATATTTCAGTTGAACATTAAGAGAGGCTTCTTGACTGTAGGAGCAGTTTGCTATCTAGAGGAGTGGGGGAGCCTTCCCTGACTGGAGGCCGTCCAACAGGAGGTGGGTAGCCGTCTGCTGGGGGTGTTTCATCTCTGAGTTTACTGTGCTGCGTAAGGAGACGACCTAAAACTCACCTACCCCTCAACTAAGAATGGGGGAGAAATTCAATTTGGTTCAGATTTTCAGAACAATATACAAACAAACACAGCCTTCAAAATGTGCACTTCTCTAAATTTTGTAATGTGGTGTTCCAAGCTAATAACGTGTATAAAGGCATGCTTGTCTGATCCAAAACACCTACCCACCCCACTCACACATGAAAACAAAGACCACCACAGCCAACCACAAATGAATACCACACCCTGGGCCAACCCCAACCTCTTTCACCACCAAAGGAACACAAGTGGACAGCAGAGAACTTGCACAAGCAATGCTGACACCAAAGCCCTCATATATTAAGTAAAATAGAAACATTGCCACCTGACCCCACCCCCACTCATCTTTCCCCCTCCCCCTTCCCCCCCTTTTCTTCCTAATGTCTCAACAAATGAAACTGATTTGTAAAAATGTTACATGGAAAAAAAATATAAGAGAGGGACATTGCACACGCTTTTGTAAATCAAGAAAATCTTTAATAAAAAATAAAGGCATGCTTGTTAGAGGAAGTGTACAAATATTACTTTAAAAATACAAAAAAGTGAATGCACGGGGGGAATTGCTTGCAAGATTGTATACATCAAACAAAAATGCATTAAAAATGTGTACATCGGGAGAAATTTGCACTAAAATGCTGACAAATTTTCATGAGACTTCTTATTTGAAAAATCACAAACTGATGCAGACAAATGGAAACCTTAACTTAAGGTTGGAAAAATGAGAAATGGTAGTGGCAAAATGAATCCCTTCCCTTTGATGTGGGTCATCAGTGGCCTACCAGAAATTGGCCAGCTGTTGGCTGGGGATCACAGTGAACATTCTGTTTACAATTTTGTAAAGCGGAAGTACTTGCAACAGGTTTGTCTTTTTCAGCTTGGGCAGTTGGACTCCTTTGCATAGAGACTAGCCATATTTTCACAACATATACAAAATGATAATCAGTTTATTTAGGTATGGGATAGTCTTTGCCCACCAAGCAAAAATGAAATAATTTCACAGCACAACTCTTCTTTCTTGGCCCCACACCAGGGAGAATTGCATGAGCAAAGAAAACAGTTTAATTTTGGCAGCAGATGAGTTTGCAATTCAGTCAGATGCCTGAAAAGAGCTACTGTTCCTCCCTGGGAATATTTTGGGTATAGGATCTTATATAAATCTGACATAGTCAAGGTGATAATGTGTCAGACTGTTTTCTTTCTGTTCTAATGCCACCCACCCACCTTATTCTTGGTGGAAGTGAGGGGTGTTCACTCAAAATGAATATTTCAACTCTACAAGAAACAAACACCAATATTTTAGAAGGAGGTAGCCTCCTCTTTCATACAGGAGTGGCTGCCTCTTCTGAGGGCATTTGCCATTTGTATAAATATGTGTGTGTGTGTGAATTACAGTTCTATTGCCTGATTAATTGGGAACACTTTTTCAGTTTGACAAACTGTTTAAAACTAGTTAACCTAACAGATGAACCAACAAGGGCTGCATCTCTGCACACTTGCATGGAAGCAGATCTTACTGGACACAGTGGGGTCATTTACCTCTAAGCAGATTTTCAAGTTTTTATTGTAAATGCTGCAGCCTGAAAAGAAATATATGCTGGTCACTCAGAAACAGCTAACAAATCTGTTACTTGGCCATGCTGTAGATCTTCTCAAATTTCAGTCAGATCAATGGTTTGTTCTCTCTTAAATCACGTGACGTGAATCACCATCCTGGAGAGTTTGGTAGGTTTGCCTTTACATGCAAACTGAACCAAGTGCAACTGGTACTGGATTTTTATAAAAGTCCCTTTAAATTTGCAGATGGGGGTTAACAGGCCATAGAACTTCAAGTGGCGGCCTGGTGGGTTTGCCCCATTTGATTGCATCATGGGGGATCCTTCAACCCAGGATCGACCCTAATAGAACAAACAGCCAGCAATCAGGATTGGCTTATTCAGGATGCATACCCAATGTCTACTTACATCTGTAATCAAAAGAAGTTGTGGCCATTTGCATCCAGAGGTGTTGTCCTCTTGCTATTGGTACCCTCACCCCTCCAGCCTCCATTGAACTGCGCCCCAACTTGCTTCCCTTCTGTCTTGATCTCAGACATTCTCAAATTGTTTGACTTATTCATTTTCCAAGTTGACCTCTCTCACATCACTCCAGCAATACTCCTTCCTACCAACAACGATGCGGCTTCCTTCAACCAAGGAAACCGTCCCAGTTGTACCAGTCTTATTCTTTTCCAGAAAAGCTCTTCATCCCACGGCTCCAATTCAAATGATTGCTTCTGAGATATGCTTTCTTCCTTTACCCTGTTGCGTATCTTACTCATTCAGACCAGGGCATTTTCTTGTTTTTGCAGACCCAACTTGGAGTTCCTACCTCCCAGACACCCCTGAGTTCAAGGAGAAATCCAACAGCTGCAAGTTCTCTCTGCACAGAAATCCTGTGAACAGAGAAATTCCACAGGAAGTTCCTTTTTATTCTGTTACAATAAAAAATACTGAACACATTAAAGGTTCATTGATTTATTGTGGTAGATGTTTTAGTGGACTACAAAAAGCTTGTGCAGTTACTGTATCCTACACACCCAGACACATACCTATGAGCTTTTAAGGTGCCAACACAATTGTTGCTTTAGCAATTGTGGGTTTTTAAAAAACTTGCTGAATATAGTATTTCACCAGATGGGCTTCTCCTATGCTGCAGCTTAATAGGGAATACCACACCAGGTAAAATTCTGCCTTCCTGTGCCTAGACAAAAGCTGTTACTGGGAGGATGGATGGTGACTAACAGACTGAGGTTGAATCCTGACAAGACAGAAATACTGTTTTGGGGGGACAGGGGGTGGCCAGGTGTGGAGGACTCAATGTTCCTGAATGGGGTAACTGGGCCCCTGAAGGACCAGGCCTGGGAGTCATTTTGGACTCACAGCTGTCCATGGAGGTGCAGGTCAATTCTGTGTCCAGGGCAGCTGTTTACCAGCTCCATCTGGTACACAGGCTGAGACCCTCCCTGCCCGCAGACTGTCTTGCCACAGTGGTGCCTGCTCTAGTTATCTCCTGCTTGGACTCCTGCAACACGCTCTACGTGGGGCTACCTTTGAAGGTGTCTCAGAATGCGGCTGCTAGACTGGTGACCAGGAGTAACACCAGTCTTGAAGGATCTTCATTGGTTCCTGGTGCATTTCCAAGTACAATTCAAAGTGTTGGTGCTGATCTTTAAAGCCCTAAACAGCCTGGGGCCTGTGTATCTGAAAGAGCATCTCCACCCCCATCTTTCAGCCCGGACACTGAGGTCCATCTCTGAAGTCCTTCAGGCAGCTCTCTCACTGTGAGAAGAGATGTTACAGAGAACCAGGCAGAGGGCCTTCTGGGCAGTGGTGCCCTCCCTGTGGAACGCCCTCCCTGCAGATGTCAAGGAGATAAAAAACTACAACTTTTAGAAGACATTGGAAGGCAGCCCTGTACTGGGAAGTTTTTAATGTCTGATGCTTTATTATGTTTTATACATTCTGTAAGCCACCTAGAGTGTCTGGGGAAACCCAGCCAGATGGGCGGGGTATAAATAATAAAATTGTTGTTGTTATTGCAGAGCAAGGAATGTTCATAACAAATGGGGAAAATTGGGAATTAAGATGAAATGGGATAAAAATAGTGACTGTGGTATTCACAAAAAAAGCAGAACCAGATTAATTACTTTGGAGAACAGCAGTTGTGAAGGCACCCAGAGTTATAAATCCAGTTCTGCTTCCTCAGTTCTGAATGTGAGCAGTTAAAGGACTCATTCACCCAAATATTCCCATGCATACAGAAATATTAAAGGCTTTTTTAAAAGAAATGGAAAGAGAACTTAATATACTAAAATACAATCCCCTGAGGGGCTTTGGGGTAGAGTTGCCAACATTTCAACCAGCCCCTGCTCCTGTACCTCTAACTGCAACATGATCTGCAGGCTGCAGCTGGTGGCAACATTCTAATCTCCATGCTGCGAAAAGCAGCCTTTGCCAATTCCTGCAGACTGGAAGGCAGTTAAAAGGCACAAGAGCAGGCACCAGGCTATTTTCCTGGGCTGTTGGCAACCTGATTATGGGGACAGAATTTCTCACAGAAGCCTGGCTAACCTTGCTGTGCCTTGGGGTGGGAAGTGCTGGCTAAACTGACTTTGCTGTGAGGGCTCCAATTACTTACAGTTTTATTGGACTAATGAGGGGATTCTGGCCATCGGCTATGAGAAATCTGGCGTACCTTAAAGCCACAAGCAATGGGAGGGGGCACTTAGTGCTGGGCTTCAAAATGCCCTGCTTGGCTTTGGGTACATAATTGCTAAAATAATCTTTGTTTCCCTGTGTATGGACAATGTTGGATGCAAATGCAATGCATTTTACTTTTTAGCCAAAAAGAAAGGAGGAAAGGTTTGGAAGCGTCTGGTGCTCTGCAAAGACGTTTTGCAGGGGTGGTGGTCATGCCATGTGTCTGATTCGTGTGTCATAAGGCTGAAGTCTCTTGTAAAAAAAGGGTGCACGATCAAAGCTTTCAGAGAGCTGGAATGCTGGGCTGAGACAACAGTTATGGAATGTGGGGTGGTTAAAAGGGGCAGATTAAAGTGAGCTATAATTTAACATGCTTCGCCACACAGCTAAATTACACAGGCGGTGCCACTCTTGTTTATTCTGACAAGGGAAAGCAGGATTTGCAGTCTTTCTATACCGCTTCTGCTAGAAAGTTTCAGGCGCAGCTCTTGATAGGGCCAGTTTCATTGTGAGGAGAGAAGTTTGGAGAATTCTGTAGATCCTGCAAGAGACATATGTGTGCAGTGCCATGCTAATCTGGCAACTACTCTATTCCGAACTTAAAAATGGAAAGCAAAATGCTGGTGGTCAACAAAAGACTCTCTCAAGGCAAATCTAAAACAATGTAGGATAAACACTGACAACTGGGAAACACTGGCCTGCGAGCGCTCCAGATGGAGAACAGCCTTTACCAAAGGTGTCGTGGGCTTTGAAGACACTCAAACTCAGGACGCAAGGGAGAAACGTGCCAAGAGGAAGGCACGCTTGGCAAATCCACACCGTGATCAACTCCTGCCCAGAAACCTATGACCCCACTGTGGAAGGACGTGTGGATCCAGAATTGGCCTCCACAGTCACTTTCAGACTCACTGTTAAGACAGTGTACATGGAAGACAATCTTACTTGGCTATGAGGGATCACCAAAGAAGAAGAAGATTGGGAAATGTTTGCAGAAAACTTAAAAACTCAGTGTAAACATGTTAAAACGCAAATAGGATTGGAGTAAGAATAGCATAATTTTTGAGGGAACCATGGAAGGAGGGAGGGGAAGTCATAGGCGGAATGATTGATTGATAAATTTGAAATGTTGCTGAATTGTTTATTTGTTTTAAAATATATAGAAGAACACTCAAGCAGCCCCCCATCCCCAAAGCAAAAAGCATGCAGTCAAAGAAGCTTCACGCTAGCCAGCAACAGCAAACAGCTGAATATCTTTCTTTTGCAGGTTGATGTGGGAGCAGGCAGTCCTTCAGGGTCCCTGGTCTGAAGCTGCATAGTGCTTAGGAGGTCAGCACAAATACTTCCAATTGTGATCGGAAGTGGCCAACACGATAGGTGTATCTCCCTAGTGCAGGCTTCCTCAACCTTGGCCCTCCAGATGTTTTGAGACTACAATTCCCATCATCCCTTACCACTGGTCCTGCTAGATAGGAATCATGGGAGTTGTAGGCCAAAAACATCTGGAGGGCCGAGGTTGAGGAAGCCTGCCCTAGTGGCTCACTGCATGGCTATGTTTGGAACTGACTGCAGGTTTGAGAGTACGTGCCCGCTTGGGAGCGACTGTGTCAATGGCTAATTTCAGTTTGCCATTCCATAGCAAAACCAGGGCCTTCAATGTGATGTTCAAAAGGGCATCAGCTTCAATCAGTCCCTGTGGGTGTGCCATCCTATAGGACCATTACCCTTACAGGGGACAACTGCTGCTACCACTCCACAAGGGAATGGTCCATTACAAGGGAGGTATTGTACCTCCCTTAACCTTCGGATTATCCCTCACATCACTTGGACCCCTCCATGCAATGACATTTTGAGACAGTCCCATGGTTGTCAAAGAGGCTATAAAGAATCTTGCTGGCCCAAAGGCAGCCTCTGTGTGCATGTTGGAGTCACCCAGAACTATCATCCTGGGGTCCCCAAACACCATGCCAGAGACCCCCTCAGCAAGGGATGCCAATGGGCAATAGGGTGGCTGACAGACCACCAGCACCCCCAATTTATCTATCTGGTCCAACACCAGGCATGGACCCTCAAAGCCCAAATCCCTGGGGGTGGGAGGAAGAGAAGGGAAGGAGGAAAAAGGAGGCTGCAGTTATTCAGAGAAGGGCATTCAAAACTGAATGAAAATGTGCCAAAACCCTCCTTGGCTCATAGAACATACCAGCTGCTCCTTGCTAATCTGTGGCTGATCCTTCAAGAGAATTACAAAGAGACTCAGCCAGCAGCCTGGGCCCAGGATATTGGCAGGAACTGGGAAAAGAGCTCAACATAAAAAAAAAAATCAAACAAAGGACATATTGAGAGCCCAGTCCCTTGGGGTGTTCTTCTGTACAGACCTACTGGAAGTTGTTGCACAACTCCCATTTATTTCAATGGGGCTTACTCAGAGGAAATTTCAGGTGGATCGAGGCTTTGTGCAGCAATTCACAGAGCACAACTGCCATGTAATGTCCATTCATTTCAATAGGGCTTCTCTGGAGTGCCGGAGCAAGCCTCAGAGGAAAGAATGTTAGCTGCACAAGAGCTGTGCTTGCTAAAGTATCCAGTGCTGGCTCAGCCTTGCCATTCATGGAAGGGCCTTAACTCAGGGGACAGCATCTTCCTTGCAGGCAGAAGGTCCTGTGTTCAATCCTCGGTGTCTCCAGGTTGGGCTGAAAGAGACTAAAAACCTTGCCTAGAACCCTAGAGAACCACTGCAGCCAGGCTACAGAGTACTGAACAAGATGGACCAATGGCCTGGCTTAGCAAAAGGCAGCTTCCGAACTTCCTGTGTGGCCACAGCAAGAAGAAGAAGAGTTTGGATTTGATATCCCATTTTATCACTACCTGAAGGAGTCTCAAAGTGGCTAACATTCTCCTTTCTCTTCCTCCCCCACAACAAACACTCTGTGAGGTGAGTGGGGCTGAGAGACTTCAGAGAAGTATGACTAGCCCAAGGTCACCCAGCAGCTGCATATGGAGGAGCGGAGACGCAAACCCGGTTCCCCAGATTACGAGTTCACCGCTCTTAACCACTACGCCACACTGACTCCCAAGGCATCTGTTCAGAGGAAAGTTGCTGAGGTGGGACATGGCCCTCTGGCCATTCTCACCTCCCTGAGTCGGCAGTTGTGTGCTTTGTTGCTGACCTGGGCTGGCCTTCTCCTAGGGGGTTGAGAAGAACCTGGTTTAGAAATCAGCAAGCTATAGATGATGCTACAGTACTGTAGACATTTGCCATCTCTGAAGATGGGTAGGGAAGTGAGGGTCAGTGTGGTGCAGCAGTTAAAGTGCTGAACTAGAACAACTAGGTCCATTGTTCAGCCTTGAAGCTCACTAAGCAATCTTTCAAACTAGCCTGCCTCACAGGGTTGTTGTTGTTTTTCCAATAAATTTTTCAAGACTTTTCATCATACATTACCATAAAAAACAAACTAACAAAAACAAAAAGAAGAAAACAAAGTCCTCTTTCACAGGTAGATCTTAACTTGTCCTACCCAGAAAGAGCTGGACCTTCCCAGCTCTCACTTGGGACCTTCCCTTTCTTCTTCCAGCATCCCACCCTGGGAGATTTTCCCTTCCCTGCCTCTCATACAGGCTCCTTCACCAACCATCCTCTACCCTGAGTAGAGGATAACAAACACATAAAGAAATAGCAAAGCAGAAGCAAAAACAAAACAGGAAAAGATAAAATAACAAAGAGGTAAATATATTAAAGGAATAAAAATAAGGAATAATTAAAAGTAAAAAGGACTTCCAACTATCCATCTGTCAGTCATATATATGAGCATACTCCAAAATATTCAAATATTCACTCCAGGGTGAATTCACTATCAAGCTGCTGCTCCCTCTGCTAGGTGATGTTTTTCCAGTCTTCGTCTGGGCATCTCAAGTTCATTCAATTTTCCTTTTAGATAATCAGTCCAAAAGTGCTTCTCTGATGATTATTATGAATAAAAGTCAACAATACTCTTCCTCCAGACCAACATAACAACTTTTCCTTCAATATTAAGAAACAGTCAGTCCTTGGTCATCAATCCCTGAAGAATTTTTTCGCAGTATATATTAAGACAATGGTCCATAGTTATTTACTTATTGTAAAATCATTAATTCACACCCATTCCTGTTGGGCATGGTTTCCCATCCCTTTTCTGTTATTTTAAAAATGGTTTCTATTTCCTCCTTTTCCATTGTTTTTCCAGCAGCGGAAATAGGCAGAGTCACAACCATTGATAGTAATACAGACAAAAGATTTGGAGTAGAACTGTTCAATCAAATGCAAAAATCTACTTCCAAACCTCATTCTTAATAGAAGCTATTTAAGACAAATCCATTCAATGCAATCAAATGCCTTGACAGCATCTAAGGAAATTAAAGTGGTAGGGGCATTAGAGATTTGTGTCTTGTGAATTATATTGATAACCCGCATTGCACCAGCAATATTTCTTTGAGGAATAAAGCCTGTTTGATTGTGAGCAATATAAGACAATATTTTGGCATCCGTATTCAATAACACTATAGGGCAATATGATCCCATCCTTGTGGGATCTGATTTGGGTTTAGGGATCATTACAATTCTTGAAAACTTCCATGGGGGGGCGCAACTCCCCCATGAATTAAATAGAACAGTTAAGTGGGGAAATAGTATATCACTAACCGACAAAGGTCCGTATAGTTAAAGCTATGGTTTTTCCAGTAGTGATGTATGGAAGTGAGAGCTGGACCATAAAGAAGGCTGATCGCCAAAGAATTGATGCTTTTGAATTATGGTGCTGGAGGAGACTCTTGAGAGTCCCATGGACTGCAAGAAGATCAAACCTATCCATTCTTAAGGAAATCAGCCCTGAGTGCTCACTGGAAGGACAGATCCTGAAGCTGAGGCTCCAATACTTTGGCCACCTCATGAGAAGAGAAGACTCCCTGGAAAAGACCCTGATGTTGGGAAAGATTGAGGATACAAGGAGAGGAGGATGACAGAGGACAAGATGGTTGGACAGTGTTCTCGAAGCTACGAACATGAGTCTGACCAAACTGCGGGAGGCAGTGGAAGACAGGAGTGCCTGGTGTGCTTTGGTCCATGGGGTCACGAAGAGCTGGACATCACTAAACAACTAAACAACAACAACTTGATGTAGACTTTATTTAGCCAAGTTATCTGTTAATAAGAGGAAATCAAAAGTCCAGTGGAGTGACCTTGGGGTGAGTCCATAGCTAAGGAGATGGCGATTGGCGCATGGTCTGAAACTGAAATGATTCCTATATATGTTTTTGTCACTTTACACCAGAGATCTTTGGATATGTAGTTGAAATGGGCCATAGATCCATACCTCTAGGACTGGAATGTAAATTCCCTATCAGTGGGATGGCCCAGCTGCCAGGTGTCACGTAGATGTTTAGTAAGGGCTTCACCGGCCTTTAGTGTGCTGGTCCCGTGGGCTAACCACGAGGCGAGGTCCGAGTCCAGTCCAAGGTCGAAGGTGCAGTATGGAGGCAGACCGTAAAAGTTGAAGTTGGATGCAGGGCAGGTAGTTAGGTGAGGCCAGGATAGCAGGACAGGGTTCTGACAGGCAGGATCTGTCAACCAACAAAGTTGATCCCACAACTTGGGACTGGGGCTGGCTGGCTTTTATCTGCCCCGAGGCACAGGGTGGCCCCAATCCTCAGGTGACTCGCCTCTCCTGGCCTGGAGGCGAGCACTCCTCCTGCGAGAACTTAGTTACCTCCGCCTCTCTGCCCTGAGCCTCTGCAGCTCAGGAGAGGCTGGAGGGTTACTGGACCCAGAGGCAACCTCAGCTTCCTCTGCTGGGGCCCTCAGGAGCCAGAGCAGACTCAGCTGGTGCCTGCACCTGAGGATCCAGCACAGGTGAGGACCCTTCAGGCTCATGCCCCAGCCTTGGCTCAGCTGGTTCTGGAGGTGGGGAACCCTGTGCAGGCTGGGATTCTTCAGGTTCAGTAACCAAATCCGAATCCCAGGCCATCACATTTAGGGATCTAGAAGAGGAGTCTTTATGGTCAAGCATTGGATCTAAACATTCATTCAGGGGGCATAGAAGCACCTTATAGTTAGTTTCTTGGGCCCTAGTGAACCTTTCAACAAAAGGTATCTACCTTTGGGTCTGCCATGAAGTCCTGAATAGTAAATGCACCTTTTTGCAATCAATATAGCCACACCCCTTGCTGAGGAAGATCCTTGATCAAAGGTTTGATCTCCTAACCATTTGCCCTTTAAAAGAGTAGATGTTTTACCTCTTTTTGGTGTGTCTCTTATATCAGGATTATGTGTGGACGTTCTTTTTTCAGAAGTGCTTTTACTCAGGAACGCTTCATGATGGAATTCCATCAAGGAACAAACTCTGCTTCTAAGGCAGGACAGACTTGACCCTTTTATGGACTTTTATGGGCATTGAACTAGCAAATGATCAAGCTCCCCAAATGGTCTCACAAAACTTTGTTGGGTAAAGTGTGCCTAAAAATGCATATATTAGTGAAAATAACATACACAAATACATTACTTTGTGTATGTATGCAGGAAAAAGCTGCTTTGCAAAAATGTTATATATGGGGGAGTTGCATAAATAATTTGCATATTAGGAAAAATTTGTACTAAAACACTGACAGATTTTCATGGTAAGACTTTGTTTCAAAATTTGCAAGTTGGTGTGGAAATGTGGAGGATGGAACCTAGAGTGAGAAACCGAGAGCTCTCAGGCTGACAGATTCAAATCAGCCCCTGCTTCTGCCTTTCTACGTAATTGTGGCTGCGGTCACAAAATTTTAGCCCTCAGTTGATCTGCAGGATCAGACTGCTAAAGAAACCTGGACATTCTGATATTTGGGGTTAACCTTTGTTTCCAACTTTTTGACTTTTTGACACTTGACCTAGAGTGCTTAGTAATCTAAAAATGAAGGAAGTATCTTCCCATATCTATATCTCTCTGTATCTCATATCATTGCACTTTTTAAAAATATAAACAATTTGAACTAACTAAGATGGCAGGGTGGGCAGACAGAGGGATGTAAACATTGTGCTGGCAAATTGATCAGGGCTCAGGAACTTGTGCTTGCTTTCACTGGTGCTGGAGGGGTTTTTCCTTATTTTTTATCCATACAGCTATTAATCACATGAAAGCAGATATTTCAGGATATTAATCCACACCAGCTGTTGCATCTTTTACTGTGCTATTATCAGAGATTAATCTTTTGTACAGAGAGGCCACCTTTTTGTGCTGATTCCAAGTGAACATGCAAAACAGCTGTTTTAAAGTCCTTCTTGGATGGAAGGTGATGGAAGCCTTGGCAAACGGTCAGGGCTTCATGTGCCCATAGCTCCAGCGGTCAGGTGCCTTCTTGGTGAGCACAAGGTCCTAGGTTCCATTCAGAGTTTACCTCCAGCTATAGAATATTAGGCTAGACATGCCTGCCTCAGTCTGCTCTGCCCACCCCCTTCTGAAGAACCACCCCTGCCACTTGGCAAAGACAGATGGTCAAATTTCTCTGAGGCACAATTCATGGGTTTAAGTACAACAGGTTCTGGTTAAAGGGTCTGTTGGCACACAGGCAAAAATGGCTGCTGCAAGTGGCATGTTTAAAGTATTTTAAATATGTTCAAAAAAGGGTTGGTATCACAACAGTAAACCCCTCTGCCTCCTGCCTTGGAGACTAGCATGAATTTGCAGCTACATACCACCACAAGCCTTTGCATCTAAAATGTAGGCAAAATTATACAAATTTTCCCTCTCACAAAGCCAGCTATTGGACTTTTAATGAAGGGAACCAAGGTGATTTAATTTTGAATGACATTGAAAATGAATGCTAAAAACTCAGAACTCTGCATCATATCATTATATCCGCATCTAGATATAATCCGTTTCCATCAATATTTAAGCACTCAAATTAGGTAGGGGCAGGTTCCCTGTTTATCTCCTTGTGTCCCCTCCCTGTTGTGTAAAGGGTTGTCCTAAGTAACTCACTGCTTTCCAGTTAACTGAGGTGGGTAAGAGAGCTCTCACACCCCATTGCCCCCAAACGTATTGCAAGGCTTTTCCTTGCTTCCCTTCAGCTACTCAGCTGTCCACCCTCAGCTGGCCAAGGTACACTGTTCAGATGACCATGTGTACCTATGTGCACATCTCGGATGGGAGCACTTTGAGGGGGTTGGGTAGGAGGTAAGGGCTGTATCCACCCTCCAAGATTATGAGGCAAAAGTTTGATGAGGACAAGGCTCGATTAATGCAGCAGCTCTGCCTACTCCTGACTGGATGACACAACACAAAGTCCCAGATCAATATTCCCATGAAATGCCTCCTTGCTGAAAGAAGGGAAATCAACTGTGCTCCTTGGCATGGTTCCATTGTGGTCCCTTCCAGTCACAAAGGCAGCTGTGAGGAGAAGGGGAGCAGCAGCAAAGCTTCCTGTAGATACAGATGATGGCTATCAGCTTTGCTCTCTCACCCAGCCCAGTAATTTCTTGCAGGAGTGAGAATTTCAGTGTGCACAAAATTCCCCGCGAACAAAGGTTCCCCCATTTGTTTCAATGAAGTGGATAGCTCTATAGGTTTAGTGGGGTTCATGCATTGCATTGCATTGCATTGCATTATTATTATTATTATTATTATTATTATTATTATTATTATTATTAAAATAGCTCTGAAAGAGTTTGCAGTAGCTTCAACTTTAAAGAAAAACCAATAAAATAATACAGAAATACAGAGAGACAATAAAATTAGTAACTCCCTAACTTGGAGAACTTCCAAAGCAGGTCTCAGATTTGGGAGAGAAGGTGGTCCTTTGAGTACGCAGGTCCCAAGCTGGTTAGGGTTTAAAAGCTCTCTTTCCTCCACTGAAATGAATGGTGAGGTTTCCTTGCACACATGGAGCTCAGTTTCATAACACAAAGCTGTGGCCAGAAGGAAGAGCCATCACCTTCAGAGCCCACTAAGAGGTCCAAATCCTAACCTTGGCATGATACAGCAACACAACACCATTGTCCTGTTTTGTATGTCTCTACTGCAATGCCTGCTACCAAGTCTGCCCACCAGCTTGACTTAGCTCATCGTGGAGCCCTTGCTCTCCCTCTCGGATCACTCGGAAATTTTACCGGCTTACCTTCTGGGATCCTGATGCCGAGCCCTTCAGCGAAGTGCGTTTGAAGGAGCCGCTCATCCTCCGGAGGGAGCCACTGAACTTCCCTCCGAGGCCCTTTTTGGTACCTTGCCCCTTGCCTTCCATGCACAGCCTAGACCCCAGCTGTCAAGGCCAGGCCAGTTTCCTTCAGGCGCATTCCATGCAGTGGTCCGCGGAAGCCAAGGGCTGGCAAATGCCCATTTGAGGGAGTAGGAAAAGGGACATGCCTGCCTCAATCTGAAGACAGAGCGACCCACAGGAGGCAAGTGGGGAAATGAGCAAATGGACTGGCACAAAGAGCTCTCCCCCCGCCTCCCCCAGCCTCGCTATAATCAGGCTTAATGCACACAGTTCTTGCAAGCGATGGTTTCTAATGGATGGAGATTTAATAAATGGTGATTGAAGGTAAATCTACTTTAGAAAGCAGCAGACCCAAAAGGTTTTTTATTCACATAAAGCACAGAGCGAATGGATGGAAATCTTTCTGGCTTGCCAAACAGAAAGGAAATGGAAAAGAGCAGATGGGATGCAGAGGACTGGAAGCTTGGTGGGATGCAGCAGACAGGTGATGAGGAAAGGCTCCAGAAAGGGGATTTGGAGAGAGCAGGGAGCAATTTATTTGGTGTGGCTTGCAGGCTCAAATCCCAAGAAAGCAAATGTTCGGTTAAAGATAATGCAAGTGTCTGGCCCTCGTGGTTTGCTTCTGACAGCAAATATGCTAATAAATCCAAAGCCAGGTAGTTAGTGCAGAATGTTTTTCACTCTTGTAAAGTTTAAATTCATATTTTGCAATTTATGGAGGTCTGATACATGGTTGTTTCTTTTTAACATTTGAAAGTAAGAATTGCAGTACTGTATGTGGCTCTCATAAAAGATGCATGTCTATTTGTACCGTGACTTCTCTTATGAGCTACAAGTAGTTTTACTGAAGGTTCAAAACTGAAAGCAAAGGACTTTGGGGGAAATTGCCCTGCCCCCCCCCAACGCTGTCTCCATTATTCACACACACACCATCCTGTTCTCCCTGCTTCCTAGACACATCTTATACATATATATTTTTTGAACTGCTTTATTTTTTAATGCATGTGTCAATATTACATTGAATTTATGTTTATTTTAAAAATACATTGGTTGCTTGGAAACCTCTATGTAGCAAGCATCTAAGTCTAATAAATAATAACAGCATTTGTCCTCTCAATTGGCCATGAGGTTTCTCTTTGCCGCCAAACACATTGAAAATGGAAATGGAAAATTTCCTTCGCCACCTTCCTTCAGAGATGAAATTCCTGGTCTGGGAATGGAGCCATGAGGGACGTCCTTCTGATCTCTCCAACCAAAAAGCTTTGGAAAGCAGCTCCACCAAAAGATTAACATCAAAGGGTAAATAAACTTTCTACTGTCCCTTTACAAGACTAATTAAGATAAATAACCATGTCTACCAAGAGGAGAGCTGCTGAAGGAAGAAAAGTAGCAGAAGCTGGGGGTGGAAACACGGCTGATACAAAAGAAGAAGAAGAAGAAGAAGCTCAGAGGCCACCAAGCATAAACAGGCAGACCCAAATACAGCTATTTTACCAAATATCCTGGCCCAGCTTCAAACCCTAAATCATATACAGTGGTGCCTCGCAAGACGAAAAGAATCCGTTCCGCGGGTCTTTTCGTCTTGCGGTTTTTTCGTCTTGCGAAGCAAGCCCATTGACGGATTAGCGCTATTAGCGCTATTGACAATTTAAGGGCTAAAAACGGCTTTTTAAGGCTTGGGGGATTAGCAGTTTTGCTGCTAAAATGCTTTTAGCAGCTTAGCGCTTCAGGAAAAGGGGTTTTGGAGCAGGAAAAAAAAATTCCGTCATTTCTCGTCTTGCGAAGCAAGCCCATAGGGAAATTCGTCTTGCGAAGCGCCTCTGCAGACGGAAAACCCTTTCGTCTTGCGGGTTTTCCGTCTTGCGAGGCATTCGTCTTGCGGGGCACCACTGTACTCATTTGGAATCATTTGAGACATATTTAATCCTCTCACAGTACTCTTCATTGTCGCCTTAACAATTCAGAATCTCAGCAAAGATGAAAGAACCTGAAAATTTCAGCCTTGAAAACCAGTCAAGCCAAATAGATCTGGCAGACTACCTGCAACAGATATTCAAAGAGGTGCTCTCTCTGCCCGTTCAAATTCAGTTTGACATAGAACACATTTTCAAAATCCCAGTGAAAGGGCGAAGGATGGAGGCTCCCTCAAATACAGTAATTGTCAAGTTAGTGTGTGTTCAAGTTAGAGATAGAGATGAGTTCTTATGCAAATTCCACCAAAAATCAGATGGATATTTCTCTCCAGACTTTTCCAAGGATGTGATTCAAGCACGCTCTAAATTTGTTAAAGCAAAAGCACTTGCTAAGGCAAAGAACATGAAATACTACATTCAGTTCCCGGCAAAGTTTTGTATTCAACATTCAGGTCAAACTCACAAACTCGACCAGCCGGATTTTGCAGAGGCATTCCTCACTAAAATCGGTGAACACCCTGGAACCGAAGCTTAACTAACTACAGAGGATACACTGTTGAAGATATTATTTTGCCAGTCTGGTGCTCCGCCAAGAGATTGGAGTGTAAACAGCAGTGAAAAGCAACAAGAGAATGTTTTATATCACCTGTTTATCGATGTGAAGCAGCAAAAATCACCACCCCTTTTTGAATAAAAATATTAGCAAGTCAGAGTCAAGCGGATAGGAAAGGAGGAGGAGGAAACTGCAAGCTCAGCAGGGCATGGTATTTCTTTTTCTATTTGGATTCTTTTTTCTCTTTTTATTTTTCTTATATTTCAAAACTGGTTAAGTTGGATAATCTGTCTTTTGTTTTCGTTATGTAACATCAATGTGGTAGGGGACTTTTCTTTGTCTCTTCTTATGGTTGTTCTGTTTTTTGTCTTCACTTTTGTATTCTTTATCCCCCCCCCTTTCAACAACAATAATAATGAAATTGCTTGGTTATGACTATTATTGTATACAAAGCTGAATTGTATATGAGATATATGAATGGCAGGTTATATATATGTGCATATGCAAGAAACCTTGTAACAAGGAATATTGGATTTATGACCAAAATAAGAGGGGCCAGAAGGAAATTAATAATATACGATATGAAGTTAGTTAGTTTAGATGTGAAAGGGCTGAGATTCCAAAAAATAGAAGGAATTTCTATACAGTGGTACCTCGGGTTAAGTACGTAATTCGTTCTGGAGGTCCGTACTTAACCTGAAACTGTTCTTAACCTGAAGCACCACTTTAGCTAATGGGGCCTCCTGCTGCTGCCACGCCGCCAGACCACGATTTCTGTTCTTTTTGTGAAGCAAAGTTCTTAACCTGAAGCACTATTTCTGGGTTAGCAGAGTCTGTAACCTGAAGCGTCTGTAACCCAAGGTACCACTGTACAGTTTGGGTTGTTCTTTCCCTATAATTCCCAAAAGGAAAGCTTCTGGTTTTCTTTTACAAACATCATACATCTTTTTCAATTCATTATATATCATTTCCCAGTAAGCATTAACCTTACTATAGGAGCTTTTACGGCCTCAAAGACCCCAGAGATATTGAAGCAGTTTATTAATTCCTATGCAAAAAAAAGGAAGGCGAAAAAAAGGCCATCAACATATATAAATCTTTGTTACTAGCAAACCAGTTTGATATACTGTACACGTATTGAGGGAGGAATAAAGAATTAGAGATCATTTTGACCACACAGTGGGAAACTGTTTTAAGTGCTATAATAAGAGTGTCTCTGGTCCTTAAATTGAGGCTAATACAATTTTTTTTTTTTTTAGAATTACTGGACCCCATAACGTTCATTTTAAAAAGGGCTATCTAAGGTATCTGTTAGAGATGTAACATGGATGATGCTTCTCTAAAACGTTTGTTTTTTTCATTGTCCTATATTGAAAGATTTTTGGCAGAAGGTAGCTGAAACAACAGAACTGTACATTTACCTTACATTTACATTGGGGGCTGTTTCTCTTTTTCTCTCTTTTATTTACGTCTGCAAATGAGCCCTTTTATTTTATAACTTGCACCATCCTAAATTTATTCATGAGTTTCTCAACAAGTAACAGATTCCAGACCTTTCATGTATTTCCAATACCATTACAATAACTCTTGCTGCAAATAGTAATATATTCCTGCCCACCACTTCTCTCCTCTCTCACCTCTTGCACCCCTGCATAAAGGGAATTTTAGGAGGTGGGTGTGTTATCTATGAAGCAGTAGTTTAGCAGAGTGAGATTATCTCCTGTGCTTGATAGAAGTGTGTAAAAAACTGAACTGGGTAGATAGGAGATTGGAATTAAGCAGCTTCCACACATCATTTACACCCATTTGCTTCAATGGGGGTGTTTGAACTAGCGCTGGTGGAGAAAGTCCATTCAGTTCCTATTTGAATGCAAACTTACCTAACTTGTACTTTCTGAAACAATAGCATGAACTCAAATGCAGACCCTCTTCAAAATGTGCACTTTCCCAAATTTTGTAATGCAGTTTTCCAACTACGTAATGTGTACAAACATGCATATACCAGGGTAAAGCATTCATAGCAATGTGTTAAAGTGAGAAAGAACCATTCATTTCCAGAAACTGTGAGAAGATTCTTGAAGCATCATGCAAGATTGTTTAGTCTACAGCAGCAGTAAGTGTGGAGCACTTAGCTATGGCCTTGCAGGATTCCTACAGGCAAGAGACTGCTGAGCTGTGTGCAGGCAGCATGTAGGATTGAAGTGTGCCTTACTATCTGTGTGGTAGTAAATAGTTTTCTACCATCAAGACTGATACTACCTTTCAAGTAAACAATGCTTGACTGAGCTTTACTGCTTCCATGAGTGTTTTATTGCCATCAGCCGTGGGCAACTTGATCCTTTCAACACTTAAGCTGTGCTATGCAAGGGAGCTGGCATGCATGCCAAGAAGTGTTGCTGGACCACCCTCAAGGTTCACATTTGGGAGATAACAAAATCTTCTTCACAATGCCCGTGATCAAGAAAATAACATAGAAACATGCAATAGATTCGAAAATGTATATAAGACAAAATGAATTTTCATTGAGGACTTAAGAAAACCCAAATATTTGCAAACTGACATGGAAATGTGGAGAACCAATATTAAGATTGGACAAATGAGAAACAGAGAAACAAAAAATTCTAGATTTGCTCATCCTCAGTTTGATCAAATGACGCTTATCATGGTGGAGTATAGTGACTGAACAAATGTCCCAGAAACAATGCTGTGAGCTTCTAGGAAAGAGATACATGTAGCCAAAACAAGATTGGCCATATGGACCAAGTACCCACACACTAAACATGTGTGTGTGTGTGTGTGTGTGTAAATTCGGATTAATTCTGTAATCTACTTTCATTTCTCCACCTCCTCTCATTCTGCTGTTACTTTCACAGGACTCCAGTAATCTTTCTCTCTCTCAATCTGTAGCTTATTATTTCTGACAAATGCGGGTTTGTACTTGAAGACCTGCCACCCCCCGATCTCCTTCTCTATATTCATATATTGATGTCTTGCCAAACTGAAATATCACCCTCTCTATTTCTGGTGCTGAGGCACTGAATGTAGCCAAGCACCACAAGAGGGAGGAACCAGCAAGCTCAGGTGAGCCTCAAGATTAGCAGAACTACCCCAAAAAGAAAGGAAAATATCCCCAAGGGGGGAGCTCAGAACAGACCAATGAGAACTGAGCATGCTTAGTGAGGACCAAATACTGAATGTGGGCTTTATCCCACCCTTCTGCCGAGGCACACAGCAGCTTCTCTTCAAGTCAGAGAAGGACTTTGTGGACCGTAATATTCACTGTGTATTTGAGGCAACCACCATAAGCAAGGCTGGCCCTATGATGAGACAGAGTGAGGCAGCTGTCCCAGGCGGTAGATGTTGGGTGGTGGGGACGGAGCTGTGAGTGCCATGTGGCTTGCCCTGTGCCTCCTTGCTAGACTGCTGCCCTCAAGGGCAGTGGAAGATACAGTGGGACTTTGGTTCTTGAAAAGCTTAGTTGTCGAACAATTCGGCTTCCGAATGCCGCAAACCCGGAAGTGAGTGTTCTGGTTTGCAAACGTTTTTCAGAAGCCAAACGTCCAACGCAGCTTCCAGTTGAGTGCAGGAAGCTCCTGCAGCCAATCGGAAGCCACGCCTTGGTTCTTGAATGGTTTCAGGAGTCAAGTGGAATCCCGGAACGGATTTAGTTTGAGAACCAAGGTATGACTATACTTTCTTTTCACCATTATTGGAGTGAGATTCAACTGCCAATCCAACTGGCTTTTGTATGTGCCTTGGGGGAGGGCTCTGTCTTATCCTTTGTCTCAGGCAGCAAAGTTTCTTGAGCCAATCCTGATCATGAGCCATCCAATATTTGCATTTTTGAGCCAGGAAATGCACATTTCAGCAACAACTCTGACTGAGGTGCCAGATGGTTTGGTTCTTCTTGGGTACACATCAGCTGGCAATATATTTTGTCTTTGCTAAGGGATATACAATATTACAGCACTTTCTTCTCTTCACATTTAATGTGGCACAAGATACGGAGCTGTCAGGCAAGAATGAAAGGCTCATTTACTTCCTGTTTATCCTAAATTCCAAGAGAGTACATTTCTCTTTATAATATGAACATAGGCTGGGTGGTGGGGGTGGTGTTATAGTGGGAAAATAGTGTGCCAAATCACCATTCCCCAGCACCATGCTATGCTCTCCAAGAGACACTGTGACATGTGACATAGGATCTCAAATATGGAAGAAAAGGAAGGAGCCCAGATGGCGATGGAGTACCATCTCCAGGCAGAGGCTCCTCTGTAGTTAGTGCTTCTCTGCCCCTTTCTCTATCGGAGCTGAATAATTAGAGCTAAGGAAAACTAACTTGAAACTACCAAGAATACAACTGCTAACTAAGGGAGAATTTACAACTCAACAGCAGAGAGAAGGAGAGAGAGATTAGACCAGAAATGGCTGAAATGGGAGCTAAGAAATGACAGTGCTCTACTCCAGAACAGATAGATCCCAAGGCTGGGAAACAACTGAAATTGGATGAGGAAAAAAATCTTCAGGCAGGGTGGAGAAATTCAGCCAAGGCTCCTGATCAATAGCAATCTCCATCATCCCACAGGAGTAAGAGTCCATAAAAGGTGGTGGAAGATGCCTCAGAACTGCCCGAGCCAGTTTTGAACTGGAGCAAAGTGAGGACAAATGGTGCGGAGTCAGAGCTTCAGGGCCACAGGCAGCAATCCGGCAGTGCACATTGTCTCAGCCCTGGCCTGCAGGAGGGTGCACATTGTCTCAGCCCTGGCCTGTTGCAACTGCCTGCAGGATGTGGTCTGCAGGATCCAGGCTAAAGCCTGGCCTTCTGGTTGCTGCAGCCTGTTAGTTAAAGGGTCAGTGTATTTTGGTGTCTGTTGGTGGTGGGACTTTGAGCTGTGCAGACTTGCTCCATAGGGCTTTCTTGATCCCGGAGTCAGTACTGCAACCTTAGAGTCCTTAACTCTAACTCCAAGTTTAAATGACAGTGTGAATTCTGGTGCCAGTGGGTCTGCTGGAGATGAGGAGCTGGTCTCTCTCTTCCTTGGAGCTACTACTGCTTGGTGACCCTGCTTCTGGGGGCTCAGGACCTAGGGCTATGGCACCAAGGCAGTGGTGGATCAGATTGCAAATAGGAGAGAAAAGAAGGTGGGGAAGGTGGGGAAAGGTGGAGGATGCTGGCAAACATAGGAGCCAACTTCTAGGGGCCGAGGGGCCTTCGCCCCACCCAAAAATATTTGAGGGGGACATTCAAATGGTGTGCATGCACCACACCAATTATGATCAATTTTGCAGGGTGGGGCTTACCTGTCCCCCCAATACTTTATTCAAGTTGGCACCCCTGCTGGCAAATAACACACTTTCACCCTGAAAATATTAGGTCAATAATTTAGTACATCATTAATTCCTATGGACAGTAGAATCATAGAATCATAGAGTTGGAAGAGACCACAAGGGCCATCGAGTCCAACCCCCTGCCAAGCAGGAAACACCATCAGAGCACTCCTGACATATGGTTGTCAAGCCTCTGCTTAAAGACCTCCAAAGAAGGAGACTCCACCACACACCTTGGCAGCAAATTCCACTGTCGAACACCTCTTACTGTCAGGAAGTTCTTCCTAATGTTTAGGTGGAATCTTCTTTCTTGTAGTCTTACATCATTTTTCATTAATAAGTTTTTTCTGGAGTTTTGCTCAGATAAGCTAAAAATTGGGAAACACAAATCTTCCACCATATGTCTCACTGTTCCTCAGATGATTCTTATCTTTTCCTCAAGATCTTTAATTGCCTCAGAGACAACTGCGATTCTCTTTCCTATTGCTTGCCAGATGCTAATTGGACATGCCTGGTCTAATCTCATAATGACTTTGCACCTTGAAGCTGATAAGTGATCATCATCATCATCATCATCATCAGGATTCAGCTCTGCATCTCTGCTGAGGGTGTGGAAATCTGTCCTCTTGATACGAGATTGCCGGAATATCTCACAGAAAGCAGGAAGCAGTAGGGGAGGAATCACATGGTTGTGTCATAGACTTCTTGTACACATCTTATTCAGCTTTAGAAGCCATCTCCCTAATGCACTTTTTTCTACTTGCAAGGTGAGGAATCCATGGAGCCATACAATTGGCCAGCATTTTGAAATGCTATACTTCCAAACTACCTCACGGGGTTACAAGGAATGATACTGGAGTTTGCAAACTGATTTGTGCTAAGATGAAACAAGAAAAACAGAGAATGGCTATTCTGTGTATTTATTTAATATATTTATCTAATATATTTATTTGTTAACTTGTGTAGTAGCGTGGCAAGCGCTATCATACATTTGCTTGGGTTTACACCCTTTGGGCCTATAACAATCCCATAGTACATTTTCTGCCAGCAATGTCAGACTTCTGGTAGGAAATGGAATTAACACATCAGAAGATTCTATCTATATACACAGGCCACGGTACATACACATACACGGAACAGTGACTAAATGATGCAAGTCAACAAATAACAACATAATTCTCTTCTGCAAGCAAAAGAGAGGCATTCAGATGTTGGGATTGTTTGCATGCAACTCTAAGCCATAGTTTAGCATGAGCAAGAAAATGTGGACTCCCTGAGAAGTTCATTACTACTCTGCCCTTCCCTGGACTGTCTAGAGGGGCTGGGAGCTGGGGTCCCTGTTACAGTGGTTCTGCCCCTTCCTCCTGGGCCATGTCCAGAAAGTGATGGATAAGTGTTCATGCCACTGGGCCCTCACTTGTGGGGTGCCTCGGAGTTCCATCCTCTCCCCCATGCTTTTCAACATCTACATGCAGCCGCTGGGAGAGATCATCAGGGTGTTTGGGCTGGGTGTTAATCAGTATGCGGATGATACCCAGCTCTACCTCTCTTTCAAATCTGAACCAGTGAAGGCGGTGAAGGTCCTGTGTGAGTGTCTGGAGGTGGTTGGAGGATGGATGGTGGCTAACAGATTGAATTCTGACAAGACTGAAGTACAGTGGTACTTTGGTTTACATACATCTTGGTTTGCATACGTTTTGGATTACAAACATGTCAAACCCAGAAGTGCGTGTCCCGGTTTGCAACCTTTATGAATTACAACCCATTTTTTTTTAGGATTCTGAAAAAAAGTTTTTGGAGGCCTCACCTGTTTTAGTTTACAAACGGACCTCCGGAATGGATTATGGTTGTAAACCAAGGTACCACTGTACTGTTGGGGGGGGGGCAGGGTGCGGGCCGGTGTGGGGGACTCCCTGGTCCTGAATGGGGTAACTGTACCCCTGAAGGATCAGGTGCACAGCCTGGGAGTCATTCTGGACTCACAGCTGTCCATGGAGGTGCAGGTCCATTCTGTGTCCAGGGCAGCTGTCTCCCAGCTCCATTTGGTACGCAGGCTGAGACCCTACCTGCCCGCGGATTGTCTCACCAGAGTGGTTCATGTTCTGCTTATCTCCTGCTTGGACTACTGCAATGCACAGCTAGACTGGTGACTGGGAGTGGCCGCCAAGATCATATAATACAGGTCCTGAAAGACCTACATTGTGTCCCAGTACGTTTCCGAGCACAATTCAAAGTGTTGATGCTGACCTTTAAAGCCCTAAACGGCCTCAGCCCAGTATACCTCAAGGAGCATCTCCACCCCCATTGTTCAGCCCAGACACTGAGGTCCAGCTCCGAGGGCCTTCTGGTGGTTCCCTCACTGCAAGAAGTGAAGTTACAGGGAACCAGGCAGAGGGCCTTCTCGGTAGTGATGGCCGCCCTCCCATCAGATGTCAAGGAAATAAATAACTATCTGACTTTTAGAAGACATCTGAAGGCAGGGAAGTTTTTAAAGTTTGATGTTTTACTGTGTTTTTAATATTCTGTTGAGAGCCGCCCAGAGTAGCTGGGGAGGCCAGGCCAAATGGGCAGGGTATATATATATATATATATATATATATATATATATATATTATTATTATTATTATTATTATCCCTAGTCATTTTGTTGCTGCGCTGAACTAAACTGTGGTTTGGCTTAGCATGTTGTCTAAATCTGGGCTCTTGGTTTAGCTGTCTTAGACAAATGATGAGTTGTACACCACGGGCACATTTTTTTTCTTTTTTTCTTTTTAAATAATATTTATTAGATTTTCCACAAATACAAAGACAAAATTTCAAAAACATAAAAAAACAAATACAACAAAATAGAAAGAGGAAAAAGGGACAAAAAAGCAAAAACCCAAAAATACATAAAAAACACCCTCCCTCCACCCCACCAACACAAAAAGAGAACAAAAAACAAAAACATTCAAAAAGAAAAGATTTCCATTTTTCAAATTCCATCTTTCAATAACTTATTTCCTCGGCCTCCTCCCACCTCCCTTTTTGTATTCCAGTTATTAATCAGATCAGCAAATTCTTTCCATCTTTCACTTCTTACTCACTTATTTACCTTAATCCACTCAAACCTCATTCTCCCATCAGCATCACAAAGTAAGTAAGCATCTAAAAAAATTGTCCAAACTCCAATTCGCTAAATGAAGAAAAAAGAAGAGAAAAAACCTTAGATCTTATACCCCTAAATCCCAATATCATATACCCTTAAATCCTAATATCTCAAATCTTTATCTTATTTCAACTAAAGCCAGATAGAATCATTCCACCATCTCCCACAAATTCTTAATCATACAATATTATGCTAGATACTATTTTTTAAAAAATCCCAATTTTTCCCACCATCTCTTCCCACTGGTTTCGGATTCTGCCAGTCCTTTTTATAAATTTTATCAGTCTTTCCTGTCAGCGATTGATTCCCTCAACCCAGTTCCCTTATGTCCGAGGCCCTTAAATCATCTCCCTGGACTGCCTGAAATATGGAGTTTGGACAAGCGTGCTTAAAGGAGACATCGGGAAAGAAGTTCTTTGGGACTCAATTTCAGGCTGGGAAAGAAACACGGGCGCATTTTCATTTCACATGCATGAAGGCGTAGCCCTTGGGTGATCTCCCCTCACCAATAAATAAGACACTAAGTCTAAGGTTGGGAAGGCCTAATCCCTTTGGGGTCCAACTCTCTGAAACAGTACCTCTCCCAGTACCATCCTACCCAAGTCAGAGAGGCACAGTTGATCTTTTCACCACCAAGAGAGATTTGGCTTGCCGGAACCCAAACAGGGTTTTCTTGGTGGTGACATCCTGACTCTGAAGCAAGCTCACCTATGAGATCAGGCAGTTTTGATGACTGTTTTGAGGACAGCTAAAACCACTTTTGTTTGTTGACCCTTTGTGTAGCGGTAGTAGAATAAAATTTTATATTTATCAATGTATTTTCATTATTTTATTATATGTGCACACGCAGAGAGAGAGGTAGACCATATACGTGTGTGTTTGTTGTGTGTACCCTGCCTTGAAGTGAAGATGAGGAGACAGATTTCAAAAGAAATAAATAATAAATCTTTCAGCTCACAGGTCCTTTGCTGCATTTTAACCAGGACTGTGTGTGTTTTGCTGCTCTTTTATTAGAGGACACTTTTCAATGCCATCAGTGCCATCTGCAGGATATTTTGAAAATTTATACCTCTTATTTGATGGCATTTCATTGCAGGTGTTCATTCATTTAGATTCGAAGCTCCCAAATGATGTTTCTTTTTGTGTGTTTGTGTGAAGTACACCCCCCCCACTCTATAGTGTATTTGCCAGTTGAATCGGTCTCTGACAAGCAAGTGGGCATAGCTGAAGGTCAAAGCACCAATCTAGATAATATGTGAAATGTGTGATCTGTTTTTTAATTATTCTTTAAATAGCAGATACAGAGCCGCCTCCCCTCCCTTCACAATCGGGTTTAGCCTTTTCTGCTGTGCCATGGCAATGCAACCACCCTCCATTCCCCAAAGCTGAGGCTGACTTTGGAAGGTAAGCTGTCATTGGTGCCAAATGTTCCTGAAATCAAGTGGTCCACAGTGAGTGCACATTGATAAATGAAGCTGCATCCTCTCTTTGGCAATGGCTCTCCAAAGTCTCAGGTATGGGACCTCTTCCTCTGCCAGGTCTGGATATCAAAATCACTGTTTAATTATGGTGTTTTTGCCACAGATGTGACCTGGTAATTATTGTTTTGCATGTTACTTTTCCAGGCAAGCAGACACACAAGAGCTATTCCCACACCTGCAAAATCCCCACAAACACAACATAACACAATATAATAATAATATGATATTGTGACGGAAGCATATGTAGCCAATTTGCATAGCCAGTTACATTTGCAATATTTAAGACTTCATATCATGCAGAATCCTCAGAGTCCTTGATCTTTTTCTGAGAGCCAAATGCTATATATAATTACTGTACATTCTTTATATCAGGAATCAACATGCCATTGTATGTAAGGAAACATGTATGTTTGAACACAAATTCTCAGCTATTTGGCTGACCCCATACAACCTGGGTCACACCCGGAATGCCCTGACCTTGTGCCTTTGCCCAGACTGTTCCATCGCTCCCTTTAATCCATCATCTTCCAATGAGACTGTAAACCACCATTGACTATCATGGCTATATTTACTGCACTGGCTGTGGTCCATTAGCCACTGGGCTGGAACATGGCTAGCTCTTTTCACTTGTTTGAGCTCCACCATCTGAAGCTGTTCTTGTAAAGCCACATAATATTTCCTATTATTCAACCTCCTCCACTGCCAACCTCTAAACTGATGCCAAACATTTCCTCACCTTCTGCTAAGTGTTTGTAGATGATGATGTGGTTAATGTCAGGGCCCTTTCTAGGCATATTGCTTGGGAGGGGAGAGAGAGAGAGAGAGAGAGAGAGAGAGAGAGAGAGAGAGAGAGCGCTTCTCCTGGGATTTAAGAGAAGTCCCTAGGGGTTGTGCCAAGATAAGCAGGCACATGTCAGATATGCCCATTCACTAACTGAGGTGAGAGAAGTAAAGCAACAACCTTTAATCATCATCATCATCATCATTCCAAACACCCCTGACCTTGCTCTAATAGGATTGTGCCAGGATTAGCCAGTGACATAGATTGGAACTGACTTCATTGTGCCTGCATAGGAAGGCCCCAGCTCTTGGTGTCTTACCTGCCCCTTGCCCTCCGTCCTGGTGGCAAACATCTCCTCCTTTGCTTCGCCAGGCTGCCAAGGGAGTTTCTTATTGCTCCAGCCCTTCCTTCCAGCTGATCCTCTGGTTTGTCATCCTGACCATAGTCACCTGGCATGACGTCTTACTGCCAGTACATCTTTGACCAGAGGCCTGACTCTATCTTAGTAGGAAGCAAGAAAGGCTAAGAATATGGCAAGATATAAATTTGCCTCTAATCAGAGGCTCACATATACTCATAGCTTTCTAGAAGAAAAGAAATATCCCAACATGATTTCTTTATGTCCCTTTCAGATACCGTATAGTATAGTATAGTATAGTATAGTATAGTATAGTATAGTATAGGATATACTATAGGATATAACAGCCCTGTACAGCAGGTCAGTACCTATCTTGTACACATGGGACTGGGAGCTCTAGAAGATTTGTTGCCTGATTTGATCTGGGAGATTATGTCAGATGCAAGTTTTGAACTTGGCCACTACCTGGTGGTCTGACAGCACTTGAACCTCTGCAGGTCTGAATCTCAAAGCTGCATAGGATTTTTGGAGAAGAAGTGCTATATGATAAACACATATAATGTTTCCCAGAGATTTGCAGAATGCAAAATGCAATCCTGTTTGAGGAGGGCCAGCCCATGGCTGCCAAGAGACAAGGTGACACCCCCAAGTCCACGTACAGAAGCCAACCAAGCTGGCAGCTGGATCTTCCTTTGACAGGGGAAATAGCATGGCATCTTCAGGGCAGCAGGCTGCTTTAAGGGGCACAAACACATCTCTCTGCCCCCAGCACCTGCCACCTCCTTTCTGTCCACCTAGTTGTTGCTACTGTGGAATATGTGACTGAAATTACATGCGCCCAGCAGTATGGGCTGGAGAGCTCTGGATGGAGCATCTCTTTGAGCACACAATTCAGCTAGGAATGTCCACGGGGAGGTCCTGCTTTTTGGCTGGCTGCGGCAGCTGACTCCCTGAGAGTGGTTAGGCTGAGCTCTCAAATGTCTCTAAGGACTGTGTGTATTCTCTGTAGCTGCATTGACTGGTGTGTACATTTGATTGGATGTCTCTCAATTTATTTTATGTATTTATTTCATAAAATTTATATACAGCTTGATTGTAAAAAACCTCAAAGCAGTTTTCAAAAATAACAAAAGTAAAAACAATTCAAACTTTCAAAAAATTAAAACCAGCAATAAACTGAAAAGCGCAAAATGAAGGTGCCTTCCTGATATCACAGGCAACACATTCCAGACTTAAAAATATGTTCTTGAAGCTGCTTCAAATGTGCCAGTATTCCTCTACAGAAAGGAATTTTGAATAGGCAGCAGCGTGCCACATGCCTGCAGATCATGACGTGAAATGGCTTCGCAAATGTTGTATACTAAGTGCCTGTGCCACAAAACTACACACTTGTGCAGCTGAGAAAAGCATTGCATGGACTCACACTTTCCCATACAGAGGAATGTTTTATGTTTGCATTTCATCCTGTCCAATGCAGCACCAGGAGACCCTTCCGACAATGTCCTGAGCTTGCCCTGGGCATCTGGCTTAGAGCTGATATCTTTGAAAGCAGGGCAACATCCTGATTCCCTCCATCCTGACAGCCTCTACATCATTACATTTTCAACTGCCACCTGGTTCAAATTCATAGGGAAAAGGCAACATCCTACCTTATCAGACATAAGGACAGCAACATTTCCCTGGAGCGCATCTGCTTTATATATGGAGAGAATGTGGACATCCCAAAGTCTCCATGATTCTTTGCTCTAGGCTGCTTCCTAGAGCTCATAGGGCAGAGAGGCTGGGGAGGAGCTGCAACTTTCCAAATGGGGGTATTAGGGTAATGCTAATTCCTAATTCCCTTGGTTAAGCCTTCCTGCTGCTAAGGACCACTCTACACAGAGAGATTCGCTCATTGCCTGAATCGGCAGAGCTGGGTCAGGACCGGGGTGGGTCAGGACCTTGTCAAGTTCTGATTCTCAGTTTGTCATTTTCTGAAGCTTAAGTTCAGCTCTCCAACTCAGTTGCAAATTAGCTTTTTCAAGAAATAAGTTCTCCTGAAAATTCACCAGCATTTTAGTATAGATTTTTAGTATGAAATTTTGCATTGTATACACATTTTGGCAAAGCAATTTCCCTTGATATAATGCGTTTTTGCATGTTATTTTCAATAATATCTGTATTTTTATGCAAACTTCACTCTTGTATATGGTTATTTATTTATTTATTTATTTTACACATTACTTCCCTGGAAAACTGCATTTAAGAATATGGAGAAATTAGAAATTAGTATTGTGTTGGGAAGTGTGAAGCAGGCACATTTGTCCTTATATGGAAGCTGAATGAAAGTCCCACCCACCCACATCCTTACTCACAACGGAGGTGATCAGAAGAGTGACTAGAGCTGGGGTGGAGGCTCCAAGACCTCACCTTTGATTTAACACATCACATTATTCTTTTCACCAAGGAACCCCCCCCCCCCGAATGCTTTTGTCTGGTCCCTCTGCTACAGGGTCCTCTCTTACACTGGGAGGGACAGCAACCTATGGGCTCCTCAGCCTATGGGGTCTGGATTCTCCTAGTCTACTGTGGCCAGATGGGAATTCAGTCCCAAAGCAACCCAGCTAGGGAGAGTCCAGCCGGCTGTCAAACTTGGTCATAACTCGAAGAGTCAAGAATCCAGTTCCATAGTTCTCAGTAGGAAGACACCTCCTTTAGAAGATGCAAACAGTTGCTAGTTAAGAGGACGTTACTATGGTTTTGCATAGATTTGGGTTAACCTGGGATTTAGCCAGGGTGGGCTGAGGCAGCCCCGGATCAGGTCCATCTGGAGTTATCTGTGGCTGTCAAAAGGTAGGACTGTTTGGTGACTAGGAGGTGGAGGGAGGAGACATATGTAGGAGGTTCAAAACCCTAATTAAACCCTGCGAAAGACCCCTGAATTGGTTTGGGGGCCCCAATCTAGGTTGGATGATTCTGGGTTAGACTGGAGCAGCTCTAAGGTGCCGGATTGGGTATGGAATCAGAAGTGGGAGCTATGCACAGCACTAAAATTTATGTAATTCACCTGTTAGATTCCCTGTACATGCTTAAAGCATCAAAATAAAGCTTTGTTGAGCCATCTGCATGTGCCTAAGTGCTTCCTCTTCTCAGATTTTCCATTATCACCTCTGGCTCCACCTACTTGTTTCCTGGCTCAGTTCAAAGTGGCACTGTTAACCTTTTAAGAGCCAGTGTGGTGTAGTGGCTAAGAGCAGTAGACTCGTAATCTGGGGAACCGGGTTCGTGTCTCTGCTCCTCCACATGCAGCTGCTGGGTAACCTTGGGGTAGTCATACTTCTTTGAAGTCTCTCAGCCCCACTCACCTCACAGAGTGTTTGTTGTGGGGGAGGAAGGGAAAGGAGAATGTTAGCCGCTCTGAGACTCCTTAAAGGGAGTGAAAGGCGGGATATCAAATCCAAACTCTTCTTCTTAATGGAATGCAACCAGAATACCTTAGAACCACCTGCTCTCAAATGGACCTGCCTGAACCCTGAGATCAGAGTCTTTTCTACTGTGTGCAGGAATAAAGAACAGGGTCCTTTCTGTGGTGGCACCTAGTTTGTTGAATACCTCCCTTGGGGTGAGCTGCAGCATTCCTTCTCCACTTTCCAAATCGTATTTTAGAAAACAACTTGTTTCAGCCATACTTTTTACTCTCTGAGTGGCTGCTGTGGTTGCTAGTGATCTGTTGATGCTGCTATGTCTTTTTTGTTATGCTGATTTAATGATTTTAAGTCTTATGGACTGGTTGCTTTAAATGGTGTAGTTAGCTAAATTAAGAGCCCTTTGCTCTTGAATTCTAATTGAGTGGCGAATACGCGGGGATGGTGGCGCTGCTAGGCTTTCCAAGGATGTCTCTGCTAGCAGTTCTCCCCCTCCCCCTCCTTCTCCTAACACCTCATAGCTTGGCAGCTCTGGGTTCTGCGATAATTCAATCCTGTCTCCCTCTTCTCTTGAAATTACTGGAGAAGAGGGAGCGACCCCCCCACTCCCCCTCCTCCTCTGACGGAAGCGGAGGAGAAGGAGTGGGTGATCCCCAGCCCCCCTCTTCAGTCCAGTCTACATTAAGAGGACAGATTAATTCACCTTTCTCAGACTGAGCTACAAACAGGTGCCAGAGTGCATCCTGCTGAATTCTAGCACAAATTAAGCCCTCATTCTGGTGGCATTTCATACATGACATTAGAAGAGTTTGGATTTGATATCCCGCTTTATCACTCCCCTTCAGGAGTCTCAAAGCGGCTAACATTCTCCTTTCCCTTCCTCTCCAACAAACACTCTGTGAGGTGAGTGGGGCTGAGAGACTTCAGAGAAGTGTGACTGGCCCAAGGTCACCCAGCAGCTGCATGTGGAGGAGCTGGAGACGCGAACCCGGTTCCCCAGATTACGAGACTACTGCTCTTAACCACTACACCACGCTGGCTCTCTACATTAGGTAGAGTTGCCATATTTCAAATAGTGAAAATGCAGACAGAAAAGTTGTTGAGCTTTTGAGCCATTACAGAGGTGTTTTTATGGGAAATCGGCATATCCCATTAAGCCTCTAACTACCATGCCTTTTCTCACCACCTGATGGAGCTAGCAAGCTACTGGCTGCCACAGTTTAGGACAAGTCGTAGCCGTTCTGAACAGTTTCTGATTTTATATATAGGCATTATTATTACTGCACAAAGTCTAATGCTTGTTTGGTGACCTTCACATATAGCTGGATCAAGAGATTCTGCGCCAGGCACCTCTGGGAAGCAGGAATCCGCCCCCACTCCAACCCCATCCTGCATGAGACTTAAATATAAAAGAAACTGTGCTGTGCATATAGGTCAAGGTTTTCTTTACAGAATTCCAAATCCCATAGGCTGGAGGAATTTTTTTTGTTTTGTTTATTCACTTTGAACTTTGTATGTACTCTGCAAACTTTGAGTACTCTGAAATCTCAAAATTTTGCTTTTTTATTTAAAAGAAATGCCCAGAGGAAGCTCCCTTCTACCGCTATCCTAGTCCACCTAGCTCATGACAGGCAGTGCTGAGTGGCAGAGTTTCAGGCAAAGGGGCAGGTAAAAAAGGTAAAGGACCCCTGGACAGTCAAGTCCAATCAAAGGCAACTATGGGGTTGCAGCGCTCATCTCGCTGACAGGCTGAGGAAGCGGGTGTTTGTCCACAGACAGCTTTCCGGGTCATGTGGCCAGCAGTACTTAAACTGCTTCTGATGCAACGGAACACCGTGACAGAAACCGGAGCGCATGGAAACGCTGTTTACCTTCCTGCCACAGTGGTATCTATTTATCTACTTGCACTGGCATGCTTTCAAAGTGCTAGGTTGGCAGGAGCTGGGACAGAGCAATGGGAGCGCACCCCGTTGCGGGGATTCGAACCACTGACCTTCCGATTGGCAAGCCCAAGAGGCTCAGTGGTTTAGACCACAGTGTCACTCAAGTCACAAAGTGCCACAAAGGGGCATTCCCTGTCCAATCAGGGGCTGAACTTGGGACTTTCTGTGGGCCAAGCAGATGTTCTATCCCTGAGGAACAGCTCTTCCCCCAAAAGTATGCAGGAAAGGGGAGAACAGCTCCATATCATTAGAGGCCATTGGTGGGGGCAGCGCTATTCAGGACATACAACATCAGAACCTCGAGGAGTAAGCTTGCTTTGGATTTGTTGCCATCCCTTCAGGGGAAGATGCAAGCATTTCAAAAGTGAAGTGAGCCCAGGAACAACCAGTTTAGTCCTTCCTGTTTCCAGGAGAAGCTGCCCAATCCTAAGTGGCTGACTTTTGTGGCAATCACAAAGTCCCTCCCACCCTGAGTTCATTTTTTAAATTCACTTTTTGTTTTGAGCTACTGCATAGACATTTACATGACTAAACATGCCAGGAAGTGTGTGTGTGTGTGTGTGTGTGTGTGTGTGTGTGTGTGTTTAAAGCCTGCCTGAAGCAGGATGACTCTCCATGCTGAATTTGCATCCATTAAGTGTCTCACTAGAAGAGTGATGGGAAGCTGGGGCGGGGTGAGGGGTGGACCTCTTCCCTCTTGGGCCTATGTAATGGGAAAGACTCAAGCAGGGAATTCTATTTCTTCTCTATTACATTCATTAATGTCTTTCCTCCTAGGCAGCAATCAGGCATTAACATGGTTCTCCTCCCTGGCCCATTCACAGCCACCCCCTGAGCTCGGCAGCTGAAGGAGAAGTGGGCAGAGGCTGGAGGAAGAACTGTGAGTGGAAGGTGTCTTTCCCCCACCCTTGGGACCCTCTGGGGAACTCACCAAACCTGCTGTACTTGGAACTGGGTGTGGAGAGTGCAGCTGACTGCTGAGCGGGACACACCTCTGTGTGCAGCCTGAGGATGCTTCATCCACCCTGGACCTGCCCATAAGAAGCAAGCCTAGAGTCAAGGGCGAGGGTGATGTCAGGAGCAACCCTTCTCCTGGGGAGGCTTCCGTATTTGTTAGGACAGCACACTTTCCCTAAAAGAGTGACATTAAAACAACAACAACCCCTCTGGCAGATTCAGATGGGGATCCAGTGCTTTCTCTGCCTCTTGCTCTTTCCTTTGGCTTGTCATTCTGAAAAAGGAACGGATGCCTGAATGCAAAATCTATCTCTCCGGAGGCCCAGCCCCAAAAACAACATTTCTGCCATTCAAATCCTGAGGGTTGACCTACTTTTCCTCGTTGCATTCAGCACTGGAACCCTAGAATAAACACACCCTGACTGTACAACAGGTGCTGTGCAGATCGAAATCTTTGTTCCTACTGGGGTGGGTGGGGCTGTTTTGCTAAGCCGGGCTGCTGCTGTGGCGCTGACATGACTCATAACCTCTCCTCTTTTCTGCTGTGGAGGCGTGTGGCAGATGGGGGTGGGCAGCCGCAGGAAACACAGAGAACGTGATATGGGAGGAGGAGGAGGCACGCACCCCTCCCTCTCCCCCCCCCAAAAGGTAGAACAAGTGATTTGTGTTCCACGTCTTAATTGAGAGTGACAGTGTTTAAGGAGCTGGATCCTTCCATAATACAAGAAGTAAATATGGCAGTGCATCCCAGAGATGGAATGGAAGTCTTGACTACACAGGAAAAGGTCTGAGCTGAGTTGTTGTTGTTTCTTTACTGGGCCTTTGGCAGCCTGAGAGCTGTCTGCTTGCCAGGGAGGAGTCTATAATAAGCCCAAAGCAGAGATCTTTGAAAGGAGAAGCAAGAAAAAGAGAACAGCCCTGTCTTCGTGGAATGATGCCCTGTTGGAAAGGAGGGGAAAGCTCAGGACTTACAAATTTCAGGGGTGGACAGTCTGAGAAAGTTTCCCCTCTTCCATGCTGTAATGTTTGCCTTTTACAAGCAAGTGGAGCAAATAAGGGCGGTGGCAGCAAGGCTTAATGTTCATCCCTGGCCGCAGGCTGATGTTTGTTGGTCTTCCTTTTATTTGTTCCTTTAAAATGTGCATACCCTACTTTTCCATCTAAAGACTTGCAAGGTGGCACACGGTGCAACTGTTAAAAGGTGGTGGGACCACAGTCATGTACAATGTAAAATAAGATTAAACAAACAGCCAGAGGCTATAAAACCAGACCATGCATGCATAGATCAGTGCAAGGGGGGGGGGGGACTCGCCATCAGCCTGCAATCTCTGGGGAAAGACCAGAGCTCAGTGGGCACATAGCCTGCTTCACATGCAGAAGGCTCCCCGGTTCAATCCCTACCAACACAAGTGTTAAAACCAGGGCGGGGCAGTTGCAATACTTTGAAAATCCAAAGTCCCCATTGCAGCCTTGAACTAAGGCCAGGACGATGACCGTTCCCTTACACCAGGGGTCCTCAAAGTTTTTAAACAGGGGGTGAGTTCACTGTCCCTCAGACACTGTTGGGGGTTGGACTATTGTTTGGAAAAAAATATGAACCAATTCCTGTGCACACTGCGCATATGATATTTTATATCACAAACATCATTGCTGTAGGGATGGACTGAACAGGAAGAAAAGGTGTTTCCAAGGGAGGGATAGCTACATGGGCATAGCCAGGATTTATGGAAGGGAGGGCAGGCTTCATGTTGGGGGGGGGCAGGACCTCAGTTAAATATTTTGGTTGATTTACTTGATTTAGGTGGGGAGGGCAGCTGCCCACAGATAGCTAAATTAAAGATGGGTAAATGCGATTCTCTCTCTCTCTCTCTCTCTCTCTCTCTCTCTCTCTCTCTCTCACACACACACACACACACCCCAAAGTGGATCAGCTGCTCCTGTGAGGCTCAGCCTGACCTACATATCAGCAGTCAGAGCTCTTGCCTCCTCACTGACGCTGGGAGGGAATCTGCTGCCGCTGCCACATACAGCCGCCTCTCACCCCCAGGGCAGGATGGCGCTTCTCTCTCCCGGAGTTGCCCACGGCAGGGGCAGCAGCAGTGGCGGCTTCCCACGGGCAGCTGAACGTGAGCAGGTGCAGCCCCAGGATGGTGCAGGTCGCTGCCACCTCACAGGCTGCTTGCTTTGGCTCCCGCGCCTTTGCCATACCCACGATCAGAGCCGGGTCATCGGAGACCCCCAGGGCCACCTTTGCACAGCCCAGCGAGGTGCACAGTTGACAGTCCTGCGCTCTCCCACCACCTCTGCTGCTGCTTCATGCTTTGCAACTGCTCCCACATTGCTGATATTGCTTGCAATAAGGCTTTAGGTTGCGCTCACGCACGGGATGCCATACTTCCTTTCGCCTTAGAAAGCGGTGGGTTCTGCAATTGCCAGAAGGGCCAGGTTCAGGACCCTGGCGGGCCAGATCTGGCCCACAGACCGTAGTTTGAGGACCCCTGCCTTATACTGTATAACATCCCAAACCTTCAACAATTCAGAAGAAATCAATGGTTGGTCTGATTCTCTCCATTCCAATGGCATATTGCTTCCAAAGGGAAGGCAGATCCAAGCTCCTGCCTTCCTCCATAATTCCTTGAGCATATGGTCACATACCCCGCACTCCTCCACGAGGTGTGAAATCAAACCCCACAGCAGATATCCATTGGTAGAGTGGATTGAGACCAGATCCTTTCAAAGAGCACAAACAGGAAAGCCTGAAGGCCAGAGAAATGTGTAAATAATGTTATTGTTTTTGGGGAAGCAAGTACTTAAATGGTGTTGGGAACTAGGGTGATTGACAGGGGTGGGGGGACAGTTTCATGTTTCTTCATGCCAACCACTCCTCTTCTGTGACATATCTGTGATGTATTGATGATGCTACTGGAAATATATTATGGGAAAAGGGGTCTTAAAAGCATGTAACCCCATGTTTGAGGTTCCTACTCTTTGTGTCTTTGAACCTTGTTGCAACAATAAACCAACTGACTGCCTTTTTGCTTCTTTAACTCGGCTGGAGACACCTTCTTTTGCTGACCAGAGCAACCTGTGGGGAGTGGCACCTCGACAAGCTGGGCAGCAGAGTAAACCCACACCCCAGGAATTTTTTCCTTATCACTTGTTATAGGGGTTAGGTTAGCGGATAATGGGAAAGCACCTTCTCTAGCTAAGACTCTGAAGAGTTGGTGCCCAAGTGGGCAATGCTGAGCTTGATGACCAGAAACCCTGACGTGAGGTGAGGCAGCTTCCGAGGCTCCAGTTAATCACGATTTGGGGGGGCGCGGCAGCGGGGGCTCCCTGGAAAGCTAAATGGCAGCATAATTCTGTGTCTGCAATCGCCCTGGGACAAAAATCTAAGCAGAGTGGATCCTATTGACATCTAAACAAAAAGTTTTATACAGACTCAGCAAGATGATGATCCAACAAATACGGGGAACTAAAAGCAAATTTGCAAGGTTCTTCATGAAGAAATAGAGGAAGCTCTGCCTTAGGCTTCAGAGGAGGCCTCAGACACTAAAGGCAACATGAAGGTCCTCAAAGGCAGGAAATTAACTGCCTTATGGAGGATGACATAGACTCAGATGAGTACATTCATAAAGGCACTGGCCTTGGACTGGAGAGCAGCCCTAGCTCCATTTGAGCAGAAATTTTATATGCTTTCTAACTAACAATCAGATATTTCTAAAACAGCAAATGATGTACACAATTTTGCTCTAAACAACCAGTCTGAGATCCAGCTCTTACAAATGACTGAAGTTTTCACTATGAAGCTGGAGGAAAAATGAGAAAGGGATAAGAGGTATTTTTTTCACCTACCAGAGAAAGATGAAGCGGGGGGTGGGGGTGGGGATGGTGCAATTCATTATTGACTGGATACTCTCCCTGAATTTAAACATACCATTATCCCTCAATGACACAGAAAGAGCCCATCGAGTTCCGGGCAGCAGAAGCAGAACTGGGGAAGCCCCGAGAGATGGCTTCCTATAGTGTTTACTTTGAACACTATAGGCTCAAACACTCAATTTTCAGAGCATTATGGAATGTTAGAAAGCTAAGCAAAGCCACCATTGAAATATTCCAAGGTATCAGCCCGGCCACACTGGGGCATTGGAGGGCTCTCTGGCCTTATACACCAGGACTAAAAGAAGCAGGTAGAGCATATTGCTGGGACTTCCCTTTTAAGTTGATTGTCCAGCACAAAGGCAGAACCTGGGTTGTGGGTAATTACCAGCTGGCTGACCACATGCTCAAAGAGCTCCAGCTCCAAGCAGCAGATGACTCTCTGCAGTGCTTCTCCCCAGCTCAAGCAGGCAAGAGCACCCTCTCAGGCTGCTCAACAAAAAAAGGCAGAAAGAAACCAGGCAACTGCAACTAGAAAGTAAGAAATTGTTTTATTTTCATTCCTTGTGCGTGAAAAGGATCTGGACTCCATTAACAAGTGCAGCAGTAAGTTGGAAGAGCCTTTGTCCCAGGGTGGGAGGAGAAAGCATGGAGATTAGCAGCCCCAAGCCCCCGCCTGCCCCCTTAATCGATCCTGGGGTCCATTGGAGGGATCTCCACCACTCCCATGGTCTTGCTGCCCTCTGAGTATTGAGGAAACTTTGGCAGACCCAGCAGGCAGATCCCTCTTTGTTTGTGGTGTCATAGGCAGCCATACAATCAGCATCACCTGTGTATATGCACCCAACTTAGCACAACAAAGCTTTTTTCTGGAAGACACTAACAGAATTAGACCATTTAAAAAGAGGACAATTCACAATGAGCTTGCCCCATGACAGACTAAACTGTAAAAATCAATCGGTGTGTGTGTGTGTACCACAAACGTGGCATTTTTCAAAACTGACAAATTCTTCAGCGGCTCATCAGGGGTGGGACTCATCATCAGCAGTGGCAAAAGGCAGGAGCAACTCTGTTGGCAGCCTGGTGGACACCATTTTGCATCCCTCACAATGCCCTAGAGCCACCAGCATCATAGGACATGATGGAGCTGCTGGTGGTGGAGGAATAATGGCTGGCCCAAATAAATAAATAAATGGTGAGAAATGTCTTCTGAGAAATTTCAGCTCACCTCTACTCCTAATGTTTGAAATAGCTAATCATAGAAGAAGAAATCACATCAAGTATCTGGCAAAAATATGAATAAGTAAATGAGACACACAAAAAAATGTCTAGTGGCAAGAGGTTCCCTAAGACAAACTGGAAATATGTGCTTCCTAAGAAACCAAGAGGGAAAGACAATAACCAGACAGCCTCTGACAGACCATTCCAGATTCTGGGACAGCCACCATAAAAGCTCTGCTTGTGCTCAGTGCTGCTCTCACCTGTCTCCAGGGCAGGAAGAAATGTTTCCTGAGATATGCAGACTGTAAAATCAACACTGAACCCTTTAATTGAGCCCAGGATCTCAACACTAGCTGAGTATGTTCCTGCCTTGTCTTCCTGGGCAACATACTTATCACAGAATTGTAGAGTTGGAACTTGTAATAATGAGCCTGACTTACAGGACCTTGTTAGGATGAGTAACAAAATGTATGTAAGGCATCGGTTTTAAGAAGACACAAGCATTATTATTATGCAGGGGTCAGATCGCAAAGTCATATAAAGGTCAAAGGCATGTTTGTACATCTTACTAAGCAAAGATCCACCCCACATCCCCTGGATACCCACATGTGCCATAACCTTCCCTCCACCATGGCATCCTCATTTGTCTGTGTGTGGCCATGGGACTTATTTCTCCCCTAAAGGATGGATTTCACTGTCTCCTCCCACTTCCCATCTGCTTGATCCTCTCCTGCTTTAGTTCTCGGCTGTGAGGCTGCAGTGTTGACCCCTCCCTTTTCCCTGGGGCTGATCAAGTTCTGTTAGAAAGACTGGGGCCCCTTGTTTGCATGATCCTTTAACAGGTCCTGACAGAAAGCCCTTGTTTATAACACACAGGGAATTTGCTGGTAGACACTTTGGAAGAATATCATGGCACTAAGGTCTCTAGGGGTTCATAAAGCCTTTTGCAAACTGACTCACGTCTGCCAAGTGCAAAGGGCAGCACATTATGAATGCACACTTGAGGTTCCTACTTTGACGCTGGGAGTTCAGTGGGCCGAGGGCGTCGCTGCACTTAGAAGATTACTTCTGCCCTGTTAACATAAACTGTTGCTACCACAGACTGATTTGCTGCACACCGAGAATGTCAGGAGACAGAAGGGAAAGTGTGTGGATGGGGATGAAAGCCCTGATGGAAAATGGGGTCTGCTCTCTATATCAGCAGCACTGATTTAAACAACAACATTTTTATGATTACTCCCACCCCAGAAAGTTAAGCTCAAGATGAACAACACTCCCAGTTCACTCTTAGTGACTCATGCACCTTACACATTAGTACTGCTCTGCCAACCTAGGAAGAAAGGGGTGGGTGTTAAGTTAAAGGAACATCGGGCACTCTCTGGCAGCTGCTGATCTGAGATTATGCTGGTGCCCAGCATGAGCGCGACCTGTGCTGTTGTGGAGGAGGAGATCAAGAAGAGAAACACTTGGGGGAGCAGGGTCAATGAACACCCCATCCTTGAGGAAAAGAGCACAGGGGGTGATGTTCACTAGCTGGGCCCAATGTGCAATGCTGACCGTTTGCTTCCCAGGAAAATTGCAACCCTTCACAAACAAGATAGAAGGTTCATTAGATAACAAGCACCATTCAAACAAAACACTTTAAAGGTGATATTAGCCACCTTGAATGCTGGATTGTTGGAAGTTGGGGTAGAAATATTTCAAGGAAATAAACTTTGAAAATCATTTTAAAGAAGCCGCATGGAATGCTCACATGGGCACATGTGTAGCGGAAGGCTATGATGTAAGGCTCAGAGGACACACCAGTCAGTAGCTAGATGAGAAATTCATTGAACAAGTTCTCTCTTGAACAAGAAAAGGACAGACATGAGAAGTTCCTGACTCTAGCCAGATTCTGCTAAGACCAGTGTCTCCTAGTGACTCAACTGCATAATGACACTATCCATGTAAATACAGTACAGTCATGTCTTGTGCAGGGCTTACATTTCATATTTGAAAAAATGTGTATACCTGAACTGGTCCCATGCGAGCGATCTTGCATTTGGTGTGCCGAATGAGTCTAACCTGACACCCCATGCAAGGCAGAGAGCTTTTAAGCTCCTCAGGGGACCATTTGAGTTCCTGCGAGAGCCTTTCAGAGCCCGGTAACCAAGTCGGAGAGCTTGCAAGCTCTTTCCATGCGAGGAGCCTTTCAGTTCTCTACTTTGCATGCAATTAATTTGCAGGATTTCAGCCAGCCTGCCAGTTTTCAACCATGTAAGGTTGGAATCGTGCAAGTTAATCGTGTGCAAGATGTATTTAAAGAGAAAGCTGCCTCATAGCAATTCAGACTATTTGTCCATCTAGTCCTTTATAGCCTACTTTGACTGGCAGCAGCTCTCTAGGTCTCAGCCGGGGATCTTTCCCATCAGTTCCCATCTGATCTATTTTGAATAGATTGCAACGGATTGCTGAGGACCTTCCTCATTGTGCTCTGACCACTGAGCTATGGTCTCTTCCTGAATATTCTGAAGTGCTATATAAATGCTAGGTACATTTTTAACAGAAAAAAATATGCAGGTATGACTGCCTCAGTCACACAATTTCCCAACTCGCCTAAGTCCCTGGCCTTAGTGAGTTCAAGGCAAAGGTGAGTTTTGAACTGCGGACTTTCCAGACTCTGCACAGACAATCCTTCCAGGCAAGCAGGCTTTTCTTTCAAAGGCTCTGGACAAGCATTGCCTCTTGTGTCTGCTTACAATTTGTGCTAAAACTATTTTTATTTAAAGGGGGGAGGCAGGGCCATGTTGCCCCCTCCTTGTTGCTGGAGTGGTTTTACTTCCCCAGACCTTGCCAGCTCACAGAACAAAGTGGGCAGGAACTGTCTATGCTAAGGCTGACCACAATACAACAAAGCCAAGGCTGAGCTGCCTCCAGGTACAGTCACACCATCTGCTTAAGCCGTGGGAAGCTCATGATAGGCTTAGATCACCTTCCAGCATGACTCTCACAGTTAGATAATTGGCTAAGGTGATGAGGGAGGAGGGATCTGTGATAGATGGTCCATGATAGCAGCATCACACCTGTGAGAAATCCCATTATGCACATGCCATGATCAGTTGCCTGCCTCCAAATGGGGATGGGTGAAGCCACTGGAAGCACATTCTCCAGTGCCCCAACAGCAGCCCCATACCCTCCAACTTAGGACAGTCCTGTACCCTTAGAGCACTTATTTTCACACACAAACACACCAAGGCTCACAGCCTGAATGCCTCGCTACCATTGCACCTTCTTCCTCTCTGGTAGCTTTTGTTTACTCTGGAATAATCTGTCCAGTACTGGCTTGTGAAGCAGGTGTCCTAGTTATCCAGTCATAATAGTTTCCCTTTTCTAAACACAAACACACAACACACACACACACACACACTTTGTAATTCAGTGTTTAAGAGCACAGGAAGCTGCCCTAGACCAGGTGAGACTTGTTTTGCAGACACCCACCCAGCCCAGCATTGTCAAGGTTCTCTAAAGGATCATCCAGAGAAGGGCCTTCAGCATCATCAGGTGATTGTTTTTTTCCACTTGGAGATGCATGTAAAGCAGATGCTTGACTGCTCTCTGGGTTCTGCCCTGCCCAGCCCTCAAAACCAAGGTTTCAGAGGAGGAGGAGCAAAGGGAGCAAGAGTCTCCAGCACATCTCCACCTTATCACTGACGCTAGATTCCTGGCCAGCTCTCATCTCCCCTCCACCTCCCCAGGGCCACAGAAGCAGACAATCCAGCAAGCCAAGCAAGAGCTTCAGAGCCACTGCCACAGTGCATGTGAAGGTACTCAAGGGGAGCTGCATTATACTAGGTCAGACCATAGGCCCATCTAGCTCAGAGCTGTCTACACTGGTTGGCAGTGGCTCTGACAGGGGACATTCTCACTCCTACTTGAAGATGCTGGGGATTGAACCCAGGACCTTCTGCATGCAGAGCAGATGCTCTGCCACAGAACTATGGCCCTTCCCTTAGGAATGGTGGCTGAGATTTGTACTCACATGATAGTCTGGGTTTCTTCCCAGCTCTCACCTTCTCCTCCCTCCCACTCCTTCAGGTTGAACAATGACTGGGGTAATCCTTTCCTTTTGTCCTCACAAGCTTTGAGCCTAGGAAACATTTTTCTGCTGTCACCAGGCCCCATTGGTTGAGTTGACAGCCTGGATAAAAACAGCCTGGTAAACTGCAGGGTTCCACCAGAGCTGTGACTGGCTCTCACTGTGCCACTTCTAAACTGGAGTCATCCACACACCTTTGCCTGGAGCAGTACAGTGGTACCTCGGGTTACAAACACTGCAGGTTACAGACTCTGCTAACCTGGAAGTAGTACCTCAGGTTAAGAACTTTGCCCCAGGATGAGAACAGAAATCGTGCGGTGGCAGCAGAAGGCCCCATTAGCTAAAGTGGTACCTCAGGCTAAGGACGGACCTCAGGTTAAAAACGGACCTCCGGAACGAATTAAGTACGTAACCAGAGGTACCACTGTACATCTCTCTCTCTCTTTTTTAAAAAATAATTTTTATTAACCGATCAATCAAATCAAATCACATCACATAAATTCCAAATTACAAAGCCGAATTTTTAAATTTTTGTTGGGGGTACCCATATTTCAAGTTCCGAAGGGGGGTCCAATCATCTTCTTGCTGCTGCCTTAATGTCCACAAATCTGTCCAAATAATGTTCATAATTCTATCCAATCCTATCTTGCTGTTTCCCACATCTCATCTTGTTATTTCCGTATATTTTTTCCTTTCTCTTTGCAACCTCTTCTGATAATCTCCTTAAGCAGGTAAAAACAAGTTGTAATCCTCTGTGAATTTTTCTGTTCATCCAATAGCCATATCAAGATGGTTTCCATATACAGTGGTGCCTCGCAAGACGAAAAACTCGCAAGACGAAAGAGTTTTTCGTTTTTTTAGTTGCTTTGCAAGACGAATTTCCCTATGGGTGTACCAGCTCCATCTGGTATGTAGGCTGAGACCCTATCTGCCCGCGGACTGCCTCGCCAGAGTGGTGCATGCTCTGGTTATCTCCCGCTTGGACTACTGCAATGCACTCTACGTGGGGCTACCTTTGAAGGTGACCCGGAAACTACAACTAATCCAGAATGCAGCAGCCAGACTGGTGACTGGGAGCAGCCGCCGAGACCATATAACACCGGTCTTGAAAGACCTACATTGGCTCCTAGTACGTTTCTGAGCACAATTCAAAGTGTTGGTGCTGACCTTTAAAGCCCTAAACGGCCTCGGTCCAGTATACCTGAAGGAGCGTCTCCACCCCCATCGCTCTACCCGGACACTGAGGTCCAGCACTGAGAGCCTTCTGGCTGTTCCCTCACTGCGAGAAGCCAAGTTACAGGGAACCAGGCAGAGGGCCTTCTCGGTGGTGGCACCCTCCCTGTGGAACGCCCTCCCACCAAATGTCAAAGAGAACAACAACTACCAGACTTTTAGAAGACATCTGAAGGCAGCCCTGTTTAGGGAAGCTTTTAATGTTTAATAGATTATTGTATTTTAGTGTTTGTTGGAAGCCGCCCAGAGTGGCTGGGGAAATCCAGCCAGATGGGCGGGGTATAAATAATAAATTATTATTATTATTATTATTATTATTATTATTATTATTGGCTTGCTTCGCAAGACGAAAACGTCTTGCAAGTTTGTTTCCTTTTTCTTAAAACCGTTAATACCCAGGGTGCTTGAAGAGGTGCAGTTGCGACTTGACTTCGAGGAGCAACTCATAGCACGTGGTGTGATAGCCTTTTTTGAGGTTTTTGAAGACTTTGGTGATTTTTGAAGCTTTTCCAAAACTTCTTTTGCAGCCATTTGGTAAGTTAAACTTTTAAAACTTTTTTGGGGGTGTGTTTTCTGGGAGGTTTGGTGCTTTTGAATTTTTTGGATGTGAAGCACTGGTTTTTTTGGGGGGGGGTTGCAAAGGTAGGAGCTGTGCTGCTATGGGGCCCAAGAAGACTGCTGCTGCAGAGGCCGGTGAGAGGAAGAAGACTTTAAAGAGCACTTAATAAACTCTTTTTGTACCAAATTTGGCTTTGTTTGGACTTTTTTTGACCATAGGAACGCATTAATTGATTTTCAATGCATTCCTATGGGAAACCATGGTTCGCAAGACGAAAAATTCGCAAGATGAAAAAACTCGCAGAACGAATTAATTTCGTCTTGCGAGGCACAACTGTATCATCACTTCCATAGATAAAAACACTCTTTCCATCATTAATCTTCGCAAATCTGTCGCCTTCTTTAGTCCTCTGAGGAGGTTCGCCTGCAGTATAAAAACAGATCCATTCCTCCTCCCAGACATAAACCTTTCGACAGAACTTGCCAAAATGGCGACGCTGTTTTTTACTGCGTCATCCCAAAGCTCTTGTACTTTCCTCGGTCTCCTTAAAACATGCTTTTCGTTAAAGTTTATTTTCACACAGTCTTAAATCATCCAGCTTAGGTCATTTAATCGGCATTTCTGACTGGGGGGGGATTATTGGTTAATCACATAGAAGAAAGAAAGAAAAGTTTTTCCCCTCCCCCATCCAGTCTCGCTGCCGACATACCGAGCCTTGATGTGTCTTCTCATGATATATTCCTGTTTATCCAACCCGTCTTCTTTCACAGAGGTTCCTTCAATTAGCAGTCTTTACTCCCCATTCTTCACTTGAAATATGTGCATTTGCTTCTTCCTAATTGTTTATTTTCAAGTTGCTTCAGCTAGTGGGGTGATCAGAGATAGCGTCCAGGAGAGCTGAAGTCCGCACAAGGGCGTTCTGCCTAGTGCCCTCACCCCCTCGAATCCAGGTGTGATTTATGGGCACAGCAGGCAAGGGCAGTCCCCCCCATTCCCTTGGGGGGCAGGGAGGCTGCATACTCCCATTACAGCCTCTTAATTACCTCGTGTGGGTCGGAGAGATGTTATTGTCGGCCATCTTCCAATGCGCCCCTAATGGCCCCCCGGTACCACTGTACATCTCAGGATTCCCCCCTCCTCTGTGCCTATTTCAAACCATCCCTGAGATTTGCTCCCTATTGCTTAGGCATTTAAGAAGGCCCTGTTTCACCTCACAACCTGTATTCATTGCACACAGCGCCGTTTCCATTCTACTGCAGTTCACCTTCCACCCAAAACTATGTTATTCACCTCGTTTGCTGTGGAGAAAATATGTAACTTGTTATGTGATTAATTAAATAACTTTTCCAAGGTGCATTGTCATTACACTGTTTCACCCCATTAATTTCAGTGCAAATGGGTGGGAAATACAATTAATTCTACATCATTTGTGAACTGAAAGGAACACTAGTGAATACAGACTATATTTGCTGGATGGATTTCAGCTCCAGGAAGTGAATATTGGGAATTTCTTCTCCTGTTTCTGTTTACATCAGAATTCTCTGTCCGTCCTGCCTATGCCTCTAGCTAACAGATGGATGAGCATCTTGCACTGCAGGGACCTGAGAAGTTGTTCCTGGTGGAATGTTTCTCTATGCAAACCTTGAGCATTCAGTTCTTGGGGTGTAGCCTCTTGGTTTCTTGGCCCCCAAAGCTCCCTTTGCTTGTCAGCCCCCTTCCCAACCTCATCCTCTCCTACCCTTATAGGCAGGATTTCTTCACACCCCTGATTTCAAGCCCACTGCATCATCCATCCCACTTTCTTGAGTTATCTTGGCCACTCTCCCAGTCCTCTTAGCATACTTCTCCCTAGCACTCACCCACTCCTGAAGGACAGGTGAGATTCTCCCCCAGTTGCCTTTTCTCATTTGCCTCCTCCTTTCCTCAGTTGCCTTCTCTGCCCTTTTCCTCCCCCCTCTTCCTCCATCAATCCCTCCCAACCCCCTTGCTGTTTCCCAGGCTGCTGAGCCTCCTGGCCCCTTCTCATAAGCCACTGTGTCCCTTCTGTTGCCTTCCTCCTGCCCCCCCTTCCTGCTTAGCTTGACAATCACTGTCCACAGGACAACTCCATATGAGGGGTTATCTCAGACAAGTTGGCCAACTTCCCATTACAGAAACTGGTTTCATCATGGATATTCTATTCGCTTGGGAGATGTTGGTGCACATTCCATAGCATTGCATGAGCTCAGAAGGTTGCAGTCAGAGGCTTCCCCATCAAGACTACATATCAACGTTTCACAAACGAAAATAGAGACATGCTTGGAACCAGAGGCGGATTTAGGGGAGCGCAACCAGTTTGGTCACACTGGGTGTGGAGCCTCAGGGGTGCTGCAGGGGATGCCACAACTATTACTATAGAGTGCAAGAGGCAGGGGGCACCAAATTTTGGCACTGCACAAGGCACCACTGAAATTTGAGGCCTCAGGGCCCACCATTGTTTGGAACACTTCTGCTTTCATACCAAGAATTGCTGCTTCAGCTCCAATTACACATGACTGAAAAAAACTTACTTCAGCTTTTGCCAATATGGTGCCCTCCAGATATTTGAATTGCACCTCCAATCAGCAATTGCAGCCGCCCTGTTCCTACACCCAGCAACCACTGAGTCTTCTCTCACAGAACTTTGCTGGAATTAAGGTTGCATTGAAATGGATACCTTTTACTTTACTCAAAGCAATGATGACACCCAGGGCGCCCCGCACTCCCACACCCCTTCCTCCGCCACTGACTCAAAGAGTGTTTGTATAGCCTGGAGACTAAGTGAGCAACCTATGATATCTGGAAGTCCCCAGCTTAAGTCTAAACTCTTTCATGAATTAATAAGGCAGCCTTCTATTGGCTACAGTCTCTCGGCTTACACCCTGCTACCCTACTCCTACATCTGCAATGTGCACCAAACAGTGTTGTAAAGATTAGAGCACAATAATGTATGCAAAATGTTTTAGGAAGCTGGCTAGGACAAAGTGTTCCCAGTGTTCCTTACTCTGACTGGCAGGAGACCCCCAAAGTTTCAGGCTGAGGTCCTGCCCCCTGGTCCTTTAAGGGGGGGGGGTGACCCTGGCAATGGCAAGGGACTGAACCTGGGAGCTTCTGCATGCAAACCATTTTGCTCTACTACAGCCCAATTTTGCTCTACTACTCTAATTTTGATTGTTCTAAAGATATACTGTATATTAATGCTAAGAATTAATCTCACAACCACACAAGTTTGTCCCCCTCTCAGGATTCCTAAGCTGGCAGTGTGGGGCGATTTAATTCTCAAGCCTTTTCTGACAGCCAGTTATGTGCAGTGGAAGGCTGGCTCAGAAAAGGGCTGCTTAGGGTTGGGTTTTCCGGCAAGTGATCGCTCTCTGTGTCTTGAAGCTGAGTGGGGAGCGCCCATCGCGTGCTTAGCAGCGAGCAAGCCCTCCCCCTTGTGTGAGTATTAATAGCTCCATGGAGTATGGAGGAGCTACTCGGCAGCAGGGTCACCTAAGGACAGCAACAGCTGCAGCTGAAAACACTGTACTTAAAAGGGCTACGGTTCCCCTACCCAGTCGCACACAGGGCTCACTTCTCATTCAAACACAGCCCGCATGCAGCTGTCTTGCACTGCCTCTGGCCTTCCTGAGGCTTGTGGGGCCCCCACAACTAGATCTCTATGGAAGAGCACAACTGAAGCTTCTTTCCTTGAGAAGTTCTGCTAAAGCCACTTTTTCCACAATAGTCCTGCCCCCAGTCTCCAGTCTCCCCTGAACAGCTGGCTCTGCAGGCTGGAGGGTGAGCTGATACAACAGGACACAGGCCTCCTCCACTCCCAGTACCTGTGCAGTGGAGGGACTTTTGGATAGGCTTCTCAGCCCTGCCCCCTCGCCCCATGCCACAACAAGTTGCACCTGCCAAAACTCCCTGAGGCTCAGAGTGGGAGGAAAGCCCCTGGCATTAAGAATGATTCCCCGCCATTTATAGCATCCACAGGGTGTTCCCTGTACACCCAGGTCATTGGAAGGAGGGGTGCAGCTGTAGGAATGATAGGAACCATATATATTTTTTTTGGGGGGGGGGAGATGTCAGTTTTGACCCTCAGGCCACCCCCCCCATTTCTACCAGTCATGCCCTGGCTGCCCACACTTCACATTCCATGTGGTTTTGCTTGGCTGGAAAGTGTGGTGGATAGAGTGTACCCCAAGGTACAAAAGTACCGTTTTGCCTCTGACCCTCATGCACCACCAGCATGTGGCCCCTAGAAGGTAAAGTGGCCCCTGGGCTACAAAAGGCTCCCCCCCCGCTTGTTTGGACTCTTGGGTGGCTCTGGGGTCAGGGGCTGCCTAAACTGCTCAAGGACAAAGATGGCTCATTATGCTGAGACATGCCTTGTCCCAGTCGCTTGCCAATCAATGGCTCTCTGGCAAGTGGAGCTGATAAGAACGGGCGCTTTTCACCTTTCATGGGTCAGTAAGTGGCTAAATGGGAAAAGAGGTAGGAATAATTGACTTGCAGAATGGGAGAATGGAGGTGAATTTCGCAGCTCACCTGCGGGCAGAGCTTGGCGGTGGGTGGGGTGGCAAGTGCACTTTAACCTGTTAATTAATTGCCTAGTCAATGGCGCCTGCAGCACAGTTCTGAGCAGGGACAATTAGCCCAGAGAATCTCAAAGAAAACTGAAGAAGAAGCATAACTCAGTCAAGTGGTCAAGGAAAGAATGAATAAATGAATGGAAGCACAGACGTCCAGTGAAGCAGGAGCTGCTGGTGGGTCACTCTCCCCCACTCAGGATTCCTTCCCAGGGCTTGGTAAACCTTTCCTGCAGTGTGCAGAAGAAACAGGAAGAGAGGAGCAGGCGGCAGGATTATTTTGCTTTCCCCTCCTCCTGAGTAACGTCGTGTGCAGTTCAGCAACAGCCCTGGCTGTCTCTTCTGCTCCTGTGGCCCTGTGGGAAATGCAGATGGGTAGGTCTGAAAGCCACCCAAAATCCTAGGCAGTTAGGCAGGCCTAACCTAGGCAGGCCACCCAAAAACCTCCAGCCCTGGGGAAGGGACACCTCGATCCAACAACTCTTCAGGGTCACTGGCAGCTTGGAAAACTGCTCTTCTTGCTCCTCCTCCAAGGAGACCACAGGCCCCAAGTCTAGGCAAGGCTGAACCTGGACAGCAGGCCAGGAAGAGCCAATGCGCTGCCTAAGAGACAGGGATATTCTGGAGACTTCATGGTCTAAAGGCACATGGGGCCACCACTGTGCTGAAACTGGGATGGCTCAGTTGGTAGAGCATGAGACTTTTAATCTTAGGGTCATGGGTTCAAACCCCATGTTGGACAAAATATTCTTACACTGTAGGGGGTTGGACTAGATGACCCTCATGGTCCCTTCCACCTCTATGATTCTCCTCTATACTGCAGCCTGTGCTGTCAGGCCATAAAAGCGCTCTAGCATGCAGACCTGAAAGTCACCCCCTCAGGCCATGGCTAACTTTGAGACATGTGATGACCTTTAAGGGGGAAACAGCAAAGCAACTACAATATTGCACAAGCTCCAACCCAAGGGCAACTCCTGTTTTTAACCTTTATCCCTGCTAAATCAGAGTTCCAAGTTGTATAGATGCCCTGTTGTTAAATGGTTGGAATTGCCAGACCTGCATTCCTCAAGGTTTAGCCTCTCCCTCTGCAAAAAGTCTGTGGATTTTAGAATAGTTCAGTTGAGTTGAGAGGACGGATGCATCTCACCTGCAATGAGCGTACATGTAACAAGTACATGCATGAATGCTGAAAGGCAATGCAGAGTCTGTCATTTCACATGCTGCCCAAGGTCATTTTGAACGACAGATAACAGACTGTAGGACAGTTATTTTTCCCCATAGTATATCTTTGATCTGCAGAAGAAAACACCAGTTTGACTGTTCTAGCAGTGCAGAGCATTCGGCAGATGGGAGAAACTTCAGAAACTGCAATATTAGAGCAGGAAGGGGTATTGGTGGTCAGGCCAGTTCTCTCACATGGCATGCTGAAGGGTATGATTTGCATTTAGTCATGGCCAGTGCGGTATGGAGCTTAGAGTGTTGGCCATGTTGAAGTCCCAAGGACCACTCACATTCTTTCAGCCTGATCTACCTCGCAAGTATGTTGTGAGAGTGGTGGTTGTGGGGAGAAGCCCCATGGTCCATTTACACATGCTTCCTTGAACTTCTTGGAGCAAAGGCAGGATTTAAATGTAATAATGTTTTATTTATTAAAAACAGGATCCCCACTCTGGATTCTGTGGTCATTATTAAAAGATCTGTTGGGCTATTTCTCTTGGGTGGCATTTGGCTTTTTCCCCCCATCTGCAAAGCAACCTGTGCCAAGCTGCATCTTTCTAGCTGTCCTAGAAGATGATCCGGATGTCACTCTGTCTGTTTCTGGAGGAAAAAAGCCCTCCAGTTCTGACCACAAGCTTCCTTGAGCAAGCTCCACCAAGTTCTCGCAGAGCTCCCCGCTCATTTCAGTGGTGTGGTGGGTACAGGGAAACTTGACCCTATTGCGCTTGGAATCAGCAGATGTGACTGTTTTGCAGAGCTTCTTCCCAAACACAACTGCAGGGCCCTTCAGTACTGAGGACGTGCCACTCACAATCTTGTAGTTCCCACCTAGCAGATATCCTCCTCACCTAACCCTGCTAACCCCAGCCTCTGTGAAAGTCTAAAATCAATTAACCTTAAGAAGAGGGGGAAAAGAAATTTAACCACTTGGGTTTGCTCAGGATTCCTGACATACGCTCTCCTCTTGTGGTGTTGACACTGACTAGGCATAAGAGGTGTCAAGCACTTCTGCTGGGAAATGAAATATTGCCTAACTCTGTATGGTAACCACAAGAACAGAAAAACATCTCTGCTTTTTTGTTTTTTGCAGCTGGTGACATTTCCCCCATAACTCTGCCCAGCATTTCTCAATTGCAACATTTACACACAGACATGGAAAGAAAGAGAGACTCAAAGCCATTTAATGGATCAGCCAGACTTCTGCCCATGGCAAGAGCAGGCACATTCTGAGCTTCACACCCGTAGCTTCATATTGCACCTCTGCCTAAGCCAGGCCAAAGGGAGGGAGGTTTGCAACACACATAGGAAACTGGTCCACCTGTCACAGTAGTGCTCTTGAGGGCAGCAGCTCTCCAGAGCCCCAGCCAGAGGCAGGTCTTCCTCATCACCTGCTAACTGACCCTTTTGATGCTAGAGATTGAACCTGAACCTGCTTTACCAATGGGCTGTGGCTACTCCTCAGAAGGCAGGCTCTGAACCAGCTTCTGCTGCTGCTCCTGCTGGGGGCGGGGGGAGGTGCTTAAGTAGCTCTTTGCCTGCCTCTGCTTAGCTCACATGGGGCGGTGCCTGCAAATAAATCCTACCAGGTTGCCCTCCACTCCTTTTTCTCGTAAGTCCCATTACAATTTTTTCCTGCTGACTGGGACTTGCAGGCCTGCCACAGGAGCACGTGGGAGCAACCTCTGTTAGCTTTGCAGCCTTTGGCAAGCAAGTCTCGGCAAACTGCTTTTGAACTTGAAGCCTGTGGTCTGGTCCAAGTGTCAGGGAGGTGGGTGGGTGAGGGAAACTCTCTTGGATGACCTTAATGTGGATCCTGCCCATGCCTGCATCACACCCAGAGAAAGGCAGACAACAAGGAGGCAAATGGCAAGCTCAGGCCTGACTCAGCCATCCAGCTTCTTCCACACTTATGGCTGTCTTCAAATCCCCCCCCCCCCAAATGCTGGAGGGAGTCCACAACAAATCAGTGGTTGTGTCAGAGACTTTACAGAATACAGTGGTACCTCGGGTTAAGTACTTAATTCGTTCCAGAGGTCTGTACTTAACCTGAAACTGTTCTTAACCTGAAGCACCACTTTAGCTAATGGGGCCTCCTGCTGCCGCCGCACCGCCGGAGCACGATTTCTGTTCTCATCCTGAAGCAAAGTTCTTAACCTGAGGTACTATTTCTGGGTTAGCGGAGTCTGTAACCTGAAGCGTATGTAACCTGAAGCATAAGTAACCTGAGGTACCACTGTAATGACCCCTTAGAGTTTAGTCATCTACCTCACAATTACTGTGACTTCTCCGAGGTTGAAGGAGGAGGATGCCCTGAGTCCCCTGGAGATACCATGGAGGGGATGGTCCTATTCCAAAGAAGTGGGGGAAGAGATATGGGAATGGGAGATAGATGGTCCATGGGAAGGCCCAAGCAGAATAAGTGAGGTGGAATTGGGGCCTCAAGAAGTGTCAAAGGGGGTCAGGGGTCAAGTGGGTCAGGAGCTGGATCCTGAGGAAGGCTCAGGAAGGCTGTCAGAGTGGTGCCCACCCCATGATTATCAGACCCGGCACCTCTAGCCAGGCACCTCAGAAAAAGCTGCTGTCACTGGACCCTCCTGCCATTCCTGTCCATAAGGCACCTCTTCTGGGGGAGGCATCTGAGAGTAAGTCGGATATTGGGCAGGCACCTCCATCACCAAGGACATGGAGTTGCCAGTGCCAACTCAAACAAACTTTACAGGCCTCGCCCACTCGCCAGAGTACCCGTTTGCTTGCCCATATAGCAGAAATGCATCCTCTTTGCCACCTTAAGGCTTGTGCCCACCTGATCACAGGAGCCTACTACTAGGGGCTGAGGTCCCCCCAATAAAATATCTGAGGATCCTGCCCCCCCAAGTTGATGGGGAATTGCCATTCAAATGGTGTGTATGTGCTGTGTCTTGTGATTGATTATGTGGGGTGAGGTTTACTTGCCCCCCCCCAATATTTTGTTCAAGTTGGCACCCCTGTACCCAACTCTCCAAACGGAAGAGGCAAGAGGACGCACCTTGTAGGAAGCCATGCAATCCACCTGTTGTGCCTTTTGCCCTTGTTGTGCCAGATTCATACACTGAACAGCTGGGCAGAACCCGAAACCCGGGACTGAGTTTGTCATCAGGCAGTGAGAGACAGTACAGAGGAGAAGCACAGAATGGTTCTGTCAGCCTGACTTTTCCCACCTTGTTGGAAGCATTTCTCGAGTCCAGTTCTTGCTAGGATTTAGCATGGCCCTAGATGATATTAAAAAATGTTTTGCATTTAGAATTGAAAAGTTATAATAGCTTTCCTGAAAAATTTTACAGAGACCAAAGCAGTGTTATAAGCATTGCTCCAGGCAGCCTTGTTCCAGTGTGCAGGACACAGCTCACACGTACGTTGGAGATGGACGCGCCATACGTGGATGTGCGTGTGTGTTGGTGTCTCTGGCAAACATGCCTCTGAAATCTCAACTGCCAATGAATTTATTGAAGTTAGACCAGAAGAGCAAATATGAGACTGTGTTACAGCCCATTTTGTGGAAAAAGAGCAGTGCATGAGAAAGCATAACTTGTACTGTACATTTGCATTTCAGCCAAGAGTAAATTTTAGAACGAAAGTGAAGACTTATGAATTGCTAACTGTGTGGAACAAAGCCAGAACCCAAAATAATTGCCTCTATTCACTGTCTCTCTCTGCTGAAGAAACGCAGAGGGACTGGGCCTACACAATGGCCTTCGTGTACTGAGCTATTGAAACAGAATTAAAAATGGTAGCGATGCATTGTCTAATCCTGCCATTCTGAGCACTAACGTTTTGTTATTCTGTCTTCGTCCTTTCATAGAAAGACACACACACACACACGCTTCCTACCAGAGTGCATGATACAAAAGTAGCTGTGTGGTAACTTCTTGTACATGGAATTGTGCAATTAAGCCAATTCTCAAACTGGGGATAATATCATTTGCAGCAAGAATAAAAAAGAGCAAGTCAGCCTGGCTCTCTTACGTCATCTGGGATCCAGACTGATATGCAGAAAATAAGAACCCCTCATGAAAATGTATGTCTCACTTGTTATTTTTTAAATAGGTGTTCCTAAGTGTCATATCCCTTTTCATCAGTAATCACTGGGACAGTTCTGCACATTCTGTAGTGCCTGTGTGTGAACACAAATGCCCATGTGCACACAGGCCCAAGAGTCTGTGTCCAGCAGCCAACTTCCCTCACTTGACTGTTGGCAACATCACCTCCTTGTATCAGCCACACATTTTGCAGATTGAGCTTGATGATTCAAGGACCCTTCCCAAACTGCAGAACAGACCTTCTTGTCTGCCTGACCACTCAGTCACCTGACTCTGCTGTCCAATCCCTGCTCACCAGACTGTATAAAGTTTCATCAATCTGAACAATTTGTCTCACCCAAAACCTTGCTCTTTCCCCTTGTAATGCCACCTTTGATTATGCTACCTGCCTCTGCACCATCAAACTTTTGGTTTCTGCCTTTGGAACTTGGCATCTTGCTGGCCTTTGACTGTGTTATTTGCCTCTGGCCTTATTGACCTCAGGCTGTTCCCTCTGGAAGTTGATCCATGCTCACCCTGGACAATGCTGCTTGCTTCTGATCCCACAAACTGATGTCCAGTACTGCCTGCAGATTCTGGAACCCGAGAGCTTGGGCAAGTGCTCTCCACTGGACAGTGACATATTCCTGCCACACGGTAATTTCTTAGAATAGGGTTGATTTGTCCAACTGCCCGGCACTCATTATGGATGATCAGGGTCCATTGTTGTTCTTGAAGGCTGTGGGACTCCTTTTCCCTCCTCAGACATGTGCCAAGAAGCTCCAACCCTTTGGCAAGACTTTCTATTTGGACTTACTTTTCATATAGGGAGTTAAGCTTTTAACTGGCTTACATTTTACATTTCTTTCTTTCTTTCTTTCTTTCTTTCTTTCTTTCTTTCTTTCTTTCTTTCTTTCTTTCTTTTTTTCTTTGTATTTTATGTGTCTGTTTTCATAAAGCCCTAAGTCCTGGGGATTGAGGGAGCAAGTCATCTAAGTAAATAAATAAAATGAAATTAAGTACAATCAAAGTAAAACAAAAGGCTGGTTTTTGTCCCACTGTAAGGTAACTGAAAAAATAATAAATATATATAAAATCTGAAACCCCGTCAGATGAAGCATGGAAAATGCTAATGAGCAGTGAAACGTTGCAGTGTCCTGAAATATTTTAAGCAGGCAAAATCCAATTCTTTCAGACATGAGGAAAGAAACCCAACCACCCCCTTTGATCTGCTCTGCGCACATTGCCTGTAATTGCCCCATTGACTTACCACAGTACATTACGTCTGTTGAAATACACATAGGTATTACTTGCATGTGGAATACAATGGGGACTTTGTATATTGAAGCTCATGCCAGGGCTATGCAGATGGTTGTGGGGGTGTTTGGCCAGGATTGGAGGAGGGAGGGGGGAGGATGCCATGAGCGCCCTGGGTCTTCTTTGTGTCCCAGTTCACAGTAGCCGTTGAGGAGTTTACTGCTTAAGGATCACATCGGAGCCAGTTCCAGGGCCTTTGTTTTCGGTCATGGTTGCTCCTGTAGACTGCTCTTGAGCCTGGGTATATATTTGCAAATATCTAACACCCATTGCTGGTTTCTCTGCTGAATGGAATGGTCTATTCATTATTTGAAGCTGCTTCAGAACAACAGGGATAAGTTCATCTTTTCTTTAGTTATTAGCTAGTGGTCAGTTGTGTTTCATGCAGGAGGGGAGATGAGGAGATTCCCCACCACTTCTCCCAAGCCCACTCAGTGCCATCCACATCCACCCATTCTCTGAGCCGAAAAGCTGCAATGCCACTACTGTGTTCTACATCAGCTTCCTCAGCAATGAATTGGATGGCAAGGATGTGCTGGTGAAAAATCATTATTCGGCCCTCTGTGATGCACTTCAAGGCTGGTTTCTCAAACTGAGATCTTCCTGCGTATCCCAGACTGGTCAGGCAGGGATGGAGCAAGGTGGCTGTGGTGGGTGCGGGCTGCCCCAGGTGTCACCTCCAAGCGGGTGACAAAACGATGTGTGGCACTCAACGTCTGTGAGAGATGCTATGCCTTTGGCGCACACAGGCTTCCCAGGGCCAAAACGGTCTGCCCGCTGGCTCCCCCTCAGCTGTAGGGTGCAGGCAGACTTTGGCTCCCCCCAGAAAACTCAACAACTCTGGCTCCCCCCAATATGAAATAAAGTCAAAACATTTTTGCAGGCAAAAAATCATAATTTCAATGTGGAGGGGGGGGTGATAAGAAATTTTCCGCACCGGGTGCCACCTGGCCTTGCTTTGCCACTGTGGCCACCAGGCCATGGGGATGAGGATAATAAGGCCCACCTCTGAGAGGGGCAATAGGGCCATGTCGCAATGTAGGAGGGGCCTTGCAAACATGCAGCTGTATCTGTCAGGACACCTCCGTTTAAAAATGAGATGAAGCCACGCAGTAATAAAACAGTAAAAGGCATCAAGGAACAGTGAAGAAATGCAGAGCGGGTGGGCAGAGAGAAAGGCAACAATAGAAGCCAGAAAGAATGACCCATTCTGCTTATAAATCAGGGGCAGAACCAGGGGGGTCATAGCCCCGGGCACATGATTTTGAGGGGGGCATGAGCCAGGTGCCCGCTCACAGGGCACATTCTCAGCCTGCCTGCCACTGGGGGTCTTGCCGCCACACCCCCAGCCTCCTTGCTGAATGGCAGCCTTGGTGGGATGCGCCCGCCAAGGGTGGCATCAGCCAGCCAGGCTTGCCCCTGCGCAGGCAGGCGGTATGGCACAGTGTGGCCCCACGAACCCCTTGTGCCCCACACTCTGCCAGTGGCGGCAGTGGCAAGAGTTGGCCAGTGCGGTGGGTTTTGTTTACCCTCCGCGCCCAGCCCCTGGTCCCACCTGGTGTGCTCCCATATGTGCACATGTTTGCCCTCGGCACCAAGGAAGGACGCAATGCAGCTGTTACAAATAAATAAACAAAGCATTTCATTTGTATGCCGCCTTTTCATAGTTAAAACCATGTTCAAGGTGGCTTACAACATGGAAAAAATTGCATGATTACAAATCTAAGAAAAATAGTCATAAACAATAAATATAAAACACATCAGAAAGAACACAAGCAGACTGAACAATTTCTACATTAAATCATAATAAGATCTAAAAATAAAAATACAAAAAAATAATATCAATAACAGCTACAACCCCACTTGAACAAAAGCTTCTAAACAATTATGTATATCCATGTATTAAATGAATGAATGAATGAATGGTCTGATTAACTGCCTAAAAGCTTGTTTTGTGAACCTCCCAGCAATTTTGAGACACCAGCACTGAAAGACAATACCCTGGGCAGGGAGTTCCAGGGGCCGAGCAACATCCCTGCGACTTCTGGGGAACAGAAGAGATGAGTGGAATATGCTAGACACCGTGCCACCGAGGGGAGAACCTTTTGCCCACCTTGCATTGAGCCACATAGAATAATGTCACCAAAATATGGCAGCCAGGGCTGGGTCTTTCCAGAGAATAATCTGGGAATTGTGCCAGGGACACAATTAGGGCTCTGCATGAAGCATGGGGCTTCATAAAAGAGATTGCCACGCCACATCAGCTAGAGCACTGTAAGATGACCACACCTGGTGCCAGTGCTCCCTATGCAATGAATAAAATATTTCCATATAGCATTAAATATTATGGTGTTCTAATCTGAGCAGACAGTGTAGTGGGACCTTCGATAGCTACTGCAAGTAGAAATATACACAGCATCTACAGCCTTAAAAAGCTTTGGCTGCAAGTTTTTAATCTATCAAATTCAGCTGCATTATAAAGCATGTGTTCATGAGGTCTGGCTAGTGGAACCCCGCTGGGAGTGGTGGGCGCTAACGAGAACTGCAACAAGTGATTAAAACTTCCATCTCTGAAAATGAACACAACATCCTTATTATAACTCAAGCTCTCATGCCTGATCAGGCTAGAACATAAAGCAAAACAAGCGTACGAAGCGGGAGGAAAGTCAAAGAAAAAAGAATAACTCACATTAATGAGCATAGTTACATCTGGGAGCATTGCAGCTGCAACTTAATTCTCTATCTTTGTGTAACAGAAATGAAATCATGAGAGTGGGCACTTTTGTTGCAAGGAGGAATGGAATCCCATTTGTTCTCAAAGGCCATCTATTTCTCGTGTGTGTGTGTGTGTTTACAATTTTTCAACTTTGAAGAAAAACAAACACACACATGACATTATGTTATTATGGGTTTGAGGAGCTTTGTTCGGCATTTGTACAGCATGGAATAATTTAAATGTGTTAATCTCTGAGCATTGCCCCTGGGCGTTCACCGACCCTGCTCACGAACAATGGTGCTATTGTTTGAGAAGGCTGTTGCCCATGCCAGGGTTCAGATGAACTTTCCTCCTCCTCCTCCTCAGCTGGCCATTGGGCCCACATGGCAGCTGCGAAATGAACACATGCAATTAGGTGGCACCTGCTGGACTGAGCACAACCAACGCACTCGTTTCTAGTCAATGATTCTTAGCCACGAAAGGGCAACCACCAGAAGGTTTAAAAAAGAAAGGGGGAGGGTGGGTCAGGTGAATCCTCTAGAGCAGCCAGAGCACAATGCTGTATTTTTAAACCCAGATAGACAAACACAGGAAGCTAACTGCCTTCAGCTCCCAGAACCCAGTTACTGGATGGGAGCCTGCCCAGGACCTCCTGACTAGGGCTTTTGTTATGCTGCCTCATACTGAGTCAGACCAATGGTCCACCTTAGCTTGGTATTGTTTACAGCAGCCAACCTGGTGCCTTCCAGAAGTTTGGGACTACAACTCCCATTACCTTAAGACAGCAAAAGAAGGAGGGAATGAAAGAGAAGGTGCGTTTGTGGATGAAGATTTGGGTAGATGGGAGCTCAACTGGGCAGGAACATTTCCCCCAGCCTTCACAATGAAACTCCAAATCAATACACAGATAGCCTCCAGTTGTGTTCTCTCCAACCTGGAGGGTTTGTGGGGCAGGTATTAAATACTAAAAGTAAAACAATCAACATTACAGAAGGGTAATGCACCCTTTGTGTACAGACAAGGAACTTCCTGTGCACATTGGCTAGTAAACGCCAGGTTGAAAAATCAGGTCCAATATGGATAAAATCTGATCAAATACAGTGGTACCTCGCAAGACGAATGCCTCGCAAGACGAAAAACTCGCAAGACGAAAGAGTTTTTCGTTTTCTGAGTTGCTTCGCAAGACAGATTTCCCTATGGGCTTGCTTCGCAAGACGAAAACGTCTTGCGCCTTTTTTTTAAAACCACCAATGCATTCCTATGGGAAACCGTCAATACACAGTGGTGCTTCGCAAGATGAAAAAATTCACAAGACGAAAAAACTCGCAGAATGAATTAATTTCGTCTTGCGAGGCACCACTGTAACATAACAACACAACATAAACCTGGTGGATCAATTTGCTTCTCTCAAATCTGGCTCTTCTATTCTTCCTTAGAATTTCAAATTAAAACATATTTCTGAACATTTGGTGGCATACGCAATTTTCGTTGAGTACAAAGGGGTGGGATATTAAAATGTTAAAAGTGAGCAGGATTCTGGGTGGGAGGCTGAGGGCCAATACCAACAGCATAAAATGAGTTTAACAGAACCCAAAAGGATGGTTCCAGAGCTTAGATTCAGGAAATATGAATATTCTCGTTTCACAGCTTCTAAAAAGGTAGCAGATGTATGTATAATAAATAGCTGCATCTTGAGGCAGCGGAACACACCATCCCATCACCAAATGCACTTCAGTCTCTGAATAATTTCAGCCTGGGATGCCCAGCAGTTTAGCTTTTTAAAAGTTTTTGTAATTTTATTTTCAAATATTACAATACAGTAATCAAATACAACAATAGAAAGCATAAAGCATATTGGGAAGCAGAAAAGTGGTTTGAAAGTAAGTTCCATGTAGCTTTCTAACAAGTATGCAGAAGGCCAGAATCCCACCTCCAAGCACAACATCACCAGGAGCAGTTTGGTAATCTGTGGTAGTATGGTGTTCTGCATGAGGCCAGAATTTGCCTTCTCTCAATCTTCTCAATTCTGCACCCCCTCGGTTCAGTGCCTTGTGCGGCAGAACTGCAGCACCACCATGAATCCGGTGCTGTCCATTACTGAATGGAGTCCCCCCCAGAGTGGCCAATGCGACCAACGTGGCATTCTCTCCTGAATTGGCACACTGTTGTACAGGGCCGTCTTAAGCATATCCAGTGCCATGGTGCAAATATCTTTATGGCGCCCCCATGCTCCCCCCCGTTTCCCAGAGTTGTCAACCTTTCTTAAGTCGGGGGGGGGGGGGGTGAGCCTTCAGTCTGGCTCGTTTACATTGCGTGGTCCAACGCACGCTCGGCGCTGCACGTAAGTAAGAGGCGCGCGGATCACAGCTCAGATGGCCTCCTGCGAAGCCTCCATCTGGGGAAGTCTGTGCCACAGGAGGGCCAGCAAGCAGATCAGGTGGCTTGTCGACTCTGCCATCCTCGCTTGGTGCCGGGATCGCACAGGGTGCTTCCCTGCTCCATTCACAGACTCCGCAAGGAGGCACGCAGGCAGCGACACGGCCAGAGAGGGGCGCCCTGCGCCTGCCCCCAATCACGCCCATCAGGCACCCAGGCAGCCCTGGCGGGAGGGGACCCAAAGGGGCTTCCCTGAGCTGGACGCAGTGTACTCCAATGGGTGGCTGAGAGGAGGGAAGCGGGCTGCCCCAGAGCGGGGAATGGAGCGTGCCCTGCCTCTCCTTACCAGACACTGGCGCCCTGGTGCCCTGCGCCACTAACGTCTATGGGTAAGACGCCCATGCTGTTGTAGAAGGAACCTGTACAGTTGAACATGTGTCCATTTCTGTGCAACCTTTAGCTTTTCTAAGATGACATTTGAGTGCATTGGCCAGAAAGATTGTCCACAACAAGCCACTGCCTTCTAGAGTATGCAATCTGTGTGCAATTTCTAATTAAACTTCCGTCACAAAAAACAAGGGTTTGTCCACACTCCCATTTCTCCCACACCCAGGACGTTTGGGTCTGGGCCATTTTGCCTCTGCCAAAACACCTTCCTCTAGAAAGCCCACTTTGGGGCTAAATCAGGGGCCCACTGCTTATTTTTAGAGTTATGGCTGATTTTTGTTTAAAGTGATATCTGAGACAAATCTAAAGGGTGAAACATCTAGACTTTTCATCAAAACAGTATGTGCTCGCCTAATTGTGACATTGGTCACAAGCTTGGTGCTTGGCAGTTGCTGACAGTGACAGATTGCAGAGCTATTTATGTTAAAGTAATGACAGTTTGCTGATGATGACCGAAGTCACCAGCAAGTTTCCTTTTTAAAAAGGATTAAAGTGTGGAACTGAAGTTAACTGAAAACACATTGTTTGTGCCTGTTCTGTTCCACCAACTTTTGCAGTGGGTTCATTTGTTTTTCACAACTCTATGAAACATTCCTGGGTTGGCATTACTAGCACCACCTTTGTATGTCAAGTACTGGGTCCAAGGTGCCTGAGAGAATTCAAGGCTTGTTAAATTGCCCTTCCCTAGTAAACACTTTACTGTATTGTGCCCTCAAGTTGTGAAGGCTCTGCAGAAGGAATGTGCCTGAAAACAAATAAGAGGTTAATGACCGCAGCACAAGTTACTTACATCATTAGTCACTTTGCGCATGACAGCATGTGCACACACAAGAAAGCTTTTCAACTGCACATGTACTGTTTTGCCAGAGGAAAAGGCAACCTCTTTCTGCAATGAGATATTTTGTCTTGCATAAGAGAAGCCTAAGAGTAATCTTGAATTTCTTGCCTTCTGTTGGGTCATACAGGGAGGGGGGCGATGCATTAGCCCACAGAGAAGTGCAAATGTGGATCTTTTTATGTTGATTGGCTAATCCCAAGCCAATCAGCTCCTTCCTTTCGTTTAACTTGCTCTTATGCTCTGTCCAAACTCAAGTTCACAGCCACATTGCTCGCTCTGCATTGCTGCTGCTCTGTTTTCTCCGCTGGCTCTCGGGCGGCTGCAGCAGGAGCAGCTGCTTCAGCAGCAGCTGAAGTCTCAGCTTGCTGCTAACCTGATCAGCTCAGGATACAGCTTCTACGTGACATCACAGCCAGATGTTTGGCAAAGCCACACCCCTATGAGGGTCTGAAGCAATCCAAGGAGTAATAACGGACCAGCTCAGTCCTGCCGTCAGAATGCACCCGGGAGACTGGAGGAACTGCAGGCTTGTTATTGTGGACAACCTTCATTAATTTTGTTCCAGACAAAAAGCTGTTCCGGACGGGGTTTGTTTTGCTTGGTGTTTTCCGTGGATGCCTTTCCTATTCAGAAGGAGAGAAACTGGGTGTGACCCATACAAAGAAAGTACTTTTCAGGGAGCTGTGGAGCCAGCTATCTCATTTTCTACAAAAAGGAAATCTCCAGGAGCGTGTATGTGGGTTTCTTGAAGGTTAACACAAAAGGAAAAATTGCAGTTGATTTATACACCTCAGGAGGCGTGAAAAATGGCAACAGCCGCCTACTTTGCCGCCGAGTGCCTTGTCTCCATGTCCAGCCGTGCTGTAATCCACACCCCCATGAGGGAACCGGCCCCTCAGCCGGTTGGGAGAGCAGCCCCCCGCATCATCTCAAACAGAGCTGAGAAACCCGAAGTGAAAGAGGTTGGGAGAGACAATGGAGGTGGGTCCTCTGTATATGCTGTGGCCAGCATTTTAGCTGACCTAAACCAGCATGTTCCACCAAAGCTTTCCTCGCCTCAGGGGGAGAATCTTGAGAGCGTTGACAGAGGGGGGGCTTCTCTTTCCCACAAAGAGTTTGGGGAAGAAAGTGTCTTGCTGGCTGGCAAACGTGGAGGAGGCAGAGCAACCACACCTACCAGCTTGGGGGCACCGAGTCAGCCAAGCCCCAGGCAAAGAAGCAGGCGAGGAAGATGTCGGACTGAGCCTGAATTACCTCAGAAGAAGCATAAATGCCACTATGCGGGATGCGAAAAGGTTTACGGCAAGTCGTCCCATCTGAAGGCTCACCTAAGGACCCACACAGGTTAGTGACTGGCTGGTCTATTTCCAATAGCTTTGTTGGGAGGAGAGGGAAGAGAAACTGGCTGATGTTCAGGCTCCCAGGACTGAAGTCTGGGACAAGTTAATGAGAAAAACGGTAAACCTAAAAACTTACAGTGCAGCTCTTGTTGCTTCTGTAACAGGTAGTCCAGCCAAGCCTGTCCTTAATAAACACAGAAGTGTAACTGTGACCTGCTGCCCTCCTTTCTTCACTATCTCTGCTCCCTCCTGCCCCCTCCTTAACCCATGCCCTATTTCCAGGCATTGTTTCAGCTTCCTCCACTTATAGCCAGCAGAGCAGCCCCTTCTAGGAAAAGGAGCATGTGGGTGTTGTTGCTATTTGGTTGTTTGTTTTGCAGTGATGTGGAGACGTGGGGTATTTTGGTGCTCTCTATATTGTAAGTACTGTCTTTCGGTACTGTCTACATTTCTATGGTTTCTGTGCAGCGAACCTTCTGGTATCGCAAGCTATACTGAGACCCAATCTGTTAAAAGGTGGCCTAGAAATTAAAAGAATGAAAAGGAGAGAGGGACACATTGATCAGAATCCATAACGGGGCACCCAAGAGCAACCAACACAGAGAGTAGAGTGTTAGTGCTTAAATCAAAGTGTACCCTGGTGTTTCATAGAACAAAAACTCTCAAAAATATAGTCACCTCTTTTCTTCAACAATTTTTCACAAGGAGGGGGAAAATCATCTTGGCAATACATTGGCCACAATGAGTAAAACTTTAATGCTACAGAGTATTATGTGCCTGGCCTCCTTTTCAACACCAACCATGGCTGGGGCTTATTGTTTCCACTTTTGCTCTTATCAAGGGAGCTGCAAGTCAGAGTGCAAGGAAGTCAATGGCAACAGCCAGCCGTTTCTGGGTCCCCCACCTGCTCTCCTTATTTAAGAGTTGGCACTGCTTTTCAGTTCATATGACCAGTGGCTGCTGGTTACCCACTTGTAGTTGTGCGGGTTAATGATTTTGCAGAATACAGTGATGACCCAAGGCAGTTTGGTGCCTCCCACAACATGGAGCACAACCCACCAGGAAGTTCTTCCATGAAAGACCCTTCAAAATGATCAGGAACTGTGCAAGCACAGCCATGGCCCGGCATAGGAACTCCCTTTAATTTCAAGCGGCTGGGAGAACTTCCTGGTGGGTTATACTCCATGGGCTGGATTTGCCCGCCTCTCATTCTGCCACCTGTAGCCACACCCAAGCTGCAGCTGGAGGCGAGGTGAGCTGCTGCCTCACCGTTGAGCTGCTTCTGACGCGCCCTTCCTCCCATTTTGTAGTAACCTCTGGAATAACCAACAAACCAGGGCTTTGCTTGGGAAAGGCATTAAAAACATGCTTTCCAAAGAACAAGTGACACCACCCTCCATAGTCCTCTAAAAACAACAGGGCACCTCAGTCCTAAATGCTTGCTTTAGAATTAAGTCCCCTTTATTTGAAAGGGTATTTCTTCCAAGTTTGCATCTCCCGACACCCTCCCTTACGGGAGCTTTCATGTTTAATGAATAATAGCTATCCTCTCTGTTGCTACTCAAAGTTGGCAAATTGTACATGAATCACGCCACACTCTGCTCTTGCCCAAACTTTTCCTTCGCTTCCTTTAAACATGGAGACAAAGGGATTCTAAGCTTGTAAACTGACTGGAAACTGAAGCAGAGGATGCTGCTGGGAAAACTCCCCTCTTTGATACGGAGAAGGAGGGCTTGGCAGCTCACGCCTCTGGGGAGAGGGAGGGGAGGAAAGAACTAGCAGACGTCATTCAGGAATGGGCTGGGGAAGTACGAGTCATATAGGGACACTGGCTTGCCGCCCTGCTCTCCTTTGTTGTTCTTACTATTGAAAAAGAAGCTCGCCTCATTCACTTCTTTCCTTCTGCAATGCAGGATTTAGTTGTGCTGTTTGTGTTGCTAGAGCTAGGTGGAAAACAGAGGTGGCAGCACAGGGCTTGGTTGTAGGATTGGCTGAATCCCGAAGGCTTTCAAGCTTCTTTGTTTAACCATTTCCTACTCAGGCAGGACTCCAGAGACAAGAGGAAAACAGGCCTTCTCAAATTCCCCTTCTTGGCAAGGAGTGGGTCCCTCTTTGAAAACAGTTTGAGGGGGCTAATATTCTGTCAGTCCACCCTTCATAAGAACAAAGCCTTTTGCAGTGGCACTCAAGGACCAGCTCACATCAATTCTATGCATGAACAAGTCACCTCCCCTTCTGGGCTTTTTTCATGAGCAGAGATGTTTCCAATCAAATATTATTGACATGGACAGCAGCCTGACAGGTAGAGAAGTGTATACCAGGTAAAATCCTCTCTCCCCTCCCCCAGTGTCCATTTCATTCAGCTTCATCCCCAAAGCCTATGGGATGCCTGCAAGTAGGACATGAGTGAAACATCAGGCGGTATTGGGAAGCATGCTGCCTCCAAACATAAGGAAGAGCATAGCCATTGCGCCCAGTAGTCACAAATAGACACCCTCCCTGAATATGCCCCATTCTCTTTTAAAGCCATCCCTCTTGGCGATCATCATTGCTTCCTGCTGCAAATTCCATAGTTTAACTATCTGCTGCATGAAGAATTTTCTTTTATCTTTCCTGAATCTTCCATGAGTTTGTGCGTTACAAGAGAGGGAGATAATTTCTCTCTCTCTCCACTTTCTCCCTACCACACATAATTTTATAAGCCACTGTCATGTCACCTCTTCCCTGTCTTTTCTCTGTAACAGGGGTCGGCAGGGTTTACCTTGCCTGGGCTGGTTCACTCCAGTGGAGATTCCTCTGTGGGCTGGGTCGTGTGTGCGCGTGAGTGCCCGTGCCCGCAATTTCCGGCATCTGCGCACGCGCAGACATGATTTCCGGCGCCGCAGAAACAGGTCCCAGTGCTGCACAGCGCCGGTTTAGTGCAGCGCGTGGGGACTCACTGAGCAGGCGGCGCAGTTTAGGGGCAGCTCGTGGGCTGGTTAAATGACACCTGTGGGCTGCTTGTAGCCCATGGGCCTTAGGTTGCTGACCCCTGCTCTATACTAAGAGTGCTTCTTTGGTCATAGAAGAGCTGCTCCATCCCCTTGATCATTTGGTTGGTAAAGGTAAAGGACCCCTGGACAGTTAAGTCCAGTCAAAGGCAACTATGGGGTGCAGTGCTCATCTCTGCTTTCAGGCCAAGGGAGCCGGCGTTTGTCCACAGACAGCTTTCCAGATCATGTGGCCAGCAGGACTAGACTGCTTCTGGTGCAACGGAGCACCGAGACAGAAATCAGAGTGCACAGAAACACCATTTACCATCCCGCCACAGCGGTACCTATTTATCTGCTTCCACTGGCATGCTTTCGAACTGCTAGGTTGGCAGGAGCTGGGACAGAGCAATGGGAGCTCACCCTGCCATGCGGATTTGAACTGCCAACCTTCCGATCAGCCAGCCCAAGAGACCACAGCACCACCCATCCCCCAAGGTGGGAAGTCTTGCTCCATTTCCAAAAAGTGGCTAAGTTTTGTTGAAGGACCTCTGTACTGAGAGGTAGTTTTGGGATAGAGAGGCAGCGAATGAAAAGTTTGCAAAAGGGCTGCACTAGATGCACACCTATTTCAATTTGGGGGATGAAAACAGAATCATGACAAATGTAAAAAAACACACCATACAACACAGAATGTATTTTCTATCAAATAAGCCATCCCAATTGTTATAAAACTACACATAAATTTTCTCCCAGTTCAAACACCCTCCTCCTTCAATGTCCTCAGCCATTTTGGAATCATATTGTGAATAGGATCACACTGTGAGGCTCATGAATCGGATTTGGACTTTAAGTGCTGACTTTAAGTGCTGACAAAGCTTGTTTAAAGTGAATGCTGCTTCCAGGACTGTCCACATACATGATACTAGGAAATGGATGTGAATCAGGTAAATGAGAACAAAGGAAGTCTATCTAGAGTAACGCTTCACAAATAGTAGGTGTGACCTTTCAACACTGACAAGATGTTTGTGAAAATCACCCCTCCCTTTTTATATTGGTCCTACTTTACACATTATAGCTACCTCAAAGAGGTCAGCTAAATTGTGGGACAGCTCCCCATGTGGATCAGGCTGTTTTATCACCACATTTCATCAAAAAATGTTTCAGGCAAAGTGGAAAGCAATTCAAAATACAGAGCAATTGATCTGTTTCATGTGGATGGTTCAGCATGCAGGAATAGCTGCCACAAGGAGCAAACTAAAGTTGTATTTACATAATGTTACATAATGTTAATGTGTGAGCTAGCAAAGCTAGATCTGTTTTGTCAATATCCACCAGAATTTCCTAAGCATTCCTCTCACCCTGGTCCAGAAAAAGGGGCCATATGTCTTCAGTTATATGTCTTCACGTTACTTGCAGTTGCATGCCATCATGGGACTTGAAGTCTAATCTTGCTGTGTATGGTTCTGCCATGCTTTCTAAATCGATTGACTGCTTTTATATCCCAGCTTTGTCTCTCAGGAGCCCAAGGAGGCTCACATGGTTCTCCCCTCCTCATTTAATCTCCACAACAACCCTGTGAGGTAGATTTGGCTGAGAGGCAAGAGTGACTGGCTCAAGGCTTCATGACCGAGTGCAGATTTCAATCTGGTCTTCAGGGGCCTAGTCTGACACTCTAACTTCACTACACTGTCTCTAACGTATGAATTAGTGAACGAGCAAGATTGCGAAGTAATCTTTCAATGCCAGCTTAAGGTATACTTGAACATTCAGGCCTTTGGAAGATAATGGAGAGTGGAAAGCCATATGTGACTATCAGGGCTATTGCTGAAATACTGGAGATATTTTGCTGCCCATAAATATTCTCAGTGTTTCCCCCAGTTTTTAGGAATTGTATTTTTTATTGTGTGTTGTATTTTACAGAATTAGTCATGCAAGCTACCCTGGGGCAGCTTGGAAAATGAAATAAATAAATAATCAAGATCTACAAAAAGATCCAAAAGCTATTTGTTCAAAAGAGAAGGAATGACAGTATGAACAGGACCCAGGCAGATTCTAGCTGAGATTCTGCTTTGATGCTTCCACTTTTTGGCGGCTCCCCTGAAACATGCTTGGATTTGGATTTCATAGGGCTCCAGAAAAACAGGCAATCATTCATACTGAGAACTTGATCTTTAGGAGAGAAGGAAAATAGTTCACATTATGACTGGTGAGATGGAGCTAATTTTCTATTTCTCCATCTAACACTCAGCTCAATACTTCTTACTGTAGTTTTTTTTAATATTTTTTAAATTTAGCACCATGTGTCCAGGCCGCCCTACCCACACGCCATCATTTGCCTCCCTAAAATGGTAGGATGGCAGACCCTGATGATCAACCCAAAACTTCAGCTGTTTTTGCCAACTTGGATTCAGCATTTGTTGTTTGCGCTGAGGACCTTGGCTCCAAACCACTGCAAATTTCTGCCTCAATAATATCTAACCCCCCCCCCCCCCAGTGTGTCTCAGTTCCTGCAGGAACAAAGTTGTGATGGAACAGGGTCACTTACACACCTTGCAAGACCGGAATAGCTTGTTCAGCATTTTATACGCCAGGTGGAAGTTAATAGGAGCCCTTCAGGCAAAAAGCAGAGGATCACCTAATGATTGATTACACTCAGACAGAGACATAGGGGACACCTTGTACTTGTTAGATGTGTGTGTCTCTTTTGTCTTTTTCCTTTGGGCTGCTGTGCTCATAAATAGTAGTTTCCCCACTGCAAGTTGATAAAGAAATCTAAACTCGCATGCCGGAAGGGAAAAGAAGAGTGCTGGAGTGAGTGGAAAACTGGGGCTGGGGTGGGTTTGTGCTGCCATTCTCTGCGATCACAGAAAAATAATAATAGAGCATGGCACCAAGCGTGGAATTCAGATCATTGAGTAGTCCAACTTCAATTTAAGAAGGGCCAAGTTTCTAGCCCATATACTGATGAAATAGGAGTGTAAGAGAAGAAGAACTACTTCTTCTCTTTCAGTCTACACCTGAAATGCCTGCTCTACCTCCTCAAAAGTAGAGGAGTGGGGCTCTGGGTTGCTCTCCAACTCCTTCTCAGGACTAGAATCAAAGAATTCTTATACATCTGCTTATCTTGCATAATCTACGCAGGTTACAGATACCGTCTTTTTATAGCACAGAATTTAGACAGTGCAGAGCACTCTCACCCCCAGCATGGAATTCACAAAGCCTTCAATATGAGTAGCTTCTGATGTCCCTTAGATCCCACAGCAGCAGGAGCACTGGGACCTGTTTTGCCAGCCAAATGAGTGTGTGCTGCCCAGGTGTTCATAAGCGCAAGTTGTTCATCATACTTTAACCATAGTTTACATTTTCAAGAGTGTACTTAAAAATCATTGGTGTATAGCTGAAAAAATATGGCATCACGGTACCGGGGAAACTTGAAATACTTATTATAGTTAATAGATTTTTAAAGATACCATTTACAAAACAGTCTCAAGATGAGTTACAAGCTATATAGAAAATGCTAAAATATAAAAACACTAACAGACTATCTTTGACCCCCTGCAATACTGAAACCCCATCCTCCCAACCCTCAGCCTGGCTCACTTCACAGAGTTGTTGCCAATATAAAAATTACAATGAATGCAAAAATTGGTAGCTGGTGGGGGTTGCCTGAGCTTCCTTCCACAAGGCTGACTACAGGAACTATGGGAAGAGCAACCATGATGTTTAGAGATCATAGTCTGGTGGTGCTTTTAAATATAGAATCAAATTATAGCCTTGCAGTCCTGCAGCATTTTTATCCTACTGGAGCTCTAGAAAGAACCTATTACTGTATTTTTGGGTCTAGGGTAAGTCCCTGGCCCCATTCTGAGTTTTAGACAATTAGAGGTGGTAAGGAGGATGGGCAATGAGAAACAGGCCAAGAGGTTTCTGTACCACTCCAAATACGTTGGGGATAACATCTGAATAACATTTAGTCACCAATAGCATTGAGATGCAGCCCCAACACCTGACATGCAGCATCCGTTCATATTTGACAGAATTTGACAGCTGATTTGCAACAGCATTGAATAAAATATCTGCTGATTTCCTCCATTTCATTTAATCAATTCATCACTCAACCAGAAAATTCTCCATTGGAGCTGCAGGGAAGGGCATCAAAACCAGTCAGAAATCACATGCTGACATCAATGAAATGTGAATAGCAAATATGATGGGGAAATTTTCAGTTTATAAAACAGAACTCCAACTAGAACATGTGCTAGAGATTGAACTAGTTTTGAAATTTTGTTTCAGCCACAGCTCTGTACCTCACCAACAGGTAAACAGCCTCTCCTAGGCCCCCTGTAATGTCAGAGGGGCTGAACCTGGCTCTCAACCCAAGAAGCAGTTACCACACAGCACTTCATGCCACAAGATTCCTGTGCATGTAGCCTTACTTAATAAACAAACAGGAAAGCAGCATCCCATCTACCTTTGCCATCTAGGACATGTGAACAGCATATCTTGCTATTGTCCCTGGAGAGCCATTTTTGCAAAAAAGGCAGAAAGGCAGAAATATCCTACTAGCATGGAAATACCATCAACCATGACAAAACATTCTTAAGAGCAGATAAGTTGGTTTCCTTTTTTACTTGCTGAAGGCCTGTGTTAGATTCTAAACATTTGCCCCCTCTACTGGGACAATCAGCCTCTGAGTAGGTGCTGTGTGCCCTTCCAAGATTTCCCAGAAACAAGAGCTTTCTCTTCAGAGAGAGGAGTATCAAACCCTCTGAACTTTCTTCTCTTTTTTGCAAATTTAGTACAGTACTGATCTAAACCAAAACAAGCGTCACATGGTAGCACAGGAGATATCTGTCTAGATTTCCCCAGAATTTTCCTCTTGGTGTCTTATCCCCAAAGCCCTTAAGGCAATGATAAAAATAAATTATTAAGCTTGCCTGGAGGGGCGGGCAGTTTCCCTGGCAGGAGTTCTCCAATTCCTCTTCAGTTTGCTTCCCATGGGAGCCCATGATTCCTTACATCTTAACAAAAGTCCTGATAATTTCTGTAGGTCAAGGGAAAGGAGTGCATTCTAAACGCAAAAGAAGTGAAATTTGATGCCAGTCAGAGCCATGAAAGAAAGGCACCAGAGCCACCTGGAATCAAGGCCATTATACCGTTCAATTGAGGGAAATGGGTGGCGCTGTGGGTAAAAGCCTCAGCGCCTAGGGCTTGCTGATCGAAAGGTCGGCGGTTCGAATCCCCGCGGCGGGGTGCGCTCCCGTTGTTCGGTCCCAGCGCCTGCCAACCTAGCAGTTCGAAAGCACTCCCGGGTGCAAGTAGATAAATAGGGACCGCTTACTAGCGGGAAGGTAAACGGCGTTTCTGTGTGCGGCTCTGGCTCGCCAGAGCAGCTTCGTGACCCGGAAGTGTCTCTGGCCAGCGCTGGCCCCCGGCCTCTTGAGTGAGATGGGCGCACAACCCTAGAGTCTGTCAAGACTGGCCCGTACGGGCAGGGGTACCTTTACCTTTACACCGTTCAATGAGAAACAGAAAGCCCACTCCACTGGGAAGTCTGCCAGTGGGAGCCCCAGCGATATTAACAAGAGCTGTGCAAGTAAACTGTGCTATGACTGTCATTGTAAGGCTTCCACAGTTGCCCTTTCCAGTGGTTAATTCACACGTAAGAGGGTACCTTTGGATGTTCTGTCTGAAGCACTGCAGAGTCTTGGTCTGAGGGGAAGAAAATGCTTTGTCTTTGCAGGGAGGGGAGAACTTCTCTGTTGATGGTTTTAATTTTCTTCCTCAATTCCTGTTCATATACTACCACATCCTCCTCAAGCCCTCGTTGCTTTTTTAAATAGGGAATGGAATGACCCAGCTCTTTGGGCTTGGATATGCTGATGCTGATAAATGTCTGCTCACAGGAAAGGGTTCATCCTTTTACACATAGAAAAGCTGACATTCCTTAACCCAAGCAAGATATTTTGTCTTCAACAGCTGGGGGAAGATTGAGAGATGTTGTGTTTCCTTCCATCTAATGCATTCCTGCTGTGTGTTTGCAGACATTCAGCAAACATAGTTGCAGCCTTGTGTGTGAACCAAGCTAAGGCAGTGTTGGATGATACCCAACGACTGAGGTTATTGGGAAAGGAACCAGACTCTATAGCAGTAAGAGGATCACTCTGCCCAGGTTGGCCACTCTGTGACCGGGAGCTGCAGCCAGTCCTGTGTACCATACCTGTGAGGGAAGAAATTTGATTCAGTTTGCATTTAAAAGCAATTTGTACTTCCCCCAGAACTGCAGCCACCCTTCATAATTCGCACTTCTCTGAATTTTGCAATGCTTTTCTCCAACCAAGAAAATTGTCCAGAAATGCATAGGCTTGGGTAAAAATGCACATATTAGTGAAAATAGCACACCCAAAAAAGTGTTAGGCCCTGCTTTGCAAAAATGTGTATACTGGGCAAAATAGCATACAAGCATGTGTATATTAGGATCAATTCACACCAAAATACTGATGAATTTTTGTGAGGACTCTAAATAAATAAAGTAAATTCTATAGCTAATGGGGAACTATAAGGAACTGAATTTAAGACCGAATAATAATAATAATAATAATAATAATAATAATAATAATAATAATAATTTATTATTATTATTAATATTATTATATTGTTATAATAATTTATTTATACCCCACCCATCTGGCTGAGTTTCCCCAGCCACTCTGGGCGGCTTCCAATCAAGTGTTAAAAACAATACAGCATTAAATATTAAAAACTTCCCTAAACAGGGCTGCCTTCAGATGTCTTTTAAAGAGAAGATAGCTGCTTATTTCCTTCACATCTGAAGGGAGGGAGTTCCACAGGGCGGGCGCCACTACCGAGAAGGCCCTCTGTCTGGTTCCCTGTAACCTCACTTCTCGCAATGAGGGAACCACCAGAAGGCTCTTGGCGCTGGATCTCAGTGTCTGGGCTGAATGAAGGGGGTGGAAATGAGAAATTGAGAGAAAACTAAATCCCTATGTGTACACTTGTAATATCTAAAGTTTATACCAAGTAATATGAGAAGAGGTCCTTGGCTTACCATCCATAATCTGATCTGGGAAGTTTAAAGTAGAATCTCTACACCATTTCACATGTTAGACAGCAAAACACCTAGCTGTTGCCATAAAGAGTATTCAACAGGGAGCGACAGCCAATTTGAGAACACCTGTACAATACAAATGCTTCCAACCTTCCACCCAGTTTGCCATATTGACACTTTATATTTTTAGGCGTGTGCTTATTTTTAAAGGTGTAGAATTAAATAATCTCAGTGTACATCTGAAAAGGTAATGCATGAAGAAGTCTTTCTTATTGGAATCTAGACTCTCAGTATGAAGGTCCAGGGTGGTCTCTTGTTTTAGTTGCTCTGCATTATAGCTCTCGTTTTAATAAATTGGCCTTTGGACAAAAGAATAAGTGGTGGAGGATTTTCTGTCTCTGGCGTCTATTTATCCAACAACCACAATTCCCCCTTCCAAACTCTTCTAGATAATGAGTCAAATGGCTTCATATCAGTTCCTTGGCAACATTAGCTAGAGATAATGACAAGGGAGTGCCAAGTGACTAATTAGCCCTGTTAACATATCAAGCTCACAATCGAGACAGTAGGCTTTGTTTTCCACTTTCTGGCAGAAAATTTAGAGGGCAAAATGTATTAGATATTTAATGTTTTTTAAAAAGAACAATATGAATTCACCAAAAGGAGAAGACAAACTGATTTAACAAGGTTAGCCTAACCCTCTGGGGCAAAGACCCAAGTAATCTGTTGCAGATAACTGCAGTTGTGACTCAGAAATGTCTCTCTAAGCACTTGGGCATGAACACAGGAGCATAGGAAGCTGTCCTCTAATGAAATAAACCCATGCAGCTCAGTCTTTGCTCCAGTGGCTGGCAGACACCCTCCAGGGTTTCAGGCAGGGAGTCTCTCTCAGCCCTACTTTAAGATCTCTGGGAGTGAATCTTGGACCTTCATACAAAACAGATGCTCTACCACTGGCAGTCAAGGAAGGCATCCTGAGAAAAGGACTCACATACCTTCTAAGTGGGTTTCCCTAAAGCCAAGGACACATCACTCAACATCAGAGATGCTGACTTGTGCCCAAGACTGAGGGGGCCCAGCTGCATCATGCACATGACGTCACATCGTCAGGAGGAGGCTGAGTGCAGAGCCCAGCATGGCTCTGTTTCAATGGCCAGCAGCTCCTCTCTCACAGGAGGAGCGGCCACAACAAGGCGATCGCCTCCCAGCAGATATTAGGGGGGGCGAAGACACCTTGGCCCCATAGAGCTGGCACCCCTACTCAGCAATGTATTTGCAGGAAGATTTCCTTTAGATCTAAAAATGGAAAATTCCCTTGTATGTTAAATCTCCTCCATGTACATAATAAACTCAAATCCACAATAATTCAAGACCAGACTATACAAAACCTCAAATCACAAGGTAAAATTGTTCCACCAGTCCTCAGATAAGGGAGGGAATTGCAAATCAAAAACTGCTAAAAATCCCACTTAGAACTCTTTCCCCTATCCTCAGGAAATGAGGAAAGATGAGCCAGTCAGTTTTGATGTCTCAGTTTCTCATTTTTCCAATGTTAATTTCAGTTTACAATGTCAGGTTGCATTAAAGAACAAAACAAAACCTAACAAACATTTTGTATGCAATCATGCTTAATATACACATTTTGCAAGTAAATTTCCATAATGTATGTATGTTTTCACTAACATAACCAAGTCTACACACAGTTTCCCTAAATGTAGACAGTTTTGTATGCATTTCCTGACAGGAGCATGGTATCACAAAATTTGGAAGAGAGTGAATTTTCAAGAAGAGCTGTGTCTCGGTTCAAAATTTAGGTTGGATGGATTAAAATGTGAGTTCTTTTGTTTCTGAGGAACCATTTGATCCTGCATTGCCTGACCATCCACACTACTTGCAAACATGGGCTTAGTTCTGTGCTAGGTTCAGACTTAACTGATCCTCTTCCCATCAAGGTTTTACCTAAAAAGGGTGTGTGACCAGAGCCAAGCCCTATCTTGGGCAGAAGCTTCCCTTCCCTTAGGTGGAACTACTGAGCTCCACAAGGGCTTGCAATGCAGCACTCTGAAGATGCCCCATCCCAGCGTCTCCCAAGAGACCTTTTTCGTATAGTGAGAGAAGGGAGAACAAGTTACTTGGGTAATAAAACCTAATTTATACTTGCTTCAACTGCTGCATAGGTAGAAATAGGTCACACAATCTACAACGCAGGTTATACATTGCTTTAAGCATGCTTTTTGTTGCTTAAATGTCTGCAGCACTGTCCATTATCTTTTTCAATAAAAATATGCGACCTCAATCCAGATTGGAAACACAATGTATGATGTCTAATCCTTTCCTCCCCACCTGTTCTCATGCCACAATTCACCCCGAGCTATTATTTGTCAAAAACGAAAGCAGCCAAGGCTGTTTGGTTCTTATATATAGGCAAAACACAGAAGCAAATAATTGATCAGAATGGGGCATTTATCAACTGTAACCCAAATGCTTTCCTAGGCAAGGCAGCTTTGTCACATTGGTGCTACAGAGATGTTAAACCAGTGTTCAGGGAGAACATGCCAGTTTTTGGAGCATCACACTAGATGCTGCTTTTTATGTATTTATTTAAAAGATGTAAAATGTTTAAGGTGGCTACTAAAAGGAAAGAAACAGAAATACAACAAAAACACCTAGCACATCATTAAAATGAAAGCAACCACAAAGGACCACTTTGGAAAATTTAAAGCCAATGTTTAAACGAATCCACAAAAAAAAGAAAGGCCTTCCTAGAGAGGAAGGTCTCAGCCCAGTGACAGAAGATGGCCTCATTGAGCAAGAAGGCACAGGGTTTGGGTGTGACCATGAAAAAGGCTTTTGCCTTGGTCCTTGGGCCCATCAGGCCTTTGGGGCAAAGAGGAGGACCCAGTTAGGTGATTCCGTATTCAGCACATGAGCACTTCTGAAAAGTCATAGGAAAATATACTCAGGCATATGGTGTGGTTTTTTTACTGGGAGGACAAAACAAGTGCCAACTTGACATTCAAAACATTAATATAAAGCAACAATTCAGAATCTGTTTGAAGAGAAAGCATTGTTTCCACATTTTCAAGCACAAATGCATTTTTCTGTTGTCTGGCTTTGCACGTTTGGTGCAGGTCCAAACCTGGAAACCTGGAACGAGTCCATGTTGGCCACGTGGTTCCCAGTTCTGTTTTATAACTTCATGCAGGACTCAGTGTTTTTCCTTCTTTTCCACTCCAAATAATCCTGGATCAGCTGTTTGGATGTCAGCTCTTGCTGACCCAGCCAAAAAAGAAAGGAGAAACCACAACCCAAATTTAAGTGCAACCATTTCAGAAGCAATTCTTGAGGGATTTCTCCCTCTGTGTACACTTCTATTTTTGTAGCTTGCTGGTCACCCACTTGGCTTTTGCTGGAGATGAGGCCTCACGTGGTCAGTGAGATCATTATCTTACTGCATATTGTGAGACAACGGTCGGACAATGAGGGTTATTTAAGTGCAGACACAGAGGCCAGACAAACGTATCCTGTGTTTTGCAAAGTTTGCTATTTCTGTGGTTTATGTACAGAAGATACACTTGGGCTGAAAAAGAAAAATTGGTAACATCAACAGCCTCAGCTAGCAACAAAGGAATAGCTTCTGAAGCTGTGCTCTTGACATTGAGTGCTGGAGGCAAATTAAACGAATAAATCCAAGCAGTTCTTGTGGATTGTGACCACTGGGCAGTTCTCCTGCAAAGCCTCGATGAAAGAGAGGTGGGCACCATTGCAGACAGAGGTCCCAGGCATTTGTTTTGCCTTCTTTGGGCTGCAGGGGAATGAAGTCCAGTCACCCAGCTAGGACTGCCAACCAGCTACTATGTATTGTACGGGTGCAATGACCAAAGCCGTGGTTCCCTCCCAGGCACTTGTACTGAGGGTTGAGAAAAGAGCAAGCTCCAGATTATCTCTTTAGCACTTCCTTGTAGTGTTAGCAGCACTGAAGTTACCTCCCTGGGGTGCAGCCTGTGCAGTGTGTAGGGAGGTCCTGGGATGCCCAAACATCAGCCTCGCTGACATGGTCCAAAGGAAAGCAGAGCAAGCTTGGCTGTAGGAGTTGCTGGGAGGCACTGCACAAAATGCCATCCAACCACCTTGGGGACTCCACTCCAGGTTTCACTCCTGAGCCTTTTCTTCTCCCAAGGACATTCCACAAGGCAGCAGAGGTTTAGGATCATGGTTTTCTTTCTCCTAGTTGGGCTTCCTTCCTAGGTTGACGAGCCCCATCTGCACCCACACATATTTTAGAAAATATGGCTTGAAACCATGCAGAGAGAGTGCAGGGACAGATGAACTCATAAGCAGAAGGCCAGTTTATTAAGGGGAGAGCTACATATGTCAGCTTTTACATACTCTTCTCACAAGTAGCTAAACCCAGGTATAACTGACATCTCCCCAGGGACAGCATAATATGAGAAAACCCCTTATGTCATTGTTCTTCGGCCTGTGAGCATTCTTGTAGGCTGGGGTTTTTCAGAGCAAGATCTCCCTCAGATGGTCCTTCAAGAGGATCTTCAGTGCTGGTTCTTCTCGGATGTGCGTGCTCCCCAAGATCCACAGGCTGTGGGGTGTTGGGTTCATCCTGTCTGTGTCCAAGACAGGGTCAGAGCTAGGCATGATACCAAGAGGCCAATATTTCTGAATGGAAGACTCTACCTCCCCCTCCCCACCCCCACATTCCTGCTCACACCAGAACTTCCAGAGGAACCTAGAACACGACAGATCAAATAAGTCCAAAAGACGCAGACAAGCACAATGGGACCCCCAAACAATGTGAGAAATAGAATCATAGAACCATAACACTGCAAGGGACCTTGAGGGTCATTCAGACAGAGGCATACCTAGGGTCCCTTGCACAATGAGCTGTATCGGTCCCTCCCATGAAAAATCACATTACTGCAGAGAAGAGTGGGAAGCTTCTCCCACATTTGATCTTGCTAAGACAGCAGCTTTGTGTTCCCACAGACATCATACTGTCCATAGTCTGATAGGTGATGTTTGCGCCCCCTGCTTGAGCCTGCATCCCTAGAAGGGCCAAGTATTGCCTCTGTATCTAGTCCAACCCCTTGCAATGCAGGACTATCAACTAAAGCATTCATGACAGATGGCCACCCAGCCTCTGAAAATACAATATGTTGCAGCAATTATACATAGAAACATATCTAAAATGCAGCCAAAAAAGGTTGAAAATACAAAATTCCCATATGAATCTGAATCTAGAAAAAATTATTGTAGGGTTGTTACTGATGAGATGTCTGGAATGCATATTATTTCACTGCTTTGTCAAAACCTATTTAGAATCATAGAACGGTAGAGTTGGAGGGGAGCCCAAGGGTCATCTAGTCCAGCCCCCTGCATTGCAGGAATCTCAACTAAAGCAACCATGGCAGATGATCATCCAACTTCTGCTTATAAAAAAGGAGCTTCCCAGGGCTGGCAGCAGAACAGAACCCTCTGTTTTCTTATGTGCTTCTGCCCCGAAAACATATTTGGTAGAAATAATCCTAAGTAACTTATTCAGTAGGTTTCCCCCAGATGAGGCTTATTTTTTCCTGGAAGATTCAACACCAACCCCCCAAATTGGCAGCCTGAGTCACTGAAGTCTCTGGCTCTCCAGCTCTCCAGGTTCTCCAGCAAGGACCACGGGGGAATCAAATCTAGTTTGCACTTAACAGGCATTTTTCAAAATGAAACCCAGAGAACAGCGCATCCATCTCTCAAAATTCACACTTCTATAACTTTTGCAGTGCAGTTTTCCAGCCAAGTGATGTTTACAAAAATGTGTATGTTGGTGAAAATAACATACCAAAATGTGTTATAGTAGGGGTGATTGCTTGCATTCTTGTTATAGTAGGGGTGATTGTATGTATTGTACAAAATTGCGTGTAATCAGGAGAAATTCACACCCAGATGCTGATGTTGAATATGTAAGCAATCAATCAATCAATCAATCTACATTTTATGTGTATATGTGGAGAGCTGAACCTGAAAAAATGAGAAACTGAAATCGAGATTGACAGATGAGCCCATCCCAGCCTGCAGCCCGCTATCAAGCACTGAAAGGATCCATGTGCTCAGATCTTCTTCTCGTCTTGCCTTCAGGCCTCTCTTCTCAGGATTAAATGGAGAGCAGGCCTTTTGGAGTCTTAACCACACCCTTTGAACACTCTGCTTGTACTTTTTGATCTTTATAAAAGGAAGAAAAGGTCCCTGATAGTGAGCAGCACATTTGCTATGTTCCCCCATTAGAACACCCCGCCCATTCAAAGCTAGCATGGAGGGAACAGAGCCATGTCAGTCTTATATCACTGAGGAGTTTTGTGTTACAGAAGGTCTGGTCACGTGATCTGTCTCACTGGCAGCCTGAATTTCTAAAAACATTTTAGCTGCTTGATTTTGTTAATTGCATCACATGGCCTTCTCAAGAAGTTTCATACCACAAAGTCTTAGACAGGAAACAGTAGGTCATTTTGTGTGTCAGGTCTCCACCGCTTGCCTCATCTCTTGTGTACAGACATTTCAGTAAGTACTGTGTGATCTCTTGGGAAAAAGTTAACTTATCAGAGAGCAAGACTCTTGCTCAACCTTTTTTTTAAAAAATTCAATGTTACTTCTTGCTTAGACTGGAGACTGTGGACTCTGTGTGGTCTGGCAAAGCCAAAACTGCACAGCCTATCCCTGGCATAGAAGAGCAGTTTCCAAACATCCTTCCTGTACAACTGCATCCACAACAGCAGTCCTCCACTTCCAATGATTTCAACAAGGGCTATGCTACAGTCAGTTGGGTTCCAGGACTCAGAGGTCTGCCCATCAAAGTGGCCCAGGAGGGCATCTGGTCCAGCGTGGAAAGGGAGCAAGTTCCATAGCAGCAGACAATGATCCAAGGGGCCAGAGGCAGGTGGATAGTCAAAGCCAAGCCCTTCTCATGTTACTGAGCAGCCCACGGCTTCCTAACAACTCTGGTAATGTTAGAAATGCCAGGCTACACAGGAAAAACTGGTGGTGTGTCCTTCCTCAACAGGGTCCTCAAACAACCAAAACAGATTTTGGCTGAAGGAATCAACCCTCAGCAGGAACATAAAATTCAGGGGCATGTTTAGCTGGCCGAGGCATATATATATATATAACTGAGTAAATGGACCCCGTTAATAGCTCTGGCCATTAACCATCTCCTTCCTGTTCCTTGTGAAGGGGCAGTTCATCATGGCAACTGTAGCACCACATAACTGTATTGGCAGCTTCTGGGATACAGAGGCACCGTTCAGGAATAGCCTGTATTTCATGGCATATATCAAACGCTGCAAGGTTTTCACAGTGCTTTTACAGAAAACAAAGTCTTCCTGCAGCATTTACATTTGATTTCCCACTCATTCCTCTATTTACTTAAGTCCTAATGATATGCTTGGGACTACACATTTCTGGCCATTTCCCAAGCTATGCTTTTTTCCACATAGCAGAGTTGCAAGGCCTAATAATGGATGCAAAGGGGAGCATCAACTGAAGCACTGCTAGGGAAGGTATTTTCCGTGCCCTGCCCTGTGCTGTGCAGGGAATCACAGCAGACCCCAGTTTTATAAGCCCCCAAATCTGGAGAGATCAGGGTTGATGTCAAATGGAGCTTATGAGAAATCGCTCTGGAGACATCTTTAAATACTGCTTTTCATGATTTCTGAAATATTTCCTCTATCTTCATAAAGGCTCAACTAACCTTTTGGTTCTGAGGCCTGAGGAAGCAAGCTAGGGAACTAGAAAGAATTGTGGGGAATTGATTATACAAACTCAATCAATGCTTTACACTCAATCTATGTATTTGGCTTTGACTTGACTGAGCCAGCTGAAAGGAGGGGGGAAAGGTGGTATGACAGCCTGTGAATATCAGTCTAACCAACTATTCTGCAACTGTTCATGGTCCTCCATTACAATAGGGATGGAAAACCTGTCATCTTCCAGGTATTGTGAGCCTCCAACTCCCATCAGCCCCAGCCAGCATGGTCAATGATTAGGGATGATGGGAATTGTAGTTGAGCAACATTTGGAGGGTTAGAGATCTCCTTCCACTGTCTCAGAATTGCTTGGTTGCTAGGGCTTCAGGTTTTAATCAGTAAATTAATCAACTCAATCTTTAGTTGATTAAACAGGGCATATTTGATTAAGGGTACACGTCATTGTTTATTAGCAGCTGTTTTACTTCTGGTTTGCTGCTGTCCCTAGAGAAATAAAAATTGCATCTTAAAATAAGTTGTAACTTCTGCTTAGAGAAATGTCAACTCTCACTTTTATTGCAAGAAGGAGCCTATATTGGTAACAGTCACACTTATAATTGATCAGTTAAAAGGCAGGTGATAAACCAAGCAGTAATTACTGAATCAAGCAGGGGCTCTACTGAAAATCCAAACTCTTTAAAATATTGCTTTCTGGAATGCAGCTCACATTCCTTACCAACAAAGACACTTGTAAATGCACGTGTATCCAGAGGTTACAAAAGCCTAGCTTTTGATTTCAGGAAGAAGCTTTTATAAGGTGAAGGCGATGAGTTTATAATGCCACCCAACAGTAACTGCACTTTGTAAGCCTGAACACAAGTCTAGTGTTGAAATATCAGCCAATGAAACAATTTTTCAAATACTTCATTCATGGTAGTTGTATGCTGTATTCTAATTGCCTGGGGTTGCTGTAAACTGCTTAATTGTGCCCACCCTTCTCTCAGTGGAAAATCAAAGGGAGACCTCCTTTCCCCTCTACTTCCCACATTATAACAGTCATGAACTCATGGAGTCAGATCACACCACCTGAGTGTTTGGGCAGAGTCGTATGGGAAATGTGGTCCCTGAGATATCCAATGCTCAGACCATTTAAAATTTAAAAAATCTGAACCAACACATTGAATTTGAACTGGAACCTACTGGGAGCCAGTGGTTTGGAATGGCTGGTACACTGCAGGGCCAAGGAACTTTTCTCTTGAAGAATTCCAGTAATTTCCCAACATCCATGGCAAGAGTGGGGAGCATTTTTTGGCCCAAGTGCTGCATTCCCTCGTGGGGGAGACTTCCGGAGGGCCACGTGCAAGTGATAGGCAGGGTCAGAACCACCAGCTGGTAGGACAGCGAACGTGACTTTAACCTTTGTAGTGTAGGTTACATTCCAATAATGAAATCATGAAAATGTCAAGTTCATACACACTTCACTGTCCTTTATATGAAGAGCTCCATGACTCATTCCAGCTAGTTATAAAGCACTGGAGGAGAGTGTGGAGCTAGTCTGGGGAGGCGGTGCGGCCTAGAGACCATCCTGAAGGCTGGGAGGGCAGCATTTGGTCTCTAAGCCTGAGAGTCCCTCTTTCTGATTTGTAGGTCAGTTTTCTCAAAGAACAGCTGGCTATGCCTTGTCTGTATCATTCTGCACTGCAAACAAGAGCTTGCAATTGGATCTTTTCCCCAAAATAAAATAAAACCCTGCACAGAAAACCATTTGTCAGGAAGAAAGAATTGTAGCCTACCCTTTTCACTGATAAGGCACTTTTCTGTGTGCAATAATTATTTATTCCCTGCAAATGGAAAGTTCAGTCACATGCGCTATGCCTGCAATCTGCAAGGGAATAATCCAGAAACAGGTTTGCCAACTAACTCCTCTGCATTTGTGAGAACTGGCATCAACAGCTTAATTTCAAGTCTGAAAGGAATCTTCTTTGGTATGGAGCTGTTGAGCAGCAGCTCTGGTGTGCTTTTGTCCTCCCCTGCAGCGTTCTGGTTGGCTCCGAGTCATCTGTATTGTTTTACTAAACAATACGTAGCCTGTAGGCACTTCTGGCTTGGTGTACCCTGCTCATCCCTGCTCTGCTTTTTGGTACATTTACAACTGCTGATCTGGAGGCAAAGCAATCAGTGACAAGTCTGGGCAGTCTGAAAGCAATTAACAGATTGCTCAGACGATGGAGCCAGGCCAAAGTCTGAGGCTTTATAGGGCCCAAGGCTCCTTTGTGTCACCTGCTGAGGGATGGAATCATAGAATCATAGAATGGTAAAGTTGGAAGGGAACCCAAGGTTCATCTGGTCCACCCCCTCCAGGATGCATCAGCCCATTTCTGGTCCATGACATTCTCACATGTGTTTGTGTTCAGAGGTCTGCTTTGTTCCATTTTTGCATTAATTCATGAAGGTTTTTTAAATTAAAAAAAACAGAATTCAATGTTAACTGTTAACTATTTAGATATGTTTTTTAATTGTCAGGGCTGTGGGCAGAGGTATGCTAGCAATGTGCTCAGACTGACATGTGTCTTCTGACACCAGGCTGTTTTGAACAAAGCACCCTTTCCCCATCATTTCCCATCACCAGAGTCCCCCCCCCCCCGATGAGCTTTAAGTGTGCATGACATGGGCTGTGCACTCTGTTGTATGTGTGAGGTTCCCATACTGATAGTGGTGTGTTGTGACTGAGTCTTGGGTTCAACCATAATCTGTCATAGTGGTATGGGCAGGCTAGTCTTCCATGCGGAGTAGCTGTTGATTCTTTCCCTCCTCAACACAGCAGGGCCAGGGAGGAGGTCCACCGTCCACCCATGACTCAGCCCTGGTTTCAGCCATCACCAGTTGTGTGTGTGTGTGTGTGTGTGTGGGCAAATATTTCATGGTGTGTCCGGCTTTCCACAAAATTTTTCCACAAAATCTTCAGTGAGTAGATCTTGTACAGGATCATGTTCTGAATTATTCACAGTTCTTCACAAGGACATGGAATGACAGGTTTTTGGTACAATCACCCCCCAAAAATCAACAACACTGAATTATTCACCACTTGGTCAGGGTTGGATCCTTGGCTGCCAATATATTGGATTGTTTATAAGCCTTAATTTCTCCCAAATATATATACCTTCCTTCCTTCTTTCTCAGAACCTTACTTAAACTGATCTTCTCCAAGCCTTAAAGCTTGCTATGTGCCCAGGTTCACCGCATTGATAGTCAGCAGAAAGACTAAAAATATAACCAGACTGGAAACTATATAACCGTCAGCTCTGGGCAGTCCCCCAAGTTTTGGAAATGAGATTATTTTTTTTAGAGTTTTAGAGTGTTGGCGGGGGGGGGGGGTCAGCTCTGCTGTGTCTTGGAATTTCCAAGGAAGCAACCCCACTTGGTTAACCCAGGTCAAATAGGTTGAGGTCATTTATCTGGCTCAGGAAAATTAAACTTCAGGAGTTACCCAATATGGAAACATCAAATATTTTTTTGGAAATAAACTGATGTCAAGATGACTTTACTTCATGAATATTTTGTAGTGAAGAGGGAGCCAGAAGAAAGAGAGAAAATGAATAATTCAGACAGGGGAGTGAGGTTTCATTTTTTTATTTTTCACGGAAAATGCAGAAGGTCTCTTCTAAGCCATCTTTCCAACATCAAGGTGGCACAGTTTTTTTTTTTTTTTTTTTTTAAGCATTGCCAAGACTGTGGTTAAAACTGAGTTCAGGCCATGATGACACATAAGCTGGCATTTGTATGTGTTGGAGACTCTTTGAGCTTTTACAACTCTAAAGAGTTGAGGGGGGAAATAAATGAAATCTGTAAAGGGAATAAATAACTTGCAGGGCTTAAAATAGCTCTGTTTCCGGCTTGTTGGAAGAGGGGTGAGCTCTGGTTTTCTTTTGCACATTCTGGTAAGAAAGCACCTTTGATACTGTTCAAAGCAGGGGCACCATAATGCCTCAGCTGTCTCATGGATGGTTCCAAGTTTGGCTTGTTGGTCAGTTTGAAGTGCTTATATAAAACAGTGGAAGGGGAAATACTTTCCCAGACCACGCCAAGAGTTATTTAAGGATGCTTTGTTTAAAAATACTTGCTGGTTTACTCAGACCACAGTTCCACCCCAATAAACCCTATGTGATTGGTCTATCTTTGAAAATCTTCTCCCTTTTGCCTTCTGGAGAAATAATATTCTAGCTGTTCTTTTAGTGGTCAACAGAATAAACCAAGCCTGATGGATAAATGCTTTTGGAGGTGCCCTGATTCACATGGTGTGGGAGCTTTGCCCACTTGTGAGCTGTGCAATGGTTTGACTTTCCTCCTCAAATAAGGAGAGACTCTACTAACAAGCCAATTGTTCAGATGGATCCACAAGTGGAGTGCCTGATACCAAAGATGTGGAGCTTATAACTGACTCCCCTGGAAATGTTTTCATAGAATCATAGAATCATAGAATCATAGAGTTGGAAGAGACCACAAGGGTCATCGAGTCCAACCCCCTGCCAAGCAGGAAACACCATCAGAGCACTCCTGACATATGGTTGTCAAGCCTCTGCTTAAAGACCTCCAAAGAAGGAGACTCCACCACACTCCTTGGCAGCAAATTCCACTGTCGAACAGCTCTTACTGTCAGGAAGTTCTTCCTAATGTTTAGGTGGAATCTTCTTTCTTGTAGTTTGTATCCATTGCTCCGTGTCCGCTTCTCTGGAGCAGCAGAAAACAACCTTTCTCCCTCCTCTATGTGACATCCTTTTATATATTTGAACATGGCTATCATATCACCCCTTAACCTCCTCTTCTCCAGGCTAAACATGCCCAGCTCCCTTAGCCGATCCTCATAAGGCATTGTTTCCAGGCCTTTGACCATTTTGGTTGCCCTCCTCTGGACACGTTCTAGTTTGTCAGTGTCCTTCTTGAACTGTGGTGCCCAGAACTGGACACAGTACTCCAGGTGAGGTCTTTTCATTTACACCACCTCGTTTGCAAGCATAACTTCAAGTTGTTGCAACTGCAGCCTGCTTCTCTCACATCACACTCCCAACTCTGACCAGTTACTGGCTTGCACTGGTGGAGCCTTGCAGGCATAAGGTTTACACCAGTGACAGTCTCCTGTCTGTGCAAGGATCTGTTTATTTATTTGCAAAAATGCATATGCCACCCACTTTAAGAAAAACATTTCTGTGAATGACATAAGATCAGCAATAAAACTACATCCATAAAATAAACACAAAATATATCACAAATCAGATGGACATTACTTGGGAAAGGATCATCTCCTGCCCCTGGGAGAGCCTAGGTGAACAGCTGTGTTTTAAGCAGGTTTTAAGACAGCTTTGGTGCTTGCCTGATGTCTTCCCAAAGTGCATCCCAAAAGGCAGGCCCCACTATATTACAGGCCCTGGTCCTAGTGAACATATGACAAACCTCAGGAGCATTTGGCTGAGGACCTAAGGAACTGGAAAGGGTTGTACTAGTGAAGGTATTCTCAAAGGTAGCTGGTCCCAAGTTGCTTAGGCCTTTATTTGCCAATAGATAACAAGCTACCACAGGAGAAGGTCTCTGTCCACCCATCCGAATCCCCAGCTGTTTCTCTCCTCTCTTCACAATAGGATTGATACTGATTGTAGAGAGGATCAAGCATTAGTGAAACATCTGCAGAGGCTGGCAGTCAACAGGGAATGCTGCCATGCAGTGCTTGCCAATGTTAACGTGCCTGTTCCAGCTTCAAAAAATCTTTCTTTCTTTCTGAGAAGGCATAATAATAACAAAACAAAACAACAATAACAATTTATTATTTGTACCCTGCCCATCAAACATTAAAAACTTCCTGATACAAGGCTGCCTTCAGATGTCTTATAAAAGTTGTATAGTTATTTATTTCCTTGTCATCTGATGGGAGTGTGTTCCACAGGGCGGGGGTCACTACCAAGAAGGCTCTGTGCAATTTCCTTTGCAACAAACTGCTTTGAAGGCACTGTAGTGCCTCCTAAGAGTCCTCCGGAACCCAACATAAATACATCATGTTGGTATGAGTTTGTTCTTTATGCTTTGTTTGTTCTTCTGGGCAGAAGTGAAGGTGCCACGTGATGTATGCAAGATTGTAATTTTAAAACATTTTTTAAAATAGTTTTTATTATGCAGGTTTTGTTTTAATTAGTTGCATGCCTTCAAGGATATGCACTGAACTGAAATGCATTTGATGATGAGTAATTAGCAACCAGATAAGACCTAAATTGTAAGTAGGCCCATCTTGCTGCTCTGCTTCCAGTATTTCTTGTCCTTATGACAAGATACTTAAGTTACACCATATACCGTAATATAAAACAATACAATACAATACATAACAGTCTAAAATCAGCTGGCACCTCAAGGCAGCCTCAAGGCAACTCATGTGAATGTTAGGTAGAAAACACTATTTGTTATTTGTTTTATTTTATAAAATTTCTTTATCTCTTGACTGTAAGAACCCCCCCCCCCGCCCCAAAGTGGACTACTACAGCTCCCTCCAGCTACAGTAACCTACTAGGAATGCCCAGCTTTTTATATAAGTGTTAACTCATTAGGTAGGGGATGATGTAAGCGACCCCCCCCCAAGTGTGAGTGATGGATGGGCGGTGACTCCTGTTTCTATTATAATTTGTATGTGTGACAGGGACTAGAAAGCAGCATCCCTTTCCCTCAATTATCTGGGAAATATGCGAAAGCATAAATCCTCTCCAGATTGGTTCAATGTGTTCGGCCAGATCCTCAGCTTTTGCCAAATCTGATATGGTGTTGCCACAGAAGTGTGGCTTGCAATATCTTTACTGTGCTGCCTTGGCACACAGACACTATTCTCTGGTATCCCTGCTGTAATGCAAAGCTCTTTAATAACACAACAAGGAGTAAGAAGCGCAGTTTGAGCAGGGAGGAAATGCTTACTAGGTTAGCTAAAGGTCTGCCATTCCTCTCTTTGGTTGCCTTCAAAATATTGGATAGAAAGCAATTTTTTACTCCTCCTTTTAGCGTACTGGACAACAAGCATGGTTTTGCAGTTGACAGGGGCAGCTATTTTGCTGCAAAAGGGGGGGGGGGAGAGCCTGTAGAATTCAGGTTGCTGCAAGAATGCCACATTGCTACTTCCCTAATAAATATGAGGCAACGAGTTCCTATAATCTCCATTTCTCTTGATTGCTTTATTTCCTGCCAGGAACAGAAGAACACTTTGTACAATCTCACCTGCTCAAAAAACCGCACCCCCACCCCTCAACCCCAGTTGAGAGTTTCCATACAGGGTGTTGGTGCGGAGCAAAGTCTCATCATAATTAATACCCTACGGCATGTTTGTTTCTGTGGTGTTTGCGCAAAGCTTTAGGTTTAGGCTAACTTTATAGGCTCTTTTCCACAAGACACCAAAGGATCTTGTAGCAACTCTTAAGTGCATGATAATATCGCGCCTGTGCACACCAAGCATGTTCAGTTCCTGTTTCTAGGCTCATTTACACCTGCCAATTAGAGGGCCTAGTAGATACCATGGTTTGAGTGCCCGCTAGACTAGGTGGGGCAGCTAGGGGGTCCCAGGGACATGGCCAATGAGAGCTCACGGGGCAGGGCCAAGTTGTCTCAGTTCTTTCCCCATCCTCCTCCTCGGTAAAAAAGGAATGGGCACTTTAACCTTTCACTTTCCTCAGTACTTAGCACAGAAGTGCCTTACCTTGGTTGAAAAGGGGGTCACTACTGTACAATTTCTAATGTGGGTTCATGCTGCAGTAACTGTACATTATTCAAGAGTAAGCCCTACTGAATTCCAATATGAGGATTGCTCCCTCATACAGTATGTATGTGCAGGATTGAAGCCTGAACTGGTTGGTCTTAAAGGTGTCACACACGACTGTTAAAAACGGACCCGATAAATTTTGGACCTATGGGAAAATATAGGTCTCCTCCACTTTATTCATTTCTACATCTTTTGTCCAGAATGTGGGATAAAGTGCAGGGGGGTTAAGGGGAGAAGGACTTGGGAGGCCAAGGTCAAAATCAGACACAAAGCTCAGCTTGTGACTTTGTGCCGTTCATGGTCTCTCAGCCTAACCTACTGCACAGGGTTGTAGACGGAGTGGCTATAAATGTAGTACTGATAATATAGAAAAATATATAGCAAATATATAAAAAATCAACAATATGAATATGAACTGAAAGCTGTTGCAAAGCAATGATAATGGTTAAGGGAATTCCCCACCCCAGATTACCATTCCAGCTTTAGAAATCACATCCTCCTTGGCAGCACCATTTACTAATCATGGTTGCTATGAAAACACAATCAACCTGATACTTGCTTGGTGCAGTTGATAACAGGTCAGAAGCCCCCGTCACCTTTTGTTCTGGCTGAGAAAATCCAGTGCTCCCTTTACAGTCTCTCACACTTTAGCTTGAGCTAATGGGAAAGTTCAGGTGTATCCATTGCCAGGCTACATGTGCACTGCAGGCAGGGGGAAAGCAAAATGCAGGACGTTTTGCATTCTGCACAGGGTCAGAGAAGAAATCAGTTCCCCTCGCCCTGGCAGAAGGGAGCAGTGATTTGACAGAATGGAACAGCCTCACATAACCACCTGAAATGAACTTTGGAAGGCTTTCGCTGAAGGCAATGTGACCTGAACCTTTCAAAGGGGCAAGGAAGGCGCATTCTTATGTTTGCATTTTACCAACAAATCAGAGGTAGCTGTGTCAGTCAATTAGAAAAGCCAAAATCATAGCAATACAGAGCCATATTCCCCAAATGCCCTGCATTCTTTTGCTTACTATCCAGAAGCCTTCTGGGAACCTTAAATATTTGCTCGCTACTTTGTGATTCTGCAGTTGGCTTTAATAAAACCTACTGCACTTCATCTGCTGTTGGATCACTGCTCTATCTTTTCTGGGAAAGGCTAATGTGACATGCCCAGAGATCTTCATCACGTGCTGGAATAGAGTATGATTTTGCAGAAGGTCTAGTAATGGCCCCCCAGCCAGAAGGGGAAAGGGATGAGCCATTGCTGCTGCTGCTGCTGTGAGTGCTGGAAGGAAGGCCGCTCCCTGCTGCAAGGCCCATTTCCACCTGGCCCAGACTTACCTGGAACAGCTAAAAGTGGCTACTGGGAGGCTGAAGGGACATTGCTGGAACAACTCTTGGGTTGGGGAAACTGGCTAAAATGTTTTAAACAGTTCTAATTTTGGTTCTTCTGTTTTGTTTTTGTTGGGTTGGTGTTGGTTAAATGCAGTGGCGTAGCGTGGGGGGTGCAGGGGGGGCCGGCCGCTCTGGGCGCAACATCGGGGGGGGGGGGCGCTCGCACTTGCAGCTCTCTGGCCCTACCTGGCTCACTCACTCTCTCTCACTGCAGTGCTGGCTGTGTGAATCCGATCCGAGCCGCCGGGTCACCGCCCACTGTGGAGGGGGGGGGGTGCCAGGCATGCGGTGCGGTGCAGAGAGAGAGAGAGGGACTATCTGGGGGAGGGACAGTGCAGCGGGGGGGGGGGCGCAAATTACTTGCCTTGCCCCGGGTGCTGACAACCCACACTACGCCACTGGTTAAATGTTTAGTTGGGGCTGGCGGTTATTTTAATTTGGGTATAACTGTAAACTGTTATTGTTATTATTGTTAGTGTCTTCTTTATTGGTTTGCTTGTATGTATTTTGTTTTTTAATGTTTGATGTTTTGTTGTGCTTTTATATATGTTGTAAGCCGCCCAAAGTGGCTGGGGAAACCCAGCCAGATGGGTGCGGTATAAATTTAAAAATAATTATGATTGGTCCTAGCAGTAATGGCGAGCACTTCTGCTCCCTTGGAAGAAACAGGTGATTCAAACAAGAAGGTCAAGTAAGAGTAGCCAAGCTGGTCTTACTAATATTTATTTTTATCTATTCATCTTATGGGTAGGAGAAAACACTGGCAACTTGATGGATATTCTTCTTTCCTACATTAAAGCTTGTTGTACATTCAGCTTCTGTGGTCTGATTTGATTAAAACTGTAGAGTGCTAGTTGAATTAGGGAAAACATGCCTGATATAATTCAAGGGGCAAGTGGGCTGACAACCTCATCACGCCTCCTCATTCATCTCCCTGTCAAAACCCGACCCATGAACCGCATGAATTGCTTCTTCTCCTGTGCAAAAAGCAGCTCAATAGGAAAAGGCAATCTGGCTAAGAAAGAAGAGAGCTAAACAATGGGTGTTGAGGGAAAGCCACTGCTGGATGTGATCTCATGAGTTGCCTTGAAGCAATGAGGCAGGAACGATATCCAGTGAAATTAACAAAAAGCAGGGTTCTGTTCTTCATGGAACCCATAAGGTATTTCTTTTTTTAAAAATCCCCTCATCCACCTGCGAGACTCTGATATGGGATGTAAAATAAGGTTGTTGTTTTTTAAACTTTATTACTAAACTTTGGAATTAATATCTTGGGATCTAATGGTAAGTTTGGATGGTGAAGCTGCAATGCTTTAGGATGCGGTTCCTGATGAGCTACCTTCTCCCCTAGGTACCCGCCCACTAAGATCACCTACAGAGACCTTCTCTTGCTGTACCCAGACAGACTTGAGAACTTCCGACCCAGGGAGGGCTGCTGGCATTTTGCCACTGTGTTGAGGCCCGCTTGTTAAGCAAGCTCAGAGGCTGAATTTAATTCCTTACTTATTGCAATTCTGTGCAAAACCTTTCTGGTTTTAAAGTGCTTTTAAAGTGCTTAACAGCTTTTAAAAAGTGCTGTTTGTTTTTTATTTTTGTAAGCTGCCTTGAAATACAGGAGAAATGGCAGGGTCTAAAATATTTTTTTTGTAGAAAGTGATGAATAAGTGTAACAACAACAGAGTTTTATGTATGGGTACCTTAAAGCAATATGACTAAATAGCACCATAATTTGCATACAGTTGGATGAGAAAAATGGAGAAGTCTTGCTTCCTGTTGAACAGAAACGTCTACTGAGTTGAGCACGCAGGTGGGGGCTGTTGGGTATCTGGGTGCACCTCTGCTGGCTCAGAGGGGTTTGCACTGGTTAAGACAAAGCAAGAGACCTCCAGCTTCCCAGACTATCCCTATACTTTTATCACTACGCTGACCTCCCCCCCCCCGCCCCCTTTAATGTTTATTTAGACTGGTAAGTATAAGGTTCTGTCCTCTTTACAACTTCCTGCTCCTCCTCTCACACTTTTTCTGGACCTTGAGGTGAGAGTTAATCTTGGATCTTCCTTTTGAGAGCAAAGGGGGGAAGCATGGATTCTTTGCTCCTCCAACCAGATGGTCAGCTAGGACTATAGAACGCTTCCCTATTGAGAATGTAGTTCAGGGGTAGGCAGCCTAAGGCCCGGGGGCAGGATGCGGCCCAATCGCCTTCTAAATCCGGCCTGCGGACAGTCCTGGAATCAGCGTGTTTTTACATGAGTAGAATGTGTGCTTTTATTGAAAATGCATCTCTGAATTATTTCTGGGGCATAGGAATTCGTTCCTCCCCCCCCCAAAAAATATAGTCTGGTCCCCCCCAAGGTCTGAGGGACGGTGGACCGGCCCACGCTGGAAAAGGTTGCTGCCCCTGATGTAGTTCCATTAGTAAACATAACCTTTCTTACTTTATACCAAGACTCAGTCTGAATACTTTCCAACTAAAGGTGTTTTCCAAGCAAGGATTCATTTAACTAAACTAACTTCTGCTGCTGCATATAAAGTCTGCATCCTAAGCAGGGATGGCAGCATTCCTAGGCAGAAAACCCACCAACTCTCTCAGGGATCCAGTGCCTCACCTTTAAATTCCTCTATCCATTTCAGTTTGTCAGGAACTCACTTTCATTATTTTAGCCCCCACTTTATTGTTATTTTATTCATTTCTGGATTGGAGAGTTTTCCATTTTCTTGAGCATTTAATAAAATCTGATTGTCTTGCTGCTGCTGCTGCTGCTACGATGCTGGGAAATGTGAATAGGACTAGGCTGCAGCTTTTATTTTGTTATTATTTTCAAATGCTGTAAGCTGCCTGCCTCCAGAGTCTTTCAGGGTAGAAACACTTTAATGAAATAATAATAAAATAAATACGGCTATTTCATAGTCTCTCTTTCTCTCTCTCAACAGGCGAGAGGCCTTTTGAATGCCGTTGGGAAGATTGCAACAAAAAGTTTGCCCGTTCCGATGAGCTGGCGCGGCATTTCCGCACTCACACTGGAGAGAAAAAGTTTGGCTGCCCTCTCTGCGAGAAGCGATTCATGCGCAGTGACCACTTGACGAAGCACGCCCGCCGCCACAGCAATTTCCACCCCAGCATGCTCAAGAGGAGGAGCGGCAGCAGCTCCCGGACAGGATCCGTCAGTGACTATAGCCGTTCAGACGCATCTAGTCCCACCATCAGTCCTTCCAGCTCCCCGTAGACCTGCCTGCACTGGATGCCAGCACTTTGCTCTTATCATTTTATAGATATCATTTTTGGAGTTTTATTTGCCTTGCACATTTTGCTTATTCCCCCCCCCCCCACACTATCTTTTTTATACATCGTTTCTCCAGCAGATTATCTCTGGCACAATGGAACTAACATTGATGAGCCTCTTCTCCATCTTCTGCCAGCAGTTTTTCTTCCTGGTCAAGATTTTCAGTTATTTTGTCTGCCAGCCTTCACTCTCCAGAGCCTTAAGAAGACGCTCCTGTTAATTGTTTTTAAATATATCTATATGTGTGTATATTTTTTTAAAAATACCTTTGCTCAGGTGTCAAAGCAAATTTTATAAAAAAGAGGTTACAAAAGAGGAATGCCTAATTGAACTGGATTGACTTTCCACCACTCCACAACCTCCTCTCAACTTTCTCAGGGATAAGTATTTATGTAACACAGTAAGTACAATGAAGACACACTCTCTGCAGCCTCAGCTGGCAAACAGATCTGCACTCAGAATGAGTGGGGCCGAGTTCTTCCACTCACCGAGGAGGAAACCAGCGCTGGACTTCGCACTCAAATGGTTTGGTTTCACATTTGCTATAGATACGTTTGGGGAATCAGGACCATATATGGCATGCCCCTTGGATGACTTCATTAAATCCCTCTCCCTGCCCCCACCCTGTCAATGTCATTTCATACCGAGCTGATTTTACCACATCAACTTCCTGCTGCAGAAACCTTGTCTATAAAGTTTGAGACAGTCCTACCTTCCCCAAGGGGGCGGGTTGAGGGGATTTTTTTTTAAACTAACGAACTCGATGCCTTTATCATTCCCACCCACCCCCAAATATAGGGAAATGTATTTACACTGGGGAACAATGCATTTAAGTTCAAAATGGCAAGTTTGTGGTTTTTAGGCATTACGGATTTGTTTTCCAGGGTTCTCCTGTAAAATGCCCTATGGAATAAGTGAGGCTTTTGCAGAAGAACTTCTCAGAGGCTTGTGAGCCCCACGCTGTCCCTGAGCTTGTCTGTGTTGCTTGCTCACCTGTCACGTGGCTACCAAACATAGGTGCCTAGACTATATCAACTTGAACTATTTTATCTTATGCAGGGGGTGGGGTGGGGGTGGGGAGCAACATTGGGAAACTGTTTATATCAAGTTTCATCAAAGCTTTATCCAGGTACTTGTTATAAAGACCCTTGGTTTTACATTGCTTCAAAGCAGAGGCTTCCATATAACACTGCACTGTAGCTATTTGGTCAGTAAGTAACAATTGAAACCAAGTAGTAGTAATCAGAAAATGGTCTCTTATTAGGCAAGGGTAAAAAGAGAGAGCAGAACTTGCATCTAGAAAGTGTTACAAACATGGTGTTTTAGCTCAACAGCACTCCGTATTTCTCCTACACTCGCATCCCATGGGTGTATGGTTTGACTGGGCATAGATGAGAGAACCCCTCTCCCAGCCAGCTAGTCCAGGGTTCCCAGATGGATGTCCCACTCTCTTGGCTACCACAGGGGAGATCAATCTGCCACGTTACTTGCCTAATATCTGTAAGAAAATCTCTCTCAGTAACAGGTGGAGGGGCCAACTGGCCACATCCTGAAGTGCCTGGGTGGGAGATTTGTGGCCATTTCAATAATAGGGACCTCACCCCAGTAAGAGAGATTTGTGTGCATAAAGAGCCTTCCACCTGCATTACTGGAGTGGAAGCACATCTTGCTAAAACTGGCTTGGTGTACAGATCTTGGGTCACCCATTGTTAAACACTTACAGTTGGGTCAGGTTCTAGGTTTATAAATGCAAACTTTTTTAAACCAGCAATTGGTCTATGCATTGCAAAGTGCATAGACCTCATTACTGCCAGCTTGGTTGGTTCTGAAGCTGTATATTAAACATTCAGGGTTTTTTCTTTGTAATTTTCCATTATTATTATTATTATTATTATTGTTATTATTATTATTATTTTACTGTAAATGATGAATGCAGTTGATTGTAGCACACCAAAACAAACTCCACAACCCCAAACTGCTGTTTACAACAAGTATGTCTACATTCCAAATGTGACCTGCTTTCCAGTAATTCCATTTTGCCACCTCTTTAACACCCCCCCCCAAACAACAACATCGTTTCTAGGTACATACAAAGATTGCTCTAAGTACAAGGTTCTCTCTCTAATGAACAGTCACCTACAAAAAAACACAGGTCAAAATTTAGTTATTTCTGTATTTTATGGCACTAGTTTCAAAGTTCACATTTTCATTAACATTTCCAACTTCATTCAGCTATAAACCGCGCTAGCCAAGGCCTTTGGTGTGGATTTATAACTACTGGCAGGAACAACGCATCAATTTGGCTACTATTATGTGCAAAATCTTGCTTCTTTTGTATAATGAGTTGCCTTACCTCTATAGCTTTGCAGGGACTGGCCAAGTAAAGCTACTCAGATATAGGAAATTCACATTTCAGATAATTTTCATCGCTAAGACTGGGGGTAGGTATTGGGAAATATCCAGCACAACTAAGAAGGAACATAAATTACCTATAAAAAGGCGTGCACACTAGGAATATAGCTAGCCAGCAACGGAGATGGGTTTTTTAATAGGTAGGAGAAAGTATTTATTTCCATAGTTGGTAGGATATGAAGGACTGCAAAATCTAATCTAACCGTATCACCTGTTAATAAAAACCACTTAAAAGAGCATTACTATTTCTCACAGAGACCAACCTCTCTCTTTTATTTGACGAGCAGTGTGAAATTGCAATAATAAAAGGTACTATGCACTAGTAAATTTCCTTTGAATCATGGCCAACGCACAAGTAAGCTGAGCTGATGCTTAGAGTGGCAATATTTTGAAGGGTGCAGAATGAAGCTGCATGTGATCCATAGAAGATGCAATGCTTGATCCAAGAGTTATACCAAAGAGTTAATGCTGGTGCAGGTGATCTGGTCGTGGAGTATTGCCAGCCTCGCATCAGTTATTTGAGTAGGAGTGCTTACGCTAGGGGACACAATGGGGTCCATCTAATCCAATATGACTCTCCTTGGTCTTTTCCATCTCTGATAACCTGAGATGCCAGGGACTGAATCTGGCATCCTTTGCACATGCAAAGTGTGTGTTCCTCCATTAAGCTTTGCAGCCTCTTCATGAGAATTGCTTAGATAAGTAGAAAAATACAGGCAACTCTCTTAAACCTAATCTCAATGTAGCCTACAAGTACATATGGGTTAGGACTGTCACCTAGATATGTAAACAAAAGGGAAAGTGTTGCATATATATTTGGGATAATTTCTAATTTGGGATTTGGAGGGTTCATGCAGATTGCTTCTGACATGCTTCTGAGATACTTAAAAAACAATTTCCGTTCTTTACAGTTTCATAAATAATAGTAAACATACACCAAAACACTCAGGGTTTCTCTGGTGACAGAGAGGACACAAAACCTCATTTCAGCCCTGCTGGCAACTGTTTGGCTATTCGTGTAACTTGCATCTAGTTTGCTCATACCAGCAAGACATGAAGGCAGATGCAGTTTCCTCATTCATGTATGTGTGTGTTTTCTTTTTATCTCAAAATATTGGATTATATGTAGTTATCTGTAAAGTTATCAAGACCTCCTGAGCAATCCCCCCCCAAGCATTAATATTCCCAGGCTTTTCAGCTCCATGCTCAGTAGCACATTTTGCAAAAAGAAAAGAAAACTTGCTGTGTATTGGTGTCATGTGCAGATGCATAACTGACCCAAGAGATGAATGACTCCATTTCTGCACTCAAGAGAGTGTATTGGCAGGTTACCCTTTGGCCCTTGTGTAAGGAGAAACAGGTATATTCTGTTCATTTTACACCAGCAACTTCATGGCAGTAGGTCATAGAGGCACAGTCATAGAGTGATCTGCAGTATTGTAATGCAGCCCAATAAGCAATATAGAGATGCTTCCACAGAGCATCTAAGTGTATTTGTGCTTGGAACAGATAAATTCAGATAAATATTAGGAAGTGGTAGAGACTCTATGGCAGGGGTGGGGAACCATCTTCCATCTTAGATATTACTGAACTACAACTCCCATCAGCCCCAGCAGGCAGGGCTGAAGGTCAGGGTGATGGGAGTTGTGGCTCAGCAACATCTAGAGGTCCAAAGGTTCCCTCTGGACTGTGCTAAAAAATGAACAGTCCTTCTGATAATGTCCCACCCACCCCACTCAAAATCCCTGGTGGATCTGCTGCTTCATCTGAATCTAACCGATGACAACAATTGAGGCTGGTTTATGCTGGGCTTTATGATAACCTGGTTCCAGCTGCCTGACTAGACAAAGGTGACTGGAAAATACTTGTCTACACAAATAGTAGGTCAGGTGGTCAAGGGTTGAGAGGGTCATAGGCAAAATGTCCCTTGGTGGGCCCCCTTCTGACAGGCACTCCTAGCTGTGCCAGGTAGACAGGTCTAGCCAGCCTTTCCCTTTCCCTACAAAAGGCATTCCATAGCCCTAAATGTTAGGGCTATTAGGAGGGAATGAAATTCACTGCATGTACTACAATAAAAGAAAACGTAATGAAAATGATGTATAGATGGTACGTAACACCAGTGAAACTTGGTAAGATGTATAAAATCTGTAATAAATGTTGGAAATGCAAAGAAAAAGAGGGAACATTTTACCACATGTGGTGGGAATGTAAAAAAGTGAAATGCTTTTGGGAAATGATTTATAATGAGATGAAGAAAATGTTGAAATATACATTTATCAAGAAACCAGAAGCATTTCTACTTGGGATAGTAGGGAATGAAATTAGTAAGAAAGATGTGAAACTGTTTAGATATGCAGTGACAGCAGCAAGAATTTTGATGGCCCAGAAATGGAAGCAGGAAGAAATGCCGACCAAGGAAGAATGGAGAACGAAATTGATGGAGTATGCAGAGATGGACAAATTGACTGGAAAAATAAGGAACCAACGTGATCAGAGATTTTCCGAGGACTGGAGTAAATTTACAGAATATATCAAAACTGAATGTGAGGAGCAACTAACGCTTGTTGGCTTTCAGGAGGCTTTGTGAAAAAGACTGATAGAAATGTTGTTTAAAAAGAAAGGTTAAGATTAAGAGATATAATGTGCAATATAAATGTAAGAAATGTGAGACGTAGTGAGAGTATGGAGAATTCTCAGATAGGCTGATGGAAGTCAAAAAAGATGTTTATGTCAAAACAAATGTTAAATCTGGAAAAAATGTTTATTGGAAAGTGAATAAAAATTATTTATTAAAAAAAAAAAAAATGTTAGGGCTATTATCTCAAGCTAATCTAGTTTTGTGTGAGAAGGGAAGATTTGTTAAGATTACTGGAGTCTTACTGGATCATGCCAATACCTAGTATCTAGTCCATTGTTCTGTTCTCACAGGGACCACCCTGATACCTAAAGGAAGCCTATAAAGAGGACAGGAACCCTAGGAGAACTGAAGAAATAGTCACCCACCCCAAACCTGCAATCTGAAGGGGCTGAAATGGTAGAGTTTTAAAGAAGCCAGCTGTTGGCTGCTACCATGAAGAACAGAATATGGACATGGATACTGATGCCCAGTTGTATCAGCAGGGCCATTGGTTTGATGGTTCTGATAGTTTTATGAAGCATAGTGAGTTCCTGGGTGGCCAGTCTCAATTTGTATTGAGCCATGATGGGCCATGACCCTCATATGCATTCCAGAGCATTCAGGGGAATAATTGCCCTGCAAAAACACACTGCAAAGAACCGAGTGCATTTCTCAAAACAAAAGCACATTGTACCTCCTCTTCCATCACAACCCAGTTGCATAGTGAGTTGCCATACCTCTATAGGCTTGCAGAGACTGGCCAAGAAGCTGGGCTGATGACTAGAGAAACTCTAAGCAAGAGGGCTCTATGCTACGGGAGGGCCCGATTCCCTCCATCTAGTTTTTGCTTCATCATTTGTTATTTGGTAGCTGTTTACAATGGTGTCCTGGGAATAGTGTATGGTAATGTATCTTTATAAGTGAACACACACCTGTGCCTGATGGCTTTCTGTATTTTACACACATTTTAGTGTAAAACATCATGCCTTCATCTCACAATAACTTTGAGCCCTGCAGCCTTCTGCTGGTTCTTAAAAGCCTTAAACACTTAGTGTGCTTTGTAATATAGGCTAAGTGCAGTGCTTTTTGGGGGGGGGGGTGTACGCAGGGGCACGCATACCCCTAAACATTTTGTGAATCTTTGTACTCTTGTCCATTTACTGTATTTATTTTTCCCAATTCGAACTATAAAATTGTGATTTTCTAGAGTCAAAACGAGAGTGCCCCTAAACACTTTTTTTAAAGGAAAAAAAAGCACTGGCTAAGTGTCATGTTTAGGATCAGTTTCCACAACATGGAACACAAAGGTTCTCACCCACTTTAGGCAATTAGCATTCATATCTAGCTTAATCCAAGCAATAATGATCAGAGTTCTAGAACTTAAGTCGTGTGTGTTAAGCATGCTTCTTGAAAAAAAGTTTTATGTAGCCAAGCATAAGGAAAACAAACTTTGTGTATGACTATAAAGCTTGTCTTCTCATAATCATTTATTTTGCAAATTTAAACAGGCAACTGCATACGCACACTGATTTCCTGATGTGCTATTACTCCCAGGTAGAACTTGAACAATGCAACAATAAAAATGGGAGTAATCCACTGGGAATTTCTTTGCAGGTTACCACCAGAGGCCAGGATGCACTATCACCCGAACCAAGTCTTTAAGCTCTTCCTGCAAAGCGAGGGCAGTAAAGGTAGTTTGCAATCATGGCTGGATTTTCCACCACGGTGTTGGTAGGAGTTACCTGCCACATGATCAAGTCAAGAAGAAAGGTTCAGTTTAGCCTTGACCTGAAATATTGTTTGTCTATGTGTAGGGTTGTTTTTGTTTATTTGTTTGACGCATGGGAGTGTTCAAACATGCAACTCCCACTTATGGCCTGAAAGTGGTGCAGTCCAGGAAATAAGTTTAACCCTTGGTTTGGGTGATGGTATCAACTAGTCGCTATTGAATTAAAACAAAGGATCTGCTCTCTTGTGTAGCTCTCCGTGACTTGACTTTGGATATATAGGAGGTCTTGCTGGGGCCATGCGCCCCTTCTGTTTACCAGGCTGCCTGGCAGAGAGCTGTCTGATAGCCTCCTATATGTTGGGGATAGGAATGTGTTTATTTCTCCCCAGTGAATCCAAATACAGTATATTTAGCAATGTTGTTTCCACAACTGAGTGGGAATATCTTCATAACAACTCTGGGTATTTATTTCATTACAATGAATGATGTGCCTGGCCAAAATTTCCGGGCACATATTGCTTTGAACATTGGAGAAGTGGAACATTCATCTGTGGCTTGGGGCTGGTCTACATATTACTCTAAACACACCAAAGTGCCTATAGGTTATAACCTTTGTCCCTTTATGATCACAACATATCGCACCATCAAGAAGCATATTCTCTTCCACATCATCTGGGGTGCACCACTAACAGCACAGCACCTACTGGGGCTGATGCATTCGGACCAACACCAGCGCCTTCCACAGCGTGGAGAAGCCCCATGTGAAGAGGAAGTAGGATGTGGCTACTGGTACAACATGCCATTCATCTAGGGATGAACACTTGGCTCTCATTCCTAGGCTTGCCTTTCCCATTGCCTCCTCAGTATTTGTAACCATCCCTTCCTCTGCCCTTTGGCAGAGGAAAAAAACCACCCAGCACTGTCAAAATGAGATTGTAAGTGGGGATCTGTGAAAATGTTGCCGTGTCTCCTCCACTCCTGACAGGGGTGTTTCTGTCCAGGGCTCTTCCTGGCCTGGAACAGGAGCCTTGCTATGAGATGACGTTTCAGGAGAAACATCACCCTCCAGAAACCTCCCCTTACTAAAAGGCTCAAGCAGCAACACAGAGGTGCTTCTGCATGGTAAATGCAATGTGTAGACCACCTCCAGGTCCTATGTCTGTTGAAGCCACAACTGTGTGTACTGCTTTTAGTTACTTGTACATATATACTGAAATCTTTGTGTGATTACAGGAATGAAAGTATGTGAATATCACATGTTTACATACATATCTTCACTTTGAGGGTGAAAAATGGCAGCACTTGGCATCACTTCACTCTCCTCCGTTTTCCGAGCAGCACCTCAAAGCTTTCATGGGTCATGTTTTTTGGATTTTTTAAATGAATCACTACATCGAAGTATTGCAGTTGTACAGTCATATGTTGATCTCTACTTGCTCTACTGTAATATTTTTTAAAATGTTGTTTTGTACTGCATAGATTTATATATTGTGACAATGTTCCTAATCAACAAACAGAAAAGGCAGACAACTAACAAATGTCAAATGTCAACTTGTATGCATGATTAGTGATGTTTGCATTTCTAAATAAAATTAATGATTAAGACGGAGGCATTTATCCATTTCCTCCAACATAACATAGAGAGTGTATCTGTAGCATAAACTGTTCCCTCTTCCAAAAACCCCCAGGGAACTTAAACTTGGGAGACGGGGGGGGGGGCAGGTTAGGGATCCACCAGAAACTCTCCTGCACACATTCCGTTGAGAGCAATGGGGACTCAACTCACATCCCTTCCCTTCAATGGGACCTGCATAGGAGAACTTCCAGGTGGATTATGCTGAAACACTAAATCTGGCATTCTTTTATTCTTTTCACTGAACATATCAGCATATTTGAATCTTTAGACTACAAACATTTACATTTAAATGTACCTACCAGGAAGTAAATTCCCTTGCGCTCAGTGGGACCTACTTCTGAGTAAAATGCTTAGAGTTGTGTTGCTGGTTGAGATAAAAGCAACATGAAAAGCAAAGCCATCTTTTGAAAGTTGCTTCTCAGGAAATGCTTTCTCAACTGTCACTGCCCAGATACAATAATGTTAGAGGCTTCCACACCCAACGCCCACACATAGGACTGCATATACGGTTGGCAGGTAGTTTAATGGGAGTGTCTGCCTTTCCCTTGACTCAACGCTTTATCATTAACCCTGCAGAGACTTGGCCTGCGTCCATCTGTGCAGGAGATAATGAATGTGGGGTTGACAATGTAGTGTTCCATAAGGTTAACTGTGCCTCTGGTTTGCAAGGAAACAACCCTGGAGTGTGTCCACCTACAGATCACTGGAGACTAATTAAAGCTACAATAACACAACCTCACAGGAAAGAATAATGGCGCAGAGGAACAGAGACTGAAGCACAATGGAAAAATCAATGTACACTATGCAAAAGGGTTGGCATTGTTTCCCAGCTTTGCACAAAAGGAACCCACCCACTGAATTTTGTTCTTGAACAGCACTCAAGTGTACTAAACACCACCTGACACTATCTATGCTACAAACATTTACCATACAGTGGTACCTCGGGTTACAGACGCTTCAGGTTACAGACGCTTCAGGTTACAGACTCCGCTAACCCAGAAATAGTACCTCGGGTTAAGAACTTTGCTTCAGGATGAGAACAGAAATCGTGCTCCGGTGGCGCAGCAGCAGCAGGAGGCCCCATTAGCTAAAGTGGTGCTTCAGGTTAATAACAGTTTCAGGTTAAGAACGGACCTCCGGAACGAATTAAGTACTTAACCTGAGGTACCACTGTACATCAGATTTATACCCATTTAACCACTCTGGTTTCCTTTGAAGAATCATGGGAATTCAGTGGTTAAGTGAGAAGTCTAAGCATTGTTTGTTAGAGCATACTATATCTTCACCCCTCGTGGAACCATAGTTCTCAGGATGCCCTGGGGAAAGGATATAAATGCTAATCTCATTTAGTCTTGTAGTGTAGCAGATACTTACTAAAAAAAAAAAAAAAAAGCATGCCCCTGCCTTCAGTAGTAATTGGCAGTAGCCCAACAACTCCCTCTCTTACTTTTTATTGGATTTACATTTGTATTTGTTTAAACCTATTTATAACATCATATCATACTCAATATGCCCAGAGTAACCATTTTATATTGGTAACTGTTTTATATTGATTCCAGTACAGAATAAATGGTGCTCTCGCCTATCGAAATGCCTAAATCATTTGAGCTCTTCTCTCCCGTGTTTATAACCGATTATTTTATTAATCAGCATAATGACTCATACCTTCCTTAGCCACTGATCAACTGTAGGATCAGTATCACGTCTCTAAGGCTTGATTACCATCGCTCTCGCAGCTATTAACGCGAGGTACCAAGACATTCATATTTTATCGTGCCATGTATTTCACATATCCAAGAAGCATTCTAATTAGCCTCATTTGTAGATCACCTAGCAACTCATTCTGATGGGCCCTATTTAGAAGTGGCTGACCACAAATGGACAAAGATTAACCGCAGGTGTTCTCTGCTCATGTGGGGAAAAAGTAAAACCAAATGTTGTGTGGAGGGACATGCACAAATCGGCTTCCTAGCACATGCACCTAATGCAAATAAAACCCAGAACCAACTTGTACAATTCTTCAGGTATTGTGCAATACATACCTCCCATAACATGGAGATTACATTCTGAATTAGGGAACCTAATAAACTGATCAAAGAAGCATAAAGCATCCAGAGGGTTGTGTGAATCAGTGGCACTTTCCTCTTACATTTTCTCTTTAAACTTCTGTGTGGGGCTCAGCGGTGGAGCATATGCCTGCACCGCCCAGGGCAGGTGCGCTCCTGAGGGGGACAGGGCATGCTCCCGAGGGGGGGGGGCGTGGCATGGAGGGTGCCCTCCAGTTCAGGATAGGAGAGGGGCGGGAAAGCTGCTGCTCACTCTCCGCAGCCTGGTCAGACATGACCCGGCAACAGAGCTGCCTTGGCCGGGTGCACCTCACCACGGCTGAGGAGGGCTGCTCTCTGCTGCTGGGCACGAGGTGTGCTGCCCACTTGACTGCCATTTTGTGTCCCTCCTCCTCAGTCATGACACCCGGGGTGGACCATACCCACTGCACCCCCCTTCCTACACCTTTGGTGGGGCTCTACGTGGGGCCACCTTTGAAGGTGACTTGGAAACTACAACTAATCCAGAATGCGGCTGCCAGACTGGTGACTGGGAGTGGCTGCTGAGACCACATAACACCGGTCCTAAAGGATCTACATTGGCTCCCAGTATGTTTCCAAGCACAATTCAAAGTGTTGGTGCTGATCTTTAATGCCCTAAATGGCTTTGGTCCTGCAAACCTGAAGGCATGCCTCCAACCCCACTGTCCAGCGTGGACACTGAGGTCCAGCTCTAAGGGCCTTCTGGTGGTTTCCTTACTGCAAGAAGTGAAGTCACAGGGAACTGGGCAGAGGGCCTTCTCGGTAGTGGTGCCTGCCCTGTGGAACACCCTCCCTTCAGATGTTAAGGAGATAAATAACTACAACTTTTAGAAGACATCTGAAGGCAGCACTGTATCGGGAGGTTTTTTATGTTTGATGTCTTACGGTGTTTTAATTTGTTGGAAGCCACCCAGATTAGCTGGGGTAACACATCATCACCACCACCACCACCACCATCAGAACTTCTGATGTCCAGTTCTGTCCTCATTGGACAGCAATGTCCCCTAATGAGGGCTTCCAATGATGCCAAAGAACCTCATCAGGCTGCGTTTTTCACATAATTACATGTTTACCAAATGTACTTAATGCTTAATACTTTTACACTGCATATTCTGAGGGTGGATACAGATTACTTCTTCTGCTTCTGAACCTGTGTGGTAAAATCCCCCAATTGTGGAATGCTCTCTCCAGAGAAGCTTGCCTTGCACCATCATTACACGCCTTTAGGCACCAGGCCTCTTTACCCAGGCTTATGGCTATTAAATAATCTATGGCTTGTGAAAGTGTGGGGGAGAGGACTGTTATTACAGAATAAAAGAATTATAGAAGTGTAGAGTTGCAGGGTACCCCAAGGGTCATGTAGTCCAACCCCCTGCAAGGCAGGGATCTCAGCTAAAGCATCTGTGATAAATGGCCATCCAAGCTCTGCTTAAAAACCTCCAAGGAAGAAGAGTCCACCACCTTTCCAGGGAGACCATTCCGCTGCCAAACAGCTCTTACTGTCAGAAAGTTTTTCCTGATGCATAGTCAAAATCTCCTTTCCTGTAACTTGAAGCCATTGGTTCCAGTCCTACCCTCCAGAGCAGGAGACAACAAGCTTGCTCCATCTTCCACATGGCAGCCCTTGAGATATTTGGAAATGGCTATCATATCATATCATATCATATCATATCATATCATATCATATCATATCATATATCATATCATCATAGCATATCATATCATCATAGCATATCATATCTCAGTCTCCTCTTTTCCAGCATAAAAATTATGATTTCTATGTTATTATTAGGCTACCTGTCAGTTTGCTTTTTATTATGTTTTTATCATTAATGTTCTGTAATGAGTTTTTAATGTTGTATACTGCCCTGGGATCTTCTGATAAAGGACATCATTCTCTTTACCACTTGGCAGGATGATGATACTCTAAGCCACAACTGATGACCCTATGAAGCTTTCTCTAGTGTCCTGGATAATTTTACTGCACAGCTATGTGTGCTAAAACAGTCATCTGTGTTGGCTCAGGCAAGCAGATTTCAAGTGGCTAAGTGCACACCTGCATGTAAGGAACTAGTACAAAGGTGTTCTTATTGAAGAAAGTAAGGAAGAATGAAAAACTGACTGTGGGAGATGGCCAGGGCAGGGCAAGCCTATCTGTGCACCTGGCTCTGTTTAGTACTGTGACCTTCTGTTATCACCTAGCATTAGCAGTGAAGACAGGGAGCCATTTACAGGCTCCTTAATCCTAACTCAATGTGGAGAAGAGCATAAATGTGAGAGCAGATTTTCTTGGGAAGGATGCAAAAGAAAAACTCAGCTCTTGTTGTGAACCAGGATGGAAGCAACCTTACAAAAAGAACTGACAAAAAGAACTCTGGCACATATGTACATGAGCACACAAAAATACAGTGGTACCTTGGGTTAAGTACTTAATTCGTTCTGGAGGTCTGTTCTTAGCCTGAAACTGTTCTTAATCTGAAGCACCACTTTAGCTAATGGGGCCTCCTGCTGCCGCCATGCGATTTCTGTTCTCATCCTGAAGCAAAGTTCTTAACCCGAGGTACTATTTCTAGGTTAGCGGAGTCTGTAACCTGAAGCATCTGTAACCTGAAGTGTCTGTAACCTGAGATACCACTGTATATTATACTTGTGTGGCATTTTAGAAAGCAAGAGGCCACACATAGCACCCTGGAAGACGGTTACATAATAATCAACAAGGACTTAATTACTCCACACAACTAGGAGTGAAAATGCGTACAGAGCATAAGAGCTGCCTCATCAGAACATGAACTAAAATATTAACCTGCTCAACCTGATTAGGTGCCATTAAGGTAGGACGTTCTTTGCACCCCCCCTTTTTTTTTACTCCTGCTAGGAGGAAGCAAACGCTCCTTAGGTGAGAAGGAGGTGTGGTTTGTGATCTGTGTGAAATGTTCTGAGGAGAAGGGGGGGAACCCCAATGCTTAGTCTCTTTACCTCATCATATGTGGGTTACTATCACTTGGAGAAAGTGCAAGTCCCTCCCCTGAAATTTTGCTCAATTGATCAAAACGTTTCCTGATATTTCTCAGGTGCTTTGCCTGCGCCACGAACCCCGTGTGTGGCAGCTCTGAAAAGGCAAATTTCATGCTAGGGATCATTAGGAAAGGAAAATAAAGCTGCCCCCATAAAGCTCTTATGCAAATCTATGGTGTGACTGCATTTGAAATACTGTGTACAGTTCTGATTGCCTCACCTCCAAAAAAAGAGTTGGAAAAGGTTTTAAAGGGCAACCAAAACAAGGGGACGGAACAACTCTCCTCCTTTGCCAGCTATGGCTGTTCCTGGACCAGAATATCCTTGTCCCAGTGATCCCTACCCTGGTAACGTCACACCTGGATGACTGCAATGCACTGTATGCAGGGCTGCGCTTGAAGATGCTTTGGAAGCTGCAGCGAGTGAAGAATGTTTGGGTTTTGGGCCACACATCATTTCTAAGGCACATTATACCCTACTCTCCATGAGCTGCAGTTGCTGCCCATTTATTGCCAAGACCAATTTAAGGTGTTGCCATGGACTTTGGAAGTGCTAAGAGCTCAGGGCCCAAATATCTGACAAAGCATCTCTCCCAGTATGTGCCAACCTGGCCATTGGAGTGGGACCTTCTTGGGGTACTGCTGCCAGATGATGCTCAAGGGGCATTGACTGAATTGAGGTCCTTCATGGATGACAAACTTGCTCCCTCTGGAGCACTATTGGTTGCAATCTTACTCCAGTTTTGTGGGTGCCAAAGACAGGCCTCTTCTCACAGACATTCCGGACTTCTTGAGGTTCTGGTCAGTTAGAAGCAGAAAAAATACGTTTGTAGAACAGTCTATGAGATTGTCTACTTGCTGCTGTTTTATTTTGCTCTTTTATGTATTTAATCATTGTGATTTGTATTATTTACAGGATTCATTATTTGTGAACTGCTCTGCGAGTTTTTTAAAAAATTAAGAGCATCATATAAATGAATTTAGCAAACTAACTAACAAACAATACTCTCTTAAAAGTCGTTTTGCTGAGCTGAAATTCCTTTGGCTTTCTTTGTTATGCTTCTCAACCTACAAGATGATTCCAGAGCAGGACCACAACTGCCAGTGAAATACATATAAAACAATGAACAGGGTGGTGATATAAGGACTGCTGTTGATTGCAGTGAAATACATAAGCAGCAATAAAATAGAAGCAAGACAAATAAACTATATAGCAGACATAGAGACCAAAAAACGCCCCCAAAGGCTGGGTAAAGTTTAACTGGTTAATAAATAATAAATAACAACAACAACAACAGATTTCACCAAACAAATATGAGGGGAAGATGTTGGAGTGCCTGATCCAAGAATGCTCTCTCTAATGTCACCCCATATTTCATTTCACTATGATGATGTTTGAACTGAGAAAAATTATCTGCATTTTCCCCTTAAGTAGATTGTTACCCCAACACCCACCTTGCAACTGCTGTTGGTGTGCAAAAGGCAGATGAGTCTGGATTGTCTGTAATGCTCACTTAGTGGTAGAGGGAGAACCTAGCAGCAGCTGTGTGCAGTTTTATTCCAGCTACACACACACACTTTTTAGACATTGGATGTTCAAAAATCCTCTTTCGTTGCTGCTTGTTAAATGGGTGTTTGTGACTTTAAGAGATGAATGTTTGCATTTTCCCAGGCTTTGGTGTTGTGGGGAACTCACCAAATGAGTCATTCTTGCAAGATCCTGGAGACAAAATTACAGGGACACCAAACAGAACAGAACAATAGCAACCAGAACCGATAAACTCCTCCCCTTATTCATTTCCTTATACAACTCCCACACTTTGCTACGTGCACATTTTACACAAATGCTGTTTACCTACCAAAAGAGTCCAAGTGGAACAGAAAAAAGAAATCCGTCAAGAGAACTACTCAACTTGCACTTTTCTCATTCGGCTTATTTGGTTTCCCCCGTGAATGAGTAACCAAGCAAGGCAAAAGAGATTCAATTTTCACTATCTGTCCATTATTCTCCAACATGATTCCACACACCTTTTAAAAAAACTAGATTTGTAGTTACACATTTTCATAGGCAACGGGAATCAAAGCTGGAGCTTGCTCATCTTTCTATAACATCAGATGTTGGAAGCAGAGTAGGGGGGAAAATGCATGAGTGTGGAAGGAGCAGGCTGGGGCACAGTGACTCCATGGCTGGGTTGGAAGTTTGGTGGGCAGTGGCAGGGGGAGGGAGGGAGGGAAGGATCGTTGCAGCAGGGTACATCGCCCTCTCTTCCCTCTAAAGGTAAAGGTACCCCTGCCCGTATGGGCCAGTCGTGTCCAACTCTAGGGTTGTGCGCCCATCTCACTCTAGAGGCCGGGGGCCAGCGCTGTCCGGAGACACTTCTGGGTCATGTGCACCAGTGCAGCACACGGAAACGCCGTTTACCTTCCCGCTATTAAGCGGTACCTATTTATCTACTTGCACTTAGGGGTGTTTTCGAACTGCTAGGTGGGCAGGAGCCGGGACCGAAAGACGGGAGCTCACCCTGCCGCGGGGATTCGAACCGCCGACCATGCGATCGGCAAGCCCTAGGCGCTGAGGTTTTACCCACAGCACCACCCGCGTCCCTCTTCCCTCTAAACTACGCTAATTTCCTCACTCTGCCTTCAATTGGAACCTCTTTGCAGGCAGAAGCCTTTTTTGTGGTGGCCGTCTCTCTTATGGTTCACAGCCTGTCACCAAACGTGTGACTAAGTTTGGTTTCGGAATGCTTTTTTTTTGCTTCTGTTGCAGCTGCTCTGAAAATAATTATTTTATCATCATTGTCACCTGCTTGGAGAAAAGAGAAACTGTGAGCGCAAGCCACAGCCTGCCATGGAAGGGCTCGCAGGGCTCAAAGGGGGGGGGGGGCAGGAGGCACGGTGGAGAAGCTGAAGGGGCAGTTCCGGCACCTTTTTCTAGAAGAAATTGCTGCTCATGCATGCATGTACCAATTTTTTTTTTTTTTTTGAAGACTAGGCCACTGGGTTTTGCTCATCCTTTGAGACAGGATATAATTCCTCTGTAGCCACCCCAGATCAAACAGCTTAGAGATCTTGAGTGTGTGTGTGAGCATGGGAACGGGACATGGTTGGCTTTCTCTGCATGCGCCATCCATTCTTTCTGCAGGGAAGGTGTTATTCTTGGGAACCTCTTGCCCGCATGGAATCAGGGTACCAAAAGCGCCAGCCTAAGCTGAGTCACATAAGTGGCCCTACTTCACTGTAGAGGCAAGTGAATTAACAAGCCATGCTGCAGGCTGTGCTAAGAGTCCTGCTAGGGATCGGTGACCAGCATCCACATGAAACTCTTGCGTAGCACAAAAATACACCACCACCACTTATTTTTCTTTGTTTAGGGTTATTTTTTAAAATAGCAAGAAAAAGAAGAAATAAAGAAAGATGCCAGAGAGAGAGAGAGAAAGCAGAGAGACTGACACAGCATAACATTAAATGTGGATCCTGTGTTTCAGGTTGGGCTAAAGGTTAAAGATTCTTGCTCTCTGGAGTCTGACCTAACATGGCCCCAAGAGAAAGCCAAGTTTGCTCTTGGAAGAGGTGGAGTGCTGCCTTGGTTTTCTCTCTCCTTGCATAACACAGAAAACACAAAAGGGAAGCTAGCAGGAGAGGAGGGGAAATCCTCTGCTTGACATACCTGTTTGAGCCTCTGCATTTAGCCAACCTCCTGCTAGAGGAAAAACTAGATTTGTGTTTGTTTTAAATGAAACACTTTGAGTTCAATCACAGTGAAGTTGGTAAACTATAGAATTTTCTTTCCTTCCTGAAGAAAACACATAATTACATGCCCCCCCAAGTGATTTATGTGCCTCTCAAACACAACTTTCCCTTTTTGGCCCAGCAATCATAGTGATTTCAAAGAGGATGGAAGATATTTCTTCTGGAGGACAGAACATCCCCCATTCAAATTACATGAATGAAGTATTATAAAAGGGAGGAAGCTGTGCATTGCAGGTCTAAAATTCCCTTCCATTTGAGGTCAGACCACCTTCCTCCTTGGGCCAAAATGCAGGACATAAATATCATTAAATAAAAATGTGAAGTTTAAAAACAAATGTATAATCACCATCAGCAAAGATCTGTACCGTTTAGCAAAGGTATATTTGCTGGGGTTATACTTGGGACAAATAAATAATAATGGAGATAGAAACTGCAATATAAGCTGAAGATGTTCTTGAAAAAATGGCAAAGATTGACCAATAAAAAGAACAAGGGAACAAGTCCTATCAAAGAAGAGAGTGCATGTAGTGCTATATGGAATCTGCCTGGATCCACAATTAGTCTGAGAAGTCACACAATATTACTTCTAGTCAAAATATAAAAGAAGTTTATGTATAGAGGCAGCAGCGCCACCTGCTGGGTCTGAAGAAGAAGTCTATTTGCTCTACTTTGATGGTTAAAGATAGGGGTCAGCAAACTTTTTCAGCAGGGGGCCGGTCCACCGTACCTCAGACCTTGTGGGGGGCCGGACTATATTTTGGAAAAAAAATAATGAACGAATTTCCATGCCCCACAAATAACCCAGAGATGCATTTTAAATAAAGGGCACATTCTACTCATGTAAAAACACGCTGATTCCCGGACCGTCCACGGGCCAGATTCAGAAGGCGATTTGGCCAGATCCGGAACCCGGGCCATTGTTTGCCTACCCATGGTTAAAGATGTCATCCGGGTGACATCCTAACCTATCTAAGCTATCCTTTAAATCTCTCTCAGCTAAAAGAAAGGAACTCACTTTGAAACTTAGATGATACCTCACACCATGGAAGCTGGTGATGATACTTCCATTAACTTCTCCAAGGTACTGGAGAGGGCACATACCTACACATGTGGTGGGAATGCTCCCAAATCCAATCCTTTTGAATATTAGTCTTACAAGAAATCTGCAACTCCAGAACTGACCCTACTAAATATCTTCGAAGACAATAATGCACACACACAACACAAAGAACTCATAAGCCACTTACTCTCAGCTGCTAGGCGTGTCATAACTAGACACTGGAAGGATCTGTTTGGACCATGAGTACCAAGCTATATAGGAAACTGCCCTGCTAGAAAAGCTAACTAACAAAATGAAGTTAACATGAGGAAAAACACAAGAGGATGCCTTCACCCTGATGTGGCTCCCCTTTATTACATAAGCAAACCAGCAAGACAATAAACACCTATCGCCCCTGAAAACATACAAATCTGTATGGTTAACCTGACCCAACAACACCCACCCCCTTTCACACACAGACACACCGCAACCAACCAACCGCACCCTAGGCCCTATGCTCTCTCACACCACCTACATAAATAAATGACCGCTCCCCGCTTAAAACGGGGGGCACCCTTTGCGTGGACGCGCGCAGCCCTAGATCTGGAGCGGCCCCATCAGCACAGGCTTGGCTTTGCCTTCCCTCAGGTGGGATACCTGGAGGTCTCTGCCTACCTCAGTCAGTTGTCCAACACTAGCATTCATCATATGACTAAAAATTAGCTAAACTGAAGTCAACTAGACATTTCTCATTTTTATAATAAAGAATCATGGAAAAATAAAAAAAATGTTTTATAGATTCTAAATGCCATATTGATTTTAGTCATATAATATTACTTTTGCAGTCATTGTGATGTTTAGCTTATTTTTAGTTGCTGTTTGGTTAAAAGTGTTTTATAGATTGTCATTGTTTTATTGATTATCTGTTAATTATTTTATATGATTTATGCTGTATCTGTGATGTCATTTTATGTATTATGTTATTGTTATTCATTGTTTGGAAGCCACTTTGAGATTCATTTTAATGAAAAGCAGACTAGAAATACAATCACTCAAACTTGGGACTGTTTGCAATGCAATACATTTTTTTGGGGGGTGTTATTGGGTTGTTGTTTTTATTTTGATTATATATTTTGTGGTTTTATATTTTTATTTTGCTCTGTGAACTGCCCTGAGACCTCTGGGTATAGGGCGGTATATAAATTCAATAAATAAATAATAATGTGCTCTGCCACTCAACTATGGTCTTTCTCCTGGGAAAAGCCTGCTTAATGGTTAGTGTGCTAGTTTGAAGTTTAATGTTTCCAACCTGTAAAGTTTCCTTCTACTTCCAGACAGCTTTATGTAAGGCCAGGCTTTAGCATATGTTGTTGACAAGTCAAAAAACGGCTGTCTGGAAGAACTTTCTCAACTGCACAGGAAGATTAAGAAACTTCACTGACTCATCTGTTTTGAGACAAACGGAAAACACCCACTTTCTGCATCATAAACAAGATTTGCAAATGGAATTTAAAAAGAGTGGGCAGAAAACCTTCTTGTTTCATTAGACGAGCAATAAGGGAAATCAAGCAGGGCAACTGATGAGTTGGGTGAGGCAAGGGGCAGGAAGGAATGAAATGGGGCACTTCTGATCCCATTGTGCTGGAGGATTCCTCTGCCGGGAGGCTGGTGGGGAGAAGAATTCCATCACAGAAGAGGAACTTGCCGCAGTTTAAAAGCTGGCGTACAAGTGGAGCAGAGTGACATAGCAAACATGGACTGTACCACCTCAGGCAGCAGGTGGAAAAGACACACACACACACACACACACACACACACACAAGCCAAGCAGCACATCAGGCTCTGGGCTATGTTTTTTTAAGGGGCATATTCAAAACCCCTCGCTTGAAGTCTGAAATGGTACCATCTACTTTACTGCTCACCAACACAACCCCTGTGGGCACCTCCCCACTGCCCTTCCCTGGAACCCATGAAGCCCCCTCCTCCATTTGCCTTGAAAGGAACCTTCCATTGCAGCCAACAGAAAGGATTTCCCAAGCCTAGTTGCAGCGGGGGGGGGGGGGGGGGTTTGAGAGATATTCAGGAGGGTGACACCAGTGCGGGGGGGGGGGGGGCTGCCCACCACTGCAATGTAAGCTTCAAGAAAGGCTTCTCCTTGGTTACAATAGCAAGCTTCTTTGGAGACTAATTACAATGGCGGAGGGGTTTCTTGTGGGGAGGCACATAAAGGGAGCAATTCTTCCTTTCTTCCCTCCCCAGCTATGAACCCCTTTGCTACAGTTAGGCTTCAAATAAACCTCCTGTGTAGACAATAATTATAGTGGAGGGCGGAGTTAGTGGGGGAGATAAAGATTGCCCCTTCCAGCCAGAGTCCTTCTTCATTGCTTGAAACGCCCCCTTACCACAATTTGGCTTGAAGAAACCTTCTTCCAGTTCTAATAAAAGGTTTTCATCCAAGCCTAATTGACGTGTATCAGAGAAGCTTTTACAGTGGAGATTATTGCTGGGGAGAGAAGATTAATACCTGTACTCTCCAGGAAGATCACCCACCCACTTCGGTTTGAGAAAAGCAGGCACATGTTCCCCAGGCCTAACCGCTGGAGTCAGGGTGGTGGTGGGGGGTTTAAGTGTCTGTGTGATTGCCATACATGTATGGGGTTGTGATGTGTGTATTGTGGGGTATGTGCAGTTCCCACAATTCTTTTAGTCTGCAAATGTGCTTGCAGGCCCCCAAAAGTTGGTGACCGCTGTCGCCTTAGGGCTCTTACCTTGTTATCTTAATTCATTCTGCTGCGTCTGTAGACCAGGTCTAAGATTCTTTTTCAGTCCTCTGGTTCTTGGACAAAGCATTGCTGTTACATTCATACGGCTTACAATATATAATGCATAACTGGAGCACCGCCAAACACCACGCTGGAACTATCTGAGTCCAGCCTCTGAAATCCAAGATCAAAATATTCACACAATTCAAGTGTAACCAAAAGCTGGATTCACAACCCTGTTAAATAAACCTATCACTTCCCAGGATCTAGGAGCCACCTATGTGCAGCAGCTGCTCCCATCTTTTGCCTCACCGCATGTGGCAAATGAGGTATGACATGCTCACCCTGAATAGAGATGTTTTTACATGCAGGTTCAGACCATATACATGCTCAGACAGTTTATGGTGGCAAGCCTCTGGCCAGGTGACTCAGTCAGAGGGGAACTTTGAAAACGGTCACCAACAGGAACAAACGCAACCATCCCATATGCTGCCTCTTATGCCTTAGTTGCACATTACCTGCAGGAGATTTGTGATTTTAAGATGTAGCTTTCTTTTTAAAAAGCAAACTTGGCGCTACATGTAATTTGGGTCAGGGCAGGGGGTTATAACCCTCCACTCCCCTACTTGGCAGTCTTGATCCAAATGGTTCCCCTCCTGGAGTTGCCATTAGCTACAGAGGAAAAAACGCACAAGCACACTGCAGCTGTTCCCAGTCTAGTTAGGCTATTAGGACAAATTTTTGCTGCTGCATAATGATTCATGTTCTTAACTGCTCCACTGCCCCTGGCCTGTGAGAAATACTGCATAAAGAGAGGCCATTTAAGACACATGAGAGCGGGTGAGCTTTCAATACCTCTGCTTTTAAAAGAGGCTTTTAACATGGAACATATTATCAGTTCTTTGCCTTCATCGTGCTCTTTCATCTTTTCATCAGAGTTCTGAGCAAATATTTCCAGTTCAAAACATCAATTTCATCTGCCACAGGCTTAACTCTGATCTGGCAGAGAATAACCCAGCCTCACAAATTTATTTGGAGTGTCACCAGTTTATAGCACCTGGGGGGGGGGCGGCAGATCAGTGTGTGTTTGTCCCACATTAGACAAACCCAGAACAGTTCAAAAGAGAAATATTTGCCTCGCCTCTCTTCATCTTCCCACTTACAAATATATAATCTTTAAACCCACCCCACTCCAAGAGAAGTCTTTGTGGAGAAAGGCTGGTTTTCCTTGCAGTCAGCAGTCTGAGCAGGTCAGCTGATCCTAGGCTTGATGCTAATTCCTAGTGCCTATGCCTCTCCTCAGTGAATTAGAAAGTCTCCTGGCACCGCTTTAATAACAGCCTTGCACAGACCTCAAGGGGATATTCCATGCATCAAACAGATCCCTCCCCATAAAGCTTTACAGCCAGTTAACTCTTTGAAGTGCTGACCACTCTTTCACATAGGCATCCTTCTCTCTTCGATTCATGGGGCTATGCATTTCTTCCTCCCAGGATTGCTCAGAGCTAGTTGTTGCTTAGACACCAAATCACAGTGTGATTGTACAGGGGTAGAGAGTTTTTCAGTACAGTCCCTTTTTCAGCAGCTGCATCATCATCATCATCATCATCATCATTATTATTAACATTTTTACATCTCCCGCTTCATCATTTCAGGGCAGAAATTAGCTGGGAGTTTCTAAAGATTGAGACAAACATCCAAGCAGAGATGGATTGACTATTCTTTTGAGTAGTGGGCACAAATATAAGGAAACACAAGATTTTAACACACAGAGAGAGCATTTCAAGCACCCTGCATATTAACTTGCAGTGCAAATGTTCTATTGCTGCGTCTGCGTCCTTCTCTGAGCTGGTCTCCGAGGTGGAATGCCTGAGTAGTGGGCAAACCAATACATTAAAGACACGTTGTTTCCCTTCCTAAACCTGAGATGCAGTTTTGTGAATAGGAGTGATGCAGTTCCGTTGCATCGCTCACTTTACTGCAAGTGCTGTTTTAGAATAAACTTCCTTCTTGAAGAGGAGGACTCTTGCACAGAGCCAGACCATTAGTCCATCTAGTCCACTACTGTCTAGTGTCAGATCCCTCAGCACAAGTCTCTCCTAGCCCAGCTGAGATCTTTTTAGCTAGTGATATTGAATAATAAATTTGGATCTTATGCCTGCAAAGCATGGGTTCCGTCACTGTCACTTATCTCACATATCCTTCAAAACCTCAAAAAGCTATGGTGATGTTTCTGAAAAATGAAATTTCAGTTTAATGAATTGATTAATTATTTACAAGGCATTTGATTATCAAATTATCAATTATCAAAAAACAGTGGAGCAAGGAGAAATATGGCAAGGTTTTACACAAAAATTCAGACAAACTGATATTTTACAAATAAGTTTATTTTATTGAATAGCTATCAGAGCTACCCTCTGTTCCAAACAATGGAGGAGCCAATCACACAGATTACAGAGCTATCAGTAACTTGTAGAATTCTTTCATAAAAGAAATTAATTACAGTTCTAGAAAAAGAGTGACAGTCATAACTGGAAGTCATAACAGAAGCCATATTTAATAGTAACTATTGCAAAAAATTGGTTTAATGCTTTCATACTTTACAAAACAACAACCCAACTGCTAAAAATGGCCCTTACACATCTTCTTAGTCAAAGAATGGAGCATATAAAAATAACATTTAATTTTAACTGGAAGGAAGATTGCACGTAGAAAAAATTTCAAGGACGTACATATCCAATAAGAAGAGAAACATTTGTTACCTGTTCAAGTTACTGGTCCTGTTTCTTGTAACAATCACTTTAAATATTATATGGCGGGTAAATTAAAAAACTAAAACTCTGGACAGGATACAAAGAGCTGCACAGGAGCAGATCCACAAATCCAAGGAAGTCTTGGACTTTTGTTACGTAAACATCAGCTCCCAATGCTGCATGATATTCCACTTTAGAAACTGAGGAAAGTTTCAAAAGCAGCTTGTGATATTGTGTGAAGGCGTCTGTCATTCAGAGGGGAAAAGTCAAAAATTCCATGAGCCATGCCTAAGTCCACAGTTTGCCTAAAGTAGTTCTTTGGATTCCACCTTTTGCTATAAACATGAACTGCAACCATTTAACGGGTTTAATCCAATGACATGTAGCAGAAAATAAATGCATAATTAGAACCCAACTTAGAGTATAGCTTAAACATTCACAGGGATTTATTGATGCTGTACTGGCATTTTAAAAAAAAAACAAAAAACAAGCAACTAGGCTTTAAGCAGTAAATAAATTAAGAAAAACAACAACAATAATGATAAATGTTTAGGATAAGGGCTCAAGAGAAAAAGGAAAACCAACCAAACTCCTTTGCCTGGATTAATATTTATGCACAAGTTGTTCTTCTAGTCGTTTTAATGTATTTTGTTGCAATACAATGCTGAAAGTATAAAATTTTACAGAATAGCAAAATTATCCATTAGGCTAATATTCTGAGGATATGGTCAAATATTGCTCTAAAAGAACCAAGGGAATTTTATTTTTTTTTGCATTCTCCATTTTGTTTATACATTTGCAAAGACCATTGGTCACTGTAAAAAAACACTCCTCTTGCATAAAGTGGAAAAAAACTTTGGTGATAAGTGTACATGGAGACTCTCAGACCAGTATTACTAGGAATCTGTCACGAAGAACAGTTGAGGGGGGTGGGAAGTACAAAGAGAATAGGGCTGATGCCCCCCAACATTTGTAGGAGGGTGCCTCCTCTGCCCACTCAACGGGGGGGCTCAGCCCCCTGCCTACAAATATTGAGGGGGCATCAGCCCTATAGCACCTATGAAAGGTGGGATATATTATTTGTTAACAAGGTAGCAAATAAACAGAAAAAAACACTAATCTTTCAACAGTTTAAATTGAACTGAAGGCATATTTCCAAGGGAGCTTTTCACAGCATCACATTGCTGCCATGGCAAATGTGGTATATGAAAAAGGAATTCTATTGATCAAGTTTATATTTTTTCCTATGAATTCTGATACCCACACTGGATATTGTAGCCAGACAGGTTACTTCTAGGTCTGACTCCACCATCCAGATAACCCCAGGATTAGCAGAGGGTTGGCCTAAGTCTGGTTAGCAAGTGTTTCTCAAGGGCCTGACCCTCCTTTACTGTTCACTGAATAATGTTAAGTTTCTACTCAAAACATAAGTGAAACTCCTATAGAGCACTTTTCACATTACCTTTTCAAAGTTCAATAACAAAGTTATTGAAAGAGTTGTGGAAGTATGTTAAGCCAACTACAATGCACACATCTGTCTTGGTGGTGGCAAGATGTAAGGCAAATATCCACTTGTAGCACTAGAAGTTAGACACCTATCTCTCAGCAAATATAGGCACATGAATGATAAATTTAGACATGTATTTTGGATGCAAATGCGTTCTCCTATAGAAGCAGTGTCCTGTCTTGAGGGAAGGGTCTCTAAATCTCTCTTGCTACACTGTCCCAACATCCCCAACGACAGTGGCCAACCTTAAGCCTCCATTTTGAATCAAAATAGCTTTTAAAATTATGACAAAGTGACACACTTTTCATGCTGGAAAAGTGCAAACACTTTCAAGTCTTTCTTCAATGACTTATGGAGAAGCAGTTTCATTAAAATGAATGGCATCCGGAAATCAGGCTCTCTTTGTCATAGATGGCAATTAAATTTTTTAAAATGAAACTACTGGGCTGCTGTTCTTGACCTTTTACTGTATGTTTCTCTTACGTCTTACAGACTAATACTCCACACGAAGCCAATTTTTTCTCCAAAATGTTTGAATAAAACTGCAAAATACAACCCACCTCCACACTTTAAAATAGGTTTTTGCAAAGAAGAAATTTTCCCACAACTAAACAGAATAACAGCTAAAATCATCATGAATCTGGTCAAGAGCACAAGAGATGATGGCCTTTCATATTGAGAATTCTGCCTCCACTAATACTTCTTGTTGCTATAGATACAGAACGATCTACCTAATTATTAGGAATCTCTTCCATTTATTCATTTTCACTGAGGGTTCCAGCCATTCTGGCAGACATCAAAGAGTCATAGGTTTCAAAACAAATTATCTTCAAACAACACACAATTAAGGAAACTGAATAGCAATATATAATTAACCAGACTATGAGCAGTCTGCAGAATTTTATATGAAAGCAATGCAGCAAGTACACACTGAAGGTGGGTGGGAACACACAACTCTGCAGATGGGAATCAATGGGCCATGAGAGGAAGAAGCTGCAGCAGCTCCCGGTGAGAGCTCCACACCTTCTGGCTACCAGAGGCACCTCTCTGCATCTTGCCTAGACAGAGCTCCATCTGAAAGTCTCTATGATAAATATGACAACTGTCTTGTATTTGCATGAAACTAACTGCAAGCTGCCTTGGGAGATTTTTGCTCTGAAAGGCAACATATAAGTACTTGGAATAAATAATACACTCAAGAAGATTGATCCAGACCTAAATGACCCCCACCCAATTTTGGAATCCATCTGCTGTGTTGCACGTTTCCAGGTTGAAGGCTGTGGGAGATTAAGTGTTCAAGCAGATTATTGGTCCAAGTTAAGCAAAATACCAACGCTGCCATTTATGATTAGCTATTTGTAAAAGAAAAGGTGGTAACAGTGCTGTTCATTGGATCCTAAAAGCAGAAAAGCCAGAACTGAAATGAAACTGGACCACAACATTCAAATGTGGAAACAAAACTGTTGTTTTATGGAATCTTTATATAATCTTTTTGGTTTTTTCCTAGTCTATGGTTTCAGTCATATATTAAATTGACTGCAATGTCAGTTACCGGTAATTCAAATTTTTGGCGATTTTTGTTTATTTCTGTTATATGCTGTATTATGATTTTATTGGCAACATTTGGATTTCTGCATAAGAAGATAATGCAGCATTACTACTGAGGAATCTAATTCTTTCATATGTCACATATATGGTCCTAGATTGCCTTATATTTGTGATAAAGAGTGAAAGATGAAGATATTTCTATTAACCGGAGGGATTTGGAGGATGATTTTGTGGTGAGATCTGCCTGTTTTGATAGGTTCATCAAGTCCTCGGGTGACCCATGTGAGATCCCATTCAGGAGACCATCTTCCACACGGAGCGCTATCATAAGAATGAAGAAGATGAAGTGAGCTTTTGAATCTTTGCTAAAACTGAAGAGATCTTCTATTTGAAAATTTTATAATAAACTTCTTAATTGTGGTGAGCACTTTTTTTAAAAACCTAGTCTAAACAAGATGAGAAGAATATCAGGTTTTAGTAGTGCTGCAGAAATCTACAGAAATTGTTCCCAAGAGATGACAATGGGCCAGAATAACTGCATATTCTATAAGTGATTATAGTTCTATTCAGAAAAAATATTCACATTCAATCTCAGTTTGCTTCAAAAACATCAGGTCACTTTTGTCACGAAATTTGCAGGGGGAGAATCTCAAGTTTGATTTTCATGATGATGTTTTGTTTATTATTATTATTTTGCTGAGTCTTGTTAAAAATCTCAATGTTTTATGTCCTATAAAAGAGGATTCCATAAAGAAATAAAACAGGGAACATGTATTTTTTACCAAAATATATAAACCACCATATAAAGCTTTTCAGTAAAAATCATTCTGTATTCCAACCTTCAACAGACACTGGTGATGAGCATTCAGAATGTATCGCTAACATTTACAAAGCTTTCTTCACAAGGTTAGTACTACATTTCCCTCACAAACCTACTAAAATGACAACAACTCTCTATAATAAAGGTGCAAAATATTGCTTTGTAGCATATTTTGAAAGTAATATAAAAATAATCTCTATATTATAATTTAAACTTGGCTTGGAAAATTGCAACATAATACAGTCATTTATGTCTAGAAACAGAATGCACTTACAAACAGCTTTCTTTATGGGTGTGGGTGTATATCAGGCATCCCCAACCTTTGACCTTCCAGATGTTTTGGACTACAATTCCCATCACCTCTGACCACTGGTTCTGTTAGCTAGGGATCATGGGAGTTGTAGGCCAAAACATCTGGAGCGCCAAAGGCTGGGGATGCCTGGGGTGTGTGTGTACTATTGTTTCCTTTGTTTAAAAAACAAGCATGTCCATAAAAAAGCAAATGTGCCAACAAGTTACTAAAGTCAGTTAAACTCTACACCATGTTTTATTGGGCAGTAATTCTACAAAGTTTGCCACACTCTCAAATAAAAGGTCCTTATTTTGCAGAGTACACTACAAAAAAACTGAATGTGTTCTGAGCTGAAAAACCACTTGCAATCAAGGTCAGCTAATATTTTTCCATTGTAGTTCTGCCATCACAATAATGTCTACTTTTCCATACAAGGGAAAGGAAGTAAACCCTGGCTCCCCACTATAATCAATTATTTCATGATACAATTTACAACATTTCAATACATCACATTCTCAGTTACTAGAAATGTATTAATTCTTTTGGATTGGGAAGAGAATGTAATCAACACCTATTGACAAAATGCAAGGCTCCCATTTGTCTTAAATGAGTGATCCCATGAGTGAATAACTTTGTTCCTGGGACAAATTGTACCATTAAAGGGCCTTCCATTCTTAACACGAGCTCTTCCCCATTTACTACATGTGCAACAGCTTGTCATTTATTCCAGTCCAATGGTCAACATAATGGGGCGATGCTGTTACAAGTGTGATAAAGAAGTTAAAAACATTGGGCTGCTTACCATAAAATGACAGGGAAAGCAGCCAAGACAATCATTAAAAACAAAAGACACAGCCTTCTAGTGCCATTGTTATGATGATTCTTACCTGTCAATATAAATTTGCTTAACTTTATATGTATGTTCACTCTAAAGAGGACTGTATGTACTCTGTGCTGAAAGGGCTGAAATTCTGCATTCATGCAATTTCAGTTCTGCATCTAGAAAATCTGAATTCTCCTTCTATAAATTATGCAAATTTAACAAATTTGTGTAATTTCTTTCGATTTTGATTTTTTGAACTATTTTGCATAAATATTTCTGGTTTTGCTAGTCACAGTAAGGAGTTTACAGTTACAGAGTTCCTTCTTTGGCTTCTGAGATTTCAGCAGGACTAGCCAACAGAGTTTCAAGCATATTGTTTCAGCAGTCATAAAAATGGGGTGGGGAGAGATAAAGAAGGTGCTGAGATCCTCAGGAAGATGAACTCTGTGTTCTGTACAACACTTGCTGCTTTTTCTGCACAAAACTGCAGGAACAACATTGCCAGCAAAATCACTATGATGCCCTTCACCTGCTTGGTGATAAAACTCCTACTGATCATTCATGCCTGGTTGTTTTTTTTCATAAGGAGAGAGGCTGATTTAAATGGTCACCCACATTAAGTGCACAAAATACACAGGGTGGTGAGGAAAAGAAAGGGGAAACTAAATACAGCTACTGATCAATTTTTCTACCTCTGACTTTTATGAAACATATGGCTGTGCTTACCAAATATATTGCAATGTAGGAATGGCAAAATGTGTCTGTTTTCATGAGAAGCTGAGTGCAGAACAGGAACTGTTGTTTCCTGCAGTCCTAAACACATCTAATCCAAAGTCTCACAGAGCTCAGTGGAACTTATTCCCAGGTAAGTGTGTAAAGGATTGCAGCCTAAGACACACATTATCTGTGATATATTACACCAGTCCTTCCCCCAAGAACTCCATTTCAGCTGACAAGGGGTGCTTTATTACACATTTTAACTCATGCTGAATTAGATTTGTCTGTTATCTGGATTCCAGGAGCGCAATAATACAACTTCGTTTTGCTTTGAAAGAACAGCAATGAGTAACTGAATGGACTTGGGGCAGTGCAGTGGCAGGAGAGGCTTCTGCTACCAAGTCCAGATGTTTGCTTGCTGTGGCTTAGGACCACCCGCAAAACTTCCCACAGACCTGCTTAGAACCACCTACCACACACAACACAACTTATATGTAAACACAAAGTGTATCATGTTTTATTCATTCATTAGCCCTTTCTATACTACTTTTTCATGTATTATTACAAAGTATGAGAATGCTTAAATACCATTTTGAAATAACCCTTAGACCCTTTGTTCCATAGACAAAAGAAAAGTCAAACATTTTGCATATTTTCTTTGACAAGTTTTGGATTAGTGGCTTGAACAATTTATACAGCCTTTTACTTTTCCCCCAACACACATTTTTTTCTGATGCCTATTAGCAGAGTAATTATAATTTATTTGAAACCATAAAGCATTTTTTCTTTCATTTATAAAAACATCACTTTACCCCAGAACAGTTAGCAACACTTACTACATTCAACCACTGTTCCATGTTTTGTACTTCTCAAATACCAAACAAAGAGCACAGCCCATTGGCAGTCCCCTTAGGCACAAGCCCAAGGAAATGAAAAGTTCCAGCGAAAGAGAACTGTTCAATTCAACGCTTGTGCAGGAGAACTTCCCAGAGAACTGTGTCATATTTCACAAAAGAAGCTCTGACACAAGCCTCAAATTCCCATCTCAACAATCAAATTTTGTCTTTGCACAGCCCAGCCTTCCTGACTTGGAATTAACTGCCCACAAACCCTTAGCCCTTTAATATACTGAATTGTCTACAATATCCACTTGTTACCCACCAAGTGACCAACCCACAACCCAAGAAAATGCTGAGCTGGATGAAACAGCAGTCATGTTTATATATAGATATATTGAGAGAGAGAAAGAGAGAGAACAAGAGACAGGGAGTTCACGCAAAACACATTTTGACCTTAAAAAAAACCTCTGGAACAACAAGTTTCATAAACATTTAATTTCCAGATTCAGGTAGGTAGCTATGTTGGTCTGACACAGTCAAAATATATAAGAAAATTTCAAAAATTGTCTAGTAGCACCTTAGAGATGAAAGCACGCAAAAGCTTATACCAAAAACAAACCTAGTTGATCTCTAAGGTGCTACTGGACAATTTTTTATTTTCTTATATATTTTCTTTCAAATTGTATAGTTTTTACAGAGGCTTCATTCGAACACCTGCCTCTTTTTCAGATAAGGCAGACAGGAACAAAATCCTAAAAACACTGAGGGTGAGGTCATTCATAATTGCCTACTACTTTTTGTGGGATGTATTCCACTGGGAGCAGTCAAATACAACATTCAGTCAAATACAATACATACAGCAAGGGAATGTTTGGTCCAGCCAGTCAAAACGTCCTGTTCCTCCTGGCCTGGAGCATCTTCCTTGCATGTGACTAGTGGGTGGGTGTGACCTTTCCAGACCTGGTCAAAGGCCAAGGCATGCTGTCACTCTCCCTCTTTTCTGTCTTCCTTTCGTCCTGCAAACCTCCCAGTCTGCTAACTGCAGTCACTAGGTCAACCCACATATGGGGTAAACCTGTTTGTATATGCTTGTGACTTTACGCCTAAAGTCTGCCTTCAGGGATCACACTGTGCTCTGCCTGATCATGAGTAAACTCTCTTTTTATTGCTTATGACTAAGACTATGGTGTCTTTATTCTTTCAGGAGGGATTCAAGGGGTCTTACCAGGAAATTATTAGAAGACATTTCAATCTAGACAAGCCAGATTGAATTGCGTACTGTCTTAAGAAACTCACATGAGTTTGCAACTAGTTTTCTGCTGTGTAAAGGGGAATGCACTCTGCTAAATAAAGGAACTTGCTAGCGCAAGTTAGGAAGGATATTAATAAGCAACATATCCTCTCTTGCCACCTTGAACATTCCCACACTTTTTGCTTGGAATGATCATTATACAATTTGAGCATGGAATGCAAGGATCACCTCACAGACCATGTCCTCTTTGTTACCTTGGTTCCCATTTTGTGGTGGTTTAGATAGAATCACAGCAATCTGAATGTGCTAACTCATCCTGGGTTATGTCTGTTTTAAGGCAGAAGGAACCAAGAACTGCACAATTTGAAATGGAGATCTAGCCCAGTGAGATACCAATGATTGTATGTACACTGCTCTTGAGTTAAAGTTAAAGTTAAACTCAGGCACACAGAGGAATAGAGGTATTGACATTGACAGCTGAGCTTCAGTGTCAGCACGAACCCTCTGGGTACATTCCAGGCCTGTTATAAAGACTCAGAGCTTGATCCTCTGCCCTTTCCTGGTCAAAGAAGCAGTAATAATGTTAATATCTTCTGACTCTCCACTAAGAGTCCAGCTCTGACTCTAGCCAAACTGATCTCCATAACTCTGTTGTTGTTTAGTCGTTTAGTCGTGTCCGCCTCTTCGTGACCCCATGGACCAGAGCACGCCAGGCACTCCTGTCTTCCACTGCCTCCCACAGTTTGGTCAGACTCATGTTTGTAGCTTCAAGAACAGTGTCCAACCATCTCGTCCTCTGTCTTCCCCTTCTCCTTGTGCCCTCAATCTTTCCCAACATCAGGGTCTTTTCCAGGAAGTCTTCTCTTCTCATGAGGTGGCCAAAGTATTGGAGCCTCAGCTTCAGCTTCACGATTCCATAACTCTAGATGCTCCTCATTCCTGGTCTAATTGGCACTAGTCTCACCCCTAACTTCTGCAGATGAAATTTTAGGGGTGGAAAGGGGCACTCAGAGCTAAGATTTTTCTGAGATGCTCTGCTATATAATTAGATTCTTACACAGAGTAAGAATTAGGTGCTACCCTAAGTAAATAATGTTTACTGAATTATTTCTAAGAGTAGGGTGTAAACAAGGATCAGATTAGAGCATGGGTGCCAGAAAACAGTTCTTGGAGGTGGGGTATTGATTTGAGCAACTCATGAGAGCATTTCTATCATCTGGGCAAAACTTATTTTCATTCAGTTCTGTGTATTTAAAAAAAAATGATAGTACCATGTGAATATATGAAATTATTGTGTCCACTAAAATGTATTCTCCTGATGATGACTATTTTTTAAAAAAATATTATAATACTTTGTGAAGTTTTTTTTAAAGCTTTTTGTTCAGATAGTATACTTGAATCAAAATGGAAAAGCATAAACTGTTAGCAGCAAGTGGCTCATGCCTACCTCCACCTAGAGAAGCATTTATAGGCATTCCAAAGGCTAGTTCTACAGTAATGCATTAGTAATTACTAATATTTTCTTTCTTAAACTTTTAAAATATCATCCCTGCTCTTCTCTCTCTCTTTCTCTCTTTCTCTCTCTCTCTCACAAATACAATCAAAGATAAGTCCATCTGGTACCACAGATTTCTTTGGCCAAAGAAACAGGAGGATTTTTCACAATTAACTAAAAACATCAAAAGGCATACAGTATTGGACAAAATTGGAACATCTGAGATTCTTATGAGTGACCCACACCAAAGGTTACTTGTGTTCTAATCCACACAGCAGCCATCAAACCACATCTGTTTTGCACCTTAATTCTAAGTTGGAAGCACAGAACAGGCAAGGGAAGAAGAGGCCCTTAGGAAGGCGCCCTTTGCCCTGCTTTGAAATAAATGGCAAAGCTGGACAAGAACACTGCAGAGTCAGCCGGCACTAATGACACAGCCGATCCTCTTTCTTGAGTAGACGTCCCATAAAAGAATGGGGACCAGCTTGGCAGCACCACCACTGTAACATCTTGCAGTGTGAGTGCACCCTTAAGTGTGGTGACACATCTTCCTCTGGGGGAAGAGGAGATGCCAATTCAGATACACTACACATTCTCAGAGATACATGAACTACAAGGCTGGATTCATTAAGAGCTGTTCTTAAGTAATATTGGTGTGCCTCCCCGCCCCACCAAACTTAAAATTTATTATTAATTAATACTAAGTATCACTTCTTACTTCATTTTGTACTGAATTATAGGATCAATTACTGATTGCTACCACAAAGTACTTCACAAACAGGCGTTTTAATGTGTGTGCAAGTGGTGAACAGACAGGAGTCTCAAGTACTTTCTATTCGAGGATGGAGAAACCAAGTTCACTACGTAAACTGAGATGTGGCTATGAGTGAATATTTTCTTAGCTTACCTAAAAATATTAGAGCTAAAGAGAAAAATAAAAAATATAGGCCATTCCTAGTGATGAATTTTCCTAATAAAAGAGGGTCACTTCGAGGGCTTAGAGCGGTGCCATTAGGTTAATGACACCAATGTATTTCTTCTTCCCTTTTCATTAGATGTGACAGGAGCCTCAGTAAAGGGATGGATGAGTAAACTGAAATTTAATTCAGATCATACAAACTACAAGAAAGAAGATTCCACCTAAACATTAGGAAGAACTTCCTGACAGTAAGAGCTGTTTGACAGTGGAATTTGCTGCCAAGGAGTGTGGTGGAGTCTCCTTCTTTGGAGGTCTTTAAGCAGAGGCTTGACAACCATATGTCAGGAGTGCTCTGATGGTGTTTCCTGCTTGGCAGGGGGTTGGACTCGATGGCCCTTGTGGTCTCTTCCAACTCTATGATTCTATGATTCATACAAAGCAACAATGCTGACTGGGGGAGCCAGCCAACATTGGGATTGTTCTATAATCGGGGTATATTGGTTCTTAATGGCACCATACTCTACTCTCACAGCTTAAATGTGCTCTTGAATCTTGCACTGAGAGCAGACTTTCATGCAGAGTATACACCGGAGGGCTGAGGGCTGTAATAAATTATGAAGTATGCTATTTGGTGCCCAAGCTGGCAGCATGTGGTTTGCTAGAAACAAAATAGAAGGCAAACATGTTTATATCAATGCCAACTGAAGCCCTACTGTAGACACCAGTGTTACATTCAGCTCTTATCTAAAACGTCTGAAGGGCACCAGGCGTAGAGGTTATCGAAATTATTCTGTCTAGTTTTGAACTCTATTACAATCTTTGCTTCATTTTTGTCTTTGCAATGGTGTTTAGATTTCATCTTCTGCACTGTCTAGTACTCATCTCAGAGGGCCAAATTTGAGAGCAGACTTTAAACACAAATCCATGAGCTGTCCTTGTAAGTGTTTAAGACCATTTTGCCCATGTCCAATTGACGAGCGACTGCCGATGTTTCGTTTTCAGCTGATGTGCGCAGTGACCTGGAATACAACTCCTGTGCAAACAGGGAGTTGCCTGCAACACATGTGCAAATTAACAGTAACATTTTTTGTCTTCTCTGCAAAGAGGTAGCAAATCTACATTGTGCTATATGAATAATAAAAATATGAAGTCTTGCATATGCCAATATTTTAATTCTTTAATTCTTGGGAATTAATAGCTAAATAATGTGGTTCTAATAAGCAGTGTTGATGAACTGGTCAAAACGACCAAGGAAAGGATATGAGCAATGAGATAGAGGGCACTTGGCTATGTGGTTGCACTGAATGAGGTGTAAGACAGGACTGCAAAGCTACTGAGGCAGCTGTTTAGTCATCCACTTGCCCAACTGTTGAATTGTAAAGTACTTATTTTCAAGCATGAGGGCTTGAGCCCGGTCTAAAAATAAAATAGATATGTCATCTGGAGGATAAGCATTTCATTCTTGGACATTTTGTGCAGTACAAAACTGGAGTTGCTTACATCAATAAAACCAAGAATTTGCGTTTTGTAAGAGAAGCTTGCTAATGAATCCAGGCTTTCATTTGTGTATCTGTGGAGAAAACAGGACTACTAAAATAATACAAGCAAGGATGTTAGCATGTTAGTATGAACTATATGCAAATTACTATTCTTCCCCCAATTTTTAAAGGATGAGGAAAGAGCTATGAAAAAGTTATATTTCTTCAGATGAGATGGCTCTAAAGAATGAAGCAGACACATCTTATTACAATACCACATTTCCAGTTATTATGACTTTTTCCCTATCTTCCTACTACCTGAGTGATGTCAGTGTAAATTCAGGCACCATTAGTAAATTTTGACCAAACGTATACACAGCACTGACAAAGGAGTAAAGAACCTTTCAGCTTACCAGTGTATGTAAAAAAGACACTGACAAAATGGAAAATAATAAACTCTTTATGATAAATTAATTCTTAGTTTTTCATTGCTGCAGGGGAAAAACAAATAAGCTGGACCTTTCTCCCCACAGATCCCTCTGCAGGATTCTCTTTTCCTTCCTCCTGTAATCCATTGCCACATACCTTACAAGTAAGAAAATGGAGGAAATAAATATTCATGGGAAGAGCTCCATCACCTTCAATGTCGGTGCCCCTTACTTTCTTGCTCCCTGCGTTTCAGCTCCTCCTTATAGCAGTAGGAACAATAGTTTTCAGTCTCGGGGCGACCATAAAAAGAGCAGTTCTCCTTCTTGCAGCGGTTCTGCTGGATTGAATATATCGGGCTAACTGTGCTCCTGCCTCGATTTTTGTCATTGTTCAACCAGGTCTGCGGTGCATCCTCATCGGCATATTCCAAGCAGTCTCTGATGTCACTGGTATTAAACCCATTGGTATATGTTTGTGACTTGTGGTCCGTAGGCATAACATAGGTCAGTGACTCCACTGTGTTGACAGTACGGATGCCTGCTATTCGGGCTGGGCTATAGCTCTGTGAAGACAATGACCGGTTCTGTTGGGGATATGTGGCACATGTTTTTAAGGTGCCAACCACCGGTTTGTAGGTATCATCCTGGAAGCTTGATGGCTTGGAGTTGACATCGTGCAAGTGGATGACACTTTGCCTCTGAACAGGGGGTGTATGGCTATAGTGGGCAGACAATGGAATGGGTCCACTTTTCTTGGCACCATTGCTAGGTGACGAAAATGACCCTGGTGTGGGACTAGTACGGTCTTTAAACTTTAAAACCAGTTGAGTCGTATGGCTTTGAGGCAAGACTGGTGATGCCCTTCCCTGAGGAGATGCTTCCAACTTCTCTTTTGAGTACATTTCTTGCTCCAGTTTCCTGCATGACGATCCATTGAGAGTAGCCTTCTTCTCTGCCTCTTTCCTCTTCTGTTCCTGTTCGGCACTAAAGCGCTCCTGGGCACTGGTCAAGTAATAGCCAATCATCTCCTCATGGAACTGATGTCTATGGCTGGTCAAGAGGAGGCCAGCAAAGATGAACTTCCGTTCCCCTTGCATGGCAGCTCTCAAGATGTTGAGGCTCAGCTTCACATCAGTACTGTACTTCCATGGGTCTGACTGTTTATCTGAAGGGGATTTAGAATTCATTTTTTCAACAGGCGAAATGCTTGCCTTTTCAGTGGGAGAGGGGGTTGTCTTTTCAGATGGAGAAGTGCTTGCAGACTGGCCAGATTCTTCTTTGCTTCCTTTGCGTGACTTGGACTTCTTCTCTTTGACTTTCTCAATGATCTCCCCATTTTTCCCATTTCCTGAATTTGCTCTGCTCATTTTGCCATGCACTAGTCCCCCAAGCCCACCCATGTTCTTCTTGAGCTTGATGCCTAGAGTTTTACTGAGACTCCCAAGTTTGTTTGCAACTGAATCAGCCCTGTTTTTTTCTTTATCCTTCCTTTGCTTTTCTTTCTCTTTCCCATTTTTCCCATTATTGCCATTAGAGTTGCTGCAGATGGAATCCCTGTCGGAGTCCATGGAATCAGCGAGAGACTGAACATCCTCTCCTGCTGACGCAGTGGGAGATTCTGGCTGAGCCAGAGGAGCCTATGAAGAGAAGTAAATTAACAGTTAGAAATTATTCTTACACAATGATTTCCTGCAGTAAGATCCTCTCTACATTTGAATGCAGTTTTTCAGGATATTTAGCATTTGAAAAATGCAAGTCCTCAAAAGAATGGTTCTGCACATAAGGTCATTACATTAAGGGGCCACAATTACATTAACAGATGGTTAATCTTTGGAAGAAACTTCCTAGATCCAGGTTTATAATAGCTTGTCAGATCTCTCTGACGGTCCTTTTGGGAAGTCATTCTCTTGAAACTTCAGGTGTTTGCTGTGAATTCCACAGCATATTCAAGATGGTAAAAGCCAAATCTGAAAACAGCGCATCTTTTTGTATGCTTTTCTATATCTGAAACATCAGGAACCATTGCAATATGATGTTAGATAGAATGGATTTGCTCTTCACTACAAGTTTTCTGATTTTTAAGTTGATGGGTGATGGGTTAGGAGGGAATTTCTCTCTTCAAATAGATCAGCTAGTATTCCTGGAGTTTTTTATGCAGTATGCTTGGTTCTCTTGCTCAACATATCTGAAATAATCTGATCTGTTGTTTCTTGCTTACTCCTGCTCAGTGTTCATGGGACACTGTTTTGGATTATATGGAGGATAGCAATAGTAAAGTTCAGTCCTGATGACCATTCTGTGTGGAAAGGCTACGTTGTAGGATACATTCCGGTACAAATGGCATCAGAGATGCAAAATGAAAGATAACACAAACACAGAAGCCAATCTCTGGGTATTTAGCAAGGGATTTTTTTAAAAATGATTAGGACGGCAATAATTGATCTGGGATTAAAAAGCAAATTGTGCAATAATTCAATTATCAATGCTGTTCACATTTATACCTGAAAATATAGGATGTAGTGCAAGTAATTTTCAGTGTAACTATAGAAGTACATTTCAAAACATTAGTTTCCAAGACTCCTATCTCAAAGAAATTGAGATTGTTTTTACTTGCGATAATTCTGCTCACCTACTCTTCTGGGGCAAGAAAATTAGTCAATGCTAGGCAAAAAAAGTATCAACATTTTTTCAGATTACCATCCCTATATATGAAAAAGGGCAGTTGAGCAAAAGATTGTGCTTGCCATGATATATTTTAAGAAAATACGAAGTGGAAGCAACTTGCAGATCATCTTGAACAACTAGGCAACCCTATGAAATTAATCTTGCAAATTATTCACAACGGGCAATGATTGAAAACCAGTTCACCTGACCATATTTCTCACTGGATGATGTGTGCGATTTCTTGACAATTTCATTAGTCGGAAAAGGCTAATATAGAAATGGCAAGAGAGCCTTCCTATCATGTAAAATAAAAAGTATTACTAATCACCAGGAGCTAAACTGAGACATGATAACCTTTATAGGAATTGGTCCTGGACATTGAATTAACACATAAATTTTCAAGCACATACCAATTCATGATTGGCTGGAGTATGACTGAGCAATAATAACTTCCTTCTTTATGAAAAAAACTAGTGTTGGAGCAGTTTCTGAGACGCATGATTAACAAGTATGATAAGCTAAGTGGGATATTTCAGAGAACATATTCAGTTCCCCAAAGCTCCCTGTTGTGCACATGAAAATTTGGCTGAACTCTTAATTTGCTTACCCCTGACTGACAACCTTGGGTATCAACTTTGCAGTCTCACATTTGATAGTCCCTATACTTTTGTCAAACCACTAGAATGTTCTGATATTTGGACCTGAGAATCCACACGCTCAAATGTGGAACTGCACAAATGCAAGGAGCAGAACAAAGTCTGCTTTTCAGCCTTTTCCCCAGACAATGGATAGACAGGCTGGTCAATTACTCTTTGGTTTTGACCATCTCATATGCTGTGACAGAGGGCAGAATTTCCAACCAAAAGCAGCAGGAAGGACAGCTGCTTTACTTGCATCTTTTTCCCTTTCTAATCTATGCACAGTACAGTCTATTACTACTACTACTACTACTACTACAGCAGCAATTTATATACCACCCTTTATCAAAAGATCTTAGGGTGGTGTACAACATTAGAAATACATTACAAAACATCAGTGATAAAAACATAACAACCGTCTAATCCATTGCTGCCACAGTCACAGTAGTGCATGGCCATTTTTTGTGTCAGAAAGTGCTGCATTAATTCTAGGGAGGCAGGGCCCTGGACCTTGCCTCTCCCTGCCCCTCCTCCCAAAGGAGCTTCCCTGAACCGCTAGCCCAACACAGCAAGGATGCAGTGGATTCTGCTGCGCTAGTGATGGGAGCCTAGCCCAGGATCATCTGTTTCATGAGATGACACAGTTGGGGCCTCTTTCTCTCAAGCTACTTATGGAGAATAAAAGGGTTACCCGTGTTTCCGATGGTATGCGTATCCAGGTTACATTCATGTAACTGTGCAGAAGATTAAGCTTTGCCTCCAGAGACAGAATCAAACTAAGAAAGGAAAAAGAGGAAAGACCTCATACCATATAATCACTGAAAATTTACAGCCATATACTCAATCAACAGAAACAGAAAAAAACATCAGGTTTAACAAGAGTACTTTTAGTTACAGATCCCCATGCTCTCTTAAGGAAATAAGCTAGGGCGAAAAGAAAAGTCCTTGCTATGGGAAATTTGCAGCCTCACATTGTTCTTGCCAGACTGGGGCAACCAACTGGCATTTTGTAGATGGCAAAACTCCACACCCAGCTAGTGAACTATGCAAGAGATGCATGTGGCTCAAAAACGATATAGTTACTTGTTCTAAAAACTGATTTTAAAAGGGCAGGCTAATCAAAGGTTACCAAGCATTTTAGGCACACAGATGTCCACAAGGTGCTGAAGTGTTAATTATTTAAAAGAGATCTTACTTGGCCAGCTTGGAGTTATCATTGTCATCCTTCCCCCACTCCCAATCTTTCCCAGGATCAACCGCAAAGTGCAAAGGTAGTAACTTGTGTTCAGAATCAGTCAGAGGGATCACCGCTGAAGGAAAGAGGAAAAGATCAGAAGTGAAGAAATTAGGTGGGAAAAGGATGAGAAACAACAGTTGGCTGAAGAAAAGGGGGAAAGAATTTTAGAAGCATTTGTTCAAGACACTGTGTTAAATATATAGCATCTTGGCATTTTTCATAAGAAATTGCTTATTTTGCAAACAGTGACACCTTTGTATATCATGTGATTTTTTTCATGATGAAGAAAAATAGTCACCAGCTCTCAGAGATGGCAATTAGGATATTATAATATGAGATAACCATAGCCTCTTTCGTAGATCTCAGACTGACCACATCTCTAGCCAAAGCATTTGACAAAATGAACACTTTTCTTTTGGTGTGGTGGACAGGGTTAAAGCAAATGTTTTGAAAGCTGAAATTATACGCTTCTGCTTTCACTTTCATTTACAATATACTGTCATTCACCTGCAACCTCCAAGGAAAGTGGAATATAACCCCAAATAATTAGTAGGCTATTGACTCCAGATTTTACTGAGTCATAATACCAGTCACTGAACACTAAATCTTAGTTGCTGTGACCATCCTGGTCATTTCAACCAAAAAGGAAATAAAAGTGTTCTATGCAACCTGTGCAGAATATGCATAGGTACACTGTTAAAATAAAGCGATAAGCAAGTTATACATCTATACCTTGAAGTGCAGACCTCCACAAATCAATTTCTAATATTACATTGTCGATCAGACTTTACAGTCCACCACATTGTCTTTGATGAATGTTCTTCTCAGTTTTCAGGCTGCAACCACAAATCTAGCAAAATTATCCCACGTTGATGGCCTCTCAGCTGATTTCCTCGTGGCCCACTGGAATGCAGAGTTAACCAGGGCTATTGACTGTCTGGCTCCGAAGCGCCCTCTCCGATTGCATGGAGCCCGGACTGCCCCGTGGTTTTCCCTAGAGCTAAGGGCAATGAAACAATCGCTGAGACGGCTAGAGCACTGGTGGTGGAAAACACATTCTGAATCTGACGGGACAAGGGTTAGAGCTCAACGTCGAGCCTACCAAGTGGCGAAAGCGACGGCAAAGAGGACCTTCTTCACTGCCTCTATTGCATCGGCAGAAAACAGAAGCAGGAGACTCTTTCAGGTGGTTCGCAATTTAACGGAACCACTTGTGTCATCGGGGCTCAGTAAGCGCCCTAAGATCTCCTGCAATGATTTTGTAAAGTTTTTTGCAGATAAAGTCGCTCAGATTCGGAAAGAGGTAGACACCACCATGGGAGCAGGACCAGGGCAGGAGAGTGCCAGGGTCCTATCTAGTCAAGTTGCGTGGGATCAATTCAAATCTGTTACCTCCGAAGATGTGGACGAGTGAAACGGCCCATCTGACTCCTTGATCCTTGCCCATCCTAGTTAATAAAAGCGAGTTGGGAAGGGCTGGGCAATGGGCTCCGCAGGGTGGTGAATGTTTCTCTCTGTGAGGGAGCCTTCCCAGACCCACTGAAAGAGGTGGTTATTAAATTGCTTCTTAAAGAAACATCTTTAGACCAGGCCAGTATGGCCAACTATCGCACAGTCTCAAATCTTCCATTCTTGGGCAAGATGATTGAGCGGGTGGTTGATGAACAACTCCAGGCATGCCTGGAGGATGCGGACCATTTGGATCCCTTCCAATTGGGATTCAGGCCTCATCATGGGACTGAAACTGCCTTGGTCACACTCGTCAATGATTTCCGGTGGGCTAGGAACAAAGGTGAAAGCTGTTTCCTAGTTCTGCTGGATCTCTCTGCGGCCTCCAATACCATCGACCATGACATTCTTCTGGACTAGAGGGGCTGGGAGCTGGGGGTGCTGTTATACAGTGGTTCCGCTCCTTCTTCCTGGGCCGTGTCCAGAAAGTGGTGTTGGGGGATGAGTGTTCAGATCCCTGGGCTCTCAGATCCCTCCTCACCCCCATCCTTTTTAACATCTACACGAAGCCGCTGGGAGAGATCATCAGGAGGTTTGGGCTGGGTGTTCATCAGTATGCGGATGATACTCAGCTCTACCTCTCTTTTAAATCGGAACCAGTGAAGGCGGTGAAGGTCCTTTGTGTGTGTCTGGAGGCAATCAGAGGATGGATGGTGGGCTGACAGATTGAGCTTTAATCCATGACAAGACAGAAGTACTGTTTTGGGGGGACAGGGGGCGGGCAGGTGTGGAGGACTCCCTGGTCCTGAATGGCGTAACTGTGCCCCTGAAGCACAGCCTGTGAGTCATTTTGGACTCACAGCTGTCCATGGAGGCGCAGGTCAATTCTGTGTCCAGGGCGGCTGTCTACCAGCTCCATCTGGTATGCAGGCTGAGACCCTACCTGCCTGTGGACTGTCTTGCCAGAGTAGTGCATGCTTTGGTTATCTCCTGCTTGGACCATTGCAATGCGCTCTTTGTGGGGCTACCTTTGAAGGTGACCCGGAAACTATAACTAATTCAGAATGTGGCAGCTAGACTGATGACTGGGAGTGGCCGCCAAGACCACATAACACCGGTCTTGAAAGACCTACATTAGCCCCCAGTATGTTTCCAAGCACAACTCAAAGTGTTGGTGCTGAGCTTTAAAGCCCTAAACAGCCTCAGCCCAGTATACCTGAAGGAGCGTCTCCACCCCCATCTGTCTGCCCGGACACTGAGGTCCAGCTCTGAGGGCCTTTTGGCGGCTCCCTCACTGCAAGAAGCGAAGTTACACGGAACCACGTAGAGGGCCTTCTCAGTAGTGGTGCCTGCCCTGTGGAACGCCCTCCCAACAGATGTCAAAGAAATAAACAACTATCAGACTTTTAGAAGACATCTGAAGGCAGCCCTGTTCAGGGAAGTTTTCAATATTTGGTGAATTGTATTTTAATATTCTGCTGGAAGCTGCCCAGAGTGCACAAAAAAACTTTAGTTTTTCCTTTATATAGTACGGATCTGCTCCAAAGAACAGTTATTAAATAGTATGGCCACCCAAATAAATGATATCACCAGCAATGTCGCAGTGTACTGGTCTGACTTGAGAGGAAGAATCTCAAAATGTTTCTAAATCTGGATCTGAGAGAAGACAATGCCGACCTTACACCTGAAAGAACGGTCAAACTCCTGCTTGAGAGAAAGGCAATCAGGCCAGATTCTGGAAGGCAGAGCATTCTCAAAACATCGCTATGTATCATTCATGCAAACGCCGCCACTTAGCAAGAGGGCAGAGCAGCCAGACTGCAAGAACTAGGCTCATCTTTGGTCCTTGCTCACCCCAGAGTGTTGGGAGCAGGGCTGACAGATCACACAGAAATTGATTACAAACTTCCCTGTATATTGCAACTGTGGGCTGAAGAAGGAGAATGTTAAACTATAAACTGGCACCACTACATACTTACTGGCAAAACAGAATGATTGCCAAAACATTATTGCAAAAAAGCAGATGTAATTGTAATAGCAATTTGTTCAGTGGAGAAGAAAAACACTGAAAGTGTATTCTTCCTTGTGCTAATTAACATTCAATAAAAACAAGCATTTTGAAACCAGAAATACCACAATTCTTCAAGCCTCAAGTGTTGAAAAATAATATAATGCCCTCTAGCAATTTGTGCCACAATGAAAATGATATATAAATGTGCAAAGAATGTGTTTAATTCAAATTATTTATCCTCATTTTACCTCCCATTTATTTCTGGGAACTGGTATCCCCCTCCCCAATTTTTTTAGAATGCATTTTGGGGAAGGAGGCAAGCCGACATTTCCATAACACTGGTGACAGCTATCAACAATATTGAGGCACTTTGCAGAAACTACCACATACATTTTAGAGGTTTTTTGTACAACTGCCTTTAAAAAAAGAATGAAAGACTCAGCTTTCTTATGTATTCTGTTGCTGCTGTGCTACATTAAAAGCCACTATAGGCGCTCTTGCTGTGCAAACACTCGGCCATGGATATTTCCAGAATCTTTGGATTTGCAAAATCACAGGCAATGCAGGTCAAAGTAATTCATCAAGGCTATATTGGGGGGGGGGGGACGACCCCCAACGATCAGTTTTGGTGACAAACTTGGAGGCAAAGACTAAAGTATCTGAATAGCTGTAAATTAGGTATCCTGCTTACTGTAAGAAAGCTACAATGAGAGAACACACTAAATGTCAGGGAAAATAATGTTTAACACGAGCAGACTGCTTTCAAATGTTCAAAGCATGTCACATTCATTTTCTGGCTGCAATTCTTACAAGGGAAGTATGCAGTATTATCTACCATATTACAGATGGGGAAACAGGCTGAGAAACAGTGGCTTGCCTAGGGCTCCTCAAGACGTTCACAGGAGAGTTGAGATTTGACCTAGGATCTTCCTGACTTGCAGCTCAGTCTGTTAGTCACTATGCAAAATAAACCATTTCAAAAGGTTACACATTTTTGGGATGTACATATTTGAATGTCAGGGCTACATTTATATAGAAATTGGTTACAAGAATCTTAAGAAACAGAAAACTATAAGAGTTTACCGAAAGGCATCTTGCAACAGAAAGCATTTTTCCAGGATTGGTGAAGATAGCAGTCACGGGTAAAAATGCAGCAGATTGTAACATTGGTAAAGTTTCACCAGGTGGCACCAGATCACAGCAACCCACTTGATTCAGAGAGCATGTAGCACAAATCCTTTAACAGCCGTAGTTGCCACCTGCGTTCAGAACCAGTTCACATGCACAAAAGCAATGTTGTCATAGAATCTTAGGAGTTGGAAGGGACCCCGAGGGTTGTCTAGTCCAACCCGCTGCCATGCATGAATCTCAGCTAAAGCATCCATGACAGATTGCTGTCCAACCTCTGCTTAAAAACCTCCAAGGAAGAAGAGTCCACCACTTTCCCAGGGAGTCTGTTCCACTGTTGAACAGCTCCTGCTGTCAGAAAGCTTTTCCTGAGGTTTAGTCGGAACCTTTTTTGCAACTTGAAGCCACTGGTTCAAGTCCTACCCTTCAGAGCAGGAGAAAACAAGGTGACAGCCCTTAAGATATTTGAATATGGCTATCATATCTCCTCTCAGTCTCCTCTTTTCCAAGCTAAACATACCCAGCTCCTTCAAGTACTCCTCGTAAGGCTTGGTTTCCAGATCCTTGATCATCTTGGTTGCCTTCTTCTGCACACATTCCAGCTTGCCAAAATCCTTCTTAAATTGTGGTGCCTAGAAGTGGACACAGTATTCCAGGTGTGGTCTGACCAAGGCAGAAGAGAGTGGGACTGTGACTTCCCTTGATCTGGACACTAGACTTCTCTTGATGCAGCCTAGAATAGCATTAGCTTTTTTTGCTGCTGCATCACACTGTTGACTCACGTTCAGCTTGTGGTCCACCAAGACCCCTAGATCCTTTTCACATGTACTGCTAGTAAGCCAGGTGTCCCCCATCTTATATTTGTGCATCTGGTTCTTCCTCCCCAAGTGCAGAACTTTAGTCCCTACTGAAATTCATTCGTTAGCTTGTGCCTAGTTCTCCAATCTGTCAAGGTCATTTTGAATTCTGATTCTGTCTGATTCTACCCCTCCCAGTTTGCTGTCATCTACAAATTTGATGAGCATCCCTTCAATTCCTTCATTCAAGTTGTTTATAAAGACATTCAACAACAATGCACCCAGGACAGAATCCTGCGGCACCCCACTGGTTACCTTTTCCCAGGATGAAGAGGAACCATTAATGAGTACTCTTTAGGTTCATTCCACCAACCTGCTACCAATCCACGTAACAGTTACCTCATTCAACCCATATTTTACCAGCTTCCTCAAAGAATATCATGGGGGACTCTGTCAAAAGCCTTACTGAAATAAAGATACACTATGTCCACAGCTTTTCCCTGTTCCACCAAGCTTGCTACTCTGTCAAAAAAAGAAATGAGAGTGGTCTGGCATGGCTTATTTTTGAGAAACCCATGCTGGGTCTTAGTTATCATAGCGCTCTTTTTCTAAGTGCTCACAGACCGACTGTTGAATTATCTGTTCTAGGACCTTTCCTAGTTCCTAGAACAGATAATAAAGGTTTATAAGCAAAAACAGATTTCTCCATCTCAAGACAACCAAAACAAAAGAAACTGAAACAACCTATTTTCTTTTAGTGGCTACAGCTAATGTATTTTCAAGTTATTTCTCTCTCCCAAGGAAAACATAAGTGATTGCATTCTTCATTAGAGGCCGTATTCTGCATGATTGTACCAACAAAAATAAATTAAATAAAATCCTAAATATCTAAAATGTAATATGGCAGACAGGGACGCGGGTGGCGCTGTGGGTTAAAGCCTCAGTGCCTAGGGCTTGCCGATCGAAAGGTCGGCGGTTCGAATCCCCGCGGCGGGGTGCGCTCCCGCTGTTCGGTCCCAGCGCCTGCCAACCTAGCAGTTTGAAAGCACTCTTAAGTGCAAGTAGATAAATAGGGACCGCTTACTAGCGGGAAGGTAAACGGCGTTTCTGGCTCGCCAGAGCAGCGATGTCACGCTGGCCACATGACCCGGAAGTGTCTCCGGACAGCGCTGGCCCCCGGCCTCTTGAGTGAGATGGGCGCACAACCCTAGAGTCTGGCAAGACTGGCCCGTACGGGCAGGGGTACCTTTACCTTTAATATGGCAGACATTGCTCCAACAGCCTGCTGTTAACAATTCATAAGAGGGTGCATGGGTTGCCAGATATAATGTGTGGTTTTTATGCTGGCTTTCCCAAACAGCAGCTCTCTATTAACCCCACCCCAGCCAGCAAGTTGTTGTTTTTTAAACCTAGGAGTGTTTTAGGAGTCTTATACAATGCTGAGAAACGGCACTGTGGAAGCCCTGATGTCCTGGTGAGCAGTGGGGAGATTGGGCTCCCTTGCGACGCTCAGCTAGAAGTCAGGAAGGCTCCCTCCCCCCCCCCCCCCCCCGCAGAGCGAGCTCCAAATACCCTGCAAGCAGGAGCCGGATTGAGGCTGCTGAGCTGGGGGGTTGCAGGCTCTGTCACACTTTCCCACTGAGGGATGCCCAACCCCAGCCCTAGTTTCTAGGTGAAAGCCTTCTGTTTCTCCCCACACCCCAATCATAAGTGTACCCCAGACATTACTGGAACACTGTGGGAGGTGATCTTCACATTCATAACATTTAAAAGACCAGGTCACATGGGTGTTTGCAGACCGTTAAAGGACAACACTAGCAGCATGGAATGAAACCATGGGAAAGTGCTTGGCATGGCATAATTGTAAAATTTATGCCTGTCTCCATCTCTGTTACCTTAAAAAGCCTCCAAGATCACATTGCCTTACTTGCTCTTGACACCAGCAAGTAAATGGCATCCCATGAGGCTGTTCTGAAATGGGAAAGGCATTAAGATTCATTTAGTTCAATCTGCTCTGTAACAAGATTTAGTGGCAAAATATGAATTTTAAAAAATAGTCTTTAGTGCAGAGTTTGAAGCTCGTTGCCTCTAGATATTCATAGGATTTGATCCCTCCCACTCTTTCAGAAGCACTTCATGAAATATATAATTTTCTACTCCTTCCCTAATTAAATGAGATGTTTTAATTTGCTTTTTTTCTTTCATCCTCTATTGTTCTTACTTGCCTCTTTGTGCTTTTCCTTTCCCCTGTGTATCTAGTTTTATTGCTGTTCTGAAGACTCTTCAGTAGTTAACTCAGTTTACCTAGTTATGAAGGCAGTGTCAATGTAGCTAAGGTGGAGCTGCTGAGGAAAAAAGGTAAGTATCAGAATGCTTGAAGAAATCACAAGATATGCAGAACTAGAGGGGAACCCCTAAAGCGATAACCCCCACCCAAAAAAGCAGTGCAATTAGGACCAAGCATGTGCAATGAGAAAAGAATACTGAGTTTCTGTTGGGAGATTAAAAACCAAAGAGAATGAAAGGGCAGGAATGAAAATCTGACCTCTTATTGAGTTGTTCTCAATGAACCACACTGTATATTCAGTGTGCTGTGACATGAAGTAGTAAAAAAAAAAAAAGCTTCACCAGTAAATTTCTGTGCATGAGGCAGCTACTAAAATGTGCATGAGAACAGCCAGTAAAAGAAGTGGCAACTTCACATCTGTGAGTCTGATTGAAAATTGGTAAGAACCGTTGAGAAGCAGTGGAAATTCAATGGCAACAACCCTTGTATCTTATACATATTCAGTAGAGCCGTCACAGAGGTAATTACACTAATCAGTAAGATGCAGCTGGCTAGAGGGTTTTTCATCTCTGAGAATTAGCCAAAAGTCAGAATAGCTTCAAAGCTATAGAGAGCAATGCTGCAGAACTAAACGATATTAGGTAGGAGATAAATTTTGGAAGGGCTACACATCTTCTAGCAAAAAAGCAGCAGCAAAAATATTGTCAGCTTAATCTACAGCACTTGAAGGAAGATTATAGCTTGAAATTTTTACTTGAAAGTGGTATTCAAACATGGAAAGGACTGACATCCTTTTAACAATAAGAGATGCACCTTTGCAATCACTAGCGGACTCGGCCCACATTCCTACATGGAAAGGGGGTTGCAAATGGTCCCAGATCAAATAAAAACATAGAATGAATTTTTCTTCTATCTTTGTTCTTTTGCTGCAATTTCCCACAACCTGCCAGGGAATATCATCTAATCTTTTAAAATGTATTTGGAAATATCTACTGAGTAGACACCCACAATCACAGCATTTCTTTCCTTCATAGTGTCTCCTTGTACTGTTGAAATCAAAGCATGCTTTGAGCAACACTGGAATAAAGCCACCACACTTATCCATTTATGGGAAACCAGTCCTTTGACAGAAAGAGTTACTTGTGCCTTTGAACCGACAAATCCATGAATAAAGGCAGCTAAAAACTCATGATTTAAAAAATATCAGCACAACAGCTGCTTACTTTATACCGCAGGATCTAGAAATCAAGAGGCCTGCTTCTAGCTGTTCTGCTCTGACCAGAAAAAGGATCTTGAAATAAAAAAGATCTGTTAGAAGGTATAAAATGTCTCCATGTGGGAATTCAGCATTTTCAGATATATAAAAGCAGAAGTCTGGAGTACACAAAACAAACAAATTGTTGCATTCTGGACATTAATTTGCGATATCCCTGTGTTCCATCACATGCATGAAGCCCCAGGGAGGATATCCTCTCTTAGTTAGCAATGCCAAACTCCTCCCACTTTCTTCTCTTTGCTTGCTTAACAATTTTGCCTGACACTATTGGGAGGCACTTATCCAAAGTCTGGGCTAGGCTTTTCCCATGGTCTCCAATACACCTGTGGCTAAAAGAACAAAGGCCAAAGTAGACCTGCTGCAGGGTATCTTGACTGCATGCATTTTTAAAAAGTTAAATAGCAGCCATGGTGGTGGTGATGGGGATTCAGACCAGAAAACAACACTAGAGGGAACCATTTATTCATGTGCCGGGTAGAAGTATTGTGTTCCTGTTATTCATACTTCTTAAAGCCCTGGAAGATGTTGTTTGTCTCATATCTTTGCCCACTACATTTCCATCACATTAGTGTTTGGGGGAAATAATTTTAATCTTTAACCAACGTTGCTCATAGTTTTTTGTCATGCTTCTGGATTCATTTAAAGTGGAAGGCCCAGAATAAATTGGGAAGTGACAGTCCCCGTAGGAACGTGAATTGTTAAGTTATGGGAAGGAGTCCTTGCTACAGGAGGTGCTCCCCCACGAGGCTTTACTGGTGGAGTTATGAGGCATGTCTCTTAGCCTGTACAGGGGTACCTCAGGTTACATACGCTTCAGGTTACAGACTCCGCTAACTCAGAAATAGTACCTCGGGTTAAGAACTTTGCTTCAGGATGAGAACAGAAATCGTGCTCCGGCAGCGCAGCGGCAGCAGGAGGCGCCATTAGCTAAAGTGGTGCTTCAGGTTAAGAACAGTTTCAAGTTCAGAACGGACCTAAGTTCTTAACCCGAGGTACCACTGTATTAACTAATCTCTGGAAAATACTTTTGCCAAGGTTTTTTGTTTATTTTACACATCCTAAGATGCTGTGATTCTTTGAGGATCTTCCATAGTTTGAATCTTTTCCTAGTGTGTTTTAAATTTGTTTTTATAGAGTTAGTACACTGTTTTTAATATTTTGAATATCAAAGAGATATAGGCATTTTTATATAGAAATGAATGTTGGGAAGAAGATACTTCTCTTCTTGCACCAACCGAAGCTGCTCCAATTAAAATGTCGTCTTAACTATTTTACATTCCTTCCTTTGCACGGTGAGTTGCAGTTAGTGGAAGTGCAGGCTGCCTTGCCATGCAGACGTGAGAGCCATTCCACTGAACATCAAAACACTAAGGAAAAAACAGTGCACTCAAGACAAATGAACACATTTCCCACATTTCCATCATCTCAGTGATACATTTTCCAGTGCCACATGATGAATACAGATGATGTGCCATAGATTACACAGAAGCTTCAACTCTACATTAACAGCAAGCCTAAGCCCAGTCTGTTGACCAGGCATGTGCAAAATAACCTAGTTGCCTTTACCAAAGGTGCTAGTATTTTAACACAGTGCTTTGCATAATATGGTCCAGAGACTAAACCAGTCTTCCCTAACCATAGCGGAGGAGAACTTGTGGCATATCCAATAACTCTCTGGAATTATTTGGCATGGATGCTGGATTAATGAGGATTTCTGGTTCCATTAAATAAAGAAATGTAGAAGTTGAGGGAAAGGTAGGTAGTAGCCACATTTAGACAACCATATATTGGCTCAATATTTCATCTGAACCAGGAAACCACATGTGCCAGCTTCAGGACAAGACAGGGTCTTAAACCATGGTTTGGAATTGGAGTCTGGGTGCTGTACCTCGGAACACCAATGACTTACCTGGTATACCTTTCACTTTTTAGAAAGGCAGAATGCAGAAAACAGATCAGAGAAGAAAGCAAGGGAGATGGAAGAACCAAACGCTGCCCAATCACACCACCAACAATGGATGAGTACAATGTTAACTTGGAATTGCCACTTCTACAAGCTATGTAGGCAATGATTCAAAATACTACAGTGTGACCCATAAAAAACACCTTCAAGAGATTCATATGAACAGATTTACATTTCACAATATTCATTTAAATAACCTTAAATCAATGACTTCCCTTTTTCTCTTTCCGTGGTTCATTTTCCACACCAAACATCCCTGCATTATTTTACATGAACTAAACCATTCAGTAAACCATTGTTGCGTCCACTGAAACTTATTTACACTGTTAAATTTATCTTAATGCTACCAGAATTTGTAAATGAACACAATTTTCATACATATATTCAGTAAACAGTTTCCAGTCTTCTTTAAACGTATATAGTATTCTTTTTGTTCTCTTATTCTATATGTTAAATTTGCAAGTTGCACGTATTCCATCAGTTTAAGTAGGCATTCTTCTTTGGTTGGGACCTTGCTTGCTTCCCATTTTTGGGCTAACAAAACACGGGCCGCTGGCTGCTATCATTTCTAACTCAGCACAGTGTTTATGATAGGCACATACAGATAGCATGCCCATAGACAGTAGCTCTGCATTCCTTTCCACTAAGAGAAAACAATTTTCTTTCCTACTTGACATACCTTGTTCCCTTTGTTGATCTTTTTGCTCCATAGACACAAGAGCGGAGAAATGCGCTTGATCATAGGCAAGGACCAGAGGTGAGCAATGACATCGGTTAGGCATGACTTCCAAAGGCAAGTAAATTCCACCAAATGGAATTGGTGCAAATGCTGTGAAGAGAAACCAAGATTTTGCAGACATGTTGTGAAACTAGGAATAGGCAGCCTCAGCACCCTCAATGTATTTTAATATTGATGTACTACTTCACTTGGGACGCGGGTGGCGCTGTGGGTTAAACCACAGAGCCTAGCACTTGCCGATCAGAAGGTCGGCGGTTCGAATCCCCACGACAGGGTGAGCTCCCGTTGCTCGGTTCCTGCTCCTGCCAACCTAGCAGTCTGAAAGCACGTCAAAGTGCAAGTAGATAAATAGGTACTGCTCTGGTGGGAAGGTAAACGGCATTTCCATGAGCTGCTCTGGTTCGCCAGAAGTGGCTTAGTCATTCTGGCCACATGACCTGGAAGCTGTACGCTGGCTCCCTTGGCCAGTAAAGCGAGATGAGCCCCAGAGTCGGCCACGACTGGACCTAATGGTCATGGGTCCCTTTACCTTTACCTTACTACTTCATTCATTTCCCATCACATCACAATCATGCAAAGTGGCCTATTGGGAATGCTGCTGTTTGATTATAACCACAAGAGAGCTTGCTTAGCAGCTGACAGGCCAAAATGAATTGCTGCTGGACTGTGCTCATCTTGGAGGGTTGCAAATTGTGCAGGCCTTCCCTAAACCAGGATCATCTGTATATAGTTGCTCTCTTTACTGTATTCATAAGACACACAAAGTATAGTGAACAATATCTGATATCAAAATATTTTCAGCAATTTTAAAAATTATTATTGGCTACAAATGTGCACACTGAATCTTACATTCTTTTGGCTTATTCAGTTTATCACACAGAGTTTCCACGATTACTCCAAAGAGGATGCACTTAGAACTTATTTAGCATCTCTCATTCAGCCCAAGGCACAAATACACTTTGTGGTGAAATGTGTAAATTTCTACGCATCATAAATGACTGATTCTTAGATAAGAATTTTCTAATATCCAGAAGAGAAGGAGAAATTCATTGTTCAGGTTTTTGCAAAACAAGTGACATAAGCAGCTTGCACCTTTCCTGCTTATGACTGCTAACCAGTCATAATCTCAATGAGACAAAATTTCTTAATGAGACAAAAGGTGGAATGAAGTACTACAGTTGCCACCTCTCACTCCCCTTTCCCTAACCGTTGATCAGGGAGAGGGCTGAAAGGGGAATACTGAGGCATGGCTGCCTATAGCTCCTTTGAGGACTGGCAGCCATTACAGGCGTTGAAATGGTTCTTTTCATTAGGAGATAAAAGTAATAACCACCAGCAGTGGAATTCTACCACCACTACTAAAACTCCTGTTCACTTATATGAAGCCTTTAAATTGTGCTTTTTGCCATTCTAGACAAATATTTCATTTCTAAAAGAGTAGATATCACACCTACCAGGTACCATAGTTTAACACAGTTTCCACTGAAATGATTTTGTTTACTTAATATCCCTTAATATCCAGTAGCTGCTAATATGCTACTGAGCCTGATTTAAGGCTTTTGTAGATATATAAAACAACTTAGGACCAGGATACTTGAAGGCACTCCTCTCCCTTACCAACTGGCCTGGCCACTGAGGTCAACTAAGGGGGCTATCTTGGTTGTGGCCTATTCAGACATGGCTCTCTCTCTCTCTCTCTGTGTGTGTGTGTGTGTAATATGAACTGAGTCCGGCACCCGCCATTTAGATGCTTGCTGAAGACAAGCATCTTTTCTCCAGGGCTTCTCTGGCTTTAAGCGCCAAATGGTTTTAATTTACCCCAGGTTGGATTTTTTACTGTTTCTACATATGTATGTTTATTGTTGTATTTTTAATATTAACTCTATACACCAACCTAAGGTTTTATTAAAGGTGGTATTAAAACATTTTAAATAAATAATTTAAGCCAGCAAAATGACTCACCTTCTCCTCCCGAGTCTCGTAGCATTGTGTCTGCCACAACAACAATCGGTCGCCTTAATATATGTGCCAGGACAAAAACATGGAACTCCTCTAGGCTCTCATACACAGGATCTTCAGAGTTGTCAACTCTAGAAAACCAAGTGCAGTGGCACACAAGTCAGAACTAAAGAGGTTTTCACCCCTTTCCTTATAGTTACTTGTTCTCATGCAAAACTGGTTATATGCATTTCCAGCTCAACTCAAATATAATGAAAAACACAGAAGCCATTTTTATTCCTAACAGCTAATGTAAATAAAAATAAATGCTTAGTTTCCAGAAGACACTCAGGTTTGCAGAGAAATATACAAAATTTAATATCGTTTCCCTTTTTTAACCAAACGAAGACTTTTATATAGTCACCATAAAAACACAAAAAGGCGGCAGGAAAGGGGAGAGAAATAGAGATAAATAAATGAATAAAAAGAATAAAGAGGTTACAAGAGAAAGATAGAAAAATAAGATTCAGAAAGTTAAGAACTTCTGATTCTTTATCTGTCCGCTATATAACAATATTCACTTTGTCCAATCCAATATAACGCCCCACAAAGCCACTTTCTATAAACAGACATTATCTTCAATCCTAAAATCCGATGTCATTATTTCTTTTTCTTTTTCACACAAAAGGGTTCCAATCTTTAACCAAGACCACACACACCCCCGCCACCCCAATGTTGAGGAGCCTCATTGGGCCTCTCTGCAGTGGCAACGGACCTCGGCGCCTCCTCCCAACATGCATGATGTTGCAGATGTGACATCACATGCATGCAATGAGCTCCCTCAATGGTGGGCAGAACTTAGCACCTCTGGTTCCAGGAGTCAGCTTGGGGAAAGGAAACGTGTAAATGGACATGCATGATGGATGTTGGGAGTCATATTGAGGTGGGAAGCCAGTAAGAGTTCATCTAAATATCTTCTGGAAGAAGCAAAAGTTAGGAGTGGACTTGGGGATGATGTGGCATGTGAAAGCTGTGTGTCCCTGGAGGGAGGCGGCGGCATGGGCTGTGTTTGGTAGTAACATCCCAGTGTTAGGATGGCTGGTGAGTCCAAGAAGTTGGAGAAATATCAGATATTGTACAGAGAAGGGGAGGCATTTGGGGATGAAACTTCCTCGAGCTTGTGTTTTCCAGAACTTTTTCTTTTTTTCATTCAAACCCAACATGTTTTGGTTAGGTTTTATTTGCCGTGTTTAATGTACTTATAATGTATGATATGCTTTTAATTTGAAATATATTAGCCGGTTAGTTTATGATGGTTCAAGTAGTGCATTTCAAAACATTATCTACCTCAGACTCTCAGTGATGGTTAAAATCTAAACAATTTTTGTAGTGGTGCCTGTAATATGTGTTAGTTGTTTGCTAGAATCTAATATGAAGGAAAGGGGGTTTACGGAGAATCCAGAAATCTTCTGCAGAGTAGAAGGAAAGAAGAACCTTTTGCTGCAGTCCCACTTTCAGCCACTTTCTGAAGATGGGAGACGGGATCACGTAAGAATATTAGGGGGGCAGGCAGGGGAAGCATGGCTTTGTTTTTTGCAGTCTCAGATGAGGACTAGACCATATGAAAATAAACATTTTAGCCGGAATTCAGTCATTTCAGCTTTGTAATTTTGTGTCCATAGCCTACTTTTCAGGTGCCATGTGGCACCCAGCTTGTCATGTTGAGTTCTGGCACCTCTATTTAAAACAAAAACAGAAAAGCAGCACTGCATGTGTGCCCCCCTTCTCCATTGCTGCACTCTGTGTATATTGCAATCTAGTTAAAGGTAAAGGTAAAGGTACCCCTGCCCATACGGGCCAGTCTTGACAGACTCTAGGGTTGTGCGCCCATCTCACTCAAGAGGCCGGGGGCCAGCGCTGTCCGGAAACACTTCCGGGTCACGTGGCCAGCATGACATCGCTGCTCTGGCGAGCCAGAGCCGCACACGGAAACGCCATTTACCTTCCCGCTAGTAAGCGGTCCCTATTTATCTACTTGCACCCGAGGGTGCTTTCGAACTGCTAGGTTGGCAGGCGCTGGGACCAAACAGTGGGAGCGCACCCCGCCGCGGGGATTCGAACCGCCAACCTTTCGATCGGCAAGCCCTAGGCGCTGAGGCTTTTACCCACAGAGCCGCAATCTAGTTATCTACATCCAAATATATAACCTAGTCTGAAAAGTTGCTCTCAGGTTAAACTGAGTGGTTAGGACTGTGGCCCACCTGCTGCCAAAGCAACAGTTCCATGTGGAGCAGACTTCATGCCGCAGCCATAACATTTCATGTGGTTCCTGCTTTGCATCAGTCTTTGTTTTTGCAACAAACATTTTTTCAAAGTCAAGTTATATGTCAAATTCCCTTTGAAACAAGAATAGCACCTTAAGAATTTCAGCTTTCATATCTCTTAAAGGTAAAGGTAAAGGGACCCCTGACCATTAGGTCCAGTCGTGGCCGACTCCGGGGTTGTGGCACTCATCTCGCTTTATTGGCCGAGGGAGCCGGCGTACAGCAGGACTAAGCTGCTTCTGGCGAACCAGAGAAGCATGGAAATGCAGTTTACCTTCCCACCAGAGCGGTACCTATTTATCTACTTGCACTTTGACGTGCTTTCGAACTGCTAGGTTGGCAGGAGCAGGGACCGAGCAACTGGAGCTCACCCCGTTGCAGGGATTCGAACCGCCGACCTTCTGATCGGCAAGCCCTAGGCTCTGTGGTTTAACCCACAGTGCCACCTACGTCCCTCATATCTTTTAGGATGTGCTTAGTCACGAAGCCTTACCACACACTTACTGCTGACACTCTCAAGTCACACCAAGAACGGCATTTCTGTGTTAAGAGGCAGGGCTGGTTCACACGGGGCTGTACGTCTCTTGGTTATTCATCACTTGCTAGCTGACAACTGAATGTGTGAACTCACTCTGCTGAGAAACATTATGTTTGAGGTGATGTGAAAGTTCTAGCTGTAGTGTTTGATCAGTGATGGTTCAGTCAGACACCACCACCCAACAAGGGAACATAGATGCAGTATTTATGCAGGATTTCTGACTGCCAGATACTGTGGGAAACAACAGGGGGTTATCACCACACCTTCTCCGGCATCTAACTGGTTAGCAATGAAATGACTGGATTAGATGCCTTATGCTACCTGTAAATAAACCTTGCTAGTGGCACTATGGGAACTTCCCACCAGGAAACTTTGCTGACAGTTTTGTGTCATTGTATATTTCCTGATTTAATTCTTCAGAACTCTGAAAGTTAACAATGTTTGTATTTTTCTTTTCAAGAGAGAACATGTTTGCTTGCAAAATAATAAATAAATAAATAACCTAAGATGCAACCAGCAGCAGCCCAGTCTAGCTGAGAACCCATTATTTCCTCTTTTTAAAACAGTTTGCTTTGAAGCTGACACAACTTTGAATGCTTCAAGTTTGTTCTGGCACCAAAGAAAACTGGCTCATCTATAATTCAAAGGGCATCATGCAAATTGGCCTTGGCAACAGCACAGTGAGATAACTGGGAGGTTCTGGGCTCAGAAGGGTTCTTGGAATGTTCTCTTCCTAAAAAGAGACAAGGACTGAGAACTCCCATTTCTATCCCCACGCCACAGATTTTCACCTTGGATCCCGGCAAGGAAGGGGCTGCAGAATCAATTCCATATGTAGGGGCCATTCCCCCCGCCCAAGCAACACACACATGGACAGCTTTAGGGGTAGCTAATAGAGAAAAGCCCAACCCAGTGTAGACTAATTTCGTTTCCATTGTTGAGCAAGTTTATGAAAAAAATGTGTGAGGAGCCCTGCAATTCAGATCAAAACCTTGATCTGCAAATAGAATTAGTGCACTTACACTGTTGGAAAGCAGGTACCCTTATGTCCCCCCCCCCCACTGGGCAAACAGCAGCTTTGGGTGGCAATTTTGAGAAATATGCTGCAGAGGACAATGGAAGAAGAACCCGTGGCCCATGCCACAGCACCAATGCTGTCCCACAGTAGCCCTGATCTTACAGAAAAGGTAAGAGATCCTGTTCATTGATTTCTCAAATCATACCTACTTTTGCCCTTTTATTAGCCAAGCAAGGCAGAGGCAGAGGTGAAAGGGAGAGGTCAAGCACTGACACATGAGCAGCAAGTGAGATTTTAGAGGAGAATCATAGGCGGTGGGTGTGCACGTTAGTTGTGGCTGGTATGATACTGAAAAGGCTTTTCTGAAGGAACAGTCAGATTTAAAAGAGAAAACCTGTTATACTTACCATGAACGGTATTTCTGGATCCTATCAAAGCTACTGCCAGATTGGGATTTAGGTTTGGCGAAGCCCAACAGTCAACAGGCAACAAAGCAAGATTGCAAAAAATAAAATAAAGAATTCAAACAGGAAGCTGTCGTCTTAGCTTCTTCCCTTTTCAGTTCTTAAGCAACAAGCCAGAAAGTGAGGTGACTAGTATAGCATGGAGATGGATTTCAACAGAAAGGATGCTTTAAAAATTCACTGAGACTCTCTGGTAGGAAAGGTAGAGAAGTATAATGCAGAAACTATTAGAAAAAGTAGACAAGTGATGAGGCGCATCAGAATAAACAGCAGCTGACAGCTCAGGTGGACTCTGGTGGCAGCTGTTAAAGCATCCAGAAGTACATTCCTCTTGTGGGGATCTGATGAGACTGGAAACAGTAAGAATTGTGTGGAGTTCAGGTTAATTCCAGGTGGAGACCACTGCAGAAAATGTCCAGCAACCATAGGGCTGCCATGGTCTGCTGCCAAATGTGGGAGGATCGTGCCCACATTGCTGAGAGAGGGTTTATTCTGTTGGGCATTACAGGAGCAAGACTGTTGATTTTCTTCGAGTCCTCCACACTGCCTGTTTTAGTGGGCTGGGAGGACCAAAACCCCCCAACTCTGGTGGACCTTGAGTCTTGACAGGAGTACTTTGGCTTGTAGGAATGGAAATGATGTTGTGAGAAAGACTTGTCACCAGGGCTAGGGGATGTTAGCTTTACAACATCACGATGGATCACCAGCCCAACATCACAGTGCTGAAAGCGAGGAACAAGCTGCCTCGGCTCCGGCCCTGCGAGGCATTGGGGTGAAACTGCCTCAGCTCAAACCTGATCTGCCTCTGAGATGCTCTGCATAGAACTCCCTTGGCGAGTGGGCAGGAGAGGTAGCAAACTGGGAAGATCTGCCATAGCTGTAAGTGGTGGGTGCTGCCATTTAACTGAGCTGGGGAGGGCTGCAGCCAAATCTTGAGTGGAAGCAGAGCTAGCTGTAAAAATGTCTATTGCCTTTACACACTGTAATTTTGCTGCTGCTGGTGGGAGAGTGTGGATTTCGTCTGCGCCTTTCCATTTAAATGCAGGCAAAGAAGCTGTTTTGTTTACTGATCGTTAGCAGAAAAACTTGGGTAACTGACTGATGAGTAGTGGTTTGAAAAACCTTAGCTGTACTGAGCAAATGGCTGGGGCTGGAGCTGGGCGGGGAGAAGGGGATACAGAATCTACTATGACCACTGTCAGCAAAGCAAAGGACAAGACAGAGACTCAAGAGGTTGCAGATAAAGAAACCAACAACTGAACAGGCCTCAAAAAATGACCAGGAAAACATCCGAGTGGGAGAAGGAGTGCTGATGAGGCTAAACACACAGAGAAGTTCAGCAAAAGGCAGAAGAAGCAAGGAAATAACCAGACTGAAAAGAGAACACCAGTATGTGATGCAAATTTTAAAAACTGAAGAAGCAGAGAGGAGCTTAGATGACAGCTTCCTGTTTTAATTCATTGTTGTTGTTGTTATTCAAGCCTGCAATGTTGCCTATTGACCACTGGGTGGTGCCAAACCAAAATCCCAATCTGGCCACAGACTTTACCTGGTCTCTAGAAAGAAAGGAGCTGGCTTGACAGACGGAAAGGGACATTGTTCTAGGATGCTTCCCCATCTTGCCTCACCATAAGTAAACAGAGAGATAGCACATGCTTTCCTATGTGGTCATTGAGTTTAACAAAGTTTATTTGTCCCTGCTTTAAGCAAAACCAGAGTGTTGCCACTGGGAGAGAAGAGGTTTAAAGTAAATTATGCACGTGGTTACCATCTTCCAGGGACAGCATATTTGTAACTTAAAGTTCAATTCTGTCACAGAAAAAGCTCCAGTGAAAAAAATTACATCCAAATGCAAATTTGAGAATTTTGCACAAAGTAGGAAATATTCTAATTTGCTGATCAATGATATTTCAAACAAAATCCTTACTTGAAGTGCTGCTCAGCTCTCTCTAGGTTTTCAGTAGAAATATGTGAAATGGCAGAGCTCGTAATTTGTTGACACTCCGTCAGTGTTAAGCCTTGGAAATTTGAGGACTTCCCCTGGAATCACATGAACTGGGCAGCTCCTTAGGTCTTGAGTTTCAATTCTACCAGAAGGTCTTAGAGCCTCCTCTGAATAAAGCTTCTTTTATAAAGCTACTCCTTATTACTGGTGCCTGCTGTGGGACCCAGAAACATTACAATGGTTTCCAGTTGGGTTGCCACTGTCAAGTCCTCATCAGCTGTTAACTCTGGGGAGAAATCTCAACCCTATTATAATCTCAGGCTCCCTTGCACCTTCCTCCAGCCCAGAGCCCACCACATGAATTGGCTGCACCAAATTTTATTTGACCTTGGGCTCTCCTTGGGTGCCCTGTAATCCTTTCAATCTAGGGATACACCCCAGGGTCAGAACGTTCCTAAACTCAAATGAACAAGGTACAGAACAGTTCACTATTTCCATTCTCCACACCATATGGAAGAAGCATAAGAGCAGGGGTCCCCAAACTAAGGCCTGTGGGCCGGATAAGGCCTGAGGGACTCGTTTATCTGGCTGGCGGCGACCCCCACCGCCCGCTCTTACTGGCGCTGCGCTGTGCAGCTGCCCACTTCCGGGTCAGAGGAGCACCAGAAATAGCTTGTGTGCATGTGTAATTTGCGCATGTGCAAGAGCTACTTCTGGTGCACACCCGGGTCAGAGGAGGCCCATGCACATGCTATTTCCGGTGCTCCTCCGACCCAGAAGTGCGCTGGAAATAGCGTGTGCGCACACGTATGGGCACGCACTCCCCTGCCCTCTGACCCGCCGCGCGATCGGTGCTGGAGACACTGGCCTGAGGCGCAGTAAGTTTGCTGACCCCTGCATAAGGAGGTGGATAAGTAAGTCCATGAGACTCTCACCAGTTGAGGTTTATTCCGAGAGAATAATGTGTGGTCAGCACTCCCCCCCCCCAATTGCTCTAAGCCACTGGGCTGCTTTTAGAATGGTCTTTTAATTCCATGCTATATTTACTAAAGTCATTGTCTTTCACATTTGTGTAAGAGATACTCCCTGCAGATCAAGATCTAGAAAGCTCTGGCAGTGGGTGGGTGGTGGGGGGAGCCAACATCCCACCCTGTTGACTGGCAGCTCCACGTAAGGAGGATTGATTTGCACATTGAAAACTGTGGTATTGGACATCTAAAATATTTATTAGTTGGATGGGTACTTTTGTTTTGATTTCCAGAGAAGCAAAGCTGTCAAAAGTGACGTCTTCAAGGACTGAGCTCTTTTATTTTGGCAAATACATCTCAGCACATCTCTAATTGGAGTACACTGAGCTGTGCAAAAACATGAGGCATAAACCGCCTGAGAAGGACAGAATGAGGTTGCAAGAACTACTAATAAGGACCTGAATACAAAAGTAGTGCAGATTAAGACACTTTAAAAAAAAAGAAATTTAAGTAAATGCAAAAACAGCACAGTATTATTATTTTTTAACACACACAACCCCACAGAGAGAGAACTAAAATTATTTACATCTGTGGTCACCAACACTGTGGTCATGGGCACCATGCCCTTCACTGACACCCCTGCAGGGCCTTCAGACTCTGAGTTTTCATAATGTTTAAAAAATATGTCTCTAGGCCTCAAAGAAAGAAAGTTATGAAGCATAATTTAGAGGTACCCTTCTTAGAATTTTATGTGAAATGAGCCAGCTGAGCTGCTTCTTTCTGTCAGTATTGGTTAAAATGAGTGATGCCACACCTGTCACTGATGAGTGACTTTTTTGGACACCAGGAAATAGGAATCCCTGGTGTCTTAAACAGCTGCTCTTTCCACCTTCTCTTTAGTGTGCTTTTCCTGCTTCCATTGTATTTCCCAGTCTTCAAAATCTCGGTAGTTTCCCCTTCCTTTTCTCCTAGCAAATAGAATGCATCTTTCCTGTGGTGAGTTCATCTGAGATCAGGTTGTCCCTAAAAGTTATTTTCTGCAAATATTGCTACAAAGTAAGTACGGGTGGGTGTTAAAGAATCCCTCTTCCCCAAAATGGACAAATGAAAAAATCTTTGGGAAAAGGTTTGGGTATGTCTCTGTCTCTGCAGGGGCTAAAGACCCTCATTAGTAATTCACTGTCTCATCCCACAAAGAATATTCCAGAGTGCTTCAGCAGCCAGTGCCTCTTCCCAAGGAACTGTGGCAACTGGAGCTCTGCGAAGAGAACAGAAGCCTCCTACCAACTCTCAGCACTCTTCACAAACAACATGTTATGTACTGAGTTGAATAGGATCCAAACTGCAGCAGTCTGATTGGTCCTAGAACAATAGGATCCAAATTGCAGCAGTCTGATTGGTCCTAGAACAATAGGATTCAGAATGCAGCAGTCTGATTGGTCCTAGAACAATGCATCAGTATGATTAGTTGGCAGGAACCACCCAATCATGCTCCAGATAGAAGTGAATCCACAACCTGATTGGCTTACAGTAGAATTCCAGAATTAGCCAATCATGTGCAGCCCATTGTGTAAATAATGTATATAAAGCAGATACTTTGAGGGGACATTCATTCATTCCTCCTCACCACTATGAGCTGAATAAAGAGCATGAAATCACTTTGCGACTCTGAGTATATTTCACAACAGTTGCCACGATTATTTGGGGGTGTAGTGCAGGTGGGGACTATAGTACAGTGGTATGCATGTCTTCTCCTAAGTATATTTGTTTTAAATGGGACTAAATCCCTGGTAAGTGGGTATAGCATGGCAACCTATGCTTTGGGTTAGGGTTGGCATTAGGGGAAAACAGGATTCTATGACAGCTGTATGGCCGGCAGAAATTCAACAGGTGAAGCATTTTCCCATATGGAAATACAATGATGTGAATATTCACAGAATTCACCATTTAGCTGCCTATCAGCCACGTGGAGCATTTCTCAGGCAGTTTCTTAAGAGGCTTTTAAAAAACATGTGTGTTGGAATAGTGGAAGAAGCGCAGGAATTGCCTGCCACACATTTTTCTGCCTGTCAGCAGGCTTGTGGAACTTTTTAAAAAGGTGGGGACAGGCAAAGAAGCATGGAAATTCTCCATTTAGTGCTGTGTTTGTTTTGCTGCCTGTTGGGAGTTGGAGCAAGCAGCTGCTTGAAGAGGGCCTCTGTTGTACATTATGCAAGTTTAATTATGATATTTTCTTCATGCTATTCATAATTTTATGAATCCCTAAGTCATCTTGTTTCTTAACACTTCATCTTAGGCAAGGTGCTTCAACTCTTATCAGAAACGGCGACAATATTTAGGTGTATTCAGTTTACTGGACATTTATCAACTACAACACATCACTTCCACCAATAGAAACACATCCTGTTACTCCAGATACGTTTCTGGAAGCAGGATTTGATGATACAAAACTTTCCTTTCCTATCTATTATATCACAAATTATATTATGGTAGGTTAGTAAATCAGAAAAGGAACAGGGCGACCCCCCACTTACCCGCCTCCAGTGCCTCCATTTTTGCTGAAGTGAGTTCGTGGCTCACTCGAAGCCAGTTTCAGCAGTTCATTCCATTCCCGCTCCCACTCTTCTTCTGTGTAAACCAACCCTGACTAGGAGAGAGATGAGAAGGCAGTTCAAGAAACAAGGAGACAACTGTAACTTATACATTGTGCCTTGATTTGTATGTTTATTTCTTGAGTTAAGAGATCTCCGAACTCACGTATGCCCAAGTTCTCTGGAACCTGAGAGCACTATTGCTAAGGCTCATTTGCAGTATCCCTCCCCCCCCCCCAATATACATTAATTCAGCTGCTTTTAATGACCAAAGTAAGCCATCCCACTTTGAATTAAGTTATCATAGAAACAATCTTATTTGGTTTCTCTTACAAATATTCTTCTGGAAGGAGGGCGGAATAAAAAAGGTTAAATTGTGTGTGCATGTGTGGAAGCTGCTATCCTATGCTCCACTACGGGGAGTAAGTCCTATAGTGATACTGATATCCTAGGAAACATGCATAGAATTGTGTTGTCAGTGTCTCGGACTTCCAATGGTTGTCAAACCAGACTTTGCTGTGCAAAAATGCCTATTTGCACCAAGTGTTTAACAAAATGTTCCTCCCAAAATGTTTGTTTAAACAGCACAATGACATCATACAAAACAATTTAGAACAGAACAGAGAGGGAACATTTCTGACACTGAAAGTTGAGTGGTATAAATTAAGTGTCTCAATGTTAAGTAAAAGATGCAAGGTAATAGGCTGTCCTCCAAATCATTTCCCCCCTCCATGGATTATGAGGACTAACTGAAGATATCCAGTGGGTGGGGAAAGCACTCTGTCCATGCTCAAAGTCCTTCTTCTTCATCATTCTGTCACAAGCATCAGGCATGTGGCCTGGCACTAATGAGGGACTCTATGAGGAAGCCATAGTGAGTATGGCTTCAAAATTAAGATTGATAAATTCTTCATATTGTACAAACCTCTTTGTTCTGCTGTGTCTGCTGCCACCGCCATCTTCTCTTCAAGGCTTCCCTTTCAGCACCACTTCGCATCATTGTGTAAAGTGCTTTCCGTAATACAAGGTCCCGGTCATGAAACCCCCACATTCCTAAATGCAAAAAAGAGGTGACAGGAGCAAGCATGAAAACATTCAGGTGTAATCATTTGCATGGTTCTCCTAACTGGAGTTTAATTCCCTTTGATTATGTTTAAGCATTTCAAATAATAGGTGCAAACATTAAATAAGTTAATATAGGGCAATACTGAATTCAAAGCAAGTTTTAGGAAATGTTCTTTAGAAACAATGGAAGAGTTGAGTTGACTGATGCACAACTTTGCCGGAAGGAAACAAATGTTCTTGATTTTAGCCTCAGAAATTTGGAGTACTATTGGTGGGCCTTGAATGACTAATGATCACTGGGGGGCTCTTTTGACTGTTTCAGAAATAATGACCCAAAAACCTAAGGGCTGGCTGTCTTGCACAAGAGAGGGATGAATATCCCCTGGAATCCAAGTTCATTATAAAAGAACTTGAATTTGCTATATTTGAATCCTAAAAATACTACCAGCCATAGGCTTGCAAGCTTAAAAATCAGCAAATTATTTGTGTTTAATGCACTGAAATTATTTTAATTCAAATATAAATAATATTCTGATTGCTGCTTTACCAAAGAATGTCCTTCTTTAAGCCGGGGTCAATTTGTGTCTGACATTGTTGTGTGTCCTGGCCCTTCACCATGGCAGCTTGGGTTAAAGTCTTGAATGCTTGTCTCGGGGGGGCTGTGGGTACTCTCTGCAGGTCTCTTGCTCAGGGCTCCATGCTATGTGCCTTCCTCTTCCTCCTCTGTGCATGTTGTGTGCTCCAAAACAATGGATGGAAGGAGCATAAGGGGGACTGAACTGCCTGTAAGGTTGCCTCAGGCCTGGCGGTGGGGCAGTCTTTGAGGTACTGTGGGGTCATCCTACATGTTGTGATGCAGGGGTATGTGCTGGGAGCTCCCTCCGTGTTACCAGCAGTAGAAGTTTCCAGAGGCACTGGGGGCTGGGGGAGAGGACATGACAAACAGCATCTTCATTAAGAATGCAGTTGGTGTGACAAACATGTTTCTTCTGCAACTTGAAATCTACTTTCTTTTTTTATATTGACGCTTTTCCTTTTTTTCTGTTGTTAATGATCATAGGGCTACATTTTACACTAATAGCAAAACAAACAATGAGACAAAACAGATATGAAGTCCATTTGAATTATAAGTTGAATATAAGGTGGATACTGACAAGCAGAAACAGGTGCAGAAGAGTGTGAGCAAGATGATAGAGGGTCTGGAAACCATGCCTTAGGAGCAGCCTGGAGAAGAAAAGACTGAGAGGTGATGTGACAGCCATCTTCAAATATTTGAAGGGCTGACACATGGAAGACAGAGCAAGCTTGTTTTCTTCTGCTCCAGAGGATAGGACCCTAACTAATGGATTCAAATTACAGTGGCACCTCAGTTTAATAACATTCCTGTTTATGAATGATTTGGTTTATGCAAAACTGGAAATAGTGTCCTGGTGTCCACCTCGGTCTAAGAACGGAATCCGAATGGTGGAAGGTCACTGGCGGTTGGGAGGCCTCATTAGGGAAAGTGCACCTCGGTTTAAGAACTGTTTTGGTTTAAGAACGGACAAGAAATGTGATTCCTACTAAACATTTGGAAGAACTTACTGACTTTAGCACCTGTTTAAGAGTGGAACAGACTCCACTCTCCTTTGTTGGAGGTGTTTCAGTGAGGGTTGGATGGTCATCTGTCAGGGATTCTTTAGCTTTAATTCTAGTCCAAGAGGATGGACTAGATGACCACTGGTGTCCCTTCCAACTTTGAAATTCTATGATAAATATTTTAGAAGATTCAGGCCTCTGCCTGCAATTCTGTTCTTGACACAATCTTATTAGAATAAATGGAATATTTGTCCGCATCAGGTAACTACTTTATGAATATCAAATGCTGGCCCCACAGGTTAAAAAATTAATTTGCTACTGTACCTTCATCAGTGCCAGCAAAGTGGTGTAGCATTTCTCAGCCATAAAATTGTACTGACCAGTGACATATCCAATGTAACTCGTGTGTGTACGTGTGTGTAGAAGAACACCTTTTTATTTCAAAGTAGCCCAGTTCTATCTTGAAATTTAAAGAAAACTAATGTGTCCTTCTCTCACTGATCCTTACAACTGCTCTGTGAAACAGAAAACTGAAGCTGAGAGGTCCGGTGTTGCTTTCAGCAAGCCTATGGACCGCCAGAGATGAGTACTCAGATCTCACAGAACCCAGTCCAAATAGTCACTATAATCGTGGTATCATTTGCTAACATGGATAAGAGGAGATTCCCCCAACATTGTGTTTGTACACCGTGGGGTCCACGTCTTGTTCAAGTGAGGTTCTTTCAATCCTTCTGAAGGAGAAAGATTGAATCTAAGCATTGTAAGCAAGACAGAGAGTTGTCCTATTCTTTCAGAAGGCATCATTTACCAGAAGACCTACCTAGGGAAGCCGCATGCAAGAGGCAGTTGCCATCCCCTGTGGTTGCCAGTGGGAGAAGGCGTTTACAGCTTGTACACACTGTGGACCACCAGTTAAGACGACCTGAAAAATGAAAATTAATTTAAAATGTAAGGACACTGCCAACATTAAGCACTTTGGAGTCCTGTTGATATTAAAAACAAATAGCTTAATCTTTTCAACTGAAATCAATGGTTGTGGTCATAATAAACTGAAATTAGGCTAAAGCAACCTATAACATGAAAATGTGTGGCTATACTTAAACCCAGGGGAATTTCAGATCCTACTGGAAGTCTATTTTCCCTATATCCAAAAAAGCATATAAATTGTAGCTATATTAATAGGTTGGGTTATTAAAAACACTTGGTAATCGCCACATGTCTTCAACAAGCAGCAGCTGGCACACACTTCACATGCCTAACCATTCTTATGAAATCTAAATCAAGAGTGCACAAGGGAAGCATAATTTAAAGTGGGCTGGGCTGCCTTTGGGAGTGATAAAACTGGAAGTAACATATCCTCAACTCCTTTCTTGCAGGCATGGTGAAATAACAGACTATCACCTGCACCATGCAGAAGATTTTGACAATAATGTAGGTGTGGTAAGAAAAATCAAGGGTGCTGCATAAAGGAGACGTATACAATCCATATAAAATCTATACATTTCTTGATATGAGTTTTATAGTGAATAAGGTAATAGCTAAGAAAACAGATCCAAGGTGGGCTGCCTGGAGTCAATATAAAGCACAATTCTCTTGTGTTAAGAAATAGTTTTCCAAAGAGGTCATACCAGCAATGTCGATTCCTTCTTTGACTTACCAAAAATGGTTTCAAAGTAAATGGTGGTGCTTACATTATAGCAAATCTTCCCAATTTTAAAAGCATAAACATGACAACAGCTGGACATATAATGGGGCCCTTTATATGTCCAGCTGTCCTTTGTCAACAACAAATTGTCACTGTTTTTTGTGTTTAATATATGCTATAGTATATGGTAATTTATTGACCTAATAGGTATCTAAAGCCATTTGCACATAGCAAGATGTGTATTTTATCAAAGTAATTGTTGAAATGAAATACAATTGGAAATGTACTTCCAGCTTTTTCCCCTTTAATTTTTTTTTTTTTTTTTTGGGTTCCCAAGAGAGTGGGGCCCTAAGCTATAGCTTGTTTAGCTTATACATAAATCCGGCACTGATGACAACAAATACTCAACGAAGCTCTTTCTCCTTGGAATCTTGGGGATGTCCAGTGTACAACCTAATTATCTCTTGGCTCAGGCTGACTGGACAGAAACAGGAGTGGAGGCAGCTTACTACCCCTGAGAGTGAGTTTGGCCCTAGGGTTCAGAATAACATCTGAATTCAACAGGAAAAATGCTGACCTGGGTTTGGATTCAGGTTGAATCCTTTACACCCCCCACTTGCCCCAGATGACTCTTCAGAACAGTAGAGAGTGGCCTTGATGGTCCTACATATGCACAATAACATTCAGAGTTGTGTCGTTCATGCAAACTACATATCCCATTATGCCATGCAAAATACATAGGCAGAAACATCAAGAATCTCTGTGCAGGCTGTGGTTTACATGGCACATTGTTTCATATTCATAATGGGAGTTAAAATGCCATCAGTTCAGTAAGTTAGCACTTTACATATAAACCCTAAATTATGAAGGAGGTCATCTTCACAATTGTAGGTCATCTTCTAAGCAAAGACCAACATATACCATTGACATTATTCAAAGCTGACTGGAATCTATCCAGATAATAATGATGGGAATTGAGGAACTCATCTGCTGTGCAGGAATCCATCCTGTCTCCATCATCTTCATCTGTTGAAAGCTGCCCTGGCCTGGACTTTCAATAAACAGTCCCTATGTATTCAAGAATTGTTCCGGGGATGGAGAGTGCAGAGGTGTTGCCAATGCCTGCTGCTATGGCATGTTGAGACTTTGCTGAGACAGCAGAACAACATAGATATATATAGATTATATAAAAGCCTTTTAATCTATTATTCTGTCTAATTAAATTATTTAGATATTCTTCTACAGTGAGGTTGCAGGAGCATAAGAATTTTCTTACTCCAATAGTCACCACAGAAGCTCTAAAGCAGGCATTCCCAAAAGGTGGTATGTGGGCCAGCAGTGGTTCACAATCTTCATTCAGGTCATCCACTGCATGTCCACATAATATATTCACATCGATTTTTACATTGTATTTCTATTGTTTTTAATTCCTTAAATTGCATTGTATTGCAGCTTGAATTCTATAGATTGCAAATTGCATTACCCTAAAATGCAATGTAAGAAACAAAAGAAGCAATAGAAATACAATTAAAAACCATACAGCATCAAGCACAGCCCACTGCAATGGCTACAACAGGCAGAAAAATCCTTAAGCGGTCTGTCAAGACCACTGGCAATTTTCAATTGGTTGGGAGGGGTGCTTTGGGGACAAATAGGGTGTGAAGGCAATGGCCACCCACTGGAGTGGCCCATCCAGTACTCCAAGGTACGCTGTTCCACTGAAAATGAAGTTTCTATTCACAGTTATCATGGCTAACAACAACTGAACAATATATGTATCATTAGTCATTCTGAATTGAGGCAATTTGTGATGGCCCTGACTGAACTAGCCAATCTGCATGCTACTGCAGTTATTTCAGAGATTTCTTATTTCTGCTGTCATATAAAACACATTTGTTTAATCTTTTTTAAGCCATCTGAATTGTTGGGTTACAACACATACAATATTATTAAGAAATTCTATATGTAGCCACACAGCACTCAAAATCAGCTTACAAATAATTCCCAAGATGCCACGCAACCTAAATGCAGCATATATAGTTGGCACGCATCAACTGCCATTACACAGACTGTGGTTTGCAAGGCAGACTTTGTGTTGTGTTCCTGAGTGACATCTTAATATTCTGACAGGGGAGGGAAGGGGGAAATCAAGCAACACTGATCCTTTCCTGCCAATCCACAGAATGTTAAAGGTAAAGATACCCCTGACCGTTAGGTCCAGTCGCAGACTACTCTGTGGTTGCAACACTCATCTTGCTCTATAGGCTGAGGGAGCCGGCATTTGTCCACAGACAGGTTCTGGGTCATGTGGCCAGCATGACTAAGCCGCTTCTGGAGAACCAGAGCAGTGGACAGAAATGCCATTTACCTTCCCGCTGGAACTGCTTCAAACTGCTAGGTGGGCAGGAGCTGGGACCAAACAACAGGAGCTCACCCCATCACCAGGATTCGAACCGCCGACCTTCTGACCGGCAAGCCCTAGGCTCAGTGGTTTAGACCACAGTGCCACTCGCCACAGAACGTTAGGAATGTGCTAATCATTGTGTGAAGAAACACCTCCCCTTGTCTGTCCTAACTGTCAATCTGATTCACTGGGCAACTTTTAAATTATGAGAGAGGGGGCCAGGAAGAGAAAGAAACTCTATCTCCCCACTGTCTTCATACATTCACATCTCACATTCCTTGTCTGTATTACTCTCTTGTCAAAATAAAAAAAAATCAATCTCTATACCCTTTACATGTAGCAAAGGTGATCTAGCCCATTCACATTTTAGTTGTCTTTGTTTTCTACTTTCACCAACTCTACAGTATTGCATATGTATCTAAGATGTAAGCATTCAGCTCCAACAATAATATGGGCTTAAAAGAGTGGTACACCAACAAGAAGGTCAAACAAGCCAGACTCTCTTGTCTTAAGTGTTTACTCACCAGCTTGTTCCAGAGCGGCCATGGTTGCTTGCTCAATCAAGTCCCGCTCAATGAAGCTTCTAAAGTCTTCACTGTAAACACTGAGGTCAGGGAGCTGGAATGTGTAGATGGGCATCTCCAAAGGGAAATGTTCATTGTTGCATTCACTGGCCACATGGGACCGCGCAAGGGAGACTATGGCTGAGCTGGCATGAGAAATTCCTCTAGACAGCCTCTTTTCTGTGCAGGAACAAAAGAAAGGGGGGGGGGGATGAGACAACCAAAGCAATTCTAAATGTTTTTACTCAGAAGTAAATGAGCTTGATGGGGCTTACTCCCTAGCAAGTGCCTTTAAGATTGTACTCCCAAAGTACTTTTACCCTGAGGGAGACAATGATCTCTTCTCTCATCTGTGCTACATTCTTGCTCTCAAGGCAAGATGAAATAGAACCCCGTGACCTTTGATTGTAGGTTTATTAAAAGGACTGTTTTATTAAAAGGACTATACAATGTTAGAGTGTACAATGTATACTCTAACATGTAGGCATGTATACAATGCCTACAACAAAAATAAAACAGCATAAAATACAGCTAAAACTTCATAGTGACCAGTAAGATATCACAAAATACATCATCAACAGCTATAGGTTTGTGTGAAATGGAAAGAAACTGGAATATCGGTGAATGCCTTATTTCAAGGGGTAGAGCATTCTACAATGCAGGTTTAAAGACCATGCTCTTGGTGGCCACAATACAAATTTCAAAGGCTTGCAACAACACTAAGAAGACCTCCTCAGATTACATCGGCAACCAAGCAGGTCTGAACAGGAGAGTGCAGTCTCTCCTGTAACCTGGTCCCAAGTTTATGATGAATCATCACTTTCTTTATGTTCCCTGAGAGTATATTTCATCTGTCACAGCTCCAGTCTGGAATAAATTGCAGTGGAAAATCAGTAGACAAGTACTGTAGTCCCCCACCTCCCAGTAAGCCAAACTGGAAATCCTGAGAAGCTGCTCCCTTAATCCCTATCTTGAAATGTCACTAGTTAGTTAGGATCCTGTTTTTATATAAGATAGTGAAAGAAGTCTGCTTCTGCAAAATCTGGCTTCAGAATTATCATGATTTTCTGGAAGAAATAGCTGATCATGAAATATATTAAATAATTATTCAGTAATTCACTTTCAACTTTCCTAACAGATCAAATAAAATTCATCACAAAGTCACTCTCTGGCACCCCAGCACAACATCAAATAGACCAAAGCTGGCTTTAATCTGCAAATAGTTGAGTAGAAGTAACAATCGTGCTCAAATTTGAAGGCAGGTTCTGTTTTTTTGCCTGATGCTGTGGACTCGGATGACATTGGCACATACATGACTATCAGAAAATACTGTACATCGCATCTTATCCACAGCAAGTGTTGTGTGACCTTTTCTAGTGAAAAGCTCTGAGCCTGCTCAACTGATTTTTATTCACAAGGATCTGAAAGCCCATGGCATAAACACCGTCTAGTGCCATTTTTTTTAGTGCAAAGTTGCCTGTCGGTCTAGGAATTCTCAGTTGCCTCTGACTCCATAGCTGCACCCCCTCCAGCTGTTGTCGGGCTCCATCTCCCAATATGAGCAGAGCCAGGAATATAGGATGATGGGAGTCAGAGTCCAACATCTGGAAAGTCAAAGGTCCCCCATCCCTGCTCTAAAGCTCCCATGTTCACTCAGACCTTGCCTGCTGTTTGAGAATCCTAGCAGTGTACAGTGGTACCTCGGGTTACAGACGCTTCAGGTTACACACTCCGCTAACCCAGAAATAGTGCTTCAGGTTAAGAACTTTGCTTAGGATGAGAACAGAAATCGTGCTCTGGCGGCGCGGCAGCGGAGGGAGGCCCCATTAGCTAAAGTGGTGCTTCGGGTTAAGAACAGTTTCAGGTTAAGAATGGACCTCTGGAACGAATTAAGTACTTAACCCGTGGTACCACTGTATATTAAGGTAGTTAATTAACCCTTTGCTATGGTGGGCTTCTCACTGTGACACTTGGTTTCCACTTCTAAATTTTTTATCTTTACAAAAGCATGTGAATTCTTCACTTCAGCTTCTAAAGAATCCCTCTTTCTTTTCTTCCCCAATTAAAAATTTTTGGCTTTGAGTAGATTTTACACATACCAGCCGAGTTGAATTTCACTATTTTTTATAAAATACCCTGAACACCAACAGGTATTTAATAATATAACTATATAAATAATTATTACTAGTACTATTGTTAAAGACCACTACTGCTGCTTTTTTGTTGATAGAAAAAAAGTCAGGATTCTACTTATATAAGCCAATTAGGCTCATATAAATAAAAGTTGTTCCTATTAATACCCCAGTAAATGGCATCAGAAGCTAGTAAATGTCTTTCGTAATCGCTAGCTTACATAATAGTTTGTTCTGAGTTTTTATGCCCACCCTCTCTTTGGCAGAAATCTGAAACTCTTTGGTAATGGAGAAAAAGAGAGTCCTAACTTACAACATGTGTCCAACAACATGAAAACCTAACATCCATAGGTTTGACAAACTTGTATGTTGCAAACGCTGAATCTATGAAGGTATATCAAGGGCAGGATAGTTTTGGAGTGGGCCTGCCTATTTTATTTTTTGGCATCTCAGTAGTAAACCTTTTACCTGTGTTAGGTAACAGAAAACCTACAACAGCAGCTAGCCAATCCAAGTCTGAGCTAGAAGCCCTTTACCTTGAGCAATGTCATCCTGTCTTTGAAGTGATGGTCGTTCACTCTTGTTCACCTGTTGGGAAGGATCCGTTTCCTGCTGCGGCTTAGGATACTTCCCTTCATTGAACGCTTGTGGCAGATTAGCTGTATGAACCTGCCTAAGCTGCTCATAGTCACTCAGGGCGGCAGTCAAATCCCAATTTTTGCCTAAGAATGAGACATCATAAGAGCATTGTTAACAACTTCAACATGCATGGAAGAGTGACTGGTGTCTGCAAGTATCAAAGCAGTGGCAACTGTTCTGTATTAATTAATCTGGAGTAAAAAGGTGCCATGTTCTGCCTGCACACCAAAGACAGTGTCTGCTTGTGGAGCTTCATCTTTTATCATCCTACTGAAAACCTCTCTTTTGAATTGGAGTAACAAGTGAATATGAGAGCCCTGCCTTTAAAGATGTCATCTCCAGAAAATCTAAATTTAGTGAGACCAGAATTAACACAGCTGTTACCAGTGCTGTTTTTCTTGAAAAAGAGGGGTTGGAACTCACAATGAGCACCTCCCTTGTTCTCTCATAATGGCAATGGAGACCACCTAAGAGGTGCAGGAACTGAGCTTTGGTGACACCAGTAACAGGTTATTTAAAGAAAGAAGAGTATGAGAGAAATCCAAGGACTTTATCTCTCCTAAATGTTTTAAAATGATACATTTGGGAAGGAGCGGTAGGGGAGAGAGAGAAGGAAAGCTGACGAAATATAGCATCTCTACCATTACCAGCTTTGTGGTTCTGGATTTGGCTGCATCTTCTCAGGCTTTGGAGAATTCTTGTCAGAAGTCTAAGCTTTTTATAAGACTTCTCTAAAAAATACTTAGAAGACTCAGTACATTCCAAATTATGATGAGCATGTTTTGCACACCATTAAGCATATTTCAGCTTTTCGGGTAGCTATGATTTTTCAAGTTATTTCTGGTTACTTCTGTAGCCATGAAAATAATGTTATGTTTTAATAATAATAGTGTTTTAATATGTCAAAGAGCAAAGTGCCATGCTTATGTTGTACGCCCATGGTTTTCAAACATTTTACCTTCCGAGAACCCCTTGCCCATCATCTTGTCAAGATCACTCCCTGGTGTCTTATAAGAGGATTCTAGGGCAATTTCTAAGGTGAACACATAATTTGCAACAGCCCCAGATGAGTATGATGGGCCTTGCTATTGCTCTGGTTAAGCTGATAATGTGACCCAGAAAAGACTCAACACTTTTCTATAGTTGCACACCACAGGAGGGAAATGGTAGCAATGGGTGATATGTTTTTTTCTGAGAAGGTTGCCCATCATTCACCTAGAAGTCCTAGAACACATTTTGATAAGAATCTCTGCTACATAGTGAATGCCCTAAGGAGAAAATATTTACAAGAGGTACAATGAGTAATATTTACAATAAATACTTAGTGCAGTACTAGCAAATTATCTGTCAGTTAAATTAATTGTTGGACATAAAAGGTAAAGAGACCCCTGACCGTTAGCTCCAGTCGTGAACGACTCTGGGGTTGCAGCGCTCATCTTGCTTTACTGGCCAAGGGAGCCTGCGTACAGCTTCTGGGTCATGTGGCCAGCATGACCAGCAAACCAGAGCAGCGCATGGAAATGACGTCTACCTTCCCACCAGAGCGGAACCTATTTATCTACTTGCACTGCGTGCTTTCAAACTGCTAGGCTGGCAGGAGATGGGACCCATCATGGGGATTCGCGGATGGCGCTGTGGTCTAACTGTTGGCCAGACTTAGTTGCAAATAAGCACAAAGAAGATAACTGAAGCTGCAGCAGGGGATGTGTTTAAAAAAGATGGTGGTTATTAATACATGCAATAAGGAAAGAGCAACCAAAACTTCATTAAATTCTCTTTATCGTTGCAGATCATTTCTTTAAAAACAAATAAATGCTATCTTAATATCTACCTTGACAAACTGGTTCAAAGAACAACAATGGACTTTCATGGAAACTAATTTGGAGGGCCCTTCAAACAACATTCCAGCAGACAACAGGATGCTCCTTTTATTAGGTGGAGTTTGCTATTTTGCAGAGGATGTGCAGTTCTCAGTATTGTACAAGACTGCCTCACTTCAATGGGATCTGTACTAAATATGGTTTCACTGGATGTATATTTTGTACATATAATTTTTAACACTACGTGGCCGGGTTGTTAACTTGAACAATCACCCATGAGTATTGTGGCAGTTTCTGATGAGCCATGATCATTAACGCCTTGCACATTCATGTTCTTTTGTGCTGCAAAATAATCTAATTTTGGATTTCTGTGACATAGCTAAAAACAAGCATAGCAGCTAAAAACAAGCATAGACATAAATTCCCTGAAGGAAACTGTTTATATCTGATCGCAAAGGTGGGGGAAACCCTCTTTGTCTCCATGGCAGCATTTTAGAAGATGAAAAACTCACCATCACACTTTTTCTCCTGGAATAAGGAAGAAGAATTCTCAGACTAACTATAATGAAGGAGGGGGACCTTTTTATTCCTAGCAGTCAGAACTCTCTGTGTGGCATTGGGGGTTATGACTTAACCACTCCCATATTTGTGATTCTGTTATCATGGAGGTAGAAGACAGAAAACATTTGACGTTTTTCATGCTCATTTTTATACATCTATTAGTGTGTTACCCCACTTCCTACCACATTTCCTGTTGAAACATTCAAGAGTTTGTTTTTGCTGTGTATCAGCAGTCACATAGAAATATCAGAAGCCAACCACAGGTAGGAGTGCCTTTAAGGCTGCACACCGCTAAAGCAAGTTTATATCTCTGCAAAGCATTTCTAGAGTACAGATTGTTAGGGAATGGCACTACAAAACTGCTTAACAGAAAATGTGTGACTTTTCAAAAGGTTCTTTAAAAATCATCAATTCTTTTAATAATGAGAATGGAACTTTTCAAGAATGCAAGGGGGAATGCAAGGAAAAAAATATTCTTTAAAGGGAGCGCTGAGCAGAGCCTGTATGCATCCCAGGCTCTGCTCAGCGCTCCCTCTCACGAGCCGCATGGAGCATGTGTGTGGCACTTGCAGGCTTTTCCCCGAGGCGGGAGAACGGCAGCCCCAAGGGAAAAGCCCCCAAGAGCCGCTCTGCGCGGCTCTTTAAAGGGAGCGCGGCTCTTGGGGGCTTTTCTGGGAGATGGGTGAAGGGACAGAAGGGCTAAGCCAGAAGCTAGAACAGCAAGAGGCAGCGCTCCCTCTCACTGTTCTAGCTTCTGGCTTAGCCGCACAGCCTGCATTCGCTCCATAAGATGCACACACATTTCCCCATACTTTTTGGGAGGGAAAAAGTGCGTCTTATAGAGCGAAAAATACAGTAGGTTTAAAAATACACTGGAGCCTAAGCCAACTACCCTGAGAGACTTTTTTGTTGTAGGGGAAAATGGCATTTATATAATTATTTAACATGCAGCAATAACAACACTTTATTTTTTATCATAGCAAAAGCTTTGTTATTCCTAAGGAAAGAACTCAAGTAGCATTGTTATTTAGTTGAACAGGACGCTGATGCAAAGAGTTGCATGGTAGAAGCTACCTCTGCCAAAAAAGCAGTCAGAGTAAAGGACATATGAGTAATCCTTGGCTCTCAAACCATACAATGATTATTCGTTTTCATCAAAGCATAATGCCTCTCATTTTCCTCTATTGAATTAGGGCATCATTTACACCAGAAGGATGAAAGCACTTAACCATCTTCCAAAGCACAGTCAGAAATCACCAGACTCCCTCAAGGGGGGCTCTTGAGAACACCATCTTCAAAAACAGGCTGACAACGAGACAATCCTTAACACTAGTTTAGATGCTGACATTTATTTTAAATGGCAATGTTTAAAAAGCTGGCTGACGTCAGGCAATCAGGTTGTTTTCCCCCCCAAGTCACTATTATTTAAGTGTTACTTTCATTTCATTCTAGAATTATCTTAACGCGAGATATTAATAGCCACTCCAGATTTTTATTTTTAAAGAAACACCTCAGGGAAAGCACATACACTACGGACTGCATAGGACTTTTCTTGGCACCAGCAAGAGAATATTCTATGTGTAAGACTTGTATGAATGAAATGCGACACTGACGGGCCTTGTAATAATAAGTCACCTCTGCATTTTATGACGAAAAGAGGAACCATCTTTCTTTTATTATTTCAATCTGGCTCTGTTTGGTTAGAATTTAACATTATTTGATATTGTAAAACCTGTTCAGTTATGGCAGAAGTCAGTCCTAGTATTCAGTATGTATTAGCTCAGGATTTATTTATTTTTAATGGCACATTTATTCCCAAATTACTTTGCAGGGTGTTTAAATGGAATGAACATGCAGTTTCAAATACAACATATGTTATTGTTGACAGTCAAAATGAATAATAGGGGAAAAACAGAAGTATAACATTCTGTACCACCTATTCCAGCTCAATTTTTTTTTTTTATGACTCAGAAACTTTTGCCTAAAATGTTAACCTGCTTAATTTAAAAAATAAATAAAGAGATGAGAACAGTAAATGCAGAACATATTTGTGTACAACATGGCCTGAGCTCTGGGTTTTATAATGAACATTTTCATCTTAAAAAGCAAAAAATAAAAGTAGAAATGTTTTGCATCTGATAATTTTGAAGCACACTTTTACATACATGTTTTGATTAATCATTTAATATATTTAGATTCATTTCAATACTTTAAATTTATTTTGATCGCAAATTAGACAAATACAATGGAAATTCTATTCCCAAAGTCTTCAGATGGCAGGTTACGAAAATAATCAGGAAGGCTGCATTTTCAATTTATCTTGTCCAGAAAAAGAACATGAAATATGGAAATGTTGGAAAGGTGACACACTTTTTAGTTCTCATTGATATTGACTGGCAGAAAGCCAGTGTTGTGTTGACAATACGGGAGAAGAAAAGAGCATTAGTTAATGGCTTGTAAATGAAGATACAATTCACAAACTATGGTTGTGAACAATCAAACAGATGAACCACTTCTGTAGGTTGAGGGAGGTAGAAATTTTGACATATATGTCAAACTACAGGTTTCCTGACAATTCAAAAAGGAACATTTCACATTAAGATGTTAGAAATGTGTACATTCTGATTATTAGCAAATATTTCATTCCTCAAATTTCTTTAAAATGTTCAAATTCTAGCCAAGTTTTAACATTCATTTCTTAAGAAGGAGAAGATGTCTGTATCACCTGAATAGCTAGCAGAAGAATGTTGGGCATGATTTACCATACTTTTCTGTGTATAACACGCCTCCGTGCATAAGACACCCTCTATTTTTGTGGACTCAACATTAAGAAAATGGGGGAGATTGCCCCCATGAATAAGACTACCCCCCCTTTTAACATTATATTTTAGTAAAAAAAAAAAACCCCTAGTTTTATACACGGAAAAGTTTGGTAGTATGCACCATTACCTGTAGGTGGAAAACTGGGCCTGTGCCTATCAAGGGTGTGCTCATTGGGGGTATACAAAGATGGATTACCTAGGTATTAACTAATGCTGAGTCAGTTCATCAGACTGGTCATTCAGGCTCCCTTGTGGCAAATTGAACCTACCTCAATTAAGCAATATATTAAGCTGGAGGTGGGTGATAATTATTCCAAGTAGCAGGTGGTGATATAGTTCTGATACAGATGGCTTAGCGCAAAAAAGAACAAATGTATCATTCGCTGATTTAGACAAATGTGCTCTTTTTGCCATTTAAAATTAATGTTTTATTTTTTTTAAATAAAATGCTGCAATATCACAGTGATTTTTTCACTAAGTTTGTTAGAATGTGACTTTCCTCACAAAACCCAAGAAAGTATAACCAGACTCAAAGTGCCAATACCACAATTACTCTGCCGAGGATATATGAGTTACAGGTCAATATACAAATGCTGGGAAGAGGATTTGTAAACTCTTAAATCAGGGGCAAAATTACCAAGAGTGCTGATTGCAGGCAATTCTCCATTTGTGCATAATCTACTTGCCTGCGACCATGCACACTTGCAGTGCCAGGAACTTGGAAGTGGAACCCAGAACTGGGGAGCACCCGGGAGAGCCCTCCTGGCTTGTGAGACCTTCCCCAGAGCTGGAAGAGGATGTCCTCTTTGGGATCTGGGGAGGGTTTCCATGCCAGCTGGAGGCGCAGTGGGGCATTGTTTGGCTGCTCAGCTGACGCACAGGGAGGCGGCTGCTGCTGTGCTATGTGGGGAGGCTGAGCAGCCTCCACAAAGCCCTCTGCGTCAGGGACTGGCTGGATGAGGAGGAGGGGTGGGAGGAACCAGCTGGAGAACCGTCAAGGGAAACCCCAGAGGAGGAAGGCTCAGAGCTCAAGGATTGGTGGTGGGACACCGAGGAAAGGTCAGAGGGAGAAGAGTGGGAGGAGTTGTGAGATACTGAGGGAGCAACAGGATTTAGTGAGCAGGGAGAGCCTGTGACAAGGAGCAGTTCTGACTCAGGGGCTGAAGCAAAGGAGATGGGGTAAGAGGCTGCAGAAGAATACAGGGAGCCTGCCTCTCCTACTGTGACAAGCTCCTCTCCTTCCTTGTCTCCAAGGTCACACGGAGTGATGTGTAGAGGGGAGCAGAGATTAGAGATGTGCAGGCACAGTTTAAGACTGCTTCGGAAACATCCAGCAGAGGAAGAGCCTTAGAGGGGGTTGAAAGCAAGGACCATCAGTCCTAGCAATTGCTCTATAGGGGCAAGAGTTATTGGGAAGTGTTGCAGAGTTGTATGCCATTTATTTGAATAAAGAGTTAACTTCTCTGACAAAGTCTGCTCCTTGCTTGCTGACTTGCATCTGACTCCAGCCCTGACATGCTGCATCCTCTATTGCCTCTACGGAGGGTCTCCTCGCAAGCCACTAGGATTCTCCAGGGTGCTCCCCACTTATGTGCATTTCACTGATGTACATGGAGGCCCAGAACGTAACCCCCACGTAAGTGGGGAGTCGCCTATACATAACTAACAGTAATAATATACAAAACAAATAAGTCAGACACATTGGTATGTCAAAGATAGTTACTTCTAGGTTAAGTCTGTCCTGGGAAGTTGAAATGTTCCCCCCACTGGGAATTTGAATTTAGGACACAAATCTGACATCAGAAATTGCAATATTCAGTTTGCATTTCCTTTCATTTTTATTTCAACCTTCCATCACATTCTGTAGGTGACCATAAAGTGGCCTCCCACTAAGTTCAATGGGGCTTACTCTTAAGCAAGAAGGTACAGGACTGAAGCCTGAATGATTAAACTTGAAGACATTAAGGGGCCACATTCAATTCCTAAAACACAGCAAAGTTTATATGAAGTTTTCAAAATTATAAATTTTATTCACATTTGATAAAATAATCTGGTTTTATACTGAAATAATTATCTACCAGAGTCTGTGATAAAAGCAATAGTTACATTAAACAGGTGCACCACAAATATTTCAGAAGGGTAGCCAAAATAGTCCACTGTACTAACACAACAGAGTATTGGGCCTCTTTAATGGGTGAGAGCCCACTTTGCCACAAACATGAACTGGTTGCCTAAATTGCTATGGAGAGTTTCTGTAGCAGTCTATACTTTTTCAGAAGTGGACTGCCAATATTGAGTCCAATCTATGATGTTCTTTGTGGGGATCCAGTGTTGTCTACACACTACCACCACTTCTCACCAAACGAGGACAGAGCTTACTTTAAAGATCGTCTGTGCAAGTCCCAACACAGTGAATGGGAACAGCCATTCAGCCCTTGCAGAGCAGCAAAACCCATCAATGCTAAAACTTGTACATAATTTTTTTAAATCAGGGAACCTATTCACATTCCATAGCAAAAAAAGTGAAAAAACAAACCAAGAAACTTCCTGAGATCTCTGAGATAACAGAATGAAAACCAAAAAGCTATCCTTCATAAAAGTCCAACTTCCATCTTGGCCTGATGAAGGAAAGTCCTACATCATGGGATCAGGAGTGTATAAAATAAGAATCTTTCCACAGAATGGAGAGAAGGAAACCTATTGATTTGGTTTTGTCTGCTACAATCGATTTTAGTCTCTATACTGTTGTTGTAAGTTGCAATGTGTCACTTTTGTAAGGAAAGCTAATATTTATGAATTATTATTTATTAAAGTCACTAATAAATGATGGCGATAATGAAGAATCATTTCCTGAGATCCATTAGTCTTGAGCTTACCTTCTAGCAAGTCTCTTGCCAAACCCGGTTCTGCCCCTGTGGACCGAACAAAGTCTGACAGGACCGCATCCATATCAAGAGTCATGGGATCATGTAGGAGTACTGCTGGATGTGCAGCAGTGGCAGGATTTGGCAACAGGCTACAAGACATCCATCTAGAAAGAGAAAAATAAAGTCATTATATAGAAAAGGTTATTGAAAGGTGCCACGTCAACTGTCTAAGTTTGGAATGCTGACAATCATTATACATTTTCAAGCATTCTTGCTGCAGTCGCTGTCATTCTTCCATTTCTAGCCAATGTTATCATACCCAAACCCATCATGCACACATTCTCACATCTTCCACCCCACAAGATTGTTATTGATTGGTTAAAATAAACTGCAAAAATAAATTCTGCTCTGAAATACACACTCTATTTACAGGTCTCAGTTAAAGGCAGCAGGGCAGAGAAAGATTGCTCTATACCTGTACTTAAGCAGCATAGGCATAAATCAATTCAGAAAGAGTTCCACAGTTATCGTTCCATATACAACCTTAGATAATTCTTGTAGGGATTACTGAAATATTAAAACGGGCAAAATTACTACTACTACTACTACTACTACTACTACTACTACTACTATTACAGGCCTTGCCCGTAGGCTCACAATCTTATCATTTCATTTATCAGTCCATGCCTGGATGTTTTGCTTGCATTGGATTCCAAGTTTCCTTCCACCTCTGCTGTAGTGTGATGACCACTATCATTTTTCTCTTCCAATGCAGAGCTACTGATTCTTTCATCGCAAGGCCTTTCTGTCTCTCTAGAGTTTTCCTCAGAAGCAACTGGTGATGTCTGTTTTGTCAGAGAGCGCAGATTCACCAGACTCCTATACAGCCGTGTTAGGGAATCTCTTCTGAGTATAACAATGATAGCAATCATCAGGAGAATGGTGAATACTATTCCCAGAGCAATTCCCAGATTGCTGCTTCTCATATTAAAAGTGTGAGGTGGCTTTGTAATTGAGAGGACAAGCTGGAGAGCCCAATGCTGTATACAATGATATTTATCTCATGGTAGCAGTCCTTGTTTCATTGTTGCACTCCCCTTGTTGCATCACAATCAAGTTTAGGAGCAATATGATGATATGTCATGTCAGTACATGAAAGATACTATGCTTTGCTTCTCCACCAAGGCATGGCCCAACCACCCAGTGAAACCAACTACTTTCAAGATAAAACTAGTCATTGTCACACTCTAGTATTTAGAGTGAAACTGTAGACCCATTTAGGGGAAAGGTTTCCTTTTTATTAAAAAAAACCAAACCAAAACAAAACAAAACAGCAACAGCCAAGCATTGTAGCCCAGTTCATATTAACAGTAATGTATTTTATTGCTTTGTTATTAAGCACAAAGAATGAAGTTCTGGTACTCCGAACCTCCAGATAACCCCACCAAGCGGTTTCATGTAGATGTTAAACAACATGGGGGATAGGAATGAGCCCTGAGGAACTCCACATTGAAGGCTCCATGGGGCTGAAAAGCATTCCCTAAGTAACACCCTCTGGGAATGTCCATCCAAGTAGGACTGGAACCACCGCAAAGCAGTGCCAGCCACCCCTAAACTGGACAGTCACTCCAGAAGGATACTGTGGTCAATGGTACTGAAAGCTGCTCAGGAGTATTAGCAAATACCCATTTCCCCTGTTTCTCTCCTGACAGAGGTCACTATGCAGGGCAACCAAAGCAGGTTCTGTGCTAAAATCGGGCCTAAACTCTGATTGAAACAGATCTAGAAAATCAGTTTCCTCCAAGAGCACCTGGATCTGGGATATTAGGCAATAATTATTCAAATCAGATGGATCAAAAATGGTTTTTTGCAATAAAGGTCATATCATTGTCTTCTCAGTGAAATCCCCATGGCAACACATAAGTGTTTATTTTAATGCTTATTTTGTTATATATGGAGTAATTTATTGATTATATATTTTGCTTTTCTTCACCACAACCAAGGGCGGACCCTTAATATTCCTTTAATATATAATATGTAAGCTATAAATATCTTCATAATTTAGAAACATTATAAAAATACAAATAAAACACAATGAAGGCTAAACCAAATAATTAATTATTTCTCTTTCTCAAACACAAAGCTGTTCAAAATCTGATAACAGATAGCATGTGTTTTTCAATTAAGATAATTTATAGGCAAATAAAACTGGTGGTCATATTGCCACTATGCACAGAAATAATATCTATAGCAATTTCCACTTCTAGAGCAAATTAGTAGGAACCTCTTCTGGATCAGACCAATGGTTTATGTAGTCCAGCATCCTGGGGTGGACTCTCCTCCTCCCCAAAGGATCCCACAGAGGTATACAAAGCTCCAATAAAACATACCATGTAACAGCATAAACTTTAAAACTATAAAACTGAAATTATCACAAAATTACCACTGCAGTAGACCAGACAGCTTTTTAGCTCACCTCCCCCGAAAAGCTCCAAAGAGAAACCAAGATGTCTTCACTTGATCTTAAAGTGTCAACAAGGGAAACGACTGCACTTCCAGCAGGAGGGAGTTCCACAAGTGGACACCACAACAGAAAAGGCTGTATCCTGTGTCATCACACAACGGGCCAGAATTGCCAACAGGACCACACTGGCCAACTATACTTCTTCCAAAATCCCACATGTATAACTCTGAACTTACATGAATCATATTAAATAGAACAGAAAACCTTAAGTAAGCATAAAACCTCAGTAATAACCTAAAATAAATGGAACACCTTATAAGAAGAGTGCAGACTGTGCACATATCAAGTTAATCACATAATAAATTCTGTGCACAGAGTTCTTTCTGAAGAGGTAGGAAGTCCTGTTTCCTGTGCACAATGATCTAGTTGTTCTCAACTTAAGTGATGCAATGTGTGTTCAACAACTACCGCCAGCTGTCTGTACCATCCAGTTGCTGAGAAAAGCAGCAATCGCACCAGTACGTGACAGTGACTCATTGGAATAGGGGCTAGTGTGTAGGTAGCTAATGGAACTAATAGTCACAGCTGAGGAAATGCAAGCACAATCTTTTTCCATTACGATATTGCTGTAAAGCAAGAGCTACCTGCTTCTCTACCCCACCCCCACCCCATCTGTACAACACACACACACAACTTAGCATTATTATTATTATTATTATTATTATTATTATTATTATTATTACTACTATTACCATTACCATTTTTTTCGCTCTATAAGACACACCTTTTCCCTCCTAAAAAGTAAGGGGAAATGTGTGCACGTCTTATGCAGTGAATGTAGGCTGCGCAGCTGTCCCAGAAGCCAGAACAGCAGGAGGGATCACGAAAGCAGCAATCCCTCTTGCTGTTCTGACTTCTGGGATATCCGCGCAAAGCTTCTTCAGGGCAACGGGAGGAACACTCCCCCTGCCCTGAAGAGGCTTGGCACAGCTATCCCAGAAGCCAGAACAGCAAGAGGGATCGCTGCTTTCGCTGCACAGCGATCCCTCTTGCTGTTCTGACTTCGCTTCGCTGGAAAGGCACTGCGCAGCTTTCCCTCTCTGCGCAGCGCCTCTTCAGCGAAGCGGGAGGAGAAACGGAGCCCCTTCCATTTCTCCTCCTGCTTTGCTGGAGAGGCGCTGCGCAGAGAGGGAGAGAGTATTTTTTCCTTGTTCTCCTCCTCTAAAACTAGGTGCGTCTTATGGTCGGGTGCGTCTTATAGAGTGAAAAATACGGTGGTTTTTATTAAATATTTTCTTGGGTTACAATAGTACGTACATCGTCTCTATTTTCAGATCATAAAGTCTTTTCTACAGATCCATGTGAGACTTTAATGCTGTAGATAGTATAAGGTGGGGGAGAGAAGAGCGGGGGGAGGGGGAGAGGGGTCATAAACTTTCATTCTTAGTGTACTGTCAGTGTCACATGAGTGTGGTGCTCTTTCTATTCATTTATTAGAGAGGTGGGGGTCCCAGGGCCTGGTTGCTTGCCTTCAGTTGACTGCAGGGAGTTTTGTTTGCATGTCTGAGGGGGAGGGGTGGTTGGGTCAAGTTAGCCATATCAATTCATATGCTGTGGGTGGGTTCTTGTTGTTGGTTTGTTCGGCTGTGTAATAAAAAGGAGTCACACTGGGGTGGAGGCATCCCCTTTTGTTTGTCCCATGCTAGATTCAATTTGATGGTTAGCTTTTCTAGTAAGGCTGTTTCCCATACAGCCTCGTACCACTGGTCCGTCTCCACTCCTGACAGGTCCCTCCATTGTCTAGATATGATGCTCCTGGCTGCTGAGAGTAGGTGGCTCTTGAGTTCTTTGCAGTGTGTGTGTGTGTGTGTGTGTGTGTGTGTGTGTGTGTGTGATTGTATTAGAAAATATTCAATAGGGCTAGTTCTGGGGTGGCTTCTAATACCTGTCTAGTTATTTTGCATTTTTCCTATAGGACTGCTATCAAAAGGTTTGGATTTTGGGGCAATCTCACCACATGTGAAGATATGTGCCTGTAGAGGTGCAAACTCTCCAACATTTTGGTGATGTTCCTGGGTGTATCAGTGCCCAATTCTGTGGTGTTCAGTAACGTCTATAGATAAGTTTCAAGGTGAGTTCCCTTCTTTTGGCTGACATGGATTTCAAGGGAGGTTTAGACCAGTTTAGTCCACTGGGCAGGGTTTATTTTGCAGCCTATGCCATGCTCCCATTGTTTTTTGATTGAGTTTTGGGATAGTGGATAGTGAGTGAGCTGGGGGGTGGGTTAGTGGAGCTGGGGACAGTTTACCTACCTTTTCCCTCCATGCTTTAAGCATGGACTGTGTGAACCTGTTTAGCACTGTGAGGATTTTCTTTAGTTTGCTTCAGAGGAATGGGTGTGTTGTGATGGGGGTGTTTTCAATTGTGTCTCTCTCCAAGTGTACCAATTGTTCCGTCTTGTCTTCTAGCATGTATGGAATTATGTGCTGCAGTTGGCTGGCGATGTAGGGCAGTTCTATATTGAGAATTCCCCATTCTCCTTCTGAGGAGAGGAGGCGCAGGTATTTGGGGCTTATTCTTGGTTTTTTGTGTGAGAAAATAAATAAGTGTGGGTTTTTCTGCCATTTACAAAGTAGGGTTGGGGGAATCAAAATTGGGAAGGTTTGGAATAGGTAGGTTAATTTTGGAGGGTGATCATTTTGATCATGGCTAATTTGGCAGAGAAGGCGAAGTTGGTATTGTTCCACTTTTTCAGGTTTTTGTTAATTTCTCACCCCAGGGAGTTGTAGTTGTGGAGGTATAGTTTGTTGAGGGTTTTGGTTATTTATACCCCTAAGTATCTGAATTTGTTGGGGCAAAGTTTTATCTTTGTGATGTTGGTGCATTCTTTTTGGACATGAGGAGCGGATGTTGGCACACATAACCTCAGATTTTGCAAAGTTTGCCTGTGAGCCCAACACCATTGTGAATGGATTGAGTTCTTTGGTTAGGGTGATTGCTGTTTATGGGGTCTGGTGCCATTACCATCAGTTGTCTGCCAATATCCTTAATTTACAGGTTTTACCTTTTATTTCAGCTCCCTTGATGTCAGGGAGCTGCCAAGGGTCAAATTGCTAAGGGTTCCAGAGTCAGGATGAATAGGAAGGGAGACAGTGGGCATCCTTATTTTGTGCCTTTTTGGATTGCTGTGGTATATGAGTCCATGCTGCTGGTTCTGCATTTTGCTGAGGCTTCAAGGTCATTAATACTCCTATTATAGATATTTCCGTTCCAAACAATCAAAGGCTTTGAGGATGTGTGTTCAATCAGATTCAGTAGTTTCTTAATGGGATCTGTTATTTTGTGACCAGGGACAAACCCAGCCTGGTCTGGGGCTATTAATTTGTGTAGGAAATTTTTTAGGCAGTTAGCCAAGATTGATGTGAATATTTTGTAGTCTTGATTTATCAATGAGATTGGATGGTATGATTCTACGTTTGAAGGTATGTTTCAGTGGTTTTGGGATAGAGACTGTTTTGGAGGAGGTCCAGGTTTTATGGATGGGGGCCCCTTTTATGATGTCATTAAATAGGCGGATCATGTAAGGCATAAGGATTTCTTTGAATTTCTTGTAGAATTCTGCTGTAAAGCCATCTGGGCCTGGAGCTTTGTGTGGTTTCAGGTTTTTGAGGACCATCTCTATTTCCTCCAGGGTGATAGGACTGTCCATTCATTCTTGTTCCTCTGCATTTCAGGTTAGCATGGTCAGTCTTGCTAGAAAATTTCTAATTTCCTGCTCAGACAGATTGTGAGAGGTGTATAGATTGGAGTAAAATTCTGAGGTCATTTCTTTGGAGAATGTTATGCTGCCATCTTTTTTTGGTGATGTAGTGTATTCTTGTTTTGAGTGATTGTTTCCTGCACATGCTTGTTAATAGTCTGGAGTTCTTCCCTCCATTTTGCAAAAATGTTTTGAGTATAGGATGTTGATCACTGTTCTATTGAATTCTAGTGAATCAGTAATGAGTTTTGGCTCCTGTTTATTTGCAGCATATTGAGAGGGCCAAGATATCTTGTTCTATTTTGCTAATTTTTGAGGAGGTTTGTTTTTTAAGGGATGCTTTCCCTTCTGCGCAGGCTCCTCTGGTGACAGCTTTGTGTCCCAGAGAAGGGTTTTTTTATGTTGTCCACATCATTTTCCTTAAAGTAGTTTTAGACAGCTTTTGAGAGACTCTATCTAATTAATTGGTTTGTGGTTAGGATGGGGCTAAAGAAGCATGAATGGATAGTGTGTGTTTCCTCTCCTATTTTAAGGTTAGCTTCTACTGGGGCCCTGTCTGCTCTGTCTCTAGAAGGAATTGGTGAGAAGGAAGCTTAAAGTAGAGAAACTGTGACAGAAATTGTGAGATCATTCTGCCATTTCTCAGAGCAAATAAGTGAAAAACTGGTTCACTTCTTCTCCTGTGAAGACAGTGAGCACCCAAGGAGGCCATTTATTCATCTAGCTCTCTGGCAGCCTTACTCTATTTGAGGCAACTCAAGAGAGAACTAGACAAAAAGGTAGAAGAGACCACAGCAATGTGGACACTGGAGGCAATCTGCCTTTGGCTACATATGGGAATGTGGGAGAAGACATTTCACTGAGCAACTTGAAAAGTCAAAGCAGGTTAATCTGTCTAGACTAGATTTCTGGTCTTGATAGGTTTTCAGTTTCCTACATATTACAATGAAATGTATATCAAAATGCATAGGAAAATGTGGTCTGGTGCATATTAAAATTATCTTTTAAATCTTAAAAGGAAGTCCTGCCATCTTCTTTTATTGTAGCCATTTTTTCCATTTACTTCTCCGTAAACGTGATTATCCCTTGAACACAGTAAGACAAAAATAATAAATAAATAAATAAATAAATAAATAATAATAATAATAATAATAATAAACTATATTAAAGAACATGTTAAACTTTAAATTAATATTGAATAATGTATTTAAAATTAAATTTCTTTTTGTAGTCAAAATGAATTATGGGTTGTTGTTTTTTAAAAAATGTGAAACTAAAAGTCCAAGGACTAGCATTTTTCATAGATCAATTTTACATGGAGAATGTCTTAAACTTAAAGGCATGTGACAGTGCGGACCTGCTGAAACTAAGCAGCTCTGCTAGTGCCTGGATTGGACACTGCCTAGAAATCCACATATGTTGCCTTGAAGTGTATTGAAGAAATGCAATAGATCAGGATCTCCCAAGATCTAATTGGCCAAGTGAACAGCTGTGGAAAACAAGTCAGAGATATAAATTTAGTGATGGGGGTCTGCAATTTAGCAAGAGAAGAGCCTTAGTTGATGATGCATCTCAGGTTCAGTAACAAACGGTCAAGGTACAAACCAAGTTAAACAGCTGAACAAGTACAGTGCTACCTCGGGTTAAGTACTTAATTCGTTCCGGAGATCTGTTCTTAACCTGAAACTGTTCTTAACCTGAAGCACCACTTTAGCTAATGGGGCCTCTTGCTGCTGCTGTGCTGCCGGAGCACAATTTCTGTTTTCACCCTGAAGCAAAGTTCTTAACCCGAGGTACTATTTCTGGGTTAGCGGAGTTTGTAACCTGAAGCGTATGTAACCTGAAGCGTATGTAACCTGAAGCGTATGTAACCCGAGGTACCACTGTACCACACATTTAGTTACTTATTCAGCAAAGAAGCTATCTTCTTCTTTGGCGATCACTCGTAGCCGAGTAAGATTGTCTTCCATAAACATGGTTTTAACAATGAGTCCGTAAGTGACTATGGAGGCCAATTCTGGATCCACACGTCCTTCCACAGTGGGGACATTGGTTTCCAGGTGGGAGTTGATCACAGATCCGCTCCACTTCCCAGTGGGGAGGAGTTGTGGTGGACCGTGTGGCCACCCACTCCCCACCGGGGGCAGGGGACTTTGTCCCCCATTGCCCGGGGGATCCCGGCCATGTCAGAGCCCAGCCAGCCAATCCGCTTGCTGGGGGTGTGTGGCCGGGACAGTTTAAACTGGGGAGTGAGCCAGAGGACTTCCTCTTTGGCTTGCTTCCTCAATCACCCACCCCCCCTCCCTATTTGCAGGTTAGGCACTGGCCTTGCTATGGACCTCGGTTGGTGGCCTTGGTTGTCCAAGAGGCCTGGTAGGAATTTTTCCACTTGGCAAATTGACACTGGTCACTTGGTTTTCACCTACCTCATAGCAATCATCACAACTTTGTTAGGGTTGTGGTTAGGCATTGTTTGACCTTGTGTGGGGGAGGTGAGGTGTGGCCATCACCTGTCCCTCCATGCTTAAGGGTATTCCGTTAAAGTAATCCGGGGGTGTTGATCTTGTCCAAAGACCGGGTCGGGGGCTAGGGCCATGACACGACTCCGACGGTAACACCAGGGGGAGCTCGAGTTGGTTTGCATCGACAGGGCTCCTCCTACCGGTGGTTTACCCTTACCGGACTTCCTGCGCAGCGGGCAGGAGTCAGATATAGTCGGGTCCAATCAATGCCTAAGCCAATACTGCTCACATTCTGTAATTCAATAAAGTTGTGGCCAAATTTGCCCAATAACATAAACCTAATATCCGTGTCGTTGTGTGAGTTATTTCTCAACGAGGGGGTGACTGTGGGGTCTCGACACGCAATGAGGGTTTGCCAAGCATGCCTTCCTCTTAGCATGTTTCTCCCTTGCGTCCTGAGTTCAAGTGTCTTCAAAGCCCATGAAACCTTTGGTAAAGGCTGTTCTCCAATTGGAGCGCTCGTAGGCCAGTGTTTCCCAGCTGTCAGTGTTTATACTACATTTTTAAAGATTTGCTTTGAGACAGTCTTTAAACCTCTTTTGTTGACCACCAGCATTATGCTTTCCATTTTTATGTTCAGAATAGAGTAGTTGCTTTGGAAGATGATAATCAGGCATCCGCCCAACATGACCAGTCCAACGAAGTTGATGTTGAAGAATCATTGCTTCAGCACTGGTGATCTTTGTTCGCCTGTCTTCCCAAGTGATGTGTAAAATTTTTCAGAGACACCTTTGATGGAATCTTTCGAGGACTTGGAGATGGCGTTTATAAGTGGTCCATGTTTCACAAGCATACAGGAAGGTTGGTAGTACAATAGCTTTGTAAACAATGTGAATGTCCCGGTCCTCAAACACTCTGCACTTCAGTCAGGAGAAAGCCTTGCTCACAGAGCTCAGGAGATGCTGGATTTCAGCATCAATTTCGGCCCTTGTGGAAAGATAGCTGCCCAGGTAGGAGAAGTGATCAACATTTTCCAACGTTACACCATTGAGTTGGATTTGTGGAGCTGCAGAGGGGTTATTTTGTACTTGTTGGTGCAGCACTTGGTTTTCTGGATGTTGAGTGATAGGCCAAGTTTTTTGTAAGCTTCTGCAAAGATATTTAGGATGGTTTGGAGGTCATCCTCTGAGTGTGCGCACACTACGTTGTCATCAGCATACTGAAGCTCTATGACGGAAGTTACGGTAACCTTACTTTCAGCCTGCTCAGTTTGAAGAGCTTTCCATCTGTTCGATATATGATTTCTACTCCGGTGGGGAGTTTCCCCTCGACAAAGTGTAGGATCATGGCAATGAAAATAATGAAGAGCGTTGGGGCAATAACACAACCCTGTTTAACTCCTGATCCCACTGTGAATGGTTCACTTTGAGAGCCATTGTTATCTGTGATTGTTGCTGTCATATTATCATGGAGGAGCTATAATGAAGCTATAAATGTAGCTTAATCCTAGTGGTGAACTCAGTAAGACAAAGCCTGTAGAAATCTAGTTTTCAGCTCAGCAAAACAGAGAGATCCTGAGCAGCCACGTTATAAACCAGGAAATTAGATTAAATCCCAATTTTGGAAAAGGGGTAAATACAAAAGAATAGTCAGCCTCTGCTAATGTAGTTTCACAATGTACAGGCCTGGCTAGTGGGAGAGTCAGTTTGGGATCAAAAAGAAGCTTAGTGTTTAGATTTAAGTCACTGTAAAATCAGACTGGTGTAAGTTTCAGCTTTTAGTTCAGCTTAAAACCAGCTAAAAGCCAGTTTGGTCCGTCCCCCTCCTCCCCCGTCCCCCCAAAAAAACTAGAGTATAAGTTACAACTAAAAAAAATATATGGGTTGGCTTGCACTTTTAAAAGCATCAGTTCAAGCTCAATGAAAGCCTGGTTTAACATTATCAAATGCAGCATATAAGCTAAAGTGAAAGAAAGTATGTGCTCCACCACTGAACTAAGGCCAGTTAGATCACCTTTCTACTGTCCTTCCATCTGCAGGTGAATACTTTTTACTGTAAAAAAATGCTCAAAGACTTCTTCTGGTTTTCAATATGGTGGTGGCATCATCAGACAGCAGTGGCAGCTTAGTCTCAGAGCTCCTCATTCTGCTACATAAAACGCAGCCATAGTTCCATCTTAAACCTAAAAGAGAGAAATAAAAATCTAAATGTCTTATTTAGGATACAGAGCAATCTTATTTTGAAGTTTAGAGAGCTGTGACAAGTCTTGAGCCCTGAGACCTCCAGGTATAGGGTGGCATATAAATTCAATTAATAATAATAATAATAATAATAATAATAGTAATAATAATAGTAATAATAGTAATAGAATACAGGTGAACAACATGACTTCTTTTTGTGTGGCCAATGCTTCCAGAAGTTGCCTTGTTCATCCATCCCAACATAGTTCCTTCCTTCACATTTATCTGCTCCACCTTGTTCCACATTTTCTTATATAGTTTCAGATCAAATGGAGGTGGCATAATTTAAAAAATAAAAAAAGCTCAATTATTTTACTTTCCCCCAATTATATGGCTTGACTGAGAATGTTGTATTATTTTACTGTTGTTAGCCGCTCTAAGCCTGGCTTTGGCTGGGGAGGGTGGGATATAAATAAAATTTTATTATTTTTTATTAACTGTTTATAGAAGTCTGACAGCAAATTAGGAGGCTCCTGCCAGATGTGTGCACAACAGTCATGGTCAATGTGGTTCTGCCCTCTTGACAGCTGCACTGCTGCTGCTGACCCGGATGTGGAGGCAATGGCGCTGAGACACTAGAGACGCCATTTCAGTTGGAGGATTTGGAAAATGACACGTGCCACTTAAATCTTGGGGCACATGCAGTAACACTTTTGGAGAAAGGGCAAAACATGATTAAATTCTTGGCCCAATAGTTCTTCAATCTCTTACCCAATCTCAAACTTATGACACAAGATTTTGAAAGAACTCAGGGCAATCTATCTCCTAAACTACAGGATGCATCTAAATCAGGCTTCTTCAACCACAGCCCTCCAGATGTTTTGGGACTACAACTCCCATGATCCCTAGCTAGCAGGACCAGTTGTCCGGGATGACGGAATTGTAGTCTCAAAAGCTCTGGAGGGCCGCGGTTGAGGAAGCCTGATCTAAATCCTAGGACGGGGTAGGCAACCTAAGGCCCATGGGCCGGATGCGGCCCAATCACCTTCTCAGTCCGGCCCGCGAATGGTCCAGGAACCAGTGTGTTTTTACATGAGTAGAATGTGTACATTTATTTAAAATGCATCTCTGGGTTATTTGTGGGGCATAGGAATTCGTTCATTTCCCCCCCTTCAAAATACAATCCGGCTCCCCACAAAGTCTGAGGGGCCGTGGACCGGCCCCCTGCTGAAAAAGGTTGCTGACCCCTGTCCTAGGACATCATCATGTATTTAGTATGATTTCTTGTCAGTGAAACCCTCAATTCAATCACTGAGGATGGGAAGCCCAGTGCAGAAAAGCTTTGTGTGGTGAATGGCCCGTACAAATGGCCATTTGACCTTAGTCATGCCCATCATTGAAATGGGTCTACTAAGAGTAAAATTTGGTTGAATGCCATTCAATATTTAATTACACCAGGGGCGGCATAACTTTTCCATATTCCCTCTCATTCATTATCTCTCCCTCCCCCATGCAACAATTAGGATTAGAGCAAAAAGGGGGGAAAGGGAGAAATCTGTTTGTGGGGAAATGAGAAGGAAAGGCACTGTGGGCTTCATACATGGTGGCTCCCCCTCCCCGATCAGAATGTTAAATTCTTACAACCAAGTTTGCATCTCTTTGTCATACTGTATGTTTGGCAAGTTTTCATTCTCTCCCATTTCCATATTGGTTCTTTCTTACAGAGTCCATTATAGTGGACAAGCAACCATGCTGGTTTGTTAGGTGAACACCACTGAGTGATTCCAGGCATGTGGGTATAGGGTTTCAGCTTTAATACCTGCTTACTGGACCTGCTTCTGTTTTTCTTTCAAGTGTCCCTCCTTTCTGCTTTTATCCAGCCACAAAATCTAAGAATCACACAAAATAAAATGCCCATGACTGACAGGTTTAAGCAAGGCAAGACAATTGCTAGATGAAGTAGAGCATTTTATTTTCAAGGTAAATATGAAATACCTGCATTTGGAAAGTACAAGTTAAATATTCATATTTAAGAAATGATCAAATTGGTTTTAACATGCTTATGTCAAGATTACTTAATTATCTAGCTATTATTTAAGAATGAAAAAAAAAACATTTTTAAAACAATTAAAATCAATTTTATCCAGCCTGTTAGAAAGTGCATGATGAAAGAGAGAGAAGGCACTGCATATTAGTTACAATAAAACCCTACACACCCATGTCATTTCATTCCAATTACATCTTTTCTTCTAACTCCAGTTCACCCTCACTGCACTCTTATTTAGTGGCCACTCTCACACACCATAAGTAACAATGTGGAATCTGCTTCCCAAAGTATGAACCACCCTGAGACCTGCAGGCACAGGGTGGCATACAATTTTAATCAATAATAAACAATAATAATGTCTGTGAACGAAGCATCTTTGTGGGCAGAGCCAGTCACGAGGAACCTTCCCACTCATCCTTTCCTCCCCTGGGCAGCTGGGAATGATACACGCAATTATCCTTGCCCATATGGTTACTTAATTCATACCGACAGTGATGGGACTGCAGCACTTTGTCGAAACTGATTCCACTTCAGAGAGAGAGGGAATGTGCATGTGTAGGAAGGGGCACCTTCAGTAGACTGTCACTTGTCAAATCCTTGACTGGTGCAAATCGAGTTTGCTCAAGCTAAAGATAATGTTTCTGAAGTGTGGGACCATATTTAGCAGAAAAGGCTATATTTGTAGGAACTGACCAAAAGGCCACATCACCAGTGGTGCATTTCTATAATGGGGTGAAGTGGCAGAAGGCATCTGTTTTGGAACTGAGTGGGTATAGCTTGTACAGACTTCCGGTTTCCGCCGTGGATAGAAAGGGAGCGCGGAAAGCCTTGCTGGGGCTTTTCGAACAACACAGGGGCTTGGGGGAGCTGCAAAGGCACTGCACCCCCAAAAAATCTCAAGGGGGATACTCTTGAGGGATGGCTAACAGGCAGCGGGGAAGTGGTCCGGCCGTTTTTTCGGGGTTTTTTTTTCTGAAGAGCTTGAAGACGACGGGATCGCAAGTGCAAAAGGAAGGTACCCTGTGTTGCGATGTCTCTGCTCTCGCTAGAGAAAGCGGCGCATCTCCGAAAATTTAAGAACGGACCCTTAGTGTGAGAGAAGCATTTTAAAGTTAAAATTTTGAAGAACACACTAAGTGAACGCTGGATGTTGAAGGATTAAATCAAGGAATCCATCCCGGTAGAGGAGTTAAAATGGCGCAGGATACAAAGTCGCAGGGGGAGGAAGGAAGCAGCCTGTAGCCTGACTGCGTGAGTACAAAATAAAAGTTCACGGCAGTTTCTGTCGAGGCAAACAGACTTTGGAACTCTTAAAACAAAGTAACAGATAAAGGACTATGTAGAAACTTTGTTGTCCCCTTTCTGGGATAGAGATAATCCGAAACGTAACAACCACAGAGCTGATTGAATCATAGAATCATAGAGTTGGAAGAGACCACAAGGGCCATCGAGTCCAACCCCCTGCCAAGCAGGAAACACCATCAGAGCACTCCTGACATATGGTTGTCAAGCCTCTGCTTAAAGACCTCCAAAGAAGGAGGAACAGCTTGAGATGGCTAGTAGAAGTCTAATTTTTTTAAAAAACGGGAAAGCTTGGAAGCCGCATTAAAGACAAGAAAATCACAGTAAAGATAAGAAAAGGGAAGATTGACAGCAATGTTTCTTTTCTTTTAAATGAGAACTGATTAAGAAAAAAGGTTATATTTGACTGCAATGATTTTTGGCACTCTTTTGTTCCTTACTGTTCCTTACTGCTGAAAAACTGGACTTAAGTTAACCCCCTTTCTTCCGTTTGTCTATTTTCTGTTCTTCTCTCTTTTGGGAAGACTTTCTTTTTTGGAAAAGACTTACATTTAAACGTTGGAGTTAGAAAATATCAGAAATAGTTGGAAATCGGAGGACATTACCCGATAAATCTGGGGAAAATTTGGAAAACAACCTTAATTGTTAAAAACAGGGGTTTTTATACCTCAGTGGACTATAATTTGATATACTCAACATTCTGAATTGGACAGCTACATTTCATTGGGACTTGAAAATATAGACAAGAAATTGGGATTGAACCTGGACCAGCGATTTTGCAACAGAGACTGAAAGTAGTGCTCATTGGTTTCCAGACCTGACCTAGATTAACGTATTAGATCGTGGACTAAAGCCTGAATTATTAGTTCTACTAGACCTCGGATTAGGACATTGACTAAGTTATAGAATACCCTTTGCTCATTATGTATTAAGCCGACAAGTGGCGGAAGATTAAAGAAACTGAAAGAAATCGGAACTGGATATTAATTAGTTAACTAAAAAGGGAACTACGGCCCCCACATCAGATAAAAAAGAAATTGCAAAATTATAAAACAAGAAAAGCAAAATCGCATGGGAGTAATAAGGTAAATCAAAGAAGAGTGGTTAAGATATAGAAAAATAAGAGTAACAAAAAGAGATTGTGCGCCCTCCTGGGGAGAGATAGAAAATTAACATAGACCATTCTAAATAACCACAAAATGTCAGGGAAAACCGGAAAAAAGGTAGGAGGGACTCCTGGAGACAGAAAGACCTCACGACAGGATGAAATTAAAGATTTAGACATTTTGTGGTTAAAGATTAAAGAGGAATTTAAACAGAGTGAATTACATATGGAAAACAAATTAGGAGAGGTGCAGGAACAGATAGATAAAAAAATTGAAGGAGCTGTAGGAGAACTCATTAACAAAATACAAGACCTATCGGTCAGGTCAAAAGTAATAGAGGAATCAAACAAGAAAATTCAAAAAGAAATGAAGGAACATAAGAAGGAGACAGAGAAAATGAAGGAGGAAATAAGAGAATTGAATAAATCACAAGAACAAATTGAGGATAGTTTAGCTATTACAGAAATGCGACAGAAACAACTCAATTTAAAATTTAGAGGAGTAATAGAAGAAAGTAACGAGAATGTAAAAGAAAAAATGATAGAAGAACTAGCAAAATGGTTGGAAATAAAAGAAGAAGTAGCCTGTATGGTAAAAAATGCATTCAGAATAAGGCTGAAATCACAAGAGCTCAAATCAAAAAAACTTCCCGGCGACTGCTTGGTGATTTTCAATTCAGTTGAGATGAAAAACACAATACTAAGAACGAGTTATCAAAAAAAAAAAAAAAAAAACACCAAATAATTGAAAACAGACCAATTATTATATTTAAAGAAATACCAATTAGACTTTTGTGCAAAAGAGGCTATAGACAAATAGTAAGTGTTTTACAGAGAAATACTATACAATATAGATGGGAGTTTCTGGAAGGAATCTCCTTCTATTACAAAGACAAAAGATTCAGATTGACAGACACACAAGAAGTGAAAAAATTATTGAGAAGATATGAGAAAGACCTTGGAAAAGTGGAAGAAAGGTACAGAGGAGGAGGAAGATACACAGAAGGGAGGAGGAAAAGAAGGAAGAAAATACAGAGAAACAAAAGAGAGGGAGAGAAGAGGAAGAAGAAGACGTGGAGGAGGAAGGAGCAGTAGGTGGAGAAGAAGAGGAGGAGGGAGAGGAAGAATTAACGGAGAAGAGGTCGACTAGAATATAAATTAAAATCAAATAGTATAACAATGTTAAAGGTATTGTCTTGGAATGTGAATGGTTTGAATGAAAAATCTAAAAGGAATAAAATTGAAAAGGTGTTAAAGAATAAAAATTATGATGTGATTTGTTATCAGGAAACACACGTGGCAAAAAAGCATAAACATATTTTGTCAAACAAAAGGTTAGGAGTAGAATTTGTGAATTCAGATACTAATAAAAAAAGAGGGTTTGTGATATATGTGAAGGAGAAATGGGATCCAATATTAACATGTAAGGATGATGAAGGAAGAATTTTGGGAGTACAAATTAATCACCAGGGAGAAAAGATTAGAGAACTGGGCCAAAACAAACAAACAAGATGAATTTTAACAGGGAGAAATGTAAAGTATTGCACTTAGGCAAAAAAAAATGAGAGGCACAAATACAAGATGGGTGACACCTGGCTTGAGAGCAGTACATGTGAAAAGGATCTAGGAGTCTTGGTTGACCACAAACTTGACATGAGCCAACAGTGTGACGCGGCAGCTAAAAAAGCCAATGCAATTCTGGGCTGCATCAATAGGAGTATAGCATCTAGATCAAGGGAAGTAATAGTGCCACTGTATTCTGCTCTGGTCAGACCTCACCTGGAGTACTGTGTCCAGTTCTGGGCACCACAGTTCAAGAAGGACACTGACAAACTGGAACGTGTCCAGAGGAGGGCAACCAAAATGGTCAAAGGCCTGGAAATGATGCCTTATGAGGAACGGCTAAGGGAGCTGGGCATGTTTAGCCTGGAGAAGAGGAGGTCAAGGCGTGATATGATAGCCATGTTCAAATATATAAAAGGATGTCACATAGAGGAGGGAGAAAGGTTGTTTTCTGCTGCTCCAGAGAAGCGGACACTTAACAATGGATCCAAACTACAAGAAAGAAGATTCCACCTAAACATTAGGAAGAACTTCCTGACAGTAAGAGCTGTTCGACAGTGGAATTTGCTGCCAAGGAGTGTGGTGGAGTCTCCTTCTTTGGAGGTCTTTAAGCAGAGGCTTGACAACCATATGTCAGGAGTGGTCTGACGGTGGTTCCTGCTTGGCAGGGGGTTGGACTCGATGGCCCTTGTGGTCTCTTCCAACTCTATGATTCTATGATTCTATGATTCTATGATTAACGTAATAAATGTTTATGCGCCAAACATAAATAAAGCAGAGTTCTTTAAAAAATTGGAACAAATGTTATTAGAATTGGAGAATCATAAATTGATCTTACTCGGAGATTTGAATGCTGTGAGAAGAAAACTCAAGCAAGGGAAGTTACCTAGAACATTTAATATTCTGGTGGAAAATTTAGATCTGATAGATATCTGGAGACATAAAAATCCAATACCGAAACAATTCACACATTTTTCAGAACCACATTAAAGCTGGGCTAGGTTGGACCAAATATGGGTCTCAAGAGAAATAACAACAAGAGCAGTGAAATGCGAAATCCAACCTAGAACTCTTTCCGATCACAGCGCAGTAACTTTGGAGTTAAAAAGTAGAGTACAAGGGACATATAGATGGAGAATGAATGATTATCTTTTTGAAAATGAGGAGATAATTGAGAAGGCCAAAAGAACTTTAAAAGATTATGTTGACATGAATATAAATAAAGAAACAAATATCGATATAGTTTGGGATGCTAGTAAGGCAGTACTAAGAGGATTTCTAATTAATCAGAATAGTTACAGAAAAAAGTTAAGAGAACAAAAAAAAGAAGAAATAATCAATTAAGAGATTGCAAAAGAAAACTAACAATAAATCCAAGTGAGGAGCAGACCAAACAAACCTATAGAATATTACAAACACAATATTCAATTTTAATAGGCCAAGAAGTCGAATGGAGAATTAAGGCATGGAAGCAAAAATGCTTTGAATCAGCAAACAAAACCGGGAAATTATTAGCGTGGCAATTACGAAAAAGCAAAAACAAAATGTGATCAATAAAATAAGAATAGAAGAGCAAATTGTGGAAGACCCCAAGGGAATAAAGGAAAATTTTATTAAATTCTATGAAAAACTATACAAAAGAGAAAAAGAAGATATAACAGGAATAAAGGAATATTTAGAAGAAAATAGAATGAAAGGATTAACAGAAGATTTCAGATTAAAAAAAAATCTAGATTTCAGATAGAAATATTGGAAGGAAATTCAAAACTTTTATCAAAAATGTATAACCAATTGTTAGAATGGGATACTAAGGATGAGGAGATAAAAGAAATTATGGTGAAATGGGCGATAGATCTGGGATATAATTTGGAATATGATAGTTGGATAAAGCTCTGGAACAAAGATATGAAGTTTACAGCTTCTGTTGCACTAAGAGAAAATATGGAAAAAATGATGTACAGATGGTACATCACTCCTGTAAAATTAGAAAAAAATTACAAGACTGGAGACAAAATGTGCTGGAGGTATAAAAATAAGGAGGGAAGTTTTTACCACATGTGGTGGACTTGCGAAAAAATTAAAAAGTTTTGGGAGCTTGTTTATAACGAATTTAAAAAAAATGTTTAAATACACCTTTGTTAAAAAACCTGAAAATTTCCTTCTGGGGATGATTGGTAATGAAATTAAGAAAGAGGACCAGACTTTATTCCAGTATGCAACAACAGCTGCTAGAATATTAATAGCACAAAATTGGAAGTCAATTAATAGCCCAACGGTAAGAGATTGGCAAAGTAAATTATTCGAATACCGTATTTTTCGCCCTATAGGACGCACTTTTTCCCCTCCAAAAATGAAGGGGAAATCTGGGTGCGTCCTATGGGGCGAATGCAGGCTTCGCGGACCTCTCCGCAAACAGCAGGAGCGCTCCCGCTGCTGGCGGAGACGTGCCTGCATGCCGAAGCCTGCGCGCGCTGAGCTCAGCGCGCCCAGGCTTCGCGGACCTCTCCGCTAGCAGCGGGAGCGCTCCAGCTGCTGGCGGGGAGGTGCCTGCATGCCGAAGCCTGCGCGCGCTGAGCTCAGCGCGCCCAGGCTTCGCGGACCTCTCCGCTAGCAGCGGGAGCGCTCCCGCTGCTGGCGGGGAGGTGCCTGCATGCCGAAGCCTGCGCGCGCTGAGCTCAGCGCGCCCAGGCTTCGCGGACCTCTCCGCTAGCAGCGGGAGCGCTCCCGCTGCTGGCGGGGAGGTGCCTGCATGCCGAAGCCTGCGCGCGCTGAGCTCAGCGCGCCCAGGCTTCGCGGACCTCTCCGCTAGCAGCGGGAGCGCTCCCGCTGCTGGCGGGGAGGTGCCTGCATGCCGAAGCCTGCGCGCGCTGAGCTCAGCGCGCCCAGGCTTCGCGGACCTCTCCGCTAGCAGCGGGAGCGCTCCCGCTGCTGGCGGGGAGGTGCCTGCATGCCGAAGCCTGCGCGCGCTGAGCTCAGCGCGCCCAGGCTTCGCGGACCTCTCCGCTAGCAGCGGGAGCGCTCCCGCTGCTGGCGGGGAGGTGCCTGCATGCCGAAGCCTGCGCGCGCTGAGCTCAGCGCGCCCAGGCTTCGCGGACCTCTCCGCTAGCAGCGGGAGCGCTCCCGCTGCTGGCGGGGAGGTGCCTGCATGCGGAAGCCTGCGCGCGCTGAGCTCAGCGCGCCCAGGCTTCGCGGACCTCTCCGCTAGCAGCGGGAGCGCTCCCGCTGCTGGCGGGGAGGTGCCTGCATGCGGAAGCCTGCGCGCGCTGAGCTCAGCGCGCCCAGGCTTCGCGGACCTCTCCGCTAGCAGCGGGAGCGCTCCCGCTGCTGGCGGGGAGGTGCCTGCATGCGGAAGCCTGCGCGCGCTGAGCTCAGCGCGCCCAGGCTTCGCGGACCTCTCCGCTAGCAGCGGGAACGCTCCCGCTGCTGGCGGAGAGGTGCCTGCATGCGGAAGCCTGCGCGCGCTGAGCTCAGCGCGCCCAGGCTTCGCGGACCTCTCCGCTAGCAGCGGGAGCGCTCCCGCTGCTGGCGGAGAGGTGCCTGCATGCCGAAGCCTGCGCGCGCTGAGCTCAGCGCGTCCAGGCTTCGCGGACCTCTCCGCTAGCTGCGGGAGCCAGCACTGGGCTCCCACGGCTTGCAGAGAGCTGCCTGTTTGGGGGCTGGGGTCGGGGGAAGCTCGGGCTTCCCCAACCCCGCGCCTGGGGGGGAAATAATTTTTTTCCTTTATTTCCCCCCCAAAAAACTAGGTGCGCCTTATGGGACGGTGCGTCCTATAGGGCGAAAAATACGGTACTTAGAATTGGCAAAAATAACACAAAAAAATCAGAGATCAGAAAGAAACAAAGTTTATTAAGGAATGGAACAAATTTATAACACATATCGAAGCAGATTAAAAAAAAATAAAGATCACAGTAGGCTCAACATAACCCTACGACGTGCAGATGCTTTAAAGATAAACTGCGGGAAAAAATCCTTTGTTATATAACCCAAAACCGAGGTGGAGGGAAGTCAATTAGTTATGTGCTGTTTACGTGCTGTTTTTGTTTGTTTGTTGTTGTTTTCCTTTTTAGTTTCGTTGTTTTTATTATTTTCTTTTCGTGATGAATTTGTTTTGTGTGTACCTGTGTGCAATGAAAATTAATAAAGAGAATAAAAAAGAAAAAGGAACTGAGTGGGTATACCAAAGCAGGTTTCTAGGGTGCTACGCAGGACTGGGAATGCAGAGGAACGGAACATAAAATTAGTTTTCAAGTACAGGGTCAGATTTAAGGTGCTGCTTTTGACCTTCAAAGCCCTTCACGGCCTAGGACCCTCGTACCTATGGGACCGCCTCTCCTGGTATGCCCCATGGAGAGCCTCAAGGTCCATACATAACAACACCCTACATGGGTGGTCCTACATGGGGCCCTAAGGAAGTCAGATTAGCCTCAACCAGAGCCAGGGCCTTTTCAACTCTGGCTCCGGCCTGGTGGAACTCTCTGCCTCATGAGACCAGGGCCCTGCAGGATCTGATTTCTTTCCGCAGGGCCTGTAAGACAGAGTTGTTCCGCCTGGCCTTTGGCTTGGAGCCAATTTGATCCCCTCCCCCTCTTTCCTTTTCCTTCTGGGATGGAACCCCTATTTGGGGTCTTTTTTCTGCCCCATGTAGGACCAGTCTGGATAGTTGACCTTGGTGAAGATTTGACATTTTCTCCCCCCAAAGAGTTTTTGATCTGGGCTTCCACTGAAATGAAGCTGCATTTTACCGTAAATTGTATTTTAATCCTGTTTTTAAGTTGTATTTTAATCAATTGTTTTTATACCTGATGTTAGCCGCCCTGAGCCCGGTCTTGGCTGGGGAGGACAGGGTATAAATAAAATTTATTATTATTATTAGGAAGGCACTATGCATTACAAATGCTATTGTGGTAGCACACTAAGGGGTTGTGTCAGTTTGGTAGTAATGGTGATAAGAGGAAGAATTTAAGCTAAGAAAGAAACATAGAAAAATAAGTTAAGTGAGAAACTCTGCATTCAGTCTGTTCAAAATGGATGAACAGATCACCTCCTACACTACCCAGTGACTAGAGCACTTTACCACTAATTCCTAATTATTATTTCTCTTGATGCACAATGTCATCAAAGGCTCTTACTTTACTGTATATAACATGCTCTTAAAACTAAAGTAGTAGATAAGAGCATAAATAACAACTGGATGGTTGGAAATAACCAGTGCTTTTTTTCTGGGGGGATGCATACCCCTAAAATTTTTGTGAATCTATGTTTGGCCTCATTGAGGCGCAGCTTTCCAATATGAGTAGGAAAATGAGAGTATCCCTAAACATTTTTTTTTTATAGAAAAAAAGCATTGGAAATAACCAAGTGGCTGATTTTAATAGGACATAATCTGATTCTATATATCAGAAATCCCTGCTTGTTCCTAAACTGGGTCAATTTGGTGATGCTGTGATGTACCCATCACATACTTACATAGAAAGTATGTAAATAAATATCTTCCCAGGCAAAACAAAAAGATGAAAACCTCAATCATTATATCAGCTAGAGATGAATAATGATTCTGAGAGAGTCTTCTTTTCCTTTTGGATTCCTTTTTTGAAAAGTACTACTTGGGGAGCTCTAACATGGCACTCTGTGGACTCACTAAAAACATGGGAAATGATACATGCCTAAACCAGAAAACAATGCTTGTGCCTGTGGCACATGTTCACATCCATGGCTTCTAAATACCTGTCTTGGAATTGTGAAAGAAGTGTGGAATATCAATATTTTCAATTGTATTGAAACAAACAAATGCCCCCCCCCCCCTGCTATTCTTACTCTGTTTTTCAGGGCCTGTTTGGAAGGCAGGAAACAGAACTACAAAAATGTTATAATTCAACATTTTTGCAGCTCTGTCCCCTGCTTTCTGGACTGACCCTCATCATAGTATAATGAGGCACTAAAGACAGGAAGTCCATTTAATAACACAGCTGAAGAATTACTGTCCCAAGCTCATTCACAGCAATGTCATAAAAAATAACAAATATAAACCTAATATTGTATGAAGTTATTCCTTAGCTATTAGACACAACACAGAAGGGAACTGGATGCTACAACTCAGAAACAGGTTTTCCTGCTTTTTATTTGAAAAGGACAATGGAACCTGCATCCAGTGGGAACATTGGTGTGCTTAACGCTTTGGAAATATCAATTCTTCATTAAAAAAATGTTGAAGTCCTTGAGGTCTGATTAATGCTCATGGGGTCTAAACAGAAAGTATTCTGTTTCTCACAGGAGAGCAATCTCTCTTTCTCTAAATGTATGTGCTTCTGTGATTTGTAGCCAAATATAGTAGAAAGATGTCCAGCTGCTCACAGCACCACATGCAAAGAGAAAGTTTTGCAGAGACATATCACAACTGACAGAAACATAATTTTATGCCACTCAGAACCAAGATGATAAAATTAAAAACTTCTCTGTAAAAAAGCAATTTATGATGTCCCATGCAGTATCCATTTTTATATAAAAAATAAAAATTATGCAAGTCTTCTCAAGAGACAGATCCAATAGTGTTTAGTTACATAAACATTGCAACTGAATGTTTTAATTCTCATATTGTAGTATTGCTTGAATCTAACAATTTCTAACCTCAGTATCTTTTGATACAATTAGGCCTGTTTTATAGTTTGCTGCATTACAGAGCAGCACACCCAGGCTTGCAACTACAGTGTAAACACAGCAATGAAATGCATATACAGTGGTACCTCGCAAGACGAATGCCTCGGAAGACGAAAAACTCGCAAGACGAAAGAGTTTTTCGTTTTCTGAGTTGCTTCGCAAGACGGATTTCCCTATGGGCTTGCTTCGCAAGATGAAACGTCTTGCACCTTTTTTTTAAAACCGCCAATGCATTCCTACGGGAAACCGTCAATACACAGTGGTGCTTAGCAAGACAAAAAAACTCGTAGAATGAAAAAACTCGCAGAAGGAATTAATTTCGTCTTGCGAGGCACCACTGTACAGCAGAGCACTACAGCTAATTCTAGTTCCTGGAAAATAGGGACGTTTGTCAAATTTCTGGTCTGTCACATTCACTTTACATTTTCAGGTGTACACTTAATTTCAAGTGTATAACTATAGCATGTAATATGTGAAGAGGGCCTTAGACTGGGGGGGGGGGTGAGTACTCATTTTATATCAGAAACATTCACCTGTAAACAAAACATTAAGAATTGCCAAGGTACCTCAGCAGTAATTGATTCATTGTGGCAAACACTTTAATAGGCAACAGTTCCCCTCATCATATAGAGTTAGTGACTAGAGTTATCAAAGGGAGGACCCACAATATGGGGAATGCAAGATGACGTAGGACCTGTTTGCACCATTCCCAAAGTCAAATCATGGCTTAGTGTGAATGAGAAAAGGTGTGGGCTCCCAGAAAGGAGAATGGCTGCTTTGCTCCTCTCTTTGGAAGCTAAGCCAAGCCATGGTTTGATATAGTGTATTGTCTGAACCCAAGCTAGTAGTTTAGCTCTTCTAAACAAATCACAAGCTGTAGACCGTAAGACAAACCTTGGTTACAACTTGTTGTTTATTGGGACAGAGCTATACCCCAAACCTGTGTTTGAATGACATGGAAATTCAAGCCGTGGCTTAGCTCAATGCTGAAGAAACAAAACAACAAAAAATAAGCGAAGTAGCCATATTCTTCTCTTCAGGAGTCTGCAACATTTGCTTAGTTGCACTACATTTGCCTTAGCAGCACATGTGAAAAAGGACACTGATAGCTGAAAAGCTCTGAAGATATAAACCAAATGTATGCCAGCTAGAACACCAAATCCATAAATACTAAATGGCTGCTTCAGTACTATACAAGAATATATGTTGTGGGCCCCAGCCAACCGAATGGCTGGAATAGGTTCCACGGGGGGTGTGCACTGGGATACCCAATCTCAGTGATCACGGGTAGGCACAGAAAGATTTACAGATAAGAAAGGTATTCTGATTTTGAGCAGGAATGCTCCCCGTTGCCAAGCAACAGTTCATTCACTCATTTGCTCATGTGCTGAGGACCATTTAGTGACTCCACTAATGGGTCTCCTACCTCACATTCCAACCTCTTTAACATGTCCTTCACTTACAAGGCCATGCTGTGGGAGAAATGTGAATGAAGGCATAAGAATCACTCCCAGGACAGGAGCAAAAGGGGCTACAGAAAGATCCCTCCTAGCACTCAAGCCTCCCCACAGGTATCTCATGCCCTTCATGGCCAGATTTAAGTAGGAGGTGGATTGTGTGCACTCACAAACCACAGCAAGTATTAGCAGACATAGGAGGAGCAGCAGCCAGGTGGTCCCGTTTTTGAGGAGGAGGCTGGCAATTAAATATTTATTTCATGGGAAAAGGACACAATTTGTCATTTCTTACTCTCCCCAAGCCTCTACTTCCCCACTCAATGTTTATTCATTTTATTCATTATTTTAGGCCACCTTTGCATCCCAAAATGTCTAAGCAGCAAAGAGCTTAGGCTCAAGGCTGGTAGCCAGGCCCAACTTTCCTATGAAAAAAGGGAGCAAGGTTTAATGTCTCAAACCAACACTGCTAAAGGAAAGTCCAAGGCAACCAGACCCAAACCTGAGCACTTTAGAATTCATGCAACATTTGGCAGGAGGGGAGGAGTAGATTTTGTTATGGGGTATTAATCCTTGCACTCTAAGGCACAAAAATCATTTGGGTTTCAGATTAGAAATCAGCCCATAAGCCTTCAAAAATTACATGGGTTGCAGGATATGCTAAACTAGCAAGTCCCAAACTAGGGAGCTACATTGCTATCTCTAGCATTGCCATTAACACTACAGTGTAGTGTTTCCCAAAGTGAGTGATTCTGTTCTCTAGGGGGTGCTGGAATAATCCAGGGGACAGTAGCAGCCTTGGTTGCAATTTGGGGGCATTGAATAAAAATAAGGGGGCGGTGGAAGCATAAAGAAGAGAAGAGAATTAAAAAAACCTGTTTGTACATGCTTCACCTGTTCTGTAATGATGCCTACTGCCAGGTCAGGCACCGTAGTGGGACAGCGACAATGCCTCCTGTGGATCCAGCGGTCATGCTGGAGGCAAGGAGTTTTCCCGTGAACCCTTTTTGGCTTACCCCAGGCCCACAAAGTGGATCACAGCTTGTCTACTTATTTAGCCAGTGGTAGGCAGGCTGCAGCACCAGCCCTGGCCTTGGGGCAGATTGGACTGAGCAGGCAGGCTTCACTCCAGTCCACCCCGTGGGTTTTAGATACATAAAAGAACACACATTTGTCACTGCATCTTTCTGTTTGTTCGCTTAAAGAAGGTAGATTTCTGGGGGGGCGGGCGATGAGTAATCCCCCCCCCCCCCGAGAATAGGGCAGTAGGGCAAATAAGTTTGAGAAGTCTGCTAGAGTGCTTAGTTAAGAGCTGGTGGAGTAATAAGCCCTGAAAAGGAGCAATGTAGAGCTACAACCTTCATGCTGTTTCATCCTAACATACCATATTTTTCGCTCTATAAGACGCACCAGACCACAAGACGCACCTAGTTTTTGGAGGAGGAAAACATGAAAAAAAAATTCTGAATCTCAGAAGCCAGAACAGCAAGAGGGATCGCTGCGCAGTGAAAGCAGCAATGACTCTTGCTGTTCTGGCTTCTGGGATAGCTGTGCAGCCTGCATTCGCTCCATAAGACGCACACACATTTCCCCTTACTTTTTAGGAGGGGAAAAGTGAGCCTTATAGAGCAAAAAATACGGTACATTAAACTCAGTATCAATGAACAGCATTTTTCCCTTTTAAATGTCTAGGAGCTAAAAAAAATTCCTCCTAGCTCTCAAGTAAATCATTTTCTCTTCAAATTATTCATCTGAAGAGGTATTTAATCCATTTTCAAAAACAGACACACTATAAATTGATGGAGAGTCGCTTTAAAAAGCCATATTCCAAAATTAGTTACTTTCCCTGATGAGAGCAAATTGCTCTTCAGATTGCATGCTGATCACTTCTTTGTTTTTAAAGAGAGGATTTTATTTATTTATTTTAACCTTTTGCTTATTTTATTGTGCTTCATTATCAGTAGAGTTCATTTGTTTCAGAGGGATAATTAATATGAGATTCAAAGCATCAGCTAAAGGCAATAACCTGCTATTTTGCTTTACAATGCATCAAACTACTATTCTGAAATGTAAAATATACACATTTGACTACTGATTTATATGACACACCATGTGAGCTTAATTTTCTTCACTTTCTTGATCTCTCTGTCCAAATAAAGAAGTGCCAACATCCCACCCATTCTGAACACAATCCTACCTCCTTCCCTGAGAAACTGCAGTGCAAAAAGCCCCAATGTTTGTGTAACCCACTGATAGTCTGAGCTTGCACAGATAAACCGTTCAAATTCATACTCGTAGGAGATGGCTACATCCATTTAAAGCACAAGGCTTCCCCCGAAGAATCCTGGGAACTGTAATTTATTACTGGTACTGGGAATTATAGCTCTGTTGTGGATAAACTACAGTTCTCAGGATTCTTTGGGGAAGTTATGATTGTTAAAGTGCTATAGATGTGCTTTAAATGTGGTTGTAACTCTTGTGTCTGGAAAGAATATAATATAAATTGGTTGTAAATGAACATCAAATAAAGTTTGCCACCAAAAATTTTCCCTCCAAAGAAGCATTTCTTAATGCACCTCTTTTTCTCTGCTATATTTTACTCTGTGGGGTACAATGCAATATATTCTTCTTATTAAGGGTAAAGGGACCCCTGACTGTTAGGTCCAGTCGTGGCCGACTCTGGGGTTGCGGCGCTCATCTCGCTTTAATGGCTGAGGGAACCTGCATACAGCTTCTGGGTCATGTGGCCAGCATGACTAAGCCGCTTCTGGTGAACCAGAGAAGCATGGAAATGCCGTTTACCTTCCCGCCAGAGCGGTACCTATTTATTTACTTGTACTTTGACGTTCTTTCGAACTGCTAGGTTGGCAGGAGCTGGGACCGAGCAATGGAAGCTCACCCCATCGTGGGGATTTGAAGACCACAGCACCACCCACATCCCCTTATTAAGAGTGTCATATGCACACATGTGAACATTTTCATTCTGTAAGAAATGGCATAAGTTTGAGAGATAAAAACAAAAAACTGTATACATCATTTTTGTTTAGTTTTTGAGGATTCCCAAACTGTTGCAAGTTGTGTTAAATCATTAAGATGAGATTGGATGATACAGAAATAAATAATCAATCTAATGCACTGAGCATATTAGAATCCCAGAAAGAAAAGCAGGGGATAAAAACTAAAATAAAACAGTTAACACAGAGACACCACCACTGGTTTACAGTCACATGGTTTGGGACAATGCTTGTCACAAGGGGCAAATGTTCATTTCCTTCTCTGGGATCTATTTCTTCAATATGTTTTATTTAAGAATAAACAGCAGCTGTCTTAACCTGCTAAAATTAGTGCACTTGTTTAGGCTGTCTGCTCTTCATCCCAAAATAGCTAGAGAGATTATTAAGATTGTTAAGTGGTCCATTTGACTTACTTTCAGTAGACTTTAAGTAACAGTTTTGGGCGGCATGTGCTAGATGGACCTTATACCACTTCTTTTCAATGAAGACAGCAGTTCATTTTTATCACAGTAGAGTGTGTGAATAAGTTGTGTCCCCTGAGAAATCTGTAAGGAAACAGAGTGCCTGTTAGTATGAAATTCATCACGCTACCATATTCAGCTTAATGAATGTACTGTATTAATGACAAGCAGCATCTGGGATTCAGCTGCATATACAAATAATCAATCCTCTGCCATGCCTTTGCTTCTTTGGCTGTCCAGTGCAGTAAGTAAGAGATGCTTGATTCTTGCTTTGCAGCTGCAGCATACAAACAATAAATGAGACAACTGTCTAGAACAGTAAATAGATAGACAAGAAAGCATAAACAACCAAGAGGTGAATGACTCAAATGCTTGCTGTGGGATCTTGCATCAAGGGCAGGTGATTTCATGTGCATTCATGAGGGATTTGCCTGGAACCAAATGGCTAGGAAACATTTTCCTAGCTGTTCCAGTATTTCTGGCTCAAGACTGTAGTCTAGCTGGCTACTAAAATCTATTAGTATGTGACAGGTATAATTTTAGTGGGGTACATTTATGGACTGCATGGAATTGTATGGACTGGGCTCAGGAAGAGACCTGTAATTATTTTCCTGTATCATCTCCATAACCAGAAATAATGGAGCTAACAAATCAGCTTGTGTTGTGTGATGACAGTGCAGCAGGTGCTAAAAGTAATGGTAAGATAATGCCAGGGCAAAAATGAAGAGAGCTTTGAATGCTGTCTGTATTCAGACCACACTCAATTGCCAGATAACTAAAAGCATTTATTCCATATTAAATACAGCAGAAAAATATACACACAACAACATGTACATCAAAATAATGTCTGAAAATCCTTCACTGGTATTGCTCCCACGTGACAGCTTTCTCTGTCCAATGCTAATTTGATTATTATGTTCACTTTGCAAAGCTAATTAAAAACAGCAATAGGATTAGACCTTCAATTTTAAAACACTCAGTACTTGATTTCTCTAACAAAGAGTGGAGGAGAGAAAATGAATACGAAAGCCCTAAAAGGTAGGTTCCTACCTGAGCATGGGCAGTGATAGAAAAGGATTCTGATCACACATGAAGGTCTTTTTGTTGGTATGAAAAATATATATTGTGGATAAATGTTGCACAAATTTGAATCCGGTGTAATTTCAAACTATTTTTTTAGAGCAAGTATGGATACAACAGCTAAGAATGTACAAATACTAGTTTCCAGAAAAGTTTCTATCAAACCTGTGGCAATTTGAGACTAAAACTCAAGTTGATTAATTGCACTGATTTAATCCACTAGAGGTGGTATAGGGTAATGGCTAAAAGTGAGTCAGGAAGCTCCTGGTTCCAATGTCACATCAGCCACAAATTTAAGTAATGCTCATCACAATCTAAACACTTCCCTTCTTATTTATTGATAGTCTTAACCTATCGTAGTCATCAATTAAATATATGCCAATGAAGTCACATTACTCATTGACCACATTGAAAAGAACTTTGTCAAGGCAGACCAAGCTGAGTATCTATATTAAATATTGCATCCTTGCTTTAAACACCACAATTGCCAGGAAGTAGCTCACAATTTTAAATTGCTTTCCAGTAAACAGATGTATCCCAACGAAAATGATCTTATTATGAAACTTAGTTCACAAACTAGCTGAAGAAAAAGAGCTTTGTCTTTCACGGACTATCTGTCATGATCAAAAATGAGACAATAGCATGGATGGGGCCACATTTTACCCTAGTGGAAAACACTAATGCAATTTCTGCTCATGCTTGTTTACACATCGGCCTAAAGTTCAACAGAACTACACGAACAACATGCAAGTACAGATAGCACTGCTTGGACGTAGGTTAATAGACATCCAGATCTGAGGGAAAGCTCAAGGACTGCCTCTCCCCATACAAACTGACCTAGATCCTGCAATCCTCATCTGAGCCTCTTCTTCATGTGTCTGTCTCCACAAGAGCTCCAGAGGGTGGCAAGATGAGACAGGGCCTTTTCTGTGGTGGCCCCCCATTTGTGGAATGCTCCCCCCAAGGAGGCTTGCCTGGCCCCTCATTACATATCTGTAGGCACCAGGTGAAAATGTTTCTCTATAACCAGGTGCTTGGCTGATTAAACGTTCTATGGTCTTTTAAATGTGTTTATAGGAGAGAGGGCTACTGGATTGGTTGGTTGATTGGTTGGTTGGTTTGGTATTTTGTGCTCTGAACCACACTGCTGTGAACCACACTGCAGTCTTCCAATTAAGGTCAGTATAAAAAATTAATAAATAATAATAGTAATAAATAACTGTCATATCCTAATGCACGACTCTGTATATGCCGCAGTTCTACAGGAGAAAGCAGGGAGAAGGCAAAATGTGTTATTAGGTCAAGGAGAATTAAAGATCTGCATGTGGCACAGTCTGAGGAAGCAAGATGTTAAGCAGAAGGTCTTGCAGCAAGGATGGACGAGGCAGCCTTTTGAGGCGCTTTCAGCTCCCTGATGACGTGGCTTTCATTCTGTGACCTCATTCATTCATTCAGTATCAAGGAGCTGACCAATAGAGAGTGTAAAATGGGAATGTCTGATAGCCAGAAATAGAACAAAATTGCTATTGATTTGAAAAATAAGCATGCATGTACACACACACACACAAGCAATTGTGACAGGAGAGCTTTGGCTAAAGAAAAAACAAATCATTTACACGTTACAGGTTATGTCAAATGTTGAGTGCAGTGAGAAGTGTCTCTAAATTGGAAGGAAAACAAATGGAATTCTAAAGCACACACACAATCCTCAGGAGACCTAAAGGAACATGCCAGGAGATAGAGAGAGTATTTTAGCCCTTATTCAGTAGTGCCAACGGAAGCCTAATCTGCAGTTTTAAAAAAGCCTTCCCCCCCCCAAGTCCATACACAACGTATAGGAGTACAAATAGGAGTATTCCTACTATTCTCATCTAGGCTTTCTTTGTGCGATTAAGTATTTTTAAAAATAATAATAGGCCAGGTAAGAATTGCTGACAGGGTATCTACCCTGAAATATTATAAATAGATTTGGGAACACATTTTAGTCAGTCTTTAAAATGGCAAGGATCTGATGATATCAGATATCATCAGTAACATGATATGTTGAAATTAGATAGAAAAAAATGTTTTTTCAGACCAAAGTTCACAATTCAAAAAAGAACTCTTGCAAAACAAAGATAAACTTTTGTCTAAAATGTATGTAACCTGTTATTAGAATGGGAAACAAAACACGAGCTAGTTAAAGCCTCAGTGACACACTGGGCAATAGATATAGGACACAAAAAAGATTTTAACCTCTGGGAGAAACTTTGGAAAAGCGACTTGAATTTTACAGCATGTTATTCTTTGAAAGAGAACTATGTGAAAATGATTCATAAATGGTATCTAACTCTGAGTAGGCTTGCTAAGATTTACAAGACAGAATCAGGTAAGTGCTGGAAGTGTAAAGAGGTGGAGGGAACGTTCTTTCACATGTGGTGGACATGTAAGAGAGTATTGGGAAATGATTTCTAATAAACTGATTTTTTTTAAAAAAAACAACAACTCCCCCCCCCCAACAGAGTCCTTTCTGCTGGCGATAACTCAGACTGAAATCCCCGTGTCAGAAAAGGTTATTTATGTATGCAACAACTGTGGCCCGTGTTTTGTTAGCCCAAAAATGGAAAGTGAGTGAGGTCCCAACTAAAAAAGATTGGCAACTTAATTTGACAGAATATGCACAACTTGCAGATTTAACGTATAGAATAAGAGAGCAAGAAGAACATACATTTAAAGAAGATTGGAAAACGTTTATTGAGTATATGGGAAATAACTGTGTACAGCTGAAAACACTGGTAACATTAAGATAAATTCAACAGAGTAAATATTTTTTTACGGATGTAATGGTGGAAAACCGATTGGAATAGTTAATGTAAAATATGCAGGGATGTAAGATATGCAAAATGAATCATGGAAAGAGAAGAAGGGAAGTCATTGGATATGATAAAGTTTAACCTCTACTGCACCTCTACTGCATCTGCAGAAAACAGTACCAGGAGACTCTTTCAGGTGGTCTGGAGTCTAACAGAACCACCTTCGCCATCAGCATCTGGCGCAGACTCCAAGATCTCCTGCAATGACTTTGCAAAGTTTTTCACAGATAAAATTGCTGAGATTCTGAAGGAGGCAAACACCACAGTGGGGGCAGGGCAGGGGTGGGAGAGTGCCAGAGCTCTGTCTAGTTATGTTGTATGGAATCAATTCCAACCTGTTGCCTCTGAGGATATGGATGGGCTTCTTAGATGAGTGAAACCAGCCATCTCCTTGATCCTTGCCTATGCTGGCTCATAAAAGTGATCCAGGCAGGGCTGGGCAATGGGTTTTGTGGAGTGGTGAATGCTTCCCTCTGTGAGGGAGTCTTCCTGGATCCCCTTAAAGAAGCAATTACTAAACCGCTTCTTAAAAAATATCTTTGGACCCAGCCATTATGGTCAATTATCACCCAGTCTCAAATCTTCCATTCTTGGGCAAGGTGATTGAGCAGCACACCTGGAGGATGTGGACCATTTGGATCCCTTCCAGTTGGGATTCAGGCCCCATCATGTGACTGAAACTGCCTTGGTCTCTGGCGGGCTAAGGACAGAGGTGAAAGCTGTTTCCTAGATCTGTTGGACCTTTCAGAGGCTGTGTGTTTGCGGATGATATCCAGCTCCACCTCTCCTTTAAATTGGAACAAGTGAAGGTGGTGAATGTCCTGCGTGAGTATCTGGAGACTGTTGCATGTTAATCCTGTGTCCAGGGCAGCTGTCTACCAGCTCCATCTGGTACGCAGGCTGAGACCCTACCTGCCCACGGACTGTCTCGCCAGAGTGGTGCATGCTCTAGTTCTCTCCCACTTGGACTACTGCAATGTGCTCTACATGGGGCTACCTTTGAAGGTGACTCAGAAACTACAACTAATCCAGAATGTGGCAGTTAGACTGGTGACTGGGAACGGCAGCCAGGATCATATAACACTGGTCCTGAAAGACCTATATTGGCTCCCAATACATTTCCAAGCACAATTCAAAGTGTTGGTGCTGACCTTTAAAGCCCCAAACAGCCTTGGCCCTGTATATCTGAATGAGTATCTCCACCCCATCATTCAGAGCGGACACTCTGGCAGTTCCCTCACTGCAGGAAGTGAAGTTACAGGAAACCTCAGGAAGAGTGTCTTCTTGGTAGTGGCGCCCAGCCTGTGGAACGCCCTCCCATTGGATGTCAAGGAGATAAGTAACTATGCAACCTTTAGAAAACATCTGAAGGCAGCCTTGCATAGGGAAGTTTTTAATTTTTTATATTCTGGAAGCTGCCCAGAGTGGCTGGGGCAACCCAGTGAGATGGGCGGGGTACAAATAAAATAATAATAATAATTAATTTATTATTATTATTAAGCATATGAAAGCACAAGTGGGGGAAACTGTTTATGTGCATGTTCTCTTTCCCAAAATTACAGACCAGTCAGAATGTTGGATATCTCTTCTAAAATATGTGACTTCAACAGCAGATATCCTCCAATTATATTTTGTGTCAACAGCAAGCTGGATTTAGTAATTTCTATTCCACTACTGAGCACTGCTATACTTTGCCCCATCTTGTTGGGAAAACTGTTGAAAACAATGAAATGCTCTTTACAGTGTTTGTTGGGCTATCATAAGCTTTTGATTCAATAGACAGAAACTGTCTGTGGGCCAAATTGCATGCCATTGATATAGACCCTAGACTGCTCATGCTTCTTCAAATTACTACTGTTAAATTCAGTATAGACAGGAATGGTCTTTTAGCTAATCCAATCCCAACTATGAAGAGAGTTAAACAGGAATGTGTTTGTGCATCCCTCCTTTTCAGTCTTTATTTTAATGATCAGGATAAATTGCTTGGTAAGTGAATGCATGCCTACCTGCTATAGGAAATAGAAAGGTCAGTATACTCCTATATGCAGATGATATGGTTATATTATCTCTGACCAGGTGTGGTTTGAAAAAGCAGATGGACTTGCTGACTAACTTCTGGGAGAAGAACAAATTAGCATTAATTTTACCGAAACAAAAGAGGTTGTATTTAGTAAGAAACCTCCCACATTTAAATAGTTAATTGACTAAATCATTTTGTTTTTAGGGGTCCTTTTCACAGTTATTTCCTCTTGGAAGGCTGATCAGGATGCTTATCTCAGGAAAGCAAGATATCTTGTAGGAGCTGTTCTGAAGTTCTTCTTATACAAAGGGAAGGAAAATAGTTATGCCAGACCTTAAAATATTCATTAAGGTTATTCTTTCCATGTTATATGGTGTAAAGCTTTGGGGTCTCAGTCAATCATTAGTCCAGGAATTGAAGGATGTTCAACATTTATGTCTAATGATAGTATTGGTCCTCTTTGTTGGCATTCCTTCTGTGGGTTGGCTTTCTGTCCAGACTAGAATGCAAATTTGACTCTTAAAACTTTTGTAACAGAATGCTAACTCTGTCATCTTCATGTCTAGTTTCTCTAGGTTATGGCATACCCATAAATTCTCAAAAGCAAGTTACTACTTTACATACAGTTGTCAGTGAACTTAATAGTGAGCTGATTATGATCTAATCAGTGTTTAAATTTCAGGTATAAATGTTTGGATATGAGAGAGCTTCTATGATTTATATGTTAACTATTCATTCCTTGAGTTTTTCAGACTGTATCCAGGTATTAAGACAATCAAAAAGCTAACTATCTGTAGTTAATTACTTTGGCTCCACATAAAATTGCTTCTACAGAATTAAGAAAAGTTATGGCCTCTGCCCTTCTAGATGGCTGTTTTAAGAAATATCCTTTGAAGCAGCGTTTCTGTATGTTTTGTAAAGCATTCTCATGATCTGAGTTAGCTGCAGGAAAAAAAGTTAAATGAACTAAGTTTGTGTGCTTTTTGCTGCCAGATAGGAAAATTACCATATTTTTTGCTCTATAAGACTCACTTTTCCCCTCCTAAAAAGTAAGGGGAAATGTGTGTGCGTCTTATGGAGTGAATGCAGGCTGCGCAGCTATCCCAGAAGCCAGAACAGCAAGAGGGATCACTGCTTTCGCTGCGCAGCGATCCCTCTTGCTGTTCTGGCTTCTGAGATTCAGATTTTTTTTTCTTGTTTTCCTTCTCCAAAAACTAGGTGCGTCTTATGGTCTGTTGCGTCTTATAGAGCAAAAAATACGGTATATTACATTGCATGCTTCTCTGTCTGCATTGGCTACCAGCTGTTAGGATTCTTGCTCTGTGCTTGCAGTCATGGGATTGTTTTGTCACATAGTGGGAAGTGACAGAGACAGGATGATTGGATTACTGTGTTTCCGTGATGTAGGACTATTGTCTTTTGTTCTTTCTCTTTGCTGTCAGGTGAGAAACAGGAAGGAGCTAAGTCAGAATGCTCCGAGTGTATTATACTGTATGTAAATAAAGTAGATTAGCCAAAATGCTGTGCTGCTGCATTTGTTATGCGAACCGCTAATACTCTGCAAGTTCTGTAAGTGTGCTGATGCCTCTTGGTATCAGTCGCTGTGATGTTTGGGCTGGAGAAAGCTTTTGAAGCTCCCGAACGATCGACCAGGAGGGAGAGAACATGCCAGTAGGGCATGTGTCTCTGCCGGGGTCCTACATACAAGTAGGACGATCCTAACACCAGCTAATTAAGAGCCAAATATGGGGCTCAACTCTGAATGTCTTTTTTCTTTGTTATAGCTTATAGCTAAGCAAAAAAAAATGTTACTACTACTAAATATTTGCATGTTTCCTTATGAAAGCAATTCTTTGAACTTTCAAAAGCAATATGTCATACAGTGGTACCTCGGGTTAAGTACTTAATTCGTTCCGGAGGTCCGGTCTTAACCTGAAACTGTTCTTAACCTGAAGCACCACTTTAGCTAATGGGGCCTCCCGCTGCCGCTGCACCGACGGAGCACGATTTCTGTTCTCATCCTGTAATTCTGTTTTCATTCTGTAACCTGAAGCGTATGTAACCCGAGGTACCACTGTATAGTTATGCAGTTTCGGTATTCATCCACAATCTGCCATTAAGCTTAGACAAGCTGCTGCCTTACATGGCAATGGGGTTGTAATTAAGAAACAGAAGGTATTTTATACTGTACACTTAAAGCACTATAGAAATTATAATAACAGCAACAACCTTAAATGGTTCTATCACATTGCAGAACAGCTATCATTGTAGTCATTGTCACACAGAGGAGGTAAAAACAACAAATAGAATGCTTTTAACCTCTTATTAAACAAAATGTAAATGATTTCCTCAGACTCCTGAGAAAAAAACACCTCTCCAACTACAAGGAAGAGGCACTAGAGGACTGACACTGACAGCATCATATGAAATTGGTAAGAGGTGTTTTTTCCTATACAGTGGTACCTCAAGTTACAAACACCTCAGGTTACAAACTTTGCTAACCTGGAAGAGTTACCCCGAGTTGAGAACTTTGCCCCAGGATCAGAACGAAAATCGTGTGCTGGCGGCGCAGCGGCAGGAAGAGGCCCCATTAGCGAAAGCACGCCTCTAGTTAAGAACAGTTTCAGGTTTCTCTGGAATGAATTAAGTTCGTAACTAGAGGTACCACTGTACAGTGGAACCTCAGGTTGTGGACGTAATCCGTGACAGAGGCACGTCCGCAACCCACAGCGTTCGCATCCTGAAGCGCTGCATCTGTGCAGGCGCGATTTGGCGCTCACGCGCTTCTGCGCATGCGCGAGCAGCAAAATCCGGAAGTAACCCATTCTGGTACTTCCGGGTTTCCTGTGGTCCATAACCCGAAAACATGTAACCTAAAGCATCCGTAACATGAGGTATGACTGTATATCCTTAGTATACTGTACAATATAATTGGCAAAGCAGGACTATTGAAGGTAGACACCAAGACAGACTGCAGGTCAGCATCAGAACTATTGCAGCAACTAAATGTAGCAATTCAGAACTATCAGAAGTATTGCAGCAATGAAAGGTAGTAGTGATATCGTAATGGTTAAGCTTATTTCACTTCTAGATTTCAAGAACCAATTCAACTGACAAATATTTATTCATCATTCATAAGCTTTGTTACCATGGGCAATAGATGTGCCATTATCTTGGTAATATTTTTTGCTGGCTTTGGTACACTTAATTTCCAACCAAAAGATAAACAGATTTTTTTTCTCTCTGTGTGCGCAAGTTTAACAGTTATAACCCAGGGGGCAGGGGATGGTTAGGACACCTGAAATAAAAGATAGTATTGGGGAAGAAAATGATGCATTACTAATACACATGAGGTCAATATTTCGGTTTCCTAATGTAGTTATTTTATTTGTCTTGGCATATATAAAAAACAGGATATTGAGTTCAGGGCCTGAAATTGCTTGTGGTTTTGAATCTGTTGAATACTAGGAGCTGGGGATGGTGGATGGTGGAGAGCACTCATCTGAATGTTGGACACTGGCTACAAGCTTGTATCCTTAGTTCATTTGTTCTCCACTGTGCCCACTATTATTGTAGGTCACTTCCTGGCACTATTCCAGAAGAAGAAACCAAACCCATTTCATCAGTACTGGAGCTTTTACTTACAGTTCGCTCGACTCACTGAGATACTGCTGAGCTCGTAAAACCTTTTCCTAAGGAAATTTATTCATCACATATAAGAGTCATAGTTCAACTCAGCTTCACTCCCTTTTTAAAAGAAAAAAATCTTACCAGAAATGAACACATCTTTTCTGAAAGTAAGTTTTTGTTAAATGAACATCAAGCTAGATACTGAAGGAAGAAGTTAACACAGAGTTATAAGAGTTAATGTGACTTTTTCCACAATCACTACCAAGATTTGTATGGCACATGACAGCTTTTCAAAGACACAGCCCTGCCTCTGGTAATCTCTTCTTGAGAAACTTAAGCCTGCAAAGCTTAAAATCTAATTCTGATGTATGCTGGTTGTCCTTCATTTTGAAGGTATATATATATATATATATATATATATATATATATATATGTATGTATATATATATATCCCTCTGTTCACCATGTAACTTAACAAATAATTTTAAGTCAAATAAGCATTTTTTTGACTGTATACAGAAAAACAAGGTCTTACACAATTAGTCCCATGAGATTTGTGTGAATTGACATGATAGCATATATAGTCTTAAAGAAACAAACCATTACTGCCAATCTTTTCAATACAAAACCATTTTTTGCTAATAACCCTTGACATTCCATATCTTTCTGGTCCTTCCTTTTGCTTTGCAAGCCATTACCTCTCTCAATTCCTCTTCTAAAAAAATTATAGCACAATGAAGATTTTTTTTAAAATATCAGATATACATTTGGACACAAACAACCAGTATAATGGTTACTTGATGTTGAAAACAAAATGCTGTAAATGCATTTTTTACAAGTAAGGGATAAAAAAAGCAAGCTAACCACCCAAATACCATAGTAATGCAATTTATTTTTCAGTCTTATGCATATCTAAAATGTGTCACTGATTTCTACAATTTGATGATGCTGCTGTGTAAATATTTTTCCAGACTTGCAACCTTGTGCGATCAAGTAAACAGTCATGAGATTTAAGTATAAGACCAAACTGGAAGGCAGTGGGTAGCCTCAGATGTGGTTTCATTAGTGAATGAAAAAAAAAATCCCAGTTAATATGCCAAGAAAACGAAGAAAAGTGGCATTATATAAACAGACAAAGGAAAGGATGCAGCTGCAATGTGTGTTATCAAGAAAAAGCCTCCTGGGTGCGGAAGATAAAAACTGGGTTAGAGAGCTTGATTTGCTGGGACCGTCCACTCTATAAGCAATTGTCTCAGTTGTCTAGAGCAGGAGTCTGCAACCTTTTCAGAACTGGGGACCACTTTTCATTCCACCAGGCAACATGGGACCTATTTTCACCCTTTTCTGGCCTTGAATTACTCTCTCTTTCAGAAACAAGAAGACCCTTGATGGATTAACAGCAGAGATTTATCTAGACCAGCATCCTGCTTCCCACAGGGACCAATGTCTGAGTAGCAAAAAAACCCCCCAGAGATTGGAGGCAAAGATCCTTTCCTTCTCCCCAGCAAGTAGCACTGTGTGGCTTACAGTTTCTGAAGGTGCCTATGCTGATTATTTTGCTGTTCACTTCTACTGCAAGTGTGGGGAGGGTAATTCCAGTTCCTTCACAGCTATCCACTGTGGAAGCCAGTATTGGAACCACCTGATAGATCTGGAAAGCTTCAAAATAAAAGTGTGTAGGGACATCTCTGATTTGTGCAGGGGTTGCTTTCTGGGTCATCAAGCATGTTAGTGGCGCACACAGAAGCCCGCCCCATGAGGCCCCCATTATGCCCTCTTCCGGATCCAAAAACAGCCTGCACATACACAGCTCACATGTTCTCTGAACACACACAAAATGGGGGTTGTCTGTATGAGGAAGGCTCCAACCTCCAACCAGGACTTTGTGTACAGAATAAATGATGAAGCCCTGGTCTTTTCAGCTTGTAAAACAAACTTGTTGAGGATTGATTGCCACCCACTGATCATTTTGTGGGGTGGGGAGACAATATATGAACGGCCTGGAATATTAAATTGAAAAAGGTAAGACAGATTCCCCCAGATTTCTCAGAGTCTGAGTCCTGAGCTTTATCCCCAAGGTCATGCTGAAAAACAATTGGGCCTGGGGTCTGATGTTCCAAAAGAGTGATTTAGATTTATTGTAATTAATTTGAAGGCCAGATATCTCTGCATGACCTTGAGGAGACTCACTACAGCAGCAATAAGCAAGACAGCAATGTTGTCTGCGAAGAGACTTAAGGGGTGGGGGTTACAATAAAAATAATAATTTATTATTTATACCCTGCCCATTTGGCTGGGTTTCCCCGGCCACTCCGAGCGGCTCCCAACAGAGTATTAAAAACACAATAAAACATCAAGCATTAAAAACTTCCATAAACAGGGCTGCCTTCAGATGTCTTATAAAAGTCAGATAGTTGTTTATTTCCTTGACATCTGGTGGGAGGGCATTCCACGAGGCAGGTGCCACCACCGAGAAGGCCCTCTGCCTGGTTCCCTGTAACTTTGCTTCTCACAGTGAGGAAACTGCTAGAAGGCCCTTGGAGCTGGACCTCCGCATCCGTGTCAGTGGTACCTCGGGTTAAGTACTTAATTCGTTCCGGAGGTCTGTACTTAACCTGAAACTGTTCTTAACCTGAAGCACCACTTTAGCTAATGGGGCCTCCTGCTGCTGCCACGCCGCCAGAGCACAATTTCTGTTCTCATCCTGAAGCAAAGTTCTTATCCCGAGGTACTATTTCTGGGTTAGCAGAGTCTGTAACCTGAAGCGTCTGTAACCCGAGGTACCACTGTACTGGGCCTAGCCCATTTAGGGCTTTAAAGGTCAGCACCAACACCTGAAACCGGTTTAAATTTAAAATGGTGAGGCGAAGTTAGAATTTCCGATCAGGCAATGTTTTGAGAATTCCTGGCATGCCACAATGGCGGCCCAGCAGCCTGCAATGGCGGCTTGCGCCTCCCAAGCCTAAATGTTCAGGTGAGTGTGAGGGGAGGCACAAACACTGCATTTCCATGTGGCTGCCCAAGACAAATGCAAACAGCACCAGCCTGAGGAATCTCCAGAGCACAGGGCAGCTAGTGGCGCGTCCACAGGCTGAACAGTGACTCCTGGTAGCTGCTGCTTGCGCAGCAGGCAAGAGATCATTAAGGCAAGCCACAGCTGGCAGTTCTGGAGAGGCCAGCGGCTCTCCAGTGCCCTGCCATGGGGCACCTTGGCTGATGCACTCCGCCCGGAGCAGCGCGACCCATGCGGCGTCAACAGGAAGAGGCAGAACCTGCACATGGTGACACTCATCATCTCCATAGCCAGTAACTGCCTTCTTCCTCCCCGCCTCCTTTCCGACATTGTCATATACCACCCTATCATGAACCTAGACAACATCTTAAAAAGCAGAGACATCATCGTGCCAACAAAGGTCCGTATAGTTAAAGCTATGGTTTTCCCAGTAGTGATGTATGGAAGTGAGAGTTGGACCATAAAGAAGGCTGATCGCCGAAGAATTGATGCTTTTGAATTATGGTGCTGGAGGAGACTCTTGAGAGTCCCATGGACTGCAAGAAGATCAAACCTATCCATTCTTAAGGAAATCAGCCCTGAGTGCTCACTGGAAGGACAGATCCTGAAGCTGAGGCTCCAATACTTTGGCCACCTCCTGAGAAGAGAAGACTCCCTGGAAAAGACCCTGATGTTGGGAAAGATGGAGGGCACAAGGAGAAGGGGACGACAGAGGACGAGATGATTGGAGAGTGTTGTCGAAGCGACCAACATGAGTTTGACCAAACTGCGGGAGGCAGTGGAAGACAGGAGGGCCTGGCGTGCTCTGGTCCATGGGGTCACGAAGAGTCGGACACCACTAAATGACTAAACAACAACAACATCATGAAGTTTAGCTGGCAGTACAGTGGTACCTCGGGTTAAGAACTTAATTTGTTCTGGAGGTCCGTTTTTAACCTGAAACTGTTCTTAACCTGAAGCACCACTTTAGCTAATGGGGCCTCCCGCTGCTGCTGAGCAATTTCTGTTCTCATCCTGAAGCAAAGTTCTTAACCCAAGGTACTATTTCTGGATTAGTGGAGTCTGTAACCTGAAGCGTATGTAACCTGAAGCATATGTAACCCGAGGTACCACTGTATAAGATGATGCTTATATGTAGGTCCATTATGTAGTTGCACACAAGTGTCTGGAAAGCTAGTATATTGTGTGGAGTGGTCCAAGCTCACTTTGCATTGTGGCTAATATTCTTGTAGTCCTGTTGTTCAAGTGTCTCCTCGTCATGAATTCATAGGATAAAGATGTCATCATATTTCAGATACAGGAGAGGCTTTTGAGGACAGGAGACAAGAAAGCATTGTTCTAAGTCAACCAAGAAGGCATTGGCATACTGTGGAGTCAGGCCCGTGCCTGTAGGAGTGTCACTGTCTTGAAGATGCAAGTTCTCCCAAAACTGAAGTAATTGTGGATAAGTACGAAGTGACAGTGTTTGGTGGCTAGATGTACTATGGCCCCATCAGGGATTATATTTCTGATGGCTTGTAGCCAATTTTAAAGAGATATACACTGACAGGGCAGATCAGCATCACGCCAGCCAATCTCTTCAGTTCATTTAATTTCATTCTGGCCAATAATAGCAAGACTATTTCAGATTAATCTTATGGAGTTTTAAAATGAAAATGATATGCAAGGGAAATTATACTCATCATAAGGAGATAAACTGCTGCCTTAGACCAAGTTGGACAATTGAACTAACTCAGGATTGTCTATTCTGACTAGCAGTTCTCTGGAGGTGTTGAGGCTTGAACCTGAGACATTGGGCATACATTCTCTTCCCTTTAGCCAAGCATCTGCAGAAAGGATCAGAATTACAGGTACAGATCTAGGAGCAGGAAGCTGGAGGTAGTTTTAAAAAGTAAAATACATCAGTCCCTGAGCAAATTGAACCTAAAGACAAACTGTGGAGCCATTTGTAGAATTACATTGTCTCCTGGAGCACAGCAGTTTCTGGAATACTGCATCAATAGTAATTTGCTTTAGTACATGAGGGGGAAAGCAGTCTTGGACAATCAATCAAACAGCACACACTTACAGGAATGGCAAAAAAACAACAACCAGAAGTGAACACCACATGCTTAGTCATCAAAAGAAAATCAATGTATACAAAGGAACATTTAAGGGCCATTCTCTAGAATCTGTCCTACCCCAGAAAATTATGGCGTTCAACTGCACAGTGTAAATTCTAGGAGCTCAATACAACTACAAGCCAGAGAGAAAGGAAGGCGGGGAAAATATTAACAAAATGTCATCTTCTAAATTGCCACATTTTCAAGTTCAGTGAAGAGTCTACAATTCACAGGAACCCAACAGAGAACATAAGCCTGCAATACTCTTAACAGTACAATTCATTCCTGGTTTTATTATACGCTGCTCATAGCTTTAAGTCAAAGGGGAATCTCTGGTGAACAACTGCTGAACCAGCACCAAGCCTTTCCTGGATATTAGTGTTCAATTTCTTCATCTTGGCCTTGATAGAGCTGGCCTTTGTAGAGTGAGGTGGTTGTGAAAGTGCAAGGTGGGTAACTGTAGGGAAGCCTGAAGAGTTGTTAGTTGTAGTAGATTCCTGCTAAACTATCACTTTCAAAACCTGTCTATAAATACAATTATAGAGGGCAGGCAGTAAACAGAGGCACACTTATTTGATACATATGTCAATGGAAGTTTTGCAAACCACAGGTGAAAGTGATCTTCATTACATATATCCCCTACTGATACAGGTTGTTAGGAATGAAGTATCAGAAGCCTATCTCTAAAGGCACGAATTGCTGTTATCACTACTACCAGTTTCTTTCCTTGGTTGGCTAATGGCCAACCAGTTAGTGCTCCCAAATAGCTCTGTGCATACTACTGGCAATCTGTAAAGATTACATTTTGGACTCAGCTACATTAGTAAAGAAAAAGTGTTTTATTTGCATTACCACCCTGTGACACCAGTAGTGCTGTGGAGTTCCATCTTTCACCAACACTTGAAGCTTTGCAACACGTTTTCCTGAAACAATTTTTTGATGTGTCTAGATCCAGCTTTTGTTTGATTTTATTATTTGCATTTAAAATGTCAGTTACACTAATATACTAGCAATGGTACACAATGAGTAAAGTTATAATAATTGAGTTCATCACTTACGGAAATGGATTGTGGAGGAAAAGTCACTGAATAACTACAGCTATCCATCTGAGATCTGCACAAGAACAAGCCTGCTTTCACACGCTGCTCACAGAGTCTGAAGATGTCAAAGCCCTTTCCTGTAAGAGAAGCATTGAAGAGAAGTACTTACTTTTTATGCAGTCTTCAGTAATATAGAAGCAGAGTTATATTTCCCAGCACAGTAAGAACGCTCAGACAATCCTGTTTTTAAGTCCTACTAAGGCTATGTTATTGGTATGAAAAACAATGTTTAATGCAAATCCTAATACCCTTTCTAATTCAACCAGTGTGTTCTCTCTACATACTGAGCTGAACTCAACTCCACAACATTCTCTTTTCTGCCACTTATAGCTTAATACAGGCATTCCCAACCTTCAGTCCTCCAGATGCTTTGGACTACAATTCCCATCACCCCTGACCACTGGTCCTGTTAGCTAGGGATCATGGGAGTTGCAGTCCAAACACATTTGGAGGACCGCAGGTTGGGAATGCCTGGCTTAATAAGACAAAAAGCAGTCCTAACAACAGAATTTAAAAATCAGTTTTCTGCTTGTTATACACACAAAAAGGGGAACACAACGCACAAGAAACACAATCAATCCCTCTTCCTTTCCATCTGGCAATTTGCATCACATTCCCACTTAGTCTCTATTAATGTATTAATGTATTTATTTCCAAAAAGTATATCCTATCTCTCCAGCACACTGGTCATCTATGCAACTGTTAATCAATGAAAATGCACAACAATAGTGTAGTTCAATAGCTTATAGTATTAAAATTCCAGTATTCAGAATAGGGCTGGCTGATATCCGTTTTCCAACATCATAATAGACCACCAGCTAAACTTCGCGATACGGCCGTATATTAAGATGTCGGAAAGGAAGCGGGGAGGAAGAAGGCAGTTGCCGGCCAAAGAAACCATTAGCATCACTGTGCGCAGCTTCTGCCTATTCCTGTCAAGGCCAGGCAGGCAAATCCGCAGCCTCCTCCAGCGCCCAGTGCACGGAAGGAGCCCAGTGGCGTTTGCCTGCCTGCGCTAAGGGACTGAAGCAGGTGACATAGGTGGCCGGTTTCTTTAAACTGCTCTGCTGAGGGGTGTGGGCAGCCGCACGCCCCTCAGCGGAGCAGTTTAACAAAGCCCCCACTTTGCCTCACATGAGCCAATGGGGGGGGGGGTTCAGCCTCCGGTGGCAGAGGGACTCAGGAGAGGTGGCTGCTTCAGCCGCAATATAGCGCTGGGTGAAGCAGCCCCCGGGCTCTGGCCCTCATACCGGTCCAGGGCGATGTATCTACTGAAGTCTACTGAAGTCTACAGGGCAATGGTCTACTGAAGAATAAAACAAGTACTGTAGCAGAAATTCATAAAACGGCTGCAGTTCCTTCAAAACCCCAAAGGCCTTTTAAATAAGGTTGCTTTACTACTTTTCTAAAATCAAGAATGAGCACGTGACCTCCAAGTAACACACTACAGAAAAGACCTCAGACATAAATAATATCCAACGTCTGAAAACAGGCATAAAGAGCAAAATTTCACCTGAAGAGCTAATGGCATGTGAGAGGTTTGGGGTACTGCCCCACTTCCAAGAGTCACACTAACAAGGCACAGTAGCCTAGCGCAGAAGGCTTTATCACAAAGTGAGGGGGAAGTTGAAAAGCAGCTTAGAAAGATCAATGGACATGTCTCCCATTCATCCTAAACTCCAGTTCTCTCCAAGTGATTCTCTCGCTCTTGCTCTTGTTTGCTGTAGCTTTTTTTAGTAATAAATCTCCAAAATCTTTTTTATTCCCAAATTGTCAACTTTTTTTTTTTTTTTGCCAAAATTCATGCTCTTTCATATTTTCCTCTTATGAGTTCCTAATTTTAAAGGAAGCCCTCTTACCTGTTACAGCTTCCTTCATTCTGTTCGTTAACCAAACTGGCATCCTCTTATAATTGTTCAGACTTTTTCCAGCAATTCATTTAAGCTTTTATTACAGTGGTTTTAAAATGCTTTCAAGGATCCTAAAAGAACTGATGCTCATCACTCTCAATTTTCATATTCCCTCATTTTTAAAATCATTTCCTCTGGCATAAAGGGAAACAATCCCACAAAAAGGACCTCGTACTTTTTACACATTTTATGTGTATGGAATTTCCTACCAAAATGTGATGGCAATAAGTAGCTTATATTAAAAGGGAACTACACTAACCCATGGAGGATAAGGCTATCAATGGTTACTGTGCAGGTTGGCTAGATGTTATTTTCAGGATCAGCAGCAGCTTACTAGTCGTTGGGGAGCCCCAGGGACAGAGGGGGCAGAATGATGGGCTAGGCTGGTCTTATCCAGCAGAACTCCTTTTCTGTTCTTAGGGTGACATTATGTCAACAAACATGCAGTTTCAATATATCATTTGTTTTAAGAATACCGTATTTTTCACTCTATAAGACGCACCAGACCACAAGACGCACCTAGTTTTTGGAGGAGGAAAACAAGAAAAAAAATATTCTGAATCTCAGAAGCCAAAACAGCAAGAGGGATCACTGTGCAGTGAAAGCAGCAATCCCTCTTGCTGTTCTGGCTTCTGGGATAGCTGTGCAGCCTACATTCGCTCCATAAGACGCACACACATTTCCCCTTACTTTTTAGGAGGGAAAAAGTGAGTCTTATAGAGCAAAAAATACGGTAGTTTTATTTTTGAAGTTTTTCATAAAAAGTGGCACAGATTGGGATATAAGACAATTGCTAGCTGGGCTAATCAATTTCACCAATCCACTGACGTTAATGAGACTGAATGGCTGTGGCAAGAACAGGAATGGCTGGAGATCTACATCTGTGATTGTCCGGTTCATATATAACATTTCATTTCCCATGCATCTGTGGGCATGCCCAAGGTCAGCTGGCACTGCGCACAAGCACAAAGTTATGTGAACCAGCCATTCATCACTGTGAGAAATGCTCAGAAGAAACCTGCCCTCTTTGATCAAGGGAAAGGGAAGGAAGGAGGGGAAGGGGGGAGGACAAAGTCTTGAATACAGATCAGGGTGAAGTCTAATGTTTTTATAAGATATTTCAACTACATTTGAAGGATCTCTGGTGCTTCTATTTGTGTTTAGAAAGCAATATATTCAATGACCTAATTTAACTAAGCAAAGATTGAGAGGAGACCAAAGCTGTTAAATCTGAACGCGCCATATCATTGCATCCCTAATTCACAGGACCAACAGAAAGAGATCACAGTTGTATTTTGTCACCACACTCTCAAAATCAAAAATTATGATGAATGTGAAAGTGTGAATCTCAAGAACTTCCAGACTCACCAACAGTGTGAGAACCTACCCACTACTATTAAAGGGCATTTGTACTGAAAACGGTTTTTCTCCCAGACATACTACATTCACCCAGAAGAAGCAACTTTTTGACTAACTCCCATAGCCCTCGTTTACAAAAGATGTTCAATGTCCAACATGCACACAACTTCCTTTGCACTCACAGATTTGAAAATACGATAGGTTAGGTGGGTCACAGTAACAATTTTTTCAGTACAGTGGCACCTTGGTTGTCAAACTTAATCCGTTCTGGGAGTCTGTTCGACTCCTGGAACTGTTTGAAAACCAAGGCACGGCTTCTGATTGGCTGCAGGAGCTTCCTGCACTCAATCAGAAGTTGCATCGAACATTCAGCTTCCAAAAAACATTCACAAATCAGAACACTCACTTCCAGGTGTGCGGCGTTCGGAAGCCAAAACGTCTGAGTACCAAGGCGTTCCACAACCAAGGTACGACTGTATTAATTTTTTTCAGTATTAAATTTAACCAAGTTTCAAAAGATTTTACATTTCTACATGAAAAGATTTTACATTTTTACATCAATTAAGAGATTGGTGCCACTGGACAAAATCACTACACGATCTGCACCAATCAAATCCTCTAAATGCTCTCCTTGGTTCCCCCTTCTAAAAACGGTCCATTTTAGAGCCAATTACTTGTCAAATCTCTGGCCAGCCTCACTTTTCCTGAGGCTGTGTTTTCAAAGCTATGCCCTCTACCGTCCTGGATGGACAATACAACATAGTTTATGTGAGCAACTGCACAGGGAAGACATCTTGCACTACTTACTACACATTGGACCCAGGAGCCGATTTCTCACCTTACCATCCATACAGGAAAGAGGTCTCCCTGGCAGAGGAGGTCCTATCCAGAGCCGTCTTTCCAACTGGGCTTAGTGGTGTGTTGTGCCAGGGTGCTGGCCTCTCAGGGGCACCCCAGCAAGTGAGGGAGCTGCACGGCTTTGCCGGTGGCCTCCCCTTTCCCTGCACACCCGCCAGCTGTGCCCCGTCAACCATATGGCTGGCGGGTGTGCAACTTACCTCCCAAGCCTCCACGGGAGGAGAGCGATCCCTGCAGAGGCTTAGGACAGAAGCTGTGCCTGCCCCTCCAACTATATGGCTGGCGGCAGCGGGAGCAGCAGCAGCAGCAGCTAGGTGCACGCTCATGGGTGCGCGTGCTGTCCCGTCTGTCCGCACCCACAGGAGCCTCTGTGCGCTCGCCATGGTGGACAGCATCTACCAGACCCACTCGCTGGGTGTGGCGGCCGAGGGGCGGCCGTGCGGCGTGGGTCTGGCAGCTCTATATTGGCGACATGCGGAGCCGCACCACCAAGTACAAGAAGTGGCTGGTGTCACCAAGTACAAGAAGATGGCTCAATGCCCAGCACCCAAGAATCCTGGAAACTACAATCCCCGAACTACAATTCCCAGCGCCCTCTAACAAACCACCACTTCTCAGGATTCTTTGAAGGTGTGCGCTTCAAATGCGCCGGGTATGCTTTAAATGAAAGGAAAGGGCCCCCGTTGCTTTGTTGTGGAAGAGGCTCCCCCCCCACACACGGGCGTGCAGCTTCCTTCCCAAGCCTCCGCGGGAGGAGAGCGATCCCTGCAGGGGCTTGGGAAAAGGTCGACAACTCTGGGAAGGGGGGGGGGGAATGGATATTTGCACCACGGCGCCTGATATGCTTAAGACAGCCCTGGTCCTATCACTTCACTGACTTACAAATTTGCCTTTTTTGCTTGGGTGGCCAAAAAGATCAGAAATGAGACTCTGGACAATATAGCCATGAACTGTAAGGGAGACGCAGAGATCTAAATAGAGACCATTATTTGTGGCGGGACACCCCTTTTGCTTGTATTTATTATTGTTCAGATTTGTATGGCTAGTATTTTAAAGTATTTAAAACTAAAGTTATTTTAGCTGGTTTGGATTTCCACACCAGAAAGGCAAACTGAATACATTTGATTTAGTAAAAGTACTGTTTTACTAAAAAAAAGTGGTGTTTGTACACTCCCTTGACCTTCTTAACCATAACTATTTGCTATACGGGCAATTAGTACCTGCCCTAGCCTCAAAGGGCCAACACACATCATTAGTTGAGATTACCAATTGATTTGTTTACCATTTATCTGCAGAAGCAGCTCTCATGTGATTGTTGCAGTTCTCACAACTACAACAGTTTAGGTGTCCGATCATGCAACAGCTGCATGGAACTGTGACAAATACTAATTATTCTTAAAAACTTGCATCTGAAAGTCTTCAATGCCTGTTTTTCTTTATCCTCCTTACAAGATTCATTAAAACTTTGGTTAAAAAATTATTGTAATTATATTTATTTGCAGAAATTAAGACTAAACTAATAGCTTCCTTGATCTTCAAAAATGCTGTTTGATATTCAAAGCATGACTTAGTTTTACTTGAATTTTTTAAAAACCTAGGAAAGACTTTTGTGTTCAATTATTTAAAAATGAACAAATCTGAGTAAATAATGAACACTTGTATTTTTTAAAATCAGTGGTATAACAACTTTATGTTCAACAACAACAAAAGTTGCTAGAGCTGTTGTTGCTCAACAAGGCCTTATGAGGAACCTTATGAGGAACGGCTAAGGGAGCTGGGCATGTTTAGCCTGGAGAAGAGGAGGTTAAGGGGTGATATGATAACCATGTTCAAATATATAAAAGGATGTCACATAGAGGAGGGAGAAAGGTTGTTTTCTGCTGCTCCAGAGAAGCGGACACGGAGCAATGGATCCAAACTACAAGAAAGAAGATTCCACCTAAACATTAGGAAGAACTTCCTGACAGTAAGAGCTGTTCGACAGTGGAATTTGCTGCCAAGGAGTGTGGTGGAGTCTCCTTCTTTGGAGGTCTTTAAGCAGAGGCTTGACAACCATATGTCAGGAGTGCTCTGATGGTGTTTCCTGCTTGGCAGGGGGTTGGACTCGATGGCCCTTGTGGTCTCTTCCAACTCTATGATTCTATTCTATGATTCTAAGGGGTATATGGGGTGTTGGGGGAGGGGTAGAACCTCTGGTGGGCTCCTTCTGGGGTCGTTTGCCCAGCTTTGATCCCCACCCTGCACTGCCAGCATGCAACAGTGGCCACAATCCCAGGAATGGCTTTGATTGGCCAGTTAAACCAGGTGTGGGCAGCTGATGGGACTCAAACCTCTGTGAGTTAGGGACTTCGCTTGCATGTGAAGACAGGCTCCATTGGATGGACTGCATGAGCCCAAGAGTAGGTCAAGAAGGCAGTTGCTGCACATTAGGGCTGGGCGTTGTATCAATACATCATCCAAATCTGTTTGAAATCCAAACCGTGGTAACAGTTTCATAACATTCAACATGGTGATACATCATGAGTCACTATGTATGTGTGTGCTACACAAAAAATCATTATCTGGGGGGAAATGTGGATCTGGTCATCACTTCTCCCATGATTCCTGCCACCCCTGTTGCTCTGTACTATAAAATACAGTGGTACCTCTAGTTATGAACTTAATTCATTCCGGAGGTCTGTTCTTAACCTGAAACTGTTCTTAACTAGAGGCGTGCTTTTGCTAATGGGGCCTCTTCCTGCCGCTGCACCGCCAGCACACCATTTCTGTTCTCATCCTGGGGCAAAGTTCTCAACTCGAGGTAACTCTTCCAGGTTAGCAGAGTTTGTAACCTGAAGCGTTTGTAACCTGAGGTGTTTGTAACTCGAGGTACCACTGTAATAGTTGCAGCAGTATGTTGAAGGTAAGAAAAAATGTTTCGGTTTTAGACCCCTAAATAGCCAGGATATTACCCTGTTTACCTCTACATATTTCTATCATGATATACTGGTATATTGCAACTCGGGCATAGGCAAACTCAGCCCTCCAGATGTTTGGAGACTACAATTCCCATCATCCCTGACCACTGGTCCTGTTAGCTAGGGATGATGGGAGTTGTAGTCCCTAAACATCGGGGGGGGGGGGCGAGTTTGCCTATGCCTGGTTTAACTGAAAGCCATACATTGCTCAGCCCTGCTGCATGTGCTATAGAGCGAAGTGAGGGCAGATGCGGCTCGTCGTCCCGGGAAAGTAGCCCATCTAGGAAAAGAAAAACTATTATCCAAAACGTCCCCTGCTTTGTGGGATATCTTTGGGAGAAGAAATAGCTCAACACAAATCTGTAGTGGAGTCCCCAAGGGGGTTGGATGGTGCCCTGCATGCCTCCTTCTGGGCACTCCTGCAAGGCTAGTGCCAAACATCTTGCTCTGCTTTCCTAGGGGCCACAGCAGTGAGGACCTTTGTCCTCTGGGCAGCCCAGCACCGCCACACACACCACCCAGGCCTGGATGCTGGGGAGGTCACTTGGATGTTGCTAACGCAGCAATTTGACTTCACCCCCAGAGGTGGACTCTGCTGTCTCTCGACCTAAGCCTGTGTGTATAACAAAAAGATTGTTTTAAAAAAATAAACAAGTAAAGCCTCACCACAAAAATTATTATTATTAATTAAATTTATATACTACCCTTCATCCAAAGAATAAAATAGTACAGTGTATCCCCAACACTGCAGTGCATCCTTTTCAGGACAGGCGTCTATGCCCTAGATTCCTCTCTTGTTTTCTATGTGCAGCTCTCATTTCTACCACATGGAAGGAAAAAATCGCGTCTAAATAAACTGGAAGCTGGTAAGGAAGTGTGTGCCTAGGAAAGAGTAAGGGCAGCTGAGCCAGGGGATTTCTAAAGCATCTACTGTATGATGAAAAGGAGGAAGAAAGGATGAACCAACCTCCTTGACCCCCTAGCACTTTGAAAGTAGCCTGGTGATTAGCATTAAGGTCTGGGGTTTATAACATGAGATTTAAAAACTCTACCCTGGACTTTCCTACTCCAAGCTATAGAGAGCTCTGGCTCAGGGCTGAGAGACAGTCAAAATCATGAGCTCCTCTCTGCACTATACAGCACACTGAGGGATGCTTTCAGGAGGTCTCGAAAGAGACTGCAAGGCTAGTTGGAGCTGTGAATTGGGCTGGGGATACATTGCAACATTTTATTGTAGGTCTGCATCTTTGTGTCTTGCAGTCAGCATTCAAAATGAACCAGTTGCCAGTCCTGACTCAGAACCGCCCTCTTGAGACCAAATTGAGATTTCCAGTCACATGGTTTGCAATAGAGATCTCCTCTGGCTGCGCAGGAGGGCCAAAGGCTCTCCAGGAAGCCTATTTGCTGAAGAGGGAACTTTTCCATTGTTGTACAATTTGCAAACAAATGGTTTGCAAACTGGGAAGAGTTAAATGGGTTGCTTCTCTCTTGCAGGAGGGGAGGGGGCAGGGAGCACCCTGCTTTTCACCTCTCCCCTTAAAGAGCAATCTGTGCAGGTAGTTTGCAAGCGAATGGACTGCTTCTCTCTCTCTTGCGGGGTGGGGGGAGCAGGAGGGGAGATAAGGCTGTTCAAAGAGAAAATTATAGTTTTGCAGTGTGGGAAACAACCTCTAAACTGGCGCACATGCTATAAAATTGAATCTTTGAGAAATAGAAGAAAGGGGGATGTAACTGTATGATCTTTTAAGTAAGTGCAAGGGATGCCAGGATGTCCTATCAATGTTTTATAATTCAAATTACAAGTGGTCAGTATTACTTGCATTTCTGCATTGGAAGTGAAAAATGAAATAAAGAAGTGTCTCTTCTTAAGGAAACTCCATTTTTTTTATGTCAGAAGAAATGATATGTTAGGGTTTGTATCAACCACCTATGAGGGTTTTCATGCTAAATCCTAGTTATCAATATAAAAGCGTCGCTTTAAAAAACAACAACGTGCAAACATTTCCCGAAGATTTCCTCCCATCCACACTTATGGAGTTAACACACTATAGCTGCAATGGTAATTTGGGGTGGGGGCAAACCTTCAAAGAAACCAATGATTTTGAAATGGTGGAGCATCACCCTTCTTTTAAAAAGATTTGCAGGAGTGCTCCTGTACCATTTACAGCAGTGGTGGCCAAACTCGGCCCTCCAGATGTTTTGAGACTACAACTCCCATCATCCCTAGCTAACAGAACCACTGGTCAGGGATGATGGGAATTGTAGTCCCAAAACATCTGGAGGGCCAAGTTTGGTCACCACTGATTTACAGGGAAGAGCCTTGCTTTACAGAAATAAAAACATTCGCATTTTGCAAATAATCATGTGGACATGAGTGGACACAGTGAGCCAATGTCCCTCACTGACAGCTCCACCTATCAGAGAAGCTGCGACTCTACAAAATGTAGAAGAAAAAAGGTTCGCCTCAGTGAGAGCCAGTGTGGTGTAGTGGTTAGAGTGTTTGTAGGTCTACGACCTGGGAGACCTGGGTTCAAATCCTCACTCAGCCATGAAGTTCACTGGGTGTTACTGTCCTATACATGCCTAAATTTAAGTTCCACTGTATAACCTGTTTTGGTATGGCTGGTTTCAACCTTCCAAATACCACAAATTGCAAAAAAAAAAACACCCCAACCCAAATAAATTCTCTATGCAAAGTTGTTCACAAATTTATAAAAATACAGGTTTTTGAAAACATCCTGCTCTAATTAAGTAAAAGAATGAAGCTGCCGTCACATCTCTTCTGGACTGCTTTTCCACTTGATTGCTTCTTTGTTCTAAAATAACTTGCCTTTTGTGCACAGTGTTTATTCCATCTTCAGCTAAATCCCACACCTTTTCTTCATTTGCTTTTCTAATTGAGTAAAAAATATATATGTCTAGCCATATCATTGTGGCAACTGAAACCTAGGTTTAAGATGCCATTTGGCACCTAGCTTTTATATCTCAGTTTCTAACATTGCTTGCAGTGCAATCCTATTCCAGGTAAAAGTGTATAGGATTGCAGCCTTCAACTGCTTAGTTTGGCCCTTAACATTTAAGTGGTAGGTTCAGAGAAGTGTCCCTTAAGAATTAAAACTGAAACACATAAAACAGAAGATGTGATTTTTAAATCAACTTCATAATTTCCAAATTCTCAGAAGCTAGCAAACTACTTAAATTCTCAGGGTTTTGCAATATTATTCACCTTCTGAAATAAATCAAAGTTCCTGAGGAACACTTATCACCTATCCCAGGTAAACTAACTTTAAAAGGGCCTTTTCATTTTTCAGGGAAGTTGAATTACTAAGCTACAATTTTGAAAAACATGGCCATTGGACCGTCTCCCCATGTGTTCTTGATCAGGATGGGGATTATCTAGAGCTGAAGATAAACAATAACAAAAAATAGGTTTTTTTAAAAAAACTCTCTTATTTTTCAATCATATTTTTATTCTGCATTTCCATTCAGAGAAGAATGTTGAAATGCATTGCATTCTAAAAGCACGCACATATACACTAAAAACCAAATACAGTACCATTGTGTCTTGTTCAGGGGTTACAATTCGGGGATGGTCCGTATAAGCAAAAACAAAAACCTTGGAATGGCCCTGTGTGACCATCCTTACCTTTCTGGAGCTGTGTGCTGAGCGGACCTTGCTCCCTAAGGAAGCAAGACCTTAAAAGCTCTTTCTGTGTTAAAAGAACCCTGCGCAAAAGGAGCTTTTAAGCTTTCTGTACATTTATTTTGTGTGATTCCAACCAGCCAGATTTCATCCATATAAAGTTGAAACCACACGTGTTAAATGTGCATAAATTGCGATTGTACTGTAAATCCAATACGCAAATTCATCTCACCAGGAACAGATAAAGTCTCAATGTAAATCATCACAATTATTTTCATCACATGGGTGGGGCATATTGATTAAAACAAACAACTATGAGATAATTAGAAAATTCTCAACTTGTGACATGCTTTCTCCACTGGCAATGATCATATAGACTCACCCTAGGATTGGGTGAAAGGAGCAACTGTTGGACAAGCTGTTGTTACTACTGGATATCCTCTGTACTTGGTGTTTTCCTTTTGTCTGCTTTGACCAGTTATGTTACAATCACTCTTTATTTCCTTCCAGTTGTAATACCAACTATTTAATTAACAACACACACACACACACACACACACACATCCCGCGATGACTGCATTTTCTAACTTCAATATTCTCATGGCCCCCGGAGACAGAGACCGCAGGAAAGGAAATGAGTAGAGTTCCCCAAACACCAGCAAATGGGAAAGTATTTTTCAAAATTCCATCCTATAGACAATTTTCATCACAGAACAGAGCACTGAAAGGCATTCACTACAACTGAAAATTAAAGTGAACACAAAACACTTTAAGCAGGAAGAATTGCGGACCTCAGTAAGTACAGTCATTTCCCAAAGGCCTCCCTTATGGAGGAAGGAACTATGAGGTACTACAGTTAAATGAGATGCACATTAGTTTGGCAGACTCCCTGTAGCAAAAAGTGCCCTCTCTCTTTCCCTTGAATGAGGCAACAGAAGAGCTTTCCCAAGATGTCTAGAAAGAGCTCCATGAGGCAATGCTGCTTTCTTTAAGAACTTTGGTACATTCCATTCCAAATCTCTTTCAACTAACACCATTTCCTTTCAGCAACTTTCATTACACAATTTTGTACGCTACATTTTAAAAAAGGGTTAAATGACACTATTACTGTTTAAACAGCATAACCAGGTAAATGGTGCTTTGTAAAGTTGCATAAACAAAAAAAGAAAAAGACAAGAACCCTGACCCAAAAGGTTTGCTTATACAGCACAAGAGGCATCTAAATAAAAAGACATTTCTTGAGATCTTAGCAATCTAAGGGTTCTAGGGTTTGCCAACTAACATCTGCACGACCACAGGTTCCTCATCCCTGCTCTGCTAAAATTTATTTACTTAAATCTATTTTTAAGCTAAGGGACACGGGAGGCGCTGTGGTCTAAACCACCGTGCGGCTTGGACTTGCTGATCGGAAGGTCGGAGGTTCGAATCCCCACAACAGGGTGAGCTCCCGTTGCTCGGTCCCTGCTCCTGCCAACCTAGCAGTTCGAAAGCACGTCAAAGTGCAAGTAGATAAATAGGTACCGCTCCGGCGGGAAGGTAAATGGTGTTTCCGTGCGCTGCTGTGGTTCGCCAGAAGCGGCTTAGTCATGCTGGCCACATGACCCGGGAAAAATGTCTGTGGACAAACACTGGCTCCGTTTACGACTGGACTTAACTGTCAGGGATCCTTTACCTTTACCCTTTTATTTTTAAGCTACTGATTTAAACATTTCCAAGCAGTGTTCAAATACAAATCAACATAAACACAGTAAAATATCATAAAACAGTTAAAAACAGAATTCCAGTGCTAATCCTAGGAATTAGGGAAACTGCACAAAAAGATACAGTATTACAAGACCTCTGAAGCAAACAACTGATAATATTTTACATATGGCAGAGGGAAAGGCATTCTAAAGTGCAAGGATAACAGCAGAAAATGCTATTAATTGGTAAGATGTTCTGTTTGAGTGGAGCAGCACTCACCCTGTACGGAGCAGGTTCACCGTTTGTGGGCACTGATCAAGAGTCGTCATCGGAGGTCTAGGTGGCAGGTAGAGCCTTTCACTAGATAGGCCCATTCCTGGACTGGGAGGTCCTGCTAGCTGAAATCCATACTTCAGTGACGTCATGTTTGGATTATTGCAATGTGCTCCACATGGAGCTACACTTGAAAATGGCCCAGAATCAGCAACTATGACAGAATGTGGCTGCCAAGTTATTAACTGGTTCAATGAGGCAGGATCACCTTACAAAGTTCTGCAATGGCTGCCTGTATGCTACTAGGCTTGATAGAAGTGTCAACGGTGGTTTGCAAAATGATATACAGCTTGGGGCCCAAATATCTGCAGGAGTACCTCCTCCATTACCAACCAATTCAAAACCTAAGGGGGTGGGGGCTCTGCTTGCATTCCCCACCAAGTCTGGGGTTGAAGGGATGCATAGAAAAGCTTTATCTGTTTTAGGGTCCCAACTCTGGAACGATCCACATTTAGAAGTGTATCTGTCCCACACATAGTTAGGTTTCATACACCAACTGAAAACATTGTTATTTGCTCAGGCTGCCACAATCTGAGAAATAAGTGGATGGCTCCTCATCAGCAACTTACAAATATTTGTTTTAAATGATCAATTAAAATTCTTAAAGGTGCTGTTTTGTTTTATATAATTTTAGTTTACTGTATTGTATAAAACATTTTGTATATTTTATATGTTTGATGTTCATTGCCCTTGACTCATTTTAAGGACAGCAAACAAATAAAATAATGTAAAAGTGCACTTTGCTCCTCGCCCCCCACTCTTTTCATCAGTGTGCCAGGAGCTGCAGCAGCATGCAAACCAGCATTCCTTGAATTAACATTGTGGTTTGTTAGCAGACAAACCATGAGTGCTGCTTCACACTTAGCAAGCCAGTCTCTGGTTTCCTTCTCAGTGGGCTGAAATGGAACAGGGGAGCAAAGCACGGTCTTTGCCACATGGTCTTGTTCAAATTAAAACAGAGTTTAATTAAGCTGTGGTTCAATATGACATGACCAATATCTCAATCTAAAAAGTCTTTTAAAAATTGAAAAGAAGAAGGGAAGCAGCAGCCTTCAGTTATGAAAGATTCACTGACCAAGTTCCAATCTTCCTCCTTAGAAAAATACAGATTGCTGCTTTAGCTGCTTTCTACCAGCTCTTTTGAAGAATGAATTTTAAAACCACTGATTTTTAGTTTTAAAGCATTAATTCATTTTACTTAAGGCAACACAGTAAAGCAAATTCTTATTAAAGTGGGGCATTCAGTGAGATGGAAAAATTAAAAATTCCCCCATCCGGCACCATTCAGATGCAGATTGAACCGCAGGCCTAAAAGTACAATAAAGTTATTACACACAATATAACGTATTTTTAAAAATTCTTATACTATATACTTACAACTCCATCACTAATCATTTGCACTGGATAAACCATCTACAACTTCAGCACACCATATTTTGTGATGTGCTACCATAACTGTGGGTAAGAACCTAGGAAGACTGGCCCTGACCAACCAAATACCTATTGGAAGCTTACAAGTAGGATGCCGTGGCATTCTGCCCACTTGTGAGTCCTACTTGAGTATACAACTGGTATACAGAGGCATACGACCTCCAATAGTGGAGAGAGAACATATTCAGCATAGCTAGTAGAATCATAGAATGGTAGAGTTGCAAGGGACCCCAGTGCAGGTATCTCAGCTAAAGCATCCATGACACAGGGCCATCCAAACTTTGCTTAAAAACCTCCAGTGAAGGAGAGCGCACAAACTCCCAAAGGAGTCCATTCCACTGCCGAACAGCTCTTACTGTCAGAAAGTTCTTTCTGATGTTTGGTCGGAATCTCCTGTCTTATAACTTGAAGCAGAAGACAAGCTTGTTCCCTCTTCCATGTGGCAGCCCTTCAGATATATGAAGATGGCTATCGTATCTCCTCTCAGTCTCCTTTTTTCCAGGCTAAACATACCCAGTTCCTTCAAGCGCTCCTCAGAAGGCTTGGTTTCCAGACCCTTAATCCTCTTGGTCACCCTCCTCTGCACACGTTCCAACTTGTCTATATTCTTCTTGTCCATATTCTTCTTAAACTTCTTAAACCAAGGAGGAATGGAGCAGTACTAATACTTTCCTTGATTGTACTTCTTGATAGCCGTATTTATTATTTGATTATTTATTCTATGTATTAAATTTATATCCCACCCTTCCTCCCAAAAGGATTCCAGAGTAGCAAACACACAAGCAGCAAAACAAAACATCTTAAAGAAACTAAAAACAATTCCAATACAGATGCATACTGGAAAAGATCTCCCATTACAGTGGTACCTCGGGTTACATACGCTTCAGGTTACATACGCTTCAGGTTACAGACTCCACTAACCCAGAAATATTACCTCAGGTTAAGAACTTTGCTTCAGGATGAGACAGAAATCACTTGGCAGTGGCACGGCAGCAGCGGGAGGCCCCATTATCTAAAGTGGTGCTTCAGGTTAAGAACAGTTTCAGGTTAAGAACAGACCTCCAGAACGAATTAAGTACGTAACCAGAGGTACCACTGTATAATGCTTGTGGAAAGAGGAAGGCCTTCAGCAGGTGCTTAAAAGACAACGAAGGCAGCACCTATCTAGTATTTAACAGGAGGGAACTCCAAAGGGGAAGTTATAGAGCACTAAAGACTTGATTCTTATATTGTGCACAAGGGACCTCCTGAGAAGATGGCATTTGCAAGAGACCCTGATCCTCCATTAATTTGTCTAAAGCCATCCAAGCTGGTGACCATCACTAAATCATGTGGCAGCAAATTACACAAACTATGTACTGTGTGAAGAAGTACTTTATTTTCTTCTTCTTTGGATGGCCCTGTGTTCTAGTGTGATGAGAGAAAGAGAAAAACTTCTCTATATCTATTTCTCCACACCAGGAATAATCTTATGCACCTCCTTTATGTCTCCTTTTACTTCCCTGTTCTCTAAACCAAATGTTATCACACATCCTCATAGGAGAGTTGCTCCCAGCCCATGATCATTCTTGTTACCCTCTTCAGAAACTTTTCCAGTTCTACAATATCCTTTATGAGGTGAGGTAACCAGAACTATGTTCTGTATTTGAAATGTGGTTGTATAACAGGATTGTGATAAGAAAAGGAATATACTGCTTTCCTAATTATGCCTAACAGTGAATTCACAGCTGGGTCAACATCATGATTGAGCCATCCATTATGACCTCAAGCTCTTGTTCCTCTTCATTCGCCATGGGCATCCCAATGTGCATCACTTTACATTTGCTTACACTGAATTTCATTTGCCATTTTACTGCTGGGCCTCTATGCAATCCCTTTTTGCATTAAACACTCTGAACAATTTTGTATCAGTAGCAAGCATGGTTATCTTGCTGCTTACCCTAACTCTAGGTCATTTATGCACAGGTTAAAAACCATAGGTCCCAATATCAATCTTTGAAGGATTCCATTTTCAACATTTCTCCATTGGGAGAACTTTCCATTGAGTTCTACACTCTGCTTCTCCATTTATCCCACGACTGCTAAGCTTACACAGGAGTCTGGTGAGGTACTTCAGTCTTAGGATCAGCCTCCAAATAGAAAAAAGCCTGTGAGGTCATTATTGGTCCAATTTCACCATTCAGAAAAGCACTAGGGATGGAATATTTATGGCTGGAGTGGAACGTAAGCCCAGCTTTTTTATACTATAATTTATCCACTCAGGTCTGGCTGAAGAGGGACTGGAAGAGAGATCTTTCCATCACTACACAATGAAAGGGCATATGTAAAGGAATGCTCTCTCCTATTCAAACCTCCCAAGGATGTGTCGGAGAGTGCCAGCCAGTGTTCACAATTAGCTGGGCACGTTTTGCAACTGCCGTGGGTCCAACTGCAACCTGGAGATACCTGGATGCCAGGTTGGCAATGGACATCTCCACCTGGCTGGCCCCTCTTCTTTCTTAAGCAGGTAAGCAGAAGAGCTTATTTATTGCATTTATATCCCACCTTTTCCTCCAAGGAATACATGGTTCTCTTCCCTCCTCAGTTAATCTCTACAACGACCCTGTGAGGTAGGTTAAGAAGTTGTGACTGGCCCAGTGAGCTTCATGACTGAGTGGAGATTTGAACCCTCATCTCCCAGGTCCAACACTCTAATCACACTGGCTTCTGCTATGGGGCAGCTCTATAAATTAAGTAGATAAATAAATAAATAAATATGGGGAAAGCTAAATGTCACTTAGAGAAGCATCTGAAATATTTTCCTTGAAGCTTGAATTTGTTTTACTTGGGATTGTTTTATTTGATTTTTAATGTGTTGGTATAGAAATGAAATGAAAAATAATTGTAACAATAAGGCTCATTGTGGGGGGAAATGGCACCTAGACATTCTTCTGTGGCAACTGTAACCTAGGTTTATGGTGCCATTTGGCAATTACCTTACATATTTGATTTTCTAACACTGGCCACAGCTCCAGACTCCTTCCATATGAAAGCTTAAATGTTATAAACAGAGACACAAAGAGCTAAGAGGGGGTGTTATGCGACTATACTTTCTATGAAATACAACTGTAATTTCTAATGGACTCTGCTTGCTTCATAACAATCATCACTGCAGACCATTAAAGCCATATCAATAACTGAAAATGTGTCATTTAAAACAAAAACAAAAGTATTAATGTAATATCTGAGAAAATGTTTATCTCTACCACAGTTTGAAAGTTTATTTCATACCACCAGATTGAAAAATGAAGATACAACAACTTCCTTCTGTCTGACACCCAAACACGCTGGTGAGAATCCGGCCTATTGGTCTAACAAAAACAAAAACAAATTATAAAATACAGATTTCCCCTCAACTTATTTTCTTAGGCTGCAATCCGACAACCTACCTCAGAGTAAGCACCACCGAATTCAATGGGATGTACATGCTCCTTAAAACAAATACCTGTAACATATAAAAGCCTTCTGACAGACTGAATTAAATGCCTCCATTGCAACTCAGTGTATCTCCTTCTTGGCCCAAATATCCTAGCTATAGGACAGATACATGAATATTGTCTGACATAAACAGACAGCAGAAGTACAATCATAAAGCACTCCTACACATTTACTCAGAAGCAAGTCTCAATGAGTTTAATGGAGCTTACTCTGAAGTAAGCAGGTACAGGATTATAGGCATGATGTTCATGACACGAATAGACAGCACTGCAAATAAAGAACAAGACAAAACAGAAACACACATATTACACTTAGAGATACATACAGTGGTACCTCGGGTTACATACGCTTCAGGTTACATACGCTTCAGGTTACAGCCTCCGCTAACCCAGAATTAGTACCTCGGGTTAAGAACTTTGCTTCAGGATGAGAACAGAAATCGTGCTCCAGCAGCAGGAGGCCCCATGAGCTAAAGTGGAGCTTCAGGTTAAGAACAGTTTCAGGTTAAGAACAGATCTCCGGAACGAATTAAGTACTTAACCCGAGGTACCACTGTACTTCCATTACAGTGCAAAATACTTATGCACGTGGAGGTCAAATTCTGATATCATTACTAAAAAAAATTAAGGAACAATATGATCAATTTGCACTGAAAATAATTTTAAAAATCAAAAGAGCAAGTAACATTTTTTCTCGTCTGCTATATGTTTAGACTCAAGAATAATAAGATTTCTTGTTCCTCTTCATAATACCCCTGTTTTAACAGAGTGGGAAATGAGCCTGAGAGGCACCTTGACACCCAGTAATGAGCCAGGACCCAATTCATATCCTCCAGGAAAAAAGCCAAACAACTATATTCACTGGCCTACCAGAAGCATCTCACAAGGGTCAAGAGAGAGAAAAAGAACCGAGAGTCCTCTACACTGCACAATTGCCCACCATACCTTATCTGGAATCTGGCCTTTTGGTAGAGAGACGTTATCTATATACATTAACAAATATTAGACATGAATAATTCTAGATTGAGTGCAAAACAAGCAAACATTTAAGTACCAGTTTATTTAAGAGTTAAATAAAATTTCAAGATATAAAAACAAACGAGTTCTCATATAGAATGGACCTACTTTTTTCATATTGCTAGGGTGAAAGAATGCTAGCCTCCGTCAACAGCTAACTGGTTAAAACAATCATGTCTTCAGTTGTTTCATGCAGAACTACCCAGACCATTCCAAATATCCATTCCATAATTTAAGCATTCTGAAATGCCTTTTTTAAGACACATATTAATTTTCTTCTATTTTATTGGCTATTTGCATTTAAATGTATGCCACAGGCCCAGGTTAAGTGTTGCTAATTACTGCACTGTTGTGGGGGAGGGGGGGAGAAAGAAGAGGCTGATGAAGACACAGGAGTTTGCTACCAGATGACATCATCGGCCCTGGCCAAATCTGAAGGGTCAAGTGACAACATCTTTTCCCACACTCTGTTGCCAGAGTACCACTGAAGACCAAGGAGCCCAGTACCATTTCTGTAGCAAATAGGACCATATTCCTTTTCTGTGAAGCCATATCCTCTTGTGGCGTTACTATGGCATGTGGTGGGAAGCTACGGCACAGGCTACCACCCCAGCCTTTGGCTTCAGGAGGGTCTCCATAGAAACATCTACAGGTGTGACATTCTGCAGTGATCCAGTGGCACTTTCAAAGAAATCATAATCATGCCAAAGCACACATGCACACAAAACCAAAAACCCAGTTTCCCTCTTAGCTGCTGTTGCGGATGAATCATGTTCGACAGGCACATGATAGCTCATTGCACTCTGCTCCCCTGTTCATAACTGTCAGATGCTTATTCACTCTGATCCTTGCCAGGGCGTCTTTTGCAGGCAGCAGAGGGAGGCAGCAGAGGATGTGCATATGTGGATGGGGACCCACACACCAACGCAACGGTTGTGCAGGCAACTAGCAGCAGGATGGCCTAGCAGCCTTTCTTTGCCAGTGCCCCCCTCCACTAGACGGAGGGTGTTCTCAAATGCTGGGGAGCCAGGATCAGTCCAGCAACCTACTAGATACACCCCCCCCCCCAAACACACACCTCGGTACATCACCCATTTGTTTGTTTGCTGAAAAAGCAAGCCGGGTCCAGCCGACTCGGGCTCTTTCCCCTTACCTGCTCCTCCTCGAGCCGAGCTCCAGCATCCCGGCTCAGGAAGGCATTTCCCAGCAGCTGCGAGAGGCGGGCGGGGCGGGGGAGAAAGAGAGAGAGAGAGACGGAGCTTCTGCAATGCAGACACTGCCTTCTTCCCTCGCCAACCCGCCCGGCTTCGCTCTCCGCTGCCCGGTCTCTCTCTCTCTCAAATAAGGGCGAGGCGAGCGAGGAGGAGAGGAGAGGAGCGGCGGCCGCGAAGGAGACCCCCCCCCCCCGCGCCGCCTTCCGCTCGGGGCTCCGCGCTCGCCTCCCCCGCCGGGCGGCTGCAGCTGCCGCCGCCTCCTGCTGCTGCTGCTGGGCTCGGCCACGAAGGAAGGCCGGCGGGGGCGACCCGGGAGGCTGCTGCGCCCGAGGGGAGGAGACGCGCCGCCGCCGCCGCCCAGTCACCTGCCTCCAGCCCGAGGGCAGAGGCCGAGCAGGCGCCCCTCCTCACCTGCCGCGGGCCGGCCGGCCGGGCTCGACCCGTCACCACCAGGCTGCCGCCGCCGCCGCCTCCGCCAGCCGCCGCCGCCGCCGCCGTCCCCATGAAGTCGCCGCCGCCCGCCGCCCGCCGCCGCGGCGCACCAGCCAGGCCCGGCCCACCCGCCGCCGCCGAGGTGATGGGGCGGCGGGCTCCTCCTTCGCCGGCGCAAGGACGGGCGAGGCGCGGGCAAGTGGGAGGCGGCGGCGGCGGCGGCGGCGCCCGAGGGGAGGGCAAGGCGCCCAAGGCGGCAGGCACAAACTGCAAGGCGGCCTACACACAGAAAATAGGGGGAAAGTCCATGGAAAGGGCAGCCATGTGGTGTCATGTAAAGTGTCCACAGATAAAATAGGGGGGAAGCTTTAAAAAAAAGAAAATGGAAAAGGCAATTATTAAAATGTAATTATAGCAAGGTTACCAGATTTTTTTCCCAATGAATCCAGGGTCACTTTAATTATTAAATAAATAAATACCACACATTTGGGATGTTGATGCTGCAAGGATGGCGGTGGCAGAGGGGCGGCCAGCGCCTTGACCTCAACCTCCATGTTTCCCCTTCCTCCGAGGCTCCTTTCTCCCTGAGCCCGGGCAGCCCCTGAGTTGTTGGTTCTTCTTCCAAGAGGTGCCTGGAAGGCGGAGGAGGGCCGAGAGTGGTGGCAGCGGTGAGGCTTGGGCAGTGCGATGCCTCCCTTCCCATCAGAGCAGCCCCAATCCCATGCCTACTTGCGTGCAAGCAGGAGGGGGCAGGGATCCCTCAGCTGGGAAGGGAGGCTTCCCCTGGCCTAACTGAAAGATCCCTGCCCCCTTCTGCTTGCACGCAAGCTCTGATCGGCAGCGTGAAGCCTCCCTTCACAGCTGAGAGATGCCTGTCCCGCTCCTGCTTGCACACAAGTAGGGGTTGGGAGGCTGCGCCGATAGGCAGGCAGCGTGAAGACTCCCTTCACAGCTGGGTTGCTGGGGTCAGGGAAGGTGGAGGCAGCCCGGAAGCTGCAGCACCATCATATGGGGACTTCCAAGCAGCTCCTGAAGCCAGCCAGAGACAACTGCTCTGGGCTGCTGAGACTGCCGCTGCTGCATTTCCCAGGGACATTAGATTAAATCCGGGGACGTTCCAGGGATGGAATTTGTCCAGGGACTTATTCACAAATTCAGGGACTGTCCGCGGGAAATGGGGACATCTGGTAAACCTAAATTATAGCTCCTTTGTTAAAAAAAGAGGGATGTAAATGTAACAAGATTAATTCAGCACATGGCACATGGCAATGGCAAAAACAACAAGGGAGCCTGACGGTTTCACCTGGTTGTAGAAACTCACTTGAGGTGATGTTGCCGACAGTCCCTCTCCCCCAGGAGGCAGGGATGGCCACCAGTGTGGATGGCTTTAAAGGAGGATTAGATAAATTCATGGAGGAAGAGAGGGCTATCAAGGGATACCTGCCCTGATGGCTCTGCTCTGCCTCCACAGCCAGAGGCACCAATCTTTCTGAATATCAGTTGCTGGAAACCACAGGAGGGGAGAAGGTTCTTGTGCATGAATCCTGCTTGATGGTTTCTCACAGGTTATCTGGTTGGCCATTGGGAGAACGGGATGCATGCTTGCTGGTGGTGTCAGAAACCCAGGGTTTATGGCACATAACAAGAAAGAAAAAACCATTTGGCAGAGGTTTGGAGGAGATGCAACAATGCTGACCACAAACGCTTTGCTCCATACTGCATCGATGGCATTGGCAGTTGTGCACTGTCTGAGCAGGAATTTGAACTTTGATCTTTCAGATTCCATTGTGGCAAGTCACTCCTGAAAGGTAGGAATGTTGGAGAGTGAACATTTGAAAGAAGAGAAAGGGGTTTTATGGTTCACTGTACTCTTAAGCTGCCTCCCATTCACTTTAGCAAGGTTTGGACAGGAGAACATCCCAGGGGATTGTGCCCCGTGAGTGTAAATTGTTTGTTTCCAAGTTGGCCCCCATAAATGGTGCCACAAATCCACCCCCTGAGTCCAACTCACACTATCTCATGATAGGGCTATTGCTGGCAGCACACAAATTTTCTGCACACTGCCCCAGTTCTAGCAGTTTTCAATGCCATGGTAAAAATTGTCCACGTGAATTTACTCATCTGGCAGACAGAGCGTCTTCCAGTGCTCTTCAAATTGTATGTGCATTTGTGTAATCTGAATAGATGCAGAGGAAGTCCTAAAAGTGGCTGTGTGAATAAGCAAAATGGGAAAGAAAGAAACAGAACAAGGGGTGCCATTTAGGAGGAGTTGGGGGAACCCCCCTCAAAAATGTTTTAGACCAGCTGTGATTGTTTCTCAGGAGCATCTATATCTCTGCTCAAGTCAATCATACTCCCTAACTGTTATAAACATTGGAGGGGCTTGTGAACTATCTACGTATGAATGCCAAAGGCATGAATCCTTTTATTTAAAAACAAACAAGCAGAGGGGAGGGGGAGGCTGCTGTGTGACCTGTGTTGATAATGAGATATTAAAATGCAAATGCAACAAATGCTCTTAAAAATACATGTGCTTATGTTGCAGTTTCATCTTGAATGGATCCCTGAGTAGGTTTCCGTTAATCTTTTCTTCATACCCTTTTACTTAAACCTGAAATGGTGCTCCTGGGGATCATTCTCATGAGCTGAGAAGCAAGACCTGACAGTAAAACCAATCTGAAAATGGCTTAAATCTGTAGTGCTGTTGTGCCAGTAGTAATGAAAGCCAGCAGTTTCTGGCTGCATTTTAGGGAAAATTTCACGGGGAAGTCAGATGGTTTTCAATATTATCATCATTATTTAAAGTCTAAGGAAGGCTGTGGCCTGCTTTTCCTATACTATATGTTCCTATCTGAACACCCTGGCCTACTTCAGATGCCGTGCTGGGTTTTAGCCTGTTCTTAAAGTGTTGCAACAGGTTTGTATTATTTTAAACTTGTTTTTAAATATTTGCATTAAGGTTATGTTTAGGTAAAGGCTCATTTTACTGAATATTATTATTTATGGATGGGATTTAAGCTATACTAAGCTACTTTGTGAAGTCTTTTGCCTTGAAAAGTGGGATATAAATCCAACCAAAATGACTTTATTGTCCTAGCTATTGGCCATGACAAATCTGAATCAAAAATAAATACAAGCAAAAGGAGTGTTGCACCAGAAATAATGGTCTCTATTTAGATCTCTGTGTCTCCCTTACAGTTCACTGCTGTATTAAGTGGGATATAAGCACTTGAATGAATAAATAACTGATAGCCAGAGAAAAGAAACCATGGTGTCATAGAGCAAGATAGACCTAGTAAACTGGCACTGAAAGCTGAAAGCATCTTATTCCAGCACCATGAACAGCTCCCTAGCGTTACAGGAGTCTTTCCTGTCACCAATTGATCTTATCTGGCTTGAGGCTGGGAAGGCACTCCTTCTGAAGATATACATAGTTACTTCAACTATGAAATAACATATGGGTTGCCAGGATTTATAGTGTAGTAAACAACAGAAGAAATAAAAAATGTAGGTGGCAGAGTTGGGAAAATGTGGTTGACCTGGTCCTCACCAACAAGGAGGAACTGATTGACGAAGTAGAAGCACTCAGAAACATGGATTTCATGATACACAGGCAAGGAAAAGCTGAATGTAGTTGGACATGCACTCTTGGACTTTAAGAAGGTTTCAAAAAAACAAACAAACCCTGAAGGAGCTACTGGGTGAGATCTCATGGTCAGAAATACTCAAAGGGAAGGGAGTCCAAAGAGAAATATTGAAGGCCCAAATGCAAACAATACCAACAAGAAAGAAAAGTGGGAGGCATCTAAGGAAACCAATGTGGCTGCATAAGGAGCTTACAGATGAGCTAAGAAGGGTATGTATAAGAAATGGAAGAAAGGGGAAATCACAAAGGAGGAGTATACACAAGTAGCCAACAGTTGCAGGGGGAAAGTCAGGCTGGCTAAAGCTCAGAATGAGCTCAGGCTTGCAAGAGAGGGTAAAAATAATAATAAAGGTTTCTTCGGCTGTGTCCGAAGAGGAAGAACAAGCAAGTGGAAGGTCCTCTGCATGGGGAACACAGAGAAATGCTATTAGGTGACAGAGAAAAGGCAGAACTACTCAACACCTACATACTTTTCCCTTGTCTTCACCCAAAAGGAAAGTGATGCCCAACCTGGTGATAACAGAATAAATGGTGTAAGGAGGGAGCTGCAGCCCAAGATAGGAAAAGAGGTAGGAAGGGAACCCCTAGCTACTTTCAATGAATTCAGATCTCCAGGGCCTGATGAGCTACACTCAAGGGTACTAAAGGAGCTTGCGATTGTAATCTCAGAGCCTTTCTCTATTATCTTTGAGAATTGTTGGAGAACAGGTAAGGTTCTGCAGACTGGAGGTGGGAAAATGTCCCCATCTTTAAAAAGGGGGAGGGGAGAAGACCCAGGTAACTACTGACCTTGATATGGATTCTAAGAAAGGTACTAGAACAGATAATTCAACAGACAGCCTGTGATCACTTAGAAAAAAAGGATACTGTGATTACCAAGAAACAGCATGGGTTTCTCAAAAACAAGTCATGCCAGACTAATCTCATTTCTTTTTTTCTTTTTTCTTTTTTGACGAAGTTACAAGCTTGATGGATCAGTGGAATGTTGTGGATGTAGTGTATCTTCAGTAGGGCTTTGACAAAGTCCCCCATGATATTCTTGTGAGGAAGCTGGTAAAATGTGAGGTAAAATGAGGTAACTGTTGGGTGGTTTGGTAGCAGGTTGACTGACCAAACGCAATAAGTACTCATTAATGGTTCTTCCTGGGCCTGTTGTTGTTTAATGTCTTTATAAACAACTTGGATGAAGGAATTGAGGGGATGCTCATCCAATATGCAGATGACACCAAACTGGGAGGGGGAGCTAATGCTGCAGAGGACAGAATCAGAATTCAAAATGACCTTAACATATTGGAGAGCTGGGCCCCAATTAACAAAATGAATTTCAATAGGGACAAATGTAAGGTTCTGCACTTAGGCAGGACGAACCAGTTGCACAAATATAGGATGGCGGACACCTGTCTTTCTAGCAGTACATGTGAAAAGCATCTAGGGGTCTTGGTGGACCAGAAGCTGAACGTGAGTCCACAGTGTGTTGCAGCCCTGAAAGATAGGAGTTGGGGGTGGGAATCTCCTTGCCTGCACAGATGTCAAATTGCTGCCACTCTAAGGGATCCAAAAAATAATAATGGATGAAATGTCAAGGAAAGAATAGTGCTGCTGTAAAAGGGTATTTTTTGTACTCTTGCCCCAAGTGAGGCAAGATTCACGTCCACAGGCAGCATTTTGAGATTAATATTCCTTCCATGAGGTAAGCAGCGGAAAGGGGTGTCCACAGAAAGATAGTGGAAGGGATCCTCAAATGGACCCCCAGGAAAAAGCTGCAGAGCTGATGAATAAATTCATCCTTGCATAGCAAATTGAGCTCTGTCATCCCAGAAGCTTTGATGTAGAGAGAGAGAAATAGTAAGTAGTTGTGCAAAATAAAAAAAATAAAAATGTATGCTTTTTGGTGCAAAGAGGGCAGGTAGAGTGTGGATTCTCCATGCTGTTCTGAGGAGATAAGGATGAACAAAGCCAAAAGAATCCAGTTCAATCAAGTGGACTGTGCATCCTCTCAGTAGGCTGACTAATGCTTTCCCTTAAAAAGCAGTTGGGGTCTCAAAACACTAATTTTGCAGCTTCATCATTACAACTACAATCATTCCAGCAGCCTGGAATGTTAGCAGGGCACAATCCACCAGAAAGTTCTTCTGCGGAAACCCTATTCATGGTTTACAGCTAGGGATGATGAGAGCTGTAGCCCAGCAACAGTGCTAACCAATGGAGCCTACTAGACTATTCGGGCAAGTGGGGCACTGCCCCACCAAGCTCAGTGTGCTTACAACCAGCCCCCACCTGCCTGCCTTCTTTCTTATAGCCAGGCCAGTGGGCAGGACTGATGATCCATTTCTTCCTCCTTAGTGTCAGGTGTTGTCACTTGCAGAACTCAGCAAGGGGTGGAGGAGGATGGGTGCAAAACTAGAATTGGTTGGCTCTGCTTATCATTGTCTCTGGCTCCACCTAATGTTGGCCTCTATCCTTGCCTTCTGCCCTCCGCCCCCCCCATCCCTGCGCCAATGGGCACCAGTCACCCATGGTGTCAGCCCTGCCCTAGCAAGGAAAAGAATGGCCTCTAAACTAAGTAGAAAGAAGAGGTTTTCAGGCAATTAGGAGTGCCTGTACAGTTAAATGGCAAATGACACACAGTGTTAAATTTCTAGCATAAATTTCTTGAAAGCCATTAGTCTTAATTCCAAACAACTTACTGGTTGCAGCAGTCCCCTTCTTTTTATTGCTTTATCCTTGCTTTTTGCTGGGCTTCTTTGGGAGAAGAGCTGGCTATATATTTAATAAATGAAGAAAGAAAAGTGGTCTGTAAATGTCGAGGCCAGGGGGAAGGTGGATAAAACAAAACTCTAGAGAGTTTTCATTCTGCCCCTTGTGGCCACCTGCCAGACCTCATTAGACAGGGGAGCCCGGTGCAGAACCTCAGGTGCCGAATGGAGTGCAGAGAGGCTACACAGAGATAGAATGCAATTATATGAATGAACAGGCCATTTTCCCATCACTGCACTGGAACCATGTAAACATACTCTGTGACAATTCTCTGCATTTAAAGTAGCAGAACTAGTCCATGCAGGGGAGGAAGGAAGTGTTTTTTGTCTTTTCTTTTTAAGCCTTGCTGTTTTAGAATTCATACCTGGCAGAGATGAAGGCCAAACTAATCCCTAAATACTGAAGCATCTTTCATTCAAAGCAGAGCCTCAAGGACTTTCTCTCTCTCTCTCTCTCTCACACACACACACACACCTCACATCCCACGGTTTGCATCTCCAGTGCAATTTAAAAAAAGCAAAAAGCAGGCTGCTATCACATATTTTAAGGAAACAGAGAAAGTGCATACAGATCCATTTGAATTAGTCACATAATACAAAAGCAGCATTTGCCAGTGTTGTTCCCAATTCTCATTAGGGCTGTGCACATACATTCCCCCCTCCCTCAAGCCACCCTGTGGCATACCTCCCACATTCCTCAGATGAACATAGGGACATTTCTCGCTCCCCCACAACTCACCCTCCTCGGCCACATTTTTCTCCTCACCTCAACCCCCAGAGCATTTCTCCCACCCCTACACCCACGGGACGGAACACAGCACACAAACCCTCCCTTGTCCTGAGAAAACCCCTTAATCCAGATCAGAATTCGTTTTACTCTTCGTAGATTTACAAAAAGAAAGCCACACATCAATAAATACATTTTAGAAAGGGACAAGATTAGACACGGATGCACAAAACAAATCAAGACTCCTTGGGCTCCACTCTGCTCCCCCTTTCTTCCTGCCCAGGGCAGCCCTTCCCTTCGCCTGTCCCTCAGAGCTGGTGCATCCCGTGGGGCTGGGCCTTTGTGGTGGCAGGCCCCCCCCCATTTCCTCACCTGCTCTCCAGCAGCCACTATGAGCTGCCCAAGGGAGGAGGCCTGGCAACCTAAAGCAACACGACAGGCTCCAGTGTCCCTATTTTCCAGGCACAGTCCTGGAATTACATATATATACAATATATACACCCCTTCATGGATCACTGCCCTGCCGTGGCGAAGGGGCTTGAATAACTCAGAGAAGCTATGAGCTATGCCGTGCAGGGCCACCCAAGATGGACAGGTCATAGTGGAAAGTTTTGACCAAACGTGATCCACCTGGAGCAGGAACCGGCAAGCCACTCCAGTATCCCTGCCAAGAAAACTCCATGGACAAAGACAACAGGCATATAAAAGTTATGACGCTGGAAGATCAGGTCGGAAGGCGTCCAACATGCTACTGAGGAAGAGCGGAGGACAAGTACAAGTAGATTCAGAGCTGATGAAGCGGCTGGGCCAAAGCCAAAAGGATGCTCAGTTGCGGATATGCCTGGAAGGGAAAGGAAAGTCCAATGCTGTAAAGAAAAATATTGCATAGGAACCTGGAATGTAAGAACCATGAACCTTGGTAAGTTGGATGTGGTAAAAAATGAGATGGCAAGAATAAATATTGACATCCTGGGCATCAGTGAACTAAAATAGACAGGAATGGGCGAATTCAGTTCGGATGACCATCATATCTACTACTGTGGGCAAGAATCCCGTAAAAGAAATGGAGTGGCCCTCATAGTCAACAAAAGAGTGGCGAAGGCTGTACTGGGATGCAATCTCAAAAATGATAGAATGATCTCAATACGAATCCAAGGCAGACCTTTTAAAATCACAGTAATCCAAGTTTATGCACCAACCACTGGTGCTGAAGAAACTGAAATTGACCAATTCTATGAAGACTTACAACACCTTATAGAAATGACACCAAAGAAGGATGTTCTTCTCATTATAGGGGATTGGAATGCTAAAGTAGGGAGTCAAGAGATAAAAGGAACAACTGGCAAGTTTGGCCTTGGAGTTCAAAACGAAACAGGGCAAACGCTAATAGAGTTCTGCCAAGAGAACAAGCTGGTCATCACAAACACTCTTTTCCAACGACTCTACACATGGACATCACCAGATGGGCAGCATCGAAATCTGATTGATTATATTCTCTGCAGCCAAAGATGAAGAAGCTCTATACAGTCAGCAAAAACAAGACCTGGAGCTGACTGTGGCTCAGATCATCAGCTTCTTATAGCAAAATTCAAGCTTAAACTGGAGAAAGTAGGAAAAACCACTGGGCCGGTAAGATACAATCTAAACCAAATCCCTTATGAATACACAGTGGAAGTGAGAAACTGGTTTAAGGATTTAGATTTGGTGGACAGAGTACCTGAAGAACTCTGGATGGAGGCTCGCAACATTATACAGGAGGCAGCAATTAAAACCATCCCAATGAAAAGGAAATGCAAGAAAGCAAAGTGGCTGTCCAACGAAGCCTTACAAATAGTGGGGGAGAGAAGGCAAGCAAAATGCGAGGGAGATAGTGAAAGATACAGGAAATTGAATGCAGAGTTCCAAAAAATAGCAAGGAGAGACAAGAAGGCCTTCTTAAACGTGCAATGCAAAGAAATAGAGGAAAACAATAGAATGGGAAAAACCAGAGACCTGTTCAAGAAAACTGGAGATATGAAAGGAACATTTCGTACAAAAATTACCATAATAAAAGACAAAAATGGAAGGGACCTAACAGAAGCAGAAGACATCAAGAAGAGGTGGCAAGAATACACAGAGGAATTATACCAGAAAGATATGAATGTCTCATACACCCCAGGTAGTGTGGTTGCTGAACTTGAGCCAGACATCTTGGAGAGTGAAGTCAAATGGGCCTTAGAAAGCACTGCTAATAACAAGGCCAGTGGAAGTGATGATATTCCAGCTGAACTATTAAAAATTTTAAAACTCCCAGAAGTGCAAGCTGGATTTCGAAGGGGCAGAGGAACCAGAGACCAAATTGCAAACATGCACTAGATTATGGAGAAAGCTCGAGAGTTCCAGAAAGACATCTACTTCTGCTTCATTGACTATGCAAAAGCCTTTGACTGTGTCGACCACAGCAAACTATGGCAAGTTCTTAAAGAAATGGGAGTGCCTGATCACCTCATCTGTCTCCTGAGAAATCTCTATGTGGGACAAGAAGCTACAGTTAGAACTGGATATGGAACAACTGACTGGTTCAAAATTGGGAAAGGAGTACGGCAAGGCTGTATATTGTCTCCCTGCTTATTTAACTTATATGCAGAATTCATCATGCGAAAGGCTGGGCTGGATGAATCCCAAGCCGGAATTAAGATCACCGGAAGAAATATCAACAACCTCAGATATGCAGATGACACAACCTTGATGGCAGAAAGTGAGGAGGAATTAAAGAACCTTTTAATGAGGGTGAAAGAGGAGAGCGCAAAATATGGTCTGAAGCTCAACATCAAAAAAACGAAGATCATGGCCACTGGTCCCATCACCTCCTGGCAAATAGAAGGGGAAGAAATGGAGGCAGTGAGAGATTTTACTTTCTTGGGCTCCATGATCACTGCAGATGGTGACAGCAGTCATGAAATTAAAGGACGCCTGCTCCTTGGGAGAAAGGCGATGGCAAACCTAGACAGCATCTTAAAAAACAGAGACATCATCTTGCCAACAAAGGTCCGTATAGTTAAAGCCATGGTTTTCCCGGTAGTGATGTATGGAAGTGAGAGCTGGACCATAAAGAAGGCTGATCGCCGAAGAATTGATGCTTTTGAATTATGGTGCTGGAGGAGACTCTTGAGAGTCCCATGGACTGCATGAAGATCAAACGCCTCCATTCTTAAGGAAATCAGCCCTGAGTGCTCACTGGAAGGACAGATCGTGAACCTGATGTTGGGAAAGATTGAGGGCACAAGGAGAAGGGGACGACAGAGGACGAGATGGTTGGACAGTGTTCTCGAAGCTACAAACATGAGTCTGACCAAACTGCGGGAGGCAGTGGAAGACAGGAGTGCCTGGCGTGTTCTGGTCCAGGGGGTCACGAAGAGTCGGACACGACTAAACGACTAAACAGCAACAACAATATATACAAGGTAACACCAACTAATGCGACTTCAGAGAATTTCCCAAAGTAGGGGACTTTTTCAATGGTGTATCAAACAGAATGATTCAAGCTCGAGGCAACATGCCTTCCAAAATAAGTATAAAGTCCCAACCGCAGCACAGATGCGGCTGGTTATATTCACGACTTATTCATGTATTTAGCAGCGAACACGCTGAAAGAAGTGGGAGCTCCAGAGTCAGCAGCAGGACAGTACTTCCTGGATAACCGACTGTTTCAAACTTTCTTCCTCAGCAAATACCGTATTTTTCTCTCCATAACACTCACTTTTTTTCTCCTAGAAAGTAAGTGGAAATGTCTGTGCATGTTATGGAGTGAATGCCTACGGATGGCGGGGGGATCTGCTGCAGTCGTGAGCAGAGGATCCATGGTTCCCCTTCCTTCCCTCCTCCGTGGCTCACTTTGAAACAGCAAAGCGGGAGAGGAGCTGCTTACACAGGTGTAAGTGGCTCCTGTCTCATTGGCTGCTTTAAATCAACCGTGCTCTCTGTCCCTCTCTCCTCCCCACTCAGCTCGCTAAATAGCAGCAAAGCTTTTCAGCGAGCGGAGCCGGGGAGGAGAGAGAGAAGCAGAGCCTGCTTGTTTTAAAGGAGCAAAGCGGGAGAGGAGAGGAGCCTTCTCCCCTTATACCCCTCTTCTTCATTATTAGCAGCATCCTTCTCCACCCACCGCACGCGTGCTTCTTCTCCCCTTAAACCCCTCTTCTGCATTATTAGCAGCATCCTTCTCCTTGTCCCTTGAGTGCTTTTCCTTCCCTCCCCACTTAAAACGTGGTTACAAAGCACGGATCCACATGGATCCTCAGGATTTTTGCACTGGGTCACCCCAAATTCACCATCAGATCACATAGCATGTCCATGGCTACAGCCTGCACCAAAAAACACACACGCACCCACTGTTTCATGGGGCCGCAGTGGCACAAAAACGTGGTTACAAAGCATGGTTCCACATGGATCCTCAGGATTTTTGCACTGGGCTACCCCAAACTCACCGTCAGATCACATGTCTGTGGCCACAGCATGAACCACAAAAATCATACATCCACTATTTCATTTAGAATATTTTTTTTCTTGTTTTCCTCTACAAACTACATGCGTGTTATGCTCAGGTGCGTGTTATAGAGCGAAAAATATGGTAAGAGGTCGTACTTTGGGAAATTCTCTGAAGTCACATTAGTTGGTGTTACCTTATATATATTGTATGCCACTTGACTCTGAATGAAGATACAATTTTGTAGCTATATAAAGTGTTGTAATCAAATTATTAGCCTATTGTGTTGCTTTTAGGTTGCTAGATTTTTCTGTTCGCAACACTCTTTGCTGCCAAGGGAGGAGGCCGGCAGTGGCAGCCATGAAGAAGCCATGGAGAGGCAACAGGATGCTCCCTTGCAGAGTCAGGACAAACGCTGGCTCATCCTGCTCCCCAAGCTCAGCAGCATGGCGAGGGAAAGAGGGACATTCCGGGATCAAATCGTAAGCTGAGATGGCTTTTGTAATTCCAGCACTGTGCCTGGAAAATAGGGACACTTGGAGGGTATGCATTGACCTGTGGCCCCGTTTCCTTAATCTTTTGGGGGGGAGGAATAATTGAGCTCATCTCTCCCCCTTCCTCAGTCACTATATCCCCTCCTCTGGCTCCTTCTCAGAGCACTGCCTGCCGCAGTAAGAAGACAGCCCAGAGGCCCTGGTCAAGTTCAGCTCTTGCCAGGCCAGTATGACAAAGATCTTGTGCTGGGGCAAAGCAGCTGATGGAGAGCAGAGGGGGGAGAGCCTTGGTGATCCTGTTCTTCAAAATGTCTGGCTACTGCTATGCAGGCAGTGTTCTGTGTTTGCCTGAGCCGGAGTCTGGAGTAGGATCCTGAGCCCTGTGTTTGATTCAGTAAAGCAGTGGTGTCCAAACATTTCTCAAAGAGGGCCAGATTTGATGAAGTGAAGGGCCATGAGGGCCGACCAAAGTTGTTAACCCTTTTTTAGGATTGAAGTTTTTGAGCTTTTTTAAGGATTGAAATAAACTGCCACAGGAACCGGATTAAACCAACCAGTGGGCCAGATTAGGCCCCCGAAATGGACTTTGGACATGCCTGCAATAAAGGGTAAAGGATATCCGATCACGTAGTATTGTCAGCGTTTGGGCTACTGGCATAGGCTCTTAAGCTCTGGGTTGGGGTCTTTGACAGCCAGTCACGTTGAGGGTGGGAGTGGCCCAGGCCTTCAGAAATACATAAAAGCAGCTGCATTGCCCCTGTTTGGCAGTTCAGTTCAGTTTTGTTAGCCATCAGCACAATACAGTCTCTTGCTGTAATCGCTCTCGTCTGATCTCGTAGAAACCCACATACATTTCAGCTGCCATATTCAGAAAGCAGGTGCTATGCTTTCACAATTCAGCAGACTTGTGCAGAAATGTCTATTAATAAAAACTTCCCGACTCCATATTTTTATTCCCCTTCTTGAAGGAGTTGTTTTCTAAAATGTTGGCAGCTCCACAAAGTGGTTGTGAATTTTATTGTCAGGCCCATGATGTATGCATAGGGCCTGCATCTCGAGTCAAGAGCGCTCCTTGCCTGCCTAATTGCTCCCTAAAACACACTATGATCATACCGAGATCCAGGCAGGGGCCCCGCGAGAGCCCCGTGAGCTGCAGGTAGTTCAGCAGAGGAAACAGCCGAGAATAACTAAGGAGATAGTACAAGAATACTTGGCTAGTCTAGATGTATTCAAGTCTCCAGGGCCAGATGAACTGCATCCAAGAGTATGAAAAGAACTGGCAGATGTGATCTCAGAACCACTGGCAGTCATCTTTGAGAATTCCTGGAGAACAGGCGAAGTCCCGGCTGACTGGAGGAGGGCAAATGTTGTCCCTATTTTCAAAAAGGGGGAAAGAGAGGACCCAAATAATTACCGCCCAGTCAGTCTGACATCAATACCAGGGAAGATTCTGGAGCAGATCATTAAGCAAACAGTCTGTGAGCACCTAGAAAGGAATGCTGTGATCACCAATAATCAGCATGGATTTCTGAAAAATAAGTCGTGTCAGACTAACCTGATCTCGTTTTTTGACAGAATTACAAGCCTGGTAGATGAAGGGAATGCAGTGGATGTAGCCTACCTTGATTTCAGCAAGGCATTTGACAAGGTGCCCCATGATATTCTTGTAAAGAAGCTGGCAAAATGCAGTCTTGACTATGCTACCACTCAATGGATTTGTAACTGGCTGCCTGACCAAACCCAAAGGGTGCTCATCAATGGTTCCTCTTCATCCTGGAGAAGAGTGACTAGTGGGGTGCCACAGGGTTCTGTCTTGGGCCCGGTCTTATTCAACATCTTTATCAACGACTTGGATGATGGACTCAAGGGCATCCTGATCAAATTTGCAGATGACACCAAACTGGGAGGGGTGGCTAACACCCCAGAGGCCAGGATCACACTTCAAAATGACCTTGACAGATTAGAGAACTGGGCCAAAACAAACAAGATGAATTTTAACAGGGAGAAATGTAAAGTATTGCACTTCGGCAAAAAAAAAAAAAAAAAAAAAAAAAAAAGAGAGGCACAAATACCAGATGGGTGACACCTGGCTTGAGAGCAGTACATGTGAAAAGGATCTAGGAGTCTTGGTTGACCACAAACTTGACATGAGCCAACAGTGTGACGCGGCAGCTAAAAAAAGCCAATGCAATTCTGGGCTGCATCAATAGGAGTATAGCATCTAGATCAAGGGAAGTAATAGTGCCACTGTATTCTGCTCTGGTCAGATCTCACCTGGAGTACTGTGTCCAGTTCTGGGCACCACAGTTCAAGAAGGACACTGACAAACTGGAACGTGTCCAGAGGAGGGCAACCAAAATGCTCAAAGGCCTGGAAACGATGCCTTATGAGGAACGGCTAAGGGAGCTGGTCATGTTTAGCCTGGAGAAGAGGAGGTTAAGGGGTGATATGATAGCCATGTTCAAATATATAAAAGGATGTCACATAGAGGAGGGAGAAAGGTTGTTTTCTGCTGCTCCAGAGAAGCGGACACGGAGCAATGGATCCAAACTACAAGAAAGAAGATTCCACCTCAACATTAGGAAGAACTTCCTGACAGTAAGAGCTGTTTGACAGTGGAATTTGCTGCCAAGGAGTGTGGTGGAGTCTCCTTCTTTGGAGGTCTTTAAGCAGAGGCTTGACAACCATATGTCAGGAGTGCTCTGATGGTGTTTCCTGCTTGGCAGGGGGTTGGACTCGATGGCCCTTGTGGTCTCTTCCAACTCTATGATTCTATGATTCTAGGAGACACCATTCTTTCACTGTTTCTTTTGAGCAAACTTTCTTGTTTTGAGCAAAGTTCTTGTTGAGCTTTTTTGGCTGGGGCAAGCCTCCCCAGATGTGTAGGATGTTGATACATGTTTTAATCTGCTTTCAGTTTATTGTTGAATAACTTCTTTTTACTGATATAATTTTCTTGTTTTCTTCTTTTTGTAAACTGCTCTGAGGTTGTTGTTTTGCAATCAAGCAGTACAGTATATAAATCTTATTAAATAAAATAAATAAATAATCTGTCAGCATAGAGTTTGGGGGAGGCTAGATGACAGCAGCTACTTATTCATTCTGATTGGTTTGGGAGGTTACATGATATTCCTCAAAAAATTGTTATCCCATGCTTTGTCGTGCATTTTCTTCACATTTTCCTTATGACAGAACGTTTAAGCTGGGGGAGCAGGTTTGCTACACAAGAGCACCAAAACAACTTTAATTATGCAGTTTAAGATTGCCAGTATGTGTTTGAATCTGCCCACCCCCCACCAAATGACAACAGTCTGGAAGCACCCTTGGACTTAGTACCAGAATTGAACTCATACTCCTTTCATCGAGTTCCACTTACTTCAAAGAAAGTGTTATAGGGTTACCACCATACTGTGCAGCCCTGTTCATGAATACTGAGAAGTAAGTCCCATCAACTTTGGTAGAAGTTGTTTAGTATAAGGCTGCATCTTTAGCCACTTAATTGATTATCAATGAAATTTTTGTATGGTTAAAAACAATAGTTCCAAAGCAAGAAACATACTTTATTTTTAGATGAGGTTGTGCCTCTTTTAAGTATCTGAGGTTTTTATAAGCACTTGCATTCCATCATTTTTTTAAAAAATCTGCCTGGAAACAGGTCACCATTTTAGCCAATTAAGCTTTTTAAAGACCATTAATCTAACTAATGACCAAATCAATTAAATGTATGTTCCCAGCCTATTTATCATTCATTTGAACTGTCTGGTGGTAAGAAGAGCTGTTTGAGAGTGGAACAGACTTCCTCAGGAGACGGTGGACTCCCCTTCATTGGATGATTTTAAACAGAGGTTGCATGGCCATCTGTCAGGGATTATTTAGCTGTGATTCCTACATTGCAAGGAGTTGGACTAGATGACCCTTGGGGTCTCCCAACTCTACATTTCTATGAGTCTATGATATTATCATTTTTAAAAAACAAGGGCATTGGCAAGCCTGGCAGCCAGCTAAGTCATGGGACAGGCCTCCCCAGGACTCTGGGTGCCTGGGGCTGCGCACGCTGCTGTTGCTTGTGCATCTGATGTCAGCACACCTGCCAGAGTGTGTGCCTGATGGGCATGCAGGTGTCAGTGTACACAGCCCCACAAAAAAAACTGTGGGTGCCTAGCCCCTTCATGGGGAAGCTGGTGGGGGCTGGAGCACCCAGGGCCCCCGAAATCAGCACCGGGGAAATCTTGAAAATTGAACCATCTCTGGAGATGAGAGTAAGCTGAAATCAGTCCCCTGATAGCACACATACCTAACTTTAGAGATGCTGGAGGATTTTGTCTACAATGAAACTGAAGATGCCCTATACAACTCTTATACCACTTAATGACCTTTTTAATGGCGGTGAGGATTCTGTACCTCCTTACCTAAAACCCACAGAAAACCTTTGATAGTTCAGGTGCACTGTGGGATGTCATAGATGCTGTAGCTGAGATTCCTTTATTGCAGGGGTTGGACTTGGTGACCTTTCAGGTCCCTTCCAATTCTACAATTCTATTATTCTAAGTTTGGTTATCTGGCCTTGATGTGCTTCCTGCAAAACTATTGCCAGACTTTGGCACAGGTTTGGAGAGAATCAGATAATGCTGAATTTTTGGGTGTTAACTACGAACCCCAGGTTTGATGTATCAATGACTGCAAAACACAAGAGATTTCACTGCAAAATTCTGCAAAACAACTGCAAAACCTTGGCACAGGTTTGGAAGGGAACCAAAATTTTGGGGTTCGTAGTTAATTATCCTTGCTTATGCCTTTGAGGCAACAGTGTTCATAATGTCTTCATCTAAATTTGGGAGTGTGTAGGTGGGGTGGGAAGCTTTAATATGCAAACCTCACTGATAAGTTTTAAGCAGGAAAACAAAATCCACAAACCATAAATATCCTTCTCCCACATCCCATGAGAATAGTCTTGGGTTCTATATTTCCAAATTTATCTTGCACGGCACAGTTATCAGAAAATCAATTACCGCAACACAATATTTAATTACCAAAATGTTTGTCTTCCTAACAGCTTGCACAGACTGAGAGTTTCTGCACATTATCGGTCCCACTTAGCTAAAATAAAGTATTCTAATCAATTCATTTAATGGGCTCAGTGCTTACTTTTCCCAACAGAATCTTGCTGTGACTCTATCATGCTACATTTCATTTGTGCCATAAAAGCAGGGAAACATTCACATCACAGCCCTTGAACAGCATCAACCCCATCTACAACAGAGACTATATCCTCCAAGCTATGTTATGAGTTGGGAGGAGGGATGATACCCGCAGGAGCCTCCCAAACCTGTGATGTTGTGTACATGAGGTTAGACTCTATTAGAGGAAACCAACCAAATCAGTTCCTTCATGAAGGTAATGGCTTGGTTGGCCAGCTAAGTACTGCCATTTACCATTCACCGTAGAGACAAATGGGGACGCGGGTGGTGCTGTGGTCTAAACCACTGAGCTTCTTGGGCTTGCCAATCAGGAGGTCGGTGGTTCGAATCCCCGCAACGGGGTGAGCTCCTGTTGCTCAGTCCCAGCTCCTGCCAACCTAGCAGTTCGAAAGCACGTCAAAGTACAAGTAGATAAATAGGTACCGCTCTGGCAGAAAGGTAAACGGTGTTTCTGTGTGCTGCTCTGGTTTCACCAGAAGTGGCTTAGTCATGCTGGCCACATGACCTGGAAGCTGTACACCGGCTCCCTTGGCCAATAAAGTGAGATGAGCGCCGCAACCCCAGAGTCGTTTGTGACTGGACTTAACTGTCAGGGGTCCTTTACCTTTATAGAGACAAATGGGGGGGGGGCTTTTTTCACCTCACCTGGCTGGGTGTTGTGTCATCCTAGGTTGAAGAACAATAGGCCAAGAATGGGGGGGGGGGAGTTTTGCTGATGTTAGAAGTTTGGGAGACAGAGACATATCTTGCTGTGCGCTGGACTCCAACACTGTGGCTTGGGGGCTTCCCTGGAAACTGAATACGAAAGCAATATCTATTGGGGTGTTGATGATGTGAGCCCCTCTATCCAATGCTCAGGTTGTATACATGTGCAAATAAAACCATGTATCCTATGCACCTCAGTCTCCACTGACTATTCCCAACATAGAATGGTACTACATCACTGGCCATACATGCTAGAAGACAAAATGGAACTTGGAGAGAGACACAATTGAAAACACCCCCATCACAGCACACCCATTCCTCTAACAAAGTAAGGAAAATCCTCACAGTGCTAAACAGGTTCACACAGTCCATGCTTAAAGCATGGAAGGAAAAGGTAGGTAAACTGTCCCCAGCCCCACTACCCCCCCCAGCCCACTATCCACTATCCCAAAACTTCTAAATGAAACCTTGGCGAGCCAAAGGCTTATACCGCCTATCAGACTTCTACAAAAATAATAAACCCACACCAACACAAGAAATACAAGACAAACTAGGGGACACCCAAATACCCTGGCTAACACACTACCAACTGTACGCCTTCTTAAACAACCCAGCGGTAGGAACAGCAGCCACTAGGCCCCTGACCACCTTTGAAAACCTTCTCCTGGCACCAAAAGCACATGGCAAGTGGATGATATCCACAATATACAAAATACTGCTCCAGAATCCCAGAATCCCTCTCATCTCAATCAAAAAACAATGGGAGCATGGCGTAGGCTGCGAAATAAACCCTGCTCAGTGGACTAAACTGGTCTAAACCTCCCTTGAAATCCATGTCAGCCAAAAGAAGGGAACTCACCTTGAAACTTATCTATAGACATTACCGAACACCACAGAATTGGGCACCATGAGCATCACCAAAATGTTGGAGAGTTTGTACCTCTACAGGCACAAACCTTCACATGCGGTGAGATTGCCCCCAAATCCAAACCTTTTGGATAGCAGTCCTATAGGAAAAATGCAAAATAACTAGGCAGGTATTAGAAGCCACCCCAGAACTAGCCCTATTGAATATTTTCTAATACAGTAACACACACTCACACTGCAAAGAACTCAACAGCCACCTACTCTCAGCAGCCAGGAGCATCATATCTAGACAATGGAGGGACCTGTCAGGAGTGGAGACGGACCAGTGGTACGAAACTGTATGGGAAACAGGCTTATTAGAAAAGCTAACCATCAAATTGAATCTAGCATGGGACGAACAAAAGGGGATGCCCTCCACCCCAGTGTGATTCCTTTTTATTACACAGCCAAACAAACCAACAACAAGAACCCACCCACAACATATGAATTGATATGGCTAACTTGACCCAACAACCCCTCTCCCTCACACACGCAAACAAAACTCCCTGCAGTCAACTGAAGGCAAGCAACCAGGCCCTGGGCCCCCACCTCTCTAATAAATGAACAGAAAGAGCACCACACTCATGTGACACTGACAGTACACTAAGAATGAAAATAACGAATGTTCACGACCCCTCTTCTCTCTCTTCCCTTCTCTCTGCCCACCTCTCTTCTTCCCCAACCTTATCTTGTCTAAAACATTAGTGTCTTACATCGAATATAACTGACGTGTAGAAAGGACTCTAGGAACCGAAAGCAGAGACGCTATATGTACTTATGTAACTCAAAAAAATCTTTAATAAAAACCATTTTTTTAAAAAAAAATTGAAGGCCTTGTATACGTCCCTTAACATATTCCACAGGTGGGCTTTGAGTAGCAAAAAAAAGTTAAAAGAAATCTATTTAATATTCATATTTCACATTTCCTCTAAGGCAGGGGTCAGCAAACTTTTTCAGCAGGGAGCTGGTCCACTGTCCCTCAAACCTTGTGGAGGGCCAGACTATATTTTGCAGGGGGGGGGAATGAACAAATTCCTATGCCCCACAAATAACCTAGAGGTACATTTTAAATAAAAGCACACATTCTACTCATGTAAAAATACCAGACAAGCCCCACAAATAACCCAGAGATGCATTTTAAATAAAAGGGCACATTCTACTCATGTAAAATCACGCTGATTCCCGGACTGTCTGTGGGCGGGATTGAGAAGGTGATTGGGCCAGATCCGGCCCCGGGCCTTAGTTTGCCGACCCATGCTCTAAGGAGTTCAAAGTGGTGTTCACAGTTCTTCTCCTTCCTATTTTACCCTCATAACAACCCTGCAAGGCAGGTTCAAGCTGAGAGGGGATGACTGGCTCAAGGTCACCCAGTGAGCTTTATTTTGCTTTTGCTTTAGCCAATTTTACATTGAATGTCAATTTTCTGCAAGCATATTGTGCAGAATGTGCCTTTTCTGCAGTGGCTCCTCAACTGTAGAATGCTCTCCCCAGAGAAGCTCACGTGGCGCCATCATATGTTTAGGCGCCAGGTGAAAACATTTATTAAATTATTGATGGCCCATTAAATGTGGGAGGGATACTGTTATTGTGATTATTTTATTATTATGCTGTGTATTATGCTGCATAAATTATATGCTTAATGTTGTACACTGCCCTAGGGTCTTTGGATAAAGAGTGGCATATAAATTAAATAAATTATATTATACAAAAGTCTGTGGAAAGGTAATTGCCAGCTTTGAGGTTTTTTCAGTGATTAGTCGAGCAGTCAGTAACATGAAGGATATTCATGTTTTATGTACCAATTCCTCATTGCTCCCTCTCATACATTAAATATTGCTGATTGTGAAGAGAAACACCAGACTTTAAAGCCATCCAAATTGGTGGCCTTCACTGCCTCCTGTGGGAGTGAGTTCCATAGTTTAATTGCGCACTTTGTTTCCCAAACCTTCCAATCTTGCTGAGGTTGGCACTTTCCTGGGTCTGTCTGCAGACCCATCATGATGCTTGCCTAGAGATTCAACCCGGGACCTTCTGCATGCAAAACAGATGTTTTGCTACTTAGCCGCATCCTTTCACCTGCCTAGTTGGCTTCCACCTCCTTACCAAAAGGTCATGAATTCAAAGTACAGGCAGTTGGATTTGGAGTTTGATGCTCATGCTGAGCATTTCTAAGAGCTGATCCTTTGACTTTAACATATGCCAGGGATAAGGAGCCTGGTTCCCTCCAGATGTTGCCGCACCACAACTCCCATAATCTCTTGATACCGTCAACCAGGCTGGCTGAATCTGAGGGGGAGGCACCAGGTTCCCCTGCCTGATCTAGCCCAACTTTCTGTATCAAGCGATGGCTAGACCCATGCTTCTAGGATGCTCACAAGCAGTGGATGAAAGTGGCAGCAGTCACTGCTTGTTGCTGGTTCCTGAGAGATACTGCCTCTATACATGGCTAATCACGAAACAGGCCTACTCTTCCACAACCTGCATCTCTCCAGCTATTGCAGGACTTCAGTTTCCATCCTCCTTTGCCACTGGCTCTGCTTCCTGGAGCTGATGGGAGTTGTAGTCCAACATTTGGAGGGCCACTGGTTTCCCCTCCTCTTTTCTGTTTTTACTGTTTTGTTGTTTATATTGTAAGCCACTGGCATAAATGCTGACAGAAAAGTTGGGCAGGTTGTTTCCCAAATAAATATTAAATGTAAATATTAAATATTGTTATTACACCCAGTTTTTAATAACTTAGCTGATCTTGGGTGCCATTTGCCACCCTGCTTCAGGCAGCAAAATATATTGAGCCAGCCTTATATTTTTTGGTTAGTGTTGTGGAAATGAATGAATATAGAAGTCAACACAAATGAGTTTCTAAGCAGGTGTGTTGTCTTCTGCAAAAAGTTTCCTTTTCATCTAGTCTTCTGCAAGCCAACTTTTCTGACATCCCCATCAGTGATAGCTAAAAATAACAGTTTCCCAATAACTCAAAAACAAAAAGTGTTAAGCCTGACTGCTAAATTCCACAGTGCTTCATGCTTCACTGATGACTCATCTCTCAATGTTATTTCATTTCCATCTCTTTCTTAGAACTGAAAACCAGAAGTTTTGTAGTTTTGTCAGCAGGAGTTCCTTTCTTTCCTTTTTCTTAGACGCACAGGGCTAAAAAGGGAGAGAGAGACCACACAGAGTTTCACCTGCAGCCTTTGTGAGTTCCTGATGATCATAGGCTTTAACATTGCAGTGTTTCTCTGGAGATTAAGTAGAGAAAAAGAAAAAAAAGCAACACTCACACACAGCCAATGTCAAGTGATTTCTTGTCCCTGCCGTGGAAAATAAAGTTTTTTGAAGTGGTGTTGAGGCTTCACTTTTTCCTGAGTTTCTTTGTGACTGACAACTCTTGAAATTCTCTCTTATCACCTAGACATTACTTTCATCCCAGTAATAATCACGTCATAGGCATCCATGTTCTTGGTCTTGCCTATGTGCTTCATGTGTCGAAATATTCCTGAATCAGTGTGGGAAGAGACCTACAGAAGCAGCTCCCATGCTATATCTTGTATCATCAGGGTTCATGGTTCACCTTTAGGAGGCTGATAAGGCAGGGACTTGTGCAGTCACTTAAACTGCAAGTGGAGGAAAAGTGCCCCTTCAGGCAGGGGAACCTGTGCTAATGAGGTGCTGCCAGATCATCACATTCTGTATGGTGCAGAGCCTGCATATCCAATGGCACAATGGATGCAGTCTTCTGGTGCTTTCACATTGGCAAGCCATTTATCTGGAGTCCCAACAGTGCATCAACTGTTTTCAATGGCAGTACAGATTCCACAATAAGCACCTGCCTAGGAGCACCCCAACTCTTCTGCAAGTTTAGTTTTGATCACAGTCCGAGGAAGAAAGGGCTGGAGCGGTAGGATTTCCTGGGCGCCCCAAAGGCCAGCCTTTGCCAGCCTTCTGTCCTCCAGAGTTTGGGGCTAAAACTCCCATCAGCTCCAGCATTGTATGGCCATTGTAGTCCAAAAGTTGTGGAGGACACAAGTTGGGGAAGGCTGTGATGGACCACAACTCCTTTCCTAACAAAACATAGGAAATATGGAGCTATGCAGAAGACCAGGCATAAGCAAACTTGGCCCTGGTCCTGTTAGCTAGGGATAATGGGAATTGTAGTCCCAAAACATCTGGAGGGCTGAGTTTGCCTATGCCTGCAGAAGAGGCACCCAGGAGCCATATAAGAGGCACCCAGGACCCAGGCCAGGCCCTCTGTCATTGGTTGCCTCTTTCTATTTTCCACTCCCTCTTTTGGGTTGACAAAAATTGTTGCAGACAGAACACGGAAGGTCGGAAGCCCTCCTGTTAATTTTCACCCACAGGCATTTCCTCCATGAAAGCAACAATCATCTCACCTGCTTAGTGTCTGTCCTTTCTGACACTCAGGAGAAGTGGGAACAGTCTCAGCTGGGAGCAAAAGAACCTGCTATTTCCCACAGTCATGGAGGTGCAGTCAAATCAGGAATAAGAAGTCAAGTCCTTTCCAACACAGAAGGCAATCAAAGGAGGCGCCAGCAAAGGGGAGTCATTAAATGTATTCCAGACCTTTTTAAATTCATATATATTTATCTCCCTGGCAATGAACAACTGCGGAACATAAAAATGTCAGGTGACTGTCAAGCTATATTTAACCACTACATTCTGCTTAAAGGAAAACATCATAGGAGAACACGGACAAGGTTGCCATGGGATTCCCGTCGCTGATACAAGCTGCAGTGCAAAGGTTTTATCTCTGAAAATGAGATTGTATGTATGTACACAAACTATATTACACACACACACACACACACATTCAAGCCTCATGAATGGCAACCATTTACTTATAAGGGTGGAATAGACTCCTTATAGTTATCAAATGCTCAGAAACAGAGCAATCCAACCCTTCAGGAAACAGATACCACTATATGCAGAGCTCTGCCAGCTCATAGCGGCCATTACAGGGTTGAGGGAGCTATGTTTTCCTCTGCCCCTTCCCGTGCCCAAAAGTGATTCCAGCTGGCTTAGTTGCAGGCCTTTTGTGCATGTGTGGCTGTGTCCTGGGAACAAGGGGGCTGGACTAGATGACCCTTGGGGTCCCTTCCAACTCTATGATTCTGTGACTTTGCTCAAGGGAGCATACATGTTTTTCCCTCTCCCCATTTTATCCTCACAGCAACCCTGCAAGGTAGGTTAGACTGAGAGGCAGTGACTGGCTCATGATCATGGCTGAGCAGGGAATAGACCCCTGAACTTTATTTTGTTCAAGTATTATAACTATTAGAAATCTGTTTTTTGGGGGGCTCACAAGTTCTGGCATAAAGGGTTTTTAATGTGTGTCAGAGGTGAAATCTCTGACAGATGCCCTCTGCACAGGCCTCAGCAGTGGCAGTGATCAGCTGCAAACCCCTTTTGGCTCATGCCAATGGGACTTTGCCAGTGGGATGCCAGGACAAGCTGAACCCATCATTTTGCTAATGTCAAAGGAAAGTGCTCACATCTTCCTGTCTTCCTGCTCTGATTATTATTGCATGGGGGAAAGTGGAGAAGAAAGACTGCTGGCTCCCTTTGAACATTCCCTCTCAACCTCGAGCATCGCCACATCAGTCGTAGATGTGGAAAGAGCAAAACCTAGTAAGAAGCTCTCAGCGCAGCAGCTGGAACAGCAAAAACCCATTAGCGAGGCCTCATCGTGCTTTAATGATGAACTAATGACTAGGCAGACCTTAGGCAAGCTGGAGCAGATCTTGGGAAATGCACCAATAAAGATATGCTGGATGGATGCCATGAGTGCATCTGCACCAGCAAATTTCTGCAAATTAAGATGCTCAAGGGGGCCTGCCCCGACCAGGAGGACATTTGCACATCCCCTTGGCAGGTTGTGTTTTAAGCCTGTATCAGGGGCATGTTAAGTTAGTGCAGGATATGCTGCTGTGTTTCATTCCATTCATCCTGGAATGCATGTCAGCAACTTTGGATTTCAAAATGCTAGGAGCTGGGATGGGAAGAAGATCAGGCAAGGCTGAATTAACATGGCTGGGATCCCTGGTGGAGTTCCCAAAGTAGCATCCCTCCATGAAAAGGAACACTTGAAATAAGCTACCAGTTTAAAGATAAGGAACAAGAAGAATGGAATGCAGTGTGGAGGCCATGAACAGGCCCATCGATGGACAGCAGCACCTGGACAGCAGACTGAGCAGGCGCACAGCAGGTCACCTCATCCCAGTCTCTCTCTCCCCACTCCAAGGTGAGAGAACACTCTTTAAAGTGTTAATGCTGTCTATGATTGGCTAGTTTAGTGAGGTCCTCAGATCAGCCCCGCAGGGGTCGGCCTTGGTCCTGGTGGAGTGCTGCGAAGACGGTCAAACTTAACTATCTAGAGGAAGTAAAAGCCGTAACAAGGTTTCTGTAGGTGGAAGGATCATGTTCTGGTCTCTTTTTACAGCTTTTTAGCCCAGAGGTTCTCAAAGTGGTGGACAGCAAAATTTTATTAATGACTTCTAAATTGGCATCTGGACATGTCCATTGCCACACATAAATTTTATGTAAACCTGTATCCTGTTTTTGTCTCTTCCTGTCATTATTTATTAAATTTATATCTTGCTCTTTCTTCCCAAAACAAGCTTCTGAAAACAGTTGTAAACCTCTTTTTAAAAAACAACAACCAACCCTTCCTATGTGATCTCATGGTCAAGAGATCATGGAACATATGAAGCTTCCCTATTCCAAGTCAGGCCATTCCTCCCAACTTAAGACAATTTTAACTTTGCATCTATGATTACTGTGGAAAGAAACAAAGAAATCCATGCAACGTGGTTTGCTTTTGAATACATCAACTTCTTATACATTCCATGCGGCCTCAACTGGAAAGTGACCCTTGCCACATCCATATCTTTTAAAAAACATTCTCCTAGACCAAAAAAAGGTGACCTTGTGCCAAATATATCAGTCCTAAAATACCTCAGTCAATAGACTCTTAATCTCAAGGTTGTGGGCTTGAGCCCCACGTTAGGCAAAAGATCATTGCGCTGCAGATGGTTTGGACCCTTGTGGTCCCTTGCAACTCTACAGTTCTAAAATTCCATGATTTTATCAATTTTTGCATCTCTGACTGCAACATGTTTCTTCCACCACCAGATGGTGCAATTCTACAGAAAATGTTCTACGAAGAAAACTAAAAAGGGGAGCAGGGAAGGACGTCATAATACTACTACAACTACAATATGAGGAATGGCTGTAGGCCACTGGTAGAATATCTGCTTTGCATGCAGCAATACAAGGTGTAAATCCTGACATATTCAGGGAAGGCTGGAAAAGACCCTCAAGTTGGCAATGCCGAGCTAGATAGACCAAACATGAACAGAGGAGAGGCCTTGCTGAGGAGCGGGCAGGGAGTCCGCTTAACCATCCTCCAATCCCACCTGTTCCTCTGACGCGTTCCTAGGAGGTGGGCCCTCAAAACACATCCTAAGCAGGCACAGGCAACCTAAGGCCCATTGGCCGGAAGCAGCCCGTGGGGGTTGTTTAACCAGCCCATGGACCCCTGCCGCCCGCGCGTGGACCAGAGCGAGGACTGCCTTCCGGGATGCTGGGCGGCTTCCCATTGGCTGCAAGAAGCTCCTCCAGCCAATGGGAAGCTGTGCATGCCTCCTACGTGCTGGAAGGAGGGCTGGAAATGGTGTTTGTGCATGCATGCATGCATGCATGTGTGCGTGCGCGCGCACACACACACACACACACACACTGGCCCACTGTGGCATCTGCAGGATCGCGAACTGGCCCATGCCCCAAAAATGTTGCCGCCCCCTGATCTTAACACCCCTGATACACCAGGCAGGATGGTGTATGGGTGCAGGTGGTAGAGTAAACAACCTGCATTTTAAAAATGTATTAATTGTATTCATAGTGTCAGGGGTTCAGGAGCAGAGGCACAGGATAGGGAGGAAATGGAGAGCGAGGAGGAGGAGTCCGAAGGAAATGTCAGCGATGACAGCGGTCCGCGGTCTCTGAGTCTTTCCAGTGAATCGGAGGATTCACAAAAGGGGGCTCCCATGGTCAGGGCAAGGGGAGTGCCCAGGGGGGCACTTCGGGAAGAAGGGGCCAGAGGAGACTCAGAGAGCAGCAGTTGGAAATCCGGACCAGCGTCCACACCAGAGTGCAGTAGGGGGGAGGAGTCCCAGGCATCGGGATCAGGCGGCGCGCTACCAGCAGGAGAACATGAGGCAGGATTGACCACGCCTCCGTCAGGGAGCGAGGAAACGGTCAAGAGGAAGGTAAAACGCACGCGCGCGCCAAGTTCAAATATACAGGAGGGCGGCACAGTTGGCAGCCCGGGTAGGGAGCCAAGTCCTAAAGCCCGCCGAAGAGAGCGGGAGGAGTCAGGGGGGTCAACGTCTGCGTCGGAAGAGTACAGGAAGGAGGAGACCCCGGGGGGTAGCAGGACCCAGAGGAGAAAGGAGAGAAGGAAGAGGTGGAGTAAGATTAGAGTCTTAAACTGGTGTACAGGGGGTGGAGATTCAGATGGAGCTTCGCCGGTCTAGAGCCTAGACGTAGAGCTGGGGCTCTGAGGCTTGGAAATGGAAACTATACTTCAATAAAGACTTTGGTACATTACTACCGGCTAGCGTTGGTCCTCTGTGAGCTGGGACCAGGAGCCAGCTCTGACAGTAAGCTCCATCTCCATAAAAGTTTTGGCACCAAGAACCTCGCAACGTGAGTCGACGCAGCGAGGGCAGAGGAGTGGTGCTTCGAGAGCTCACAAAAATCAGGCAAGATGACTGCAGAACAGCAACTAACAGAACTGCGAAATGCAGTGACTCAACTCAACGCGGAGGTGCTGGCCTCCAAGAAAAGGGAAGAGGAAATGGATGCCGCCTGCAGAGATCTCCGAGCCAGGTTGGAAGTGCTTTCTACACTGGGGCAAACGGGACCCAAATCAGAGGGCATTGGACTGGGGAGAAGGGGAGGCAGCCTGGTATCTCATTTTGACGGGAGTTTACAGCAGTACCCTAACTTCCGAGCAGACCTGCTGTTTGCGCTGGATCTGCTAGAAAAAGACTTTAGAGATGAGCGAGAGAAAGTGGGGTTTATCTTGTCCCATTTGCATGGGGAGGCCAAAACGTGGCTGAGGAATTTATGGAGGGATAATGATCCGGCGCTCCAAAATGCGAAGGCTTTCATTAAAGCGATGGATTCGTGTTTTTTATCAAAGATAGACATTGATATTGCCAGAAGAGACATACACGGGCTTAAACAAGGCAGAGCCAGTGTGAGGCAGTACCATGCACGCTTTTTTGGATTAATCCATGCGCTGGGATGGGAGAAAGATTCTGCTCCAGTGAGAGACCTCTTTTGGGAAGGCTTGAATGCAGATGTGAAAGCTGAGATTGCAAGGGGGGAGAGACCAAAGAACACTCAGCAAGTGGTCCAGAGGGCGCTGGAGATTGGGGTGCGTCTAGAAGAACGTCCTTGGAACAGAGAAGAAGGACGTTGGGGAAGGGCGCCAGCCAGAGCACCTCCCCTCTATCCCAAAGATGCAGCGCGTGCGCAATCCACACCCTCGCAGGGAGGGGGAGAAGAACCGATGGAGATTGGAGGTGCCAGGGCTCAGTCAGCTACCAGAGCCCTAACACCGGGAGCAGTCAAAACGAAGCCTCCTAGAGGGAACAGGAAGTGCTACATCTGCGACAGTGCTCAGCACATGGCGAAAGAGTGTCCCCAGAGGCTCCATAAGCACACTGCAGCCTCTGCAACAGTCACAGACGCAACTCAGCACAGAGAAACACAGCAGGGAAACGACGGAGTCTGGCTGGAAGAAGAGGCACTGGGGTCCAGCCAGACAAGTCAATGAAGCAATCCCCAGCAATTTTGCAGCCCACAGACCCCCTCCCACCCAAACCAGTGGTGCAGCTTACAGCGTCTCTCCAATTGCCCAATGGACTCACTATGGAAGTGCCAATCACCATTGACTCTGGGAGTAACGCAGACTTTATAGGACTGGATTTTATTCAACAGCACAACATAGCACTACTGCCAGCCACGCTGCCTCTACAGGTTGTCACGGTGGATGGCAGGGAATTGCTGGGGGGGCAAGTGGTGCAGCAAACGCCTCCCATGGTGATGCAAATTGGGAATCACCGAGAAGTCATCAGCTTCAATGTCACCCGCTTGTCGGACACGCCTGTAGTATTGGGCATGAGTTGGCTGCACAGGCACAGCCCAGCTTTGGCGTGGTACCAGCGCCAACTGACCTTCGGTTCCTCTTACTGTGCGGAACATTGCATCCTGCCTAGCCCGGAAGGGGAAGAGGATGACCAGCAGCTACAATTAGGCACGCTGCAAGCAGTGCCACTCAAGTATGCAGCGTTTTTGGAGGTTTTCTGCGAGAAAGAAGCGGACAAGCTGCCTCCCCACAGGCCCTATGACTGCAAGATTGACCTCCTGCCAGGGGCGACGCTGCCAACCGGGAAACTGTATTCCATGTCTGAAGACGAGCTGCAAGAACTCAGGGAGTTCATAGACCTCAACTTGAAACGCGGCTTCATCCGGGAGTCGAAGGCAGTGGGGGGCAGTCCTGTATTCTTTGTGAAGAAGAAGGACACGCCCCAAAAGAGGCTTGTGGTAGACTTCAGGATCTTGAATTCCAAGCCCAAGCCCACGGCCTTTCCTATGCCCAAAATAGACGACCTGCTTGCAACGGTAAGGAAAGGACGCATTTTCACGAAGTTGGACCTGCGAGGGGCGTACAACCTGATTCGCATACGGGAGGGCGACGAATGGAAGACTGCCATGTTCACGCCCCTGGGCACCTATGAATACAGAGTCATGCCTTTTGGATTACAAAATGGCTCTCACTGTTTTCAAGCCTTCATGCATCACGTACTGGCGGGTCTCCTCTACAAGAAATGCGTCTGCTTCCTGGACGACATCCTGATATTCTCGGAATCAGAGGAGACCCACGAGGGAGACGTCAAGGAAGTTCTGCAGAGACTGCAGGAGCATAGGCTGTACGCCAAGCTGGAGAAGTGCCAGTTCGACAGGAAGGAGGTAGATTTCCTGGGCTACAAGTTGTCGGACAAGGGGCTCGCCATGGACAGCGCCAAGGTTCGCGCAGTGTTGGACTGGAAGAGCCCGCGCAACCGGAAGGAGGTCCAGCGGTTTGTGGGTTTCGCCAACTTTTACCGCAAGTTCATCAAGGGGTTCGCGATGCAGACAGCGGCCATTACAGACACGCTCAGCTCCAAGAAGAAGAAATTCATCTGGACGGAGCAAGCGGAGCAGTCCTTTCAGAACCTCAAGCGTCTCTTCTCCTCCGAAGAGCAACTACTGCACGTGAATCCCAGCAGACCGATGAGAGTTGAAACGGACGCCTCAGACAGAGCCGTGGGAGCAGTACTGTTGCAGCAGGACCCGCATGGGGACTGGAGACCGTGCGCCTTCTACTCTCGAAAGCTCAGCAAGTCAGAGCAGAACTACACCATCTGGGACAGGGAGTTGCTGGCCATTCATGCAGCATTCAAGGCGTGGCGGCACTTCCTCATCGGAGCCAAACACACAGTGCAGGTTCGCACGGACCATAAGAACCTGGAGTACTGGCGCACGGCAAGGTTCCTGAACCAGCGGCACATACGATGGGCGGAGTTCTTTGCAGATTTCGACTTCAGGATAGAGTACATCCCAGGCGACAACAACATCATGGCAGATGCACTGTCCAGAAAGCCGCAATACCTCGAAGAGGCGGCACCAGCAGCGGCCAAGCACATTTTCGCACCGGAAGCGTGGGCGTGCGCTTCAGCAACCGTGGACCTGGAAGCTGTCCGTCGAGCGCTGCAGGAAGACCCCTTTGCACAAGCCAAGATGGAGGAGGTGCACAAGGGCACGGCGAAGGACGACGAGTTCCAGATACGCGACGGATTGCTCATCCGCAGAGGGGCCCTCTACGTACCGGGAGACGACCTCCGCGCGAAAGTACTGCAGCAGTTGCACGACGCACCCACCGCCGGGCACTTTGGCAAAGAGAAGACGGCAGAATTAGTAGCCAGAGATTTTTGGTGGCCCAAGATGCGGGTGGAAGTCGCGGAGTACGTCTCGAGGTGCGACACCTGCCAAAGGGCCAAGTCAGTGCACAAACCTCCGGCGGGACTGCTCGAACCGCTGCAGACCCCGAGTGAACCGTGGGAGAGGGTGGCCCTGGACTTTGTCACGGATTTACCCAGCTCGAGGGGCAAGACGGCAGTGCTAGTGGTGGTGGACATGTTCACCAAAATCGCCCACTTCATTCCGTGCGCGAAGGTGGCCACGGCGGAACAGACCGCCAAACTGTTCATAGACCACGTCTTCAGGGTGCACGGTCTGCCACGGTCTATCTTGTCCGACAGGGGGCGACAGTTCATCTCGAACTTCTGGCAGAAGCTGATGGGTTTCCTGAACGTCAAGATCAACCTAGCGTAGGCGAGACATCCGCAGACCAACGGACAAGCGGAGCGCGTCAACACCATCATGCAGCAGTACCTGAGATGCTATGCAAATCAGCAGCCGGCAACATGGGTGGACTACCTGCCGCTCGCTGAGTTCGCCTACAACAACACGAAGCACGTGTCCACGGGGGTGACACCGTTCTTCGCCAACAACGGGAGGCATCCCAGAACCTTCCCGGGATTAGAGAGCCTGGGGGAGGGGGAGCCACAGGGAGCGGAAGTCTTAGCGTCAGAATTGCAGGAAGTTCACAAACAGCTTCGGAGGCAGTTAGAACTAGCAAAGCACGCATACAAACTGCAGGCTGACAAGCACAGAAGGGTTGGGGAGGACATACAGGTGGGAGACTGGGTTTGGTTAGCAGCCCAGGCAGTGCCGACCAGATCGTTAGCGAAGAAGAAACTCGGACATAAGCAGCTAGGACCTTACCAAGTCGAGGCACAGATCAATCCAGTGGCCTTCCGGTTGACACTTCCGGAGGGATCCAGAATGCACCCAGTGTTCCATAGGTCAGTGCTCATGCCCTACAAAGCACCTCACAGATTTCAGGCGCAGGGCACGGCACCAGACCCGTATAGGGAGACGCCCACAAGGAGGGGGTCTCCAAGAGGGGAACCCATCAACCAGGTCACAGAGATTTTAGACTCGAGATGGGGGGAAGAGGGAGTAGAATATTTTCTCGCCAGCGAAGGTACCCCGGCCAGCGCCAACCATTGGGTGCCGGACTATGCCTTGGACGAGCCTCTTCTCAAGGAAGAGTTTCATGCCTTGTTCCCGCACAGGCCCATGCCAGTCGCGTATTTCGACGACTGGCTTTTCACACCCACGCTGTCAGCCAGCACGTTCCAGGGGTTCACCTCGGACGAAGAACCGGCACTAGACACACGTTCCCCGGAGGGATCGCCCTCGGGGTCTGCCTCAGACCGCTCTTTGTGGTGGGACGATCAACCAGAGGAGCGGTGGAGCAGGAAGTGGCTGGGGGGTCCTTGGCAGGCAACGGCCCCAGAGGTGACCGGGGGAGAGATGGACATGGACGTGCTGGGGGAGGACCTTGGGTTCGAGCACGGCGGCACAGAGATGGAAGCAGAGGAAATCGAGGTCGGCGAGAGCATGGAGGACGAGCCGGACTTATCCGGCTGGATGCACGCCAAGGGGGACGAACTGTATCCGCCATTCATCCCCACAACGACGGAGCACCCAGCACCCATACCTGAAGGAGGGGAGGGGGGGAAGGGGGGCTTCGAGGGGGGGATGGATGTCAGGGGTTCAGGAGCAGAGGCACAGGATAGGGAGGAAATGGAGAGCGAGGAGGAGGAGTCTGAAGGAAATGTCAGCGATGACAGCGGTCCGCGGTCTCTGAGTCTTTCCAGTGAATCGGAGGATTCACAAAAGGGGGCTCCCATGGTCAGGGCAAGGGGAGTGCCCAGGGGGGCACTTCGGGAAGAAGGGGCCAGAGGAGACTCAGAGAGCAGCAGTTGGAAATCCGGACCAGCGTCCACACCAGAGTGCAGTAGGGGGGAGGAGTCCCAGGCATCGGGATCAGGCGGCGCGCTACCAGCAGGAGAACATGAGGCAGGATTGACCACGCCTCCGTCAGGGAGCGAGGAAACGGTCAAGAGGAAGGTAAAACGCGCACGCGCGCCAAGTTCAAATATACAGGAGGGCGGCACAGTTGGCAGCCCGGGTAGGGAGCCAAGTCCTAAAGCCCGCCGAAGAGAGCGGGAGGAGTCAGGGGGGTCAACGTCTGCGTCGGAAGAGTACAGGAAGGAGGAGACCCCGGGGGGTAGCAGGACCCAGAGGAGAAAGGAGAGAAGGAAGAGGTGGAGTAAGATTAGAGTCTTAAACTGGTGTACAGGGGGTGGAGATTCAGATGGAGCTTCGCCGGTCTAGAGCCTAGACGTAGAGCTGGGGCTCTGAGGCTTGGAAATGGAAACTATACTTCAATAAAGACTTTGGTACATTACTACCGGCTAGCGTTGGTCCTCTGTGAGCTGGGACCAGGAGCCAGCTCTGACACATAGCATTTGCATCCTACCTTTTTCTCCAAGGAGCTCAAGGTGGTGTACATGGTTCTCCTCTTTCTCATTTAATCCCCACAACAACCCAGTGAGGTAGGTCAGGCTAAGAGGCAGTGACTGGCCCAAGATGGCACCCAGGGAGCTGCAAGGCTGAGCAGGGATTCAAACGCTGGTCTCCCACATGGCACTCAGCCTCCTTCTGGGATGGGCCTGCCTGAAGGTTGCTCATGGAGGTGCTAAGCCCTTCTCTCGAGGTTTGTGTGTGACGTGGATGTCACTATGACCCCTTACATCCACGCATCTGTACAAACTCCTCCTCCTTTAAAAACAGAAAGAAAACATACCTTTTTCAGACATGTTCTGACCAGATGCTGGGTTTTCCATTAACACTTCCTTTTGGAGTGGACACAATTCAAAAGAGTGGCATTTGTTTCTTTATTTAATATAATTTACGCGCTGCTTGATTGTCAACAAACCTCAAAGCAATTTACAAAAAAGATAAAACAATAAAATGATCAGTAATAAAATTAAAATAAAAGTAAAATTAACAATAATTTAAGCCATACCAAAAGTTAAAATAACAATAGACTAAAATCAAATGAGAACTTGCATCAAGTTTCCGTGCATCTGGATAGGCTTGCCTAAACAAAAATGTTTTCAGCCGGAGCGGAAAAGAGCACAGTAAAGGCACCTGCTTTGTACCAATAGGCAGGGAGTACCAAAGTGTTGTCAGGGACGCGGGTGGCGCTGTGGGTAAAATGTCAGCGCCTAGGACTTGCTGATCGCATGGTCGGCGGTTCAAATCCCCGCGGCGGGGTGAGCTCTCGTCTTTCGGTCCCAGCGCCTGCCAACCTGCCAATCGAAAGCACCCCCGGGTGCAAGTAGATAAATAGGGACCGCTTACTAGCGGGAAGGTAAACGGCGTTCCGTGTGCTGCTCTGGTGCCGGTTCGCTGGAGCAGCTTCGTCACGCTGGCCACGTGACCTGGAAGTGTCTCCGGACAGCGCTGGCTCCTGGCCTCTTGAGTGAGATGGGCGCACAACCCTAGAGTCTGTCAAGACTGGCCTGTACGGGCAGGGGTACCTTTACCTTTACCTTTACCAAAGTGTTGCGCACTAAAAGATCAAATTCTTACATGTGCAGAATGTGACGTCTGTAATACTGCCAATTTCACCAGTCTAGACGCTTGAGTAGGCCCATACAGGGTAAAATGAACTGTCAGATAATCTGGTCCCAAATTGTTCAGGGCTTCATATGCTAATAGTAACACAGTCAACTTGGCCCAGCAGCAAATCAGCAACCATTGCAGATCTCTAAGCACAGGTGTCATATGCTGACAAGGTCTTCTTCCTGCCAGCAATTGTGCTGCAGCATTCTGATGCCCAATTCACCACCTCCCTTCCCATCCCCTTGTTATTAATCCCATAGTTGTACCAGGCTAGCTTCTGAGAAAGAATGGGTGGGGCGGGTGGTGTTGGTAGCGAGCCGTTACCTGCTGAGGTTCCAGGAACTGCCTAGCAGACACAGATCTCCGTGGGAAGCCGGCACACCTTTTTGCACCACCAAACCTGCACATACAGCCAGGATTAATAGGAGTAGTTGTTATTTAGGACCGTGATGACAATGAACAATGAGGATCCATGTTTAGAAAGCCACCCAAGGGTGCCAGGGAGCCAGAGACGTGTGGCTGCCTGGTAGGAGTGAAAGCTGTGGACTGTGAGAAGTTGCAATCCAAGCCAAGGTGGGGCTGCTTTTCAGTCCACTTTGAAGCTGCTTCCTCCAAATGGACTTTATTGGACCACTTGATCAGCTGATTGGTTTGAACTTTGAACTTTGACAGGTGTCGATCACTTTTCAAGGGATTGAGAAGTGAGTAGCCACACTCACCAGTCAAAGCTGATCTGGCTCACTGGCCCAAGGAGCCATGGATAAAAATGGACTGCGAATGCGCTGGTCTTCAGCTGGTGGGTTGGGACTCAGCCTGATGCAAGGTGGTTCACAGCAGGAGCACAGCCACCATGCAAATATCTGGCAAGATATGAATAAATTGTTCCCCAAATGCATGTTTGCGCTGAAAAGTGGGTCCTGGGCCTGGAAAGGGTGAAGACACCTGCCTTAATGGAACTCTTCAATGATCTAGAGAACAAGTTAAAAAGCTGGATAAATAGATCTTTTTACCATGAGTGTGACTGTTTCTTAGAATTGTTTTAGTCTTGTTTTAAATTCATCTGGGTTTGTTTGTTTGTTTGTTTGTTTGATTTGTTTATAACAGTTTTCAATATTATGTGTCAGTCTCATTGAGGAGCCTGTTTGGAAGGTGATGAATAAATCAATGATGATTAAAAAAAAAGAAACAGAAAGCTGCGAACCCTTGAAATGTGAATATTCACCATGTATTTGGGATCACAGCACTCTCATACCAAAGGGCTTTTGTGTTTGGTTAAATGGGGATTCTTATTTCTAAAGCAAGAGCATGCAGGAAGTAGAAAATAGCAGTGAGGAGGTTACTGGGAGGCTTATCAGGTTGGATCATAATGTACTCGTTAAGATAGGGTATCTAAGAAGCCCAGTAAGTGAAGAAATACTCTCCTCCGCACCCCATGTGCCAATAATGAATCACTTATTCCTTGCTTATATAGCATGAGTCACACAGCTGCGTGCCCAAATTCTTCTAGTAAACGGCACATTGGTGGAAACAGGATGCCTTTCCTTCCTTCATATGACGACTGTATGCACACCTGCAGCACACAAAGGGAATCCTGATGTGGTAACAGAATGAAAGTTAGAAGAACCTTACCAAGCCCAGCCTAGCATCCAAATTGCACATATTGTACAGTACAGTGGCATCTTATGCAAGGGTTCAGTTCCACGAAGACACATATATTCAAACCCTTGGAACCACCCACACATAAAACATCCTTCGGATTCTGGAGCCAGTGCAGTGAGCAGGCCTTGCCCAGTAAGCAAGGTGGAGAGCTTTGAAGGCCCACTCGACACACAGACTCTGGGGTGTTCTCATAAGATCTTGTGAGAGCTTGCAGGGCCATCTGGGCTGCATGAGATCTTGCATAACCATCTCCCAGGGTTCCAGCTGGAATGTATGCAGTGGAGGACGACCAAGATGCTAAAGGGTTTGGAAAGCAAGCCTCATGAGGAGCAGTTGAGGGGAAGACTGAGAGGTGATAGGATAGCCATCTTCAAATATCTGAAGGGCTGCCACATGCTCCATCTGGTAGAACCCCAATCAATGGATTCAAATGTCAAGAAAGAAGATTCAGACTAAACATGAGGAAGAACATTAGGAGCTGTTCAACAATGGCATGGACTACATGGAAAGGTGGTGGACTCTTTCATTTGATGTTTTTAAACATGGGCCACCTGTCAACGATTCTTTAGCCGCGATTCCTGCATTGCAAGGGGTTGAACTAGATGATCACTGGAGTCCTTTCCAGTTGTATGATTCTTTGAGTAGCAGGGTCTTCAGGCAACCTTTGGTTGTTCTTTGGTCCTGACTCCTGGCTTGCCCCATGGTTCTGTTCTGTGGCTCACAGCTCATCCCAGAGTGCTGCTCACTGCCCTGCCTCCAGTCATTTACTGGTATGGGTGGATATTTCTTTGTCAGTTTCTGCTATATAATCCTCAAAGTTACTGTACCACAACCATAAAAGCACAGTAACATCATGAAGCACTCATAGTACTGGATATAAAAACACCAGAGCAAATAACCCACAGTTATAGTCTGCAATAAATACCAGTCTAAGTCCAGTTGGACAGAGACAAAAACCTGCCACGTCTTTACTTGCTGTTGGAAATGAATAGAGGGAGGGAGGAACATGGTTTTTATATATTTATTTGGTGGTTTATAAGCCATACTTCAGTACACTACACCTAGAGTGTGATGCAGTTTGAAACAAATACAATAAAACTCTACAAGGAAAATAAAAGAAGTTAACAACAGATGGGACCAGCAACAAACTGTTGCAGTGTGGAGTGTTTCTGTTCAGGCTGTTTGCCAGCCAGTCATGCTGTCATCCAGGACACTCCATTCCATCCAATCAGGATTCCTTGCCCATTGATCCATACTCAACCCTCATTAGGCTGCTTTTGAGTCCACACAACCCCAATTTCTAAAGACATTTTCCCCCTGAAGCATAGTAGTGACCAGGACACCAAGCCAGAAACTACAGTCTCAACCAGCAAAAGAAAGGGGGGGCAGACTTGGTTCCTGGCTCAATGGCAGTGATTGGGGACCACTAGCTAGCTGGAGCTGGCTGAACAAGACCCCAGAGTGCCAAGGCCCATGGAACCAGAGCCAGGATAATCATGGGTGCCTACCCCTGGGTTGAGGTATGGAGTGTCTCACCAGTGCAATGGTGCAGGGAGCACTCCAGGTGGAAGTCCATGGAGAAAAGAAATTTACATTCCCCTCAGTCTAGAGGATCAAGTCTTTTAAGACACTCTAGTTCGCAAAGGAGGGCAGAGCCTAGGAAGAAGGCAAACTGGACACAGAGGTTCAGAAGGCCTGGTTCATTTCTGAGCTGCATCAGAGCAAGTGGCTGATTAGGAGCTCTCCTTGGTGCTGAGACAACTGGCCTGGCTTGCCCTGTGGGTTCCTTCATGGCACCAGAGCAAGGCATTGTAGTAATTTTGCTAACTGAGCTTTGTGCACATGGAAACTACCATTTTGGTTACATAATCAATGGCACTCCCAACCTGAGCACCAAAAGGAAAAAATGAACCATAACGCTGACACAAAAATCACAGAAGCAGCATCCATAAAATAGCAAATGGCAAAATCCAGCAGAAGGCAACCCTAAAAATAGAACTAAGGCCAGATATAAAGCATGCTGAATAGACACCTGAGCTAAAAAAAAAAAGGCCTTTGCCTGATGCTGAAAAGACATCAAGACCTGCTGGATGAGGGGCTCTGAGAACATAAGAAGAACCTGCAGGATCATGCCAATGGCCTATCTCGTCCAGCAACCTGTTCTCGCAGTGGCCAACTAGAAAAAGCACATAGAGCTGAAAGAAGAAGAGTTTGGATTTGATATCCTGCCTTTCACTCCCCTTCAGGAGTCTCAAAGCGGCTCACATTCTCCTTTCCCTTCCTCCCCCACAACAAACACTCTGTGCGGTGAGTGGGGCTGAGAGACTTCAAGGAAGTGTGACTGGCCCAAGGTCACCCAGCAGCTGCATGTGGAGGAGTGGGGAAGCGAACCCAGTTCACCAGATTACGAGACCACCGCTCTTAACCACTACACCACACTGGCTCCTTCCCACTTCCTCTTTCAGCTCTATGTCCTTTTCAAGGAAGAAAATGGTAACCTCCTTTACTACCTTGCAACCAGGGGGAGGGAGGGACTCGGACGATTTGTGGCTGCCAGGGGAAGGCACAGAGGGTGCCATTGTGCTTGTGGTTTCCATGCTAGCAACCCCAGATTTAACTCCTCCTGTAAGGAGTGGATATCAACAAAAAGCCTCCCCAAACTGAATGGGCAGGAATGTGTTGAAGAAGACACTCCTTGAAGTATGCGGAAGCAGTTAAAAAAAGAGCAATGCCTTTAGATTTGCTAAACCAACTTCTTTTCTATGTTCTTGGAGTGCCCTTGTTGTCATGTATCATAAACCTTTTATTTATTACCTTTGTTAGTCATTTCATCTTGTCCAAGGCAATCCAAAGTGACAGGCAGACAGACAGGCAGACAGACAATAAAACCCACATAGTCAAACCAAGAGGAAAGAAAAATACATCAAAAAAAATTCCCACCCACTTCTAAAAGGCCACAGATGGTTAAAGGCCAAAGGCTTGGATATAAAGGAAAGTTTTTGCCTGGTGCCTAAAGATATGTAGTGAAGGTGCCAGGCGAACCTCCCTGGGGAGAGCATTCCACAAATGAGGAGCCACTGCAGAAAAGGCCCGGTTCTCATCTGCCACCTCCAGACCTCTCATGGAGGAGGCGCATGAAGAAGGGCCTCAGATGATCATCACAGGGTCTGAGTCAGTTCATATGGGGAGAGGAAGTCCTTCTTAGTACTACTTTAGAAGTACTTAATTGTACTTTGGTGCTGTTAACTTATTCTGTTAATGCTCAATAGGGTTTTTATTAATCTACCCCAAATCATTTTTTTGTGTTTAATCAATGCTAGATGTTCCCTGCTGGAACTTAATGTTGTAAAGAATGCATTTTAAAAGAAACAAATAATGTACATGGGGAAAGAAACTGATTTCGATCACTTGTACATATTTGGTAATTCATTAACAGAAGAAACAAGCCGCCTCATTAAACACGGCTTCTCATGTTCCCCTGTGTGGAATTTTACTTGGAGTTCAGCTGTTGGCCCAGAGTAGGTGAGCAACTACAGCAGCAGAGCAGAGCTGGTGGGGTGGGGCAAAGCTACAGAGCCAGTGCCTGGCGCTGGGACAGGGCAGGCTGCGTGGATGCCTCAGGGGAAGGGCCAGGTCTGCTGGGGCACCACAGGTATAGCTTTAAATCTGCAAGAAGATGGCTCTGAGGTGCTACCCTTCTTTGGAGGTTTTTAAACAGAACTTAGATGGCCATCTGTCATGGACTCTTTAGCTGCAATTCCTGCCCTGCAGGGGGTTGGACTAGATGACCCTTAGGTTCCCTTCCAACTCTACGATTCTATGATTCTACCCTCGCCACACTGGCCCCATCTGTGGCTGCATACTTGTATGCATCTTCAAAAAGCAACTTGCATGGCTTTAAAAGAGGATTAGGCAATTTCATGGAAGAAAGGGTTATTGCGACTGGACTTAACTGTCAGGGGTCCTTTAGGGCTCTGCTCTGCCTCCACAGCCAGAGGCTTCAATGCTTCTGAATGCCACTTCTGGAAACTACAGAAGCAGAGCGTGCTCTTGTACTGAGTCCTGCTTGCAGATTTCCCACAGGTATCTGGTCGGCCACTGTGAGAATAGGAAGCAGGGCTAGATGGGCCTTGGCCTGATCCTGCAGGTTCTTCCAATGTTCTCAAGGTTGGCCATATGGACAATCTTAACCCAAAAGGAAGGTGAGAGCAGGCAAAGCCTGTTGCCAGCAATATTTCCTGAAGAGCAAATCTGAAAAGACTGCTGAAAGAAGGAGCAGGAGGCCTTTCAACAGTGATGAAAGTGATGCAAAGACTACTCTCTCCTTTTGACTCCATTTTAATTATGTGACTTTTCACACTGCTCCTTAATTTTCTATGGAATCATCATCATCTAACAGACGGAAGCAATGTGGTCCTTTCCTCACAAGATCAACATAGATCACCCAGTCAAGGTCTTCATTTTCTCAAACTCAACTTCATTAATCTCAAACTCAAAAGTAGATGCATTTAAATTACTGCTTCCATTCAAGCTCTGTTTCTTTCTTTTCCAGTTAAAATTCTTTTCTGGTGTTTCATTTCTCCTCACAGCAGATTTGGGGTTTTACTAAAGTTAATAATGTTTTTTAGATTGTAGAATCAGTTTCTGTTCAGTTAAAGCAGTTCCACTGTGATTCCTACTGGCCTTTAGTCTCAAAAGTGTATCATTATTATCTTCCAATACAGTGTTATCCAAAATGGGTGATTCTGCCCCCTGGGGGTGCTGAAATGATCTAGGAGGGCAGTAGTAGCCTCTGGTGCCTCTGGTGCAATTGGGGGGGATGTTGAATAAAAATAAGGGGGTGGTGGAAGTATAAAGAAGAGAAGAGAATTTTGAAAAATTGTACATGTTTCATCTGTTATGTAATTACATTTAAAAGGTAAAGGTAAAGGACCCCTGGACAATGAAGTCCAGTCAAAGGAGACTATGGGGTTGTGGCGCTCATCTCGCTTTCAGGCCGAAGGAACCAGTGTTTGTCCACAGACAGCTTTCCAGGTCATGTGGGCAGCAGAACTAACCCGCTTCTGGCGCAATGGAAAGCTGTGATGGAAGCGAGAGCACATGGAAACACCCATTACCTTCCTGCCGCAGCAGTACCTATTTATCTACCTGCACTGGTGTGCTTTTGAACCGCTAAGTTGGCAGGAACTGGGACAGAGCAACTGGAGCTCACCCCGTTGCACAGATTTGAACCACTGACCTTCTGATCGGCAAGCCCAAGAGACTCAGTGGTTTAGACCACAGTGCCACCCACGTCCCTAAATGACACTTACCACCAGGTTGGGTGCCGATGCGGGACAGCGACAACACCTCTCCTGAATCCAGCAGTCGTGCTGGAGGCAAAGGGCTTTCCTGGGCTTGGGTGAACTCTTTTCAGCTTCACCCAGGCCCGGAAAGTGGATTGCAGCTTGTCTGCCAATTTGGCCAATGGCAGGCAGGCTATGGTGCCAATCCCACCCCTTCACTTATTTATTTTTATTGAAGAAGAAGAAGAAGAGTTTGGATTTGATATCCCACCTTTCACTCCCCTTCAGGAGTCTCAAAGCGGCTAACATTCTCCTTTCCCTCCCGCCCCACAACAAACACTCTGTGAGGTGAGTGGGGCTGAGAGACTTCAGAGAAGTGTGACTAGCCCAAGGTCACCCAGCAGCTGCATGTGGAGCAGCGGAGACGCGAACCCGGTTCCCCAGATTACGAGACTACCGCTCTTAACCACTACAGCACACTGGCTCTCAATTGATTGGTTGATGATATACTGCCTTATACCCGGAGGCTTAAAGGAGGTAGGTTTCCAGGGAACGCCAAGTAATTTTTTTCCTGAAAAGGGGGCAGTAGGCCAAATAAGTTTGGGAGCCTCTGCTAAAATATATAGTTTGGGTAGGGATCAAACCCCTACGATAGCTAAGATCTGTCAACAATGTTTAGTCAGATAATTTACTATCCTTTTGACTGCACTACCATGGACTAGAGAGGAAGCAAATACGCAGGAATAAAAAGTCACAGTAAGGGAGAGTTGAATTGCATTGGGGGGGTGGGGGTGGGGAGGGTGAATGGATCACAGGGTTGTCAAGAAAATGAAAGACTTCCTAGTTAATCAGTAAACCACCTCCCCTCCTCTCTCCATGTTTTGCCAAAATAAAGCAAAAACACACACAAAATGCTGTCCCTTTTGTTACACATTGACACTTGGCAGCTGTGGACATGGCCTGGCTTTTCATCCATCCATCCATCCATCCATCCATTCAAAGCATTTGTAACCCACTAGTATCATAGAACTATAGAGCTGGAAGGGACTTCAGCGGCCATCTAGTGCAACCCCCTGCAAAGCAGGGATCTCAACAAAATCATACAGAACAGAACAAGTTGGTAGTGTCTGGCATTTCTTGGGAATTCTAAGAAACAAACAACAAAAAAGCAGTGCAGTTTTGAATTCAGTGGTTAAACTCAACCCAGTTTTGAAAGGTTCAGTCCACTATTTTAATTCAAAATGGCACCCAGTTGTATCCAAACTTAGATGAAACCCTGCTCTTAGGAAACCATCGGGCAAAATTTGGTTATGATATCTTAAGAGGGGTCCAAATGCATTGAGAAAAGGCAGAGAAAAATATACTAACTATACAAATACACTATATTATACAAATATTTTTATATTCAAAGTATGCAGTAGATTCTTCAGTCAGAAAGACTTTTGGAGCAGTTTACCCTCAGGCCTTTGAATCCTCCTTTTCGACTTCTCCTCAGGCCAAGCCCACTCCCCAAATGGCAGTTATCTCCCCAATCCACACCCATCACCAGCCCTCCTCAAGTGTGTTTGCCTGGCTGGAACATGTCCTTGAACCACAACCACACCTGTCCTTTGCCTGGATGGAGAATGGAGTTGTGTGTTTGTGTGTATTCCCTTTGGTAGGAGTGTAGCCTATGTTACACAGGTAAGACAATGTCTCAGTTGCCCCACCCACTTTTGCCTCTGCCCCCCCCCCCAGCAAGTGGCCCCTGGAAGACTGTCCATGAGGCAATGCGGCCCTTGGGCTGGGAAATGTTTCCCACCCCATCTTGGAAATAACTGAAACTAAAAAGTCTGGGGAGATTTTTGAAAATGTAATGAATCACCTGATACGGAAAAGACACAGTGCAGATGCCAGATGAGTCTTTCAGTGAAGGCAGTTCCACAATCGGAACCACACCTCTCTCCCCCGCCCCCACTGGATCCCGATAATCACAAATGCCACCTTTCACATTATATTCTTCTTGGTACAGACAATATTTAGAATCCCAGATCTACCAGAAAATCAAGTAACTTATTAAAGTTCACTGATGCTCTAATGGAAAGTTAAGCCTCTTTTAAACCTCCCATACGTCCTGTTTTTCATTTTCCACTGGATTGCAACATCTCCAGGGTGAAAAGACCGTGAAACAAGCCTCTTCCCTCCCTGGGTGACGCCTGACAGCTCATCTGAGCTCTCAGGTTACGTTTGGCAGCAGCACAGATATGAGGCAGGCTGGACTGAGGAAGCACTGCTTAGAGCACCTGTGGCTGCCAAGGTGATGTGGACTCTAACAAGAAACCTTTGAGTAGGCTCAGGAGTTTACTGGGCTGGGAGAAGGATTTGGGGCTTCACAATCAGGGTCCTTCTCTGCCCCCCAAAATGTATTGGTTGGAAAGAAAGTTCCTGAGTCGAATCTCACGCCTGCTGGTCTTTGGGAGCCTGATGCTGTTTGCCACTGGCCTTCTGAAATACTCCACTTGGCAGTGTGACTTCAGCCACTTGGGGAAAGACATCGCAGACCCTGGGATTCAGCTCTGCAAAGACAGGCTCTATCAGTCTGTGAGACTCGCTCCCAAGGGAAATATCAGCTGCTCACAGATCAGCAGAGGGGACCCCAAAGAGATCGAGAAGGCTATTCTGAGCAGGCTGCAACTCAAAAACAGAAGGGATCTCCTGGGAGAGAAAGACTACCTGAACATGACTGAGGACTGTGGACTCTTCAAAGAAAGCCGGAGGTATATCGAGTTCCCACTGAGCAAAGAGGAGGAGGATTTCCCCATCGCTTACTCCATGGTGGTCCATGATCAGATTGAAATGTTTGAGAGACTGTTGAGGTCCATCTATGCCCCCCAGAATGTGTACTGCGTCCACGTTGACAGGAAGGCCCCAGAACCTTTCCGAGAGGCAGTGCGGGCCATTGCCTCCTGCTTTGGGAATGTCTTTGTGGCATCTAAGCTGGAGAGTGTTGTGTATGCTTCGTGGTCCAGGGTCCAAGCTGATTTGAACTGCATGGAAGACCTCCTTCAGAGCAAAGTACATTGGAAATACCTCCTGAACACCTGTGGCACAGACTTCCCCATCAAAACCAACGCAGAGATTGTCCATGCGCTAAAGCTTTTGAATGGGAAAAACAACATGGAGTCAGAGAAACCGTCAGAGAGCAAAAAGGGCCGGTGGAAGTACCGGCACGAAGTGACCAATTCTGTGGTGAGAACCTCCACTGCAAAGAACCCCCCTCCACAAAGCTCCCCCATGTTCACTGGGAACGCATACATCGTGGTCACCAGAGAGTTTGTTCAACATCTTTTTGAAGATCCAATGGCAAAAGCACTGATCGAGTGGTCCAAAGATACTTATAGCCCAGACGAACATTTGTGGGCCACTCTGCACCGGATGCCAGGAGTACCAGGGTCAGTCCCCTTTAGTGCTAAATTTGACCTGACGGACATGAACGCCATTCCAAGGTTGGTGAAGTGGTCCTACAGTGAAGGGGACATCAGTAAGGGGGCCCCTTATCCTCCTTGCTCAGGCTCTTACCGGCGAGCAGTGTGTGTCTATGGGGCAGGTGACCTACACTGGATGATCACCCAGCACCACCTGTTTGCCAACAAGTTTGACCCCAGAGTTGATGACTATGCCTTACAGTGTTTAGAAGAGTACCTGCGCTACAAATTAATCTATGGGAAGCAGCTCTGAGTGAATGCCTATAAGGTTCCTCACCAAGAGGACAATTTAGAAACTTATGTTTTGAGGTCCTGGCACATGGATCGATCTAGCATGATGGTCAACCCATTCCTAAAGTACTTAGCTAGCAGCCAGTAATCTCTTCACTGAGATCTCAGAGACATCCATTTGAGTGTTGCATAGGTCAAGGAAAGAAGGTGCCGGGAGGAGGAAGCTGCACTGGGGGGGTGGGGGGTGAAGATTTGTTAGTCACTCTCTTGCCTTGTGCTGCTCCATTGCCTGGAGGAAAATCTGATGCACAGCTTTGGTTACATTTACTTTTTTTCTTTAATGAGTGTATGTGAAGGAAGAAGTGAACAAATTGTTGTTTAGTCAAGTCTCTATTTCCTGTGTTCCTTTTCCCGTATGTAAAATGTAGTGACTGCACTGATGATGGGAAGGCTCTGATAGGCATAATATAGCAGGACTGGGTAAAAATCATCTCATGGCTCAATCTGCTTTGAATGTTTCTTCAAATTGCACCTGAACTTTCTCCCTCAGCAAACCAGGGGATTATTTTTTCTCAACTTGAGTGGTAGAGTTTCAACAGCAGTCCCGTCCCCCCACACACACTACCTGTTTCCTGGTGAGATGAGAGCCCTTGAGATTTAGAATGGTTTTGTAATATGTTTCTGTAGAAATATACCAAGTTTCACAGGCATTGCTAGATTGTGATGTAGCCCCCGTTTCTTGGAGCTGCAACAACTCAGATGTCTGTCTCCTGCACTACTTGCAGCTCAGCTTTTAAACATTGTTTGTTTGTTTTTCAGCTCATGTGCAAGTATGTTTGGTAGATAGCCATCAAAAGCCATCAACACATTTAAGGAAGCACCAGTGGGGTTGGATATTTAGCTATTAACTAAGCAAAGACCTAAGAAAAAAACAAGTCTCCCATATCTAAAAAGGATGATGACAATGATAGATAGATAGATAGATAGATAGATAGATAGATAGATGATAGATGATACCTCTTTAAACAGCTGTGGTTTCCCCCAAAGAATCCTGGGAACTGTAGTTTGCTGAGAGTTGCTAGGAGGCCCCATTTTCTTCTCACAAAGCTACTAGACCCAGAGTTCCCCATGAAGAGGAGTTTATTATTAAACCACTCTGGGAACTGTAGTTCTGGGAGGGGAACAGGGGTCTCATAGCAACTCAACACCCTTAAAAAATTACAGCTCCCTGAATTCTTTGAGGGAAGCTATGACTGTTTAAGATGGCATCATATTGCTTTAAGTGCATAGTCTGCATGTGGCCTTATTAAAGTTCATCTATAAATTGAGACTTCCCATGCTGGAAGTTTGGGTAACAATCTTTTCTGATGTAGACAGAGGTTGGATCAGTGAAGGGACTGGAGGGCATCAGAAACATGTAGCAGCAGAAAGAACTCAAAACCAGCTCAGTTGGCAGAGCATGAGACTCTCAATCTCAGGGTTGTGGGTTCAAAATCCATGTTGCGTGAAAGATTTCTGCATTGCAGGGGGTTGGACTAAATGACCCTCGTAGCGCCTTCCAGCTCTGCATTCTATGATCCACACAAGTCTCCTGCATACTAACAAGGAAGACTTCAACCACGAAGGCTGTCTCTCGTCATTTCATCTCCAGGCTGAAAATAAGGCTGAAACAGCACCCATACTGGTTTGGGGCCTCGGGGAGGCAGTACCAGCCAAAGTTCGGTATGGTTGGCTGATGGTCCACACTCCGCTACTCCCATACCCTTCAACATTTCTCAGATGAAAATAGGGACATCGTATTCAGTAGTAGTAGTAGTAGTAGTAACAGCAGCAGCAGCAGCAGCAGCAGCAGCAGCAACAACAACAACAACAACAACAACAACAATTTTATTATTTATACTCTGCCCATCTGACTCTGGGCGGCTTCCAACATATATAAAAACGTAATAATCATTAAACATATAAAAACCTCCCTATACAGGGCTGCCTTCAGATTTCTTCTAAAGGTTGTATAGTTACTTATCTCCTTGGCTCGAGGTTGCTTAACTCCATACCCTCCAACATTTCTCCAATGAAAATACAGACGTCCTAAGAAAAGCAGGACATTCTGGGATCAGATCAGAAACCGGGGCGGCTTCTGTAAATCTGGGCCTGTCCCTGGAAAATAGGGACACTTGGAGGGTCTCCACTCCCCCCTGCCAGACTAAGGGTAGGTCCCCGCCCCCCGAGTGTGTCTTGCTCAAGGGCCTCCAAAAACTATAGTGGACACTGTGGGGAGGGAAGATGTGGGGGCCTCCCCTACTAAAATCATAGAATCATAGAATCATAGAATCATAGAGTTGGAAGAGACCACAAGGGCCATCGAGTCCAACCCCCTGCCAAGCAGGAAACACCATCAGAGCACTCCTGACATATGGTTGTCAAGCCTCTGCTTAAAGACCTCCAAAGAAGGAGACTCCACCACACTCCTTGGCAGCAAATTCCACTGTCGAACAGCTCTTACTGTCAGGAAGTTCTTCCTAATGTTTAGGTGGAATCTTCTTTCTTGTAGTTTGGATCCATTGCTCCGTGTCCGCTTCTCTGGAGCAGCAGAAAACAACCTTTCTGCCTCCTCTATGTGACATCCTTTTATATATTTGAACATGGCTATCATATCCCCCCTTAACCTCCTCTTCTCCAGGCTAAACATGCCCAGCTCCCTTAGCCGTTCCTCATAAGGCATCGTTTCCAGGCCTTTGACCATTTTGGTTGCCCTCCTCTGGACACGTTCCAGTTTGTCAGTGTCCTTCTTGAACTGTGGTGCCCAGAACTGGACACAGTACTCCAGGTGAGGTCTGACCAGAGCAGAATACAGTGGCACTATAACTTCCCTTGATCTAGATGCTATACTCCTATTGATGCAGCCCAGAATTGCATTGGCTTTTTTAGCTGCCGCGTCACACTGTTAAAAGAGATCTAAAGGAAAGAGGCAGGGAGGGTGAGGGGCTTAGGAGTCATTGGAGATGGAACTTGAATGAGTCTGGATGCCTTTTGCACATCTGAAGCACCTTCTTTCCCTCAAAGAATTCTGGGCCTGTGATTTGTTGAGGGTTGTTGGGCACTGTAACTTTGTGTGAGGTAAACTACAGTACCCAGAAGGGTTGAAACATTTTGGGTTACAGTGTTGTTTCCTTGGATCATTGCAAAGTTTAGTTCCACATTGGAACCTTTGTTAAACTTTCCAAGTTGGCAGTGGGGCTTAGGATTTTATTTTATGGAGCTGCTGGTCCGGTTTTTGCTAATGCAACATGCATGCTTCTGCTACCTACTGATATCAATCTGGTGTTGGTATTAGTGATCGTGTTAGAAATGGCTAGCTCAGACTTCCCCAACCTTCAGTGCTTTGGGCTACAATTCACACTCGTTGCTGGAAACCACAAGAGGGAAGAGACCGCTTGTGCAGGTTTGCAGGTTTCCACAGGCAACTGCTCAGCCACTGTGAGAACAGGATTCTGGACTAGATGAACTCATGGCCTGATCCAGCAGATATCTAATGTTCCCCAGAGGTGGGGAACCTGAGGCCTTCCTGATTTTGCCTAGAATGGCTGGGCACTCCAGTCAGATGGGTGGCATATATTATTATTATTATTATTTGCTGAATAATAACTCCCATCTTCCATGACCATTGGCCATGCTGGCTGGAGGTTGATAGGAGGTGGAATCCAATGACATTTGGAGGGCCACAAATCGCATACCATTGATCGGAAGGTCGGCAGTTCAAATCCCCATGACAGGGTGAGCTCCCATTGCTCTGTCCTAGCCTCTGCCAACCTAGCAGTTCGAAAGCATGCCAGTGCAAGTAGATAAATAGGTACCACTGCAGCAGGAAGGTAAATGGTGTTTCCATGCACTCTGGCACTTGTCACGGTCCTCCGTGCACCAGTAGCGGTTTAGTCACGTTGGCCACATGACCTGGAAAGGTGTCTGTGGACAAATGCCGGCTCTCTCAGCCTGAAAGTGAGATGAGCGCCACACCCCATAGTCGCCTTTGACTGGACTTAACCATCCAGGGGTCGTTTACCTTTTACCTTTTTTACCATTGATCTAGTAAGATCAGTTGACCTTTGTGGACTGCTTCTATATTATCATGCCCTGTACATTCCATGATTTTACACAATGAAAGATCAGGAAATTATGTGTTTTCTACCTTCCTTGTACGTATTTGCAGCTATGTAAATAGACAGTTATTTCCAGTTATGTGATATTGGTTTATGCCTTATGTATCAACCTTGTGTGTACATGTGTAAATCACAAGGTGGCCCAACTCACAAATGATTCAGAGTGAAGCAGCCGCTGTTTACCCACTTACGTTTGCCTTCTGCTCTTTGCTTTGTAGGGCTGCTTTCTACTGCCATAAAGATAAGGAAGATTACCTGCAGTCAGTTAGCTATTGTGAGAACCCTGATAGGGAATATAAAATCTAAACAAGTAGGGCAAAGGGCACACCTGACAGAGCTATAAGTGCAGAAAGGTGGTTTACCAGGGCGGAAGTCTTCACATTTTCTGTGTTCGGGGAAGCTTTCCTGTCAAGGAACTGGTGTGCTTTTTGTGGAAGTGGGATGGGAGTGAAATGGGTTTCAAAGTGTGGCCGGGATGTGGTTAAACATCCTGCAATTCTGCAGCCAGATAGGAAAGTTTAGTTCTGAAAAGAAGACGACCCTTTGGTGGCTCCTGGTTCTAAGCCGTGGCGTCAAATCTGCATTCCAAGCAAATGCGTCAGTGCAAATATTTAGGATTTGGTTCGAGGCCAGAAATTCTGTCGGCTTTTTACGTCATAAGGCCAAATGCACACAAGACATTGCTTGTTTTGTGTTTCTTCCCTTTTCATCACTCTCATTCACTTGCTTTTCCCCTTTGCCTTAAGAGCTTACAGAAAGCTAAACTAACTGCTCTCTGGCACCAGGCAAGAAAGGCAGAGGCTACCTAATGTGTTTGATTTTTCTCTGTTGGTTAAAGATTGTAAATGTTTGCAATCTACAAATGTGTTGGTAGACTGCAAATCTAAAGAGGTGCAATTGAGATAAGTAGCAAAAGAATCTGGTTTGTTTCCCAATTTCTCTCCCCCCACCCCACTGTTTATCTTATTTCCGCCACTTGGAAGGTTAGCACCATGGAGTTCTCTACCTGATATGCATTTATGTTGATTTTGTAAAATAAATTAAGATTGGACAAAATCCATCTTGATAACATTTGCTGGATGTGCTCTTGCTATGGAGGAAAATACAGAGGTGTTCCTGAGATGCTGGAGTCAAAATCAGGCCACATGTGTGAAGACTGATTAGAATATAGGGGAGCTGCTTTATACCAAGTCAGGCCACTGGTCTACCTACCTCATTGCTGTTGACACTAACTGGCAGCACCTCTCCAGGACTGCAACCTGGGAGCTTCCCCCAGCCATACCTGGAGTTGTTGGGAACTGAACTCGGGGCCTCCTGTATGCAAAACATGTCATGGGAAACCTGAATCCTCTTAATAAGATGTGTGTATGGCAGAGAACTTCATCATCCGGCATGGGTCACACCCATGGACAACTATCTATTGCATGACATTGAATTGATGTTGCAAGATCAATGAACCACATCAAGAGAGACATCTAGCTATGCCCAGAAGTGGTTGAGACCAAGTTCCACAGATTCCAATTTGCTTCTTTGAAACCTTTCTGACTGCGGTAGGTGAAGAATAGGAACAGAAAGCCCTCACTCCATGTTTCTTTCATTTCAGTCATATCTAGAGGAACGTTTCCCCTATGGTTTCAAACTGATGTTCACCCCCCTTTCTTGCAGGGTGATTGATGGTTTCCTGGCGCAGGAAGAGACAACTCCCTTTGCAGAAACTAATAATAACAACTCACCCCGGGTTCTCGCAAACCCCTCCCTGCCCATCGTCAGGTGGCTCCAGGCACCAAAACAGTTATTAATAATGCTAAATACAAGTAAAGGAATGCCCTTGACCTTCCCACCCAGCAAAGTCATTTGGGCAAGAACTCACTGTGAAAAAGAAAACAACATTATCTGAGAACCTTTGGTGGGGCAACGCATCAGCACTGGCTATAGGAAGAGCCCAGTCCTGACTCAAAGAGCTGTAGCCAAACCATTATAGCAGCTTCACTGGCTCCTGGCCTGTCTCCAAGAGCAATTCAAAGTGCTGGTTATAACCTATAAAGCTTAGATCCAAGACCGCATTGCCTCATAAGAACCTGCCCAGGTTATGAGATCTTCAGGGGAGCCCTTCCCTCGTTCCCACCACATTCACATGCATGCCTGGTAGAGATGCAGGAGAGGGCCTTCTTGGTGGCTGCTCCCAGTCTTTGGAACTTCCTCCCTAGAGAAACTAGACAGGCTGCCATCCCTGCTGTCCTTCCCCTGGCAGCTGAAGACCTTCTTGTTCCAACAGGCTTTTGGGAACTGACTGCTTTTGGTGAAAAGGCTGGTGCCTTGCTGCTTTTATTGTAATTTTTACACACACAGTTTTAATTCTATTAATGTTTAATTGTGTTTAATTTTTGTTCTTTTAATTAGCTCTTCTTATTTTATCTGTAAGCTGCCTTGAGTCCTGGTCAGGGAAAAGGGTGATGCATATTAATAATATTATAATATACAATATACAATATGCAATATAGGTTTTGGTGTCCTCGGGTGTCTTCCCGTGTAAAAGTTGGGGTGTCTAGGCGACGTTTCGACGAGGTCTCACTCGTCATCTTCAGGCTGGTGCTTTCGGCTTCTTGTTACTGGAACAGAGCAGGATCTCAGTGTTTGAGTTCCTATAAATACTGTTGAGGAGGTGTGGTGTATAGCCTGCATTCCTGTACCCGTGAAAATCTACGAAAGCAAATATGCAATATACAATATACAATATATAATAATGTCAGTTTTAAGGTTTCTTCATACAATCAGGTGGTATCTAAATTTTAGGAAATAAATAACATCTGGAGACCCGCAGTTTCCCATCTCAGTTTGGGACTCTATTTAAATTAGCACATCGACTGAATTGCCAAAAGAAACTGGCAAGCAGTTCACAGGCTTTGGTATGACTGTAAGCTGCCCCTTTGGCTAAAGCCCATCAAGAACACAGCACTCTCTTCCAGTTACTGCTGACTCCGAGTCTCTTCAAAGACATCCTGGTTGCTTCAGGGATGGAGAACCTGTGGCTGTCCAGATGTTGCTGGGCGATGACTCCCATCTGCAACATCTGGGGGGTCTTTTGTAACCATGAGTTCCTCCTCCCTGTTCTAAGGTTGTATGAGGAACCTAACATAACCGCTGAGTGAGGGCCTTTTCACACATTACTCTCAGCAAGAAACCTGGGTTTGCTGCCACAATGGGAACCTTGGCTATTTGATTTTTGGACACTTGTTTGCCACACTTACACTTCACTCCTTAAAAAGGCAGTGCAGTCTGTGAAGGGCTCCAAAGCCTAGCACTGGAACTGGGTCTTGATGGAATCCAGTCACCTTTCCTGGCTGAAATCCAATCATCATCTGTTTTTTTTTATTATTATTAAGGATTTTTTTTGTTTTACAGAAGTAAGTGTAATGCCTCGTTGTTGTTTTTTTCCATGTGACATTTTTACAAATCTATTTCATTTGTTGAGGCATTAGGGGGAGAAGAAAAGAAAAGAAAAGAAAAGAAAAAAGAAAGGGGGGGTGGGTGGAGAGAGGGAAGATGGATGGGGGTGGGGTCGGGTGGCGGTGTTTCTATTATATTTAATGTATGTAGAGTTTGGTGTCAGCGTTGCTTGTGTTGTTCACTTGTGTTCCTTTGGTGGTGAGAGAGGTTGGGGTTGGCCTAGGGTGTGATTGTTTGCTTGTGGTTGGCTGTGGTGATCTTTGTTTTCGTGTGTGAGTGAGGTGGGTGGGTGTTTTGGATCAGGTTAGCCATATTGATTTGTATGCTATTGGTGGATTATTGTCATTGTCCTGTTGGGCTGTGTATGTGATAAAGGGGAGCCATACCGGGGTGAAGGCGTCTTCTTCTGTTTGTCCCCATGTCAGTTTCAGTTTATTAGTTAATTTTTGTTGAGCACCACCCTCCTCTCCTTGCTGGACTGCTGTCTCTCAGCTGAGGCTGACCACTGACTTGACAATGTTCATTTTGTTTCCATAGCAACAATAGCACCTTTTAACCATACTTTTAACCTTTTCTCCCCAACTGAAGGCAAGCTAAGTTTGACAAGTGATGTCACCATCACCTCCACAACCTGCTTTCACTCTGCGTTGCAGAATTTTGAAGAATTGCTAATCAGCTGATATTTGGGGCTTCAAAGCACCACTGCCTTCTTTCCACAAGCATTCCCAATATCTTAAGCTGCTCACCTGTGTATGCAAAAAGTCGCAGCAGGGCTTTGCAGGGTCTGTGAATCTCCTTTTTGGCTAAGTCACAGCTTTACCTGCCCCATCCCTGACTTCCCACCTGAAATTGGGTGTAGGCCTGGAGGACATGGCTTGACCAAAACGGTATCAAGGGGACCAAGTGGGGAGGCCTGGCAGGCCTGATTGGGCACATGGACCAGAAGTTCCAAATCATGGATCTCTAGATAGGGGCCTCTGTGGTGTTCAACAGTCAAATCACACCTACCTTCCTCCTTGTAGTGTAATAAGACTGTTGGGTTATGACCTGGGAGGAAAGGTGGATGCAAATGCAGTAAACACATGAACAAAAGAGCTCCCATTTTTCAAATGTTGCAAAAACACCTTTCTCAAGTTCCTTGGTGGGCTTGACCAGTAGGCTAAATTCACATTTTGCAGGCCTGCGATAGACACAGACATTTGGTTGTGAATATGTGTGCTCACACACAGTAAGTCTTCCCTAAGAGGGAAAGTGTTCTGCTACTTCCATTGAGAAGTACCAACCTAAGGCCTTCTGTTGCCTGAAGCAGAGGGCAAGAGGTTGCCAGTGGAGGCTGGCCAGTTGGGGCAACCTCAGCCTCTGTCCTCAGCCAGCCCCCAACTATCTGCCTTCCTACTTACAACCAGTCCAGGGGCTGCCAGAGGCTTCCTCCCCCTTGTAGAATTTAGCAGGGAAGAGGATGGGTGCAAAACTAGGATTAATTGACTCTGCCACTGATGGCAGCACCTCCAACCCCCATGCCCCACGGAAGCCATTGGGACAGCAGTTGGTAGGTAAGGTTCACTTCAACACCAACAATGGGGCAGCATCCTCCATCACATCAGAGGGCAGTAGGCTAGCTAAAGGGGTGTCTGGCAGGTCCCACATGACAAAGACAGCCTTGTCCTTCAATGCCATGTTGCCACCACTTCCCAATAGCCAGCTGCTGCCTCACTCTACCAAATGGCAGAGCTAGCACTGAGTCCCTCACAACACAAAAATGGTTGCATAAAATGGGCTCACGCACTGGCACTGCCGACTCTTGAAATTAGAAAGCAAACGAAAAACCTGGCAGGCATTCAATATACAGGTACTAAAATAGTTTGGTCTAGGTTCAATTTGGGTTTGGCTTGTTTTAGCTGATAACCAGCCAGTTCAGTCTGACTTGGAACTAGCTTAATTACGGATGCTAAGATTGAGCCACTAAATGGATCCGGTGTGCAGTCATGATACAACGGACCAGGTAGTCATCCTGTGGGATGGCTGTGCCACCTCCACTTGTAGGTCAGGGCTCACAATGACTCAGTGCTCCTCCATACAAAACAATTCATCTCAACACATAGAAAACTAGCATGATCCTGGGAAGAAGGTGAGGCTAGGGCCCTTCTCCAGGACATCTAGTTTTGTTTGGGGCAGATATATTTGTGTCTGGGGGAGTCTTCCCCCATCTGCAAACTGAAGTGGTAAAGCCGTGGGGCAGGTTGGCCACCAAATTGCTAGCAAACTTAATAGTAAATGTGTAACAGCCCAGTTTTCAATTTGTGATTCATGTAAGTGAATTGCATAATTAACTCCTGAAGCAGAAGCCCCTGGCCTTGGCTTGCTGCTTTATCAGGGCTCTCTCCAAGGCACACCTGTGGGCTGGGGTCTGAAGCTGGGCAGCACCTGCACTCCAGGTGGCTCCTCATGCAAGCCTTGCCACCTACTTGTTGTTCTCCATTTTGAAAAGTAAGAAAAAGATGAAAATGGGCAGGGTGGATGGAGAGGAGAAAAACAGAAAGAAGAGAGAGAAATGAAAGAATATGGAAATATGGGATGTGCGTGCGCGCGTGCACACACCCACCCACACCCACAGAACTGCCCATCCATCCATCCACTTGTAGGAGAGATCAGTCGGAATGATATCCATGGCTCCCTTCCAAACATGATCCTGTGATTGTGAGGGTAGAGTCTACAAGAGGAAACCTGATGAACTGATCAGTCTTGTTTCTTTGTCAAGGAACTTGACCTCTTAAATACTCTGATCAGCATCTCAAAGAGTGAGCTATGTTGCCATAGTGACAACTAAGTGGTGGTGATCTCCAGGAAGGGAGCAGGCATTTCCATTCCCCACCCCACCCCTGGCTGGATGCCAGCTCAGTCTAGGTTGGAGAACAAAAGGCCAAGAGGACTGTGTGTGAGAGAGTTTGGCTGATGCTGGAAGACAGAGAGGAATGTCTGCTGTGCTGAACCCAAACGCTGTGGCTTGAAGCTTCTCTGAACACCTAACAAAGAAGCAAGATTTGTTGGGTGTTAATGCTGTGAGCCCCTCCAAACTGTGCTCCGGTTGTATATACGATGTGTAACTAAAACCATACATCCTAAAGACACCACAGTCTATGTTTACCTTCATTCCAAAGAAACTGAACCCTGGGAAAGCCAAGGCACCCCTGGAGTGGAGATGCCAGGGAGAAACCTGGGACCTTCTACTTGCAAAGCCTACCATTGTGTGATGGGTACTCCTCCAGAGAAGTTGCCATTGTCAGTGGCGTAGCGTGGGGGGTGCAGGGGGGGCCGGCCGCACCGGGCGCAACATCTGGGGGTTAGGGTTAAGGGGCGCAAATCCACGGGTTAGGGGGCGCAAATCCACGGCTTAGGGGGCGCAAATTACTTGCCTTGCCCCGGGTGCTGACAACCCACGCTACGCCACTGGCCATTGTTGCAGGCTGGGTGTTAACAAAGGATTTGAAAAGGCTGAAGACTCCTACTTTAAGGGTGGATGTATCCAGACAGGTGGGCCAAAAATAATGCTTGTGGTTCATTCCAGTTGTGATTAATTTAATTTCTCTTAACTAAACTCCCGATGACCTGAACTTGTTTTTAAGGTTCAAGTTCTGTAGATGTTTAAGATTCAGGTTTTGTTAATTAGATATTTAAGGTTCAGTGTTCCAGCCGCTCAGCCACACCCTCCTCCTGTAAGGTAGGCAGGGGGAACCTGTGGCTCTCTAGGTGTTGCTGATTCCAGCTCCCAACAGCCCCAGCCAGGGCTGATGTGAACTTGTAGTTTAGTCGTTTAGTTGTGTCTGACTCTTGGTGACCCCCTGGACCAGAGCACACCAGACACCCCGTCCTCCACTGCCTCCCGCAGCTTGGTCAAACTCATGCTGGTAGCTTCGAGAACACTGTCCAACCATCTCGTCCTCTGTCGTCCCCTTCTCCTTGTGCCCTCCATCTTTCCCAACATCAGGGTCTTTTCCAGGGAGTCTTCTCTTCTCATGAGGTGGCCAAAGTACTGGACCCTCAGCTTCATGATCTGTCCTTCCAGTGAGCACTCAGGGCTGATTTCCTTCAGAATGGATCTTCTTGCAGTCCATGGGACTCTCAAGAGTCTCCTCCAGCACCATAATTCAAAAGCATCAATGTGAACTAGACTCCAGCAACAGCTGAAGGGCCACAGATGCCCTATCACTCTGTCCTCAGTTATTTAGGATTACAATTCCCAACTGATACTAACATCCTATGACTCCTAGAGACCACTGAGTATGCTGTTGTTGGACTGATTTTTGTTGTTTTGATGTCATAGCAAAGCTCAGGATGCTACTGAGCAGGTTATACTTCCTCCTTGTTTCTGGTGGCTCCATTTGGTTTCCAGTTGTGTTGGCACTCAACTACCCGAGCTTGCTATTAGCGGGAGGGTGATGATGAGAACACTGATTATACAGGCTTAGTATTTGGCATTGGTTCGCTTGGATTCCCTGTCTAGAAGTAAGCACAGCAGTCACATCTCTGTGTCGATGATGAAGTGAAATTGCATTGCCTAAGTGCATCAGCATAAGATTTCCCTGTCAGGCATGTTGCAATGAAAGCACAGTCAGCCAAGCAGGAAGAACGCATTGGTGAATGGGATGTCAGAACAACCAGTTAATCTCAAAAGTCAATGTTTATTTTGCAAGATAAAAAGACAGGAAGTCCAGTACAAACTCCCACTGATGGGAATTCCCAGGATAGCCGTCAAAGAAAGTAATCTTATGGAACAATAGTATCAAAAAGTATGCTCTTAGAAACACAGTGAAATAGGCTGCAATCTAACTCGGGGTTAGGCACGCTTAACACTTGTACTTTTGTGTTCCTTTTTGTCCTCTTCAGTTAGACAAGACGTCAATGTATTAAAAGAAGCGTCCTTGTCTCCAAGAGCTTCTCTACTCTGCTCATTAACCATGTTGACCATGTTGGATTTTCTTGGTAGCTGGCCATTTACATGCATTTAGTTTAATAGCATTATGGTCAGTGCTTCCAATTGGCTCAACAACACTTACTGTATTTTTCTGTGTATAAGACGCCTCCATGTATAAGATGCCCCGTATTTTTTTGAACCCAAAATTATGAAATCAGTATTTTAAACAACAAACAGAACAACTTTGAGCTTTTTTTGGGGGGGGGGTCACCCAAAGTTGTTGAGCTTTTTGACTAAATTTCAAGATTTGAACTAATATTTTTTTTAGCAAAAAACATTGTCTTAGACACGGAATAATACGGTGTATCTTGGACCAGATCCTGGATGCCACTTAACATTAGGTCCTGAGTTGCTGCCCCTCTGGTCAGTTTCATGACATCAGGCTACCAGGGTCTTTTGTCCAGGTGACCCCACATTCTATCACACCATGAGTAATTTTGTACAGCTTTATCACATACTACCTTACTCGCCATCTAAAATAAAAAGCCCCCAAGGTTGTAATGGTATCTCATAGGGGATTCGCTCCAACCTTTTGACCATTTTGGCTGCCCCTTTCCACCATAGATTTGTATAAAGTCATTATGATACTGACAATTTTATTTCAGTCCCTTTCATAATGATCCCTGAAATTGACTTTGCCTTTTCCACAGCTGTTGCACATTGGGCAAACTGCAGTTGTTACCTTGATGTTGGCACTGTGATGGAGGCCCTGTCTCAGCTGTGGCTCCTATCTTGCTAATGGACTGGGCTCCCTCATGAGGTTACTCTCAATTTATATCCCCAGCTAGTTTCTCCCCTCCCCACCCAGATGCTAATGCTTGGAATTCAATCAAGAAGTCCTTGTTAGATTAACACAAGGAAGTGTTGCCCAACTAATGAGCTCACGTCAATTCCAGCGAGTAGGAGTTTAAAAATAGGGTGGATTTAGTTCAGCGTTGTCCCCTGGAAATGGGGATTTTTGTCAGGGGAGAGGACAAGGTGGCTGATTAAACTCTGTTGAAGTTTTCTTTTAAAACTGAAACTAGCTTTTAACTGGTTTTCTACCAAGCTGAATTAGCCAAGTCACAGACCACTGTATTCACAGCAGCTTTGATTGTAGCACAAGCATACATCACACAGCTGAATAGTAAGATGGGGCAGAATAAAAGTCATTTTGAAACAAAAGTGTTAAAAATGCAATCCACATGTACACACACGCATGGAATGCAGTTTGCTCAATTTGCTACATCCTACAGAACAAGAGCCAAATGACAACAATAGAACTGGCACTCAGTGGTGTCAGGTTAATGGGGGCTACGACACCAGCAGTATGTTTGATGCTATTGTGGCATTAAACTATGGTGACAGAAGACTTAAAAGATATCAGTTCTCAGGAAGCTTCCCATTTCATGAGATGGTTGCCAGCCTAAACTATCTACCAGCAAACAGTTCTACAGCTACTGCTCTTGTGCCGCTTGCTGGTTTGCCAAGGGAATCTGGTTGGCCACTATGAGAACAGGGATGCTGGACAAGATGAGCCATTGGCCTGATCCAGCAGGCTGTTCTCGTGTTCTTATACAAACAGATCAGCTCTCAGTAAAAAGAAGCATTCTGGGGCAAAAGGGCTCCTTTTTTTGTTTAATATGTGTGTCCCCTGGCAACATCCTCAGTGATGCACTGGGTGTGAGAGAATTGGGAATGTCTCTTTTAGGATTTTGCTTGCCATTCACAATTTTTATAAATGCTTGAATAAGTATTTTTTTTTTAAGAAAATGTGCTGCCCGGTTAATCAGGGCTACTTTCTACCTAAACTTTTAAAAACTAGTACAGTGGTACATCGGGTTACATACGCTTCAGGTTAGACTCCGCTAACTCAGAAATAGTACCTTGGGTTAAAAACTTTGCTTCAGGATAAAAACAGAAATCGTGCTCTGGCAGCGCGGCGGCAGCAGGAGGCCCCATTAGCTAAAGTGGTGCTTCAGGTTAAGAACAGTTTCAGGTTAAGAATGGACTCTCAGAACGAATTAAGTACTTAACCCGAGGTATCACTGTAATCTACATAAAAGGAGTAAGAATTTGCCCCATGGCAGCGCGTTGTGGCAGGTCTCAATGTTCTAGAAGTAAAACGAAGCCCTGGTTTTAAGCCTCTATCCAGTGAAGTGTGTGCTCACATTTCTCCAACAGCACAATTAGGAGGAAGGCTGCTCATAAAGACAGAGACCAGAAAAAGGTCAGTGCATCTGAAATATTTGTTGGCTTCAGGGCATTAGGTTCACTCCCACTAAAATGTGCATACCAAACCATTTCTGCAAACTTTTGTACAAGTTAAGCCACCACAATTATAGCTTTGGGTGTGTGAATGATGTAGTGTACATGGAATGCAGTACAGGTAGATCATCACCCATCACCGCCATAGGGAGAAGCAAACCTGAAAAATATGGTACCTTAGGGAATACACCTTGACCTGTTAGGGAAAAGTTAGCAACTTTCTTAGTAACGGGGCAAGACCACAGACTTGTTCTGTACATCTGGAATGAGGAACAAGGGGCTCCAGCCAGTTTGGCCAATGGTAAGACATGATGGGAGCAGCAGTCCAGCAACACCTGAAGCACCACAACCCAAAAAACCTTTGGAAAGCGAAGAGTTCTGTAGCACATGCATACCCATGAGACTGCTTTGCACAACCTGACGCCCTGCAGAGGTTGTGGGATTCCAACTCCCATCAGCTCCAGCCAGCATAGCCAATGGTCAGGAGATTATGGGAGATGTAGTCCAGAAACATCTGGAAGGCCACAGGAAAGTGAGCTATGGAAGGGTAGGCCTGCTAAGCGATTAGCCATGATGGCTAAGAGGATCCTCCATGTATGGAGGTAGTGTATCTCTGGGAACAAGCAACAGGCAATGATTGTCACCTTCATCTTGCTGTGAGCTTCCTAAAAGCATCAGGCTGGCCACTGCTGGATACCGAAGGTTGGGCTAGATCAGGCAAGAGAACTTGGTGCCCTCCCATCAGCTCCAGCCAGCATGGCCAATAGTGTCAGAGATTATTGTAGTGGTCCAGCAACATCTAAAGGACCACAGGTTCCCCATCCTGGTGTTAACTGGAGATGCCATTGAAGACTGAACCCGGGTCCCTATGCATGCAAAGCGGATGCACGGAGCTCCTTGACATTTGAGGAATGTCATTTGCCAGTACAATTGTCTGCTGTTACTGTCTGAGTAGATTTGCTACAAATTTGTTTTTAGCTTATGCATGCTTTTTGCACTGTCTTACTTTATGCTTGTTCATAGGTTTAAAGTACATCACAATTGGCTCTTTCTAAAGGGTTGTAAATACTGGTAAATTCTAGGGTGCCTTCCATATACTGTACATAGTTCCCAGGGTTTCCAAGGCTTGAAAACAACGGGCATTATTATTCCCTACTTCCTTATATTAGTCCTGCCTTTTCACACTTTCCTTCTGTGAGGGGAGGGGGTGGTTACCCTTTTATACTAGCAAAGCCTAACTGTTTGCACCATATGTTCTGGTAAAATACAGAACTAGAATACCGTAGATTCCGGCGTATTAGGCGACTGGGCATATTAGATGACCCCCCAAATTGGCAGCTGCAATTTGGGGGTTCGTCTTATAAGCCCAGTCGCCTAATACGCTGGGCAGCTCCACGCTGGGAGAAAGCCACCCAGCGCGGAGCAGAGCCCGCCGCCAGCTGCTGCTGCTTTGGAGCCGCCGCCGCAGCAGTGGGGGGGCTCTGCTCTGTGTCGCCCAACCCAGCGTATAAGACGACCCCCGACTTTTTAATCTCTTTTTCGGGGTTCTCAATTTGTGTAGATTCCCAGCTAATTACAATTTGGGGCATCCTTAGACATTATGTACATTGTTGATTGTATATACACAAAACAGAAGATTCCTTTAACCCATCCAGGGATTCTTATTCACAGAAGAAAAGGACACAGGCCTACTTACCACTCATCTAAAAGTTTTAAATAAAATGTTTATTGGAGAAGTTATCTTGATGAACCAAAAAGCAACATTTAATCCTTAGTTATTTGTTTCTCTCTCTCTTTTTTAAAAAGCAATATTCTTTGCCTTCATGTCTTAGGTGAACTCAAAAGATGCTCTACAGAGCTTCTGCCAAGACAGTTCCACAAGGCATTCCAGCATGGATTACTCATATCTGCATCATTAAAATAGTCATCCACACACTCTCTGGCCACCCTCCTCTCTCAGAATTGCAGCCTCTTAAAGACATTGCTGGCACAGGGACCCATCTTCCTCTTCACTCTGCAGCATTGGAACCAGTATCTGGAAGTGAGAAGAAGGCAATTTAAAACAGGACACTGCTGTTAAAGACAACTCCAAGACCAAAATGAGATCTCACAAATTTTATGAGCAGCTCTCCAACTTTTGTTAGCTCCACAAGGCTTCCGTGAATCCTGAATGAAACTAAGAGATTTGTGCCTAATTTTTACATTACTCAATTCTTTTCATTGAGTTTATTCTAAACCTTACCCTAAGAGTTAGGTCATTGATCCATATATCTAAGAATTGTTTCATGTGCTTGGCACCTCTCCAGGTGTCTTGCCAGTTGCAAAAAATTTCAGGGAGTCTGGCTGAGATGCCAAGAACTGAACCTGGGACATTCCTTATGCAAAGCATACACTTTACCACTGACCTAGAAACCCTTCCTGCTGAAGTTCTGGTGTAAGTTGTATGGGGAGCTGTATACAAACTTCATAGACCAGGTTTTTCATATGGATTGAGCCAGTTTTGAACAGAAGGCAGCTAGAGAGGAAACACTGCAATCAGTAACACTGGCTCACTCTCATTATCTCTAGGGCTGTTGACTGCACCCTTCTGAAACTCTTCAGTACCTAACACTGCACCAGCAAGTTACAAAAATTGCATTTATGTGCCGAAGGAAGACTGATTTATTTTTAATAAAAAAGAAGGCACCTAAGTCTGTAAGTAAGAAAATCCTTCAAGAGGCAATTCTGTTAAGATACAAGGGTGCCAACTTTTTAGTCAGCTCCTGCTTCACTGTCTTCAACACAGGGGAAGGGAAGCTTTCTGGGGTGGGGTGGGCAGCACATACCAGTAGTGGGTGGGGCCAGAAACACATGTAGGTGGAACAATGCATGGAAGCTTCTCCTCTGTACAATATGTCACATTCCATCCATGCAGAAGTGGAGATATTTTTGCACCCATACACCCATTTCTCCATCCAGGCAAGTAAGAGGCATTGTCACACTTCAGGGACATATTTCAGGCAGGTAAAAGTAGCCCAGAAGAGCTTGGAGAATAGCTGATGAGAGGTGTGGCTTAGGGAGAGTCCCAAGGGCTATATAGGACCTGAGGTTTCCCACTCCTGCTTTAAAAAGAACATGGCAGACGGGTTTTCTGTCTCCCACATCTGGAGATGCTGGGACTGAACCTGGGACCTTCTGCATACAAAGCATATGCCCCAGTCCAGGCACAGGCAATGTGTTGCCCTCCAGATATTTTGGACTATGGGTCCCATAATCCCGGACTATGGCCATGTTGGCTGGGGCTGGTGAGGGTCGGAGTCCAACAACACTTAGCAGGAACCATGTCGTCCACCCCTATTCTACTCTAGGGTCCGCCCTCTAAGAAATAAAGAGATTCTAACTCTTGATTTAAACAGAAAGCTTTGTTGTTGTTGTTGTTGTTTAGTCGTGTCCGCCTCTTCATGACCCCCTGGACCAGAGCACGCCAGGCACTCCTGTCTTCCACTGCCTCCCGCAGTTTAGTCAAACTCATGTTAGTAGCTTCGAGAACACCGTCCCACCATCTCGTCCTCTGTCGTCCCCTTCTCCTTATGCCCTCCATCTTTCCCAACACCAGGGTCTTTTCCAGGGAGTTTTCTCTTCTCATGAGGTGGCCAAAGTATTGGAGCCTCAGCTTCAGGATCTGTCCTTCCAGTGAGCACTCAGGGCTGATTTCCTGAAGAATGGATACGTTTGATCTTCTTGCAGTCCATGGGACTCTCAAGAGTCTCCTCCAGCACCATAATTCAAAAGCATCAATTCTTCTGCGATCAGCCTTCTTTATGGTCCAGCTTTCACTTCCATACATCACTACTGGGAAAACCATAGCTTTTACTATACGGACCTTTGTTGGCAAGGTGATGTCTCTACTTTTTAAGAGGCTGTCTAGATTTATCTAGAAAGCTACCTTATACCAATTCAGACCATTGGTCCACCAAGCTGAGCATTGTCTATAGAAGGAATGGGGAGCCTATGGTTGTTGGACTCCACCTTCCATGAGCCCCAAACAGCATAGCCACGAGGAGGGCCACAGGTTCCTGGTCTACACTGTATAGCAGCAAAATAGTTCTAAAGTTTCATATGGGATATCCCCAGGCCTAACTGGAGGTGCTGTGGATTAGGATGCTGTGTGCTTAGGATCTTTTGCATTCAAAGCAGATGTTCTACTGCTAAGCTATGGCCTTTCCCCATAGAGACACTAGAAATCCATTGCCCCAAGCCAGTTGGCTTTCAGGCCTTCATAGGCAGGCAACACATCCTTTATTTGCAGCAGTGCAGTGTAAACACTTAAAATTCTGCTTCCAAACAGTGTTAGACACACACAGCAATTACACAACCAATACCCATTGTGGCTAAACTGCATTTCCCTAATGAAATGCTGAGATGTTGTCTGTGGCCTGGCACTTTGACCATCAGCCAACCCCCTGCCCCACCTGCAGATACTTTTGCCACCTTCTTCTGGAGGGAAGAATCTAGAGCTGGATGGACTATTACACCAGCTGCCAGAGGCCAAAAGAAAAAGCTACACACACATCTCTAATGTTTAATACCCCTTGTGATGGCGTTTAATTGTAAGCCAATCTTGGCTGAGAAATTATAGCTTGTACACTGCTTTGAGGTTTTCTACAGTCAAGCGGTACATAACTTGTACGTAATAAAAACTAGTGGAATAGAAACATAATAGCAACAAAGATGCATTTGCCACTTTTTATCAGGTTAAAACCCAAACACATCCTTTCTTCATAAAATCCTGCCCTGGTAGAAAATCCCATTTTAATTGAGACTTACCGGGCAGGTGACAGAGGAACTCTCTCATTTGAAAAGCTCAATTCAAGAACCAGAATAGCCAGGTCTTATTTTATCTTGCATTCCAATGTAACACTTCTACTCAAAAATGACCCCAAAAGAAGCTTACATCAAAATAAAACTATCAAAGAGAGTCAAAATACAATCAAAAACCATCAGTAAAACAAAAGCAACATGCGTGAAATAAGAAGTTTAGAGGCTGAAATAACTGAAATTAAACCAAACATAGTCTCTGAATGGTTGGGAGAGTCAGTAAATTTTCATCGTGTACTGTGCTACCAAGGAAAGGAAGTTTCATGACTGGGGTGACACCACCACCAAACAATGGGTCAAATGTATTTTAGGATACTTTAAGGGGAGGGAGAAGAAGCCTTTCATATGCTTTGTGCAAAATTTTCTCATCAAAGACTCATGGGTTTGCCGACAGCTGTAATTCCTGTGCACTATAAAAAAAAATAATCTATTGCTACTCTGCCACTTGATCTCAGCATCTTCAAACACATCACATTCCAGAACTTACTTTTTCCATCACAGGCTACTATTTTCACTTTATCCACTTTCACAAGCTCAGTGACCTCTCTGAATTCAACATCATTCAGTACAAATGTCCAAACGTTGTCACAAAATCTGTATGTGTTCAGGGAGCCCTTCAGGTGCGAACAGGGGAAGGAAGAGAGAGAAAAAAGAACATCTAAGTAACTGCAAGAAAAACTTGTTTCACTCATATTTTGTGCCACCCATGTGCCTCAGAGTAATTCTGAAGGGTGTGCTTCTTGTGCCACCTTGTGGTAGGCTTAAAGAAGAAAAAAAACACCAAAACACCCACACAGAATAAAGGAGAGACTTAGAACAGCCAAATGCCGGACTGAGAAGTACAATTAGATCCCCCCCCCCCCTTAAATGCACAGTTCAGCCCTTGGGCATATAGCAAAGCTAACCCAGTTATTTGAAATTTTGCATTACTGCTGCATGTCCTGCCACCAACATTTTATAACTAATTTGTTATAATGATTTATATCCACCTTTCAGGACACGAAGTCCATATGCTGGTTTCTTTTCATATCATATATTTCACCATTTATAAATCCTTCCAAGACGGCTCACATGAAACACTAAACCACATTTTTAAAAAAATCAGGAAAAAATAATGTCAACATATAGAAAAAATAACCAAGGTGCCTCCTCCAGTTTTGCACTGCATTGGAACATCAAAGTATAAATGTGAGTCCACATTTTTGCTGATTCCTAACATTAATTTAAAAAAAAACTTGGAAGATTTTCCACACCAACTGGCTTCAGAGGAAGACATTGCAAGTTGGAGTCAAAAGAAGTCTGCACCCATTTTAAGTCAGCAAAAGTTACTGTAAATGGTAGAAGCCATTAGCTACTCTTCCTTAGCATTTAGCTTCCTTACCCTGAAATTGACTCTGTTTCTGACCCGTTGTGCCAATGCAGAATTGATAGCTTTGTCAAATTGAAGTAGCACTTGAAGGGCAAGCTGGGGGGTGATCTGCTGAGACTAAAATGGAGAGGAAAAATAAAAATATTCAGCTTTGAGGATAAATTACATTCAATATTGAATACAAGCTCATCTCTCCAAAATCTTAAGTTATAACAGTTCTGATTACATAGAAACATTGTAATCACTACTATAAAATTCCTTTATTAATTTATTATTTCAATTTCTAGCCTGCCCTCCACCAAATCAATGATCCTAGGGTAGGACAACATAGCAACAATAAAATCATAAAACACTTTAAACAAAAACGTTAAACCACTATTTAAACAACACAATCCTAATAACAGAGCAGACTGACAATTAAATTAAATTTGTGGCTGTTCTCAGTTACACCAATCCAATTAAAAAGGCCTAAGCAAAAGTTATCAAAAAATTATGCTTTCACAATTCTAACAACAGATAGAAAATTCCCTTGTTAAATTCTAACCAGTACAGTCCCAAAGATTTTCCATATTTACCTGAACACCAATACAAAAATTAGCTACCCTCTTAACATATTTCAGTCAGGTCTGTGTGTGTCTTAGCATGGGTATTCTGCCCATCTTCAGTTTTTCCAGACTAGCAAATAAGCATTTTATTTCTGGCACGGAGTTTGCTAGATTGCAAGCCTTATGCTTTCAGTTTAAAAAGTTTAAACTTTAAATGTTAGGTTTGCACTGAAAAGTTAGAAGGACCATCTTCTTTTGTGGATTTCCTCTTACCGTTACCCTGATGTGTTTCATCTTTACTTATAAATCCACACATGATGCAAGGTTTGGGAGGGAGGAGGTAAAGAGCAAATAAACACTATGTTACATTTTATTCAATCATATTTTGAATATCTGTTGTGGCTTGTACAAGCATCCCACCATTTGCGTGCGTTCAAGTCATGTACAGTGCCAGAAACCTGGAAGTGTGGGAGAGACCTGAAGAGCCTCAACAAAGCTCTCTTACACCTCTGGCTCATGAGCATTCCAGGATCCTGAAGAGGATGCTCCCTTTGGGCTCCGAGGAAAGTCTCCTTGTGAGCTGGAGGTGCAGCAGGGTGCTCCCCACTTATGCTCATTCCACTTATGTGTCCAGGGGGGCAGAACATAACCCTGGCGTAAGGCTTACAAGGGCATAAAAGTCTACAGTCTACCTGTATGAGCTCATCTAGGCTCTCCTGAAGACTATTCCCCAGCGTGGTATTTCTATAGAGCTGGTAGGCCATGGCTCATGAGAAGGGCAAAAAACCGTTGTTGACCATCCACAGATCTGAAACTGCTGCAACTTTCACCAAAAGCCTAGGAAATCCAGGATAACAATTAATGACCTAGACAGGAAGCAAAAATAGTGTTAGGGATGTTAAAGACTAACAGTGGCGTTGAATTGGAAATACCAAAAGGTAGTACTGTGGCTTTTCTAATTTAAAAGCATACGAAGTAAGTAATTATATTTCTTTTGCATATGTTTAGCACTTCAGTCACAGAGCTTCTTCTGCACTAATTTGAGGCCTCAAAGAACCCACTTGCTGCTGTTTGCTTTTAGCTGCATTCAGCTGCTTTGATGTTATGAAGTGTAAAAACTGTATTACATAACTCTTTTTATGCTCTGTGCCCTACCCCAAGAGGCAGATAAAAGAAAAGGAATAAATATTTTAATGTATAATTTTATTTTATTTATAATTTTATTTGTGGAACACCTTCTTGGGCACAGCTTTCTCAAGGAAACTCACACACAGTAAAAACCCAGTGGAGTTTCAAATGACAAAGGTGGGAGTTTTATCATTTTTAAAAAGGGGTGGCTAACCTAAAATTGTTTGGATTTGGAAAATTAGATGGAGGGCTGCAGAAACTTTAGCTAACCCTCTACAGTTCTGGTCTTCAACTGATCCAAGGTGGGTCGCAACAGGAGCAATTTCTGCTTGCCCCCTCCCAAGAGGTTGGTGGGGTTTGCGACACTGCACGGGCTTACCTGGCCAGGTGCCACCCACCTTCCTATAGGGTGGCCATCACCCTGCTTCCATCTCAGCAGGACCATGGGCTGCCAGCTGGGGGTGGGGTGAGGGCCAGGAAAAAAGGCCGATGCCCTTTGGCCTAGTGTGAACTTACTTGGTTTCCTTCCAGATTCACCCACACAACCCTCCCTAAAAAGATAACATGGTTTTCTTTTGCAGGCTAACCTCTTGCTTTCTAGGTCAGCGGGCTCTGCTATGGTCGGAAGATGGTTGCGGTATTCAGAACTGGGAAGGAATTTCCCGGCATTGGCAGGTTTTGCCTTCCCCGTAGCAATTCGTCACAACTTTAGTGGTTTTTAGGCCTTGGACGGTATCCTATAGTCTATCTTCGAGATGGGGGGTGACATCCTCATGCACCCCACCCGGCGGCGTTGCAGTGCCGCTTAAAGTGTGGATTACTGGAGTTATTGGCCCTAGAGCGGCGGCAAGTAGGTCAAACTCCTGGCTTTGGTGAGGGGGAGGGCATGCTGTGTAAGTTCATGCTTTACAGTCTCCTCCCACTGCACCTGACTGCCCTGCACATCCTCAGCCCGTTGGGTTGAGAGGGATACCTTCCAAGGCCTAAGCCAAGATTCCTACACCTAAAATTCATTAAAGTTATGGCCTAATTTAAACCCATACATTACTGTCATGTCTCATTTTTTTTTGGGGGGGGGGGGTAGGCTTCGGGGACAGGGTTTAGCACGTGGGCTTGCAAATGGACGATTTAGCTGAGATTCCTGAATGGCAGGTGGGGGACTAGATGACCCTCAGGGTCCCTTCTATGATTAAAAAATGGATCCCTAGATGCATATTTGGGTTAAAAGGTTGAAGGTAGCTTCCCCAGGGGTTGCATGACAGTGGAAGGCTTCCTGCATACACAAACATGTGTACAGAACACCCACACTCCAAACCAGCCACCTCCCACTTCAACTGATGCCTGCAGATTGCCTGGTGTGCGCCATTGCCCACACCAGACACATCCACCAATTAATCAGATCACCAGAGTTGGATGAGCAGGCAATATCCATCTCCCCAAAGACCCCAGCAGCATTTGTCCTTTACCATATTTTTCTTTTCATAGTGGTGCTTTAAGAAAACTGCTAGCACATGCGCGAAGTTAAGTAGGGTCCATTCGGAACTGCTTTCAAATTGGATTGGGAACTGTGTGCTGAGATTCCTGCATTGCAGGGTCTGGGCTAGATGAGCCTCTATGATTCTATGAGAGATTTCCACCTCTGCCAAAACAAGTGGAGACTGGGGCAGGACAAGGAAGATTAGGGTGGGGGACCCTGCCCCAATATTTGGGAGTTAACCACCCCTGTTTTAAAACCACAGAGCATCTAAATAATAATAATAATACTGTGCAGTAAAATAGCATTGTAATAGATTTTTTAAAATATTGTTTTGGGGTTCAGTAACTTTTTAACTGTTACTTTTCACAGGTGTTTTGCTCTCCGTACAGTATTATATCTGTGCTGCTTTGACTTGGGTAAGGCGCCTGAGTCCCGGCCTGGGGAAAAGGCGGCATATAAACAAACAGAACAACATTTCCATACCAGAACTACAACGTTTCAAGAGCACGACTCTTCCCCATGCGAAAGCCCTGGCAGAGCAGGAGCATTTCTAACCCCCCCACTTCAACAACCAAGACTTATTATTGGTGCCGCCGCCGCCGCGGTTCTTCTTCTTCTCAGCGGCGGCGAAGGAGCAGCAGCGCGGCCTTCCGTGGCGGAGGGAGGCCTCCGTTTCCCGGGGCGCCGCCCCGACAGGGTCACCCCTTTCCCGGCAGAAGGCGGTACCTGCAGGAGGAGGAGGCCGCGGCGCCTCCCGCCCCTCACGGCCACCGACGCGGAAACAGCGCACGACTCTTCTCCCTCCGCTCCCTCAGGCTGCTCGCTCCGGAAGCGGAAGCTCCCGCTCCGGAAATCGAAAGAGGACGTCGCTCGACCACCATAGAGATTCCGCGTAGCCGGGCTTGGGCGTGTTCCGCGCATGCGTCTGCCGGGGCGGGGCGAGGGGGCGGAGTCGAAGAATCCCGTTTTCTTTTCGCCTCGTCCGCTTTTTGGTGGCGCCGCCGCCGTCGCTTCCTGTCCGGTGGCGTTTGCTTCCGGGGCAGGGTCGTCCCTTGAGGAACATCTGTGGGGGGAGGGCGAGGAAAGGCCGGCCGGAACGGAGGGGGACCGGTGAGTATTGGGGCGGGAGGCTGGGGAGATATTATGGGATGGGGCGCCTGGAGGGGGATTTAATTTGGGGGGCTAAGGGAACTTGACGAGCCAGAAGCTTCGGAGCAGGAAATGAGGGGGGGCTCCCTCTGTCGCTTCACATTCAACCCTCCCCCCCCCCAATAATCTGGATAGTTGTTGTCATTGCTTACGTATATCTGTTTATTCGTTGAAATACTTATAAAACTGGGGAGCGTGCAGGGTTGCCACCTTTGTTCTGGCGAAATACAGGACAGGGTGGGGCGGATGGGGGCGGCCCCCCCATCTGTTACTGAAGTGACTTCACTCTGTTGCAGCCTCACAGGAAGCTCCTCTGGACTTCGTCAGGCAGGCGCGCGCACACATGAAATTGTAAATCTGTCTGTGCTTGGCTACCCAGAGCTTAAATGAATACATGACCTTTCCCACAACCTTTCCAACAGAGAGAGAGAGAAGACCTGGAGTACAGGACAAAACTGTAACAATACAGGATGTAGCATTTTCCATTGGAATAGGTGACAATCCTGTATTATACAGGACAGGCGGCAACCCTAGCATGCAGATGTAACAGGAATCGAGGGGGGCAGCAAAAAGCCCTCCCCATGTTCTAACCAAGAGCACTGAGAAAATAAGTGGTAGATTGTCAGACTAGGACCTGGGACACCAGGCTTCAAATCCCCTCTCAGTCATAAAGCTCACTGGGTGACCTTGGGGGACAGTCACACACTCGCAACCTCACCTCACCAGGGGTTTTTTTTGGGGGGGGGCGCTATGTAAGCTACCTTGAGTTCCTTGGACGAAAGGTGGGATAAAATTGTAACAATCTCCACTAATAATTATGGTTTGTATATTGGCTTGATTAGCTTTCACTGAAGTCCTAAGTGCATTTTATTTATTTATTTACTTAAATTCTATACTGCCCTTCAGCTGAGGATCATAGAGCAGTTTACAATATAAAAACACAAAAATATGTAGCATAGGTAAAGGGACAAAAACAAGATACCCATCCACAGTTTGAAAAGCCATAGATTATACTCTTATGTGTTCACATAGCCTGATCCTGTCCAAGCTTGCTTACCTGGAAGTAAGACCTGCTGAGCTAAATAGGGCCTGCTATTAAGGTTGTGCAAAATGAGCTCCTTGGGAGTTTAAGTGTGAACATGGGGCAGGACAGGGGTTGTATGCAATTCTGCTGCGTAAACAAAGGAATGGGATTTTGTGATCTTAAAGATGAGAAATGGGGCAGGGGAACCCTGCAGGTTAAGAAGGAAGGAACGAAAACCTGGCTTTTAATGGAAATAATGTAGAAATAAAGGTAAAATTGGGATCTCACGACTATGCAGTGAACTAGGTTTAGCAATGGTGGGAATTGTGGGAGTAGTGATGTGTATTTTTCAGCATAGTTAATTGCCTTTTGAGCTTGTCCAGTGTCACAAGAAAGGATATATGTTGTTCAGTTATTGAGCCAAAGTGACTTGTTCTGCATATCTTGGCTTCTTAGGATGAGTTTCAATATGAGTTTTGAAATTCTGCAATATTAAGAATGGCATTTTATGTAATGTTGTACAAAAACTCAAGCTATAATAATTCATCAGTGTTAAATGTGACTGAACTTGATAGCCTTGTATGTGATAGCCTATGCGGTTAGCTCAGTTCAGAGTGTCAAAATCCTATTAGGAATAACCACCAATGCTATTGTGACCTTTTCATGAAGAATTAAATGTAATCCTCAAAGGAAAACAATTCGCACATCATATATTCAAAGTACATGAATAACTTGCTATTTCACTGCTATAGCTTTGTGTTTTTTGTTCCTGGAGGCTGTTAAGTGAGCGTTTTATTAAGCAACAAGTTGTTGGGTTATGTTGTAAGGCACACAGCCAAAAAACTATCTGTCAACTGCAAGCAACATTGCTTGTGATGTGCTGGGTGGAGTTGAGCAATTACGAAATCTTCAGCTTGGCTTCCTAGTTGGCAGCTTTAACTGTTCTCCTAAGGGTGCAAACAGTGGAAGACAGGAGTGCCTGGTGTGCTCTGGTCCATGGGGTTACAAAGAGTCAGACACGACTAAACAACAAAAGGGTGCATAACTTTCTAGAATTTTTTTCCTTCAAGGTTTGCAAAGCCAGGCAATGGACTTTATTGGGGATTCTCCTTGGGAGGTGGGTTGTCTTTTGTTTGCCTAGCCTACTGGTCAAGCCAACCTACCTTCCTCAGACTTATCCTGGCAACCCCTGCCCCCAAGGAGTGTGTCAGCTTCATTGCCGTTGCCGGTGCTTGAAGCTGCCCAAGCGCCTTATCATAACAGTATCCAAGGTAATTCCTCTGGAAAGGCTGGTGTGGAGGTAGGAGGCTGGCTGGCTGCTCGGATCACTCTGTGGCAGCAGAATCCAAATCTCTGGCAATAATTTGTGTGTGCATGTGGGGTGGGTTGGCTGACTTTGCCCAGGTGACCAAGGCTCTCTAGGTCCCTTGGGAGGTGGTGGGATGGTAATCCTTCACACTTGCAGGGAAGTCTGGTCTTTTGTAAAAGGATGGCACTGTACTGACCACAGCAGGTAGAACTGTTGAAGCTGCTCTTTCTACTGAAAGAGCATTTGGGATGTTGCCAGTGTAATGTGGGAGGTATACGTTGCCAAATCATAATTATGTAAACCACAGACTTTACTAAATACCTCCATACTTCAGGACTGGTATTACTTAGTGACTTCCTTCCTTCATACGTAGTATGTCCTGGATAGTGGAGCTTACCATGAAAAGTGGAGAAAGTTCCAAAAAGTTGCATAAAGCCACTCTTAGGGAACTTTCACATAAAATACTGTATTTTTTGCTCTATAAGACTCACTTTTCCCCTCCTAAAAAGTAACGGGAAATGTGTGTGTGTCTTATGGAGCGAATGCAGGCTGCACAGCTATCCCAGAAGCCAGAACAGCAAGAGGGATTGCTGCTTGCACTGCACAGCGATCCCTCTTGCTGTTCTGGCTTCTGAGATTCAGATTTTTTTCTTCTTGTTTTCCTCCTCCAAAAATTAGGTGCATCTTGTGGTCTGGTGCGTCTTATACCGAAAAATACGGTATGTAGTAGGTTATGGGATTGTTCAGACAAACCCATGCCTCTTTGCTTTGCCCTCAGATTTGTGTCCTCGTATTGCTGTTTCTCATTTATGTTACTTATCTGCTTATAGCTATGATTCTTAGGAAGATAGATCAGCTCATGAGTACTGGAATTTCAATTGCTGAGCAAACACTTTCAAAATACTTTGCAGTTCTTGCCTAAGATCTAACACGAAGCAGGAATTCTGGATCACGTAGACTCTGCATCAGCCATTGAGGCGACACTGAGGATGGAAGGAGTTGAACTTAAAGAAGAGTGGCAAGATGAAGACTTTCCAAGGTAAGGAGTAGCTGTGGCAGGGCTTGATTTGCTCTGGAACATATCTTCAGAAAGTGGAGTTTGGCTGGTCCCTAAAAGGTCTTTGTCAGTTGTAGCCATGTGTTCATATGGCTCTGTAATTCTCATCTTTGCCCTCTTTTTATGTTGGAGATATTTCACATATTCAGCTATGAATTTAAATTACATTATTTCAAAAGCAGGCTCAGGAAAACTGTGCAGTTTATCTTTGTACATACATTATTGTCTTGTGTACATATATACAATTGCCACATGATTTGAACCTGACTGCAGAGGTTCAGCATAGAGGTAATAAAATTTTGCTTTACCATTTTTTTTCAAACTGTGTCTTGAGATTTTAAAGAGCTTGCAACTTTTCAAGGTCCAGAAGGAGTGTTTTACTCCAAAGCATGCTAACCTACAATTAAGAGTTTTGCACCACTGAGCACTGGAGACTGTTCTCCATTTCATTTAGTTCATTTGAGGTCCTTCCCTCCCTGCTCTTTTTTCTGCCCTGCCCTGCAACTCTCCTCACCTGATATAATGGGCAGGACATGCTTTCTTATTTCAGGATGGTCTGGCACTGCCAAGGCTGATGCAAGCTGCTCACCAGCTGTTGCAGCTCTTTAGCCCTTAGAGTTGGAATGCCAGTGTGCAGACATTCGACCACCTTGGTACAGGTTATGATTTTTTTTAAAAATAGGAATCCTTCTGTGACTCATCAGGCTGAATTTTCTGCAGCACTCTGCAGCACACAATTTGGTGTGTTAGCAGACGGCCTGCCTAGCTTGCTCACTGACTACCACAAGGGTTGGTTAAATCCCAGTTGCTAACTCTTTGGGGCTTGCGTCACATTTTGTAGAATTGTAGAGTGAGAAGGGACCCCAAGGGTCATGTAGTCCAACCCCTACAATGCAAGAATCTTAGCTAAAGCATTCATGACAGATGGTCATCCAACCTCTGCTTAAAAACCTCCAAAGAAGGAGAGTCCACCACCTCTTGTGGGAGTCTGTTCCACTGTAGAGCAGCTTTTACTACCAGAAAGTTCTTTATGATGCTTAGTTGGAATCTCCTTTCTTATAACCTGAAGCCAATGGTTCTGGTTGTACCCTCCAGAGCAGGAGAAAACAAGCCTGCTCCAACTTTCATGTGATAGCCCTTCAGATATTTGACGATGGCTATCATATCTCCCTCCTCTTCCGGGCTAAACATCCCCAACTCCTTCAACCATTTCTCATAAGACTTGGTTCCCAGAGCCTTGATCATCTTGGTTGCCCTCCTCTGCACATGTTCCAGATTGTCAATATCCTCCTTAAATTGTGGTGCCCAGAATTGAACGCAGTATTCCAGATGTGGTCTGACCAAGGCAGAATAGAGTGGTGCTATTACTTCCCTTGATCTGGACACTACTCTTGATGCAGCCTAGAATAGCATTAGCATTTTTTGCTGCCCATCTTATTGACTCATGTTCAGCTTGTGGTCCACTAAGACCCCTAGATGCTTTTCACATGTACTCCTAGTAAGCCAGGTGAGGTGTCCCCCATCCTATATTTGTGCATCTGGTTCTTCCTGCCTAAATGCAGAGCCTTACATTTGTCCCTATTGAAATTAATTTTGCTAGCTTGCACCCAGTTCTCCAGTCTGTTAGGGTTATTTTGAATTCTGATTCTGTCTTCTGCGGCATTAGCTACCCCTCCCAGTTTGGTGTCATTTGCAAATTTGATGAGCATCCCCTTAATTCCTTCATCCAAGTTGTTTTTTAAGATGTTGAACAACAACAGGCCCAGGACAGAACCCTGCAGAACCACTTGTCACTTTTTTCCAGGATGATGAGGAACCATTGAGAGTACTCTTTGGGTTCAGTCAGTCAGTCAGCTACAGATCCACCCAAAGCTGGTGTCTGGATGCTGTGTAAGAAGTGATTGGGTACTGATAGAGATGTGAAAGATGGAGGGGGTGAGGAAAGATTTTTCTTCTGGGTCCCGTCCCCACCAATCTCTACTGAGCACTATTCCTCATTGTTTCCTCTTTGTTTTTTACTGTCCCAGACCTCTACCAGAAGATGACCATATTGATGATATGTCAGATCCCGCTGAAAGAGGGGACCAACCTGGTAAGTTTAGTATAAAGGAACATATGGTTCTACATATGACTTTGGACTTCAGTTCACATAATCCCTAGTCAGCATGGGAGGTGGAGTCCATTAGCATCTGGGGGACCACAGGTTTCTCATTCCTACTCTTCCCCAGGGGTCACCCATGTGGGACCTGCAGGTGCCAGTGTGCCCATAACTTGGTAAAGGTGTAGGTAAATATCCCCTTAAAAACCAATAATGCCTGAGAAACTATTTGCTCTTCCTGCACAGTTCCTGTTCGCACTGCCTCAGCCTCCTCTACATCGGTCACTCCCCCACTCCTGAAAACAGGGTTGGGCATCTATCATCCCATTCATTCAGTACAGAAGAGATGTTCAAATGGCTTTTCTCTGGGAGCAAGTGCAGTGGTGGCTGAGGCAAGTGCCTTTTCTCCACTGATGGGTGGCTGACAGTGGGGTTATACTTGCACCATTTTGTGGTCCTGCATTCCCCGTGGCCCCTCTGTTTTGTTGGCCACTTCTGATGCTGGGTAAATCAGACAGAAAATGAAACTGGAAAATAAACTGCTCTGGATTAAATATTCAAAGATGGAAGATACTATTTATTTGCTCAGATCTTTAAGGGACAATCTTCAGTCATTTTTTAATTTGATTTATTTTTTACGTAGGAAAGTTTTGACTGTTTAACTGTAACAGAAGGCCACTACTCACTCTTCTGAGTGACTCCTGTTTGTCAAATTGCAGGAGCATAGAGGGCTGCCTTATACTAAATCAGACCATTGCTCCATCTAGTTCAGCACGGCATTAGTATATAATGAACTGTTTGCAGATCTATACACAGTATGTTAGCTACACATCTTAAAAAAGGGCGATTGAAACTGTAGCATAATGCTTATGCTGTTTGTTTAAAAAAGTTTTCACTTACTAATGTTTGAGTTTGGTTTACATAGACTTGGAGTATGCTTTCATCATTCTGTTTCTTTTAATAACTTAAGCTGTATTTGGTGGTGGTGTATGGCCGTCACTGGCTTTAACATGTCTTATAGAATAAACTTCCCTTTCCAATTTTTTAGAAGTGAATGGCAACAAAGTTAAGAAGAAATTGTTGGCTCCAAATATAAACTTAACTCTGGATTGCAGTGAAGAATCAATTTTGTCTGACTTGGATGAGAGCGGGGATATTGATCTGGACGATATGGACACACCGTCTGAAAATAGCAATGAGTTCGAATGGGAAGGTAAGACTTGACTCTATCTAAGCCTTGTGCATATGTTTTTCCTCTGTTTCGTTTGTCAGCATTGTTGATCAGTGGAGCTGTTCTGTGTGGTGGGTGGCCCACTGGGTTTCTGGTCACTGCTGCTGGTTTCTGTAGCCTGCTGTGGCCTGTTTGCAAGGATGATAAAAGTCCTCCATATCAAATTGTGTACAGCTGGCATGGGCAGAACTTTGGATCGTGTGATCTGCTTTTTTTAAAAGCTAGAATCTAAGGGCCCAGCAACCAGAGCCTGCTCACATCTGTCAGGTTGGGGTAGGACACTGTGGGCATTGCTGTGCCGGCTGTATAGGGTGGAAGTTCTGAAAGCATGTGGTAGTTAGTTGTTTTGTAATTGTATGCTTGTTTTTTTCAAACTGACATAGCTACCGCTTCGCTTCAAGGCTGCTAGTGGCATCTTTAGGTTAATTTCTAAACAAACGCTGCTGATATGAAGGGGAACAGAAGTTATTTTTGCTCAGCACAGGATTTTCCAGCTGGTACAAAACTGACACTGATGATAGCTCTTGAATCAATTGTGTACTAATGGTTCAGTAGAGATTTCAGAAAGGGGTCTCTTTTTTCAAAGCTATTCAGTTGCTCAAAGCAAGAGACTAGACTTCAGCTTTGGTGCATCCTGCAGCCGATGACTGTGGTGGCATATTGCTTATTTGTATGAGCTTTTCAAATGTGGGGTGAGAAGTTCACAGCTCTAGGGACTTAGACTTTGCAGTTCGCTGGGCTGAAGAGAGGCTGGAGTTGTTCGTTGTTGGAATAAGGTTTCTGTCTTTTCTCTTCTCTTTAATGCGGCTGTCTGCGTTTTCCTGGAAGGATAGTTTCCATTAACAACTCTGTCTTGGAAACAAACTACTAACATGCTGCAGTAGTTTTTTCACACCTCTGTGGTAAGGTTTGTGTTACTGAAATTAATTTGACAAAGCCGTGAGGATGATGTATTCTTCAGGGCACTTCCCAAGTCCTGCTTAGTTTGGATTGAAATCTCTATTTTGCATGTCTGCCACTAATCATTGTGTTGAGATGATTCACTAAAATCAATGGGGAAATAATAGGTGAAGGGTAGATATCTAGGGCTGTCAACTGATCAAAGGGTTTGGGCATTATCCTAATCCACAAACTGATTTGGAATATCAAAGTAAGTGTTGTATTGAACCTATTGCATATATGTAATCATTGCCTGATTAAAGGTATATCCACCTCAAGACTGTGGTCTCTTTTAGAGGGGACACCTCTGATTTACCAAAATAGATTCTTATCTGATCAGAGGACTAGTTGTTTAAGGTTCAATATATATTTACGGGTTTGGAAAGGAATCACAGCTATGTTCTTTCCATTTAAAAGCAACTCAGCACAATCACTGCTTAACTGCTTAGTCAAAATGCAACCCAAACAATTTGTAGATACGTTTCTTGACACTTCCTTCAATATAATGGGCACAGAACTTTTGAAGATTTGGGCCATACAGGGAAGCAACAAACCTGCTTTGTCTAATCTGTTATTCACTGTAACAGTATTGTAATTCCTTTTTTAAAAACAAAAACAAATCTCTGAGCAGATGATCTTCCAAAGCCAAAAACTACAGATGTGATTCAAAAAGGATCGTTACAAGAATATGCAGCATCAGAGGAAAAAGAGGAGGAACGGCGATGGCGGATGTTCCGGATTGGAGAACAAGATCACAGGGTGGATATGAAGGCAATTGAGCCATATAAGAAAGTTATCAGTCATGGAGGTGAGAATAGTGACAGTCCCCCACCCCACCCCAAAAAAGAATTGCAGGATGCCTGAAGAAAAAGCATAACAATTAGATTTTTCTTCTTCTTTCTAGGTTATTATGGTGATGGGTTAAATGCAATCGTTGTATTTGCAGTTTGCTTCATGCCGGAAAGCGGGCAGCCAAACTACAGATACTTAATGGATAATCTCTTTAAGTGAGTTGTACTTGATGAATGCATGAACCTGCCTTATTCCAAGTCAAACCTCTGATCCCTGCGTTTCCTCCCATGTCAGAGGCAGAGTGCTTGCAAGTGGTGGAGGTGAAAGCAGACAGCAGGAGAGGGCCATTTTGGCCTTTTCTTGCAGGGACATTGGCTGGCCAGAGTGCTGAGCTAGAGAGGCCATTGGTCTGATTGGGCAGGCCTCTTCTCATGATAATCTTTCCTTAACCCAACGTGAAGAAGCTTCTGCCTTAGCTCTTCCAAAGTCCTCCTACCCTTTTCATGCCAAGCGCGTGAGTGATGACCTCTCAGACTACAAATACAATTTTGGCCTTCATTCTTGACTCAGTTTTACATGTTCCTTAAAAGGAACTGCTGCCTGATTAACAGAGCGCAGGAGAGGGATGCAGTGGCCATAAGGAAAGTAGGTAGGGGAAGATAGCACAAGAAACCTCACTGTCTGTCTCTCCTCCCACCCCCAAACAGGTATGTTATTGGCACACTAGAATTGTTAGTAGCAGAGAACTACATGATCGTTTACCTAAATGGTGCAACAACACGGAGGAAGATGCCTAGTCTAGGCTGGCTCAGGAAGTGTTACCAACAGATTGATAGGAGGTAAGAAGAATTTGAGATGCAGCCAACTGCATAACACATGACAATTCTTTTAAAGTGTTATTTACTTCTGTCAAGTGATGTAAGAAAGCTCTGTTGTCACATCCTTTGTGATTTGGCTTCCGTACTCCCAGGGCAGAAGTAGTGCTGGTGCTTAAGGTGGCGTGTTCTCATGAAGAGAAAAAACCTTCTATGGAAATGTGGTAGAGCCCATTTTTACACAGTGTTGAGCATAGTTCTGAAGAAACTTTCAGAAGAGTGGACTATAGAACCTAGAAAGCTATTTATACTGAGCCAGGATGTTGTTCCGTATTGTCTACACCGACTGCCAGCAGTTCTCCAGAGTTTAAGGCAGGAACCTCCCAGCCCTCCAAGGGGATGCAAGGGACCGTCTGCGAGGAAAGCAGATACTTTTCCACTGAGCTGCTGTATAGAACTGTTTCTGTTCTCTATCCTAGAAGGAAAAGCCATATTGGATACTACATGTCATTAGTGTCCATCTTGCATGTCTTGCTAGGCAGGTGTCTCGCATTCCTTCAGCAGCTTGGATAACAGGCTGACTAAGCTCCAGTTTGGAGGCCGGAAACAGCCCCCCAAAACAAATGTCCCTGACACCCCCCTTTGTTCTGGCAACTAGGTTGAGGATGCAGGTGTGTGGGTTCACCTCTGCCCTTGTCCCAGAATGGCTCTCCATTCCATTCCTCTCTCCTGCCGAGGAAACATGGCAAGAGCCTGTCTCTGCAGGTATGGGGACACACTCCCCTTCATTGTCTCTTCAGATCACCTGAGCATAACTGTGACTTTGCTATTTTAGTCTAATTCTAATGCTGATCCCAGACTCACTAGGAGTTTCTTTTTGGCTTACACCTAGAGTAGAGCACTAGCAACGTTCAGTGTCTGCTAGTATCTAGGCTTTGTTATTTTCCTCTTGCTTCTCTTGTTGATTGCATCTTTTTAATATTTTGATTGAACTTTAGGTTAAGGAAAAACCTGAAATCATTAATAATAGTTCATCCTTCCTGGTTCATTAGAACACTTCTGGCAATCACAAAACCTTTTATTAGGTAACACCCATAATACTTAATTCATTTTTTCCAGAACTGGTATGTTTAGCATTTCAACAGTAACAGTGTCTTTTCTGTTCTTTTTTCTAGCTCAAAATTCAGCCAAAAAATCAGATATGTCTTTACTTTGGCAGAGCTGGCTGAACTTGTCCCCATGGAATACGTTGGCATACCTGAATGCATAAAACAGTAGGTTGCTGGTTCCATGTTCATAATCCCAAAAATGAAGCGTAAATGCTCAGTATCAGAGCAATCCAAACTTTTAGGAAACAGACACTGCTATATGAAGAGCCCTGCCAGCTCACAGTGGCTATTATGAGGTTGAAGGAGCAGTGTTTTCCCCTGTGCCCAAAAGTGATTCCAGCTGGCATAGTTGAGGGCCTTTTGTGCACGTGTGATTGTGTCCAGCGACAAGGAGGCTTGGGATCCTGTGACTGCATTGCAGGGGGTTGGACTAGATGACTCTTGGAGGTCCCTTCCAACTCTATGATTCTGTGACTTTGCTGCCACCTCTGACATGTCCACAACACACCCCATATTCAGCCTTACCACTGTCGGAGCACCACCATTGTGCCAACAGCAGTGGTGGTGGTGTGAGCCACTACAGTGAGAAGCAGTAGATCTTTTCCTCTTCCAGTGGAGAATGAGGTCTGCAGCTTCCCTCCCCAAGTCTCCAGTCCTATACTTGGTTGGCACAAGCTCCATTGAACTCTATGGGATTTACTTCGGGGTAGACATGTATATAACTGCACTCTGAGTTTTTGAAAAAGTTAAAATGCTTGCCTCAGCCAATATTTCCTCCCAGTGCAGCTGGTAGTCAAAGTGAAGGTACAGTATAAGTTGGGTTATGTGCAAGGAGGCATAATTATGTCCTGCAGCAATTGGTAGTACTGCCAGAGCTGGTGTGGGGAAGCTATACACCTCCTAGATGCTGTTAGACTAACTCCTAGCAGCCTCAGTCAGGATGGCTGGTAGTCAGACATGACAAGGGTTGTTGTTCAGCCACATCTGAAGGGTAACATGTTTCTCCAGAAGGAGCAGAAGGACTTGGGGGCTGCCTCTGGCATGCCCCCTGGACTTTGGCCTCTATCTCAGTTCAGCAGTAAAGTGTTGTGCTGTTTAGGTACATGATTTAGGGTTGGTAAGCTATGTAAAGCCCAAGACTTTAAAAGCCCTCCACCCACTGTGATCTCTGCTCAAGAAACTAACAGAATTATTACTCATTAATAGCCCAGTGATATTGCCTTATGAACTTCCTTGAACCTAAAAGACATCTGGGGACTCAGAAAACACTGGTCCTTTGGCCTAGTGTGACCAAGAAACACAACTGGGACAGGGTGATAGGGGTGGGCATGGTAGGGATGGGGGTGCCCTGGGTCAGAAAGCCCAGGTCTCAGAGAAGATAGAACAATCTGTTTATTACCTCTGTTTGTTCAGAGGTTGACAGCTTATTTATTGATGGTCTGTACTTACTTTTGACTCACACGACACGTACACACGCCAAAACTCTTAGGATTGTTTTAATGGTTTTAAAGTGACCAACAGGGAAGCTGACTAAACAGTGCTGGGCAGCACATGATCTGGTATGGGAACTGTAATTTGGAAGATCCTACAAATGAGACTTGCTTGTGCCAGTTTCCTAGTGACTCCCCACCCCCACCCCGTCTTCCAAGGCTGTTATAAGAGCATATGTCTGAGAGATTCCTGCTGTGTAACTAACCACTGCACCACAATGGCTCTCTTGGTTGCCAGACTGGGATAGCCCAGATTCAAACCCTTACTCAGCCATGAAGCTCATTGGATGACCTTGGGCAAAGCACTCTCTTTCTGCCTAATCTACCTCACAAAGGGAGGGGGTGCCCAGGTACTTTTTGGAGAAAGAGCAGGATACAAATGTGATAAGGATTTTCCTATCACTTTCTATGTGCTTCACATACATTAAAAAACACAAGGCTGCCAATTTAGTAGACATGACACAAAAGGAAAACTGAATAGCGAGGGAACAGGAAAGTTTTTGAGTAGCTCATCCTCTGCTGGCCAAATGAATGGGACCAGGTTGGTCTCCTCCTTGCCCTGATGGCCTTCTTGGGACACGGGGTTCAGCCTCCCAGCGGCAGAGGGCAGAGTGTGCCTCCCCTCATCTCTTCACTCCAACTGGCAGCTGGAGCAGAGTGTTCTTTTCGTGCAGGGAGGGAGGCACACAGAGCGATCTTGCAGCAGGCATAGTACTTTTACTACAGAGAAACTAAATGCCTTTACTTTTGTTCATCTTAGCATTATTGCGTAAAGCCCTTGCCCAAGACAGGTGCTGTTAGCTTCAAAACTGGATTTTGCTGGTATATGGAACTGCATCTTATTTACTAAAAAAACATTTTCCCCACTAAGGTATGAAGAAGAAAAATTTAAAAAGAAACCCAAAAGGTATATGCACATCTTGATCAGGGCTGTATCTAATCTAGCCAACTTTGCACTGTGCTGAATGTTGGGATATATTTGGCTTGCTGGGCTGCCTGCTGCTTGTATGAATGAACATGCACCCATTGTGCCACCGTGTGTGTGGGTGTCTCTGGCTAGCTTATGCTGTGCTGTTCACATAATGTTGTGCAAATGGCTCGTTGCTTCAGAAGGAAGCCGAGTAGCCAAAAGGCTAAAGCATTTGCTGTCTAATTATAGCGCTAATTGTCAAACCTAGAACTACAATTTTCCGCTTTAGGAAGTTGGAGAGCAATTGCTGCAAAATACATTCTTAATTCTAGGTGGAGAGTGACTCTGACTCAGCAGTCACTGAAGTTCAAAATGGCTTTAATTTGCATTGTCACAGTCTAAACTGGCTGAACACCATAAAGGGGGGGAGGGCTTTGTGCTGCCTGCATTTGCTATGTCTTTTTTTTCTTTCGTCTTATCCATGCATGCTGGGGTTCTCTGGTGCTCAAGAAGTGCATGGCCTGCTAATAAACGTATCTCAGCAACTTCTTCCCTTCACAAAATATTGTCCAATCCAGAGCACCAACTGCTACTCTTGCCACTAACAATTTCACTTGATCCAGAATGTGCCCATGCTGTATAATGATTCCAAATGCCTATTTGTGAAGATGATATTTTTTTTTTGGGGGGGGGGAGGGTTGTTCCCTTGCAAAGAAGGGAGCAAACTGCTACTTAGCAAGACAGACCTACTCTCTCTTCAGAGCTATATCACAAAACAAAAGGATAAACCTGGGAAGGGGATATGTGTACATCAGGATTCTGAAACAGATTGCAAAGATGCTTTCCCACATTTAATTCAACCCTTTGTAGCATTAGAAGGAATTTGGGCAGCTAGTCTGTATAGGTTGCACACAAGGTTTTTGCATCAGGCACAGCATTGCTTTGAGGCAAAGCTCAGCTTTTGGTGTCTGAACTGCCCAGCAGTGCTGCCCTTTCCCCTTAAAATGAAACTTGGACTACATTTAAAATGAGCTCACTGAAATCCACTGCTCATTTGCTGTGTTGGTCTTTGCCTCCACCACTGCCATTCATTGACCCGGTTTGCATGTAATGTCACGCCGTGGCTGAGCGTGAGTGTACTCAAGGGAAGGCCACAGGTGCTTTACTTGTCTCCTGGTCCTGCTGCTATTGTGGAACCCTGAGCTAAACCATGGTTTTTCATAACATTTGCATTCATACCTGTGCTTATAGTTTGTCTTTCTCCTGATGAACCATGAGCTGCAGCTAAGGTTTGATTTTTGGGAAGGTGCAGAGCGGCCACAGTTTCTAATGGGAGTATCTGCATGCTTATGCATTCACGCTTAGCCATGGTTTGACTTAATGCTGCATGCAAACTGGGCCTTTGACTCAACACACAGACCCCCAATAAACTTCCCACTGTTGTGGAGGAGGAGGTTCTTCACCATAGCTTAAACCAGGGAGAGGTGGAATAAGAGATTTGATACCATTTTCTTGGAGCAGTGAAGGGTTTCAAACGTTGATATTTGGAAGACCTCTGATTTGCTGCTTCTGCCTTTCCTCTAAAAATCTGACATAACTTAAATATTAAACTTCACCACCAACTGTGGAAAGGAGAGGGAAATACATGTGAGGAAGAGAACAGGCTTCATACCAAATCAAATCATTAGCTCATCTCGGTCAGTATTGCCTACACTGGCTGGCAGAAGCTCTTTAAGATTTAAGGCAAAAGACATGCCCAGCCCTATCTGGAGATGCTTATGATTCTGCACGCAAAGCAGGTGCTCTGTCACTGAGCTGCAGCCCTGTCCCAGCAAGACGGGTTAGAAACTTGGTATGGATGCAACAGTTCCAAAACTTGGCATGCCTCATTGCCTGCCTATCAGTAAATTATGAAATTAGTTTTTTTCAAGGCAAAAATACCCTTTATAAAGCTGACTTTCTTGGAGCCGTAGACATCTAGATACACTAACTGTAAGGAACGTTTCACACCACTATATGCTGGCCAACCTGAGTTTGCCACAAGAGTCTACACTTAACATGGAGCTCCAGCGACCCCAAGTACATGTTGAGTTAACAGGTAGAGATGTCATTATACACAAACTGCTAGGGATTTCATTCAGTAGGGTCACATGCAATGATTCAGTTCTGTGTGGTTGTAGGTCTTGGTCTGAATAAATTGAGGATAAATGAAGGAAGTGGTATCTTCACTGCTTTTTTCCTGGGGGGACCCAGGGGTACGCATACCCCAAACATTTTGTGAATCTAAGTTTGGCCTCATTGAGGGGCAGTATTTCAATATGAGTAGGAAAATGAGAGTACACCAAAACATTTTTTAAAGAAAAAAAAGCACTGGGTATCTTACTGTATTGTGGTCTATTTTTTTCATTTTCATGTTAATTGTCATTTTTAAAAAGTCACATTGTATTCTCCTTATAAGTTCTAATTCATTATTCTGGGGGGAAACTTGCTGCTCTACTTGTGCCTAACAGTTTTGCTGCAATTGCAAAGTAGTAAGCATTACTCTCCCACTGTCAAAGAATTTTAAATTTCTACACCCTGGTTGAAATTAGAGTTTAACATTTCACTCCCCCCCCCCTTCTGTCTGATGAGCAGAATTGACCAAGAGCTTAATGGGAAACAGGAGCAGAAGACCGAACAGTAAAGTATTTTATTTTTCGTGTGTTTTGGAGTCCAACCAAGACTGAAGAAAGTGCTGATGGAATGACGTCTTGCATGATCAAAACCTGTTCGGAGGAGGAGGAGGAGGAGGAGACCTGCCTGCCTCTGGACTTTCACCTAATGGACTACTCGCTGCTGAATGAATTTTCAAGTCCAGGCTAGACGTTGACACTTAATAGCTGCCTGTTCTATACTGCAGTATCGCAAAGCATCATAGGAAGCACCCATGGGGTTTTTTTAATCCTAAATGATGCTTAGTAAATATTTATATGCTTAAATGTTAAGGAAAGAGATAATATATATTTTTATGACTTCTCAAAACAATTATAATGTTTATCTACAAAACCCTCGCAGGTAAGCCATGCTATAAATGACTGTTTCATTTATTTGATAATAAAAGTGCATGGCAATTTCCTATAAATGGTCAAACACTTCTTGCCACACCGAAAGAAAAGCAAATCAACATGACCTCATTGATTAGCTGAGCTAGCAAGAGCCCCTCGATTTTATTGCATAAACACGGAGGTTCTTTTGTTTCCCATGTTGGGTGTGTCCTTGGCACAAAAAAGACACTGCCTGAGTCGTCTTAGTTTCTTTGGCCAGAGGGCTTTTTATATTTGGTCTGGAATGGCTGCGCTTCTGCAAGAGATGGATATTCTGAAAGAAGGAACTAAGGATGCTTAGATGTGCATGTGTTAGAGCCCTAATTTCCAGATTGGGTACAAAGAACCGTATTGGTATAGGTGAACCACCCTTGGAACAAGAGGTGCCTTCCAGTCAAGCTGGAGATCAAGGTTGGAATTGCATTTTGTAAGGCACACAGGGCTGTTGCCCCCAAATGGTGTGCCCCCTCCTGCAATGTTGAAGTCCCCCCACCCTCCATGACATACAGTACACCTTTTCTCATATCCTGATGTCGCTCTGGCTTTCTTGCTCACCAGTAATGTAGGTTGGAGAAACTCGCAGCATGTTGGCATCAGGATATGGTTGGTGTGGTGAACTGCCTGCTGTGGAGAAGGAAAGCTTGGCACAAGTGTGTATTTGGTGACAGCCCTCTGCTGCTTGTGGGCCCCTCTGGGTGCTTTGGCTTACAGCTCCCATCAGCCCCAGCCAGCAGGCTTTATGGCCAGAAAAGGCTCCCATGCACCTTTCACAAGCACTAAATTCACTTTATGTACTTTTTTTTTTTTTTAAAAAAGGAGTCTCTATAGGTATATACAAATTCTGCATGTTCTGAAGCCTTTTCACCGGTGTGCAGAAATTGGCTGCGCTTGTGCGGCGAGATCTATAAACTGCAGACCTAAGCATATGCACTAATTCCTATAGGTTAATCCTCAAAGCAGTTGCCTTGTAGCAGAGATCTTAACACACACTTTGCTGACCATGGAAGACATGGTTTTTAAAAAAGTTTTTGCTTATTCACAACACCGTTGAAAACACCCCTTTGTCTCCAAACTGTTTATTTGGAAATGCCGCCCTTGTGTCAGTGTATGAACTTAGTCAATAAATAGTGTTTTTACAAAAAGGACAATGCGTTTTAATTGGGTGTTTTTCTTACAAAGAGTTCTGGCACTTTTCAGAGTATGTGTTCACAGTTAAAGGTGGTGGTAGGTGTGAGTTACTGTCAAGATCCATTGACTTATCAGAGGCTCTTGTGCACCCTGGATCTTAATGTAAAGCCGCCTTGTTGGAAATGAATGCTGCTTCTCCATTTATCCTGGAGTGGGGAAGGGTTACCTAAAGGAATTGCAAGACAGTTTTCCTGTGTTGACGCTTATGATGCCTGCTATTTGAGGTGGCAGAGGAGCCACTCTGCAGAATGGAAAACCTATGTCTAGATGGACGTTATACACTGACCGTTGCGCTTGCTGTTTGGAAATCTGAAAAACTTGTGGTATGGTATGGTTTATTTATATACCACTTTTTAACTCAAGGCTCCTAAAAGCAGTGAACAACAATATAACATATTAATGCAAATAATATATATGATAAATGCACACTGTATCAATCAAAACAAAATAGCATCAGAATTCAGCCATGAATACAGATCATGCAATAGGACTTGATTCTCACGAGGTGCAGTGTACTGGAGATTGCAGAAATATTCCATTCTACTTTGGTTCTTTGTGAGAGCAAATAAGTCACCAGAATACCCTTGTTGGCATTTCTTTTTACTCATCATGATAGTCAGAACCTCTCAAGCTTGGCTGCAGGAATGGGGGACCTGTGGGCCTCCTTACTCTAAAATGGGGGCAAGTAACTTCAGAGCTCCAGTTCACATGCAGGCCTTGGCGAGCTTCAGCCTCTTGTAGGAATCTTGTTGGCACTGAAATCTTTTAACAAGCCCAGCCAGTTGTAAACCAGAGATACTCAGAAAACCAAAAGCTTTGACAAGGCATCCCTGCTTTAAATAATCTGTAGAAGGGATGTGTGGGTGGTTAAAAAAAAGTGCTAGCTTTCACTAACTTACTTGGAAAATTCTTAATTGTTTTATATTCAAGAGAATCTTAAAGTGATATACGTAATATACATAAAATACATGGTAAAATATTAATATAAATAATCAAATAATAGCCTATTAAAATAACATACAAGCCATTCGATAATACCCACAGTTTCCCTCAGTACAAAATCCCAACCAGTTATTTTGTATAACAAGGAGGACTGGCCAGATGACAATTCCTACAGCCTCAGAATTCAAATAAAAGCAATATCTGGCCTGGCCTGGGGCAGCACATTCCCATCCTCCCTGCCTCACACCTGGGAACATAGGTAGCTCTGTGCCAATAAGGCTCAATGAGCATTTGTGTATCTAGATTGAAAGGAGGCCTCAGAGAAAATGAATGTGCAGTAACCACACTGCTCTTAAAAGAGAACTTTGGGAATTTCACAACTGGCATTGCAGCATCACACTGTGGGCTAACATGGTGAAATGTTCGCGCATTGTAATGGAGATGTTAATTAACTCCTACAAAGACATAAGTGGCAGGAGGTTTAAAGTTTTAAGAACTAATTGTTTTGTACGCTTCTTGGTTTTATTTCAGCTACAGTTTTGCTTTGTTTTTGATTTAGCTCTTAGGGAATATTATTGAATTTTGTTGTGTTGCTGTGTAACACCAGGAAGGTGTTGTTGTCTAGGGATGGCCAATATGGCTGTTTTCTGTTTCCAGAGAACCGTACACAGCAGGCGAATCTCACCATGTGATGGGGCAAAGAGCACCTCCTGAGTGCAGCACAAGCTTCTTTTAAAACCACAGGCCAGTCAAAAACTATCTCTTCCTTTATTTTTAACCAGAATATTCAGTTGCTACTGTCAAGCCTACGAGACAGATGGAGATGAAGGAATGTTTTGAACAAGAAGGTTAATATGAAGTTCTTCTAAAGTACTGCAAACGATTGCTGTTGAGTGGATTTATTTACTTGAATATAAAGAGTGGGTTTTTAAAATGTTGGTATTCTGTATATTTGCCGTTGGGATATGATGAAAGAAATCTGTATGGTGGGGTACTGGAGTTTGTGGTAGAGAAAACAGTTTGTGGTAGAAAAAAAGGGAAGTTTTAAGAAAAGCTATTACTGTGTGTAATACAGTGGTACCTCGGGTTACATATGCTTCAGGTTACAGACGCTTCAGGTTACAGACTCCGCTAACCCAGAAATAGCACCTCGGGTTAAGAACTTTGCTTCAGGATGAGAACAGAACTCGTGCTCCGGCGGCACAGCAGCAGCAGGAGGCCCCATTAGCTAAAGTGGTGCTTCAGGTTAAGAACAGTTTCAGGTTAAGAACGGACCTCTGGAACGAATTAAGTACTTAACCCACGGTACCACTGTATAGGTAACCTCTGCAGAAAAGGGTAGTCTCTTTTTCTGAGCTATGCTGTGGCATACAGTATACTCACAACTGACGTGGGAGTTACGTTCTGGGGATCGCACCTAAAGCGAATTATACACAGCTGTGTATAGTCAAAACCCATTGGGTTCAATGGTGGGTGCAATTGCCAAAGTCCATTTTTTGGAACCCCACCCCCTTCCACCACCCCCCATTTCATTTTCTTTTTCCCCTTTTTTGCCACAAATATAAAGCTGAATGTGCTCAAGTAAGTTAAATGTGTGCAAGTTGCAGGCATTCTGTACTTAAAGCCAAGGTGATTGTAAACCATTCTGCCATTTTAGGTCTTAAACCTGACAGAAATGGGCAGAAGGGGGATGCTTCTTTGGTGCTGCTATGAATACAGTCCATGCAAACATATTCTAAAAACGGAAGACATATTTTTAGAACCGTGTCTTGTTTTGTTAGTGTTCATATAAACATTTAGCAGGTTAGATGATAGATTGTCTAAAACTCATATGATTCGTGTAAAATACTTCCTTAGATGAGAAGCAAAAATTAACTGCCATGCTTTCCTTCTTCCTCTTCCCAATGGGAGACAATTTTCTGTAGAGCCATTGTTTGGAGCTGACAGCAGGCAGGAGACCTCTCTTAATAAATGGCTGTTTGAGGAAACAAAATCATGATGATTATTTTTGAACATAACTCCTCAAATGGACCATTGTGGAAGCTTTTGTTTTGATTAGAATGTTAGAAGAAATACTTCCATTTCCTGGCAAGAGTACTGTACATTTCCATTTCAACTGTGCAAGAGTACAAGGCAGCCATGCCCAAGATCCTTTCAGTGAAAGTGACCTGTCACTTCTTACTCACTGCTTTCCATTTAAGACCCTGAACTGACTTAAGAATAACACGTATTAAAAACATTTTCAAATTCAATATTGATACAGACTCAAAAGTATTGTTGGGAAAGGGAGGTCTTAAATAGATACTGAAAACACAGTAAGGTTAACACCCGTCTGATATGTTGTATATATACATGCTGTTTGTTCATCAATGAAATGTCAGACGGGTGATGCCATTCATGCTGCCCTGGGATAGCTGTGGGAGAAGCTTAGCACCAGTTGGTTGTGCTGACCTTAGAATTAGCAGACCCAGCCTAGGGTCTGCATCCAATGTTCTTTATTCACAAGTGCAAGGCTGGGTTTTAATGGTGCACAAACGTCACAGAGCAAAAAGTTTCACCCACAGAACAATTATACTGCTAGGTGACTTTAACTCAGTGCTACATCGTCCAGCCCAGACACTGAAGTCCAGCTCTGAGGGCCTTCTGGCAGTTCCCTCACTGTGAGACGTGAAGCTACAGTATACCAGACAGACGGCCTTCTTGGTCGTGGCACTCACCCTGTGGAATGCCCTCCCATCAGATGTCAGATAAACAACAAGATGTCTTTTAGAAGACATCTGAAGGCAACCCTGTTCAGGGAAGTTTTTAATGGTTAATGAGGGCACGGGGGAGGCAAACCTGGAGACCTCAGGTCAAACCTCGAAGTCTGGCAGCTGTACTGTGGTATTTGCAAAGGCCTACGCAAAGTGCTGTGCACCTGGCTTCACAAAAACTTATTTGTGCCACTCCTAAAATTTCTATTGATGGATTTGCTAGGAAGACTGACCTGCAAGGGTCAGAGGACTGAACCCATAGAGGAGCAGAGGATGTTTGTGTGTCTTGTGATATATTGTGGAATGTTGATTTCCCTTTCCCAACAAAGGAACAAATTGCCACAATTCTGCTTAAGTGGCTGGGGAGGGGGGCAGGGGCGAGGGGAGACACCTGCCATTTCTGCCTGCCCTGCAGAGTTTTCCTTCTGCCACAGGGTGGCAGCCAATCTCTGAAAATTGGGAAATCACAAAGCTGGATTCAGTTGTAACCTGGAAAGCAAGCAGCGGAATCTGTCAAGAGCTTCACCGGTACAAATGTGGAATAGTCCTGCTTTGGCTACATTGGGAATGTTGCCAAAATTTCGTGCTTTATGAGCCTAAGCCTATTTACCCAGAGGTATGGCCTGCTACCCAGAAGTATGGCCCTGGAAAAGACCCTGATGTTGGGAAAGATGGAGGGCACAAGGAGAATGGGACGACAGAGGACGAGATGGTTGGACAGTGTTCTCGAAGCTACCAGCATGAGTTTGACCAAACCGCGGGAGGCAGTGGAAGACAGAAGTGCCTGGCGTGCTCTGGTCCAGGGGGTCACGAAGAGTCGGACACGACTAAACGACTAAACAACAACATGGCCTGCTATCAGATATATGTAGGGATTGCAGTTGTCAAGCTTAAAGGTGTCAAGATTAAATCAAAATACATATTGGACAGCGATTCTGTGCACAACTGGAAGTAAGGGCCAGTGAACTCAGTAGTACTCAGGACTAATCCAGCCAAGACGGATTAAGAATAAAACCATATATACTCAAGTATAAGCCGACTTTTCCAGAACATTTTTTTATGCTAAAAAAGCCCCCCAAGGCTTATACTCGAGTGAGGCGGCGGTGGAGGGATGAGCGGCCCGAAAGGAGCCCTTTCTTGCTGCTGGTCCCACTGCCGCCTGCCGCTCGCAAGGGCAGGCACAGGAGCCGCGGTTGGGAGAGGTGCTGCGCTGCGCTGTGCCTCTCCCAACCGCGGCTCCTACGCCAGCTCTTGTGAGTAGCAGAGGTGGCAGCGGAGGGACGAGTGGCCCGAAAGGAGCCCTTTTGGGCTGCTCCTTCCTTCTCCTCTGCCTTTGCTGCGTAGGAGCCGCTGCCTTTGCAGCTGTCTGCAGCGGAGGAGGAGGAATGAGCAGCCCGAAAGCAGCCCTTTTGGGCTGCTTGTCCTTCCTCCACCGCTGCCGCCACCACCAGGTTTGTGGTGTGGTGAACTGGCTTATACTCGAGTCAATAAGTTTTCCCAGTTTTTTGTGCTAAAATTAGGTGCCTCGGCTTATATTCCGGACAGTTTATATTCGAATATATACAGTAATTTGATGCTCCTTCAGAGAGGAACCTTCCCTTTGTGGTACTTCACTGCACAATACATAATTGGCTCCCACAGGGTGTGGTGATGGCTGTTAACCTGGATGGCTATAAAAGGGGATTAGACATAAGGGGATTCTGGTAGATCTAAAAGGAGAAGGGAAGTCTGTCAGTGCTCTTAACCGTGATACCTTGGTGGAGCCTCCAGCTTCAGAGACAGTGCATCTCGGAATATCAGTTGCTGGGGAGTGCTGTTACTTCCATACCCTGCTTATAGGCTTGCAAAGGCATCTGATCAGCCACAGTAGTATGTCAGATGCTGGACTAGATGGTGCCATCTGCAAATTGGATGAGCATCCCCTCAATTCCTTCCTCCAAGTCATTTATAAAGACAACAACAACAGACACAGGACAGAATCCCACAGTCCCCCACTTGCCACTTTTTTCTAGGATGATGAGGAACTCTTTGAGTTCAGGATTCAGGTAGGTAGACGTGTTGGTCTGACATAGTCAAAATAAATAAAAAAACTAAAAAAAATTCCAGTAGCATCTTAGAGACCAACTAAATTTGTTCTGGGTTTAAGCTTTCATGTGCATGCACAGCTTATACGAAGAACAAACTTAGTTGGTCTCTAAGGTGCTACTGGACAATTATTTTTCTTTGAATCAGTCAACCACCTAGCAGTTCGAAAGCATACCGGTTCAAGTAGATAAATAGGTACCACTGTGGCAGGAAAGTAAACAGCGTTTTGGTGTGCTTTGGCTTCCATCACAGTGTTCCGTTGCACCAGAAGCGGTTTAGTCATGCTGGCCACGTGATCTGGAAAGCTGTCTGTGGACAAACATTGGCTCCCTTGGCCTGAAGTAAGATGAGCAGCATACCCCATAGCCACCTTTGACTGGACTTAACCATCCGGGGGTCCTTTATCTTTACCTTTACCAACCAGCTACAAATCCACCTAACAGTTACCTCGTTCAACTCACATTTCACCAGCTTTCTTGCAAGCATATAATGGGTGACTTTCAAAAGCCTTTTTGAAATCAAGATACACTGTTTCCACAGCACTCCCCTGATCCATGAATTTTGTAACTCTACCAAAATGAGAAATGAAAATCATTAAGCATGACTGATAGCTGCCACTTAATTATCTAATTCCTGTGTATTATAATTTTTTTTTAGAAAGCACTAAAATTTTCTAAACACTGTATATGTGTATTTTATCATTACAAGAAAGCCTGTGCCTGCAGGCTCACAAGCTAAAAGGCATGACACAGAAGGAATTGAATGGGCAGAGGAAAGCAAATATTGGGTTGCCTCCTAGCAGCCTTTGGTATCCTGGTCAACGGAAGATAGTGTGTGCCTCAGCTTCTGCAGCTCTACGGCAGCTGGCAGTTGGAATTGGAGTGATTTTTTTTGCAGGCAGGGAGGAAGCAAATTTCCTACATTTCCTCTGGCTGATGGATGGAGCCCTGCTCCTGGGAAGGGGGTGGAATCCCTGCCTCTTTGCACATAGAAGACTAACATGTCAGGGATAAAGCTCCTTTTGCCTCTCCTGCTGGTTTTCTAGGTGTGGGGATTTTTGTGTGCCTATGGAGGAGTTTTTCATCTTGAAACTCCCCCCTTGGATACAGAAGTGCAACAGTCCAGGGACAGGCTTCCCATGAATAGGGAGACCAAGTGGGCAAAAGCAAGGCATTACTATACAACAAACTGCCTGTTATTCTCTTTCCCTGCTTTTATTTTCCCAAGAATAAACTGCCACAATCCCCTCCTTGTTAGTCTAGTGTCGCTTCCACCTATTCAGTCATTGATGTGATGTTTGTTTGTCTCTCTTGTGTTTCTGAATGTTTGCATTAATTTAAAAGTGGCCTCATGCTCTCTGTAGCTATCAGAGAGTTGCTTCCCTAAATATTACAGTGGGGACTCCTAATTGGTCCACCATTGTGCCCATCTGGGCTTCCCCAATGCTCCTTTTGTATGCAAAGTTAATGTAATTAGCAATGTGTTAAGCTTGTAAAGGACTCTGGTGTTGCAACAAACACATGGCTAATTATGAAATGATAGCCAAGCTTTAGGCTCATTCTGGGGACAGAGTCTGTGGCTGCAGAGTCTTTCACCCTAAGTTCAGTGGCTCTTTATCCCCCTCTTTGCCAATTCCCAGGCAGCAATAAGTAATTCCTCATTAACCTTGACATAAAAAGGGAAACCCATTTCTACTCAGTCAGCTGGGTGCTGTTTTGCTTCTGTCTATCAACAGGGAGGGTCATATTGTCTCTACTAATTATGCTTCAAAACCCCACATCCTACCAATAAGAACAAATTTAAAGAATGATTGAAAGGACAAATTTGAAGCAGGATTACAGGAGCATACAAAGCTGCTCTTATCCTTAATTGGACTACTTGCCCATCTAGACTAGTTTTATCAGTTGTCCCTAGCAGAGGCCCTCCAAGTTCACCAACCAGAGGTGTTAGCATCACACCCCAGGACCACGGTTGTATCTCTGCAAGGTGCTGGAGGGGTGGCCACCCTTGGGTTTGGTGTAGAGGCTGGAGCAGGCACAGAACACTGTGACTCAGTTGCTTGCGGGGGGCAAACCACTCCCAGCATAAAACAACTTGCTTGTGGGATTTGCGCTGGCATTCTTGTAAACCCAAGGTTCTGGAACTAACATAAAGTCTCAGGACCAGGTCACTTGAGAGACTCCCTTATCCTTTATACACCAAGTAGATCACTGTGGTCTGTGCGAGTGTCTCTCCTGCAAGTTCCGAAGATGTCAGGAGCTTGGTCTGCAATTACTTGGAGCATGGAGGGCTTTTAGTGTGGCTGCCCATGTTATGTGGAATAGCATTCCTGTTGATGCTATTCAGGCTGCCCTGCAAACAAATCAGAATAACCTGCTACTCAAGACATGCATTCATACAATTGCTGATCGCTTTCACTTCCAGTTTTGCCCAGCGATTTAACTTCTTGAGGATTGTGTGTGTGTGTGTGTGTGTGTGTAGGGTGCTGAACCCCCAGCATCTTTCTGCCCTCTAACCCCTTCTTTCTTTCTTTCTTTCTTTCTTTCTTTCTTTCTTTCTTTCTTTCTGCCTGTCTCCCACACACAAACCCACAGCTGTGGTTTATCTAGGACAGAAAACTAAGGACAATTCATAGTTAATCGAGACTGTTGAAGCATATATATAAAACATCTGAAGGTGTTGAAGGCAAGGTGTAGACTTAAGTCTCGCTTTCCACACAGAGAGCGTTCAGATAAATGCAGTAGAACAGAGCCTTGAGTCTGATGGGGCCTTGCTTAACCTAATACTTTATCTAGCTTGGATTTTTGAAAAGCATATGTAAAGGAGCTTGCACTGAATGACTCATCAAAAATAATTATAAAATAAAATAACAATAATTTAGACCCAGCTCTAGTCAAGTCACTATTTAATGTTACTTTCTCTATTTGCTGTGATAAGCATTAAAATTTGCTTGCTGGTTGATTAATCATTGTTTAGCAATGTGCAGTGGAGTCCAGTAAACGGTTTGAAATTGCCACAGTATAATAAATGGTTATTTGATAATGAATGAAATTGTTTGAAAATACTGTTAAAATGTCAGCTTTTAACACACAGATCATTCGTCAAAAAGTGAATGCAAACATGGAAACCACCCAGTGACACCATAAATATACTGCAACAAATGCAGGGCAAATAGCAGGGAAACTGGAATAAATTGATATATGAAGTTAATTTCAATCTGTAAAAGTAATTGCATTGGTTTAACTTATTTAACTCTTCTTACAGTAATATTTATGGTGGAGGGTGAAAGTAAAGAAATAAATGATGATAAATAGATAAAAGACATAGGAAATGGGAATTGTTTTCCAATTTAATTACACTGTCACATAAAATTATCACTCAGATACACAATGCCGACAGCAGGAATACATTAAAACTCTATTATGCTCTGTAGAATGGCATAGTATCCGTTATTGTTTATGCTATAAATATTTTTGTTCTTTCAAATTATCTTCCATCTTTCCAGATTGCTAAATGCTAACAGGCCTGAGCTGGTTTGCTCAAAGGGAACATCCATGGGGCTTATTTCCAAGCAGGGGCACTTTGAGTCCCAATCCCATGTGGAAAAGGGATCCCCATACTGCCAAAAGTTATTAGGAATTGCTTTCATCCTTTTGCTAATGTTTTTATCCTAAAATAGATGAAACGTGAATTCTTTTAAACTTTCCTCCTTATGTATGCCTAGCAGCATGCTGGCCATTACACGATATACGGTAGGTTCTGTGTGTGTTGCATCATGTAGTCTTCCACCGAACACCATGAAGGGTGCTGTTTGAGGTCAGAGTCAGCAGAGTGTGAGGCTCCAATCCAGAGGACATATTTTCCATGCCGAAGGCATTCCTTTCCTGGCACATTTATTCCCCAGCATTTCTAGCCTGGGTTGGGAAAAGCCTTTGTCAGAAATCCTGGAAAGCCACTGCCAGTCAGTGTAGAGGAGAGGTAGTCAACATGGGGCCCTCCAGATGTTGCTGGTCAGCCCCAAGCCAGCATTGCCAGTGGTCATGGATGATGGGAGTTGCAGTCCTGGAACACCTGCAGGGCACTTCACTGACTATCCTTGGTGTTCAGCAAACCAATATGTAAGCTTTGTTACGTGCCCTTTTTACCTACCTGTCTAGCTGTAAATATAATAAAAATGTAAGAATGTTGTCACACTGAATTTGTTTAGTCACAGACAGGTACTGCTGTGAACTACAGCAGGATGACAAATGGGGCTGTCAGAGCTTCTGGGCCATCACAGCACCATCAAAGGGTGAGGCAGAAGGAACTGCAGAGGGAGACAGGCAGGGGAGTTTGTCGGAAAGTGGCCAAGTAGGTAGGTGGCAGTGAGCAGGTGGGCGGGGTTTGACAAGGTCTAACAGGGTGGGGTAGTTTTGGCAAGCTGTATGGGGTCTTGGTGGCCTTGGCAAGGTGGAAAGGGATGGGGTGAGTGGTTTTTGACAAGGAGTAAATGGTGGGGGTGGGTGGCTTTGGAGAGGGAGGTTGTGGGGGTAGGTGGGGTTAGCAAGCAAAGGGAGCAGGAGTGCAGCCCCTAATACATTTAATAAAGATGCAGGTGTGCTGTCACACTGCAGTTTGCTTGGCCACAGGCAGGTGGCGCTGCAAACTACAGCATGATTAGAGGTGCTGGATGGCTGACAAGCCATGGAGGGACAGTCAGGACAGGTGGGGGCAGCACCTCTCAGCTCCACTGGCTCCCTGGTTCCCCTGCCTCTGGGATCACGATCCCCAGGCTGGCTGACATTGCTACAAGGCACAATCCCATCTTCCCAGCCACTTTGGTGACCCACTGCTTCTGCCACTGCCCTACAGCCAATTAGGATGAAGAGTTGATCTGAAAGGAGGAGCACAGGAAGGAGGCCAGAAGAAGTGGCCAGCTGGCCTGTAATCCAGGGCTGCAGCTGCCTCTGATCCTCATCTGAGCATGAGATGAAAAAGGTTCTAAGCATTTGGTGATCCTCCTTCCACTTCTCCTTTGCACATCAACCATTGTGGTTGGGGGTAGGTGAAGCTGGGGAGAAGAGGCAAGAGCACAGCCCTTAGGAAGAAATACTTCAGCTAACAGGTGGGGTTAAGGCAGCTATTGGTCCTACTTTGGAATTTAAGAGAGTGACTGAGCTGTGGCTTTAACAACATTAGACAAATTATTAGAGGATAACACTATCCATGGCTACCAGCCACGATGTTCCTCCACTGCCGGAAGAAGTATGCCTCTGAATGCCATTGGCCGGGAATCACAAATGGGAAGAGTGTTAGTGCATTGATGTCCTACTTGCAGGTTTCCCACAATGGGCTTTTGGTTGGCCTCTTTGAGATCAGGACATTGGACTAGATGGGCCTTCTGTCTAATCCAACAAGGCTTTGCTCCTGTTCTTAACCTCTGTGCTACCTGAGGATTTAGCAGACCTTAGCTTGAGAAAGCAGACCTAGCCTCGTCATGTGTGCAATACTTACATCCAGCCGAGACTACTGTCAGAGGCAGATTTAGGGGAGCGCAACCAGTTCACCCCCACTGGGCGGCAAACCAAGAGGGCGCTGCAAGGGCGTGTTGCAACAGTGATGAACAAATGGCAGGTGGCATTCCCCTGTGCTGGAGCAATGGCAGCAAGTGCTCAGAGATTGAACCCAGAACCTTCTGTATGCAAAGCATACACTTGACCACTGAGCTATTGTCTATACCAAGTTTCAACCTGCCTGACGTGTGCTTTAATTATGTTTATTACTGTCTGTCACCAGATGGCACTTGTCCACCCTTGGACTTGAGCTGCTGGCATCCAGCTCCCTTCCAGCTCCACATTCATTGATGGAAAAACGGTGCAAAGCATGCAATTTGAACGTGACCCCAAATAAATGGGGACCTCTGAAAGAAGCTCCAAACCCACAAGATGCTTGAAAAACAAGACAAACAATCAAGAATGAATTGATGAAGGGAAAACCTTCTACAATATTCCTAGAATGGTCCATAAGGCATCCATAAATTAAATGAATGGACTTGCTCAAGAACTTTATTCTAGGTCTTAAAAATGATATGTGTATATGCTGTAAGGATGGTTTCTTTTCTCGCCTATTGCTGTAAGACAGGCTATAACTAAAATGAAATACCATTAGAATTTGGAAGTGATCACAGACTGTAATCCAAAATGATCTATTATTTACAGTTCTTATTAAAAATATTGAACATGGAAGACTTTCAACTTCCTGCAGCTTGGCATTCTGTTTGAGTCCGACTTCAATTTCAAAGCTAGTAAAGTCATATATCCAAATTAATGATTGATTTACGACCTTTATACTCCATATGTTTCCCCTCAAATATGCAATATTTAAAAACACTAGCTGAGGTTTTTTCCTTTTTTTCTTTAATCAGGATATTTCTATAGCCAGTTTTGTGCATTTGTTATGATCCTAAACTCATTTTCATTATCTCTTGCTTTACATGTTAACATAAAACCCATAATGACAAAGAGAACATCTTTTTATGTGATCATTTCTGCTGTTGTAACAATTTGCAAGATTGATGGGTACACCAAATTAGTTATCAAGTGGAGGAGTTCTGTGGAATACCATGTTGTGAGCACTCCTGCTTCAATCAAAGGAGGTTCAATCACCCTTCTGAGGAGATCTGGGCTATCCTTCTGGCAACCACAAAGTAGATGTGTGTGGCTATTCTCCATTTCTATGTCAGCTGAATCCCCTTGCAGGTTGCCAGGCCATTTACATCCGGAACAGAGCAAAATCAGGTGAGACTTTTCCACAGAATCATAGAATCCAGCTCTAGAATTTGAGTTGAAAGGGATCCTAAGGGTGATCTAGTCCAATCCCCTGTGATGCCAGAATCACAGCTAAAGAATCCTTGACAGATGACCACCAAACTCTGTTAAAAAAATCTCCAATTGAAGGAGAGTCTGCCACCTTCTAAGGGAGCTCTTTCCACTGCCAAGTTGTTCCTTAATGTTTAGTTGAAAACTCCTTTCTGGTCATTTGAATCCATTGGTGCAAGTCCTTCCCTCTGGAGCAGCAGAAAACAAGCTTGCTCCATCTTCTAAGTGACAGTCCTTCAGCTATTTGAAGATGGCTATCATATCACCACTTAGTCTTCTCTTCTCCAGGCTAAACATACCCAGTTCCCTGAACTGTTCCTCATAAGGCTTGCTTTTCAGACCCACATTCCAGCTTGTCAATATCCTTCCTAAACAGTGGTGTTCCTTTCTTGCCAGTCCCAACAACTATGGAGACCCCAACAGCCCCCCTGCACAAGACTACCACATCAGCCAAGAAGGTACCCTCCTCAGGGAACCTGCAAATTTGGAGACATCTCCAGCCTCCCACCCCAAATCCTGCCCTCTAAAGTAATATCCAGGATCCCAGGATCAGAAGAGGAGATGACTCCAGGTCAGGCCATTTCCTGCTTGGCTTTGTGAGCCTGTTATCCCCGAACCTTCCCTGGGAGGAGGATGCCCAAATGAAAGCATGCTCTGGATCAGGGCTCTGCTGATGCTCCAAATGGTGTTGGCCAGCTATAGAGCTGCTCCTTCAATGCCTAGAAGTTCCCGATTCAACAGCTCATCCTTCTCAGCTGTGTGACTTCCTTAGCTAGACAGCTTTCTTGCTTTCTCAGCAACCTTGATCACTGACCTGCTAGTCAGTTCCCCAGGCTCACTAATAGGACGGGATCCTGAGCTAAACAACAGCGATAATTGAAATAGGACTCTCATAGATATTGGGGTGCAGCTCTTCCTGGGGGTTGTGGTGGGGGAAAGCGGGCCCCCCTGGGAGTGCCACATCTTGGGATCTTGCTGGAAATTTGCTGGAGCTCAGGTGGCTAAGTGACAGTGGCTCCCTAGACCCAGCAACATGATGCGCATCCTCTTTCACTGGATAGGTCAGCAGAGAATTAGGTAGCTACCTTTGTTTCCTTCTTGCTTACCATTCTTGTCCTTTTAAAATGGTTTGGAGGTCTCAACAAGGTCATTTCCCATTTATTTGTAGTCCAGTTATGGAGCAGTCCTGCTGGAAAAATGTCAATGAATCCATCTTAACAAGGTGCCTCACCCAACTGGGTTCACATCTTGTACCAAACCAAGGATTCCCTGGGTGGTCTTGACTATTCTTTGATTCCGGGTCTCTCTTTCCTCCATCTTTAAAATGGGCACAACTATGGTCCACTTTAGAGGGCCATTCTGTGCCTGTAGGAGACAAAGCCTGCCAGCTACCATGAACATGGAAAATACTACTGTGATTAAGAATGATGAGGAATTAGCAATTAGTGTATGTAAATCTGCTGAACTAAAAGAATCTCAGTTCTTGCTCTGAATAGGGGAAGAGTTAATTTCTTAGAATGCATATCCCAGCCTTTTTTTCTGATCAGAGAAAGTCACGTAGTCTACAGCTGAAAATCTGGACATCTACAATATTTGTTGTGCGGTTTATAATTATTCTTAATGCCCTTGCAAACACATGTAATAAAATGCTAACAAACCATCATCCATTACCTAATTATATTTATCTAGACAGACAATGCTGAGGGTGGGGAAAGCCTACAGTAAAAAATATTGTTTTTCATTTGGCAAATAAAGCCTACATTTACAACTTAATTATCCCCTTGTAGTGCTGTAGAGAGTGATTTCAGTTAATCATTCTTGGGTTCTAAGATTCCCCCCCCCCCCACTCAGAAAACATGAGGTTTAAAATGTATGTTGACTCCCAATTAAGTCTACTTCCCCTCTGGTAGGGGAGTTGTTAATGGGATTTAAATGTTTTTTGCCGGTTTCAGTGGGATCCACGGCAGGAGATTTTCCCTCCCCCTGTCTTTGATGAAATACCTTTCCTGGTAAAAGACGAATAGGGAAGATTGTTAACTATTTTGCAAAACATGCTTTTGCAAAATATCCTAATTAACGCATATACTTCCAGGCTCCTGTTCCTGATCATCAAGAAAGTAGGGCGAGTCCCAAAGACTCTCATTAGTGAGTGTACATCCGATGGAGACAATGCTGTCAGTCTGATGGTGACCCCTTCAGCAAGCTTTTGGTTCAGCTGGGCCAGTTCATATAGTTTGTGAGCTTTCCATGTGCTCCCTGAGATATGTGGAAATATGACAGCACATAAAAGGACCAACACAGGTGTGCAAAGTATAGCATTTTGGCAGCAAGGCCCACATGGAAGGCTTGATATCTCCACACAGGCCTTGCCTTGCCTTGCCTTGCCACAAGTCATCCATCAGTCCCATGTTCTGGGGAGGTGATAACATGGCTGCTATAAGATGCCCTTGAATAGTATTTGGAAATGTCACCTGGTCCAGATTACCATGGCTGGTTATTGGGAGTCCATAACTACTTCTTTATAGTAGTTGCAGTGGCTGCCAATTTGTTTTCGAACCCAGTTCAATGTTGGGTTGGGGCCAATGAATGTTGGAAGATTCAGGACAGAAAAAAGACAAAAGTTCTCCATGAACTTTTAGTTGAACTATGGAACTAGTTCATAGTTGAACTATGGAACTCATTCCCACAGGAGGCAGTGATGGACTGCTTTAAAAGACAATTGGACATATTCATGGATATCAAGTCTATCAGTTGTTCCTTGCCATGATGGCTATGCTCTACCTGCATAGCTGGAGGCAGTAAATGCTTCTCAATACCAGCTGCTGGAAACTGCAGGAGGGAAGAGCACTCTTGCATTTGGGTGGCCACGATGAAAACAGGATGCTGGACTAGATGGGCCATTGACTTGATCCAGTCGGCTCTTTTTCTGTTCTTATGCTGGTTATGGACTTCCATTCTCTATACAGTTTAGGACCAGGTTATCTGAAGCACCGTCTCCTCAGACATGGGCTTGCCTGTATATTAAAATCTGCAGAAGATGCCATTATCTTTGTTTTGCCCATAATATTTTAGTCTGAAGTTTGTAGTGTGTCCTCTGCTAATATGTACCATGTTTCTTTTGTATCAAAGTTTGAATTGGTTTTAGAACGTGCACACTCATCTGTGACTACCTGGTGATGGGTACAGTGTGGCATAGTGGTTAGAGTGTTAGACTAGGACCTGGGAGACCAGGGTTAAATGGCCTTGGCTCAGTCACTACCTCTCAGCCTATCCTACCTTACAGGGCTGTTGTGAGGATAAAATGGGGAGGCTGAGCTCCTTGAAGAAAAAGGTGGAAAATCAACAAATACCTGAAGAGATGGAGTAAAACAAACTTCATGTTCTCAGACAAAATACCCATGATTAAAATGATAATCCTTCTGAAGCTAACATACCAAACCCTTGCAATCTGGTTTCCTTCAACCCAACTCCATAAGTGGCAGAAAAAACTACATTCATTTATCTTCTCACACAAAAAGCCACGAGTTTCTGCATGAAATGTCAGGGCTGGTTCTCCATCTTGCAAAGACATTTCAGGGGAACAGGAGTTCTGCTTGAAGAAGCATTTAGTCAGGTCCCAATAATTGATGCATCTTCCTATCAAGTCAGGCCCACAAGCTTAGTCCCCGGGGTGTTTAATAGGTAAGATATATTGTCACTCTGGTGTTCATTTCTCCAGTAATTGTGGAAAACTTAATGAGACCACTGATTGCAGGTGGAGTTATAGTAGCTCAGCTGCATGATGCAAGTTTGACTGCATTAGTATGCATAGCCTCTCAGCCTTCATTTAGGAAGGGAAATGTAGACAACCCACAAAATATTTTCTCTTTTTTCTTCCAAAGAAATGGTTACTGGCACCAATTTGTGCAGTACCTTACTAGAGCAGGAAAGGAAATCTTGTTAGGCTCTCTGTTATTTGCATGCATGGCAGCAGAGCTCAGATTACATCTACAGCAGCCCTCGGGTGGTGGACCAGGAATTCTTGGATGCAAAGAGAGGGAGCCACTCCCAGCTCCTGCACAATGTGCCCTGAACACCAAAGAACAGACTCTGCCACGGGATTCCAATGAATGGATCAGCCTTCTCAGAGGATCAGGAAAGTCCCAAGACACTTTCCTCAAAGTAACCCCTGTGGCTTGAAACCCCACTGTCTAGAACAGTGGTTCCCAGCCTTTTTTTGGCCATGCCCCACCTAAGCAACTCGAAAATCCTGATGCCCACCCTGTGAATGTAATTCTTATTAACAGTATTCAAAAAGTGAACTCCTATTCATGTGGAGGAAGCCTAAAAGGCCATCAACTTGGTCTAAACAAGCTTCCAAAGACATGCAATCCATGAAAGAGAAAAATAAAAGAATGAAAGGACAGTTGAAGTACTGAGGAAGAAATAATAATAATAATAATAATAATAAAATAATAATAATAATAATAATAATATATTTTATTTATATCCCGCCCTCCCCAGCCGAAGCCGGGCTCAGGGCGGCTAACAACAATAAAACAGTACAAAAGTACAGCACAAACAACACTCTAAAATCATTCATTATAAAATTAATTAATTCAAGCCACTGGCAACCATTGGGCCAGAGCTCCACGAAGATTGCCGAGGGAGGGAGTCAGGCTGTGCCCTGGCCAAAGGCCTGGTGGAACAGCTCTGTCTTGCAGGCCCTGCATAAAGATGTCAAGTCCGGCAGGGCCCTAGTCTCTTGTGACAGAGTGTTCCACCAGATTGGAGCCACGGCCGAAAAAGCCCTGGTTCTAGTTGAGGCCAGCCTAACTTCTCTGTGGCCTGGGACCTTCAAGATGTTTTTATTTGAAGACTGTAAGTTTCTCTGTGGGGCATATCAGGAGAGGCGGTCCTGTAGGTACGAGGGTCCTAGGCCGTATAGAGCTTTAAAGGTTAAAACCAGCACCTTAAACCTGATCCTGTACTCCACCGGGAGCCAGTGCAGCTGGTATAGCACCGGGTGAATATGATCTCGCAGCGAAGACCCCGTAAGGAGTCTCGCTGCAGCATTCTGCACCCGCTGGAGTTTCTGGGTCAGTCTCAAGGGCAGCCCCACATAGAGTGAGTTACAATAATCCAGTCTGGAGGTGACCGTCGCGTGGATCACAGTGGCTAGGTCAGGGCGAGAGAGGTAAGGAGCCAACTGCTTAGCTTGGCGGAGATGGAAAAATGCCGCCTTTGTTGTAGCTGCAATCTGCGCCTCCATGGAAAGGGAGGTGTCAAAGATTACACCCAAACTCTTAACAGACGGTGCTGGCACTAATTGCGCCCCTGCAAGAGATGGGAGTTGCCCCCCCAATCCCATATCGCCCCGTCCCAGCCACAGGACCTCTGTCTTCGAAGGATTTAGCTTCAACCGGCTCCCACGTAACCATCCAGCCACAGCTTCCACACACCTGGTCAGTGTGTCTGGGGCCGAGTCAGGATGGCCATCCATCAACAGATAGAGTTGGGTGTCATCAGCATACTGATGGCAACCCAGCCCAAAACTCTGGACAAGCTGGGCGAGGGGGCGCATAAAGATGTTGAAAAGCATCGGGGAGAGTATCGCACCCTGAGGCACTCCACACACCAAGGAGTGGCGCGATGACAATTCCCCCCCAAGCGCTACCCTCTGTCCCCGACCAGAGAGAAACGAGCGCAGCCATTGAAGGACTGTGCCCTGGATCCCCACGTCGGCAAGGCGGTGGTCCAGAAGTTCGTGATCGACCATGTCGAAAGCTGCTGACAGAACTAGAAGAATCAGCAGCCCCGACCCGCCTCGATCCAGCTATCTGCGGAGATCATCTGAAGATCATCACTAAGAAATTGTTAAAATTATTGTTGTTGTTGTTGTTTTTTGTTGTTGTTAAGTGATATGAAAAAATAGCAAATAAAGTTTCAAAGCATATAATAGAGAACCGAAAAATGGTGACCGCTCCAGCTGTGTAGCTATGGAGTGGTCGCATTCAGGGGGAAATTCCACAAATGTTGACTGAGCACTCCTGGAGTGCTACTCCCTTGAATGTGCCCAGAGTATTTTCTGTTTAGATAACCTTTCCATTGTCACCAGCTGGCCACCATGTACATTCTGATTTTATTTTTAAAATGTGTATGTCACAATATATATTTCCTTTCTCTTTCTATGAGGCCTCTAGAACCATAAGAAATGCAAAAAATCCACTGTTAATAACTCATTCTCAAATTGCCCCTCTTAAAAATCTAATTACCCCCTGTGGGGTGTGTGGCCCACATTGGGAAACATGGGTCTAGAAGAAGCCAATGACTGAAGAAAAAGGCACTAATCCTACTTTAATCACCTCAAGGCAATTTACACATAAGATATTTAAAACCAGTTTAAAAACACAAAAACAACAAAAAGTGCTAACAAGTGGACACTCGTGGCAAAGACACGTGTATCCAGTGCTTTTCCTCCGGCAGGTACTCAAGGGTACACAGTCCCAGCATGTCTTTTTGTTGTTGTTAAAAAGTGTGGCACTTGTATGGTGAGTACCAGCACCTAGTTTTCTATAAAAAAAGCACTGCATGTGTCCATCTGGGAAAGCCTTTTAGAACAAAATTGCCTACACCTGTTTCTGGAAAGTGCAGCTAGTGAGCGCCTGTCCTACCTTGACAGGGATGCTATTCCACAGAACAAGGGCAGCCACACTAAAAGCCCTGCTCTCACTTAACTGTGATAGCTGAGATATTTGGAACTCCTGGGGAAAATTCTCCCCCAGACCACAGAGATCTACTAGGTGTATAAAGGATCAGGAGATCTCTCAAATAACCTGGTCCTGAGCCATATAAGACCTTGCATGTTAATACCTTGAACTTGGCCCTGTAGCAGATTGGCAGCCAGTGCAAATTCCACAAGCAAGGTGTAATATGCTGGGGGTAATTTGCCCCTACAAACAACCTAGTGGCCAAGTTCTGCACCATCTGCAGGCTCTGGACAACCCCCTCTGCCCAAGATAGCCCCATGTAGACTGCATTGTAGTAATCCAACTGTGAGGTTACCAATGCATGGACAGCTGTGGTCAAGCTACTCAAATGCAGTACTCAGGGGGTGAGCGTAGCCAGATGCAACATTCAGGGTGTGTGTCTTTCATCTTGGCTACCCAGCCCATACTAAAAAGCTTTGCTAGTTGCTCCCACACACTGTTGACATAGCTATTTTTTCTGCCTAAACTGCAGAAAACCAGCACTTCCAGGGTCCTGATCTCACTGTAGTTCCAACCTGTTCTGGAGCCCTCACCTATCTCTTTTCACCTTTCTTGGGTCCTCATTTCCTCTTGGTGGTGGACATCACAATGGATCAGGGCACCCCACTCTCACGATGCCTTCCACAGCTACTGCTTTTGGAAGCACACAGGGGGCTCATGGATTTACTAAAATGGAGCTGGGAGAATGAGGGGCTGAGGCTTGTGTCTGCCCTCTCCACTAAACTTCAAGCACTGTTTCAATAGTTCAGGAATATTCAGCACCTAGCCATGTGAAACTCTCCTCTAGGTTTGCTCAATGCTGTGTGTGTGTGTGTGTCAGCTGCAATTCCATGGGAATGAAGACACTCCACAGAATGTAATACTGGTCACAGGAGAATATTGGAGGCTGAGTACATGTTACATGCAAATGCATGTGAAATATACTTGGAGTCCTGTAGTGATTTCATGCTCTTTATTGCAGCTTGTAAAACAGTGATTGAATTGCCCCACAAACCTCAGGCTTTTATATACAATATTTACACAATGAGTCCTGTCTGATTGGCTGATTCTGCTTCCCTCCTGGAGCCTGATTGGTCTTTTCCTGCAGGCCAATCAGTAGTTGCATTCTACGACCCTACCAGCCTAACAGGCTGATTAACTTCTTCCTGGAGCCTGATTGGTGTTCTCCTGCAAGCCAATCCAGTGTTGCATTCTAGGATCCTACTTGCCTATTGTTCTAGGATCCAAGGTTAGTACATAACAGCATGTGACACTGCCCAAACACATGAGTGCTTTATTAAAGAGAAGAGGTGCAGGGCCACCAGCGCAGGTGAGAGACCAGCAAACATCCTTGAACATTTCCATCCCGGCTAGACATTAGGACAACTTATAACTAAGAGCTTGAACCTGAGCTTACTTATTTGCTCCTCCCACCCCAAACACTTTCCTTGTGTGTCTTGTTGTCAGTCTGGGAGCAGGGACTTGCGTGTGTGCGATTTCTGAGCTGCTCTGGGAGTCTTTTTTTTTTTAACCCATATTTGTTAGCAATGCAAAACTGAGTTTGGAAGGTTGTGCTTGTAGACAAACTGGGGGAGTCTGTCCTCAAGAGGTTCACAGAAAACGTGATGGGGTAGCCAGGAGCGGTTTGGTGGAGAGAACATCCCATCACAAGCAATGCAATGAATATTCTATCAAAACTGCCTGCCCTATCTTTGGGATTGAGATTAACTCTACCTACTGAACGTTGCAAAATTTATTTCAATGGCCTCTGACCGCCATACATCAGCAGCCAACCCCTATCTATATAAAACAATAAGCAGAATCTTAAGGCTCTCTTAGAGGCTGTCGGCAAGATGTATATTTGCTGACATCTAACCTGACTAAAGCCAAACACCATTACCCCTGTGACTGATTGGAGAGCAGCCATCAGTTAACAGTTTTATTTCCCTCCTGCAGCTGAGTTCCTTGACCAAGGTATCTAAGCTGAAATAGCTTTCCAGGGCTGTTACCAGCTCAATGGTTCTCTTGTAAAGTCGGGGGGGGGGGGCTGGGGAAGGAGAGAGGGTGGGGGACACCTCTTCATTTAACCTCTCTGTCTCGGTTATTACTGATGGGCTATCAATAATTTCAACTTGGTTGAGCAGTTGGCTGAAGGTTAAATAAATCCTCCTGGTTGTTTGCATGATTGTATCCGAGCGGAAGAGTTCCAATTGGACGGCGATTTCTTAATGGCCGATTCCCCAGGAAAGGACTTGTAGAGTCAAATATAGGTTAACAGGGGGTGGGGGGTTGGGACGGGAGAAAACTGTGTGCTTAAACAGAGGGAGGAAGCTGGGCAGTCTGAAGCTGAAGCATGAAGTGGATGGCTGCCTTTAAAGGATAAATAAATAAAAGCTTTCTTATGTATTAATGCAACATTTTTATATGTAACTGTAATATTTTTGTTTCAGTTGTCTGTTGTTGCTTCAGTTTTCTGTTGCTTAGATATATTTATATTTAAATTGCTTAGAGATATTTATAATATATTAAGCAATGCAGAAATTCGTTTGGTGTCTTGGGAGACAATGGAAGAGTGTGCCTTTGGGGTAAGTCAAACCATTGCGATTACACCCACAACTCTAAATCTGTTGGAAACACCATTCTCATCCTCATCATCCTCACTACCATCTGTTTACTTGTATGCCTCTTTCCCACTAAATTGTGCCCAAAGTGGTTCACAACATGTCAAGTTACCAAGTATAACTCTCTCCCCCCCCCCCAAACAATTTGAAATAATATGAACCATAAATAAATACAGGAAAAAACCATACAAGTTTGTATAAAACAATACAAATAAACCAAGCTATTATAACCACTTAAAACTAATCTGGAGAGAAGATAATGCCTAACATGGAAATTAAAAAGCAATGTAATAACCACCCACAAGCTCCAGATAGTGCATCTGTTTCCAACCATCAAACATCCAGGGACCGCACCCCGTCTCTCTCCTGGTAAGCTGCAGACACCTGCACTCCGGCTTTCACCCAGAGGGGTCTGATGGCCACTGTTATCATGGTTCCTACTCTGCACAGAGGCCAATAACTTTAATTGCACATCCCCAGAAGACAGGAAATGATGGACTTCTGGTCTGACCCAGCAAACTCACCTCCCACATTCTTTTCCCCTTGCAAGGCCAGGCAAGAGGCTGATGCTTGCATTGCCAGGTTCTTATTGTTAAACTTGGCCCCGTGATCCTTTTGCTGTCCAAAGAGATTATTGCTCTTTCCATTTCAGGCCTGTCAATTTGGTCACATGCCAGAGTCATTACAATACTTGTCAATGCTGGAGAAATATTTCCCCAGCAAAAAGGGCAAGTGATGGTTGGCTTCCCATTAATAGCTGTTAATTGTGCACACAGCAAATTATTGCTGTGCCAAGTTCTGAATTGCTTACCAATGCACACGTTATTAGCTAGGGGCAGGATCAAAGACCTACCGTGTCTTGCAGTGATCTGTGACTGTTTTGCAACCTGCATCCTAAAGGAAGTGAGAAAATTAGGAGATATTTAAGAATGGTCTCTTGGATTAAGTATGAGTTCATATTAGAGGAGCCAGTGTGGTGCAGCTGTTACAGCAGGGACCGGGTAGCTGTGGCCTTCCAGACATTGCTGGACTCCTTGGTAATGGCTGGGGCTATTGAGGTTTGCAGCGTAACATGGGGGGGGGCACAGTTTGCCCATCGATGAGTGATGAGACCCAAGTTGAAATCCTGCTCAGCCATGGAGCTCATTGGATTTCTTTCTCAGTCATGGCCTTGTATTTAGATTGTCAGTTTATTGGGATGTGACCCTGCTGTGAGCACTGCTCTAGAGCAGCCTTCTTCAACCTGGTGCCCTCCAAATGTTCAGGGTTACAATTCCCGTCAGCCCCAGCCAGCGCATGCCTTATATCAGAAATGAAAATAGTAAAATAGTAACCTGGTCAACTGCTTATTTTTCTTTTGCTGTGCTGTTGTTATGCTGCCCATTTTATCATGACACAAATCTTACTTAGCATCTGGCTCCCTGAGTGAAGCAATTGTTATTATTTGTGTTCATGAATGTAATATGAGGTGAGCCCTGCTGGATCGGACCAAAGGTCCATCTAATACAGCATCCTCTTTCCAAAAGTGGCCAACAAGAGACTCCTGGGAAGTCCAGCAGGAGCCCTTTGCTATTTTGAACCACCCTCCACTGTTCCACTGGTATTCAGAGAGACACTGTCTCTGACCATCTAGCTATCATAACTAGTAGAATCATAGAATCATAGAGTTGGAAGAGACCACAAGGGCCATCAAGTCCAACCCCCTGCCAAGCAGGAAACACCATCAGAGCACTCCTGACATATGGTTGTCAAGCCTCTGCTTAAAGACCTCCAAAGAAGGAGACTCCACCACACTCCTTGGCAGCAAATTCCACTGTCAAACAGCTCTTACTGTCAGGAAGTTCTTCCTAATGTTTAGGTGGAATCTTCTTTCTTGCAGTTTGGATCCATTGCTCCATGTCCGCTTCTCTGGAGCAGCAGAAAACAACCTTTCTCCCTTCTCTATGTGACATCCTTTTATATATTTGAACATGGCTATCATATCACCCCTTAACCTCCTCTTCTCCAGACTAAACATGCCCAGCTCCCTTAGCCGTTCCTCATAAGGCATCGTTTCCAGGCCTTTGACCATTTTGGTTGCCCTCCTCTGGACACGTTCCAGTTTGTCAGTGTCCTTCTTGAACTGTGGTGCCCAGAACTGGACACAGTACTCCAGGTGAGGTCTGACCAGAGCAGAATACAGTGGCACTATTACTTCCCTTGATCTAGATGCTATACTCCTATTGATGTAGCCAGTGACAAACCTTTTTCAGGAAGCTAGTGGACATCCTCATCTTGTGGCAATAACTTCTATAAATGATACATGGTGTTGAGAAGTCTACCCTCCTCACCACTGTTTGGTCTGTTTTGAATCTATGTCCTATCAGTTTCATTGGGTGGCAAGTATGAAAAAATGGTACGATAGATTACTTGGATTACTTAAGCCTGGGCAGAGGATTATTTTTTTGGTCTATGCATCCTCAGCAGCATGAGCCACCAATGTGGCACCCATGGGAGCACATGTACCCACAGAAGCTTTCTCAACTGCCTGCAGGATCCCACCCCTCTGCCTCCTTTCCACTGAAGGACACCTTCTTCAGCCAATAGAAGGCTTTATTCAAGTCTAATTGCAGCAAGGGGGTGATTTCAAGGCAGTTACAGCTAGGGAGGAGAGAGTTTCAGTGCCTGTGTGGTCACAGTTTCCCCACTTTGCAAATGTGCTCATTGAACCCAAAAGGCTGGCGACTCCTGCTCTTCAGTCTTACATCCATGCAGAGACAAGTCTGTTGAAATTGGTGGGTTGAATTTTGAAGCATTGGGGGATAAGAATGCAAAAGCAGGATCCAGTGTACAGAGCCACATTTTCTTTAAAAAATTCAATCACTTTCTCCAGTAATTGATCTAGTTGGAATTTCAAGGGGAGTTATTTATTCTAGGCCTTTATAATATTGTATTATATATGATAGGTAGTGAACAACCCTGACTTTGCCTAATAACAAAGCACAATCATTATGTAAACAGGGAACCAATCTCATCCAAAATCTGTCACATAAATGTCATACTATCCAAAAAGAAATGTGTATGATTATACACACACTGTAATTGAAAACGTATAATACATTAGTGAAGCTGCCCATTTATCTAACTCTAATCAGTTCCAATAAAATCTCATTTAGAAAAGTTGAGCGTAGTTCAGGCTGGTTGGTGATGAGAGTATCAGTCATGTGAAGAGGCAACCGAACAGTCCTGGAAAGTACTTTAGAAGTATTAAAAAAAACTATATGAAAAATGATTACTGGTCATTAAGCAGCAGCTGAAAAAAAGAGTGTTTCAAGCTCTTTCATACTAGTGCAATGCCAGAAGAGGAGCCCAGATAACCCCACTTTTATGAGGCCTCTATTCCTTTGGCAAACATTACCTCACAAAACAATTTTGTCAACACATAATAAGCATATGCACATACCCACCAACTGCTACGAAAAAAGTTGGGAGCATCACAAAAAACCTTAAGCCATCATGGTTTCTTACCCCGTCACGCAATTTCCTGAATTACTGGTGCTGAAGCAAGGGGGGCACCTTCTCAAAGTCCAGAAAGTGAGGCACCGCAAGCACTGGCAGAGGAAGAGGAGTGCGGGGTGTGTGTGGAGTGCACTGCTCCCAGCAGCACAATCCCAGACCCCCTGCCCGCGCTGCGCGCCATGCCCCCAGAACGCACTTCATGCCTCTGCTGGCAGTGCGCCACGGCCCCAGGATGCACGCCAACCCTGCCCCCGCCTGCTCTCCGCCACCCCCCCCTTGGTGCTGGAGCATGTAGCTCTGCCACTGACCGCAAGGTTTGGGGAAGAGGGCATGAGACTCTGACCTAGAGCCTTCCTGCCTCTTTCCCAAAGCCTAGTTAGCACTTGCCCAGCTTTGGGAAGGAGAATGGGGGGCTCTAGGATGCTACCGTAGCCTCAAACCTCCTTCCCAAAGCCTGTGCCAGACAGGGAGTGGGGTAGAATCAACCTAGAATAGCAGGCACCCTTCGGTCTTCATTCTCAGTTGCTAAAGCTGGTTCTAGTTCCTATCTCCCCTGTAAGCTTGCATTCTTCTTTTAATTAGCCTAATTGGCAGGGCAGATACAGAGCATGAAAACACTTATTTTCCATATGGTTGTATTGCAGGCAGATGCCGTGCATGCTTACTCAAGAGCAAGTCTCTGTAAGTTTGGTGGCATTTGCCATCCATATTGAGCATATGCCACATAGCAGCTACAATACAGTTTTCTGTTGATCAGGCTGTGGTAAACAGGAAGAATTATTCAGAGGTTTGCTCAATGTTGAGTCTTCTTGAAATCTGAAATTACAAGGAATTATAAAGAAGTTATGAGTAATTGCTTAGGTGTTATGCTGCTCTGTACTTGGGTTCATAAACCTCGTGTTGCCTGAAAGGTTTTTGTGTCTCCGTTCTCATTGCATAATGCATCAAAGCTCAGTCCTGCAATCTGTTTTTATTGCAGGACTGAGCTTAGACACACTGATTAAACAAGGGTGCCCTGATCATGTGCAGAATGGTGCTTCCTTATCACTGAATAACCACAGGCAGTCCCCTCTTCACAGCCCTGGGAACACCGAATGATAGAATTGTAGAGTTGAAAGGGATCCAAAAGGTCACTTAGTCCAACCCACTGCAACACAGGAGTCCATATTCCAAAGCAGAGGAACTGCAGCACCTGCCTCTTTCATGAAGCAAGCCCTGACCTCAAGAAACCTTAAAGCCCAGCCTCTGGTTGGCCATAGTAGAAAGGATGCTGGACCGTAATTTGTGAATTACCTTCTAAATCACTATCTTGAGATGGTTTGCACATAAGACAATCAAAAACAGTGAAAAACACAACAAATGCATTTAAAATATGATCAGAGCCCTAACAAGTGGGCATTCGTGGTAAATTAATGCCTCAGGGGAAGCCTGTCAGAACGGAATTTCTTCCATTATTTCCAGGAAGTGCAGATAGTAGGTTTGTGTTGTACCTCAGCAGGAATGCTATTCCACAGAATAGGAGCAACCGTACTAAAAGCCCTTCTCCAAGTTATTGCAGAATAGGTTTCTGAGATCTTTGGCACCTGCTGGAGAAACTCTCCCACAAACTGCAAGATACGTAAGAGAGAAGGCAGTCTCTCAAGTAGCTTGGTCCTGAGCTATAGAGGGCCATATATGTTGGCACCAACACCTTGAACTAGGCCCAGGAGCAAAAGAGCAGTAAGTGCAAATCCCACAAGCAAAGTATTACATGCTAGCCATAGTTTGACCCCCACAAGCAACCTACCCACCGTGTTCTGACACCTTGTTTATTTGTTTGTTTTATATTATCTATATTGTTTATTCCATTTCTGTCTCACTTTTGTTTCCAAGGAACTCAAGATAGCACACATGGTTCTTCCCCTCCTCATTTAGTCCCCACAATGACCCTGTGAGGCAGGTGTATCTGAGAGGCAGTGACAGCCCCCCTCCCGTCACCAGGTGAGTTCCCAGGTCCAGAAGTCTAACCACTATGCCACACTGGCTAACAATGACACCCTGCTTACTGGCAGAGAATATTGCCTTCAGAACCAAATTGTGCTTCTGTTTGCATATATAGGGGGCATGAACATGGAGAGAGAGAAAGAAAGAGAAACATTGTACATTTAGGGTTTCCACTTGTGGCAGGTTGTGCTGGATCAAAGACTTTTCCATCAGCAGCAAGACATACAGCCCACACTCTCTGACTTTTTCTGCCCCCAGTCCAGGACAAAGAGCACCCCCTTACCATGCCACTGCTGCCCCTCCCACCGCCAGCCGCCTGCTGCCTTACCTTCGCTGGCTTTCTCTCTGCCTCTTCCTCTGTGGCTGCCGAAAGGTCTCATTGGCGAGTGCTGAGAGGCCTCTGACACCTGCAAGGCCATTGCCACTCCTGCCACTGCCTCCTGGTGCCATGGTGAGGCCTGGCAGGCCACTGCCGCTTCTAACACTACCCACTGTGGTGAGGCCTAGCAAGCTGCCAACACGACAGCTGTACTTCCAGAAGCCGTTTGCGTACTTCTGGAAGCTCACTTCCAGTGTCAGCTTTTGGAAGTATGTCAGGATTAGTGGCCTAGCAGCCTAGCAGTCCTTGTGGTGGCAGTGCCCTGGCAGTCCTTGCTGTATCCTGGGAGGCCTTGCAGTGGTGGCACCAGCAGCCTTGTGCCGGCGGCAGCAGAGGCAGCAGATGCCGGCAGAAGCAGGACACCCCACATTTCTAACAGAAGCCAGTGTGTCCCGCTCAAATTGGGACAGTTGGGTAGTCTGAATATATGGATACAAACACACATTTATATGCAATAGGAAACAAGCCAGCGGGCTCTATTGGTTGGGCTATGGCCTGCAGTTGTCCATCTGGCTACACCGAGGAAGAAGAGCCATTTCTGTGGTGGCCCCCACACTTTGGAATGGCCCCAGAAAAAAGGTGTGCACTGACTGGATCAATTTTGGCAGGTGCTAAACACTTCCTTGTTTGCCATGGCTTTTGCCAGCTGTTGATGCTTGTCACAGGAGAATCCTAAGTATTTCTTAAATGACTTCTTGATTGGACTTAACATAGAATACAAATATACAGTTAAAATTATGATGCTGCTGTACACTGTGTAAGAGGTGGTACATAAATATTGTTTCATGCATCCCAATCTCCAAGCAGCGGGAGACTCCAAGGGTGCCTGCACTTACTCAGGACTTCATTTCCTTGGAATGAAGGTCAATGGAGACTGTGATGTGTTTAGGATATATGGTTTTATGTACCCATATGTACAGCCCGAGTAAAGGACTCACAGCATGGTAAACCCCACTTTGGTCATGACCATCACTGGGTGACCTGGGGCTACTCATCGCCTCAGAGCTCACATCCACACTATACATTTAAACCCACCCCACTTCAGCAGTCACCCCCAAAGAATACCAAGATTCCCAGAGTGGTTTAACCATCAATCCCTTTCCACAGGGGGCTCTGGAAATTGTAGCTCTGAGAGGGGAATAGGGGGCTCTCCTAACCACTCTCAGTGCCCTTAACTAACAACACCTCCCCAAATTCTTTGGGGGAAGCCGTGGCTGTTTGAAGTGGTACCATAGCACTATAGCATGTATGGCGTTGAACGTGGCTGCTGCCTCGCCAAGAACCGTTGTAGTGCATTTCCAGATTACTTCTTGGTGCATTGTCTTCCCCCTGAACTGTTGTTTTACAACCACTTTGAAATCCCAAACTGTGAAAAGTTCAACAAAGGGATTAAAAACCTCCTCCAAGTTTAGTGGCAGCTGAGACCTACACAGACTCCATTAAAATGAGGCTGATGGCTGGTTTCCAAAGGCTGGCTGGGCTGTTGCCAGCTTTTTTAATGAATATCTGTAATTTAGTTCTTATTTTCCTACCTCTTTATTAAACACCTCCCAGCCCCATCTCGCCTAATATTTGAACCAGCAAGTTTAATGACCATCCCTTCATTAAACATTACAAGCTTTTTAAGACCTTGGCAGAGACACCTTTCTTTCAATAACTTAGTGCTGCTGCAAAGTCAACAGTGACGGCTAAACTAATCCCTTGTGTTCGCTAATTATTATAGCTCGTTCTTGGGCAAGATGGACGGAATTGCACGGAAAGTGGAGGGTTTACCCCCACCCCTTCCATGCCACAGATTCCACATGCCAGCGAAATCTCTCGTGCCTTGACACTAGATGTCAACAAAGGGTAATCGTGGTCTCAATTTTTTAGGCCAGCCCAGGTAGCTATGAGCAAGCCCTGTTAGCATTTTTATAGCAAAGGTGAAGTATAGCTAGATGCAAACAGGAGACATATATTACAATAAAAAGGGTAAAGTTGTCTAGTGTTTTTAAAGTCAGTCATAAAAAGATGAATAATGGTGCAGTTTAAAGCTAAAAGACAGCTGCCACGCTCAATGGCCATGATGGATGTCTAAACACCCAGTGTGGAGAGAACCTGTTCCCCGGAGACCACCATCCAAAAAATTAATTACTACGATTCAGCATCTTTAAATGTGCCACTTAATATACTGCCACCATAATTAAATTTCCAGCCCTGTGACCTTGAGACCATTTCCTCAGATAATAAATGAGATCAAGGTTTAATCGATGCAGATAGACAGCGAAACTGTCCAAGGAAAGCACAAAACCATCATGGGAACACTCAAGGTCAGGTAAGGAAAACCAAAGGAAGCTGTGGATTGGCACTAATTATATATATATATATATATATATATATATATATATATATTTGCTTTCGTAGATTTTCACGGGTACAGGAATGCAGGTTTTGGTGTCCTCGGGTGTCTTCCCGTGTAAAAGTTGGGGTGTCTAGGCGACGTTTCGACGAGGTCTCACTCGTCATCTTCAGGCTGGTGCTTTCGGCTTCTTGTTACTGGAACAGAGCAGGATCTCAGTGTTTGAGTTCCTATAAATACTGTTGAGGAGGTGTGGTGTATAGCCTCCAATGTTCTGGGCAGAGAGGAGGTTCCCAGGCTAGTGTGCCTTTTCTTCTTTTGTTCCTTAATTACTTGAGGGATATCTTGAGTGATTTCTTGAGTGATTTCCTGAATCCCACTTAGGTGGGTCATTAGGTGTGGATTAGTTGCTAAAGCCTTCGTGTCTTGAACTCTTGAACTTTGTGAAGAGTTTTTCTGAGAAGATGGCTGTACTGCACTTGGTTGTGCTCTGGCTTGGCTTCGTGTATAGGGGCGAGCTGTGGTTTTGTGGCCTGTGCCAGCCAGATCTGTGTAGGGATTGCAGGGGGGTGCAGCATCCGGAGGTGCCACCCTGGTTTGGCTACTGGATGGTGTCTGTAATTTATCTGTGGAGAGGGTCTGGGTTTGGGTCTGGTGTGGTTGATTGGTGATGGCGTTCTGTGTGCCTCTGGATCTGGTGTCAGATTTTGTGGGGAGGGCTAATTTCCAGATGTCTGGCAAGCGGGATGTGTCGTCACGCTTGTTCATGTTGTGAGGGTGTTTCTCTATCTCGATGGCTTCCATGATTATTCTCTTGTGGTGATGTTCCATGTTAAAGAGCAATTTGGAATCTGCAAAATTAATTTCGTGTCCTGTTTCTTTCATGTGTTGGAAAAGAGAGGAAGTTTTTTCTTCTTTTTTGACGGCATTCTTGTGTTCTGCGATCCGTGCATTTATTCGTCTGTTTGTTTGTCCAATGTACGTGGCTGGGCAGACTTTGCAGGGTATTTCATAGACCCCTTGGTTTTCCAACTGAATTTTATCTTTGGGGTTTCTGAGGATATTGGCTATTTTTTGGTTGGTGCAAAAGGCTGTTTTGATATTGTGTTTATGGAGGATTTTGCTAATTTTATCTGTAGTGCCCTTGATATAAGGAAGGAGGGCTATGCCATTGTTTTCTTCTGTGTCTTGGTTTTTGGGGGGTGTTTCTTTTTGGATTAGCTTCGTAACCCTGTTTTGCTGGTATCCATTGGCAATTAACACATTTGAGAGATTCTGTAACTCAGTTGTCAAGTGGTCTTCGTCAGCCAGGCGTTTGGTTCTGGAGATGAGAGTCTTGGCTACGGAGTTTATTTGTGCAGGGTGGTGGTGTGATTGTGCATGTAAGTAGCGGTTGGTGTGTGTTTTTTTCCGGTAGATAGTGTGTCCTAGGGAGCCATCAGGTTTTTTGTAGATTAGGACGTCAAGGAAGGGAAGTTGGTTGTTGGCTTCTATTTCCAACATTGGAGGCTATACACCACACCTCCTCAACAGTATTTATAGGAACTCAAACACTGAGATCCTGCTCTGTTCCAGTAACAAGAAGCCGAAAGCACCAGCCTGAAGATGACGAGTGAGACCTCGTCGAAACGTCGCCTAGACACCCCAACTTTTACACGGGAAGACACCCGAGGACACCAAAACCTGCATATATATATATATATATATATGCACACACACACACACACACACACACACACACACACATGCTCTATTTGCAGAACAATAATTCTACTAGGAACAACTGGAGTATTTTATTGCTCCACAAAGTGATGAGGGCTGGATTTACATTACCTTGGAAGTAGCTTTGGGTCACTAGGGTCAATTTTTGTGAAAAAGTGACCAAAAATGCAATTATTATTATCGTTAATAGCAACAACAATATGTTGTACTTCAATAGCCCATTTTCTCTTTGGTGGAAAACCCTGCTATCCTGTGGATGTCTTCCACTATCCTATAATTCTATTAGAATCTTGTTCCAAATCCGGGATTTTTGAACCCCAAAGTAAAAAGCAGGGAACACATGGAAGTGGATCCACTCCTCAAAGGGCTTTGTGTCTTTCATATCTCAGTAATGCAAACAACACCTGGGTAAGGTAAATCAGCATTGTAGTAATCACTAGCAAAGTGCCTACACTTGTGATGGGTGAAGTGGATGGACTACAGGGGGTGGACTATGAACTGCAAGGATCCTGGAGTGCCTTGCCGAAGCTTAGCTGATCTGGATGTGATCAGAACCTGGACGGGAGACTGCCTGGGAGCCTCAGGTAGTCACACTGAGCTTCCCAGAGACGTCTGGTTGGCCATTTTGAGGACAGAGTGCTGGACTGGAGGGGCCTTTTGCCTGACCCAAAAGTCATCTTCTTTTCTTCTTGTGTGGGAAATAGGAATCATATATCTGGTAGAGAATGTTGTGAATGAAGCTGGGAGTTATACACTTTTAAAGTCCATGATTCTTTTGTCTCAGTGAGTAGTGATTTTGAAATAATATTCTGTGGACCGTTAAAGATAATTTGTGGGTTGGCACCCATCTGTCTTGGGACACAATGTAGGCGTGCGCTTTTGGGGGTGAAGTCAAATGATTGGAGAGTTACAGCACCTGATGTGTCTGTGGAGACTGATATGGGAGAGACATGTTTTGTTGCAGCTGGGGCAGATGAGGGCGCCTGGTTGTGCTGATGCAGGTGTGCCATGGCATTTCTTCCTTCTCGCTCCTCCCACCAGTCATTCCTCCTCTGGTTACTGTTGTGGATACACAATCTGACCGATTGTCTCCAGGCACTGCATCACCTGCAAGGGATTCCCACATGGCAGGGCTGGTGTTGTCAGCCTCCATGTCACATTTGCAGACATCTTTATAATGTAATGCCTTTTAAACTGCATGATTTCAACACAACAACAACAGAGCTATCAGCCTGGTATTGAAATCATTGCTCTTGATATCAAATTAACAATTGTCACTTACGAGTGCCCTCAAGGAATACTTGGTTTGAACGGCATTGAATTTTACTTGAACCATGAGCTTCACCAAGCCTCAGAGACAGGTTTGAAAGACATAAACTCAAATAACCCTGAGCTCAGGAATTTGTTTTGAGTACCAGCACTGAACAGATCTCACAATCCCCCCCTGCCCAACAACACCTGTTGGTGCAATATAATGGGGGGGGGGTTCATTTTGTTGTTGTTAAGCAAGTCAGACATCTTTGCTGATCTATTTCAAATCATCCAGAGATCTCCCAGTAGATGGGGATTCTGGAGCTTCTTTCTGCTGTCCCAGATTAACATTAACCTTTGTAGACTAGAGCCCACTCAATGGATTTCTCCCCCCACCCCAATGTCAAATATCAATCAATCCTCAATCAGTCAGAAGACTTACTGCCCACCTTTTTCTAAGGTGGTCAAATGCTGCAGTGAAGTGTCTATATCTACCGTAGATGTTCAGATTGTAGAACATTGGTTGGGTGATAGGCAAAGTACTCTGCTGCCAAAACAGTTTCCCCAAATTTAAAATGTTGTAATGGCAGATGCCAAGAAACAGTGGCTATAGAAGGAGTAAAAGCTTGATACTTTCCTCTTCCTTGACCACTAGAAGAAGAAGAAGAAGAGTTTGGATTAGATATCCCGCTTTATCACTACCCAAAGGAGTCTCAAAGCGGCTAACATTCTCCTTTCCCTTCCTCCCCACAACAAACACTCTGTGAGGTGAGTGGGGCTGAGAGACTTCAGAGAAGTGTGACTGGCCCAAGGTCACCCAGCAGCTGCAGGTGGAGGAGCGGGGAAACGAACCCAGTTCGTTCACCAGATTATGAGTCTACCGCTCCTAACCACTACACCACACTAGACGTTCATTGAGATTTTGTAAGATTCTGCTCAGTTGGTGGGGTGTATGAGATGTTAGGGGAGGGGTAGTAATTCAGGTGGGGGGGGTTAGGGGGGTTAGGGGTTAGGGTCATGCTCCTTTTTGGGTTAGTTTGTCCACCTTTGCTCCTCACCCTGCACTCAACTCTCACCAGTGACTCCTAGAAGCTGTCAGCGTGCAACAGTGGCCACACCCCAAGAAATAGCTTTCAATGGCTGGCTAAACCAGGGGAAGATAGCTGAAGGGTCTCAAACCCTTGATGAATTTGGGACTTCCCCTGCCTATGAAGACAGGCTTCAGCGGATTGAGCAGGCAAGCAGAATAGAGTCCCTGAGACGGTTGGATGGTGTCTTGGATGCCTCCTTCTGGTAATTCTTGCAGCCAAGCTGGTGCAAAATGTATTATTCTGCTTTCCTTTGGACCACATCAGCAAGGCTGAGAGGGGGTTCTTGCTGTCTGGGCAGCCCAGGACCTCCATACACACTGCTCAGGCTTGCGGCCCAAAGAGATCACTTCAGTGCTGATAAAGTAGTGATTTGACTTCACCCCCAGAGACACACTCTTGACTCAGACAGATGCCAACAACATCAGTGGAACACTCAGATACTCCTACATTTACCTCCAGAATGATAAGGACTGGCAACATGAGCATTTTTTAAAGCAAAGATTTCCAGAAAGCCGAAGTTCTCTAACTACATATGAATTCTGAACTTGTTCTGCAAACCCCACATATACTTCCCTGGACAGTTGGTGTGTCCTGGGAATGATCTCAGAATAGACAATCCCAATATAGTTATCTCCCTATCCCCTGTTTCCATCAACTGCTCTAAAAAAATGTTTCCCATCGAAAAAATATGTCAGAACTGCTGAGACAAACAAATGCATCCTTAAAATACAACAAAACAGAAAGCAAAATGCAATCTTTCACTCTGCAGTGTTACCTTTTTATTTTCTCTGTCTTAATTTGGCTTTGATCACGGGGTGGGGTGGGTGGGGGGAGGTGGGGTGATAAACAAGATGTTTTACATATGCCTACTAGGAATAATTGATAGTTCATGCTTCTCTGTGTTATACTTGTTAAAATATTTGCATTTAAAAGCCAAGTTGGAGTTCTAGCTCAAGGCTATATGCATGTCTTTCCTAAGGAATATCAGATAAGGGAAAGGATTATAAATTATAATTGTTTGGGAAGACTCAAATTTAAAGAGACACAGTGCTTTTCACTTTGCTGCTCTTCAGGAAATTTCCAGAACCTGGTTTTGTTTTTAATAACTCACTCAGGCAGATGTTTCATACCTGAGATTACCTGGCCCATACACAGCTGCCAGGACCAATAACGAACAGGACATGTGGGGGTGCCTGGGGATCCTACTCCACTAACCACTATTGCTTACTTCCATGGCTGGACCTCCCCTGAAAATCAGCTTTAAAATGTTTTAAACAAACCAGCAAACAAATGATAATAGGGACACACATCCCACTGAAAGCAATGCAGCAGTCACATCCAGCTGGTACCCCTGGCACTAATATGTGCACAAAATCTGGGAGACAATATCTACAGTTTGTAAGGTGGTTCCTGATTTACTCATCATGGCCCAGTGCTGGTGTGACATGTCAGGGCTGCATGAGCCCCAAGGAAACAGGGATGCCCTTCCCACCCCAAGTGACGAGGTGCAGAGGGCACCCTCGCTTCCACGGTGCACAGGCGAGCTCAGTGGCTAAAGCCTAGAAGACAATTTGTATGGTGAGAACCGTGTGGGTGGGGAGCACATTTTCTAGGAAGGGAAACCCCTGGCTTGATAATTGCACAAGAATACTTGTGCATCAATTACTGGGCTTGTTTCTGCTGTCATAGGAAGGAGGGTATTATTCCGTCAAATTAGATGGGGAGCTCCCTGGGGAATTAGATAGTGGAGGAGAAAATTGTGTGATGCTGTTATTTGGTCCAGCAAAGGCCTGTCATCTCATCTATCAGATACCATCTCCAACTGAGGGCCTTGCCTGCAGCACCGTCATTCCAACGGAAAAGGAACTTTAATTAGCCATGAAATGCCTACTTGTCCTTGGCAAACACTGGGCATAGAGAAGTTTTGCTGGAATGACGGACTTCTCTTTTTTATTATTAATAATTCCTGCTAAAGGTAACAGCGCTGGAGATACAAAACTGAGAAAACGCTTACAGTGAGGCAATGGGGAGTCTTATTACATGGATCTTTTACAGAGCAAGAGAGGCCTGAAGGACCAGCTGTTCCCTAAAGTGCCTGTTTCTCTGTTGTTTTGTTAAGATGGCTAGTGGAAGCCCTTGGAACCATCGGAGGTGTAATGGGTGTGGTGACTGGAGAAAGGGTCTTTGCAGTGATGGCGCTCAAGTTGCAGAATGCTCTTCCCAGGAACACCAGCTGGCATCAAGTTTGTTTTGCTGTTTTTTAGCTGTCAGGTGAAGATGGCTCTATTCTTCCAGCTTTTCATGGCTAATTAAATTTCTGCTATTCCTGATTTTATTGCTTCGTTTTATTCTGCTTCTGCCACTGTTCTTCTCTTTGCTATGTTTTAATTAAGTTTTCTTACTGCTTGTTTCATTGTGTGCGCTGCCATCAAAACATCAGTTGAAAGGTGGCCTAGAAACCTTTTAAAGGAAATAAAGTGGCCTGGAGGTCATAATTGCTACTCTAATACTCTTTAATTCTGGCCACTGCACTTCAAGAAGCAAATGGGAGAAACTGAAACGGGTTCAGAGGAGGGCAACAAATATGACCGTGGCTAGGGAAAATGTTACAGCTGTTGTTACAGAGAGTATTTCTATCCCTAACCTTCCATTGTGTAAACAATGTTTAGAGTGGGTTATAACATATTAAAAATAACCATAAAGGCAAAATGATTGTTGCAATGGACATTCAGTGTACTTTGGTTTCACAGAATACATAACAGTGGTATCTAGCATCTTGAATCAATCAGATGGCCATATACAGGTAGTAATAAATATGTTGTGTGCAACTGTAATCTCCAGGTGTCAAAAGACTCCAGCAGTTTCAACATACCCAGGGTTTAGTTCCCTTGGAATGAAGATCAGTACAGTGGTACCTTGGGTTACATACGCTTCAGGTTACAGACTCCACTAACCCAGAAATAGTATCTCGGGTTAAGAACTTTGCTTCAGGATGAGAACAGAAATCGTGCTCTGGCAGCGCGGCGGCAGCAGGAGGCCCCTTTAGCTAAAGTGGTGCTTCAGGTTAAGAACAGTTTCAGGTTAAGAATGGACCTCCAGAACGAATTAAGTACTTAACCCGAGGTACCACTGTAGAGACTGTGGGGTTTTTAGGATATACAGTCATACCTCAGGATAAATACGCTTCAGGTTGAGTGCTTTCGGGTTGCGCTCCGCGGTGACCCAGAAGTAACGGAGCACATTACTTCCGGGTTTCGCCGCTCACACATGCGCAGATGCTAAAAATGATGTGGTGAAATGCGACCCGCGCACGCGCAGACGCGCTGTCGTGTCTTACGTTCTGTTCAGGATGCAAACGGGGCTCCGGAACGGATCCTGTTCGCATCCCAAGGTACCACTGTATGACTTTATTTACACATACAACCTGAGCATAGGATGGAGGGTCTCACAGCATTAACCCTCCAACAGATCTTGCTTTCCCATTCGGTTGCCAGGGCAGCCCCCAAATCCAGTACAGAGCAGGCATGTCTCTGTGTCTCCAGCTTCTCTGTCTCTCTCTCACACACAAACGCTGAAAGGACCCCCCCCCCCCCCACACACACACATACAGAAAGGACTGCAGAGCTGGCGCCTGTCTCATATGGAACCAGAGGGCTCTCCAAAGGGTAGTGCCACCACAGTAAGGCCTGATTCCTATTTCATACTTTCTGGCCCTGGAATTTTACTCCAAATCTACAGGACAGCCTCCTGCGTTGCACATGAGGTCATCAAGTTTGCTTAGCGGGCATAGGGTTCTCCCAAGACTCACCACTGCACCCCCATGGCCCCTTGCACCCGCTCCCTAAGGCACCCACCACACTCCGCCCTACTCTTGGGACACAAGAGCTTCCTGATGCTTCTTCCTTGGGCTCAGTGTTTGAGCCGCTGTCGATGGCAGGGCGGGAGGAGAGGCGGTGGCTGATGTTTGCACACTGAACGTTACAAAGAGTAACACGATATCAATATTAATCTAGCTCTTTGGAAAACTTAAGACCTTTCCATTTGAAGGAGGCAATATTGCACAACAATATCATCTGTGTATTCCAAATTAGCCACCAACCGTGTGAGGTTTTTTCCTCTTAATTATACGATTTCCCCCCTCTGCACCTCTAAATGTTACTGACCTAAAAAGATTTGATCAAAGGCTGTTGAAATCCTAACCCCGCAGCAAGCATTAAATTGGTCCACTCTCTGGCCTGTACTGACAAATCATTATACTCCAGAGGTTTGCCGCTTGTGGTAGCGTCTCAATTAGAGATCAAGATGAAGCAACAGTTTTCAGCGCTTGTCTGCCTGGTTGCAAGAAGAAGCAAAACAGATCCTTGTACATAAGGCAATTTTGTTTCAAGAACACAGCCAGACATCAAGAAATATAAACCTATTTAAAAATGACTATGAAAAAAATTGGCTTGAGGTAAAAAGAAATTTAGAAATATGGAGCAGAATGAATCTCTCAATGTTAGGAAAAATATCAGCGATTAAAATGAATGTGTTGCCTAAAATGCTATTTCTTTTTCAATCAATACCAGTCATCCTGAAAGATGAATGCTTTAAACAATGGCAGAAAGAGATTCTAAGATTTATCGGGGGGGGGGGCAAAAGGCCAAGGATAAAACATAAAATACTTACAGATGTAAAAGACAGAGGCGGGTTTGCCCTCCCAGACCTTAAATTGTATTATGAATCTGCTTGTTTGGTATGGATCAGGGACTGGATGAGATTGGACAAGCAAGAGCAACTAGAACTAGAACGACATGACAACAGATTTGGTTGGCATGCATACTTAGGGTACGGGAAAGGGAAGAGTTATAGAAGCTTTTACAACCATATAATCAGGAAATCATTAATGAGAGTATGGGAGAGATATAAAGACTTATTGGAACAAAAGACTCCGTGGTGGCTTTCACCACATTACTGCTCAAACCACTTGGAAAGAAAAGAAAATGGCTCACATATGCTGATTTATTAAAGGAACATGATGGGAAATGGAAATTAAGAGATTATGATGAGATCAAAGACCACTTTCAGAGTTGGTTGCATTATCGACAATTACATGAAACATATAAAGAAGACTGTAAGAAAGGATTTAGTTATACTAGATCTAGGTTTCAAACGGAAGTGATTGAAGGGAAAGTGAAATTACTGAAGGCCGCATATAGCATACTATTAGAATGGGAGACGAAAGATGAAGAGGTAAAATCAGTTATGATTAAATGGGCACAAGATGTAGGTCACAATGTTATGATGGAGGATGGGGTTAAATTATGGAAAACTGACTTAAAATTTACAGATTGTTCACTATTGAAGGATAACTACATGAAGATGATGTACAGATGGTACACAACACCAGTGCAGCTAGGGAAAATGTACAAAACTAGCTCAAACATATGTTGGAAGTGTAAGGAAAAGGAGGGAACATTTTATCATATGTGGTGGGATTGTAAAGTAATTTAAAAATTTTGGGAAATGATATACAATGAACTGAAGAAAATGTTCCATTTAACATTTGTTAAAAAACCCGAGTCATTTTTGTTGGGGATTGTAGGGAAAGACCTGCCAAAAAAGTTGAAAAACATCTTCATGTATGCGACAACGGCCGCAAGAGTTCTGGTAGCACAAGGATGGAAGACTGAAGAAATCCCAACTAAAGAATCATGGCAAGAAAAATTGATGGATTATGCTGAACTGGCAAAACTGACACATAAGCTACAGGACAAGAATAACTGTGACTTTAAGGATGAATGGGAACCTTTCACAAAGTATTTGAAGACGCAACAAACTCCTTGGCAGGTTGTGAATAAACATTCACAATTTTTTACTGATAATAATTAGCTAAACAGTTGGAGGATCTATACAACTCTGTAACATGCAGAAAATAGCATTATTGGAGAAACCAAAGACTGGAACTGAGGGAAGTCGGGGGGTGGGTTTTGTGGGGGGTGGGGGGAGGAAAAATGGGGGGGAATACGGATATGTTTTTGGAAAATATGTTTTGTTATAACTTTGAATAAAAATAATAATAATAAAAAAAGAACACAGCCAGACTGAGCAACGCCTGATATGGTTAACTGGAATAAACTAATCAAGCAACAGCAAGATGAAATGGCCAACTCAGAAACATTGGGATTTGCCCTAGCTCCAACCCAGACTATTATGACAGAGGCTCTTGCTTGAGAGGAAGTAAGAGATCTTTATCAAGGCAAAGAAGACCGACAGGCTCAACCACAGGCATCTGCCATGTCCAGGCTAGGTGACAGGAAAGGCGAGATTAGCTGGGCTGAAAGCAGTGGTCCAAATCTGTGCCATCTATGTGGGGCTGTGGGGGCCAAGGCTCCCCAAAATTTTCACCAAGGAGGCTGGGCCCCCTAAATATTCTGCAGCTAGGCGGGACCCATTGGGTCCTTCCACAGCTGCAACTATGCCCCGTCGGGCCTTTGGGGGAGCGTGATAGGCCCTGTTGGGCCTCGTTCCGCAGTATGATGTGCTACATGACACACGGGTGACATCATGCGCATGTGCCAGGCCTCCCAATGTTGGGTGAAACCCGACGTGCCTGTCAAAGTCTACAGAGACCAAGTTCAGGAGGAGGACTTCAGAACTGCACAGAACACAGGGGTGCCAATTCGGATAAAATATCGGAGAGCAGATAAGTCCCACCTGCATAATCACACTCAAATATTTTAGGGGGGGGGCCTGAAGGGACCTCGGCCCCTAGGAGCTGCCTCCTGTGCATGGAAGTTACATAATTGTCCCCCTGGGTCGGTGCGCCCACTCACTGAGCTTTCAAAGACAGGGCCATGTACTCATGAGACATGTCAAGTTGCTGGAAAGCATGAGATGGTTCTTTGGCTTGAGTCCCACAGACATCTGATCAGCCACTGTGAGAACAGGATCCTGGACTAGACTGGCCACTGGCCTGATGCAGCTGCAGGGCTTTTCTCACATGCTTAAGGAAGGCGGGGGAGGCCTCAGTGGAGATTAACAGCTTCCTAAGCCTTTTCTCCAGGCTGCTGAGATTCAACCCCCTGCGGGACATGTTTCCTCTCAAGGCAGCAGTTCTCAGCCTGTGGGTCCCCAGATGTTGTTGGACTACAACTCCCATCATCCCTGACCTCTGGCCTTGCTAGCTAGGGGTGATGGGAGTTGTAGTCCAACAACATCTGGGGACCCACAGGTTGAGAAAGGCTGTGAGTCAGTCCCAAAGGAAGGCCATTTGCCCAGGCCTGAGCCTTTTAGAGCTTTAAAAACAAACCACCACCACTTTGGATTTCGCTATCAGAAGGTGGTGCAGCTGTTGTACTGTCGATGCCACGTGGAATCATATTCTTGGAAACAAAAAGTAGGAAATAAAAATATATATTAAATAAATACAATGAGTTGCTGACACAGGATCAGTCCTTTCCTCTGCTTTGCCCTCAGCCTTTTTGAGTACCTCATCAGTTTGAGCCATTTGCCACAAAATAAATATTCCTGTCAGAGATATATCTTATTTTAAATTTAGGATCTTAATGTGAACCATGACTTATGTCACCTTTTGTACTGCTTTCTGTTTGACTATAATTTTATCTATTAATCATGTTAATCCAATAGAATCTGCCTTAATCAAATGTGAGTCAATTACCCAGTTCTTCAAATTATATCCGTTAATGAAAGGCATTCGTTAAGATTGACTGCCAATTAGGGGCTCAAACCAATGTGTTCACAAATGTCCCTTCTGTGGGTCGGTGGCAGGTGGGGCCAGAAGCAAAAGTGGGCAGAATGTAAATGTTATCTTTGTTCAAAAGGCCGGCTCCCCCACACAGCCATCCAGGGAAGCAAGAATGATCCAGAGAGTTCAAGGGCACAGGCAACAGAGGTGTCACTGAGGACAGTGTGTGGCCTGGGAGGAGAAGTCCCAAGGGCCAGATGAAGAGGATTTATATGCCACCTCACCCTAACCCAAGCTCAAAGTGCTGTACATTTTTCTCCTCCCCCTTTTATCCTCGCAACAACCCTGTGAGGTGGTTTAGCCTGAGAGACAGTGACTGATCCGGGGTGACCCAGGGAGCTTCATGGCTGAGTGAGGATTCCAACTCTGGTCTCCCAGGTCTTAGTCTGACACTGAAACCACCACACAACCCTGGCTCATTTTAGATAAAGCCAGGGTCACCATTCTAAAAAGGAGAGTCAGGGAGGCAGGTGGAGGCAGTGTAATCCACACCCTTTTCTCTGGAATATGTCTCTTCTCAGAGCACATGATTTCTCCTGCTGAATGTAAAGATGGCCCTTGATATTGAGATTTCCACTTACAGGAAACTGCTGAATGGAGAAGAGAGCAGAATTGCCATGACTGTTCCTGCTTACCCCCAGCCTCACGGATGCTCCACCTCCATCACAGCTGCTGCAGCGATTGTCAGCATTCGGTGACCGACTCCTCCTCTTCCTCCTCGCCTGTCAGAATGTCTTTAAACATGACATGACATCATAGGGGCAACTCAGAAACAACTGAGCTAATTTCATCACCATCACAATGAATATGGAATAATCGTTTAAAAAAAATCCAGCACCCACTATTTTATCTTTCATATAGTAGTTTCATACATTTATTTAAAGAATTTTTAGCCTCCCACCAGCTGATAAAAAAGGCTCTGTGAGTGGCTTCCCACATCAGGAATAAGACAGTCATTTTCCTCAGACTAAGCTGCAAAACCAGTTGGCTGTTTCAGAGCTCTGATTGGCTGGAATAAAAAAGGATTCAAGGAGAGGAGGAGTCAAAAGTGGCTGATCTCTCAGTTTTCAACCAACAGTTCTGTTAAGACAGCAATAAATAGCAGATACATTGAGAACTTTGCAAGAATTTGGACCAGCCAGTCATTGTCTGCTTTGCCTCCATTTGATGTATGTGGGCAGGCCAGAGGCAAAAGTGGGCAGAACAATGGATGTGACTCTTCCATTTGCACAGGAAGCCACATTCCAACCATACAAAAGTTAGAAGTTCCTACTCACATGATCTTCAGACAAGGGAGAGGCATTAACATGGTTCCAGGTTGCATTCCATACCCTCCAAGGAGCTCTGGGTCCTCTGTGGTCCTTCTGTTGTATTGTCTCAACAGCCTTGTGAGGCAGATTAGGCTGAAAGAAAGTAGCTACCCAGCGCCACCAATGGAACTCTATGGTCAAGACAGCTTTGAACCTGGCTTTCTCTGCAATAACAGCACAATCCTGCAATGTCTCTTCAGAAGCGAGTCCTACTGAATTCATGGTGGGGCTTGCTTCTGGTCTGCAGGGTTAGGATTGCTGTCTTAGACCAACTACACTGGGGTGTTTTTGGACATTTATTTATTTATCTATCTCCCACCCTTCACTGTAACGTCTCAGGGGAGGTTACAACATTAAAACACTAATGAATAATAGTTTAAAACAACTCACAATCACAAAAATAAAGTGGTTCCTAAAACTAATACCTCAAATGTCAAAAGCATTACCAGAAGCTATACAGTGAAGGTGACAAGGGCACCTCTGTGGGGAAGGGGTTTCACAGATTAGGGGCTGCCCCAGAGAAGGCCCTCCCCCAGGCTACCCTCCCAAGCCTCTGAGGGAGCACCCCTGCTTATCTCAGCACCCAATAGGGTCTGTTGGGAAGGAGGCAGTCTTTGAGATGTTTGGGGCTGGAGTTGTTCAGTTAAACACTAATGTGAGCACCTTCAATTGGGCCCCAAAATGAACTGACAACCAGTTTTACAACAGAGGCTACATGAGATCTAAATGGAACCCAGTCAGTAATCTGGCTGCTGCAGTTTGACTAACTTATATTTCCAGGAGGGACATCGGTGGTGCTGTGGTCTAAACCACGGAGCCTAGGGCTTGCCGATCAGAAGGTGAGTGGTTCGAATCCCTGCGAGGGGGTGAGCTCCCGTTGCTCGGTCCCTGCTCCTGCCAACCCAGCAGTTCGAAAACATGTCAAAGTGCAAGTAGATAAATAGGTACCGCTCTGGCGGGAAGGTAAATGGCATTTCTGTGCGCTGCTCTGGTTCGCCAGAAGCGGCTTAGTCATGCTGGCCACATGACCTGGAAGCTGTCTGTGGACAAACACCGACTCCCTCGGCCAGTAAAGCGAGATGAGCACCGCAACCCCTGAGTCGGCCAAAACTGGACTTAACTGTCAGGGGTCCCTTTACTTTTTATATTTCCAGGACATCTTCAAGAGCAGCCCCATGTAGAGTGCATTGCAACAATCCAGTATTCTAAACACTACACAACTCTACTCAGAGTATTAAATCTATGCAGCCCCAGCTGATGTTTTGGCAGGAAAAATCACTCCAGTAGCACCTGTTTGCATAAATATCGCTCCAAGCTGAATCAGGTGGTTGCATTTGGGTTCTTTCATGAGATATTGCTTCTTTGGGCTTCCATTTTTTATTATTATCATGACATAATTGTTTAGATAAATGAACAAAATAATGCATTATAGTCATTGTTTTCAGGTCATGTGGATTTAATTAAACCTTTGTAAGCCTGGCTAAGTTACCTGTATCATACATACATCATTTTCATTGTATGCTGCCTTTCTATAGTTCAAACGATGCTCAAGGCGGCTTACAGCTTGAAAATAATCACACAATTACAGACATAACGTAGTCATAAACAATAAACAAAACATCAAAATGTACACTACCAAATTAGATCTTATACATTGTAAGATCTAAGAGATATACAAAAATAACAACACCCCAACAAAACTCCCTAAATAACACCCCAGACCAAGAGCCTACTCAGCAGCCTCAGCTTGTAGCTGGAGTCAGTCCAGGCCCTGCTCTCCCAGGCCAGGTGGGGAAAGACCTGCAAGGCAGGGAGCAGCTGTTTCAGGACTCCCAGCCAAGGGTTGTAGGCCAAAACATCTTGAGAGCACCAGGTTTGGGAAGGCAGAACATCTTCTTTGCAAGCAGAAGGCTGAAGCTTCAATCCCTTGCATTAAGAATTACAACAGGTATTAGCAGGGGGTGGGAAGTCCCCTCTGCCTGAGACCCTGGAGAGCTGATTATCAGTCAGAGTAGACCAGGGATGAAGAGCCTGGTGTTTCCAGACACTTTTGGACTACAGCTCCCTTCATTTTGACCACTGGCCATGCTGGCCGGGGCTGACAAGAGTTGAAGTATAACATCTGGAGGGCCAAAAGTTCCCAGTTCCTGGAATGGAGGAAAAAAGGACAGACAGACTTTCTCAAAGGGCCAGGCTTGGTCTTCTGATGTCTATCTCTTCAAAATTAGTTGATTAATGTGCTTATTTGTTTGATGCAGTGGAGGATTAATAACCCCGCTTGTACTTTTTCGTCACAGAAAGATCTGCAACCCCTCAACGGGCATCCAGCGGCTCCATTTGGGGCAGAAAACAGAAAGATTACTAAAGTGTATAATGAACTGCACGAAGATTCCCTGGGGCTAGCTGTCAAATACATTAACAAAGAAACACACTTATGTTCCAATTAGCCATGTTACCGCTAATTGAGCCAGGCATCAGAATGGTAAAGGATAATCACGTATCAAATATACACTGAATTCACCACAGGCAGATTTTACTCTTCTAATAAATGGCACCTTTTTAATTTTATTTTTGCAGGGTGGGGGAGGGAAGCATTTCAAGACTGACCTTTAGGAATGGAGCTGTTGTTGCAAGGGCAACACAAAAAAGACACATAAAATGGCAAACCTTGTGGACAAAGGCCAGTTGCAGCAGTGAGTATAATTCCTTCCTGGCCCTATTAACCGTTTTACACCCAAATCGTGCCATTCTCACAGTGGGCAGCCTATGGGAAGCCCAGAAGCAGGACCTGAGTTCCACAGCGCTCTCCTCACATGCAATTCCCAGCAATTAGTATTCAAAGGTGAGCAGCCTCTGACCGTGGAGGTAGACCGTAGCCATCCTAGCCAGCAGCCCTTCCCATCCAGGGTCAAAATCTCTGCCTGCCACCCCCACCCCCAAGCCAGCCCAGGTCACTGTTTGACTCTTGGGCCGAGCACTATTCTCATACCCCCCAAGTGTTTCTATATTCCAGGGACAGTCCAAGAATTACGAAAGCTATCCTGGCTTCTGGTTTGATTCTGGAATGCCTCTGTTTCCCCCACCAGTGCTGCTGCCGAGCTTGGGGAGGAGGCTGAGCTGGTGCTTGTCCTGAAAGGTGGCTGTGGCAGCTGTGAGGGAGCATCCCGTGGCCTCTCTATGGCCTCTCCATGGCAAATACGGCCGCCTTCTCCTTGGGCAGCTCGTAGAAGCTGCTGGAGAGCAGGCAAGGAGGAGGAAGGCTGCTGCAACCACCGAGGCCACAGGATGCCCTGGCTCTGAGGGGCAGGTAGAGGGCAGGGCCGCCCTGGCTGGGAAGAAAGGAGGAACGGAGCACAGGGAGTCTCTGTTTTTTAAAAATATGTTTTGTGCACCCACATCTAATCTTGCGTCTTTCTGAAATTGATTTATTGGTGTGTGTTTTTCTTTTTGTAAATCTACCAAAGAATCAAATCAGATCAAATTAGGCCTAACTCCCCTTTTTAAAGGACTAGAGTTTGTTATTAGTCAGAGATGAATGAACTGAGGGAAGAGCCAGTGAAAGAAAGGCAGATTTATTATTCTGTTGCAACAGGTTCCCCCCTCATAGGAGGCAAGGACCCCAAAGAAGGTGTGTCACAACTTTTAAAGGTTAGCATTTTTGGCATGGACATCCCCTTTACAAACATCAGTGTCACTGTGTCCCAGAAACTTCTAAAGGGAGCATGTGTTGTGTGATGCATCCTGAAAACGTGGGGTGGGAGACAGGGGGGCACAAAACACATGTATAAAGATAAGAAGGGGGGTGCAATGGGCGTTTTCCTGGTACCATGAGCCACAGGGGAAACGGTCCAAAGAGACCCAGTTGCATGATGGTGAACTGAGGATTCAAGACATTACAAATATGAAAAGAACAAAATAAATAAACCGATCAATATGCAGTAGGTCTGTGAATGCCCCCCCCCCAATCTGATTTGGGGCTCCGGGCTCCAGTGCAACGGAGCAGCTCTGATCAGACCAAGGATGATCTAGGCCAAGCCCAACAAGGATCCAGGGGCGCAGAACAGCCATGAGTTCAGGAGGGTGTGGGTGGGAGACAGAAAAGGGCCTATCTTTTCCTCTCACCCCCTCCAACCAGACGTTTAACCATATGTTTGACAGCTGCTTCTCCCCCTTGGCTGCATGTTTAGGGTTTATAATTGGTAGAGAGAGGAGAAAAAGACCCAAGCTGGCTGTATGCATCTCTCTCTGGTGGAATCTACACACATGTAAAAAATACTGTAAAAAAGTTTTTTTTAAAGGTTTTGAAAAATACATTGAATTGGCACAGCTCACTTTCGCCATGTAGTGTCCCATCTGTATATTGCACTTTACATTTAAAAAACGATTTATTTGCAGCGGTATAGCTGAGTCCCCTTTCTCCTGCCCTTTCCTTGTTGCCAGATTTCCCTCCTTTGCAGAATCCCGGGTTTCCCAGTGTGGGCCCATTCTGACCCAGGGACAATCCAGAGCTGCCTCAAGCCAATCCAGCAGACTCCTGGGTCAATCCAAATCAGACTGTTTCAGCACAGGACCCAATTGGGTCTGGTGCATAATTCTAATTTTCCATTCGTAGTTTTGTAAAGACAATTTCCCTTAAAAACAGTGTTATGAGCTAGAACACATCAGGAATAAAAATTGCCTCCTTGTATTATTTGGAAAGTCTTGGGAGGTATTTTTTTTTGTCATTCCTGCTGCTTTGTTCATTCCTGCTGACCTACTTTTTTTAGACTCCTGAACACACCTGACTGCTATGTAACTACAACTAAAACATGGGTATCCATATTTTGTGTGTGTACATTTCTTGCTACATAGGCAATCTGCAGCCAGCCAAAGATAAATAATTATTAAAGGCTGTGTCACTTTTTTAAAATTCATCTTTTTGATCTGTAGGCTACCAGTAGAAGATATAATCTTTTATTTATATTATGTGAGGTAAAATTTTGAAACTGGATCTCCCCCACTCCTCCTCCTCCTCCTCCCCTCTCTCTCTCTCTTTAACATCTATCTCCCTGCTCACTCCATAATTAAGCCTGCAGGGCTTGGTGGTTTACTTGCAACACCACCCATGTCAATTTCTGTTATTGCTAATTTAAAGTTCACAGCTCCACATCTTGCAAAAAAATATTAGGGCAAAAACAATTTCTATTTAAAATATTTTGAGTTGCAGGCGTGCAAGGAGGGTTGCCAGTGCAGGCTCTTGATGCCAGCATCTTCCAAACTACAGAGGGGCAAGGCAGGAGGAGATGGAGGATTAAAAGACTTTGCACCAAGTCTTTGACATCTTCCTGCCATTGACATGCTTTTTCTTGCCTTTGTTTGTGTATCCTTTTAGAGGGGGGGGGAGAGAGAGAGAGAGAGAGAGAGAGAGAAATTCACCCCAAAGCATTCCTTCTTTCCCCCTCCCTCATCCCCACTTTCCATGAAGGGAAGAAAGGGACTTGGCATTTTACCCAAAGTGTAACAAGGTCAGATGGGGAAGCTTTCATCTCTCTTCCCCACTTCCAGCCATCTGAACAATAGACAGCTGCCGTCCTCACGGTGCGTGCTGCTAATTTATCCAGCCGTAAGACAGGTAGCACTTCTGAGCTGCATTGCTCTTTGGATAGGTGCAGTAAATAAGCACCTTAATGGTGGGCTTCCTAGCAAGGGGGCCAACATATCACAGTGTGGCAGTTTTATCATCTTCCTGAGATGCCTGCAGCCAAGAGAACACTGCAGCACACCTATTCCTTCACTTCAGCCAGGCCTCGCTGCACATGCAAGCATCAGATGGGGAGGCATCATGCCTCTCAAGCTACTTTTAACTGTTTTCTATCCAGCTCTGATCTCTGGCTTTGTTCAGCACCAGTCAGCACATCTGGCAAAGTTGCTCTTTCCCCTCTTTTTCTTTTCCTGAATCTCATTGCAGGGCCTCGGGCCACTTTATAGGCATCCCATGCTTACGCACAAGAAGTAACTGCAGGAAAGTATCAGGTGGGGAAGGCTGGTGTCAATCATCTTCAACTAGATGGCTCACAGGTCAGTAGTATAAGGCAGCTTTCTGCATTTTCAGTAACTTATTAGCACTGGACCATCATAAACTAAAATTAGATGAAAATGGATTAGGTTGGTTGGTAAATGAAATTATATAGCTTTGGGAGAGCAGCACAACTGGATGGCAGCAGTGAAAACCCATCCAAGGAAGACTGGAAGCCATGAGATAGCTGACAAGCCATTGCAGGAGGAAGCCACTCCCTCTGTTGACATTTTACCTGGCATTATTAGCACGGCAGTGTAGAAATCACATGGCACTGTAACATTCACATTGACAATACACAGAGGAGCAGAGTTCACACTGCTAATGGGAACTGCACAGAAACCACAAGAACCTTCAGAGATTCCCCAGCATCGTTCAAATATAGCTGCTGTCATGAATAATTGAAAACCTGGGATATTACATTTAAACATCCCCTTCAGCATCAACTGGAAGTTTCAGGAGCTGAAAAACTTTTCACCTAATGTTTGCCCATCGTACAAGGATGCTGTAGCAACTGATCTTTTGATCTTGTTTTCAGCTGGGGTGGGGAGTTGGGTGGTGGAGGATCTTTGGCTAAATTATTCAGGAAATAATAGGTTTTTGCTTATTTGTGATTTTGATATACACCTGCTTAACTGCTATTTATAGAGTCATGTTCATTTCAGAACCTTGAACACAGAATCTGAATGGACCTTGACAGCCATCAATCCCAGACAGCCTGGCCAATGGTCAGGAATGATGGAGTCCAGCAACATCTAGAAGGTCACAGGTTTCCCACCCTTGGTGCAAATGCTGTGTGCCACTTGCTTTCCTGAAGGGGGTAACAAGATCATAGAATTGTAGAGTTGGAAGGGACACTAAGGGTCATTTAGTCCACCCCGCTGGAATGCAGGAATCACCACTAAAGAATCCCTGACAGATGGCAATCCAACCTCTGTTGAAAAACCTCCAATTGAAGGCGAGTCCACCACCTTTTGAGGGAGTTCTTTCCACTGTCAAATGACTCTTGCCAGCAGAAAGCATTCTTTAGTGATACTTGGGTCAGAAGTGGGGGGATTTGTGCAGCCGGCAGAACAATATCTAGTGCTTGCCGAACAGAAGCTGCATGATTTACTAGACTTTTATTGTTTAAGCCTTCTGTTTTTGCAAAGCTCAGTGAGGCAAGTGACTTCCCATAGTTCCTGCCTCAGCCAGAATAGCTCCCTTCCATTTTGCAATGTATATAAGATTGATTTTCCAAAACAGTGCAAACAAAATGCCTTGGTACAATATCATTACTCCTTTCTCTGGCAACGAAGCTGCTCGTCTGAACAAACCACCAATGACTTTACAGTCTAACAAGTTTCAATAACCTAATGGAAATTCAAAGAGCTGGAAACAATCTACAAGAGTGTTGCTCTGGCTAATTTTATTATGCAGACACACTTAATCGGTCCTGTTAAAGTCACATTTATGGTGGTGGGGAAACAGTATTGGATTGCGACTATCACAGTAAATCGACATGGATTATCAGTCATTAAAGAGGAACAAAATGAGTGGCAAGTGGTGATATTTTATATTTATCAACTCTTCAGCCGGTCAAGGTTCATTACGATGCTGTACCATAAAGTACAAAGAGCCTTGGTGCATTCTCTAGAACATTTAATTCTCTATTGTATTTGTGTAGAATATAATTTCCAATCGCAATAAAGCCTCATAAAAGTTATGCCCCAATGAATAAAGTGTTAATAAATTGACCCAAGACATTTAAATGGCTAATTATATTTGAAATAAAAGAGGGCTATTTTGTGTTTCCACACACACTTTGAAGCGGCAACGCCAACCAGCCAACCAGTGACAAAATGTGTGTTTGGAGTTTTTTTAAATGCCCATTTCACTTTAGCACAGAACGGTAACATTTTTTGGGGGGGTGTGGGGGTGGGGATTCTGTTTAATACATTCATAGTGCATCAGAAACAGGAGGCTTCTGGTTCATCCGGTGTAGCTTTTTATTATTGTTAACATATCTGTGTGTGGCATAGGTGAGGGTCAGGCCCATTAAGTAGAACCTACAGTCTTGGCCTTATTATGTAATATTCAAACTCACGAAGGAATAGGCTTTATTTTATTTTGTATCCTAAGCATCACTAAGTGGTTGACAACAGCCGCTGACCACAAGTAAGTAAATCACAACACAGTTTTAAAACTGTATTAATTAGCTGCAAGCCAATTATTTAAACACACACAATAATGTTACTTAAACCAGCACAAGTTAAAAATAACTCCCAAGATAGCTTGATCATATTGCACCCAGAGTTGTTAAACATATCATAGTTATTAAAAGGCACCATGAAATTATGGGTCTTTAAAGGACTGTTTAAAAGAAATGAAAGAAGGTACAGTCATACCTTGGAAGTGAAACGGAATCCGTTCCAGAAGTCTGTTTGACTTCCAAAACGTTTGGAAATCCAAGTGCAGCTTCTGATTGGCTGCAGGAAGGTCCTGCAGCCAATCGGAAGCTGCAGAAGCCCCGTCAAATGTTTGGCTTCCAAAAATAGTTCACAGACCGGAACGGTCACTTCCAGGTTTGTGGCATTCAGGAGCCAAAACGTTCGAGAACTAAGCTGTTCAAAAACCAAGATAGGACTGTACTGTTATTTTTTATGGAAGGGATGGGGACCTGTGGCCCTCCAGATGTGGTCCTCTGGGCCCCATTTACTTTGGACAGCTTGCAAAGTGCAGGACTGGTGAGAAATATCTTGCCAACCACCTGCCATAACTTGCAGAGAGCTGAATCCACATGCAACTTACTGGACCCAAAAAATATTGTTAAGAATAAGCTCTGACCACAAGAGTGAGTGTATATTTTTTCCTTCTGAAAGTCAACCTAAATTTGTATTGCTACAGGCAGACCAAAATTATTACAGATCACAACCCAGTCACATTAGAATTAAAGGAATACAAGAAAACTAATAAAAGATGGAGACTTAATGAAAGAAGATTAAATGACGAAAAGACGCGGCGCGACCGGTAATGGCTGCCTTCTCCGAGTAAGGAGAAGGGAGCTCCGCTGTAAACGGGTCGTCCGCTACGGCGAAGCGGAGACCCATTCAGGAAAACCACAGGTGGCAGAAGCCTGTGGTCTCGGGACCCGGCGGGCGCCAGAAGCAGCCCCCAAAACGCTGAAGGGACCCCGTAAGGGGCTCCGGATCGCGGAGGGGGTAGCGGCGCTGTGGGTCGTTGCGCAAACAGCGAAGTGAAGCCGCGTTGCTGTGGCCGGTCAGCGCTGTCCTTTCTTCCTGCAACTTTTCTGAACTTTGGAAACTACAACCCGTGAGTAAATTTGGACATTGAAAACTTTCTGAAACTTTTGTCAACTTTCTGAAACTTTTTGAGAACTTTCTGAAACTTTTAAAACTTTTTTAAAAAAGTTGAAATCTGGCTGAAAACGGAGTGAGGATAAGCAGGAAGCCCATCTCCCGCTATACTGAACTTTAAGCAAAGAGCAGGAGGAGTGGAGACAAAAAGTTATGCGTTAACTAAATGCTGGCACCCTGTTAAAGCAGTTTTCTGAGTGAAAGACTTTGAGCTATTGACTTTTGCTGGTCATATTGGGGGTGCATTGATATCCTTCTTCTGTGGCACCAGTGGATTACAAAATAAATAAGAATCTCTGGTGCTGGAGCTGCCTGGATGAACACCAGTTTGCAACTTTGGATACATTGAATTCAGGTTTTGAAACATTCTGAGTTGGAACTGGATACTTTGAAACTGTTGCAGTCAAGGCACTGTAAGAAACACTGTTTTGCTTTAAGTTTTACTCTGCTAAAAATAATACATTGTGGAGGCGATGGACATGGATTTAAATTTATAAGTTTAACTTGGATTTGATCTTTTCCCTGAAGACGTATTGGATTTGATCTTTTCCCTGAAGACGTATTAAGCTCCCTCTAGAGGATTTTGGATTTACAGCAGTGACTTTGTTTTACTTTCCCTTTCCCGGCCTCTGTTTGACTATTGTATCTGGGACTCTGCTTTCTCATGGGAACAACTTGGATTGACCTTGGATTACAGATAACTTTGGAATGAGTGGCGCAAGGAGAAGAGGAAGGACCAAACAAACAACTCTAACTTTATCTGCAGCCTCACAGCGTAGATCTTCTGTGCCGGCCTTGCCTTCCACTTTGCCTCCAGACATAGAGGCGGCCTCCCTAATACAGGCAGGGGAGGGTGAGACAGAGGAGCTGCACCTGGGAGATATGGCTTCAGGGACAAGTAGCTCTGTCTTGGAGAAAATTTTGGAGAAACTGGAGGCTCTGGACAAGAAGGCTGATTTGCATACAGCTAAAATTGAACAGAACACAGAAAGCTTGAATAAGCTGACTGGACAAGTTGCACAGAATGCCCAGTCTATTGGAGAATTAAAGGAGGCTGTAGGTGAAAATCGTAAACTGGCTGAAGATACTAGTCAAAGACTGGAAGAACTTGAGAAAGAAGTAAGACCACTCAGCAAACAAGTTGGAGAACATCAGACTTACTTTTCGATGACAGAACTGCGAAACAGGGAGACCAACTTGAGGATACGGTCAATACCAGAGGTGGAAGAAGATAATTTTATTGAATTTCTAACTAAGGAATTTGCCAAGTTTTGGAAGTTAGAGGAAAAAGACTTTAAAATCGTATCTGCTTTCAGGCTTGGCAGAGTCAGAAGGACAGAGAAGCCCAGAGATTGTTTGATAACACTGAGATCAAAGGAGGAAAGGGACAAGATTTTGGGCCTGCACTACGAAAAGTCACTAGGCATTTTGGGCAAGAAAATTGAAATCTACAAGGACATTCCTAAGCAGTTGCTGGACCTTAGATCTAACTACACGGAATTGGCAAGACTGTTGAGAAGCAACGCAATTATCTTCAGGTGGGAGTTTCCACAAGGATTATCCTTTACCTACAGAGGGAGAAAGATCAAAATCAAAACAGTGGAAGATAGAGACAAGTTTTTGGGAGCACACGGAGAAGACCTCCACAAAGGACTTGGATTGCCAGCGCCAGAACTTCCAGGGGAGCCCGCCCCCTCGGATCCTCAAGGACCGGAGAACAAGGTACCACCCCAGAAAGAATAACCAGACCTATCCAGGATGTCTCTGCAGCTTTTGAGCTGGAACATAAATGGCTGTAACAGTCCTGAAAAAAGGTCTAAAATTTTTCATATTTTAAAAAAGGAACAATTGGACATTATATGCTTACAAGAAACACATGTGATTAGGCTCCATAGAAAGGTGTTAATAAATAAAAGGCTTGGTCAAGAATTTATATCATCGGATACAGTTAAAAAGAGAGGTGTAGTGATCTATGCAAAAGAGAGCCTTTCACCAAAATTTCTTTTTAAAGATGAAAGTGGAAGAATCCTCGCAATAGAAGTACAGTATCAAGGAGAAAAAATTTTGATATTAGGAATTTATGCTCCAAATGAAGGTAAATCGGATTTTTATAAGAAGTTGCACGAGATCATGCTGGATTATCTGGATTACAACAACGTCATCATGATGGGGGACATGAACGGGGTCGCATCAACAAATATGGATAAGTCACAGAACCAGAACATTACTAAAGAGGGAAGACTACCTAAGACCTTTTTTGAAATGACTGACAATATGGACTGGGTTGACATCTGGAGAGTTAGAAACCCCTTGGGAAGAGAAGGAACATTCTTTTCTGAAGCTCAACTGACTTGGACACGAATCGACCAAATATGGATAACTAGAAGTCTGGCACCTAAGGTGAGGAAGGTGAAAATCTGCCCTAAAACATGCTCCGACCATAACGCCTTGAGAATGGATATGACATTGATCCCAACCGGCTCCTTTAGATGGAAGATGAATGATGGCCTGTTTAGAGACCAAAGAATTGTAAAGAAGGCCCAAAAAACTTTAAAGGACTATTTTGAGATTAATTTGAACACTACGGTGGAAAAAAGAACTATCTGGGATGCAAGTAAAGCTGTGATGAGAGGGTTCTTGATTCAACAGAATTCTTTAAAGAAAAGACTGCAAAATGAAAAGAAAGATAAAATTCTGGAAAGTATCAAAGAGTTGGAGAAGAAGTTAAGATCTAACCCGAAGTCCCAACCGATTCTGAGAGAAATTAAACTTTATCAGGCACAATATTCCAAACTGATAAATCAGGAAATAGAATGGAAGATTAAAATAATGAAACAAAAAACTTTTGAATCGGCAAATAAATGTGGGAAACTGCTAGCCTGGCAGTTGAAAAGGAGACAAAGATTAAATACAGTAACAAACTTAGAGGTTGAAGGAAGGAACATTCAGAACCCGGGAGAGATTAGAAAGTGCTTCCAGAGGTATTTTAAAAAGTTATACACTCAAGGGCCACAAGATGAAATAGAGATTACACAATTTTTGGAGAGAAATGGATTAGCAAAGCTGTCAGAAGAAAATAGAATAATTTTGAATGGCAAAATAACACGACAAGAGATTGAACAGGCCATCCAGAGTCTGAAACAGGGCAAATCACCAGGGCCAGATGGACTGACCTCTAACTACTATAAGACATTGAAGGATTATTTGATACAACCTTTGTTGGAGGTCAGTAATGAAATAATGGAGGGGAAGAAGGCGCCTGAATCGTGGAAAGAAGCATTTATCACATTGATTCCAAAGTCAGAAACTGAAAAGACACAACTCAAGAACTACCGTCCCATCTCCCTTTTAAATGTGGATTACAAAATATTTGCAGATGTTTTGGCACGAAGATTTAAGAAAGTTTTAAGTGAGATAATCCATAAAGACCAGGCAGGCTTTCTCCCGGGCAGACATATGTTTACTAACACGAGGAACATTATAGACATATTGGAACTTTTACAAACAAACATAAACACTAAAGCAGTTTTAATTTTTATAGACGCGGAGAAAGCCTTCGACAACATATCTTGGAAATTTATGAAGGGGAATTTAAAAGAAATGGGAGTGGGACGGGGGTTTGAGAACGGGATTGAGGCAATATATTCAGAACAAAAGGCTAAACTGATAGTTAACAATGTGGTTATAGAAGAGTTTAAAATTGAAAAAGGTACACGACAAGGCTGCCCGATTTCCCCATTACTGTTTATTTCGGTTCTGGAAGTGCTCCTGAATATGATTAGGGGGGACCGGTTGGTGGAAGGGATTCAGGTCGGAGCGAAACAATATAAACTTAAAGCTTTTGCAGATGACCTAGTTCTGACATTACAGGAGCCGGAGTCTAGTTTGAAAAGAGTACTACAACTGATTCAAAACTTTGGTCGAGTGGCAGGATTTAAGTTAAACAAGCAAAAAACTAAAGTTTTGGGGAAAAACTTGACAGATACTGAGTTGGAACAGCTTCAGAAAGAGACAGAACTAAATGTGGTTAAAAAAGTTAAATACCTAGGGGTAAACATAACAGCAAAAAATCTGAGTTTATTTAAAGATAATTATGAAAAATGCTGGTCAGAGATTAAGAGAGACTTGGATAGTTGGTCAAGACTAAATCTTTCTTTGTTAGGCCGAATAGCTGCCATCAAGATGAATGTATTGCCAAAAATGTTATTTTTGTTTCAGACACTGCAGATTGTAGACAAGACAGAGTGCTTTCGGAAGTGGCAGAAAGATATTTCTAAATTTGTCTGGCAGGGCAAAAAGCCCAGAATCAAATTTAAAATATTAACAGATGCGAAAGAAAGAGGGGGCTTTGCCCTGCCAGATTTAAGGTTGTATTATGAAGCTGCAGCTTTCTGCTGGTTAAAAGATTGGTTACTTCTTGAAGATACGGATGTCTTGGATTTGGAAGGTTTTAATAATGCGTTTGGATGGCATGCATATCTATGGTATGATAAAGCTAAGATAAATAAGGCCTTCAAGAACCATATTGTCAGAAAATCAGTTTTTAATGTCTGGACAAAATATAAAGACTTACTGGAGAATAAAACTCCGAGGTGGCTGTCACCCCTGGAGGCCAAGGCTTGGAAAAGAGCCAATATGGAGGCCAACTGGCCAAAATATTGGGAGATAATAGAAAAGGATGGTGACAACTGGAAATTGCAGAGTTTAGAAAAGATGAGAGACAAAGTGCGAGACTGGTTACAATATGCTCAGATTAAAGAAGTGTTTAAAAATGACAAAAAGCTAGGATTCCAAGTGGAAAAGTCAAAGTTAGAAACTGAACTGTTAGAACCTAAGACTAAGGTACTTTCAAGAATGTATAACTTGCTGCTGAAATGGAACACACATGACGAAATGGTAAAATCAACAATGATAAAATGGGCGCAGGATATTGGGTATAATATTATGTTTGAAGATTGGGAAAGGTTGTGGACCTCTGGGCTGAACTTCACTGCATGTAATGCGTTGAAGGAAAATGTGATGAAAATGATGTATAGATGGTACATGACCCCTGTTAAACTGGCTAAAATATACCATTCGTCTGATAGCAAATGTTGGAAATGTAAGGAAAATGAAGGAACATTTTTTCACCTCTGGTGGACCTGCCCTAGAGTGAAGGCATTTTGGGAGAAGATATATAATGAATTAAAAAAGGTGTTTAAATACACCTTTACTAAGAAACCAGAGGCCTTTCTCCTGGGTATTGTCGGCCAGAGTGTGTTAAAAAAGGACAGAACATTCTTTATGTACGCAACAACAGCAGCAAGAATATTAATTGCCAAGAATTGGAAAACTCAGGAGCTACCCACTGTGGAAGAATGGCAGATGCAACTGATGGACTATATGCAATTAGCCGAGATGACCGGCAGAATTCGAGACCAGGGAGAAGAAAGGATGGAAGAAGATTGGAGGGAATTTAAGATTTATTTACAAAAATATTGTAATTTGGCTGAGTGTTGAATTGGATGCCAGTGCAGATAATTGTCTACCATTAAATTAGATTTAAGGCTGAATTATATGTCAAACCAAATTAAGATTATTAATTAAGATGAGTTAAATGATAATTTGTTTGAAATTAATTTAATAATGATGTAAGTGTATGCGGGAGGTGTGGGGGAGTCCCATGTAACAATTGAGAGATGTTAAATGGACAATGACAAGTTGTGCTTATCTAATATATGCTTTATTTGAAAACTTCAATAAATATATTATAAAAAAAAAAAAAAAAGATTGTGAAAAAAGCGCAAGAACTAATGAAAGAATTTTTTGAATTAAATAAAGAACAGGATACAGACATCAGGACAATTTGGGATGCAAGTAAAGCTTTCATAAGAGGCTTTTACATACAACAAAGTGCAATAAGGAAAAGAAACAGAGAGCAAAAACTAGAACAAATAAGGAAAGAAATAGGAATAAATGAAAAATTATTAACAAAACAACCAAAAAATGAATTAATAAACCAAAAACTAAAAATATTAGAAACCCAGGCTTCAGCAATATTAAATAGTGAAATTGAGGACAATATTAAATGGATGAAACAAAGGTCGTTCGAATTTGCAAATAAACCCAGAAAGATGCTAGCCTGGCAATTGAAAAAAAACACAAAAGGAAAAACTGATTGATAAAATAGTGGAAGAAGGGAGAACTTTAGATAATCCTGAAGAAGTTAAAAAGTGCTTTATAAAATATTATAATAAGCTATATAAAGCAGGAAATGAGACAGAGGATGAAATAAAAGAGTATTTATGTGGAAAGGATATGCCTAAAATTAAGAAAGAAAAGATTCAAGATCTAAACTCCCCAATAACCACGACAGAGCTTCATCAAGCGATAATTAAGATGAAACTGGGAAAATCCCCAGGTCCAGATGGTCTTACCGCAATACATTACAAAAAATTAGAGGAACCATTATTATCACCTATGAAGACACTCTTAAATAGAATACTAGAAGGCGAGAAGATTCCCAACATCTGGAAACAGGCTCACATAGTAGTAATCCCAAAACAAGGACGAAATAAAGAGTTTATAAGCAATTATAGACTAATATCATTACTAAATAATGATTACAAGATCTATGCACAAATATTGGCAACAAGATTAAAGACAGTTTTGCAGGACTGCATAAATAAAGAGCAGGCAGGGTTCTTGCCGGGCAGGAAAATGAGTGATAATATAAGAACAGTGTTTGATATGATTGAGTATTTAGACATGAAACCGAGTAAGAAGGTAGCCTTTGTTTTTGTGGACACGGAAAAGGCGTTTGACAAAGTATCATGGAAATTTCTAAAAAATATTATTAGACCAGAAGGACATGGGAGACCAAATTACAAGAGGGCTAAAAGCAATTTATGAACAACAAGAAGCAAATATAATAATAAATAATGACACGACTGATTATTTTAAAATACAGAAGGGCACCAGACAAGGGTGCCCACTTTCACCATTATTATTCATTTTGGTTTTGGAAATATTAAATCAAGAAATCAGACTGGATCAAGAAATAAATGGAATATCCCTAGGAGAGAAAATATACAAAATAAGGGCATTTGCAGATGATTTAGTCTTAATGGTGGAAAACCCAAAGGAAAGCATAGCAAATGCTCTAGAAAAAATGGGAAACTTTGGAAGCGTCTCAGGTTTTGCTTTGAATAAAGAAAAAACGAAACTAATGGTAAAAAACATGGGAGATCAAGAGAAAAAGGAACTGGTAGAAAAATTTGGATTACAAATTGTAAAAAAAGTGAAATATTTAGGAATACAAATAACAATGAAAAATATAAATTTGTTTGAAGATAATTATAAAAAAAATTGGGAAGAAACAAAAAGAGAAATGGAAACTTGGACAAGATTGAATTTAACACTCTGGGGTAGAATTTTGGCTATTAAAATGAATATTTTACCAAAACTCTTGTTACTTTTTCAAATGATTCCCATAATAGGTAAAGATGATTGTTTTAAAAAATGGAAAATGGACCTAACAAAGTTTATATGGCAAGGCAAAAAGCCACGGATCAAACATAAATTATTAACCGACATAAAAGAGCGGGAAGGTTTCGGACTCCCAGACCTGAGACTATATCACGATGCGGCATGCTTTACTTGGATCAAGGATTGGATCAAATTGGATAACAGTGACATTTTGGACTTGGAGTGATGGAACAACAGATATGGTTGGCATGCCTATCTAATTTATAACAAAGTGGCAGTACATAAAGCATTTCTAAACCACGTAATTAGAAATGCATTATACAAGGTCTGGGTGAGATATAGAAGGTTGTTAGAACCGAAACCCCATGGTGGGTCTCACCGTTATAAGTAATATCGGTTAAAAAGAAAAATACTATAGGAAGAATGGCAACATACCAGCAGCTCCTAAAGGAAGAACAGGGCCAATTAAAATTAAGACCATATGAAGAGGTGACCCAACACTGTACTACATGGTTACAATATCACCAAATTGCACAAATATTTAATCAGGATAAAATAATAGGATTTGAAAAAGAGGAATCAAAATTACAAAAGTATTATTACAAAACTCAAAAAAGAATATATCCAAAATGTATAATTTATTATTAGAATGGGAATTAAAGGATGAAGAAGTAAAAGAAGTTATGATTAAATGGGCATGTGATATAGGATATGTGATTCGGCTGGAACAATGGGAGAAATTATGGAAATATGATTTTAAGTTCACGGCATGTTATATAATAAGAGAAAATTTTATGAAAATGATGTACCAATGGTACTTAACTCCGGTAAAATTGGCTAAAATTTACAAATTAAAATCGAATACCTGTTGGAGATGTAAAAAAGAAATAGGAACAATGTTTCACATGTGGTGGGAATGCCGACCTATTAAACAATTCTGGAACGAAATTTACGAAGAACTCAAAAAGATGTTTAAAATATCTTTCAGTAAAAAACCGGAGGCATTCCTTTTAGGTTTAATTACCAATGATATCCCCGAAAATCAAAGGAAAGTATTCCTTTATGCAACAACAGCTGCCAGGATGCTTATAGCTAAAAACTGGAAAGGCAGAAAAATTCCATCAGTGAAAGATTGGCAAATTAAATTTTGTGAATACATAAATCTGGCAAGACTCATAGCATTCATAAGGGGACAATCGGACCAGAAATTATTAAAAGAATGGGGTTGTGCTAAAGAGTATATGAAAAAACATATTGGAATGTAATGAATGATGCTTTACAGGGTTAAAGAAAAAAAATGGTGTAAAAAAAAAAAAGGACAAAGATGGAAGTAATCTAACCAGACACAACAATATAGTAAGAGTAAATTTTTTGAGGTCTTAGAACAAAGGAAGGAAGTCAATATGTGTAAATGTACGTAATGATATGGTTTTTTTCTGTAGATGTGTGCTTTTTCGTTTTTGTTTAGTTTTGTTTCCTTTGCTTCCCCCCCCTTTTTTTCTTTTCTGCTTTTTTTGGTATGTTCCGTTTTGTTTGTTTGTATAGTATTATTTTGGATTCAATGTTTGTAATTTTTGTTATGATTCTGCATTGAAAATAAATAAATAAATAAATAAATAATAAAATTTGTATTGCTACATATAAATTAGCATAGGCAGATTTTATGCAATTATGTGTCATGTGCCTGCTCCCCAAATCTTCCAAGTTCCTATCAATATGACCCTGTAAACCACTGTTAGTGAGCCTTGTTAGGTTCAGCAATACCAGAGTTCAGCTAAGAAAACCGTGGTTGAGCATAATGTCTGACTGCAGCCACTGTGTCCTTTCCAGGGACCTGATTTAATGCCTGGATGATTCCTGAGCTGGCGTGGTGTGAGCAGCACCTCCTGATAGGTATCTCCACAGTCCTTCCCCTGCCACTGGACTTGAACAGGGGGAAAGGGGTGACTAATCAGAGACTACAGTTCTATTGTATTTTTGGTTCAGTTGTGGCCTTAGCTTACCCCAAATCCCTCCCCGCCCCCTCATAACGCCTTCCTTCCTACATGGGCAATGACTCTTTCCATTTTGCACTTCCAAAAGCAAAGGAACTGACATATGTTCTTCCAAAAACACACACATATACAAAATTCATAAATCAACCAAGAAATGACATTAATGGTACAAATGGGACCATTTGCAGGAAGAAAATCCTTTTTTTCATTGAAGAGCTGTCAACAAACATGACTTATTAACCTTCTCAGAGACTCTTGCCCAGACCACAAACCTCTCTTTGGTGACTGAAGTGAAAAGTACCATCTTGATATTTACCAACAGCAAACAACAACAGAACCTCACCCCCTGCGTACTTTTCACTTTCAAAGACATGAATCACACAGCGGGCAGCACCCTCCTTTGTATCTTACACATTGTTTTTCAAAAATATGTGTGTGTGTGTGTATTGATGGTGGTGGAGTAATGTTGTGGGCCTTACCAATACCATAGGAAAACTTGTGTGATCCAACCAAAAGACCACCAGCATCCTGGAGAGGGCTATTATGCCTAGGTCTTGCTTGTGGGCTTCTTAAACGTATCTGGTTGGCTACTGTGGAAATAAGATGCTGGTCTAGAAGTGTCTTTGGTCTGATCCAGCAGGACTCGTATGATGGTTCCAGAAATACCATGTGGAAGGTTTGAAAGTAACTGATATTCAAAGGCATACTGCCCCTGAACATGTAGGCTTCATTTAGCTACCATGGCTAAATGGACCTTGGGCTAACAGTCCATCTCAGCTTCCTGCCTCCCTGAGTGACCAACCAGTTGCTTTTGGGAAGCCCACAAGCAGGACAAGAAAGGAGGAGGAGGAGGAGGAGGAGGAGGAGGAGGAGGAAGAAGAAGAAGAAGAAGAAGAAGAAGAAGAAGAAGAAGAAGAAGAAGAAGAAGAAGAAGAAGAAGAAGAAGAACAACAACAACAACAACAACAACAACACCCTACCCATCTGGCTGGGCTTCCACAGCCACTCTGGGCAGCTTCCAGCACATAAAAACATAATAAAATGCCAAACAGTAAAAACTTCCCAATACAGGGCTGCTGTCACATGGCTTCGCAAAGTTCCTGTCCTGTTCCTGTCAACTCTGAGCAGTTTAGCTCAATTCCCCACTGAACTTGTGATGCTGGGGACTTCCTAGCCTCACAAGAGCCCCGGGAGAAAGGCCCCATTGAAGAGTGCTGAATCAGCAGAGAAACTGTCCAGTGAAAGAATCCTGGAGGAGCTCAAAAGAGGGTGAGAAGAGGAGACAATGTTGTACCAGCAACAGTCTGGCAGAAGACAAGCAGTTGTATAACTTCCTCTTCTGCTATCATTTGCTTCCTGGAGCATCACCACTTCCACTTATAGCAGGGCATTGATCCTGAGCACACATTCTTGATATGGCTACCCAAGTAGAACTCTGTGAAAGGCATGTCAGGCACTGTCAGGCATGTGTTAGGCCTTCTGCTCTAGCCTGTCACACAGGTCTGTGCCATCTGGATTGCTGAGGTGCTAAGAAGTGATGGCAAATGATCCAGAGCTGGAAGGTGGTCCCGTTAGTAGTTCCCTGATTCTGCAGCATCTTCTGCAGCTTTGGGATGTTCCTCGTGGTGTGTTGGCTCCTCTTGGTCCCATTACATGGTGGGGCCGGGAATAGAGGCCTCCTTTTCCTCAAAGTAGTTTCACTTAGTTTTAGATCTGGGGATGGTCCCACCACCACCAGACTGATTGCAAAAGCACGGGCTACTATTTTATCCTACACTGGTTAAAATTGGAAAGGGCCACCAGGGTCCAGCTCTAAAGGTTGATGGTGGGCCAAGACTTCTTTAGAATAATTCTACCACTGTTTTATAGATTTCTTTGGGACTTTAGCATGAGTTCTTCCAAGCAAGTAGATTACTGCTCATTCATTTCAGAAACACAAACACAGAATTAAGGTAGCATGTTAGTGAGATGTAAGCTATTTCTCAGAAGAACAAATACCCTCCGGCTCTGAGGATTTTCAATGCAGACATTCAGCAAGGAGGGGTGGGTGGGTAACTATCAAAGGGAAAAAAGTAAATATTAGTCTTGCATCTATTGACACTTGAAATTTCATTTGAAAACAACCGTTTCATCACAGTCCTATAAATTTCTCACTGGAACCTCTCGCTACTTAATGAGGAAAGAAGAAATTCAGCATGGACAGAATGATCCAACTTTAATGAAGGCAGGTAGCACAGTGGACTTTCAGACCCTACATGAGTTGAACCTGCCCTTACAAAGGTCAATATTTTACTATATGTTGATTAAAACCGGATAGTCAATGTCTGTAGATTTTTTAATGGCTCTTATTAAAATTCTTTTTTCCTGATTGATTGTAGATGTTGACAACCACAATGTGAAAATACTTGTTTAATCATGGACTTCTAAAATTCTTCATCAGAAGCATCAAGGTTGTCAATAAGGGTTGCATTTTGGGGACACACAACTCCGTAATGGAAACAATTGTACTCGCTTCTCATATTGAAGTCTGAGTCCTGGTGCTGTCTTTCAGAGCCATTCGTATTTTGGGACCAGGTCTTGGTTCTGGCCTTGATCTTAATATGTTGCCCCTGCTGCTGATTCTTTTACTTTTCCTTCTTGGCTTTTGGACCTGCACAAGACTACCTACACATTTTGTCTACTTCTAGTAGGAACCTACTTTCATTTGGTGTTTCTGACTAATCAAGGACAGCACTTGTTTACCAGGAAATAACGGACTTGTTGCTATATATGGCAGTGATTGTTGTGCCCTCCAGATGTTTGCTGGACTAGAACTCTCATAATCCCTCACTACTGGCAGAGGTGGAGCTAGCTGCTCCAGCCCCCAGAGTGGCACACATGCTGTGCACCCAGAGGCGGGGCTAGCTGTCTGGGGAGTACCGCAGTGCTATCACTCCCCCTCAGGGATGATACCTGGGGCGGACCACCCCCTTCCTCTGCCAGTGACTATTGGTCATGCTAGATGGGCTCATGAGACCATTGTTTTATATCATTCAATCAATCATTCATTCATTCAATCAATCAATCAATCAATCAATCTTTATTTTATTTCAAAGAGCTATGTCTCCATATAGTGGAAAGCTACATGATGAAGTTAATAGATGCACCTCTCTCTCTGGGAATGGGGTTCCACAATTTAATGCTCTTCCTGGCTGCCATTTCTCCCACTTCTGAAATTACTAAGAGGCATCCCTCTACTGGAAGGGTCTGTAGCAATGCAAATGGCCTTTCAGATATTTGGTGCTGGTGTCATTTATGGTTTCATACACTAATGAGAACAACATGAATTGGGCCTATGAGGATGTGATTCTAGATTAGATGGGCCATTGGCCTGATCCTCTAGGCTCCACTTTTGTTTTTAGAATAAATACTGGGCTAGAAGGAGAAACCTGCTGCAGGCCTGTGTTAGGAGCCCTGCCATGGAGCTGTATATAACCATGTGAATGGTTATATAATGAATGAATGAATAAAACTTTATTTGCATAGCCAACAGGCCATAGCATCAAAAGACAAACACCAACAGAAGTACATTACAAATATAGTTAAAATCTTGTGACCTATTAAAACCCTAGGTAAATTAATAATCTCAGTATTTAAAACTTGGCAGAAGTAATAAAATAATAGTAATAAAACATAATGATAATAATCATAATCATAATCATAATCACCAGACCCGGACCTGGATAAGAACATTCAACTATTGGCTTCGTTTAAATTTAAACCCATCCGGACTATTACCTCTAGTAGCACGAGACGCTCATAGAAGTCGGTGGTCCAAAGTAGTGCATCAAAAACTACTTACATGTGGCCTACAAGCACAGCATCTCCTGAAAGTGGGTCTCCCCAAGGCAAAAACCATTATCGATCAGCGCTTGAAGGATATTGAGCAGCAGAATAATCTGGCCTATATTAAGAAATTTAGTGCTTGGTACGCTTATCTGCCCCCCTCCCATTTTGATTTTCGGGCACCTTATTTGTCTACCTTAACCATTCCAAAACTTAGGCGGGCCTTTACACTGGCCAGACTAAATATGTTACCGTCAGCTGTTCTTGAAGGTAGATATCAAAAAATTCCATTTGAGAACCGGCTCTGCCCCTGTGGAGCTGGCTATGTAGAGACGGCGTCACACGTTCTCTTGTCTTGCTCCCTATATAAAGATCTCAGGGACGAGACCATCACGCCGCTCCTATCTGCCATCCCCGGCCGCTCTTGTGAAGCCAAATTGTGCTCACTTCTAGCCGACCAGAACAGCTCGACAACAGAGAAGGTTGCCAAATTTATCGAGAGAGCAATGAGATTGAGAGCTGGTATCTGAATGATATCAGTGTGGTCACCCGGATTCCTCGCCTGGGTTTTTATGATTATTATTATAATGCTGACAGGCAGGGCAGGTCATTTTCAGCTCAGAGAAAGAGAGAGATGCAGTTATTTCTTACAAAAAGCAAAACAAAGAACACATGGAGACTTCTAAAGGATGAACCTGTCTAAAAGAAAATGGTGTCTGGACTGGCTTGCGGCCCTTCATTCCCTAGCCCTCTGCATCAGGCCCCTCCCTCTGTGATTGTTGCTACAGTGAGCTGCAAGGGACTCCCATTGTGTCTGCCTGGCTCACTGTTCCGCAACATGCAACAACTGCCTTGTTCTAGGAGGGGCAGCGGCAGCAGGTTGTCAGTAGAGAAGCTGTCAGAGGGGCCCTGAGTGTCTATCGCCTCCCTATCATTGCTCTTTGCACCTGCATCCAAACTGGAAACCTCATCCCCCTGCCCTGTTCTGGGGCACCTGTCCTCTTCCATCTCTTTGCTATCCCTCAAGCTTCCTGCTTCTAGCACTTCCCAGCTTATTCCCCTCCTCTGAGGTGTGACCGATGTTCCACCATCAATCACCAGTTTCGAAATCCTCTTCCTCGACGTCCTTCTTGGGGGGCTCTTGGTTGGGCGGATTCCACCACTCTTCTTCATCCAGCCAGTCCATGACACTATACAGGTTAAATACAGCCAACTCTCAGCTTTCCAGAGCTACAACAAATAGTTGTAATGCAATTACTTGAGATTTCGCTTGGGCCCCTTTGTTTGCCACGCCATGACTCAGCCCTGAAAGCTATTAAGTCAGAGAGAGCTTTCATTCACAAACCATGGATTCTAGCAGTGATGGTTATCACATCACCCAGGACACCTGCATATAAAGCAGGTGTTCTGCTACTGAGCTACAGTCCCTCTCCATAAGAATAGAATCAGCAATAAGTATTTATACTATCTGTGCACATCCAAAGCCCCTAACATACATTATATTGGTAATCCTTACAGCAGAGCTTTCCAAACTTCTCATGTTGGTGACACACTTTTTAGGCATGCATCATTTTGTGACAGTAATTCAGTTTTACTAGCAAACTAGAGGTTAAACTAACCCCCTTCCAGCCCTGAGAGGAGCATGGGGAGTATTTGTGCAACACACCTACACACCAGTCAACACAGTAACGTGTTGCAACACACACTTTGGAAAACTCTGCCTTACAGCAACCCTGACATCCCCATATGAGCAGCTGAAATTGAGAGTTTGTGACTTATCAAGGTTACCTAGGCAGAGGTCAGGTTTGGATCTATCACTCCACATCTTCAGACACTTCAGAAACTACCTTATAGTGAGTCATAGAATCATAGAACTGAAGAGTTGGAGGGAGCCCAAAGCATAATCTAGTCTAAAACCTTGCAATGCAGGAATCACACCTACCTGCACTGACTGGCAGTGGCTCTCCACAATTTCAGCCCTAACAAGGAATCGAATTAGGGACCTTCTCTGCATGCAAAGAAGATGCTAGCTTTACCCCCTAAAAGGTCACTTGAGCCTGTTAACAGACCTGCAATAAGATTTTATTGAAATTCCTTTGATTTCTGTGCAATGAGTCTGAAGCATTCTCAATATCCCATCCGCAGGTCTCTAAACGAAGTTGTTCAAACATCTCCTTCCTAATTAATCTTAAACCTCATTCAATACTTGTTGCTAATATCTTTCCCGTCCCCTCTTTCCCTAGTCCCCCCGCCCACTGCAGTGGTACCCCCTGATTGCAATTTTGGGTGGATTTTTGGAAAGGCACCAAACTCTGAGGTGAATGTAGGGAGAGAAACAGCTGCCTGAATTCTCAAGGACACGTCACTCCCCCAAATTAAACAACATTCGCTCTCTGTCAAAGGCTCAGCCTTGCAAACTGCCAAAATGTGAGGAGAGAGAAGGTTTCTGCTTAGACCTTTCTGTGCATGACAGGATAAAACCTGAGAGTTTCCTGCCTCGAGGAAAGCGAGATAATGAAATAATCTTTAATCTTTGTCCCTTCCAGGCACTCTCAACACCTGTTATCCTTGGTATCATTGTGGACACAACAGGGTGTGAATTCATCTTAAGGCTGGTAATTATTCCAACTAATTATTCATTTGGATGGGGAAGGAAGGAGGGGGGAGTGATTAGTGATGCTCCTTCAGGTGCACTTTATAAAAAATTCTTGCTGAAGCTTCACAAATAGAGAAAATGGTTGCTTCTTTCCTTCTGCTACTAAAAGATCAAAGTTTCTGCACCCCCTCCCCTAGAAAGGGGGCTGTGGACTTGGGATGCTGTTGGAGAGGGGGAGACAGGCTGAGCTGGGCCATGGGATGTCATCCATGCCAATGCCTCTCTCACCCACACTTCTGTTTGTACCATGATTTCTAGGCATGTGGAAAACCTGACTGACGTTTGTTTTGATTCAGCGGTAAAGAGCAGGCTTTACAAGGGAAACATTGAGACAATAAAACCTCCTGTTTGACCCATGACTAAAATCATGGACCTGTGCCAAGAAATCATGACACAAATTATTGCAATAGATAAATAAAATGTGGTTTTGCATCTTGGGTTTCCCTGTTGGTTTCTGCAAAATTTGCTTATTTTATATTATTTTTGGGTGCGCCCCCCCCCCATTTCTTATGGTTTTCTTCATTTCGGGTTGGTTTCCTTGTTTTGGAGATTCTGGTGGCTTTTACATTAGTTTGGTTTGGTTTTTGTGTTTGGAAGTTTTTCTTCATATCGGGGTGGTTTTGTTTGGGGAATTCTGGTGCTTTTAATTCTTTTACATTAGTTTTTCTTGGTTTTGCTTCTTTTACATTATTTTTGGGGTATTAATATTTTATTTAAGATGTTTTAATTATAAAGAAACAAAGTTATCATGTGGTCAATCAATTTATTAAAGGGGGTCATAGCTTTATTCCAGTTCATCTATATCAGTCTCTTAGCTGCCATTAGGGTGCATAGAATCCATTTTCATTGTCCCATTCTTAACTACCGTACAACACCATACATATCATAGGGGATGTGGTGATGCTGTGGTCTAAACCGCTGAGCCTCTTGGGCTTGCTGATTGTAAGGGTGGCAGTTCAAATCCGCACAACAGGGTGAGCTCCCCTTGCTCTGTCCCAGCTCCTGCCAACCTAGCAGTTTGAAAGCATGCCAGTGCAAGTCAGTAAATAGGTACTGCTGCAGCAAGAAGGTAAATGGCGTTTCTTTGTGCTCTGGCTTCTGTCACGGTGTTCTGTTGCACCAGAAGTGGTTTAGTCCTGCTGGCCACATGACCCAGAAAAGCTTTCTGTGGACAAACACCGGCTCCCTCGGCCTGAAAGCAGAGATGAGCACTGTTGGACTGGACTTTGACTGGACTTAACTGCCCAGGGGTCCTTTACCTTTACCTTACCATGCAATAAGTATATAGTTCATAAGAATGCTCCGCGCTGAAAATTTTAGCTTTTTCTGGATGGTCATAATTATACAATCCAGCAGTTTCTCCCAAAACATGTTTCAGGGAGGCATTGTCCTTGCCACATCTCTGACATAAAGCCACCTTAGCCCAGTAAAGGAGCCCAATACATTCATCTGAATATTATTTTCTGTTGTATAAGTATTAGTTTAAGGTCTGTTGATACTATAGGTATCCAAGCTAAAACACTTCCCCGCAGTCTGGGTAATACTGAAAGTTCCAATTCTTTATTCCAATCACTTCTTAAGATCTGCATATCAAACTTATTAACTGTTAATAGATGTCGGAATAAAGTAATTGCTGGCTTTTTAGTTTCAAATGAACTGTTCAATTGCTCCAATAGCTCAGGTGTTTTGGAAGTTGAATGAGCTACTGGCCCAAACACACTTGTAAGGCGATGTTGCCTTACAAGCAAAGAACTATGTAAGGCGATATTGCCTTAAAAGCAAAGAACTATAAAATTCATTTTCCTTACATATCAGTTGGTACAAAGTCAACACACCTGCTTCCATCCAATTTTTCCACGTTGCCATAAATTTTTTTTATAAAAATTTACCCCACAAAGTAAGTTTGGCATGTGAAAATGGATTGGTTTTAGTTTTATTTGCCAATATATTCCATATCCTTTTAACTCACTTAGCTGCTTCCAGAGTCACCTGGGGTTTCGAATATTTTGATCCTAGTACAGTGGTACTTCGGAAGTTGAATGAAATCCATTCCGGAAGTCCGTTCAACTTCCAAAACATTTGGAAACCAAGGCGCAGCTTCCGATTGACTACAGGTAGCTCCTGCAGCCAATCAGAAGCCGCGGAAGACATGTTGGATGTTTGGGTTCCAAAGAACGTTCGCAAACCAGAAAAGTCACTTCCGGGTCTGCGGTGTTCAGGAGCCAAAACATTTGACTCACAAGGCGTTTCGGGATCCAAGCTACAACTGTATTGTCCAACTAACCAAGGGGGCTGTATGTGCATATTCACCCACATCAGAACATTAAGACCAACCATGCGTTTCCAATATTAAATACCTGACAGTAAAAAAGCATAAGGATATAGTTCCAAATTTGGAATTCCCAAACCATATTCTTTCATTTGCAACTGCATTCTCAGCAAGGAAATCATCGCTGTTGTTGAGCTCTGAAGGCATTTCCTAAACAGGGAGTTTGTGTGTTAGATTTGCAGGTAATGTAATAGCCATGGTTAATATATAAAAATAAAACAGCAAATAAGAATGCATATTAGGTAAAATATGCTTGCAAAAAATGTCTGTATTAGGAGACATTGAAATGCTGGCAGATTTTCATGAGGACTTTAAAAAAATGGATACTGGTGCAGAAATTAAGCTAACTGAACAAGACTAGAAACATGAGAAATTGACAAATATGTTAACCCCTAACTGGTTGCAAAGGGTGGGGCAACAGAAACACCAGTGAAAAGGGGTTGGGGTTCTTTGGCAATCTTGCCCAAGCACCCACCCACCCCCTCAAAAAACCCCTGAAGGTCACCCTGAACTCCCCTCATCCACAAACAACTTGTTCTTTAGGAATCCCAATGAGAGATCAGAATGGAATAAGCTGGAAACTGTAAGGTTGTTTCCTGAACAGGAGGGTTCCTTGCCATTTCACGCACTTGGCTGCCTTGCCAGTGCCATGCCTGCTTTGGTTCTCCTGTTCAAACCGTGGGAATGCTGGGAAAGGGACAGCAAAAGAGTTGTCTCTACCCCTGTCTAATTTGTTTTTAGTTTCCTAAAATGTAAAATTACATAAAAACACAAAACCATAAAACAAACTGTCCTCGCACACAAGGCCTGTATCTTCCTTTTGTTTTTTAAGCAAGCACCACACAGAGAGTTGCTCCGGGTATTTAAATAATTGGGAAGATGGTTCCCTCCCTTTGGAATCTGCTGATCATTAGCAGATAATGATTTGATGGAGATGGCAAAGCTTCAAGCAGTCAAGTGATTTTTATGTTCTTAAAGAGGCAATTACCACTTTTCTCCGACTTCGTATGAAGCTCTCCTGCATCTTTGTAGAGGGCAGCAAAATGTTCATCAAATGAGTGGACATAGGAATGGGCTATGGTCAGATTATCTCTATAAAGCCATCACATTTGTTCTTGACCCTCCATCCTTTACCCAGTTAAGCACAACCATCTTGGCCTCTTGGTTGCTAAATGTGCAGAATGAAATGCGGTCCCCTTTGGCCTGATTCAGCTCGTGGGGGGAAGTGGCACCTGGAGAGTAAAACCTCCCATGTTCCTCAAATACTCAGGTTCCCCCTCTCAGTTTTCAAACTGTACCACTCCTGCCCTTATCGGCAAAGCAGCCCATGGGCAGAGGGGAAGAAGGCAAGGAGAGGCCTGGTTCTCAGCGAATTTTGTGAGGTGGTGTCCCATTTCAGTCTGCAGGTCTCATGGAGCTGACATGACAGAATGATATTCCATACAAAATATATAAATAAATCCCTGCCTGAAGAAAACCAGCATGCCAGGGAAGTTGCTTAGAGGCTCCACCCCATCCAAATGAACTGCTTCTGCCCTGAAGCTTTTATTTTATTTGAGAACGTAACATGCTGCCCTTCAGTTTGCAAAATTCTCTGGGTTTCTGAAAGAGTGAAGTCCAAAACAGTTCTGATACAAAACCTTTATACATTTAAATAGGGACAAAGTCCATTAAAACAGAAAAATCCCTGTTGGTTAAAGTTAGCTATATTGTGTGCTCAGGAGCCTGGTTAAATCAAGTCACCTGGTATCAAAAGGACATCCACATTTGGTGCTTGGAGAGCCTCCCTAGGCAGGACATTCCACATGTGAGGAGCTACAACCGAGAAAGCCCTGTCTCCAGCCAACATCTGCTTGATCTCAGAAAGCAGATGACTGTCTCTGAAGATGATATCATGGATGGACAGCAATGCAGTCTGCCCCGAGCTAAAGGCTGATTCAAAGTCATTAAGTGGAGTGGATCAAAGAGAGTCTCTTGTCTAACAGGCTTCCATTAAGTGTTGGACTTTGCAAACAGTGGATGGGAATGGCTGCCTCAGGCAGCAGATTTTGGGTGTTAGGAAAAGGTAGCAAAATTGATACTTATTTGCAGTTATTCTTCCTGCAGTTTTTTTTACTCCCGAAGAGAGATGCTTCTGGAATTACCGTATTTTTTGCTCTATAAGACTCACTTTTCCCCTCCTAAAAAGTAAGGGGAAATGTGTGTGCATCTTATGGAGCGAATGCAGGCTGTGCAGCTGTCCCAGAAGCCAGAACAGCAAGAGAGATTGCTGCTTTCACTGCGCAGCGATCCCTCTTGCTGTTCTGGCTTCTGAGATTCAGATTTTTTTTTTCTTGTTTTCCTCCTCCAGAAACTAGATGCGTCTTGTGGTCTGGTGCGTCTTATAGAGCGAAAAATATGGTATCTGCTTCAGGTACAAAAATGACGACTTCCCTACACCTTGACATGAACTGCGGGGCAAGCATTCTTTGCTTTTCCTCCTGGGCCAGCTGGACATGAAATCCTACCTGTGAGTTAGCCACCCACATGGTTAAATAATTAAACCACCGCAGCAGCAGTCTCTCCCTTTACAAAATCTACACTGTCCAGAGGTGCCCCTGGGTTTCTTAGAAAAATGGAGTAATTAAAAAATCAAGTTTAAATGGAAATTTCTCATTTTTCATACTGATGTTCTTTGCGTACCAGTTACATATGCTGATTGGGTCTTATTCCGTCAGCTCGGCAAATTGTACAGTCATTGCTCCCAATACATCACAAGGGAAGTTGTCAGCTCAAGTACCCAACAGCTGTCTGGGCAGATGTGAACAACTGCCTTTGTATTATCTGGAGAAGTCAGGGTGTCTATTAATATAATGAGCATGCCTGTGTCAACATTTTCTTTAGCTGCATCAGAAGAGGAGGCATTCTCTAGTCTTGAAATGTATCCCCAAACTTTCTAATTTTGTCAGCACTGATCTGCGTAAACCTGTCTTACGGGGGGTGGGGTGGATGCCTCATGAAAAATGGATTGTTTAACCTTACTCTAAGACCATTTAGTGGGAAATAAATGGAGCTCCAAAAGAATCATTCCAAAGTGGGTATATTAAAATAACAAATGTGATTCAATATAAACAAGTGTAAAGTGATGTCCACTGGGGCACCCTCCCCATAGAAGCATAGTTCATAGAATTGTAGTGTTGGAATGGTCCATGAGGGTTCAACCGCTGGCAACGCAGGAATATTTTGCCCAAAGTGACCCTGAGATTAAGAGTCTCATGTTCTACCAAATGAGCTAAAAAAGGTAAAGGGAAAGGTAAAGGACCCCTGACAGTTAAGTCCAGTTGCAGATGACTCTGGGGTTGCAGCGCTCATCTCGCTTTACTGGCCGAGAGAGCTGATGTTTGTCCGCAGACAGTTTTTCCAGGTCATGTGGCCAGCATGACTAAGCCGCTTCTGGCCAAACCAGAGCAGTGCACAGAAACACCGTTTACCTTCCCGCCAGAGGGGTACCTATTTATCTACTTGCGCTTTTGGGGGTGCTTTCGAACTGCTAGGTTGGCAGGAGCAAGGACTGGGCAACGGGAGCTCACCCCGTCATAGGGATTCGAACTGCGACCTTCTGATCGGCAAGCCCAAGAGGCTCAGTGGTTTAGACCACAGCACCACCCGCATCCCTACCAAATGAGCTATCCCAGGAGGATATCTCATGGAGGAGAAGGCTACTAATCCTAATGCTCTACCTCCACTATTATTAGCTGTGCTAACAGCAGTGAGGCTTTAGGCTGACTAAATTTACCTGGAAAATAAACTCCAGGAATATGCTCTGTTTTTCTAGGAATGGGACATGGAGTTTGCAGTCACCTCCTCGCCTAGGGCTTGCCGATCGGAAGGTCGGCGGTTCGAATCCCAGTGACGGGGTGAGCTCCCATTGTTCCGTCCCAGCTCCTGCCCACCTAGCAGTTCAAAAGGACGTCAAAGTGCAAGTAGATAAATAGGTACCGCTCCAGCGGGAAGGTAAATGGTGTTTCTGTGCGCTGCTCTGTTTTCCCCAGAAGCGGCTTAGTCATGCTGGCCACATGACCCAGAAGCTGTCTGCAGACAAACGTCGGCTCCCTCGGCCAATAAAGCGAGATGAGCGCCGCAACCCCAGAGTCATTCACAACTGGACCTAATGGTCAGGGGTACCTTTACCTCTACATTTATCACTCATGTTTTCCATTGTTCTAAACCTAAATTATTGTTGGTGCTGCTTTTATTAGGATAATTCAATCAAAAATAAGCTTATATCACAGAAATACAAGACAAACTAGAGGACACCCAAATACCCTAACACACCACCAACTACACACCTTCTTAAACAATCCAGCAGTAAAATTAGCAGCCATTAGGTTCTTGACTACCTTTGAAAACCTTCTGCTAACAGCAGAGGGACATGGCAAAGGGACATGGCAAAGAGGGACATGGCAAAATCCACAATATACAGTATACTGGTCCAGAATCCCACAAACCCACTCAACATGATAAAAATAATGGGATCATGATCCTATCCAAATAAACCCTATCCAGTGAACTAGAATGTGGTCTCAACCTCCATCTCAGTCAAAAGAAGGCCAAAAGAAGCCACTTTGAAACTTACCTACAGATGGTACCTAGCATCACGGAAACTGGCGCTGATAAACCCAAGAACCTCACCAAAATGCCAGAGAGGCTGCACCTCTAGGGGCACATACCTCCACATGTGGTGTGAATGCCCCAAAATCCAACCCTTTTGGACATTAGCTCTACAATAAATATGCAGAATAACTAAACAGGCATGAGAAGACACCCCAGAACTGGCCCTATTGGATATTTTCCAAGACAATAATGCCCACTCACACTGTAAAGCGCTCATAACCCACTTACTCTCAGCAGCCAGAAGCATCATAGCTAGACACTGGAGAGACCTGTCAGGAGTGAACATGGACTAATGGTATCAAATCGTATGGGAAACAGCCTTACTAGAAAATCTAACCAACAGATTGAAACTGACATGGGGACAAATAAAAGAGGATGTGGCTCTCCTTTATTGCACACACAGCCAAACAACAACCCAATGACAGCATACAAATCAATATGGCTAACTTGACCCAACAACGCCCCCTCATGTAAACAAATCCCACTGCAGTCAACTAAAGGCAACCAACCATGCCCTACCCCCCCCCACTCTCTCACTGCCAAGGAAAACTAATAAATGAATAGAAAGAGAACCTACTTACCCAAATGATGCTGACACAAAAACCTCCCACATACACTAAGTAAAAGAATGTAAGTTTACCAGCCCCTCCCCCTCTTCTCCCCCCACCTTATACTGTATAAAACATTAATGTCTCACATCAAATGTAACTGATCTGTAGGGAAGACTCTACAACCTGAAAAAAGAGACAGTGCAAGGATTTTTGCAACCCAAGAAGATCTTTAATATAAATTATTTAATAAAATAATAATAAAAGAGGCTATATCTAAGACAATGATTTCTGTTTTGTTTCATTTGATAAAGTGATATCCCACCTTGTGGTCATAAAGCCCCCTCAGCAATAAAACAAGGTAGTATCCAAACGATCCAGGCCCCCATAACAGTGAAAAAGTAACCACAAATAGACTTAGGCAATCAAATAGTACAGAGGTGAATAAATCCACCCAAGTCCCATTAACGAATGTCCCACAAAGTGCCTCTATAGGAAGGGAGTTCCACAGCACAGAGGTTATCCTTGAAAGGGCTCCCTCCCTGTCACTCCCTGTTTTGCTTGCAGCTTCAGGACATCATAGCCCACTTCCCACTGGCCTTGGCCACTGGCAATGCTGGCTGGTGCTGATGGCAGTTGGAAGCGGCAACATCTGGAGAGCATCACCTTGGCTAGGCCTGCCTTAAGGGAGCCTCCCTTTAAATGTGAGAAGGATCACCACTTGCTGGAGACAGCAGCAGGTGTTATGTGCTCCTTAGAGGCTGGACTGCCTCCTTCTTGGCAACCCCCTCATGCTGCCTCTATAGAAGACTGTGGTGAATAGTAGGCACTGCTGGTGTCCTCCCCCCCTTGTTTCTGATGTAGATTCCCCCCTCCCCCTTGTTGCTTAGGCAGATCTTCTCTCACCACTTATTCCCTGGCTGGGTGGTGTGGGAAGTACCATTTTGTCATTCACCTCAAGTGCCAAAATGTCCTGGTTTTGTATATTCCTATACTTTTTGAGAACAAGCACTGATTTCAGAGCCTGAAGAGTGTGCAGGTTTTTGGTATCATCATCATTTTATTATTGCAGGTTCCTGGATGTAGACAAAGCATTGTTTTTTTCTCCAGCTCAAATCAATGTCACTGATTTTGCCTTCTCCTTACGTTAGGACACATGACAATGCATTGCCACAGAGCCAAAATGTCAATTGCAAAAGTAAACCTGGGGAGACAATGTGGGTAAGGAAGAGACGGAGGAGGGATGGTTCAAGATGCCTTAGCACAACTTGGAAAACAATGTTCTCCAGAAAAGAACACTAAGTACATTTGGCGTTGAGGGAAATACAAAGAGATTAACAGAATGATTGATGGGTGAAGAATTGCTGAGCACCACCAGACACTTGAAATGCAAATCTCTTGTTGAAGATGCAAGTCGGTTTTGAAATGCTGCATCAGATGGATGAGTCCTGAAAACCACTTGGCAGAAGAAAAATAATAATGACAGTGATAAAACCCCAAAACCAACACAATCCTTTCTCTAATTAGGCAGATCAAGTATGTAGCTGACATTTCCAATCACAATATTAACCAAAATGGTTTAATTATAAGTAAGCTTTTTTGTACAGTGTAAATTAATGTACAAGACATTGATTTAGAGTTGTGTTGTTAGATCTGAAGAGGAGAGTCTTGAAGGAGAGGGCCACTGATGTCTCCTGGCCATGATGATAGTTGGAGGCAGCAATGTTTAAAAATACCAGTTGCTGGAAGCGCCAGGCAGGCAGAGTGTTCATGTGCTTGCAGGTTTTCTGAAGCTATCTGGTTAGCCACTGTGAGAGAAGAATGCTGAACTAGACGGACCATATGGGCCAGCAGCTCTTGTGTTCTTACATTCTTAGAGGTTGAGTTTGCTCTCAGGTTCATGATCTCCATTCCCTGCAGCATTCTGTGTTGTCCTAGGACATGCTGTTTCCTGATGCAAAGGGCAAGGCCAGTGGGCTGGCTCATCATTTCACGTACAAAAGCCAACTGGTCTGGCAATGGAATCGTACTTCCACACTGACAATAGGACCCAGGACAGGCTATGCGATCAGCTTAGCCCTGTCATCCAACAGGGTGCAATGGCAGGGGGTGCAGGAGCAACAGGCAGAGGGCAATCACAAATTCCACTCAGCACCTGCAGTTTGAGAGAGCTCTTTCACTCTGTCTCATGATATGGCTGGCCTGGACCAAGCTGAACATAAGGGGAGAAAAGCAAAGAAGAAACACTTGTGGGTTCCATTGAACTCAGCCTTAACAACTGAACTGACAACCCATGCAGAAACTTTGAAACATGATTTACACGAGATCTAGAATCATAGAATAGAATCATAGAATCACAGAGTTGGAAGAGACCACAAGGGCCATCGAGTCCAACCCCCTGCCAAGCAGGAAACACCATCAGAGCACTCCTGACATATGGTTGTCAAGCTTCTGCTTAAAGACCTCCAAAGAAGGAGACTCCACCACACTCCTTGGCAGCAAATTCCACTGTCGAACAGCTCTTACTGTCAGCAAGTTCTTCCTAATGTTTAGGTGGAATCTTCTTTCTTGTAGTTTGGATCCATTGCTCCGTGTCCGCTTCTCTGGAGCAGCAGAAAACAACCTTTCTCCCTCCTCTATGTGACATCCTTTTATATATTTGAAGATGGCTATCATATCACCCCTTAACCTCCTCTTCTCCAGGCTAAACATGCCCAGCTCCCTTAGCCGTTCCTCATAAGGCATCGTTTCCAGGCCTTTGACCATTTTGGTTGCCCTCCTCTGGACACGTTCCAGTTTGTCAGTGTCCTTCTTGAACTGTGGTGCCCAGAACTGGACACAGTACTCCAGGTGAGGTCTGACCAGAGCAGAATACAGTGGCACTATAACTTCCCTTGATCTAGATGCTATACTCCTATTGATGCAGCCCATAATTGCATTGGCTTTTTTAGCTGCCGCGTCACACTAAATGGAACCCAAGCCAGTAATTTGACCGTGGCATTTTGGACCAATTGAAGTTTCTAAGTTGCCTTCAAGAGCCCCACACAGAGTGCATTTTTCAATAATCCAGTCTGGAAGTTACCTGAGCATGGAGCACAGGGTTCCAAGTTATATCTGACCAAAAGGGACTGTAGCTAGTGAAACAGCCATAGCTGGGATAAAAGGCAGTGTTCCCCATGAAGAGGGGTGGGTTGTTAAAACATTCTGGGAGCTGTAGCTCGTCAGGAGTAGCAACTTTCAGCACCATAGCAAACTAAATTCTTTAGAAGAAGTCATCCATGATTGATTAAATGTATGGTTTGGCCTTTGAGTCCAACACCATCTGGGGAACACCAGACTCTAGATGGCTTCTCTATATTTCTTAATTTCTAAAGTTTAAATGCTTTTATTAATTTTGATGCTCCCTAACAAAGGAGGAATTAAAGAACCTTTTAATGAGGGTGAAAGAGGAGAGTGCAAAATATGGTCTGAAGCTCAACATCAAAAAAACGAAGATCATGGCCACTGGTCCCATCACCTCCTGGCAAATAGAAGGGGAGGAAATGGAGGCAGTGAGAGATTTTACTTTCTTGGGCTCCATGATCACTGCAGATGGTGACAGCAGTCATGAAATTAAAAGACGCCTGCTTCTTGGGAGAAAAGCAATGACAAACCTAGACAGCATCTTAAAAAGCAGAGACATCACCTTGCAGACAAAGGTCAGTATAGTAAAAGCTATGGTTTTCCCAGTAGTGATGTATGGAAGTGAGAGCTGGACCATAAAGAAGGCTGATCGCTGAAGAATTGATGCTTTTGAATTATGGTGCTGGAGGAGACTCTTGAGAGTCCCATGGATGGCAAGAAGATCAAACCTCTCCATTCTGAAGGAAATCAGCCCTGAGTGCTCACTGGAAGGACAGATCGTGAAGCTGAGGCTCCAATACTTTGGCCACCTCATGAGAAGAGAAGACTCCCTGGAAAAGAACCTGATGTTGGGAAAGATGGAGGGCACAAGGAGAAGGGGACAACAGGGGATGAGATGGTTGGATAGTGTTATCGAAGCTACCAGCATGAGTTTGACCAAACTGCGGGAGGCAGTGGAGGACAGAGGTGCCTGGCGTTCTCTGGTCCATGGGGTCACGAAGAGTCGGACACGACTAAACGACTAAACAACAACAACAACAAAACAGAAAGCATGCTTGATTGTTTTATTAAATAAATAATTAAATAAATGGCTGTGTTTTACGAATTCTTTAGTGCCCAGCTGGTGCCCAGGCCCAGTTCATTCTGAGTGCCAGGACAATGTGTGCATCTGGGCTGTGTTTCAATGGGCTATTATTGTATTTAAATGTTGCAGGACCCTGTAAAAATTCTGACAATTAAGCTGCACAATTAAAATTTTAAAATATTAAAATTACATTAAAATACAATTTGGATTGTTTTAATGGAAAATTAAACATTTAACACACACACACACACACAAACAGAAGCGACTTTGAACAGGCCATAGCAGAATATGGTATTGTAGTGCTCATAAAGTTTGGTAGCTGCTGCACATGATCAAACCTTTAAAGCCCCATGTAAGGAAGAGCGGAATAATAAGCATAATCAACAACAACAACAATAATGATGCAACATGTTATGTTACGTTTAGATTTATCTTTGTGCTGTTTTCATGTCAGTGGGCACCAAAAACATATTTAAGGTTAAAATACAAAATTCAAGATAAAAATAAAAAAAATCACAGTGACCAGCAATTATAGTTTTAAAAAGCATCAGCTGTGAAGAGAGCTTTTAAAATCAGAATTGCAGCAGGCATGAAGGAGGTTAACCCTTTCCTCCATGATGAACACAAGGCATGGCTTAACTTTTGAATCTCCTAGATATGTTAGATATCTGGATAATCTGACTACCCCCAAGTCATGACTTTTGTAGGGCTAATGTTGGCATTCAATGATATGTGGGCACTTTCAATATGGCATTTTTGGATGTACGAGAGGAACTAAACAGGAGGCCTCTTGGAGGTCATAGCAGGCACCAGGTTGCTAGCCCCTGACTTACTCCCTGAAGACCTCCAGTTGAGCCAGGCTGGGTCACCACATCTGACAAACTATCAAATCCTGAGCCTCTGTTTGAGGTTGCACTTTATATCAGCACAACACATTCCTCCTTGCTTCCTACCTTTCTGAGAAAGAGGACCTACCAGCATCAGAACAGCTACTAAAAATATACCCCTGTATAAAAAGCCATTTCGCCCCCCTCTGCCACCCCCGTCTCTCTGCACCCTTCGATTCCTGGCTGGCTGCTAACAATAAAATGTAAAAGTAATCCCTGATTTTTCTTTCAAACTCTCTCAGCTTTAAAAGAACCTTCCCAAAAATGATTGATGCGCAGAATTAAACCCAAAGGCAACCCCAAGAAAGCTGCTTTGAATAGCAGCAAATTCCTAGCAGTGCCTGGAAGGCTTGCCGCAAAGGAATCTAATCTCTGAACTTCTAAAGGTCAAGATTGACTGTCTGGTAACATGGCTCAAGTGTAAATGCTCTGTAATGCTACACGAGGTGATTGCTTTGCTCTCTAGACAGTGTCAATTTTGTCCCAAGTATCTGCAGATGTGTCTAGCATTAAGTCGGAATGGTGTCAAGGGCCCTCCTTGAGCACTGCTAGCTTCTCAGAGAAACTGGTCCTAAAGCCCCAGTCGATTACATATCAGGCCCAATAGGCAGCCATTTAAGACTCGGAAAAGGATGGAGTATGGAGCTGCATTAGATTTTTTTTAATGTCTCGCTGCCAGGAAACCCAGCCAGAGAAATTCTCCAGTGATTCAGAAGCTGTCGCTTTCCTTCCTTCCCATGTCATTAACCTCACCTTCTTGAAACACTTACTCCTCTGGACCAAGCCAGGAGACAAGTCCACATCCAGGAGGAGGTCACTGCATGCCGTTTTTGTTTCTCTGTGCAGGCCAGCAGCCAGAAATTTGGTGTGGCGATGGCAGGAGATAGACAAAGCTGTCCATTTTGTTCTTCATTTCCCCCAAGCTTCAGCTCACCACACCTCCCTGCCAGTGTGCAATTTAAACATAAATAAATAAAATAGCCTGCATCCTTATGAAAATTTATTCCAGCATACACATTTTTGTAAGCAATTTCCCCAATACAATCCATTTTTGTATGTGGTTTCATTAATATATTGTTGCCCGCCACCCCAATCTCTGAGCGATGCAAGATTCATGGGGTTCCAGGCACTTACCCAGGGTTTGTGTTTCCTTTGGAAATCAGGCACAGCAGAGACTGTGGTGTATTTATGATATATGGTTTATTTACACATATATACAACCTGAGCCTAAGATGGAGGGGCTCACAGCACCACACTCTAGGAGGTTATTGCTTCTTCCATGGCCATAGCCTTGGATGCCAGCTGAAATCAGCCATGGCCCTCTGTCCCTCTGCTCCAGCTTACTGCATTTTACAAACTGCAACTATTTTCCCGCCAGCTCGTGGCACCCCCAACTGGCACCCTAAAAACAACTGTTCTCCTTCCAACTCTAAAAACTCTTTCAAAGGCTTTGATCTTTTCAACTAATCCTGAGTGGAGGGAGGGCCCCCTCCCAACTGCCCTCTTTGTCCCCCTAAAAACTTATCTTCAGTGGGCCATTACCAGGCTGGCTCCTGGCTTGTGTCTGGCACCTAGGAATTGGAAGTGGGGTCCAGGAATTACAAGGGGAGTCCAGGCACCCTGCACTCAAATCAGTATGCATGAGTTTTAACAGTTTGTGCACACTTTCACAATTTAAGAGGTGCCAGTTTTTACAGATAGTAGCATCACTGTTTGTGTCTTGTCTCAGGAGGTGTAGATTAGCTAAGCCCTGAGGTCCAGCCCAAGTGGCACCATTTTCTGGAACTTCTCAACTATGCAGCCTTGTAAGTATGCAGTGATTTTGGGGCCTGCCCTAATGTTTAATTAGGGTTTACAGATGTGATAGGGACGCGGGTGGCGCTGTGGGTAAAACCTCAGTGCCTAGGACTTGCTGATCGTATGGTTGGCGGTTCGAATCCCCGTGGTGGGGTGAGCACCCGTCTTTCGGCCCCAGCTCCTGCCCACCTAGCAGTTCGAAAGCACCCCTAAGTGCATGTAGATAAATAGGTACTGCTTTCTAGCGGGAAGGTAAATGGCGTTTCTGTATGCTGCGCTGGTGCTGGCTCGCCAGAGCAGCTACGTCATGCTGGCCACGTGACCCGGAAGTGTCTCCGGACAGCGCTGGCCCCCGGCCTCTAGAGTGAGATGGGCGCACAACCCTAGAGTCGGACACGACTGGCCCGTACGGGCAGGGGTACCTTTACCTTTACCTTTACAGATGTGATCAGTTGGGATCACTGGGTCTCCTGCTCACCTCCCAACTGCATGTTTAATTAGGAGTTTAGACTCTAATTAAACATGTGGTGTGGGGGGGGGGGAGAGAGAGCAGGGCTGAGCCTTTTGCTCACCTGCTGGTGAGTGGAGAGTTTAATTCTGCCGGGTGCTGCTTCACCAGCCCATTCCCTACAGGGAAGCACTGGTGAAAAGATCCTGCAGAGGCTGCTGCCCCTCATCCCCCCCCCCCCTTTGGCTTTTCAGCTCCAGATCAAGGGTTAGCCGACCTGGAGTTGTCTCAACCCAATCCATCTGAATTGGCCTGAATTGGGCTGATTTGATTTGGTATCCAGACTTTGGTTGGATCTGTTGTACAGCCCTAATTTCAACTGATGGTTTCAGTTGATTTTATGAATGAGCCCCTGTAACCAGACACATGCTGAACTGGCTGGTCCCAGATGGCAGAACATTATTTTGTAGAAAAACCTGTTTGCTTTTCTGTGCTTTTCACTTTCCTTCCTTCCTTCCTTCCTTGATATTTTATTGTATTTTATTTTATAAACTTGTGTGCCATTTGGTAGAAGGGAGGGCAAGTCTGGCATAGTGGTTAGAGTGCTGGCCTGGGCTCTTTGGAGAAAAGGTGGGATATAAATAGAATAAGCTCAATAAGCTTAACAAGCAGATATGCCAATGCAAGAGCAGAAGACAATTTTTAGCAACCCCAGAATATTTCATGCAAATGACAACTCTGCAGTGGCAGCTGTGTGTTTTAGTTGATTTATTTATTTGTTTTGTTTTAGATAGGTGTACCCTGCCCTTGGGACGCAGGTGGCGCTGTGGGTAAAAGCCTCAGTGCCTAGGGCTTGCCGATCGAAAGGTCGGCGGTTCGAATCCCCGCAGCGGGGCGAGCTCCCGTTGCTTGGTCCCAGCGCCTGCCAACCTAGCAGTTCGAAAGCACCCCCGGGTGCAAGTAGATAAATAGGGATCGCTTACTAGCGGGAAGGTAAACGGCGTTTCCGTGTGCTGCACTGGCTCGCCAGATTCAGCTTTGTCATGCTGGCCACGTGACCCGGAAGTGTCTCCGGACAGCGCTGGCCCCCGGCCTCTTAAGTGAGATGGGCGCACAACCCTAGAGTCGGACACGACTGGCCCGTATGGGCAGGGGTACCTTTACCTTTACCTTTACCCTGCCCTTCAAATACAAAAATGTCCCCAGGACTTAAAGTCAGGTGAGTCTCCCCACAGAGCTTCTTCCATAATCCGGACGCCACTTATTGAGACAGTCCTTTCCCTGTTTGCTATCTGTGATGGTGGGGAGAATCAAAAGAGGGCTTCAGTCCATGTTGGAGCCCATAGGAGCACATGACAGAATTTCATTAGTTGAGCAGCTGGACACCCACTGCATCTAAAACCTACAAACAGAAACCTCACTTTGGCCTTCGTTCTTTTCCCCCATTAAGTGTGTGCTTTAGAGACTTCATTCTGAGATAATGCCAAAATTCCTTCATTTGCAGATTTGGCCTTCATTTGTTAGCTCCATGATGTGCATCATTGCCCATTAAAGATTGAGAGGACACGGCACAATCCTGATATTGTTACTCGTATTTGAATCACAAAAGCGTCGTAATTCTCAGCATGATGCCACCTCCAAAATGAGTTAGCCCTTAATTAAACAGAGCTTCAAGCTCATTCTTTAATTAAACAGATGTAAATGTCCAATCATCCAACACTTCCCAGCATGCACTGTACATCACTTAACAGCATCACCCGCAAGATGAAGAGTTGGGGACTTTGTCCAGTGGTTCTTGTTGCTGCTGACTTTCACTTGCAGCATTTAAATTATGTTATCTTGTCAAGAGGCCCAGAAGTTCACACGTGTCAAAATAGCAGAGCATTTAATAAGGATGGCCACATCGTAATGCTGAAGCACATTGGTGTGCAGGGTTTGAGCATGTTGCCGAACGCCACTGAGGTATGTGAGCCGCTGTATTCCCTTCCTCCAAGCTTCTGGAGTACTGAGCTCTGCATCCTCGCTTATTAGGAGCCTCATTTTCTGCCATTGCATGGGGTGTGGTGGGGAGCAGACCCAGTACTTTTGGCTGTGTGATTGACAGCTCACTAGGTCCAGCCCTTGCTCTGCTGCACCGTGGTTTAAGCACTGCTGACTTGGGTGGCTCCCGGGGATGGAGTGCTCCAAAGGGAGAACTTTCCCCCTTTGGTCTCCTTCTAGGTCATCAATGGAAGGCCTGGCCTTCAGATTCCAGACTGCGATCAAACTATGTGAGCTGTTACTGATAAATATTGCGTCTGTTTAATCACAACTATTCCTACTTATTTGTCCCCACATCCTACACTCCATGCTTCAGGCACCATGTGGAGTGGCTCTCAGCCCAGGTGACATCACTTGTGACATCAACAGAAGTTGTTGTGCGATGGTGGTCCAGCATGGAAATTTAGAAAGGAGGGTGGAACATCCAGGATGGCTCTGGTGACTCAAGGAGGTCAGAAGTTATAGGACTGAATAGGAGAGAGAGACAGACTTTGGAGCAAGATGGAGAAAATCAATATGTTAAAGATGCAGAGATGTAGAACAGAAGAGAGAAACCTCAGGCTCTGGGGCTTTTGATCTGGCCCTTGGGGCTCTCCCCAGGCCATGCCCCTTGGCAGCACTGCTCCACACACTCCTCAAGTGATTTTGCCTGGTTGGAATATGTCCTTGAACTGTGAAGATGCCTCTTGCTTGCCCAGATGGGCATCAGAAACCTGACTTCTGCATGGATGGACCAGTGACTGCTCTAGAAAGGTAAGTCCCATCCTGATATGGACTGGCTGGACACAGAGGAATGGTGGGAACAGCCAGCTGGGGAAGCACCAAGGGAGGAAGGCTCAGAGCCCGGGAAGTGGTGATGGGACAGCAAGGAGAGAAAGAAGACTGGGAAGAGGAGGGGTCAGAAGCAGAAAAGGTGACAGGGCTTAGTGAGCTGGAAGAATCTGTGGCAGAGAGCAGTCCAGAATCAGAGACAGAAGCTGAACAGGAGAGTGGGAGGCCAAGAGGCAGAGATGAGTCAGGCTGGTGAAGAGTCACAGGCTGGTGAAAATCTCCCCCTCCTGCTGAGACACATTTCCCTCCCCTCTTGTTTCCCAGAACGGGCGGAGGAGAGGTTGTCTGTACACAGGTACAGTCTCTGATTGCTTAGCAAAAGCTCTGGAGAGGTCCTATCTCTACCTGGCCACACCGAGACAGAAGTAGCTCCCACAGGTTTTACAGGAAGTTCTCCTTGTTGGAGCCACATTTCTCTGTGTGCCCATTCTGGCAAACAGGGAATGTTGGACTTGACTGCTCTTTCTAGATATCCCAAAAAGGCCATGAAAGGGAAGGAGCTGCTCTGCTTATTATGCCTGACACTCAACCAAAACTGTGGAGACTGTGTTTTGATAATGAAGAGTTCACTCCATCTTTGAATTGTGTGATTACTGACTTGCACATGCCTGTGACTCATCTATTACCCTACCCAGTTTTGTGTCTGGCCTCACCCACCACTGTCCTCTGACTCCTGTAAGGTTGCCTGTGGGGGAATGCAGCCTGGTGAGGGTGGCCTTGGTGTATGGCCAATGGCAGCATCTGGCCTGCTTGGGTGTAGCACTGTCTAGGAGAATCCACTCCAAGGGTCAAACTGGCCAAGCAGCAGTGGCAGGTAGGTAGGAAACCGCCATGTTCCCACAATATTTCAGGGTGGCGCTGACAGCATCCTGACCCTGACTGAGTTTCTGGACCGAAAGCACCACCCTCCAAGATTCCTCTGCTCCTTCCCTGCGTCTCCCTACTAAAGGATCCAGCCACATCTGCCGTAGGAGAGATGTGACAGTTGTAATGAGATAGGCAAAATCCCCTAGGACAAAGCCAATCCACCTGTGGGTGAAGTTCCTCCCCAGCCCTGAATCCAGCAACCGACTGCTGTCCATTGCAGTGCTTTCAATTTAGCATACACCAGTAAGAGAACGTAACCATCAAGGATATATTAGAGAGCGGGTACAGGGAACTGTGGGGGCATCTTTGGAATGAGTCCCTCGAATGGGGACTGGATCCTTCCAGGTTTGTATACTAACATTTTATTTCTGTGTTATGCATGATTCTCTCTTCTATTTACTTTCAAGCTGTTAAATTAACTTATATCCTTTGTATTGTTTTCTTCAATATTGTATGGATTGAGATGTGTGTATGTTCACTTGTATGTTCCGTGTGCGGCTCTGGCTCGCCAGAGCAGTGATGTCACGCTGGCCACGTGACCCGGAAGTGTCTCCGGACAGCGCTAGCCCTTGGCCTCTTTGAGTGAGATGGGCGCACAACCCTAGAGTCTGGCAAGACTGGCCCCTACGGGCAGGGGTACCTTTACCTTTACCTATAATAATATAATATAATATAATATAGGGACGCGGGTGGCGCTGTGGGTTAAAGCCTCAGTGCCTAGGGCTTGCCAATCGAAAGGTCGGCGGTTCGAATCCCCACGGTGGGGTGCGCTCCTGTTGTTTGGTCCCAGCGCCTGCCAACCTAGCAGTTCGAAAGCACCCCCGGGGGCAAGTAGATAAATAGGGACCGCTTACCAGCGGGAAGGTAAACGGCGTTCCGTGTGCTGCGCTGGCTCGCCAGAGCAGCGATGTCACGCTGGCCACGTGACCCGGAAGTGTCTCCAGACAGCACTGGCCCCCGGCCTCTTAAGCGAGATGGGCGCGCAACCCTAGAGTCAGACACGACTGGCCCGTATGGGCAGGGGTACCTTTACCTTTACCTTTACCTTTACTAGCGGGAAGGTAAACGGCGTTTCCGTGTGCGGCTCTGGCTCGCCAGAGCAGCGATGTCACGCTGGCCACGTGACCCGGAAGTGTCTCCGGACAGCGCTGGCCCCTGGCCTCTTGAGTGAGATGGGCGCACAACCCTAGAGTCTGGCAAGACTGGCCCGTACGGGCAGGGGTACCTTTATCTTTACCTATAATATAATATAATATAATATAATATAATATAATATAATACAATATAATACAATATAATAACATTACATTGTTGTGTTTTTGCTGCCAGAGCTGGAGGGAAGGGAGGGACTTGTACTATTTTTATTTTATTTTTTCTCCTCAGGTGCCAAAATAACTTGGCTGGCCTTGGCTACTGTGTAGCTTTCCTGAGGCAAGAGCAGATGAGGGGGAAGCACTGCTGGCTGTTCCGCCTCAGGCAGCTAAATGTCTTGGGATGGCCCTGCCTAGAAATATTCAAAATAAATAAATAAACCAAAGACGCTCCAATAGATCTCCATCTATAACCTTTACTAGTCTCAGAAGGGTCATTACATCTATTAGACTGTGGACTCAGCAGTGTGGCTGCTCTGAAGTTAAGGGACGATCTCTCTCTCTCCACCCCCTTCCTATAGGGAAGTCACGTGTGCATTTCTGGTGATTTCTTAGATTATTCCATAAGTAAATCAAACATTCTTTCAAGTCCAGTTATCAAAATGGTCCCCCCTCCTTTTTTGCTACCATGTCCTCCATCAAAGTGCAGTAATCCAGATCAACACATTTGAAACCTCTGCTAGCACGCCTAATAGCAGAGAGAGTAATTAAATTTGCACTTTTTTATATACGACGTACTCAATAAATCTGAATAAATTAACAACGCATTACTAAGGCGGCTACATTAAATTTGCATAGTGCATTTAATGAATATGCAACGGCAAGTGGAAAAGGTCTGCCACTGTGAACCCTCCGCATTAGCATAAGCACTCCCAGCATCTTTCTTAAATAATGCACTCATTTGCACATCACTGACTTGGCTAATTCTGACTTCAGTCAGGGTAGCCTTGTAATTAAGACTCCTGCTTTAATTTTTAATGAAGTTTATGTTACATCAATCCTGACAGTAATGAGGGGGACATGGAAACAAAAAGGCTCCTAATAATTAAATTCACAAACCAGTTTGAGGGATAATAATTCCTGAGGAGAAATTACATGACTAATTATTAATTAAATATTCATACCAGTGCAGTCCTGTCTCCCTTAACTGCTCATCTTGTTGGTAATAATGCTAAGCTTTGGACGCCGTCCCAACAACCACGCCGGGTTTTAAGGTCTTTGGTTAATTTTAGTGCACCATTAATCAATATGACACATGCAAAAAAAATGTTTTAATTGGTCTCATTTTATTGTGTCTAAATATTACTACAGTTGGTTTAGTTGGTGTAGAATTAATCTAGTTAGTCGGGGGCTTGTTTTATGGAAACATAAATTCACTTTATATCCATAAACCTCTAATGGCAGCAAAAGTTGACCTTTTTGGGGTACCATTACTATTTACAGATAATTACATCAACTCTTTAAAAGGTTATGTAATAGCTTTGCATTTATCATAGTACAATGAAAAACACGCACCATTATTTTAACTCCATACAATTCTGAGGAGGTCTCTGAGACCCTCATTTCCTCCTGCTGAAAAGTAAGCAATATTAATTTGTGTGTTTTTAAAGCAACATATAAGAGCTTTTCTTCAAATGTGTACAAGGAGGATTTAAAATGTTTGTATATCGTTCTGCATTTGTCTTTTATGTGATGTATCATTAAAAGGAGATGCTCCTTTAATGACAGTTTTCAGAGACATCACATAAAGGACAATTGTGGAAACATATACAAATGGATTTTCTCATAAAATGCACCAAAGTCATTCATTTAAGAGGAGAAATAGCAGCCATTAATCTTCCTCAGTTTTCTCAGTCTGAGAGTTTTATGCCTGTCTTTATAACAACCCTGTAAATGTCTCCTTCTGAAAAGTTGCATGGGGAAGTTTAGCAAAAGGAACAAACAAATCAAATTGTATTTTTAAGTAAAAAATGTCCAACAGATCTTAACCATGTGGCATCCCCCCCCCCATTTTTTCTTAAATCTACCAAATAGGAGATGAAATAAGAGAAAAGCTTATGCTTCCAACTGATTGTCAAACTATTAAGAAAGATATAATGCAGAGGCTCATCTTCCTGCAGGGGCCTTTGGAAATTCTCAAGTAGGGCAAACATTCTGTTTCATTTTTCTAATAATCCAAACTAGCTGGTTCATCAAAGTAACAGAAGAGTCTGCTGCCATCCATGGGGCAGTGATACCCATTAGCTAACGCTTGTCAATGTACTACAAACTGACAGGTTTGTAGGGCATGATTACTGGATCTGATTTGCACAACTCTTATCCCTTTTACTAAATCTTAAAAATCTTTTTAACTTTGGCTTTTTTCTTTACTCTCTTAAACTAACACCTGAAGGCAGCTATGAAAGAGGGAGGAAAAATTACAGCTCCATAACGAAATACTACTTGGGTCCTCTTCAGTATTAAGATGTCGTTAGGAGCCATCTGTTTGCAGTTCTGTTTCCAGTTGTTGTTTTTTCCCCTGTTAAGGAAATAATTCCAGGGTGTGAAAAACCTCACTGGAGCAGCAATCACCTGAGACTGCTAAAAGAGGTGAGAGTGGCCAGTTTGGAGGGTTGCACCAAGGAAAATAACAAGAACATAGCACCCAACAGTCCCACTTTGAGCAGGACATTCCAGATTCACAAAAGCCACCCCAGCTTCTGCTTGAAGTCCCGGATGTCCTGCTTCCAGCCCCTCAACTCTGCTGCCTCCTCCAGGCTGGCTTGGGGGCAACGCGGTATCTCAGCTGCTCTGCCACCACCGCTGTGCTCCCAGAAGTGGCTGCAGCACATCTGGAAGCAGGAACACCACTTCTGAAGACCGTGGTGAAGCCAAGGAGGCCACAAGAATGCCATGAGGAGGCCAAGGCCTGGCCATTGCTGTGGCGATGGTGGTGGAGGAAAGGAGCGAGAATGTGAAGGTAAGGTAGGGTGGGGGCAGCGGGGGGCAGGAGAGGCTGCCGCACAAAGACTGGGTGGTGGCGGTGGGAAAGAGTGCAGAGATCAGGTGAGGAGAGCAGAGACTGGGCTGGCGGGGGTGAGAAGGAGTGTGGAGATTGGGCAGCCTCAATTTTGCCCCCCCCCCCAAATGTTAGAGGCTATGCAATAACATTAATATTGCTGCCTATCGCAAGGTTGGCTGTTTTCCTTCAGACTTTCCAAAGGTAAAGAATCTGCTCTGGAGAGAAAAAGTGCATCATTTCATCCACACAATTATGTCATGGCAATGGAATGAGGGGCGAGGACACTTCTGCTGCAGTCTCAGCAACTTAGACATCCATTTCAAGATGCTGTCTCAGTTAACCTGCTCTCATGCCGTGTCCGTACCTACTCTCTTGCAATACGTGTCCTCCTGAGTACGTGTTGCAGGAACAGAGAATCAGGTCCCTGTTGAATCAATAGGAGCAGCTGGAGAACCTGAGATTCTTTCTGCAAAATCCATCAAAGCAGCCAGTTCAGGAGGCATAAGTGCTTGCTGGTCTTTTTGGCTCCCCCACCCCATCACCCAGCAGTCCCTTATCAGAACCCTGCAGGTGTTGGTAGGCAACCCAGGGCCACCTGTAAGGACATCATAAGGAAGTGGCTCTCTGTTTTAAAAAAGAAACCTCTGCTCTGCCTAACAAGCACTCATTTCAAATAGTTGACGTAAATCTTCACCAGGCTGCCCATGACAGACACAGCGCAGGTACCCACCTGCTCTGCAAGGAGGCAAAGATCAGAAAGGGGGTAGGGTTCAGTGGGTGGGAAGGCCCCAGGGAGGAGGAGAAGCTCAACCTGCAAGAGGGAGTCCACAAAATTGGAGCCCCAGGCCAGGCTGGGGAAGGTGGGCAGTCAGGAGCCCAGGTAGGAGTAGAGGCTGGAGAGCATGGTAGTACCCAAGGGCAGGGTGAGGTGAGGGCCTCAACCCTGGCCTTCCTCTTCCTCCCTCTCCTCTGAGGAGGCTCACAGCTGCAGACTCAAAGGTCTGCTGTGGAGGGCTGACGAGAGCCCAGGGAGCTGGTGGTGGTGGTGCTGCTGCTGCTATGTTAAATCATTGCTGATGCTCTACTCCTCCAGAGGCCAGTGAGTGGCCCAAGGACACCCAGTGGGAAACAGAACCCTGGGCTCCCAAATCCTAGTCTGAAAATGGAAATAAGGAGGGAGGGTCCAGACCCTGAAACCTGGACTGGTACTCCTGGCCCGGCCCTCTGGCTCATTATGAGTTATGTTAACCTTGGAATCCCCTCAAAAACCTCAGACACCATTTTGTGCTAATTTTGTGCCTCTGCCTCTAAGTGTACAGCTGAATTTTCAAATGGGGGTCCTTGTTATCACCCCAAAACCCAGTATTTTCATATCACCTCAAAATCTCAGCTACCAGTAACATTTTATAAAATATATTTTATATTCTATAAGTAATTTTATAGGATGAAAAATTGTTGACACCACCATTTGTGACAGAAAACTGAATGAATGAGCTTTTTAGGGGAAGTTTTGCTCTTAAAGAGCAAGCAGAGGACTTCTATCTGATCTCAGCTCTGTGGTGTTTGGTGCTAAAAATGGATATAAGTGATCCCTCTGTCTGCTCTTTAAGGACTTTTCTTGAATCTTTATTTCCATATATCAATTGGGATGATGGGCAGGTGGCAGGTCTTGTTGAGACAGGACTGGTGGGTCAGAATGAGGGACATGATGGGCCAGATTCGGGTCTACACCAGGGGTCAGCAAACTTTTTCAGCAGGGGGCCGGTCCACTGCCCCTCAGACCTTGTGGGGGGGCAGACTATATTATGGGGGGGGGGGGAATGATGCAAGAGCACCACGAGCCCCAGTGACTGCTTACCTGTGTCTTGCGAGCGGCAGGGGCTGGCGGCGGCGGGACAATGAGCAGCGTGCAAAAGGGCTCTGGAGAGGGGCTGCTTAAAATGGCAGCCGCTGCTGCTGCTGGCACCAACAAAGCCCAGCCCCCTTCCTCTTCTAGGCAGGGCGGGGAGAAGCCAGGAGGAGTGAGGGAGGAGGCACAGGCGCCGTGTGAGGGAGAGGGAGGGAAGCACTGGCACAAGCACTGGCGACCCACGCGGCGATTTCCGGACAATCTGTGGACCAGATCCAGAAGGCAAATGGGCCTGATCCGGCCCACGGACCTTCGTTTGCCTACCCATGGTCTACACAGACAGGCAGTGGTTCTCTGAGGATTCAGAGAGGGGTGTTTCCAAGCTGTGCCTGGGCATGTCATAAATTTAACCTGGGACCTTCAGCGTGCAAAACAAGAGCTCTGCCTCTGAACTACAGCTCAAGCCAACAGGGATTCTACACAGCTGTGACAGCGTTGCAAAATAATCCAAATGTTCCTGAGCCTGATCATGCCCAAATATACTAGAAACGGCACCCCTGATTGTCACCCTTTGCCATTCAAAGTGTGTTGCTATGAAATATAAATAGAGCTGTGTTACATTAGCAACCATACCACACTTCCGCAGCATGTAGTTTTCTCCAAAGAGCCTACATTGCAAATGACTGCCACTTCCCATTCTGTAATTGCCTCTGTAGTGGAAGCTCTCAATTTGCCAGGCTCCATCAAAACAGCTGTGCACTGTGGCTCAATGCAATTGACTTGAGCTGTGTGGTTTTATATCAGGTGGGTCACAGGCTGTGACCTTAAGGTCAAGTTAAGGAACTTGAGCTCATGGTGCATCCTCTCTTTCTTGACTGTAACTGACGGAGCAACAGAGTCAAATGCAGAGGCAAATGCATTCCCAAGAACAGTGTGTTCCTGGTTCCTTTGAAGGGGATCCGTATGAGGAGGTACTCAGTGGCAGAGCCTGCAGAAAGTCCCAGGTTCAGTGTCTGGGAGAGAAGGGATCAATAAGCAGGTGATGGAGAAGTCCTCTCTCTGCTTGAGCCATTGGGAAGCTCACAAACAGTATGGCTCAGTAAAAATCAGTTGCATTGTGCACATTTGAAGAAAGATCCTTAGAAGATCTTGTAAGAAGCCAGAACGACCCCTCTGCCCCTCACACCAATTGAAAGCAAAATTTGTTCAAAACTCATTAAATCAAAAGTAGCTTATGCCTTTGCATTCGTATTCTTCAGAATGTGTAACAACTGGAGCTTCTGTCACCAGGATAGATTCAGGTCACCTGCAACTGTTCTCTGTTGTTCAGTAGTGACTGGTTCCCAGAACATGACTCCTTCCATACAGCTGCTGTGTGATTTAGGGCTGTGCAAGTGATGCGCACACACTGGGTGCTGAGCCGAGGGGGCACCATCTCAAAGCCAAGTGAGGTGCTGGACTTTGGGAAGGAGGCGTGAGGCTCTGGCAGGGTCCTAGAATCCTCCCACCTACTTCCCAAAGCCTAGTTAATGCTTTCTCAGCTTTGCGAAGGATGTAGGAGGGTTCCAGGATCCTGCCAGGGCCTCGTGCCTCCTTCCCAAAGCCGGGTGCCTCCTTACCTACCTTTGGGAAGGCAGCATGAGAGCTGGTGGGCCCCCCACAAAATTTTGGCCTTGCACAGGGCACCATACTATCTAAGTTTGCCACTAACATGACTCATCCCTAACATTACTATTGATTTTTTGCTGCTGCTGTTATTTATGGTTTAATTCCTGCACTTTTTTTTACAGTAAACACTTTCGTTGTTTTTACAGTTAAGTGGGATAGCAATTTTTAACAACATAGCTAACACAACACTATTTAGTTCAGAGTATCTTTCAAATTTGCCTGATTGCCAGCTGCTTTGGGAATGTAATGATACTTACAACTCTTTAAAGCAATATATCAGAACATTGCTTCTACTGTGCAGTTTTCCCTTGGTTGCTACACATGATGCTCTATGCATGTCTGAAAGCAATTTCCATGTTCAGGCAGTAGGATCCTAGATTGGATGCAAGGGGCCCCTCTTCCTTCTGTGGCCCCTGGGGCTATCCCTGATGAAGCAGCAGAGCGTTCTAGCAAATTAACTGGAGCACAGTGTGGACAAAACTAGGAACTTTATTCTGGGTCAGCCTTCCCCAGCCTCCCCCTTGCTTCCTCCCTGAACACTGACCATGCTGGTTGGTGCTGGATAGCTGAGTGCTCTGCAAGGGACAGGACTTAACTTGGAATGCAAATGTTCTTAAAAGGAAGCAATAGACAAAAGTGACATTCCTATTGTTGAAGGCTGATAACTCACCTTGCATACAGAAGATCCCAAGTTCACTCTGGCATCTCCAGGAAGGGCTGGGAGAGACTCCTCGGAAACCCTGGAGAGTCCGTGTTGACAATACTGAGCTGGATGAACCAATGGCCTGCCTTCGGCCTGATCCAGAAGACAGGCACGTATGTCTGGAGCCTGCACAGAATCTGTCTACTGAGCTAAGGCATTCAGACTGAGGGGACAACAGCAGCCCTGCAACAACTGGCAACTGGCCCCAAATCGACAACAAACTCTTTTTTAGAAAATGGGCATGAAGGCTGGCGATCTCAGTAGAATACAGTATAAGCAACTGTATGAACTTCCGTTACTTTTTATTAGATATTAGTGTTACTTCTGTTAGATGCTATTTTTGTGATTGCACTTTACATTTTTAAAAATTGTTTTCAATGTTCTATTTTAAATTGTTGTAACCCACCCTGGGACCTTAGAGTGGAAGGAGGTTAATAAATTAAAACAGCAACAAGCAAACAACAGCTGGGTTGTAGTTGTTTTGACTAAGAGGTTTCCTTACTCATCAAATAGGAGAGAAATATGGATTTGTATTTATTTCAGCATCTGTATGCTATATGCTGTGACCTGCTTTTGTCTGTCTGTCTGTCTGTCTGTCTGTCTGTCTGTCTCTCTCTCTCTCTCTCTCTCTCTCTCTCTCTCTCTCTCTCACACACACACACACACACACACAATGAACTGAATGAGACCTGATACTGTATATGGCAAGCGCTGACAACTCCACACACAACTTGCGCTTCTCAACAACCGTTGCCTAATTGCAAAGGCTACCACCCTGTCACAAAACATTCCCCTTGCCTGGCATGTTTAATTGAGCTCCTGAGAGGCAGCATCAGGAAGACCAGGGAGATAAATTACAGGGAGTTCCATTGGTTCCCCCAAGAATCCATTGATGTTTCATAAATCCAAGTCAGGACAAATCCAATTGAGTTACCATGCTGAATTAACTGACATCTAAATGGCATTCATGTCTACAAATGGAATAATTAGAGGCCCGAAAATGGGATACATCAAGAGTTATCCCAAGTGGCAATAGCGATGCATTTGCATTCATGCAATCAACTGTGCTTTTTAAAAAATGAAAATAACAGAAAATAGCAGAAAGTCATAAAAAGAGGGGGCAGATGTAAGACTCAAGTTGGGGCTGATAACCAGATTTTTATTATTATTATTAAGGTTAAACAAGATGTTAATTACATCTCTGTGCCCTTTTTAATTATTATTTATTACAAAATATTCTTCCTTGCCCTGATTTCTTCATACTTTGCTTAAGGATACACCACAGCTTTGGGTTTTTGTTCTCTAGCAATGAAGACAATACTCTAAAAGAGTTCTCCTTCTTTGTTGCTGGAGTTTCAAGGTGAATGCTAGCTGTACAAGACAGACTAGTCCTCAGCACTATTAATAATGTTTCCCATACTGTGTGGGGCAGTCACTTCAAAGGAACAGCATTTTACAAGTCAAGGAGAGAGTGTGCTAGAGACTTGCAGTATTTTTGCAATACCTGATTGACTTTAGCTATGTCTGAGTACATAAGAGGGCCCTGCTGGATCAGGCCCATCTAGTCCAACATCCTGCTCTTACAGTGGCTTCCTGCAAAAGTGCTGCTTTCACAGATTGAAGCGGTTAAGCAGGGACATATGTGGTAAGGTGATCTTGCAGGTAAGCTGGTCCTGAGTTGTTAAGAACTTTGTACACTTATATAAAAAATATGTTGCTTTTGGGGGGGAGAAGGATAGCTCAGTGGCAGCCTGCTTGCTTTGCACGCAGAAAGGCTGAGATGGCTTACATCTCACAGTAATATCCATGATGTCTGTCATGCACCATGCCTCTGAATGTCAGTTGTTAAGAATCATAAATGGGGAGTCTACTTGAGAGGCTCAACCTGTGATTCAAGCTGGTTGCTCTAGCTTCAGACCACATGGCTCTCACAAGCCACTCCTATGAGTTCTTGTACCAATAATTTAGGAACTTTCATCACTTTGTAACCAAGCCAAGTTTTACTGCCTGTGTGACTTTTTCTGTATGCTATATGGAAAAGCACATGAACCTGACCTTTGGAGAGTTTGTAAGCAAACCATTTTTAACTTACCAAACGTGATCTTTTTCAATACTTGGGAAAGAGGAAAACTTTGAAACTCCCTTTAAAGGAAACATGTTAATGCTTTTCTTTTTTTTTTAAGTAATTTTTATTTTTCCACATAAAAAACAAACATAACAATAACATAAACAAAAACAATAACAAACATATAAAATGGACCTCCCCATACCACCCCTTTTCTGCATCCTTATTTCAGATTTTTCAGCAACTTTTTAGTCAAACAATGTATACCTTTTTTTCCATCAATTAAATTTTCTTTAACTTAGTATTAACAGCTGTAGCTCTTTACCTCTTATTGCCCTGAACCTTAGTTTTCATCCAAATTACAACGATTTTTAAGATATTCTTTAAATTTACTCCAATCTTCTTCCACCGCCTCCTTCCCCCGGTCTCGAATTCTGCCAGTCATCTCCGCCAATCCCATATAATCGATCACCTTCGACTGCCATTCTTCCAGCGTGGGTAGTTCTTGCGTTTTCCAATACTTTGCTAGGAGAATTCTTGCTGCTGTTGTGGCGTACATAAAAAATGTCTTGTCCTTCCTTGACACCATTTGGCCCACCATGCCCAAGAGAAAAGCTTCTGGTTTCTTAAAAAAGGTTCTCTTGAGAACTTTCTTAATTTCATTATAGATCATTTCCCAGAATGCCTTAATCTTCGGGCAGGTCCACCAAAGGTGAAAGAAGGTTCCCTCAGTTTCATTACATTTCCAGCATTTGTTACTGGGCGAATGATAGATCTTCGCTAACTTAGCAGGAGTCATGTACCACCTGTAGATCATTTTCATAATGTTTTCTCTTAAGGCATTACATGCCGTAAATTTAACACCAGTGGTGCACAACTGCTCCCAGTCAGCAAGCTCAATATCATGTCCAATATCTTGTGCCCATTTAATCATACTAGACTTCACCATTTCATCTTGAGTATTCCACTTCAGCAACAAATTATACATCCTTGATAGGTTTTTAGTATTGGGTTCTAACAATTCTGTTTCTAGTTTGGATCTCTCCATCTGGAAGCCTATCTTTCTGTCCTGTTTAAATGCTTCATTTATTTGTCTATAATGTAGCCAATCTCTCACCTTGTCTTTCAACTCCTCAAAACTTTTCAGTTTCAGTTGTTCACCATCCTGTACTATAATTTCAGAATATTTAGGCCAATGTGGCCCCATATTCAATTTTTTCACCTCTTTGGCTTCCATAGGTGACAACCACCTGGGGGTTTTACTTTCAAGTAAATCTTTATATCGAATCCAAACATTGTACAAAGCTTTCCTGACAACATGATTTTTGAAACCTTTATGAGATTTTACCTTATCATACCATAGATATGCATGCCAACCAAATCTATTATCAAATCCTTCAAGATCCAAGATGTCTGCATTCTCGAGGCGCAGCCATTCTTTCAACCAGCAGAATGCTGCTGATTCATAGTACAGTTTTAAGTCTGGCAGGGCAAAGCCTCCTCTATCTTTAGCATCTGTTAAAATCTTAAATTTTATTCTAGGCTTTTTGCCCTGCCAGACAAACTTGGATATGTCTTTCTGCCACCTCTTGAAACAATCCATCTTGTCTATTATTTGTAAAGTCTGAAACAAAAATAACATTCTAGGCAATACATTCATTTTGATAACGGCGATTCTTCCTAACAGAGAAAGTTTCAATCCTGACCATGTGTCTAGATCTTTCTTAACTTCTGACCAACATTTATCATAGTTGTCTTTAAATAGATTCACGTTTTTCGATGTCAGATTTACCCCCAAATATTTAACTTTTTTTGCTAACCCCAAACCAGTTTCTTTTTGGAATGCCTCTTTTTCCTCATTTGTTAGATTTTTCTCCAGCACTTTAGTTTTTTGTTTATTCAATTTAAATCCTGCAACTTGACCAAATATTTCTATCAGTTCTAAAACTCTTTTTGTACTAGTGTTCGGCTGCTGTAATGTTAAGACTAAGTCATCTGCAAATGCTCTTAACTTATACTCTTTCGCTCCGAACTGAATTCCTTTTACCAACTGGTCCTTTCTAATCATGTTTAACAATATCTCCAAGACTGAAATAAAAAGTAAGGGAGAAATGGGGCATCCTTGTCGTGTTCCTTTCTCTATAGCTATCTCTTCAGTTACCACATTATTCACAATTAGTTTTGCCTTCTGTTTAGAATATATTGCACTTATACCATTTTCAAAACCTTGGCCTACCCCCATCCCCTGGAGATTCTTTTTCATAAAGCTCCAACAAATGTTGTCAAAGGCTTTCTCCGCGTCCACAAAAATCAATACTGCTTTTCTATTAATGTTTGTTTCCAATAACTCCACAATGTCAATTATATTCCTTACATTGTCCGACATGTGTCTTCCCGGGAGAAAGCCAGCTTGATCTTTATGAATCTCACCTATCAACACTTTCTTAAGTCTTTTTGCTAAAATGTCTGCAAATATTTTGTAATCCACATTTAAAAGTGAGATCGGGCGGTAGTTTTTAACCTGGTTCTTTTCAGTCTCAGTTTTTGGTATAAGTGATATAAAAGCCTCTCTCCACGATTCAGGTGCCCCCTTCCCTTCCAGTATCTCATTGCATACTTCTTTCAATGGTTGTACTAGACAGTCTTTCAAAACCTTGTAATATTTAGCCGTCAGGCCATCTGGTCCTGGAGATTTTCCCAATTGTGTCTTTTGAATGGCTTCCTCTATTTCTTGTTCTGTTATTTTTTGATTCAAAATCAGCCTGTTCTGTTCCGAGACATGTTAATGCTTTTCAACCCATATTTCCATGCTTTACTTTGCTTCATGTTTTGTGAACCTCTGCTGGGGTTCTCAGCAGGGTTTCTCAGCAGAGAGCACTTGCCCCAAACTTGGATCAGGGCATCTAGGAATTCTCTTCTCTCTCCCCCCCCCCTCTATATATACAGTGGTACCTCGGGTTACGTTACCTTCAGGTAACATAGTTTCGGTTTGTGAACGCGGCAAACCCGGAAGTGCGCAGAAGCGGTGCCTCTGGATACGGACTTTTCGGGGTAAGTACGGACCCCCGGGATGAATTAAGTTCGTATCCGGAGAGTCCACTGTATATTTCTCCTGCACCAACAGTATCTTCATGGAGACCCTATTCTTTTTGCCACAGTTTTCAAGGCATGCTCCCAAAATAGTGGAAGAATGTACTACATACCCACTGCTTGCATTACAGGGCAAAATTGGGCGAGGTGGCAGAGCTATTTGCATTTTGCCAAACAGGAACTTTAGAACTGTGAAACTGCGGGAAGCTTTAACGTTTGCTGAATGAAAATTATCTCTGCCGCCTGCCTCCTACTCCAAAGGCTGCAATTTGTTTTGTACACATCAGTTTTTCCTTGGAAGTCTAACGGACACTTCAAGAGTGGATGGTCATTGGGCGAATGGTACAATGGTGTGTGTGTGAAATTCAGATGTAAGAAAACAAAAGAAGACAATAAAAGGACAACCAAATCAACTGAAAATCCCCAACATGCTTTGAAAAATGTTATTGTGCCTGCTGAAAGGGTTAACTCCCTCCCCAAGAATAGCAGGTCCTGGCCAGGATTCTCCCTCTCCTTTTAAATTTGATTCTGCTCTGCGCCACTTATATCCTTTAAATGGTAGAAATCGAACTCATTGTGGAACTCTATTTGTTTTACATTTTTGTTCCCAAATAATAAATTTTATTATTGTATTTTTCACTCTATAAGACACACCAGACCACAAGACGCACCTAGTTTTTGGAGGAGGAAAACAAGAAAAAATATATTCTGAATCTTAGAAGCCAGAACAGTAAGAGGGATCGCTGCGCAGTGAAAGCAGCAATGCCTCTTGCTGTTCTGGCTTCTGGGATAGCTGCGCAGCCTGCATTCGCTCCATAAGACGCACACACATTTCCCCTTACTTTTTAGGAGGGGAAAAGTGAGTCTTATAGAGCAAAAATTACGGTAATTTGCATTCATTGCCGCCTAATAAAAAAACTCTCTAGGTGGTATTACACAGTGAAATAGATGTAATTAAGACACCATAGAATAGCAATGTGGGTGAACTTTTTATTTTTATTGTGAGATAAGGTGAAGGTATACAGTAATTATAATATGCAGCATAAATTGAAATTTTGAGGAAACCATGGAGGGAGGGAGGGAAAGCCATAGGTATCATGATTGATTGCTAAATCTGAAATGCTGCTGAATTGTTTATTTGTTGAAAAATTATTTTAAAAAAATAAAAAAGGAAGAAATTAAAATGCAATACAACAGGTAAAAAAACACAACCCAATAAACCATTAAAAACAAACAATAGTACAACAGTAAAATCTGGCCATAAAATCTGGCACAGACACAATTCAAACTCCCAGTCAAGTTACAAAGCCGAAACCCCAATATTCTGCTGAGATGAAAATGAAATAGCAGTGATGCCAAATAATATTAGAGATGTGAAAAGGCCTGGGAGAACAAAGTACATACGTCTTGTTGTTATTAGTATATAGTATAATTAGGGTGTGGTATTTTACAGAGTACAGAAGGTCTCATACCCAGGAACACAATACAAAATTCAGGGAGATGGCAGTGAAGTTGAGAGAAGCTGAGGCAGGACTCAACAAGAGAAGCAAGGGGTATTATTTCCGGCCATCAAGGGCTGTATGAGGAGAGGAAGACAGATCACAATCCTGGACATGTGAATTTAGACACACATATTTCAACACATAGTTCATACATCCTAGTAACTATTTCTTTACTTGTATTTTTATATTGTATTTTATTCTGTGAACGACCCTGAGATCTTGTGATGAAGGGCGGTATATAAATAAAATAAAAATAAAAATAAATTTAGGGCTAGCCTTGTGGTTTAAACTCCTTGCTTCATTTGAAAGCATGCATGACCCAAACTGTGTGCATATCTTAAACTACAGTGAAGCTGTGATCAAATCAACATAGCTACTTGAGATAATGGATTCCTCTAATTCAGAAACCAGTCTAATTTGCATGCATATTTTATTTATTGCACCAATTAAGTTTGGCAAATACTTTGCAACGAGGTTCCTATGACCTCATAATTTACCATTTCTCCTGGGACAACAAGCCCAAATTAGCACTTTTTGAATAATTTTGCAATTTCCCCTCCAGGAAAAAGAAATACAATTTTACCTTAATGGATTTATTGTTTGCACATACCTTGCCTTTTACTAGTTTTCAGTCCAATCTGTAGCCCAGCAAAATAGGTATAGCTTGTTTTAAATAAGCTTAGCTCCTGCAAAGTCCATGAGAGTAATTCAGTTTACAATGAACTACTTTTTTGTATGTATAACCAACACTGGTCTGGGAACATTCCTTGGATATTTCATGCTTGCTTTGACAAAATAGATATCCAATGTTTTAGCAATGAGCCTTGCAATATAACAATAGCAATCAGGAAACGTTTTGGGGGGCTGCGGGGGGAAGCACTGGGTGTTCCTTTAGAAAAAGAAAGCATTAAAATAAATGGCCCAAACCAGGCTGTTGTGACACTAATTTTTGATGTGCAGACATTTTCCTGGATTGTTCTTTGTTTTGTTTGAAGCATTTGGTATTCTGACTTTTATAGGGGCGTTGAGAAAGGGGGAAGTTGGTGAGGGATGGGACTACCTTTCTGCAAGTTTCCACAACTTGTGACCTCAAAGAAGAGCCCCCCCCCCATCACACTCAGTGTACACCAAGCCCTGTATATCCTTGCAGTCTCCGGCAGGTGACCTCAAGGTGCTGGCTTTCAAGCCATCCCACACACCTGGAGGACAAAGTTTGGTTTAGCCTCTAACCCAGGGCTCAGCAAACGTTTTCAGCAGGGGGCCGGTCCAGTGTCCCTCAGACCTTGTGGGGGGCCGGACTATATGGGGGGGGGGGAGAATGAATGAATTCCTATGCCCCACAAATAACCCAGAGATGCATTTTAAATAAAAGGACACATTCTACTCATGTAAAAACATGCGGGCCAGATTGAGAAGGCAATTGGGCCAGATCCGGACCCTGGGCCTTCGTTTGCTTACCCATGCTCTAACCCTTCATTTCCTTTGCACTGTGCTCTTCATGAACCCCCACCACAAAATTTAGGCTTTAAAAGAGATCCAGTGCTTAATTGCTGTGGACTCCAGCCGCTGGTGTTGTGTAGGCGTGGATGTGGGTGTGTGAATCACAGCTGTGCACAACAACCAAGTCTTGATTTGAATCCGTATCTGTAGCATTTAGAAGCAACTTGATCTGTTTCAGACCTGCTCCAATTCAATCCATTCTTCAAGTCTGATCTGTAAAGCTGGAAGTTCTGTTTGCTCCTGTTGACTATGAAGGGGAATCTAAAAATCATTCCCAGCCTTCACACAAATTTATGAAATTTGCAGGCAAGCGAGCCCCTTCAGAGGCTTCAACCTGCCAATTTTCAGGCAGATGCATCCAGAGGATTTTATGTAGGAACATTTTCAGTTTTTTAAGTCTCTAACTTTTTATTTTCTGCCAGAATTCAGGCCTAGTTACCTCTTCTGAGGGGATGAAGCCTGCCAAAATCCAGAAAGTGCGGCTGTTTCCCTGCAAGAGCAGCCTTTGCCATTTGGGGGAGGGGAATTCCCTGTCCTGGTTTCTTTGTGGGCAGTTTGGAAACGGGAAATGAGGGAGGCGTCCCTGTGTCAGAAATCTGCCAAAATTCGGGCAAATGACTCCAGGTGCTATTGTGCTCGGTGATTTACCTTTTTTATTATTATTATTATTATTATTTTTATATAAATATTTATTAAGTTTTACATAAACAATAAAAAACAGCATAAACAACACATAACACAGAAAAAATACACAAACATAAAACACAAAAACAACAATAATGAACAATAAAAATAAAGAAAATTAAAAAAAAAGAAAAAAGAAAAAATCTTCATAATAACCTTGCATTTACTTGTTTCTGCGACTTCCCCCAACCTCCCTACTCTGTATTCCAAATCAAATGTTCTGTCTGCAAATTCTTTCCCTTTATCATAATTTACTTTCTCATCATCTTAAATCCATGACCCATAATTATATTTCCTTCAATCTAAATTTTGGATCTTTTTCTGTTCACCTTTCTTGCTAAAAACCAGTCACCTTCAGTCCGATATCTTCAAGTGTTCATTATCTTGCAGTATTTCTGTAAATAGTCTTTAAATTTCCTCCAATCTTCCCTCACCGTCTCTTCTCCCTGGTCTCTAATCCTGCCGGTCATCTCTGCTGATTCCATGTAGTCGATGACTTTCATCTGCCATTCTTCCAGAGTGGGTAACTCTTCTGTCTTCCAATACTGTGCAATAAGTATTCTTGCTGCTGCTGTAGCATACATAAAAAAAATCCTATCTTTTTTATGCACCTGTTGGCCAACCATGCCCAAGAGAAAGGCTTCTGGCTTCTTCGGAAATGTGTATTTAAACACTTTTTTCAGCTCATTGTAAATCATCTCCCAGAATGCCTTTATCTTAGGGCACGTCCACCAAAGGTGAAAGAATGTACCTTCAACTTCTTTACATTTCCAACACTTATTATCGGGCAAATGGTAAATTTTCGCAAGCTTGACTGGTGTCATGTACCACCTATATATCATTTTCATTACATTCTCTCTTAGGGCATTAGATGCCGTAAATTTTATACCAGTGGTCCATAACCGTTCCCAGTCAGCAAACATTATGTTATGACCCAAGTCTTGTGCCCATTTAATCATCACTGATTTCACTTCCTCATCCTGTGTATTCCATTTTAGTAGCAAGTTATACATTCTTGACAAAATCTTAGTTTTGGGTTCTAACAATTCTGTCTCCAATTTTGATTTTTCCACCTGGAAGCCAATTTTTCTATCCATTTTAAATGCTTCCATTATTTGATGATAATGGGCCAATCTCGGACTTTACTTTTTAATTTGTCGAAACTCTGTAGTTTCAATTTGTCTCCATCTTGTTCTAAAATCTCCCAATATTTTGGCCAGTTTGCCTCCATATTGAGCTTTTTTAGTGCTTTTGCTTCCATTGGGGACAACCACCTTGGGGTCTTGGTTTCAAGCAAATCTTTATACCTCATCCAAACTTTGAACAATGCATTCCTAACAATGTGGATTTTAAACATTCTATGCACTTTAACCTTGTCATACCATAAATATGCATGCCAACCAAAAACATTATTAAATCCTTCTAGATCCAACATGTCAGTGTTTTCAAGAAGTAGCCATTCTTTTAACCAACAAAAGGCTGCCGCCTCATAATAAAGTTTCAGGTCTGGCAGGGCAAAGCCCCCTCTTTCTTTTGCATCGGTCAATATTTTAAATTTTATCCTTGGCTTTTTGCCCTGCCAGACAAATCTAGATATATCTCTTTGCCACCTCTTGAAACAATCCATCTTATCTATGATTTGCAGAGTCTGAAACAAAAACAACATTCTTGGCAATACATTCATCTTTATCACAGCAATACGACCCATTAAGGAGAGTTTCAAATTAGACCATATATCTAGATCTTTCTTTATCTCCGACCAACTTTTCTCATAATTGTCTTTATATAGATTTCCATTTTTCGCGGTCATAGTAATACCCAAATATTTCACTTTTTTCACTACTGCCAATCCTGTCTCATTCTGAAATCTTTCTTTCTCAGTTTCTGTTAGGTTCTTTGTCAAAACTTTAGTTTTTGTTTTGTTCAATTTAAACCCTGCCAATCGACCAAACTCTTGGATCAGTTCTAAGGCTCTTTTCACACTGGATTCTGGCTCCTGTAATGTCAAAACTAGGTCATCTGCAAATGCTCTTAATTTATATTGTTTAGCTCCGACCTGGATCCCTCTGACCAATTGGTCCTTTCTAATCATATTCAGCAACACCTCCAGGACTGATATAAACAGCAAAGGAGAAATTGGGCAACCTTGTCTCGTACCTTTCTCTATTCTGAACTCCTCGGTAATTACACTGTTTACAATTAACTTAGCTTTTTGTTCAGAATAGATTGCACCTATACCATTTTCAAACTCCTGGCCTACCCCCATACTTTGGAGATTTTTCTTCATAAAACTCCAAGAGATATTATCAAAGGCCTTCTCCGCATCCACAAATATTAGAACCGCCTTAGTATTTATTTTTTCTTGTAGAAATTCCAAAATGTCTATTATATTCCTTACATTATCTGATAGATGTCTTCCTGGGAGAAAGCCTGCTTGGTCCTTATGAATCTCCTCTATTAAAACCTTCTTGAATCTTCTAGCCAAAATATCTGCAAAAATTTTGTAATCCACATTAAGTAATGATATTGGGCGGTAGTCTTTGAGTTGGTGTTTCTGGGTCTCTACCTTTGGTATAAGTGTAACAAAGGCTTCTTTCCACGTATCTGGTGCCTTCTCCCCCTGAAGTATTTTGTTACAAACTTCTTTCAATGGCTGAATTAACCAGTCTTTCAGTGCTTTATAATATCTAGCAGTCAGTCCATCAGGTCCTGGAGACTTGCCCAGTTGCATATTCTGAATAGCACTCTCTACCTCTTGGTCTGTTATGCTATAATTCAATTTCAATCTGTTCTCTTGAGATATTTTCGGTAGCCCATTCACTTTCAAGAATTTCTCTATGTCTACTTCCTTCTGGGGTTGTTGAGAGTAAAGCTGTTTAAAGTATTTTTGAAAAGCGGTCCTTATTTCTGTAGGGTTCTGAATAGTTTTTCCTTCCACTTCTAAATTTGTTATTGTGTTCAGCTTTTGTCTCTTCTTAATTTGCCAAGCCAATAATTTCCCACACTTGTTTGCCGATTCAAAAGTTCTCTGTCTCATTTGTCTGATCTTCCACTCAATCTCTTGATTTACCATTTGCATATATTCCACTTGATATAATTTAATCTCTCTTAGAGTTTCCTTTGAATTTGGCTTTAATCTCAATCTCTTTTCTCCTTCATTGATCTTTTCCAAGATCTTTTCCCTTCTTTCCTTTTGTATTCCCTTTTTAAGCGCATTTTGTTGTATCAAGAACCCTCTCATAACAGCTTTACTTGCATCCCATACGATTCTTTTCTCCACCGTCGTATTCAAATTTATCTCGAAATAATCCTTCAAAGTTTTCTGGGCCTTTTTGTTCACTTCTTCATCCCTGAAGAGAGAGTCGTTCATTCTCCATCTGAAAGAACCAGTTGGTAGTAAGTTCATTCCCATCTTTACTGCATTGTGGTCGGAGCAAGTTTTTGGGCAGATTTCCACCTTTTTTATATTTGGTGCCAGTCCTCGGGTGATCCATATTTGGTCGATTCGTGTCCAAGTCATTTTAGCTTCAGAATAGAAGGTTCCCTCTCTTCCTAACGGGTTTTTGGTTCTCCAGATGTCAATCAAGTCCAGGTTATCAGTCAAATCAAAAAAGGTTTTCGGTAGTCTACCATCCTTGGTGACCACCTGTCGTTGTGCCTTGTCCATATTTGTTGAAACAACTCCATTCATATCTCCCATCAAAATCACATTGTATTCCAAATATTCATTCAGTGTCTCATGCAGCTTCTTAAAAAACTCGGATTTCCCCTCGTTTGGTGCATACACTCCTACAATCAGATACTTCTGTCCATGGTACTGTATTTCAATTGCCAAATATCTTCCCTGTTCGTCCTTGAACATAAATTTTGGTGTAAGGCTCTCTTTGGCATATATTACTACTCCTCTTTTTTTGACTTTGTCAGATGAGATAAATTCTTGACCCAGTCTTTTGTTGATTAAAATTTTTCTATGGAGCCTGGTCACATGTGTTTCTTGTAAGCAAATCAAGTCCAATTGTTCTTTCTTTAAAATATGGAATATCGATTTCCTCTTTCGAACTGAGTTGAGGCCATTACAATTCCAGCTTAGAAGTTGCAGAGACATGATGAATTTATTCTGTTATATTCCTCCAGATGCTCCCTCTGTCTTGTCTTTATCTGTCAAATCCGGCTTTGTCCTCTTCTTTCTGTTTCGTTTCGGCCTTGCTCCTGTCGTGTCTTCCTCTCCCTCCTCTGATGACTCCAAGGAATCTGCTACTTTTAATGTTCCTTTCTGTAGGTCCTCTCCGTAAACTTCTAAAAAAGCGTTCTTGTCTTCCACTGATCTTACTTTTATCTTTCTTCCTTTGATACTGAAAGAGAGTCCTTCCGGAAATTCCCACCTGAAAATGATGTTGTTTTTTCTTAATTGAATAACTAGATCTTTATAATTCGATCTAAGGTCCAGAAGATGCTTTGGAATATCCTTGAAGATCTCGACTTTGGATTGATTAATTATCAATGATTTTTGAAAGTGACACTTTCAAAAATCACTACCTTTTTATTAATAAACTGGAAAAATCACATATTTAATCTACTGCCTCTCCCTTTTCGGCAGTACCCTCCGTGAAGATAATGAAAGACTTACAATTTTTAGTTATTTGCTAGGACAATTGATAAAAGAACAATTGATAAAGTATCAGGCCACCACATAGAATCATAGAATCATAGAATCATAGAATCATAGAGTTGGAAGAGACCACAAGGGCCATCGAGTCCAACCCCCTGCCAAGCAGGAAACACCATCAGAGCACTCCTGACATATGGTTGTCAAGCCTCTGCTTAAAGACCTCCAAAGAAGGAGACTCCACCACACTCCTTGGCAGCAAATTCCACAGTTAAGCAAATTAACCACAGTTAAGTCACAGTTAAAGCTCTGAAGAGAATGGGGAAACTCTTGTTTTCTTCAGTGACAGAAACAGGGACTGAAGACACACCTCTTTACCCTGGCCTTCAACATTTGAGATTTATACTTTTGAACTCGCCTTATTTTTGTAATATTATGTTATTTTTAATATTGTGCTTTATTACTGTAACCTGTCCTGGGACGACAGGGCAACAAAGGCAACCAAAACTACAAGATCTCTCCCCCAAATCACAGCGATTGGAACAGGCTCAGAAAATAATTCACTGTGATTAAAAGCTGGACCTGTCTGTCAAAATGAAAGCGACAGCCCCAGCCCCTCTCCTTTCCCTCCTTGGGGATTTCCTCTGTGAGCTCAATTTTTGTGTCTTGGAAAAGAACAAGGTCGTGTGTTCAACTTTTTGGAAAAACTGAGGCCCCAGAGCGACATGGAGGCTTAGGGGGTCCCTGATCTGCCTTGCTAATGGTGCAATCCCAATGAGGCATCTGAGATCAGGACCCAACACAGCCTAATTTACTCCATTATCAGAGGAACATGCCATGTGCCTGTTTGGAGAGAGGGAGGCCTGGGAGTTGTAGTTCACTCAGTATCAGAAACCACCTCTCTAGCTTGTCATGGTTTCAGGCTTTGTTTGAGACCTTCCAGAGGTCCGTCATTGTCCGAAACAGGTTGCTGGATTAGAGCCCAAGTCTTCTGCATGTCCATGTAAATGGGTGACTCTGGGTTCCAGAATTATAAAAGAGAGGGGAAAACATTCTATGCAACTCTTATCTGGTTTTCTTAACTTCTGGGGCAGGCACACACCAGATGAAAAGACGGCCATATTTTGTTGTTGTTGTTGATCAAATTTCTATTCTATATTTAGTGTGAGGAGATACTGAAATTATTTTATTTTATTTTATTTTATTTTGAAATATTGGATTGGGAGCCATGTGTTTTATATCTGATGTTATTTATTGTTGTAACTATAATATAAAGGCTTTTTTAAAATAGAGAAATACTTATTTACTTTTTCTTAAGGGAAAATCTCCTGAACATTAAGCACCTGGGACACAGATAACCAAAGTTAGTCTAAACCTGAGGAATACAAAATTGTTTATATGTAATAAAACATGATGGTGCCGATTTAGATAAAGCACAATGGACTTTATTAGATTACCTTTGCATTTGTAATCATTTCCGGGTGAGTGAGGGTGAGATTTCTGGAGGTTCATTTCAAAAAAGCAATAAAATCATTACTTTTTTTAAAGGAAAAGATTAAAGGTTCAACATGATTGACATCTTGTCAACTGGACTACATTTGCCATGGCGCAATATTTTTTTGAACGGAGCAGTTGACAGTTGACAAGATTTGCTGACTACGATTCAGACATGTTCTTCATGCAATACAATGACACCACTGTTCATGCAAGACACAGCCTAAGTGATTGTTTATCAGTATACAAAATACAGAGCAAAACTGTCCCAGAGGAGCAGCAGCCTGAATAGTATTAGCCGTGCTTTAAACTGCAATGAATTCCCAGTCTGATTCACGATGAGGTTTCAATTTATACCACATTTAGAGTACTCCAGGTTCAAGTAATCACTGCAGTAATTAGCTTACTTCCAGTCCTCCAAAATAAACCCACTAATTTTTGCAATCAGCCTTCATTTGGTTAATCACCAGTTTAATTGATTTAATTACTTTGATCTGCAAAATTAGTCAAGTGTAAATACTGTTTTGTAAACAGACTTTAGCTCCAAGCTGTAATATAGGGAATTCTAATTCAAAGCTAGAGTTAATAATAAAACCAACACACACAATTTTGTCGTGGTATCCAGCAGTTTTAAGTCTCCAAGACACAGATTCGTGTTTTGCTGGAGTTTGTTGAATATTCTGTAACGACACTGACAAAACAGACTGGATACCTCTCGGAGCGTTTTCTAGGCCCGATAGAACAATTCCCCATGCAAACAAGCACAAGTCTTCCTTTTGCTGTGCAAAACAATTAACTCTGCAAACGCTTTTTTAAAAAGCAATGCTTAAAGGTGTTTAAATGAGGCTTAATTAAAGAGTAGCATTAAATTGCAGTTAACTCCATTGTAAGCCATGCATGGTTACTGAAAACAACTGCTTGTGTTGGACAAAGCTGGTAAATAAATTATCTAGCCTTGGGATGGCTAGCTTCTGTATTTGTGGGGAGCCAGGGTCAGAGGTACATTATCCCAGACAAACTGACTTGCTCATAGGATACTGGTTTCCATAACAGACTGGGTACTCACTAGGGGTAGGAATAGGCAAATCCACCCATTTTTATTTATCTCATTTTTCCAGTATTAAGCTCCGTTCTCCACATTTCCACTGCAAATTTTTTTTTTTACGCCTCCATGAAAAATTATCAGCATTTTACTGTGAATTTTTCCTATTATTATTATTATTTGCTTTTCCTGCTCTTCCTCCTCCTTCTCCCAAGTTGTCCGCAGACTGGGACTTAAGGGGACTTACACAAATTAAAACAACACACATAAAATGCTAAAAGCATATGAAAAATACTGGTAATAGTTAAAAAGTAATTAAAGTATAATAGAATGAAAACAGTCTTCACTTGATGGCCGAAGGAGAACTAGAAGGGAGCCAGTCTACCTTCTCTAGGAAAGGAGTTCCAAAGTCTGGGAGAAGTCCCCGAGAAGGCCCTCTCCCACATCCCTACCGTGTGCCTGTGAGGGTGGTGGGACCGAGAGAAGCCCCCCCCCCCCCAAAGTTCTCAGAACCCAGGCAGGTTCTTATCGGAGAATACAGTCCTTTAGGTAGCCTGGGACTAAGCCCTATAGGGCTTCAATGATCATAACCAGCACTTTGAATTGTGCTTGGAAACAGACAGGTAGCCAGTGAAGCTGTTGCAACAAGGGAGTTGTATCCTCCTTGTAACCTGCCCTTCTCAAAAGTCTGGCTACAGCTCTTTGGACCCATTGAAGTTTCCAAGCACTTTTAAAGGCAACCCCATACAGAGTGTGCTAAAGGACCCCGTGACGGTTAAGTCCAGCCAAAGGCGACTCTGGGGTTGCGGCACTCATCTCACTTTTCAGGCCAAGGGACCTGTCCACAGACAGCTTTTCTGGGTCATGTGGCCAGCAGGACTAAACTGCTTCTGGTGCAATGGAACACTGTGACAGAAACCAGAGCACATGGAAATGTCATTTACCTTCCCGCCCGAGCAGTACCTATTTATCTACTTGCACTGGTGAGCTTTTGAACTGCTAGGTTGGCAGGAGCTGGGACAGAGCAACGGGAGCTCACTCTGTCATGGGGATTCGAACCACCGACCTTCCGATTGGCAAGCCCAAGAGGTTACAGTGTGCTACAGTAATCTAAAATGGATGTAGCTGATATAAACCTTTTTGCAAAGCTCTGGGTTGAAGAATGGCATTGCAGAATTTGGAAAAGTGTAAATTTCAACGGCTCGTGGCATCTTTCAGGAAGTACAAATTTGGCAGATTCACCTTCAGGTGTGAACTGACTGCCTCCCCCTCTGCAGGAGGCTGGGTTCAATGTTATGAAAGTCATTCACTCCGGAGCAGCATCCAACTACATATATTTGGATATCATGATGACCTACAAAACCCAAACAGAGATGTATCATTAAAGCTTGGAATAAATGTATATTTTTCTTGCAACTATATATTTCCTTTGCAGGTGAAATGGTGAGGAGACCTTTGATTATTGTTTCTTGTTGATTTTATCATTTGGATATTTTAAAGAGCTGGCTGGTTGGTTTGTTGGTTGTAAGTCACTTTGGGTTGCCTTGGACAAGATAAAGTGACTAACCAAATTTAATACATACATACATACATACATACATACATACATAGTTGTTTTGCTGATTTCTGACCATTTTACTGTTTTATTCTCTTTGTGAATTTCTGAGGGGTTTTTTTTTTTTTTTTGTTTACAATTGATCAATCTATAAGTTTTATGAAATAAATATTTAGATCTCTCTCACTGAAACCAAAGGAACTTAGTGGGTAAGACAGTCCAGGATCTAGGATCTTTCCTTCCAGCAGAAGGCATAGGAAGACGCCTTGTGCCCAAGTCAGAGCCTTGACCCATCTAGATCTGCACTGTCAACATGAATGGGCATCAGCTCTCCAGGTTTTGAGGCAGGAGTTTATTATGTATTGCATCTGTACCCTGCCTCCCCCCCCCCCCCAAGGAGTGGTGTACATGGTTCCTCCCTTCCTCATTTCATCTCCACAACAACCCTGCAAGGTAGGTTAGGGTAAGAGGCAGCGACTGGCCCAAGGGCACCCAGTGAGCTTCATGGCCAAGTGGCCATTTGGACCTGGGTCTCCCAGCTGTGGTCTAAACCACTGAGCATAGGGCTTGCTGATCAGAAGGTCGGTGGTTCGAATCCCCACGATGGGGTGAGCTCCCGTTGCTCGGTCCCTGCTCCTGCCAACCTAGCAGTTTGAAAGCACGTCAAAGTGCAAGTAGATAGATAGGTACCGCTCTGGCGGGAAGATAAACTGTGTTTCCGTCTGGTTCGTCAGAAGCGGCTTAGTCATGCTGGCCACATGACCTGGAAGCTGTCTGTGGACTAACACCGACTCCCTCGGCCAGTAAAGCGAGATGAGCACCGCAACCCCAGAGTCGTCCGCAACTGGACCTAATGGTCAGGGGACCATTAACCTTTACTAGTCCAACACTGGCTGTGCCATCCACTGAGCCACAGGAGGCCTCCCCTTAGGGATGAGTCACAACAAGCCACAGCCACAGTCCCTGTACATCAGGAGTGGGCAACCTTTCTCCCACCACAAGGGCCATGTTAGTGGTGGGCAGGATCAGAGCCCCCTCACTTGCTCTGAAGAGCACTACCATTCCACACCACTTCTCTCCGAAGAATCGTTAAGTACTGATGATGTGAAGAAAAGAAATCCCCATCCCACCAAACCATATATTTTCATTTATTTACTTATTTCATAAAATTTATCCACCACTTTATTGTAAAAACAACAATTTACAAAAGAATAAAACAATAGAACTATTCGTAAAAGTAGTTAAAAACAATTTAAAATAAAATCAATTATAAACCAAGAACAGATTAAAATATATGGCAACTGTCTACATATCTGAGTAGGCATGTCTACATAAAAATGCTTTTAGCAGGTGCCAAAAAGAGTGCAGTGCTGGTGGCTGACTGATGTCAAGAGGCAGGGGGTTCCAGAGGGCAGGAACCGAGTGCAGAGTTGCATTGATTTCTTGCAAATGAAGAAGGCTATTATATGGTGGCTGTAACAGTGCCAGTTCCACAGACTGAAGTACCCAAGTGCGCATATATGGTTGCAATCCTAAAACACAGTTACTAGGGAGAAAGCCCTATTGAGCTCAGGATTGCCCTTTTATTGTCTGCATGTTATCACGCTGACTTAGAATCTTATGGGGCCTTGTAAAGGACAGAAATGAACATATTGGAGTCTAGCAACAACACACTGCTATAATTATTATTATTATTTAAATTGACAAGACACAGCCAACATTTGGTGCATTTTTAATTTCTACTAGGAAGAAGTGAAGATGTTGTCACCCAGTTGTGTCTGGGTTGTTTGGATGCTTCCAATTCACAGTGACCCTAAAGATCAAACTGAGGTGACAATATTAAGTCTGTTGTTCTGTAAAGAGCCTTCTGTTTCTGCCCTGATAGTAGAGAGTAATATGCCCCAAACAGATTTCTTTCCATGATTTCATCTTGTCTTTTAGACCAGATCGGCATGTTCAAAGCAATCCCACCTTTTCAATAGTCCTCCCCCACTCCCTTGAGGGCTATCATATGAATATCATTTTCTGGAGAGGAGGCAGTCTAAGCAATGAGCCCTAGGAAAAGGAAAGGGGGAAAAACAGGACCCAACAGAATAGATTACATTTTTTCATCATGTTCATCGAGTTATTTGATTCCCCCTCCTTTTTTCTTCTTTTGCCAATGGTGCTCTTAACAGGGTTGCAAACTACCCATTGGGCACTCATTACCCAGCACAGGAGAGGGACTTTCCTTGTAAATATGCATTAAACTGCGGTGGTGTTTGCCTCCACTTCATGCTGCGACTGAACTGAGGCAAAAACATGCTTGCTTGAAAGCTGTCACAGGAATGTTTTACTGGCCTGCCTAGGAGACACACACACACACACAGAGAGAGAGAGAGAGAGAGAGAGAGAGAGAGGTGTTAGCAGAAGAACTTATGAAGAGCCCTACAAAAGCCAAGCATCTTGTGCTCACTGTGTGACCAACGGATGCCTCTGGTAGTGGCATCCCCAGCTACCACGGCCATTGATCTTGGTCCAGCAACATCTGGAGCACCACAGATTCCCCAACCCTGGTGTATGGGAAGCCCACAAGTGAGACATGAGGGCAACAGGGCTCTTCCCAATTGGGAATCCCAGAAGCCAACATTCTGAGGTGTTCTTAAAGCCATCCCAGTGGGTGACCATCACTACCTTTTCTGGTAGTGAATTCCATATTTCTAACAATGAAGCACTGAAGAGGCACTGCCTTTTGTCTGAACTGAATTTCTTCGACTTCATGTGATGACCCCACCAGATCCCAGTGTTATGTGAGAAGAAATAAAAATCGCCTCTCTGTCTGCTTTCTCCAAACCATGTTTGATTTTATGTACAATGGTACCTCGGTTTAAGAACAGCCCTGTTTATGAACTATTCGGTTTACGAACTCCGCAAAACCGGTAGTGTCCCGAACTTTACCTCGGTCAAAGAACGGAATCCGAACGGTGGAAGAGCACCGGCGGAGGGAGGCCTCATTAGGGAAAGCGCGCCTCAGTTTAAGAACAGACTTCCAGAATGGAAGTACCACTGTACCTTTATTATATATCCCCTTTGCTCACTAAATATTCCAAACTGAATACATCCTATTAGTAAGATACTCTTACAAAACTCACAAAAATGCCATCATTAGACTTCTGCCAGCCTTTGATTAGCTATGGATTAATAAAGCATATCATTATTTAACAACAACAACAACAAACTGGGCAAGAACGCTTTTAGTTCTGACCCCACCCAGCACTGCCATGCAATCTCCAGATGATTGCTCCAAGGGCTGTCTGTCCCTTAGGCTGCAAGGGGATTCCCACCCCAGCGGAAGGATGTGCTCCAGAACCTTTTGTAATATAACAGGGTTGCATGGCAGACAGACTGATGTGGAAAGTGTTCCCTGATGGCTTGAAAGCCAGTATTCTAACTTTTAAAGCCAGGGCTACCTCTACCTACCTGAATGCTAAACTCCAGGCAACCTTTCCACTATTTCCCCCTCTCCGCCCTCCCTCTCCCTCTCCCCCTCCCACAATGCTCCATAGTCCTTGTGTAGCTCCCGTGAATATTCAAATACTGTAATTGGAGATGATTTACATTGTTTTGAATTAGCTAAAATTCCATTGTTAAGCACAAATGCTGCTCCAGTAAATCACGGAGCTCTTAATGGGTCCGCGTGTTCAGGTTAGTGAGCCTGTTCAGATTTATCGTGCTCCCAGGGAGCTGACCAGTGTATTACGCTGCCTGCTGCTAGGTAATATGCATGACACATTTCTAGACACTAATTCATTTATTTAATAGAAGCCATATGCAAAAACAGGAGTTCAAAATGAGGCTGACAAAGAAGGTATAAAAGTTTTATTAATCCATAGCTAATCAAAGGCTGGAGGAAAGCATCTAATGGTGGCATTTACAGACCATATCGAATGTGAATAAATTATTTTTTCCCCCTAAAAAAAGAGAGAGAAAGAAAACTCTTATAATAGGATGTATTTTGTTGGGGACATTTATACTTTTAATTATGGAGGCAATCAATTTACTGGAGGCAGCTGGCTGAGATAGACTTTAAAAGAATCAACTCCAAGCAGAGAGAATCCTTTCATCATGTTTCTTAAAACCTTCCCCATTACTCCTTCTGCCTGTACTTGAAAGCTAGAACCAGAGGATTTGTAGGGATGCCGCCCAAACTCTTGGGGGTCAAAATCTTGGGTTTTAGAACCCATATACAAATTTATTACTTCCTGGGCCACCTAACCGTAGATAGTGGCCAGAGGGTGGTACTGCAAGCAACCAGCTTTGGAGAAGTCACAAACCACATTACTTCTGACTTGGCTTCTCAGCAGCTTCTTGGCTGGACTGTATGGTATCTCCTTGTTCAGAGGCAGTCTACCACGCAATACCAGTTGCTGCGGAACAAAGGAGAGCTGTTGCTTTCCGGCTCTACATGTGGGCTTCAGGGAGGCATCTGGCTGTTCACTGTATGTCACAGGATGCTGACCTAGATGGGTCTTTGGTTTGTGCCATCTGGGATAGGTGGGTAGTTTGCCTGGTACTCTTCAACATCCTGAAGAATCAGGAGGAATATGCCAATGACGCAAAACTAGGAGGGAGAATTAGCACTTCAGAAGACAGGAACAAAATCTAAAATGACCTTGATAGAGTGGGATACTGCCCTGAACCCAATTAAGTGAAACTCAGAAGAGATGAATGTGAAGTTCTCTATTTGGGGAGGGGGGAAGAATGCAGCAAGCCACTTCTGTGAAGGCTTCCACTATTTTGGATGAACTCATAAAAGTATTATTCACATTCACAATAAGCTTCTAACTTAACCAGAGAGATTAAAAACGAACAACTTTTTTCTTATTTCATTAACACCCCCTCCTCACAAATTTCTCAAACTAGGCCAGTTCTTTAAAAATAATAAACATTAGAGCTATACTGAATATTTTCCAGTTTTGATTGTTGGGTAGAAACTAGCAATTTTGGTGAGAGCAATCCGCCGCCCCCCCCGCCCCCAGATAAGCACTTAGGTTGTGTGAATATTCACTCTTAGAAGATGGTGTGTAATGATTCCTGCCCACCTCAGACAGCTGGCTCTCCAGTGATGCTGTTCTCTGGTGCTGGTGCTTCTACATCCCTCTTCCTGTGATTCTGCCCAAACAGAGGTTATGCTGCAATTAGAATGATGTCACAATGTTAGGCAGAATATTACATTTAGCTACAATATGCTGTCATGGATGCTAAGTGAGATCAACTGGGAGTGATGGAAAAGGAAGGAAGGAAGGAAGGAAGGAAGGAAGGAAGGAAGGAAGGAAGGAAGGATCTTTTTTCAACTCCCCCCCCCCCACAAAAAATGTTTTCCGAAAAAAGCTGTGAATAGTGTCACTTCAATTTTAATAACTGTTACTGCAAGTTGTTTTGGAGAAGCCTACATTGGATTTCTCCAAAATTTCTGCTCAACGGCAAGAGAAAATGTCTCAGAGATACCATCACTGCCTTAAATCCCCAATCAAGTTAACATGCACTCCATAAACCAGCTGGACAAGCAAGACAATGTGGAAAGCCTAAAGGTTAAGTATGTATGATTGACCTTGAGGAGGCCGTGTTCTACAGATCATTAAATATATCGTGCTCTTCCGCTTCAGCTGGTCGTGGAGGGAAAGTGCCCTGGGAACATTATTCGGCACTGAGATCTTTCTACCTACCTTATTGTGACACAAAATCAATGCCTACCCCATATCCCTCATTTCCTTAGATTATTGCTGGCTTTCTGCTGCTTTATGGAGCTTAGTCAGTGCAAAAACCCTAAATATGCACCCAGGAGACTGCCAAAATCTACACTCAGATTGGGTGCATTAGCAAATAGGGAAGTCCCTGCCATTGGCTGAGCAAAAGGAGGTTTTGCTTTAAGCAGCCTGATGTGCAGAAGGGGTTGGGATTGAGTCCACTGGTGCTGACTTTCACCTACATGTATTCAACAGACCTTGTCACCAGCCCACATGCCTCCTGTTGTCCAAGCAACGAAGTAGAGGCATAGCTCAGCGGAATAGAAATTATAGTAGTCAACCAATCCATTAGCTTCTGTATGTTCTTTCTCTTCAGTCTAGCTCTGTTCGTCCCCCCCCCCCCTTGAATAAAGGCCCTAGACTTTTTGCCTTCCTCTGTAGAACCAGAGAACATCAGAAGAGCACAGCTGGATCAGGACAAAGGCCCTTCTTGTCCAGCATCCTGTTCTCATAGTAATCAACCAGATGCCTATCAGAAGCTTGCAAGCAGGACCTGAGTACAACGGTGCTCTTCCAATTCGTGATCTCCAGCAACTGGCATCCAGGTGCAACCCTAAACCAGGTGTACCAATGGCCAGACTTGGCATAAGTCCTAAATCACTCTTCTCCATGGGGGATGCTATAGTCCATGGGAGCGTAAGAAGAGCTGGCTTCTGGATCAGACCAAAGGTCCATCCAGTCCAGCATCCCTTTCCCACAGTGACCAAGCAGATGCCTACAAAAAGCCCACAACCAATGCATTACTGCTCCTCTCCCCACCTGTTCCCCAAAAAGTGATTGTCCACATTTCCCATTGTCCCACAATTTCTTTCATTTAGTCTATGACTTTTAGGCATGGGTCCAAGAGGTTTTTAATTTGTCCCAGCATTTTCTCCAGGGAAATCCACAACAACAACCTGAGAAAAACCCAATTGACACTTGTTTTTCCCCGAATCAAGAGTAAACAGCTGGTTTTCCCAGGGAAAGCAATGGGACTAAAGAAGAACCTCTTGGTCCCATGCCTGGAAGTCACAGACAAAACCGAAGTGTGGATGAACCCTGATACATACTACCTATGATACTAGAGATAGCGCACAGTCATCAGGTCTGCCATGACCCACTGATAGCCTTATTCTACATGAGTTAGTCAACCCCCATTTTAAAACTGCCCAATATGGTATCAATCACAATATACGGTGATAGTATATTCCATAGTTTAGCTATAAAATGGGTGACTAAGACTTTTGTTTTGCCTGCCTTAACATCAGAGAAGATGCTCCAGTCCCCATGTCACTTCTAGTTTCATAACAACCCATATTTTCAGGGGTTATCCAAGGGCAAGGTCTGCATTAGGAATGGGGATCTATGGGCTCCAGAGCCAATTAGATGGTGGGCTTGGGGTGGTCATATGGCCAGTGGCTGGTGTGATTGGAGTAGTGGTCCAGCAACACCTGGAGGGCCACAGGTTCGCCTCCCCTGGTCCAGCTCAAATAGATCTGAGTCTGGTTGGTACCTGGACGGAAGACCCTCTGAGAAGCAGGGGGTGGGCACAGTGTGCCATTGTCAGTTCCATTGTGGAGGGAGGGTGGGATGTAAATAAAACAAATAATCAGGAGTGATGAAGAAGACCATGATGTGGCAAGTCAAAATCCACACAGAGGTGTGACTCATTTAAAATCAAAGCCTTTGTCATCTGTTCCAGCCCTGTGTCCGCCACAACTCAACAATCCAGTGGGAAATGGCAGCTCTTTCTTTGGAACATGGCAATATTTATTGTCTAACCCGCCTGTTCACATCCGTCAGCCGTGAAAAGTCACCACTGCTTTAAAAGACGATCAGTTTTAAGTAATGCCATCCATCACAAAACAGAACAGAGTGAGCAACATTTCCTCAACTGCAATGAATTATACAAGGGTCAGCTCACTGGAGTCGCGGTTGGCAACACAAACATTGGCCTCAGGTAGGAAACCTATCTTTCCAGCTGTTCTTATCCATATGGGTTCAATGAACTGCAGACGTTAGAGGCCTTTAGCTTATCGAGTGTGGCTGCTGGAGCTATTCCATCTAACTGGCATCATAAAACAACGAGGGAGGGAGGTGAATGCAATTCATCTCCCACTCATCTGGCTGCCAACTGCTGACAGAGGAAGAAAATGGAGATGTAAGAGAAGTCGACAGATGTGGTGAAGGAAGTACAGGTGCTCCTGTATTTGAAAACAGGCAGGGATTTGGGATACATCACCTGCTACTCAGGGGCATATGGAACCTCACACTGGAATAGTTTCTTGTGCTTTGGGAAAATGTTCTGGTCACTGACATCATCATCATCATCATCATCAATGCCCTTTGTCTCTTCAGATGAGACAACTAAAGCTCACACAGCAGTTAGTCTTGAGCCTCATCCCCTTAACAGTGACTTTAAACATGAAATAGTGACTGGCTTTTTCAGGGGAGGGTGAAATGGAATATTCTGAAAGAGGGAATGGCTGGAACACTAAACAGCAGCACTTTGTTGCAGCCCCCACTAGTCTTCTTCCACATTTTATCTTAAGACTTTGACTAAGGATAGACTCTGTTGCTTCAGTTTCAAGCAAGCTTTTTCTCTCTCCCTTCCTCCTCCTTGGCTTAATATTGTTTATATACTGCTATTCATTAAAATGAATATCAAAGTGGTTTACAACAATTAGACATAAAACCATACCATTAAAAACAGGTTTTTAAAAGCTAAAATCACAAATAAGCAAGCTGTTTGTGGAAAGATCCCTGCATAGGCCTGACTGAGTAGAAAAGTTTTCAGCAGAAGTTTAAAAGTTGAAACATCATTTTCTGAATCTCTGTGGGTAGAGCATTGCACCATGCTGTATTGATGATACCAAAGGCTTGGTTTATTGTGATTGTCAAATGAGCATCTCCAGCTCCTGCACTTGATCTCAATGATTGATATAAAGGTTCAGGTGGTCTCTGTGTGGTATGCAGGACCTAAGTTGTTCAGGGCTGTGTTAATTAATTCAAAGACCTTGAACCTTCAGCCAGCACAGGTGCTTTAAAATTGTGTTGCTGCTGACCAGATGTTCAGCAATCTGGCCGCCACATTCTGCACCAGCTGGAGCTTCTGAAACAAGCCCAAGGGCAACCCCACATAGAACTGTAGAGTTGGAAAGGACCCTGAGGATCATTGAGCCATGGGTTTCCCAAACTTGGGTCTCCAGCTGTTTATGGACTACATTTTCCATCATTCCTGTTCACTGCTCCTGCTTGCTAGGGATGATGGGACTTGTAGTCCAAAAACAGGTGGTGACCCAAGTTTGGGAAACCCTGATCTAGTCCACCTGCCTGCAATGCAGGAATATACAGGGATCAAACCTCCAACCTTATCTGCACCATGCTCTAATCAACTGAGCACATTGCAGTAATCCAGCCTCAAAGTTTACCAACACATGGGCTACAGTGGTCAGGCTCTCTAGCTGATTAAGAGTTCTGGAGAAGTCCAAAGCATGGTTGTGGTTTAGTAGTGCTTTGCTTGTTCTTGTACATGTATTGCCTTATTGTGGATTCTGAATGTTTTTGTCTTATGGAGCAACGCAGCTTTCTTTACTTTTTGTTCCCACGGCTTAAGAATTTTCTTTAAACAATATTTTCTGGAGTTACCTCCAGCCTCCTTAAGCAGGGATGGTGCTGGGTTTGCTACATGAGGTCAGGTGACACTCAGAGAATTGCATACAGATAAAGTGGACAGACACATCCAGCAGCATCTGGAACTTTGCTACACAAGGAGTTTTAGATCATCTACCACTTTCTATACCAGACATTAAAATATGTAAATATATTAACAGACATTCAAAATATTGTAATAAAAGGCTTCCATATCCTTTCATCTCTCTCTCTCATCCTTGGGGTTTTAAGTTTTCTCTTTTATTCTTTAAGGACACACAAGGTTATCCTCTAGATTAAAAAAAAAAAAAAGCACCACTATTGATATTTTAAGCCACTAATGATGTCAGGTATCTTTTGTAGGACAGCAGTTTTTTGTTTTGTTTTGTTTGGCTGGGAGCACTGTGTATCAACAAAGGAATTCCATTTGTTTCATGAGGAGCATCCACACACTTCTTGAATTTTATTTACTGTGTGGCTTTCCTACGAGACAGAATTGCATTTTAGTTTTAAATGTTAGGGACAAAAGTAAAATTTGAGATGTATTATTTTTAATCTTTGGTTGCAATGCCCTCTCCAAGACTCCTGTGAACCATTTGATAAAGGTACTGTATAAAGGTGTATTTTTCAATGTGCTTTCTTCTCTCTATGCATTCCTTGTAAACATTGACTAAATCCCTACTAGGCTTGGCCACATGCTTTGTTCAAAGGCGACTCGTCAATGAAGGGTTGCTTGAGAGGGCTAGAAAACAGTGTTTATGGGCATCTGAGCCCTGTAAATCAACTTTGGTAGCACAAAAACTCATTTGACTGGCTTGTCCAACGTCTGAACACACAATTTCTCCAGGAAATTAGGTTGCTGGTGTCCATCTTATTTACTCTGTGTTATATTTTATCTACTTAATTTTATTTTCTTCTCTTTTACTCTATTATACACATTTAGATAATATGCTTTTTGGGCTCCTTGCTTGTTTCCTTGGTGCCAGTTAGATTTGAGTGGGGGGCAGAATCTATTAATGATTATTATCACCATCATAATCAATTATTACAGGAAAGGATTCTTCAGGAAAAATTATTTATATTTATTTTTACCCAGCACAACTAAAATTAATATCCAGCTTTAGTACTATAAAATCTACCTAGCTTCTCTTCATTTCTCTTTTCCACCTGCCAGGGAACCTGCTTAAAAATGAGATGGATCTGGATAATTGGGTGGTTTTGGCATTTCAAAAATGCTCCTTCTCACCTAGCTGAGCCTCCGTGGAATGTCTGCTGCCTCATCCCGCATTTCATCTTGAGACATCAGCATCAGCCGGTTCCTGCCTCCACGCCCTTTGCTGATCTTTCCCACTTCTAGCCTTTACATAGCCCATTTGCACAGTTGCCCCGCCCTGTGATCTGTTTCTTGGTCACATTTAAAGCATGACAGACTGGTAGAATGGAACGGAACCCTTTGTTCCCATCTCCATTTTTATAACTTCCTCTTTTTATGTACTTCTATATTTTCTCCTCAAAACAGGCACACAGGGGCGGAGGAAGGGGGTGCGGTTTGCCCTGGGTGTCACCACTGAGGGGGGTAACAAAATGCTGGGCAGCATTCACCATGGGGCCTGCAGCTCTCCTGGGAGTGACGCAGCAGCTTGGGCGCCCGCAGGCTCCACGTTGCCAAAACTGTCCGCCTGCTGCCTCCCCCCCCCCCCAGCTGTAGGGCGGCTGAGTGGGAGGAGGCAGGCAGATTCCTTGGAGGCCCCGCGGTGTGCCCTCCCCCTTTGGGTGGCTTGCCCTGCCCTGGGCGCAGCGCCCCAGGCACCCGAGCGGCATCCTCCACAACTGCAGGCACAAACTGCTGTTTCCTCTGAATAAGGTGTCTGTCGCTCAGCTTCAGACAGTTGCATTTCATTTATTTATTTCACAGAATTTATACACTGCTTCATTGAAAGTATACACCTCAAGGTGGTTTACAAAAAAAATAAAACAAAAAATTAAGAATAATTTAAAACTTCTGAAAAGTTGAAATACTGACAGACTAAATGCAAATTAAAATCTGCACCACTTTTCTAAACATCTGAGAAGTCTTGTTTAAGCAATAATGTTTTGAGCAGGCACTGAAAAGAGCACAGTGAAGGCGCCTGCCTGACATGCATGAGCAGGGAGCTCCAAAGTGTAGATGCCGTCACATTAAAAGAATCTTACAAGCAGGGAATGGGTTAGGGTTATCAGTGGCGCCAACTCCAGGGGGCCTTGAGGGCCCTAGCAGTCACAATTTTTTGTTGTGGGAGCTCAGCCCCCCTGCTGTGTGCCCACAACTGCCACCCCCCACTGACACCACTACCCCTGCTGCCACTACTGCCATGCATGACCTTACTGTGAAACTGGGGCCTGCTGCGGTCTCTGGAAGGTCCAACCTTTCTTGGTTCCCTAAGCATGTGCTTAGTCTGCCTACTGGGTAATCCAGCTCTTTTCCTCAGACTTACAATTTCACATATTGGCTACCTGTTTTCATGGCTTGGCTACCAGCGCTTCCAGATGAGGCATGACTCTTTCTTTGGGCAATGGCCACACTCTCACCCTGCCTACAAGGGCTTCCTGTCCTTGTCCCTTTCCTTCCCAGCCTGCTAGCTTCCCTGTCCACATCCTTTCTCTTCTACATGCCTCTGGGTGGACTTATCAGCATGGATCTCACCCAGTTATGAACTTTGTCTCTGAACTTTTGAAGCTGTCCAAGTCATTGTGACCAATATTGTCTCCTCTGAGCTTTCCAAGTCTCTGGCAGAATTTTTTCCACATCACCTATTACCTTACTGGAAATACCAGGGATTGAACTTGGGATATTTTTTGCATGCAAAACAGGGGCTTTGCCCCTGAGCCATAGCTTCCCTCAAGTGGGCTGCTTCTCCAGTGGGTCTCTTCCATCACTCAGTCCCTCTTGCGTCCCAATCCTGCCTAGAGTCATGCTTCCACTCCCTGCAAGCCTTGGACGTCCTTCAACTGCATAATTTAATTCAGCCTTTGCCAACATGGTGCCTTCCAGTTTTTGGACTACACGCCCCATAAGCTCCAGCCAGCACAGCTGTGGTTCATGGGAGTAGTAGTCAAAAATATCTGGAGGGTATCAGGTTGGGGAAGGCTGCCTTAATTGCCCTGATCTTCTTGTGCAGCATTTATCTTGAAAGCTACTATGAGTACAGCTCATCCCTTTTCCTCTCTCTCTCTCTCTCTCTCTCTCGTGTGTGTGTTGAACTTGAAAGAATTTACTAGCATAGGTAGCTTCTGTTTTATTTGCTCACAATTAATCATTCACCACTGTAAACAGTGTCTGTTTTAGTTCCGCTGACAATTATCCACTTGTCAGCTTCTCCCTCAAGTACCTCTAGCATCTGGCAACGGTAAATAATTTTTATTTTATTTTTTACTTTCAAAAGGGAACTCCATCAAAATGATCGTTTTGCCTCAGTTGAAAGACATGCATGTGGCAGCTTCCCATCCATTTTCAAAACCGTCGAAAGGCAAGCTTTGGGGGGGGGGATGACTTGACTCTAGGACAGGGGTCAGCAAACTTTTTCAGCAGGGGGCCGGTCCACTGTCCCTCAGACCTTGTGGGGGGCCAGACTATATTTTGAAAAAATATATATGAATGAATTCCTATGCCCCACAAATAAGCCAGAGATGCATTTTAAATAAAAGGACACATTCTACTCATGTAAAAACACGCTGATTCCCGGACCATCTGCAGGCCGGATTTAGAATGCTCTGGGAGGATCAGAATTCTCAAAATGTGCTGGCGCTCCCAATGATTTAGCATTGTATCTCCCAATTTTACATTTGAATTCGCCACAGGGGTCCCAAAGCTGATTAGAGCCCCAGTGCTGGGGAATGGGTTATCCCTACCCACCATGTGATTTTCCTGATTTAAAGCACCCCCCTCCCCCCAAAAAGTGTTATAGCCCTGCAAGCGCTCGGGGGGGGGGGGGAGTGCCGCTTACCCCTTTGGAGCTGTCCTGAGTCCTGCAGAACTTTGCCCCCCATCAAGTCTGCACTTGCATTGTGCTTCTTGCTGCTTGTTGACTCCTGTTCAACACCAGTCATATTATTAAAACAAAGACCGGAAGAAAAGGAGCACAACCAGCTTCACCCTCTAAGACAAAATAATAATATAATAATATAATAATAATTTATTATTTGTACCCCGCCCATCTGGCTGGGTTTCCCCAGCCACTCTGGGCGGCTTCCATAGAAACAAAGAATACAGTAAAATATCACAGATTAAAAACTTCCCTGAACAGGGCTGCCTTAAGATGTCTTCTAAATGTCAGGTAGTTATTTATCGCTTTGACATCTGCTGGGAGGGCGTTCCACAGGGCGGGCGCCACTACCGAGAAGGCCCTCTGCCTGGTTCCCTGTAGCTTTGCTTCTCGCAATGAGGGAACCGTCAGGAGGCCCTCGGAGCTGGACCTCAGTGTCCGGGCAGAACGATGGGGGTGGAGACGCTCCTTCAGGTATACTGGGCCGAGGCCGTTTAGCCATGATTAAAAAGAGTATCCTCCCAAAGCTAACCCTTCCATTCTGGATTCCCTCAATCCAACTCTATAAAGAGCGGGGGAGGGGGGAACCCTACATTCATTTCTCTTCTCGCACAAAAAGTAATAGAATCATAGAATCTTAGAGTTGGAAGGGACCCCGAGGGTCATCGAGTCCAACCCCCTGCAATGCAGGAATCTCAGCTAAAGCATCCATGACAGATTGCCGTCCAACCTCTGCTTAAAAACCTCCAAGGAAGGAGAGTCCACCACCTCTCGTGGGAGTCTGTTCCACTGTCAAACAGCTCTTACTGTTAGAAAGTTTTCCCGAATGTTTAATTAGAACCTCCTTTCTTGTAACTTGAAGCCATTGGTTCGAGTCCTACCCTCCGGAGCAGGAGAAAACAAGCATGTGCCCTCTTGCATTGTGGTGCCCAGACTTGGACACAGTATTCCAGATGTGATCTGGCCAAGGCAGAGCAGAGTGGTACTATTACTTCCCTTGATCTGGACACTAGACTTCTGCGGATGCAGCCAAGAATAGCACTAGCTCTTTTTTTGCTGCTGCATCACACTGTGGACTCATGTTCAGCTTGTGGTCCACCAAGACTCCCTAGATCCTTTTCACATGCGCTGCTAGTAAGCCAGATGTCCCCCATCCTATATTTGTGCATCTGGTTCTTGCCTAAGAGCAGAACCGTACATTTCACAAGTTAGCTCCAAATTTCGACACCTCCCATCATCAGGAGGAGGGGGAATTCCCAGAACAGAATTATAGTACATTGCCAACCAAGTGCGCCACATAATACCATATATCCTGGAAAATGAGATGAAACAATGTGTGCACATGGAGATAGGTAAAGCAGGAAACACCCCCACCACAGTGAATCCATTCCTCCAAAGCAAACTAAGGAAAAACCCCAGAACTCTAAACAGGTTCACACAATCCACGCTTAAAGCATGAAAGGAAAAAGCAGGGAAACTGCCCCCCCCCATCCCTACTAATTCTCCTGGCCCAACACCCACTATTCCACCTTGCACCCCAAAGCATCCAAATAAAAACCTGGCAAACTATCGCCTAACCGACTTCTACAAAAATGACAACCCTATATCAACATGGGAAATACAAGGTAAACTGGGGGACACCCCAATACACAGGCTGACCCACCACCAACTACAAACCTTCCTAAACAACCCAGCAACAAAAACAGCAGCCACCAGGCCACTGACTAGCTTTGAGAAACTCCTCCTAACAGCAGTGGCACACAATAAATGGGTGGTCTCTACCATGTGTAAAATAGTACTCCAAGACAAACTGCCTTACCATGGTTAAAAACCTATGGGAGCAGGACATGGGATAGAAAATAAACCCATTTAAATCCATCTCAGCCAAAATAAGAGAACTCACCCTAAAACTTATACAGTGGTATCTCGGGTTACATACGCTTCAGGTTACATACGCTTCAGGTTACAGACTCTGCTAACCCAGAAATAGTACCTTGGGTTAAGAACTTTGCTTCAGGATGAGAATAGAAACTGTGCTCCGGCGGCGCGGTGGCAGCAGGAGGAACCATTGGCTAAAGTGGTGCTTCAGGTTAAGAACAGTTTCAGGTTAAGAACGGACCACCGGAACGAATTAAGTACTTAACCCGAGGCACCACTGTATACAGTATAGATATATATTACTTAACATCATGGAAGCTGGTGCTGATACACCCAGGTAAAAGGTAAAGGACCCCTGACAGTTAAGTCCAGTCGTGAACAACTCTTGGGTTGCAGTGCTCATCTGCTTTACTGGCTGAGGTAGCCGGTGGATCATGTGGCCAGCATGACTAAGCCGTTTCTGGCGAACCAGAGCAGTGCATGGAAATGCTGTTTACCTTCCCGCCAGAGCGGTACCTATTTATCTACTTGCACTTTGACATGCTTTCAAACTGCTAGGTTGGCAGGAGCAGGGACTGAGCAACGGGAGCTCACCCTGTCATGGGGATTCAAACCGCCAACCTTCTGATCGGCAGTGGTTTAGACCACAGTGCCACTAGCGTCCCGATACACCCAGGAACCTCATCTAAAGGCTGGAAAGGCTGCACCTCCATTGACACATACTTCCACATGTGCATGTTCAATCCTTCTGGATATCAGTGCTGCAGGAAATTTCCAAAATACCAAGACAGGTAATAGAAGCAACTCCAGAACCAGCCCAATTAGATATGTTCCGGGACAACAACACACACATGACAAGGAACTCACAAGTCACTTACTTGCATCATCTAGAAATATTGTAAGTAGACACTAGAAGAACCTATCAGGAGTGAACATAGACCAGTGTTACCAAAATGCATGGAAACCATCCTACTAGAGAAGTTAGCCAACCAACTTAAACTAGCATGGGGACAAACAAAGGAGGACGCCTTAACCCCAGTATGGCTCTCCTTCATCACATACACAGCACAGCAGGACAAAGACGTATCCCCCCAACAGCATATGAATCAATATGGCTACCCTGACCCAATAATCTCTGCTCCCCTCCCCCCCACAAACAAGCCACACTGCAATCAATTGGACACAGCCAGCCAAACTCATCTAACCTCTGGCATTATCAATAAAAATAAATAAATACATAAATAACAAACCTACCAACGTGATGCTGACACAAACTCTCTACACTAATAATAGAACAAAATAGAACAAAAGAACAATACCCCACCTCTCTCCCTCTTCTTCCCCCTCCCTCTTCCTCCAAATGCAAATTATTATTATTTATTAAATGTGTACACTGCCCTACACCCACAGTCTCAGGGCAGTTCAGAAGATAAAATCACAATATAAAAACACAAAATACATAATCAAAACAAAAACAACCCAAAAGATGTCTTTGCAAACACAACACGTGTATAGAAACTAGGAGGTGACGTATCAGCCAGGTATTATTCTTCCTTACTCACGTTTGAGAGTTCAGCAGAGTACACCCCTTGCAGCAAAAATAAGGAAGCTGTTGACAAGCTTTAGCCTTTTAGTTTAACTAATCCAGGATGGATGTTTGAGTGCAAGCATGCTTTTGGGTGGGGTAGGGGGGTGGGGAGACATCCTGTAATCTTCAACCCTGGCTCAGCACCCTGCTAAATTGTTGCCTCACAAGAGCAGGAGAGCCTTAGATCAGGCTGTTTTGAAAAATCTGTATAGGCTTTTTTGACTTACCTCTTCAAATATACAGTGAAATAAAAATGCAAACAATAGCATTAATTTGTTGTTGTTTAATTGTTTTTATTAAATTAAGAATGAAACCTTGAGGTTTTATCCCCAGCCATCACATTTGCTGGAGTCCTTTGGACCTTTCACCTTCTGCAAGCCCCCTTTGGCCCTGTGGACCATGTCCATGCCTTGGTTTTCACTTGGAGGGCTTGTTCTAAACATCCTACAAGGCAGCTGGGATTGTAGAACAGGATGCTGCCTTATGCTTTCCCAGGCCACACTTTTTGCCTCTTTAGTCCTGCCTTTATCTCCCCTGGCTGCCAGTGGCTCTCCACAATCTCATAAGTCCCATCACCTGCTACTTTATGGTCTCAACTGGAGACGTGATGGATCCAATATGGGACATTCTGCACTCAAAACACGACCTCTACCACTGTCCCTAAATCACAACGTAATTGAATCATCAGCCTATGACTCGTGTAGACTTTCTTTTATTGGGAAGTTTTCACCAAAAAAAGTTGAATGCTCAGCAACTAGAGACATTTTAGATAGTCTGCCAGAGGACAGGTGGCTGAATCTCCATCTGGTCCAAATAGAATGAAATCACTGTTAACAGACATTTCATCTTTGGACTGCATTGAAAAGGCAGTGACAGCATTCGCCACTTGGTGGCTGCAAGTCTACCAATATGCAACAGAGGCATAATTCACTTCTAGAAGTAATTGAAAACCTAGCAGGTGGTCCTAGCAATCTACCATGGAGCTCTCTCAAGACAATTTATTGCCTGTGGCTGGGGTGGGAGAACTAAATACCACACCCTATAAACCCTTTTAGCTCCTTATTGTGCCTAACCCCCTAACACTGTCACACTGCATTGTGTGGCACCGTCCTTAGTAGCTGAACTCTGCTAAATATTGGTAAGAAACAGAATAGAATGTACCATTCTTTGTCAGTCTGTTTGTTTAAATGCTGGTTGGTACTTTATGCTGTGTTGCTGTTCCTGGTTCTGAGTCTTATGTTCTGAGTCTTATGAACTTGCTTGTACGAAGACGTCTTTTTGCATTAATAGGACTTTGTGGGAGGTGAATGACCACATCTTGGTGTTTCACTTTTAAAAAAAAAACCTGCTAAGAATTGTTCCCAGCTAATTTGGAGTGGACTCTTAAGTAGGTCTTTTCTTCCAATGGATCTTACTCTCAGATGTGAGCTTTAGTTTGTTGATGTGAGTTATCATTTGTTTTTAGTTGTCATTTTAACTTTTCAAACGTCTTAAATTATTGCTGCTATTTTTCTTAGTGATAATTTTATTTTTACTGTTTTGTAAACTGTTTTGAGGGTGTGTTTTTAAAAAACAATCAAGTGGTGCATAAATTTTACAAAATAAACAAACATGTAAGAGTAGATGTCACCCCCAACCCCATTTCACAGCTGAGCTGTGGGTGCTCTTGTTCTTGGGTCCTACTTGCTGGTGTGAAAAGAGATGCTGGACTAGATGGGCCATTGTTGTTTATTATATTTATATTCCATCTTTTTCTCCAAGGAGATAAAGCTGATATACATGTTTATCCCCCTCTTCCATTAGTCGCTACAACAACCCCATAAGGGAGATCAGGTTGAGAGGCAGTGACTGGCCCAAGATCACCCAGTGAGTGTTGTGGCCAAGTGGTGATCTGAACCCTGGCCTCCCAAGTCCTAGTTGGACCCTCTAATCGCTACACCACAATGGAGCACCACCACAGCTGACTCTTCCTTTGGGTTGTCCTTCCAATGAGTCTACCTCAAGGCTATAGCTCAGTGGTAGAGCACCTGCTTGACATGCAGAAGGTCCAACGTTCAATCCCCAGTATCTGGAGGTAGGGCTGGGAGAGAACCCTGCTTGAAATCCTGGAGTCAGTGTAGACAAAATTGAGCAAGATGGTTCCTCAATGTCCTTGTGTCTGTTCTCAATACTGCCTGTGATTTATGTATTTACCTATCTTCTGGCATCCACATGCTGCCTTTCTTCTACAGAGCTCAATATACTTGTGCTTCTCAAGTGGTTAACCACCCAGGCATTGACCTGTTTAGCTTCAGAATCATGGTAGCCTCATGTGGCTTTGGACATACCTTTGGTATTCACACCTCCAGCTCTTCATGTGGTTGACTACCTATGGCCCAGCACTGATACCCTGAGTAAGATTTATCATGGAGTCCTCACAGACTGTCGTCCAACATCAAGTGCATGGCTAATGGTTGGATCAATAAACATCAGAGATCAGTTAGAGATTCGCCTTTTGTTCCTGACAAAAACTAATCAATCTCAAGATGTATAATTGATTTTAATGAAATGGAGGCTCCCCAACCCCCGTCTTTGATCCTTGCATTAATGATTGCCTAGAGACAGCAGCAAAATCTGGGCACCCAATGCATCTTTCACTAGCTTCGCCATCCCTGATGGTTCCCTGCATTTCAATGATGGGTCACTACCAAAAAGGACCACAGCTTAGTCTCATCCCAACTGCATAAAGAAACACCCCAAGTGACATTTTCCTGTTGTCGACACTGACCCCCCTTTTAACCTTGTAGTTTATGCACAATTAATTGAGATGTCTTTTATACTTGATGTGCTGTAAAATTAATGTCTAATTTATGTAATTAGTCAATTAACTCTAATTCCAGCATATGGTTCCAAATGCCCAGAAGGTTGGTTCTCTCTCTCTCTCTCTCTCTCTCTTTCTCTCTCTGTTCTGCTTTTTCCCACCCCTTCCCTCGAACTTATTTTGATGTCACCAAATGCAGCTAATTGATTTTACATACATATTAACTTTAAATTCATATTTAGCAGCTCCTTTTTGTGAGGTTGATTTAATGTCTGTCTTTCTAACTTTTTTGTTTGTTGGGGTGGTGGGAGTTGGCTAACCAATCATTTGCTGGATGTCAAAATAAATGTGACTTTCCCTCATATCTCCATCATTCGGCTCCCTCCTGTGAGGAGGTTTTCTGCCTTAGCTGCCTTTTCATTGTGGGCTTTCTGGTTGCATTACGCTCTTCCATTCCATGGAATGACACGCCTATAGAATTTGAATGCTATGAATATTTAATATAAAACATTTCCAAGGGAATTTTTGTTTGTTTTTTCTAAATCACAATATCCTGCAGACATTTCTTTCTTTCTTTAAAATAGATCTTATTAATACAATGATCGGGGGGGGGGGTGTTATGAAAATTTAAGTATTGCCATTTAATTAGAGAGTGAATAGATTCCTGAAGAGTCAGGCTGTTAGAGGAAAAAGAAAAGTGAAGACTTGTGGCACATTCAAGACCATTTTATTATATTCTTGTTAAGATGTGATTTCTCCCCACCTTTGGACTCTCTGCTCATTGATGCTAATCCATTGTTTGCACTACAAATATTGGTGTAGTAAAGCACTAAGAGATATTGAGATAGTTTTGGTGATTAAACCTTTGCAGTGATTGCCTGAGTTGCCTTGATGTCACAGAGACATCTCAGCTGGTTACATACGGAGGCAGAAGCTTCTCTGTCTGCAACCAATTGAGTTGTTCAGATCCTGGAGCAGTGGTAGGCACCCTGTGGCCCTCCAGTCCCAGCCAGAGTGGCCAATTGTCAAATATGACAGGAGTGGCATTCCAGCAACATCTGAAGGGTCAGATGCCCTGATCTCTGCCAAACTTGTGCCATTCAGATGCTGTTGGATGGTCATTGCTGGGAAACACCAATGATGACTGGAGTTGTAGCACAACACTGAATGGGGGGGGCACAAGTTACCCTTCCCCACTGTCCTAGAGAGATATCTACTACTGTATATATTTTCAAAAATGGTTTGTCTTCTTGTTCTCTGTGCATTCAGACGCCTCTTGAGATATCATCACTCAACATGACACAAGACGTTTCAAGGTGGAGATGATAGTCTTTCTAAATGTTTGGACACTGGACACCATTTTGAAGCAAGATGGCAGATTGGGACATGACTTGGACATGATTTCCCCTGATTTTTGGCATGGCAGATCAAAATTCACATATTACACTATCCATTTAAAAAATCACATGTGTTTTCTTGTTTTGTTTCAGAATATTCCCTGGCAGAGCACTCCTTGCTAGTACAGTAATAGAAAAGGCTGTGGATTATATTGCTCCTCCTCTAACTCAGGGCTGGAAGGATGCTTTGATTTTTACACTAAATGTGTGGTACAAAAAGACTCTACATAGTTTCCATGGAGAAGCTAACTCATGAGCATAAAGCCACCAAGGGCTCTGCTGCACCACAAGACTTTCAACAAATTGGGATGCGCAGCAGGTCTTGGTGGGTGGCAGTGGGAGCAGCTAATGAGACAGAGTGGCAGGAGTCCCTGGAGATGGAGTCAAATGATTCTGGTTTTCTCCCCATCTTCCTCCCTAGAATGGGCACTAAAGCAAATATCAGATCCAAGCACCAGATATCAATCAATCATGTATTACATGGTCACAGACCCATTGTAAGAAAACAAACAAGAAATGAAATCATAATCATTAAAACACACACATATTTAAAATACAATGTGATACAAAGGATAAAAACATGAGATCCAAACTGCCAAGAGAGTGAAAGTATCAACTTATTAGTCCTTTGAGCACAGAAGAGGAACCTGGCCACTAGCTCTGTTATTAAATTGTTTGCGTCAGCCATGAACTATTCCAGATACCATTCTGGGGTCCTTCGAGGTGTTTCCTTATAATGGGGCAAAATAGCCTGTTATGCTCCTCTCTACAAAGATCATATTTGAAAAAGGTGTGACCCACAGTTTCAACTTCCTCATCTCTACAGGGAGGCAAACATTCCTCATATGGGACCCATTGATAATGCACTTCCAACACAGGACACCTCAGCACCAACAAACATGTAAGTTGTGTCTCTGAGAAGCTGTTGAACCTTCCTTTTTTCCTCACACTGAACAAAGAAGCACCAAAGTGCTTGACATAGTCTGCAGTGACTTACATGGTCCAATGTTTGTTCCCTCATTGGAGAATAATTACATACTGGTGCCATTTTGTGCAGCATATTTTCTCAAGGAAAAGAGTCAAACACTGGAAATATTCCAGAAATGCCTTGCCATGGTGAAGAACAAATTGCAGAGAGCACCAGCTCTCCTGAAGATGGATAATGGGGGTGAATTTTTGCTCTTGCGACTTGTAATCCCTTGTAGAAAAAGAGGGGAATGAACATGTAACCACTGTTCCTTATACCCCACCACAGAACTAAGTAGCTGAAAAGAAATTCAGATCCATCATGGAGATGACAAGGTGCATGTTAACAGATGCATCTCTACCTCAACGCATGTGGGGAGACGCAGAAGCAACTGCAGTGGATCTCCAGAACAGACTGCCAACACACACCTCTTGAGCTTTGGCATGGGAGAACTCCCAATCTGTCGTACATTCATGTATCTGGAAGCCTAGGCTTCAGCCACGTTCCCAGAGAACATAGACACAAGCTTGACTTCAGAGTGCAAGCAGATATCTTTGTGGGATATGCCACTGGAGGAAAAGGTTACAAAGTTATGGACCTGGAAACAGGAAAAAGCAGCACAAGACATGTAGTTTATTTTGATGAGCACAACAAAGTTGGCACAAGGAATAGTGTTGTGGACTTTTCTGATAAATCAGAAGAAGCCAATGACCTTATATACTTCCCCTCACTAACTTTTCAATGTCCAGATCTGCCTTCCAGTGTCATAGCCCCCTCTACAGGCGATGTACAAGAAGACAACAGAGGACCAGACTCCTAGCAGCAGCACCAGAGATGAATTGGAGCAGCTTTATGCAGACATGCCTGCGTTGGAGGAAGAGGAGGAAGCTGATGCATTTCCAGAACCAGTAGAGGTGTTCCATCATTACAGCTGTCCTACTTCACAGCATCAGCGTTACTTTGGGAACCTTCCACATGGGAGGAGAGAGAGGAGGCACCAGCTACAGAAGCCTGTCTAGGGAGGAAGGTTGCAGAGGAGGAGAGGGATGCATTGTATCAAAACAACATCTGGATTCTTACTAATCTACCTCCTGGGAAGAAGGTGATAGGAACTAAGTGGGGTTTTTTTAATTAAACAAGGGACAGAAGGCAAAGTGCAGTGCTACAAAGCCAGACTTGTGGTTCAAGGTTTAAGTCACCGATATTGCAAAGACTATGATGAAGTTTTTTATCTAACTGTCCGATATAGCTGTGTAAGAATGCATGAGAGTCATTTAGTGTGCAAACTACAAAAAGGACTTTATGGACTGAAACAGGCTGCTAGGGCCTGGAATCAGAAGCTACATAAAATACTAACACAGCTTGAGTACAAACAAGGCCATGCCGACAAATGTTTGTACACCAAGTGTAATTATGAACAATTTTCTTACCTTGCCTTCATTGATTATTTGATTATTGCCACAGCAAATGTCAAAGATTACAAACAAGTTGTGAAACATTTCAGCAAAATGTTTAAGCAAGGATGTGGAGCCTCCTCTGTGCCCGGGGGTACCACATTGAGGGACCCAGGTCTCGGTTTAGACTTTTTTCTGGAGAGCTTAAGAAAGAGTGTTTATGAATGAGGGTACTCCACAAGTAGATTGATGTGAAGGACTGCATGTTCAGTTCCTTACTAAGCATGGCAAATTACCTTCCTTGGGCCAACTGAGTGAGGCAGAAGTACACTTTTGAAAACGATCCCAGCACGAGTGCTGTGGCATCATAAAACTTTTATCTCTTCTTTCTGGACAAATTAATGAGCAATTTAATTAATAAAAATCAGAGGGTAGTGTAAGTGCAACGATAATGAAGTTAAATGAGTGCACAGTAAAATATTCCCTAATCCAGCGCATTGCCAAATGCCCCTTTAATTCCGCTTAGCACTAAAAGGGTTTTGAGCATCGTAATGAGATTCCACTGTCTGCTAATTAATTGACACTCTCCTGAATATTCATATGTGCTAGCACCAATACGTTCCTAATTGCAGCATGGAATGGATCTCCCAGGAAGGGAAGATCGCCATTGACTTAATTAAAATAATATATGCCAGAACCAGCATGTTGAAGCTGTGAGATGTTTGCCATCGAGTGAGGGGAGGTTTGTTTAAAAACAGGGGTAGGAAAGCCCATCGCTCAAATCAGGGAATGAAAGGCACGTGTCTGGACTGGAATACTTTCCAGAAACCAAAAGTGCATTCTGAGTTCACTCAAAGATTGCAAGAGCCTCCAGGTCTGACTTGTTCATCTTCCTGCTGCTGCATTACAGGCTAGATTTCTAACACATATGCTAAGGACTCCAGAATTTGACTGTACTAAATTTGGAGGAAATCTGGTCAGGGATGCCCTCTACAGAAATATTTGGGGAAAATCGCTTTGTCAGAGCTGAAAGGAGAGAGTGATAACTAGTAAAATATTCTGCTTGCTAAGTTTACTCATCATAAATGAACCCAGATAGGCTTACACGTGTAGTCATTAGAATAAAATTCATTTGATAAGACAGTAACAAATTAGGTGCTCTTCTTTAAAAGAACAAGCAAACACCATGCACACTGAAAGATGTACACTTCTGTGACTAGGCAACCGAAATGCTCCAATGCTAGATTATGCACCCTAAACAAATTGTGTAAATTTGAACCACTTCTCTTAGGTAGCCTAGTTTATATGCAGCTATTCTGACTAGTTTGCATAACTTATCCCAGTTTTGCTCATCGTGTGGGAAGGGGGAAGGAACTGTGAAACAGGATGAAGCCTGTTTCTGCCACCTCTGCTGGGCATCTGTTTCTGCCAGCTCTTCTGCTTCTGAGATCTTAGCAGGTATTGCTCATTTGTAATGCTGAGGGCAGGAAACTTGTTTTCTTTTTTTGAAGTCATCAAACTTGAAATTTCTCAGAGAGCTGAATTTTGCACTGAGCACATTTGGTGCTTCTTCTGTGCTCCCTTGACATTGTGGCATGTTGTGTTCATGGCCTCAAATAAAATTAAACCACAGCATTCATCCAAACCAGCTTCAGCCAGCACATGTGTGGCTCATGGGAGTTGTAGTCCAAAATATATGGAGGGAAAGACTGATTCAGTCCATACTTAGTAAGCTTTCCATGGTTAGAGAAAACCACTCACAAATGCAAAATTGGTCCCAAAAGCAGATTGCAAGGCAGTACAGGGAAGCAAAAAATAGTGTACTCATATTTCTTTTGCCCATTCTTGTCAATGAAAATACAGGGCTATATAATCGTGTATGGTAACATTTTTCTTGGGATATTCTCTTTTGCTACATTTCTAAACCAAATTATTGGCATGATTATATTTACGATTGCATGTAAACCTCCTTATGCATACTTTTTATTTTGTTTTACTTATTAACACTTTATTATTGTTGATGATTATGATACTTTTCAATGCATATGTTTTGATGTAACACACTACATTTTGTCCTTGATTATCTGTTGTCATACTGTTCTTCCATACTAAATTATATATATACAGTATGTATGTATGTGTGTGTGTGTGTGTGTGTGTGTGTGTACACACAACAAACCTCCTCAGGGTGGAAAAGTATTATTGCACAAGTGCTTCCAGTGCACTATGGACATCTGGGATTGCCTGGTAAGCAATCCCTAACCTGAATGCCTGGCTTCATCCCCTGGAGGGAATCATGACAGTTCCTCACTCACACATGTACACCATCATTACTGGAACATGTACCCACACATTAAGAAAGGGGCGGTGTTATTAAGAGCTTAAGTACATAAGAAGAGCCTGCTGAATCAGGCCAATGGTCCATGTAGCCCAACATCCTGTTCTCACAGTAGGTAGGGGAGCGGGTGGCGCTGTGGTCTAAACCACTGAGCCTCTTGGGCTTGACAATCGGAAGGTCAGCAGTTCAAATCCGCTTGACAGTGATGAGCTCCTGTTGCTCTGTCCCAGCTGCTGCCAGCCCAGCAGTTTGAAAGCACACCAGTGCAAGTAGATAAATAGGTACCGCTGTGGTGGGGAGTTAAATGGCGTTTCTGTGTGCTCTGGCTTCCGTCACCATGTTCTGTTGTGCCAGAAGCGGTTTAGTCATGCTGGCCACATGACCTGAAAAGCTGTTTATGGACAAATGCTAGCTCCCTGGGCCTAAAAGTGAGACAAGCATTGCACCCCATAATCACCTTTGACTGGACTTAACTGTCCAGGGGTCCTTTACCTTTACCTACCTTACCTTCTCATAGTAGCCAACCAGGTGCCTTTTGGAAACCAGCAAGCAGGATTCAAGCACAAGAGCACTCTCTCCTCCTGTGGCTTCCAGTAAGTGATATTCAGAAGCATTACTGCTTCCAGCCAAGGAGGGAAAGCACATCCATCATAGGTAGCAGCCATCAATAGACCCATCCAGCATGGATTTGTCCTGGTGGCTCTCCAGAGGTTGCTGGACTGTGACCCCACTATCACCCCTGAGCACTGTCAATGCTGGCTGGGGCTGACAGGTGCTGTGGAGTCCAGCAACATCTGGAGAGCATCAAGTTTAAAGGGTGTTAAGAGGGGATGGTGTTACGCTCTTGATCTGAAGTGAACCAGGGTGACATCCTGTATGCAGCCTTCAGTGCTTCTTAGATGGCTTCAGGGGTAGTGGATCGTTGATTTAAGAAGCCGAGACTCTCCCATCTTATTTGTCCCTTGAAACTAAAAAAAGTGGCATTATTGTTAAAGACAGCCTTGAAATGCTCTCTCTCTCTCTCTCTCTCTCTCTCACACACACACACACACACACACAGAGAGAGAGAGAGAGAGAGAGAGAGAGCAGGTTAAGAATGAAGAAGAGTTTATTTGAAGACACACAAATGCATATTTATTATACACATATCTGCATTAACAATGTAAATTACACCGCCAGCACTCTGTGCTTGTTTATTCATTAGGTCTTTAGAAAATCTACATTGCCTCCAGATAGCATGGATGATAATGTGAAATACACAAGCCATGTGTATTTCTACCCAGCTGAGATCTGTTTTTCATCTATTAGGAGAAGTCATTCACAAAACCAGAGGAACACAATGACAGGAAGGAGGAAGGAATCCCAGATGTTGTTCTACCACAGAGATGGAGAACTTGTGAACCTCTAGACATCATTGGACTCAAACTCCCATCATCAATGACCATCATACATGCTTGGCTGATGGTGCCCAAGTGACTGAAGTCCAACAACATCTGAAGGGTCATAGGTTCCCATCTCTGCTCTACTGCAAGGTGGCTGCCTCTGGTGCTGGCTGATGGGTACCATGGAGGGCAGCCAACTGAACCCATTTAGTACCATCCACCAGGATGTTCTCCTGCTCAGTCCAGGATCCAATGTCTCTAGGAGGGACCATAAGTTTGCGATAGAGCATATGCATCAAACAAGTTAAATCCCCAGCATCTCCCATTAAAAAAATAACTCCTAGCAGAGTTGCAAAAAAAAGTCTGTTGCAAAATATCTGGAGAGCTGTTCAGAATAGTTTTTAATGGGTGAGATGGATCAATTGTTTTCCTTGGTATAAGGCAGCTTCTTATTTTCAGATCATCAGCAACGTTGCAGCCAAATCCATTAATTCAAATAACCATTTTTCCATAGTAGGTAATAATGAGTACTTCCATCTCTGTGCATATAACAGTCTTGTGGCTGTGATCATATATTGCAATAGTCTTCCATATTATTTTTCTAATTATATATCCGTCAGCCCCAGCAGAAAAAGCTCTTACAACCCCAATAATCATCCCTGACAATTGGCCATGCTGACTGGAGCTGATGGGAGTTGAAGAACCCAACAAAGTCGGGGGGGGGCACCAGGTCTCCCAACCTCCTTTTAAAGTGTGAGGAGGCACCACTGGGGTCCCACTTCAAGCAGCAAAATGCCCTGGGCATTTTCATTCCTAAGAGGAATCCATGTGTGTGTGTGTGTGTGTGTGTGTGTGTGTGAGAGAGAGAGAGAGAGAGAGAGAGAGAGAGAGAGACTCTAATCTGTAATTGTATAGATTCTTTTTTTTAAAAAAAAAGTCAATTCTGCAATTTTCAAAAACCAATCCTTTTGGGTGGCAGCACCCACACTTTGGAACTCCCTGCATATTGACGCCAGGCAGGCGCCTTCAGTGTAGTCTTTTCAGAGCCTGCTAAAAGCATTTTTGTTTAGGGAAGTCTGCCCAGATATGTAGAATGCTGACTTGTGTTTTAATTGTTGATTTTAATTTTTTTTTAGTATTTTAAATAGTGTTGTTAACTGCGTGTTCTTACTAAAAATTTCATTGTTTAATTCTTTTTGCAAACCACTTTAAGTTTTGATTACAATCAAGCTGGATATAAATCTTGAGAAAAGAATAAAAAATCAAAATGCTATTGCACAGCTTGAACCTTTTCAGTGTAACCACCAAGGGTTGTATTTGACTTAAATGTCCTTAAATGAGTCAGAAGGGGTTTTTTAAAAAAAAATCCTTGGGTTAATCTACTACTCAAATAAAGTTGTATCCTTAATTTTCTCCTAAATTGGGTTTATTTAAAAATTGTCAGAACCAGTTGATTTAAAACGAAGAGCTGCAGTGGAAACTGGTTGTAGATCAGGAACACACCCACACCCACACCCACACCCACACCCACACACCAAACAAGATGCTGCAATGTTGTTCAGTTATTATCATTGTGTTTTTTAAAACCCGCTGCTATCTTAGAACCAGAAAATATTTGTGTGCGTGTCAGTGGGGCCGCTTGCTTTTCTGCTCTTGCACAGATCCTATCCATGCCCACAGGGGAGCTTCCGTTCTTGCGGGACTTGTGCCCTGTGTGCATGTGTGAGAGACAGTCACGAGTGGGAATTCACTGCAAAGGCAGAGGAATCGCTTTCTAGCCATAGAGATGCAAAGTGACCTATTTTTTTTTTTAAGTGCCGGAAATTAAGGGAAGAATTCGGTGCGGGGGTGTATGCAGGGGGTTTGGTGATCACTTTTAGGTCTTTAAAATGTCAGCTCTGTAGGTGGCAACCCAGTGGAAGGGGGCGGGAGGAAGAAGCTGAAGAAACCACGAAGCTCACAACAATCAAAGCTTTGAACACTGCCTCTTATCACTCCCATACATGCCAAATTTAGCATTTATGCATCTTCTCGTGTGTGTGTGTGTGTTAAAATGCGGTTTCAATCTTGTTTTATGAGCGAGGGGGTGGGGCTACAGAGACTCTCAGGAAAGATGTGCATTTAAAATAAACAAGCACAGTTTTTAAAAAGCGCCCCCCCCGTTACTTTCTGAGGGTTCCAACGATTCAGAAATCATCCGCGTTTGAGGGTTTTTTCCCGGGTGAGGGTATCATTCTCGGTGCTTCCGAACATGATGCACAGTAATTACAATTTCATCCCCTGTGCATGCGCTGTAAAGGCTAATTGCTGAACCAAGAAGCAGACTGATCTGACCTGTTCTTCGATAGATACCGACTGTTTATTTCTGAGCCGGGAAACAGGAGCGTTTAACGCTATCCCCCTGTCTCATCTTACCTATGAGTAAACCCATCGCCTTGAGAGGGCTGGCTTCTGGAACAGACGCGCACAGGATCAGACTCTGCACCGCTACTGACCCCTGCCCACTCCCCTTCCTTGGCAACCACTCCTGTTGAACAAGATGGGACTTACTTCCGAGTAAACGTATCTAGCAACAGTGTTGGCAGTATTTTTTTCTAAGGGGCCCAAACGCATTTCAGTTTCCCACTTCCAATAGCAGAAGATGTGGGAGAAATTTTAAAGCCAAGAAAAGAGAGAGAGAGAGAGAAATATTCGAAAGGGGTGTTGGAATGAGAGGACAAGGCACTTTTAACAACCAGTGTGTATCTATGCATATGTGTGTGTGTCTAATGAGATATTTATCTTAAGGCGAGCGAAAGAGTTTCGTCCACCCATCCATTAACCACCACACAAAACCGTTTTTCTGGGTGGGACCCCACCGAAGTTGCTTCAGTTTTGACAATGCTGTTTAGCTATCATTTGCTATTTTGAATGAATGGGCGCCATCCTCCTTTTTACAACATTTGTTTCCTATTATGGAGAGGTGCAGCAGTTGAGGGCAGACATGTGAAAGTGCCTGTTTGATTCTCTTTTTTCTTCCCCCTGACCCCGCCTTTGTCCGCTTTCACCCTGGGAATGTCACGCCTCACTACTTCACTTTGAGATGCTCGGGAAAGTGGCTTTGTTCGAGCCTTTTTAGACATACACGAAATTGTTCTCTTTCCCCCTGCTGTAAAAGATACTTCAGATTGGGGGACCCGGTTCACAAGTGCAATGCAGTTTGGCTTAGGCGCAACCTTTGTTCGCCTTGAACAAATGACCAAACACTGCCCACATTATATAGTCGATCTGCTTCTGCCTTAACACCAGAGTTAGAAGCTGGGAGAAAAAGGCGAGTTAATCCCTCCTCGGGGGCTAAGGTGGCATTCGCAATATTTCCTACAAAGAGCGGGAGGGAGGGAGAGAGAGAGAGACTAAGGGTGGATTTTGGAAAGACTACATCTATTTAAAAAATATGGAATCACGCACACAACCCCTCGTTCTCCACGGACCATCCGCTGCGTCCCAGAATAAAACTGTGGGCAAGACCCCGGGGGTTCTCTAGAAGGGCCACTTTCCTGTTCCAAACGACCCCTGCTAAGATTGACCAGTGAGGGAAATCCCACTTCCCCAAAACTGTGTTTGGAAAACTCAAGCAAAGCGGTGAGGGTGGAAAAGAGAGGGGGTGATTCTCGTTTTAACATTGGGGTTTCAGTGCCCAGTCAGAGGTGCAGTTTGAGCGGTGAGGAAGGAGCGAGGGATGGATGGATGCAGCGCGTCCTGGAGCTAGCAGGGGACGTAATCTAAGGTCTCCCTGGCGACAGAGAAAGGTCTGCTTCCCGGCTACCACTTCTTTCCATCTCCAGAGGGGCAATCGAAACCCACGACGCAGGTAGTTTCATTAAACAGAAACTGCCGTCCCGTTTGATGGTGACTCTCCAGTCTGTCCCGGCCGGGTTCACGCCTGCCGTCCGAGGCGCCCTTCCGTGAAAGTAAGACTCCCATCTAAATGCACTAAGCTAAAGTGGTCGGCTCCGCTTTAAAGAAAGCGGGATTCGCTTTGCTTATGATCGCTCTGCGTTACTGGGATTTCCTAGGACAACATCCACTATACTAGGCCAGGCGGTTTATCTCCATCCCCGCCCGTTTTTTCCCCTCCACCGTAAAGCGAGCTCGGAGCAACGCATTCATTCACTTGCTTGACTTTTATGATTTATCCAGACAGGTGAATTTCTGTAAGGCAGCTCCCCGCGGCAGGACATGGATTGGGACCGGAGGGCAAGGAGTAGGTGCCAACCTCTTGCGCCAAGATATGGCTTGGCATCCAGGAGATAAGCGGAAGCAACTCAACCCACCAGCACAGCCTTAGTCCACACACAGGGCAGCTGGTGCCGTGTGAGGACCCCTGAGTAGTGGAGCTTGAGACTAGTCGTGTCCACCCACAATCCCTAAAACCAGCCACATGGCTCGTTTATCACACTCCAGAGAGGGGAGAAAACACTATTTATTGAATTTGTTAGTCTTTTTATCTTGCTCAAAGCAACCCAAAACGACTTACAAACAAATAGGCGAAGAAAAAAGCCTCACATAGATACATTAAAACCAAGAGGAAAAATATTTGATCTTCTACTTTTCTTAGAAATAATAATTGCAGCCTTTCCGCCCGGGAAGTGGGCGCGCGTATTTGTCAGTCTTAAAGGCCACTTACACAAACAATGGTATGTATATGCAAGTGTATAATCTTGTCTTGATTATCTAAGGGCATTCGGTTTGACAACTCTTTCTGTACCTGGGCGATCCCTGCGTGGGTTAAGTGTGAGGAGGAAAGACACCACGCAGTGGACAGAGCAGGCACTTTTATTTCAGGAATGGGACACGTGGGGGTGAAGGTGATGCCGATTAGGGCTTACTTTTTACTTGTTTGGGATCGTCCTGGTTCTCACCTCCTGATGACGAGTGGCTGTTAGCCCGTCGCCCTCTGCGTCCAGCCCTGGCCATGCGCAGATGACTTGGGGTCGGAGGAGGTTCACATGTACATGCTGGAGGATTGCCACGTCGCGTGATGTCTTCCTGTGACATCTCTGACTCTCCTCCAGAGAGCAGTGCTTTCCTCGGGAATCGAGTCACACATTCAGCTCAAAGGTACGAGCAATCAGGAGTACATAAAAGGAGCCTTTTGTGAGCAAGCCCTTTCGACAGGCTTCACGCAGACTTTCGGATTCTGCGATCTCCGCTTAACTGCCCCGATCTTGAGATAATCAAATCTGTGCAACTGACTTTGGGCCGGGAACAGCCGAAAGGGTTGCACGTTGATTGCAGCAAAAAGGAACTTCTTTTTCGATTTCAGTTCGCGCCACGCGGTCAGATGCTGTTTCCTCTAGGAGCAAAGAGCAGCGGAGCGAGAGTTGGGAGGCAAAACTTCTCGCGCTATCCGCTCGCGCTCTTCAGCTGACCTTCTTTAAAGAGCGGCAGCGCAAGTCTACTCAGAAGTAAATCCCCAGTAAGTGAAGTGAGACTTACTCCCAGGTGTGAAGGAGTAAGCCCATTGGGACCTACTTCGGCATAAAGAGACATAAGATTGAGCTGAAGGGCTGCAAACATGAACATACTTAAGCAGTTACAAACTCCCTGAGCAGGTTAAGATCCGATCGTCTACATTTTAAAATAGAAATTGCTTTTATTGCTAACGCTGCTGACGTGACATAGAAGGGTTGGGGCGGGAAGGATATTAATTTAATTCATTAATGTGCCCCACCCAAAATAATTATAGAATTTTCAGGAAAACTCAACTGAAAGGTACTTTACTCATTGGCTAATTAAAATTCGAGATAGGCTAGAGTCCTACGCACGCTTTAAACGCAAGTAAGTCCCATGACTTACAGGCACGCATAGGATCGGGCTGCGAGGATGCCATTTTCTGCAAGCGTGGGGCGAGATTACTACTGGAAAGGGAGTTCAAGGGGTTCCCTGTGCAAAAGAACCACAGCCATTGAATAAGAAATAAACACGCATAGGATCTGGCTGCTCGGTGGTGTCCCCCTAAAAAAAAGCAATCGCAAACGTAGGGTGGAATCAATGGTGCGTGTTTGGTCTCACACGCTTTGCCTTCCTCCGCTCACTGAGTCTATTTTAAGCGCACCATCCAGACGTTCTCCTAAGCAAGAGAGTTACCTTGGCCCACGGGTCCGTTTACCCTCAAGTAGAAGAGCCTCAGGTTGTAGCCTTGCTGCCTAGTCAAGATTTATTTAGTCGACACCCATGATCCTCTCAAGCCAGGAGGAATTTTGCCCGACTCATCACATGTCTAGGTTGGTTGTGATCCTATGCTCATTGACTAGACAGTAAACCACTTTTATCACGCTGGGACTTCTTTTCAGCGGTGCATGCATAGGATTCGGCCAGACCTCTGCAGCTTCCCACACGTTCAAATACAACTCCCGCCCGGGAAACAAGTCCCATTTGAATTCAGTAGTTTGCTTTCTGGTAAAACGCGTGCCTCGGTTAACAGCGGCTACCAACTCTTTCCCTTTTTTTTTTTTTTTGCAAATATCGATTAGAGAGGAAGGTTTGTGTGTGTGTTTTAGACCCAGTAGAGGTTTTATATTTTTAAATGACAGGCACGGAGAATTTGTTTTAGCGCTGATCAGGCAAAGGAAACAGAATCATTCGGGAGAGGGAGGGAGGGAGGGAGGGAGGGAGAGGGAGAGAGACCCTAAGTAGTTCCACGCCACCAAAGTGGCAGATTTGGCGAAAGAATGCCTAATGCGAGAGAGCTCAAAGGCCCGCGCGCCTTGGTGCCTTTAAAGCCCCCAGTTCCCACAAAGTAGCCAGATCGCTTGGCAAAAGGCACAATGGAAGAAACTCACAACTTCGTGTGGTCACCGCATTTCCCCCGCGTCCTGCGTAAAAAAACATTTAAATGCGCAAATTAACCCCAACTTCAAGCATTAAAATAAAAAAAAGTGTATCCTTTTCTCAGGAAACGGTGGCGGAGAGACTGAGCATCAAGAGACTGAGTGGGGGTCCTGGCTCTCGCCTTCGCCCGCAGATAATTCCTATCCGCCCCGCTCGCCCCCACCAGAAAGTAAGAGGGGTTCAGAGAGGACTGGATTATTGTTGCTGGCAGTGGCCGCCTAGGAGACCTTAAGAAGCTGGGACATCTCTCCCCCGCACCCGTCCCCAATTCCTCGCCTTCCTTTCAGCCCTCTTCCCACTGTTTTGTAAATATTAACAAGCTGGTATGAGCCCTCACTTTCATAAACAAAGCTTTTAGGTTCTTTTGGAGTTCTGAAACGTGTGTGTGTAAATAATCCGTGCAAATGTTGAGGGGCACCCCCCCCAGCAACGCATCTGCGTGTAAACACATCCCCAAAAATCAATATTGTGGTGCTTGTCACTTTTTTGTCCTTGCCTTGCCTCGCCTCGCCTTCCGTCCCTCCCTCCCCGGCTCGCCACTGAAGCGAATTGTGGATTTATGGAGGGGAAATTAGCATAAATTATTGCCAAATCTGGAAAACGTGTGTGGTCTAACTTGTGGGAAAGGAGGCTTAAAGCGAACTCTCCATGCATGCAGAAAGGTGGTCCGCGGGAGCGCCTTGAATGCTCCCTGCGCCCGACGGATTTCCATTGGATATAATTGACTTATGTGGGTTTTTATACAGTTTTCCCAACACTTCCCCTGAGCTCCTTATTTGAATAAGATTTCTTTCCTCCCACCCACCCACCCACATTCTTCACCCCACCTCCAAGTCTATTTGTTTTGATTTCCTACAGAATAGAGGTTGATTCCCCCTTTGGCGAGTGATTCCTTCGTGTCTCCAAACCCAAAATAACATTTGAGGCGTGCGCTTAACATTTTAAAACTGAGAGGATGGATTTGGGAAAAGATTTTTTTTTTTAATGGGTGAAAGGAGTTTGAGAGACAATCAGGAAAATTCTTCTCCGTTTCCAAAGTGACGCACAGAACCCTGAGCCTCAACCCTATACATTTTTACGCGTAAAGGTTTCCTGAATGCAGTGGCAACGTGCTTTAGAATCCGTACCCCTTCTTAGGGTGGGGAAGAGCCCTATTAAAATCCGTGCAATTCTGAGGAAGGACGCACTGTTACTCGGAAGAAAGCCCCGGAAATTAATGGGAAATTATTATTATTATTATTTTTAAAAAACGTACTCATGATCTCCGGAAGCCTCGTGCAAATTTACTCAGAAGTAATTCCCAGTTATTTCTTATTGAGTTATATTCTCAAATAAAATGACCATTTGGCTGCTACTTTGCTTCCGGGTAAATACACCAACAGTCAGGCTGCGCTGATGGGTTCTGCAGACAAGTCAACAGCTTTCCGGATCGCGATGCTTTCTCTCTTTTATTCATAACTTGTCCGAAGTACAGCATGTGGTTTTACAGTAATGATTAGTAAATTAATGTATTAACTCTTTATTTGTGTGTGCGTTGGGGGGAAGCATGGAACACGTGAAAAGCCTGGCAGTAGGCTTAAGTGGTTTGTGGATCTGAATTTTTGAAGCGATAATGCGTGACTACCCGCAGAACTAATGTGGGTTTCTTAAGGCGGACTGAAGCACTACGACGTTTTTACTCATAATTAGTTCATAGATTGGGACATGCTGTTAAGTCAGGGGAAGAGCGGTCTAGCCTTAATAGCTTGTATGACTGTGTGTATAAACTTATTTGCGTCCATGGGTCTCCCACACATCCCAAAAAGAGAATCCCAAACTCTGGTTGCAGGAAGAACCCCCCACCCCCAACATCGCCATTTAGATCTCTGCTGTTTAGGACACTGGAATGATTTTGGCACTCCGTTGCTCCACTAGAGAAATGTCCTAGGAACAAAACCCTGGACCTTTACGAGAAAAGAGCGGAAGCGCCTGCTTGGGGAGGTGAGCATATAAACCGTGAAACAAAAGGAACTCCTTTAAAGCTTTGGTTCCTTTTACTTCCAAGAGCAACCCAACAATTACCCGGCTGGATCAGACCAAAAAAGTCCATCTGGCCTAACCAGATGTCCTGCAGCGCTCAGGGAGGGCGTCAAGGTAATGACCATGCTTTCGTTTTCCGTCCCCGGCATTCAGAGGTGCACTGCTTGGCATGTGGAGGTTCTACAGCGCCGCGGAAGCAACTCAGCCCCCATCGAGGACGCCCGTCTTTCCTGGGAAAAGCCAAAAAGACGTTCGCCAGGGCGGTGTCTGCGTCCCTTCCTCGGCACGTGCGCAAAGCATTCCCTCTTGCTGCCAGAACCGTTGCTTCCCTTTGAGCTCAACCCTGTGCGTGGTCACTAGGAAGCAAGTCCCACAGTGCTCAGTGGGCAGCTTACTGTGTCCAGCGCAGTGTCCATGGGATGGAAGCTTTAAACAGGAGACTGACTTATCCTATGCAATAACCGCAATGAATCTTCCCAAGGTGGAATAAATAAATAATTTTGCGCTCCTTCTCTCGTAGAGTTGCAGAGTGTTTACTGCTCTGGTCCAGTTTGGATAAAGGTGCGCGCGTGCGCGTGTGTCCCAATTACACACACATACAAACACAATGCGGTACTCCAGCCAAGTACGGCAGGATCTATAAGAAAGATCTCTTTCAAGATGCAATTTAAGAATCCGTAGATACAACGTTGCGCAAGAAATTTGGGCTTAGGGTCCCTTTCTTCTCTTCTTTCTTCCCGCTCTCGTCGCACCCCCCCCCACCCCGCCCCCAGCCCCACGACGACGCTTTATTTTTCCTGAATTAAGAAGGTGACATTATTCTTCTCTTCAAGTACTTCTGTTAATATTGAAAAACGTGCGTGTGCATCTCAAGCGGCCGCGCTCCGGCTCCGCCGCCATTTCAATATTAATGAAATTGTTTAATCTCCTAAATTCGTCGTGTTTAAGTTACGTTTTGGTGAGTTATTGACCAGCAACGAAAATGCAGTTAATGTGGTGTGTGTGTGTGTGTGTGTGTGAGAGAGAGAGAGAGAGAGAGAGAGAGAAGTTTATAATAAACGATCCACTCTCTTTTCTTTCCTTTCCTTTTCTTTTCAAAAAACTCAATGTCATTTAGAAATAAAATAAAAATGACACAGTGTGGTGTGGAGAGTGTGCAGGGGCGAGTTCCTGATGCTCACTCCCAGAGAACTGCGTCTAGGCTTGGAGCCTTTAGGTGCGAGACAGAGGTGAAGGGACAGCCTGGAATTGTCAGGTTGAACCCGCTCGGAGTCGTTTCGGTCCGGATCTTCCTTCTAGAATAGCGAACCAGCAGCTACGTGGTACCACCTTCAGGGTTTCCTAATTAGGTCTCAACTGCTGATCTCTCTGGCTCGCATCCTACAGGATGAGGTATTCCAAAAAGCTGCATTTATGACAGCAACCCTGACCCCGCCCATTTTTGCCTCGTCTTAAATTTGCGTGGATGCCGATGGAACTGTCAAGTGGCAAGGCGTTCCACCGGATCATTATGAGTTAGGGGAAAGACCTATACCTCCTTCGGCGTGTCTTAAACCTCTATTGCCTCCCATGTGTTTTTTTAAAATGTATATTTTGAAACCTGGGTCACCAAAGACAATTTTTAAGAATGATTTCAGCTGTTCGCTGCCAGTTCGTTTGACCGTTTAATAAGTTTCCTGCCGGCCCCATCGGTCCTCTTTGCGCGCCTGTTTCCCCTGAGTTAAAAAAACCAAAAAGGCCCTGTTCGTCTTCCTATGCTGAAGATATTACTGGCCTACTCTATAGGCTCGCTGTAAGAATAAAATCTGCCCAAGAGTATTAAAAACTGTTTCTTAATTATACTGGGGGCTTATTTCGTGAAGAGGAAAGGTTCTGGGTTTTGTTGGTAAGAGAGGTAACTCCGCACTCTAGTCATTTTACTTGCCCTTTTCCAGCCGGACGTTTGGTTCGCTTTTAATGGAATGTCTCGGAGAACTTTGGCGCTAAAGGAAGGTGGGCATGTAAGAGGGCGACGACTGCGCTGTCCTCTGAAAGTCGGATGCCCCCAGCTGAGTCCTTTCTCAAGCATTCCTTCCAAGCGTGGCGCGTTCGCCTTTTCCGAAGTCTGCAGCTACATTAGAGGGGAGGATTTGGGGTGGGGGTGGGTTTTTTTTTTTTTGTTCTGCAATCTCTTTTTAGAATATCGCTTTCGCACGACTTTTAAACCACCCGTTGCTCTACGTGTTGAACTGCTCACCTGTCACTTTCGCCGCGTCGTATCAACAGTCACACAAGAGGTGTGTAAGTGATTTACACGGGAATACAGAAGTAGGTCACCTCCTCAAGAGTGGAAAGTCTTTATTTAGATTTCAGCGATCCTTTTGATCCTCCCCCTCCCCCGGCGAGGACCAGAGCGTTGGCGGATGTCGTGGATACGCTGGAGAGCTCCACAACTCGGTTGAGACGCAGTGTACATGTAGGTTGTCCTTTCACACGTTACTCAACTACGAAACCAGGTTTGCCACAAGCATTTAACGGAGTCGAGGACAATCCCGAGTCTCAGAGGACTCACATGTATTCCCCAGGCGTTACGATCCTGGTGTACACAATAAAGAAGGAACGTGCGAAAGGATCTAATCCTAATTACGCTTGTGGGAAGTTTCACGAGAATCAACGGCACTTACTTTACCTGGGGTGCCTACTGAATGTAATACATTTTTGATCGCGACAAAAATCTGCTGATATCTAGATACTTCAGCTTAACCTGCTAATGGATCGCACGGAACAGGTGAAATAACGTCCCGATTCTAGTCCCAACAATACAATTGAGACTTTATGTACTAAGATCTATACTTACCTAGGAGTAAATCCCATTGAGTAGACATACACAGGATCGCGCTGTTAAATAGTTTGCTGTTATAGACGCGCTCTAAACATACCCGAGTGTCTTCTTTACACGTAAACAAGAAATGCCAGTTAGCTAAGGTAGACCAATTCAGCGGATCCGTTTTTCATAGGATCATAAGATTATTCATTCATGCGTGCATGCACATAACTCACGATCCAGCCACTTTCCAAGTTCCCTTAATTTCAGTGAAATGGTGAAATGGCCTAAAATCTCATCCACTGCAACAAGTACTTTGATTAGGTAGGATCGTGAACATGCAATTCCCGAGCCTACCTGAAACCTCCTTAACTGTTTAGCAGGAACCCACATTAATTTGAAGAAGAAGAAGCAGCAGAGATAGGCGATCTCCTATCTCTCTCCGCTCCTCATGCCTCCTTAGAGGGCAAATTGCCAGAAAGAAGGAAGAAAGCAGCGAGGGAGATCTTCGCTGCTTTTAAAAGTGATGGGTCTCTCACTGGGGATGAAAAGTTGGCCTTTCTTAGCGAGGAAGATTCAAAAAAAAAAAAAAAAAAAAAGAGAGAACATCCCCAACCCCTCAAATAATAAAACAAAACACGGGAGGGATCCGAACACTTCTAAGTCTCTCTCTCCCCATTCTCCGGCCCGATTTCGGCAGCGTGCATGTGCTTAAGGTCTCCCTCCTCCCTGGCAATCCACCGGGGGGGGGCGACTTCAAAGTGGCTTAACATGTGGCTGGACCGTCTCCCAAGCAAATAAATAAATCCGCCCTTAAATAAATAACTCATCCCCCAACCCAGAGCGTGATTTATTCCACCGCGGAAAGACAGGGGTGGAAAGCGACTGCGTTTCGAAAACAAACAGACCCAAACGCCGCCAAACTCCGAGCGCGCACACAACACAAGAGAGTTTCCCCTTTTCTTAAAAAGAGTCCTTAGAAACGCCAAGACAAGAGCTGGCTCGGATTTGGGCGAGAGAAAGGCCTTTCCAGCTGGGGGGGGGAGGGAGGGGGAAAGGGAGCCCTCGCCGGGAACGGGGGGCGGGGTGGGGGGCGGCGCGGGACGGGACAGGGGGCCCAGCCTGAAGCTAGCTAACAATACAAATCAGGGAAAAATGTCGAACAAGCAGAATAGGCCAGGCAAGCAATTGCCACGTCAAACATCCCTCCTCCGGCTTCCCCATCCGCCCCCCCTCTCTCCCCCTCCAGCCTCTCAGTCGCTTCATTTGTAAGTGTGAATTGCGGGCGAAGCGCCCCGCCAAGTCCCTGCGCCCAGAGACTCCGCATGCACACAACCCGGGCTGGCTGACTCGCACGGTTGCTCGCGCCCCCCTCTCCCCCACCCCTCTCTGCGTCTCCCTCGCACACATCCTTCCCGGGCTGCGGTCCTCACCCCTTTTCCATTCCGGCGGCTGCGCTTTGCCTTCCGATGGCACTGCTTCCCATTGGCCCAAGGTGTCCGTGTAAATAGGTGTCAATGGAACCAGATTATGCCTTTCCGCCAGCCCTCTTGCGCCTCTCTCTCCCCCCTCCTCCCCCCCTCCTCCTCCTCCTGGCTTCTCCTTCATCCTCCCTCCTCCCTCCCCTCCTTCCTCCTCCCAAGGCGATTGTCATATGATAGAGAAGAAGTGGCACGCTAATGAAGCGCCCCGACAGGGGTCTTTTCTGCTCCAGTCGCCGCCTGCAACCAGCAGATGATTGGGAGGCAGGAGATGGAGGAAGCGGCGGCGGCGGCAGCAGCTACTTAGCTCGGGCTGCTGAGCCCGCCGAGGAGGAGCGCCTGCCCAGCCCTCGATCGGCTCGCCTCGATCTCTCCTCCGGGGCTGCGCACAGCCGGACCAGCCCCGCTCCACGCCGGCTTGCGCGGGGACAGGACCTCCAGGTTTCCCCTCAGCCCCTCCGTCGGAGCCCAGGGAAGCAGCGAGCCGGTCCGGGGGACAGCAGCGGGCAGGCGTCGGGGAGGAGCGGGCCCCGGATGCGGACTTTCGGCTGGAGGCAGCGTTAAGGTGAGCCGGAGATGTTGGAGGGGGCGAGCGGAGGAGCTCTTGCTCCTCTCGGATGGCTCTTCAGCTGCGCGGGTCAGAGGCTCCGCCGAGAGGAAGTTTGGAGACGGGGAGGGAAACTAGGAAGAAATGTCCCCCCGCTCCCGCGTGGGTTGCTGTCCCGTTGCGTCCCTCGTACTTGACGGCAGGGGGAGGGGGATGAACTTTTATGAGTTGCGGACCGGATGGTGTTATGGTGTTTGTGAGTGAGGGAGTGAGGGAGTGAGAGATGGACTCTGGAAGGGAGTTTACGCTTTCATGGGGGCTGGGTGGGGGCGTATCGGAATAAATTTTTGTACTTTGAAACCATCGCTATAATGGTCGGCGGAGGAGGGAGCCCGTCTCTCCAACAGTGGCGAGGAAGCAAGTCCCTTTGAACTCCTCAGCGTTTACTCACGAGTAATGGAGGGTTTTTGGTTTTTTAAAAAAAGAAAGGAAGGAAGATCGGTTTGTAAGAATTCTTACAGGGCAAGCACCGGGAAAGCGCCGTGAAACCGATTATGATCATCAACAATGATGTATTTATTTTGCTGGAAAATGAGGGATGGATCACTCCTAATGCCCAGAGCTACAGTTTCTGAGGAGGGGCGGTGGTTTTGGTCTGTCAGTATAACTTCTTGAGTTGGAGGTGAAGCCCCCCTCCCGTTCCCTTGTGTGCATGTGGGGGGGGGGACTTTTCTCAGATATTACCCCAGCAGACTTACCCACTCCTGCAGGCTCTCGCCGCGAAAAGCAGGGAGACGGAAGCCTAGAAAATCGCCGCTTTCACCTGTAAACTACTTTCTGCCCCACCCCGCTATAGATATAGAGATCTATTTGCTTAACGCGAGCTCTCTTACCGCCCCTCTCCTCAATCATCCCCCCGCCTCTGCAGATCTCTTCCGAGCCGCCGCCGCCGCCGCCGCCACCATGCCTCGGCCGGGCCGCAACACGTACAGTGACCAGAAGCCTCCTTACTCGTACATCTCGCTGACGGCCATGGCCATCCAGAGCTCCCCGGAGAAGATGCTGCCGCTGAGCGAGATCTACAAGTTCATCATGGACCGCTTCCCTTACTACCGGGAGAACACGCAGCGCTGGCAGAACTCGCTGCGCCACAACCTCTCCTTCAACGACTGCTTCATCAAGATCCCTCGACGGCCGGACCAGCCGGGCAAAGGCAGCTTCTGGGCGCTGCACCCCAGCTGCGGGGACATGTTCGAGAACGGCAGCTTCCTGCGGCGCCGCAAGCGCTTCAAGGTCCTCAAGTCCGACCCGCTGGCGCCCTCCAAACCGTCGGAAGCCGCCCAGTACCTCCAGCAGCAAGCCAAGCTGCGCCTCAGCGCCCTGGCCGCCGGCGGCTCCCACCTGCCCCAGATGCCGCCCTACAACCTGGGCGTCTCCCAGCCCTCGGGCTTCAAGCACCCCTTCGCCATCGAAAACATCATCGCCCGCGAGTACAAGATGCCTGGCGGGCTGGCCTTCTCCACCATGCAGCCCATGCCCGGCGCCTACCCGCTCCCCAACCAGCTGACGACGGTGGGCACCGGCTGGCCCCACGTGTACGGCTCCGGCATGCTCGAGACGGCGACCCCCATCTCCATGGCCAGCGGCGATTACAGCGCCGCCTACGGGGTCCCCCTCAAGCCGCTGTGCCACGGCGCCGGGCAGACTTTGCCGGCCATCCCGGTGCCCATCAAGCCCACGCCGGCCGCCGCAGTGCCCGCCTTGCCCGCCTTGCCCGCGCCCATCCCCACCATCCTCTCGAACTCGCCGCCTTCGCTCAGTCCCACGTCCTCGCAGACGGCCACCAGCCAAAGCAGCCCCGCCACCCCCAGCGAGACCCTGACCAGCCCGCCCTCCGCCCTCCACGCTGTGGTCGCCGTCCACTGACCCCCGGGCCTGAGGGAGGGAGGGGGCGCTGGCTGTTGGGCTGGCTGGCGGAGTGGGGGAGACAGCAGGAAAGGAAAACCCCTCGCCCCACCCGTCAACCCCCCAAGTCGACGACGTTTCCCTTTATTTTGACCCTCCTCAAATTTCCTGGTCCACCCGCCTGCTATATTTATTCGTCGGAAGGGACTGAGCGGTGCGTGCTTTGGGTTCAAATACCGCCCCCCCCCCTGCAAAAAAGAAAAAGACTTTACCATCTCCCTCCCACTCCTGGGCACTCGGCTTCCAGAGGAACTCGGTGCGTCTCAAGGCAATTGCAGCCCCACGCTGAAGAAAGGCAAAATCAAACTTGTCTGTTCATTTCTGTCTCTCGTCCATCCTCCCCCCACCCCCCAACCCGGGCAGGATTTCTCTTGGGGAAGAAAGGAGATAAAAATCCACAGCCATCACAGATGCTTCTTCCCTCTCCCCCCTCCCCCTCTTTCCCCCACAAATTGGTTTCACTTTGGAGACTTCTCCACAAGGTTTGTTGTCCAACTTTTAAGAAGTTCTTTGGGCAGGGTGACGCCATGCACTGAAAGGGTCGCTCTCTCGCTCTCTCTGCAACGTCCAAACCCCGTGCCCTTGCTTTCCATGTAAGGCTTTTTTTTAAGACACCCCCATCCCAACCCCGGCCTTTCACGCAAAAATTGTGCTCCGGCAAAGGTGGGGGACAGGCCCCGAGGAAGAGAAGGATGTCCCTGTGAAATAAGAGGATGCCCGATCGAACCAAAGTCAACTGCTTAAAAAAAAAGTCCCATTTATTTTAATGGGACATTTTCAGAGCAATTCTGTGTACGTTTCCAAGTGAGACTTACTCCCAGGTAAATCTGCAGAAGATTGCAGCCTTAGGCCTGAGGTTTTCGGGAGTAAATACTTTTTCAACCCTGTGAGATTTATCTCCGATTAAACATGACTTTGGATCCGGCTGCTGTTAACTTTTCTTTGGGGAATGCACACACAAACTAAAAGCTAATTTAGCTGCGATCCTATCCGCACGTCCGTACAGGCTCTGCTGACTACAGCGAGACGTACTTCTGAGGAAACTCCCATAGGATTGCGCTGTTTACTGAAGTGCATAATTTTGGCTGGATCGGGTCCGTTATGTTTACGAAGTCGTTTAAACGCCACCCTGAACCCCCATACCCTGGCCCGTTTGCTATAACTCTTATAATGTGAAAGTTTACTTTCCGAGTTGAGAAGGGGAGTGATTTTCTAATCTTTTGATTGTTTCGAGGATATTTTTTTTTAAGTCATGGATTATGTTTTTAACGAGGGAAACCAGACCCAGTACCAAATGAGATTCAGACTTCCAGTTTTGGTTTTAAACGTGGCAACTGAGAGGCCTGAGAGGAACGCCCATTAAAAATACCCTTCTTTTCTGTCGGAACTACTGAGAAAAACTGAGGAGGGGAGGGGGAACTAGGAGGGATAAACTGTACATGTCTGTGAATAGGAATGATTACCAACTGTGTAAAATGCACTTTCGTTCGATGTAACCCTTTCCTAGCTGTAGGTAGTTTGCTGGAATCCGTCCGTTTTTGAACCGCTTAAGTTAAAAGGCGAAAAGCAAAACGAGATGCAGAAGCGCCCAGGCGAAGCTGTTAAGAACCCGATGGCCCGATCTGGCAGGAAGTTGCGCTGCAAAGAAGGAAGCATGCGCGAGAGCAGCGGGGGAAAGGAAAAAATGCTCACGGATGTGCTCTCTTCTTGCGCACCCGCAATTTCAATGGTGCTTTTGCAAGAGAACTTCCCGCTGGATCGGGCCATGTGTCGTTGTTGGGTTTTTGTTTTTGTTTAATTCCTGTACAGAACCGAGCATGATATTTAAAATATTAATGTTCCTGTTTCCCTCCCAGCATGCCTGTTTTCGGACAATTGTTTGGGTTTTTTATTTTTTAAAGTCTCTACGTTAAATTATGAAACTAGCCGTCCAAATAATATTTTCTCATTAAAATATGTAAAGCCAGGATGGGACCTCATTGGTCGTCTTTTTCAGCAGAAAAGTCCCTTATTTGATGCATTGCAGAATTGCGCTGTTTCAACGTGGAGAGGACATAAATAAACAAGCGGGGGCGGCGGAGAGATAGAATCTCTCCCGGGAGAAGAAGGAAACAGCCTGAAGAACAAGTGTTTGTGTGTGTGTGTGTGTGTGTGTGTGTGTGTGTGTGTGTGTAATCACATTTCCTTTGAAATCCATGGGTTTGACATAGATTAAGCGGCAATTAATGGAAGGGGGGACGACTTCCTACTTTCCCCTAATCCTTCATAATGCATTCGTTCATATATTCTCAAGATATTACTGATACAAAGCACAAATGAAAAGGTTAATTAGTAGGAAATATGCGTGTGATTCTTGATTCTGATTCACACGTCATGCTATGCCTCGTAACGAACTTTGAAAGGAATATCTTTGCTAAAGACGGTATAAGCAAAACATTACAAGTCTTGGGCACAATTCGGCCAAAGATGCTCAGTTAGGGCTGCGATCCTAAAGCACACGCAGAAGAGGAAGTAAAACCCACCAAACTCAAAGGGACTTGACGTCTGAATCAGCAGAATTGCCACAGAGATCTCATCCGAGTAGCTTTGGCGTGAATAGATCCCATCTTATTGCATTCGATGGGAATTAGTCATGACTAATTTTTGCAGAATGCTACACCATCGGACCGCAGTTCTTTCTCATAAAAGCCCAGATGCGTTTTCCCCTTTGCGGGAGCGAGGATTCCATCCTCTGGGCTCCATCCAGTTCTACCTTTTCCCGGGATGGCAGCGCCCGCCCGTCAAACTCATGCGCATTTCTTTCCTTATTTGCCTCTGCTAGAAACGATGCATCTGCATGCATCTGTGCATTGTCATCCTCCTCCGTGTTAAATTCACGTGGAGCCCAATCCTCTGAATAGTTATTCGGACGTTGGCCATACTTTTTACTTATTCTCGGGGTAGTGTGCATACCGTAGCTATGATTAATTTCCATCAGAATGTGTATGTGTGTGATGGAATACACACAGTGACAATCAACTATTCTTATTTGGCAGAACTTTCAAGCAGTAGATTTTAATGCTTTCTCTTGAAATCGGTTCGTTTAAACGATATAATTTGAATCTGGATCTGTCTAGATAATTCAGAGCAGTTTTGGAGCAGGCCTATCGATCTCAGCCGAACCGGCTTCGGAATATGTAGACTGTGGATTGGCACCACAGAGACTCTGAAGTGCTTAAAAAGCGACAGTCTGGTGAGACCTCAGTATGGGAGAATTCTTCTCAAGATTTCAGCTGGGAGGCACTGGAGGGTTGAGGGCAAGGGACGAGTAATTTCCCTTCCAAAATGTAACGCGGTGCTTTCGGGGGCAGCGGAGAAGAGAGGAAAGCGAGAACGTTGAACTTCTCATGCGGCGGATCCCAGGGATCCATTCGCCAAAGGGACTTCTCCAAGTGGAGAGATGCCGGGGTGTGTGCGTGTGCAAATCCACTGGGTTGATTAAAATGCGCCGAGCTGCTGAAGGCTGTCAGAATGGAGACAACGCGCCCCATTCATCAAACCCAACCCACGATTCTATCGCCACGATCAGCCTCGGGGGGAAGCATTCAAGACGCGTCACTGGATCAACGGGCTCTCCCCGCCTCACGCCACAAAGTTTTCCCAAACAAGCCACGGCCCAGGTTTGGGTAGGGCGAGATCTTCTTCCACATTAATTAGTTGGCCTTAACTTCCAGTCGGGACGCAAGCGACGAGAGACGCTTACAATTCCCGATCCCTAAATCGTTAAGCCGAAAGCGATTTTGCAAGCCGCTCCTGTGCCTATTTACTTGGAAGTAAGTCCCACTTAGTTCCATGGAGCATTCCCAGCTAAAAGTCTGCACAGGGATGCAATCCCACACGCATTTACTTGGGAGTAAGTCGTATCCTCGCGCAACCCTGAGTCTAGTAGGACTTTACTTCCGAGTAAATGGGCAGAGAAGCGGCGATATTTCAGCACAGCGCGCATTTGGGAGTAAGCAAATAAATAGGCTTGACTAACTTCTAGGTAAGTATGTGTAGGATCCAGCCTGAGTGAGTCGTCTGCTGTTTCCCCGCACTCCAGAAACTCAGGCTGCGATTTTAATCGTCGAATTGTTTTAAAACTTCAGGTTTAGGGCATGGGCGCAGCCACGATTTATGTTGGGGGGGGGGGGAAACGGAGTTATCTGCGACGAGATTGGTCAGTTACTTATTCTTATTTATTTTCTAATTTGGGGGGGGGGAGCTCCCCCCCCAGCTACCCCCACGGTTTAGGGTTCGGGAAAGCTTCCGTGCTGCCCTGCCGTGCAAAGTGGAGAGCATGAGAGGCTTGGTCTGCACAAGGACTGAGGAGCCTCACGCAACAGGAGCAGCCAAAGAGCAGCAAAAACCACCCACCACTAACCACAAAATCCCGACCCCCGTTTCACTCTCTGTAGCTAAATACTTGCGGTGTCATTTGAATCAATTTCATCTATAAGCGGGATGGAGGAGCACCCGCAGAGCAGGAATGGCCGAGAATGTGGATTTTAGGAACTCTTCTACTCTTTGTCTTGGTGAACGTAAAAAGCGGAAGGAGTCCAGGACCCCCAGCACCCCCCTCGCTTTTTGTCGGCTTCAAAGCACCACACAAACTGTCCGATGTGGCTGGGCTCCAAAAAGTCACCTCCCAAAGGCGGGTGGGTTTAAGAGAGCGCCATTAAAATTAAATAAAGTCACGCTAAACGCCCCTGCAAAGTTGCCACCGGATTATATCAAGCTGTGATTTATTTTGTGTAGGGTGTGTGTGTGACCTCCGAGTAAACCCGCAAAGGATCAGGTACATGTCACAAGTATATTTCGTCCGTTAGCTGTAAGGAGGATGTGATGGAACTCAAATGCCAAACAGAATTTGGTTTAAGTTGGGTGGGAACAGGCTTGGAAATGCAGCGCGATGAGGTAAAGCTGTACAGTCAAGCGCTCGCAGGACCCAGAGAGTTTCCTGGCGCAAGGAAGGATGCGCAACAGCATGCAGTTCTTGCGCATCCCGGTTCTAGTGTACTTTTTCAATATGCCTTCCTTGCAATAGCGCACCTGAAGGAAACTACCTTTTCCTTTCCTTTTCCTCTTCCCCCCCTTGTCTAATTCCACTGAATAAGCTCCCCCCCCCCAATAATAAAATAGTAATAGTAGTAACAACAACGGCGACATCAACAACAGCTTGGCCGGTTCCACCCAGCAGAAAAGAACCAATTGCAACCCAAAGCAGCAGGAATTTGACACTGCAAGCGAGCCTACTTTCTGGGAAGTTTTCAGGTTCGTCCTTGTGTTTTCAACCCAGGTAGGTTTAGACATCCAGCCTTCCGAGTCTTTGTCCAAAGGGAGGATGCGCAGAGAAGCGGGTGCCTCTTAATAAGGAGTAATAAAGAGTTTTGTTTGTTTGTTTGTTTGTTTGTTTATATTCTGCTCAGTTTCAAAGGAAGAGTTATTAAATTCTTAGTGTGCATATATGTACACACACGCACACATCGAGAAGGCAAGCGGAGGGTGTTTTTCGGTGGGAGGCGCGGGGGGGGGGCGCATGAGAAGAAGTGCCAGTCTGTGAAGCCTTGAAGGGGCTGTATTTGTTTCTTTTAAACTAACAACAAATTATCTAATTAATATGTTTCAATTACAGCCTGTAAAAAGGAGGCTTTGGACCGCCTGCCGTGGGCTGACAATAGCCTCTGAGTCCAACTCTAGGAGCTGACAATAACTTCACAGCTGTTTCTTTTACTTCCCCTACTTTTCGAGGCATGGGGAGGAGCGGTAGGAGGAAGAAAAAAAGAAAAGAGGAGGGGGGAATAAAGAAAAAAGAAAAATGCCGTCTCCTCTCCAAGATCACTTGAAACCGGCGCTCAAGAAGTTATGGAATATGTCCTTGTGCCAGATTCGAAGGCTGTTCGGAGGATGGGGGCGTGCGAAAGAAAGAAAAACGACCAGGAAGGAGAGAAAGGGCACAAAACCTTTTTCTTTCTTTCTTTTTGGCTTTCTCTCTTCAGCTCGGGGCTTCATTTCCCCCTCCCCCGCAAAAAGCCCTCCGACGTGTGAAAGGGCCCCATTGAAAAGCATTAAACAAATATATTAGAATTCTGTCACTTTCTCCAATTGACTAGATCAAAACCCGGGTCCCAGGGCACTTCATTGACTTGAATAGAAAAATGCAGAGAATGGTAAAGCGAGGCCGGGCCACCGATGTAGATTTAGGCCCCTCTCCCTCCCTCCCCCACCTTCCTCCTCCTCCTCCTCTTCCCTTCCTGGGACAAAAAGCCTGCATTTTCACAAACACATTTCTGACTCAGAGACTAGGAAACCACTCCTGAAACTGCTTTGGAATTTAAATGCATTTTCTTTCTTTCTCTGTCTCTCCCTCTCTCCCCACTTCTCTTTTCCTTCCCTTTTAAGAAGTGGGTGAAAGTGGGGGGAGGGGGGTGAGCAGGGCTTCTGTTTGCACTCTAGTGTAAGTTTCGTTGCCATCCTGTTTGTGAGGCAACAGAAGGGGTGCCAGGACTCGGGAAGATTTACCGCCAGGGTATGGGGTGGAGTCGGTAGATGCCTTCATTAAAATAAAAGAAAATAAAAATAAAAATAAATAAGGAACAATGTAGGAGAGGGTGCAAAAACTCTAGGAAGCACCTGCAGTTTTCTGATAATCCAGAGCAACCCCAGTCCTAGGAAGTAAGGCCCACTGTAGGACTTACTTACGAGTAACAAGCCTAGATAGGGCTGAGCTGTTCGATTTGACAAAAAGGCAGGAGGGTGGGAAGCTAACCCTTAGCAGTCTCAATTGGAGCTTACTCCCAGGTAAATGTGCATATTTCAGGACAGGAGTGTGTAGGATATCACTGTTAGGCTGCAGCAGAGGATTGCAGCACAACAGTTTAAGCCTACTCAGAAGTAAGCACCACTGAGCACAATGGAGCTTACGCTTAGAGAAGTAGGTGTACAATTCTGGAGTGGAGCTGCACCGATTTCAATAGAGCTTTCCCAAATCATGTCAGAACTGTGAGGCTTGTAGAGAAATTGCCTCTTGCAGGTCAGCTGGTTGGCTTTCTGTTGCAAGTAGAATGTGGCTGTCTCTGAGTTTGTTTGTTTTTAAACGTATTATTTATTTTTATTTATTTCATGAAATTTATATACCAAATGATTGCAACCCCTCCCTGAGAAAAGCCCTCAAGGCATTTTACAGAAAGAATAATACAATGAAATTATTAGTGAAAACAATGAAAACATCAAAAGAATTGGAAGCAGCAATAAACTAAGAACACACCAACATTATCAATATCTGGGTAAACAGAAATGTTTTTAGCAGGTGGCAAAAAGAGTACAATGAAAGCCCCTTTTCAACAGAAGCCATCAAAACGACTCACTGCTCTGACTTCAGAAGCAGATTATAAGGAAAGCAGTTGTAATCTTTTGTATTGTTGACCTGTTTTAGGCTGTAAAACTTAACAGGGCTTTCTTTGTTTAGCTGTTTGCTTGAAATATTTTCAACCCCCCCCCCTTCTTCACAAGGGACCCCAGGGTGGGGTGCAGTAGCCCCATTTGAAAAATAATAACCATCAGCACAATGATAATCAGCACTCTTGCATCTGCCCACAAGACAGGATTTTAGGTAGCTCTGAATTTTACAGGTTCCTTTTTGTCTGAAAGGTATTGTAGCTCTGGATGCAGCGGTGTGTCCCTGCCTTAAGAAGATCTCCCTGGGCCCAGCAGTTAAACAACTATTACTACATTGGCAAAAAGCCCCTTTGGGGGCAAAGCACTAGAAAGAGTGTCAAGAGTTCAGGTTCAGGCTTGCTTGGAGGCAACTTGGATACGTTCTGGTCTGGCTTCAGGGTTGGCCATGCCACTGAACCTGCCTTAGTAGCCCTGGTTGATTTCAATTGTTGGGAGAAAGATAGTAAGTGGAAAGTGACCATGCTTGTTCCCCTTCATTGACTGGCAGTTTTCAGTGCCATGGTATCATAGAATCATAGAATCATAGAATCATAGAGTTGGAAGAGACCACAAGGGCCATCGAGTCCAACCCCCTGCCAAGCAGGAAACACCATCAGAGCACTCCTGACATATGGTTGTCAAGCCTCTGCTTAAAGACCTCCAAAGAAGGAGACTCCACCACACTCCTTGGCAGCAAATTCCACTGTCGAACAGCTCTTACTGTCAGGAAGTTCTTCCTAAGGTTTAGGTGGAATCTTCTTTCTTGTAGTTTGGATCCATTGCTCCGTGTCCGCTTCTCTGGAGCAGCAGAAAACAACCTTTCTCCCTCCTCTATGTGACATCCTTTTATATATTTGAACATGGCTATCATATCACCCCTTAACCTCCTCTTCTCCAGGCTAAACATGCCCAGCTCCCTTAGCCGTTCCTCATAAGGCATCGTTTCCAGGCCTTTTACCATTTTGGTTGCCCTCCTCTGGACACGTTCCAGTTTGTCAGTGTCCTTCTTGAACTGTGGTGCCCAGAACTGGACACAGTACTCCAGGTGAGGTCTGACCAGAGCAGAATACACTGGCACTATTACTTCCCTTGATCTAGATGCTATACTCCTGTTGATGCAGCCCAGAATTGCATTGGCCTTTTTAGCTGCTGCGTCACACTGTTGGCTCATGTCAAGTTTGTGGTCAACCAAGACTCCTAGATCCTTTTCACATGTACTGCTCTCAAGCCAGGTGTCACCCATCTTGTATTTGTGCCTCTCATTTTTTTTGCCCAAGTGCAATACTTTACATTTCTCCCTGTTAAAATTCATCTTGTTTGTTTTGGCCCAGTTCTCTAATCCTTTTGGAACATCTCAGGGAGGTGGGGGTTGGGAACCCTGTGCTTCAGTCGCTCTGCTCCTACCTCCAGGGCCATTTCCAGAATGTAGTTATGGGAGGCTGAGCACCATGGGAGTTGTCCTGTTGTGCTCAGCAGGGTTCCATCTTGTTCCCCATGCTATTTAACATCTAGAAAGCTGCTGGGAGGTGTCACCAGGGGATTGGGAGCATCAACAATATGCCCAGCGCGCTCTCTCTCTCTCTCTCTTCTATTTGAATCAGGAATAGCTGAGATGGCAGGTGTTTGGAGGTGCTGATGGGCTGGTTGTGGGCCAGAGATGGCATTTTTTGGTGATAGTACTGCCCATAGCAGCCATTTTGTGCTGGCACTTATAACACATATCAAGATATGAGTACCAGCTCATGATTTTTTAAACCAAAAAAAGACCCCACACAAACATTATAGGAAACCTGAGAAATATATATTTTTAGGACCCAGTCTATCTTGTGACTGTAATTTGTTTTAAATTGTTTTTAAGATTGTATTTTTAAATTGCTGTAACCTGCCCTGGGACCTTATAGTGAAGGGCAGATAAGAAAAATGAAATAATAATCATGATGCTGACGATAACAATAAAACAATATAAAACTATTTCTTCTTACATGGCACTTGACAAATTACCAGGGGAGACAGCTCCCTGCTGCAGAGAGAGGCTCAAAATCTAAAAAGTGACAGAAGGGAGAAAATGGAGGAAGTGGAGGGAAGAGGAGGCAAGGGGGGATGGGGAAGAATAGGAGTCGGCTTCAGACGCAGCTTTGTAACTTTGCAGCAAGCTCCTGTGCTTGCCCATTTTGGAAATCAGACCCTATATGCTCAAAGGAGCACAGTGATGTGTTTGCTAAAGCAGTGGGTGGTGGCGGCAGTGTAAGTTACCAACATCTGAAAAGAACTGTCATTTTCTGCTGGCTGGGTGGAGGGAAATAGTTTATTGTTATGAGAAAGTGACCCTCCAAAATTAATAATGTGGAATGAGTCACTAGGTGCAGATCAGTACTCTAGCAGTTTTTACTTCTGGGTATAGTTAGTCCCTCAAATATCTCCAAAAGACATCTCTGCTGATCATGGAATCATAGATCATGATCTTTTGGTAATATACAAATACTGGAACGAAATTTATTTGCTTAACCCATCAATCAGCTAAATGGCAGATGATTCATCAACTAGCATTTGCAAATGGTGGACAGATATGTACTGCTGACTTATTTTCATTTCCTCCCACCCCTTTTCCTGTTAACAGGCCACTGCAGGTTACATACACACCATACAACTAATGCAGAATGTGGCAGTTAGACTGGTAGCTGGGAGTGGCTGCTGGGACCTTATAACACTGGTCCTTAAGGATCTTCACTAGCTCCTAATAATTTCTCAACACAATTCAAAGGATTGGTGATGACCTTTAAAGCCCTAAGCAGCCTTGGCCCAGTATCCCTGAAGGAATGTTTCCACCCCTATCATCCAGCCCAGACACTGAGGTCCAGCTCCGAGGGCCTTCTGATGGTTCCCACACTGCAGGAAGTGAAGTTACAGGGAACCGGGCAGAGTGCCATCTTGGCAGTGGTGCCCTCCGTGTGGGATGCCCTCCTGCCAAATGTCAAGGAGAACTACAACATTTATTTTAGAAGACATTCTGAAAGCAGCCCTGTATCAGGAAGTTTGACTTTTTAAAATGCTTTTATGTGTGTTGGAAACCCAGCTAGATGGGAGGGGTATAAATATTGCCATTATTATTATTATTATTATTATTATTATTATTATTATTATTTAACACCCCCCTGTGCCCGGGAACCTAGGGAACTGTGGTTTGTAAAGCTGGAAGGATGTTGGAGTGGGTCTGCTAAAGGCACGGCTCCACAGCCCCTTCATTCCTGGAAGAGGGCTCATCTTTATTTCCATTTGACACAAAAAAACCCTTTATCCCTTACTATGTCAACCCAGGATTACATGCAGGTTTCTCAAGCCCTGGTTCCAATAGGGGGATTTCCCTCCAGCGCCCCTCCCCACTGCAGCAAGGGGGTGGGCAGAGGTGAGGCAGGTAAGTTGTGCTGTGGGTGGGAAGCCCCATGAGGCTGCATCTGCCTTGTAGGCCAGTGGGCCCCCCTCCCCTGCCGTATTTGGTTGCCAAAACTCCCTCAAGTGTTTGCAGGGTTAAAACACACCTTCCACAGGCTTTGCTAAATAAAAGCAGTTTATTTTGTATCATTTGTTTCTAAATAAAAAAAAATGAATGGTATTTTATTAAGTGGTAAGCAGACTGTTTGCATTAATTAGAGCAGCTCCTTGGAGAGATATTACAGCCAAGAATAATATTCCACCACAGGAGAACTCTGAGCATTCCAATGCCCTACTTTGAAAATTGCTACAGACAAAATGCAAAGAACCCCACCCAACACACTGGGTTTATTTGTCAATATTGACTTAGAAATTCTTTTCCCCCTTCTTCTTCACAATTAAGCACAGACATACTTGCATTTATAAAGTGTTTACACCTTTTTTGTTTCAGCTTTATCTTTTACAGTGAAAGAGGATAAATACAAAAATACCTATCTTAGATTTGGGATCATTCCCTAGTCCAGTTTATATCTGTGTGAAGTACCAGGGTGGGTTGCAGTAAGCACCAGCTTGTTGTTAAATGAATAGATGATAGATAGATGATAGATGATAGATCGATGATAGATAGATTAGATAGACAGATAGATAGATAGATAGATAGATAGATAGATATAGATAGATAGATAGATAGATAGATAGATGATAGATTAGATGATAGATAGATGATAGATCTATCTCTATAATACACACAAACACACATTAATTTTCAATAAACAGAACAATTAATTTACAACAGTGTTATTCTTTAAAATAACAGAAGAAATAATGGGAAAGGAATATGTTTATGGTGCCTCTAGTGTGTCCAGGATGTTGGAGGAGGGAGTAGAGGAGGGCAAAGAAGCCAGGGAGGTCTGGTGGCTTTCAATCAACTGAGTTTTATTACAAAAGTCAACAAATGTCTCCTTGGCCAACTTTTCATCCAAGTTGCCAAACTCTATTGTACCAAGATTTAAGGGAGTGATGTTTCACTTCTCTCCAGTTCTTGGCAATTTCTAGCCATACTTCTATAAGGAGTTTCATGACTAGCAGTTTAACAGTAATTAGGTAGATCCTCCCCTCTCTAAATATAGAGAGGAGGGCTCAGGTCAGGTCATGAATAATCAGTTAGCTAATAACCTGCCCAATGACATCAAAAACATGTTTCCCTGTTTCCACTGCCAGGAAGAATCTAGTCTGCATCAAGGCATCCTGGATTGCTTCATTTAAAGGCTGATACTGGATTAGACACTTGATTAAAAAACTTTCATTTTAGTAAATTTTCCTGACCATATAACTTAGTAATGTGCACTTATTTGTAAATACTGTGAAATTTATTTGTATATTATTGATAATTATTTTACTGATTTTGTGTATACCACTTGAGATTTATTGATTAAGTGGCTCATAAAATTTCTTCAACAAAAAAATAAATAAATCACCACATTTCCCTCTCCAGGATGCTTCTGAAAATACTTTTTAGCCTTTTGGCTAGATTTATTAAGCATGAGGTCTTCTGAAGACACTGGGGAATCTTGCAGAAGAAGAATGGGAACTCTTTGTGAATGATTAGACAGACAAAAAGATCAGATAAAAACCTTACAACCAGTTCTGCTGGTGACAGTGAGATTCTACGCAAACTACAATCCTTTTTCTTTGCAAGATGCCACTTGGGTTGTGAATCACACAGAAATGATGGCGCATTCTGCCCTGCATTAGTTTCCAGAACCAGTTATGAAACAAACCACATCTCTAGAGTAAACAAGAAGAACTTTTCCAGAGCTTAAGAGGCTATTGCATTGATCTGGCACATTGAATATCTTCTCAAAAATATCACTCAAGGCAGTGAGTGAGGAACTCAACTCATTGCTCCATGCATTCATCTTCCATTTGCTTACGGGTTTTATGCCTTCAATAACTGTTGTGTTGTGAAGAATGAATCTGCTTTATACTGAGGGCAGATCCTTGGTCCATCTAGCTCAGAACTGGCAGCAGTTCTCCAGGGTTTCAAAGAGAGAATATTCCCCACCCTACCTGGAGATGCTGAGGATTGAACCTGGGACCTTCTGCTTGCAAAGCAGATGCTCTACCACTGAGTTGTGGTCCTTCTCCAATGCACAGTAAGGTGTGGTGTGTTCTTCCCATGTGCAATAAGGGGTGGGGTAAATAACCATACCTAGGCTCAACACTGGGTAAGAGCCAGCACAACTTTATTCGTTACAACTTACAGAGCCTGGCATGGCATAGAAGAGGGATCCAAATATTGAGCAGCCTGCTTTACTGGCTGATTACCCATCTCTGCTAAAATGTTGAGATAAAATGAAAAGGAGTTACACAATCCTTAGCCCCCTGCCCTACCGTTTGAGCCCCTACTGGGTGATGCCCACAGGTAACCTGGAAGTGTGATTGGGTCAGCCTCCTGCATGGTCCCTCCTCACTTGTCTAACTATGAATCACACCCCAGTGCCCCAGTCATGGAAGGCTGTGACACGTATGACTGCATACCAATAACCACAAAACAAATAATGCCATGAGGAAAGCCTTGCCTGCATGCTAAGTTCTTTCACTGCTGTGGGTGGAATTCCTTCCATCCATATCTCCCAGCAGAATCTCCTTCTTCCTTCTTGTTCCCAGAACACATTGCAAAACACAAGACCTCCCCTTCTGCCTATGGGGTTTGCAGCCCAAATCACAAATACATATTTTGCTACACAAGCACAGGGCTAATACAGTGGTACTCGGATTACAGACGCTTCAGGTTACAGACTCCGCTAACCCAGAAATAGTACCTCGGGTTAAGAACTTTGCTTCAGGATGAGAACAGAAATTGTGCGGCGGCGCAGCAGCAGTGAGAGGCCCCATTAGCTAAAGTGGTACCTCAGGTTAAGAACAGTTTCAGGTTAAGAATGGACCTCCAGAATGAATTAAGTTCTTAACCCGAGGTACCACTGTACAGAGAGAGTTTTTGAACTTCCTAGATAGGACCTTCTGTATGTGATCACTTCCTTTCCCTCCTCTGGGCAAGAGCCCTGCAACAAAGGAGACAATTCTTTATATTGCCTCCTTACTGTGAGGAGACTCTCTTTCCACCCTGCCTCCAAGCTGACCAGATGTGCATGGCTAAAGCTCCTGCTTTCAACATTAGCAAAGACTACCAACTTTTATTTTGCTGCAACTTATAAGTATTTTTCAGTACACTACTTTGCTGTATTTGCTGCCTGCACAGAAATGTAAGTAAACCTTCTTTTCTGACCATCTTATTAAAAATGTGTGATTCATTCTCTCCAACAGAGGTGAAAAGGGGGAAGGTCAACATACCATAAATGAAAGGGATAGAAAGGTGTAATTGCCTAATTCCTAAGCTTTAATAAGATGCAAAACATATAAGTGTTTTACTCTCTAAAAAGGTTTCACAGCCAGTTTTTCTTTTTGTATTTAGTCCTCAATCCATTTCCCATACTGTCTGCTCTTCCCACATCTCCAGACACCCCTTTATAAAATGGGCACATTTTTCTTGTGTGACATCACATCTCCTGTAACCTCCCTGTGACAGAGAGTTGAGCCAGACCAGAGTCTGGTGATGCAGTCCCTCAGAATTCCCCCAGAGGTTAGGAGTCTTTCTCTGATTGGCTACCAAGACAGCCAGCTAGAGTGGAGGTGGAGCAGCACTTTGGGAGGGAGAATAAAAGGAGCTGTTTCTGAGAGAAATAGGGAGATGGTTTAAGAGAGAGCAGGAAGGAGAGAGAGTTGGTTCTGATCTGTGTGTAATATCCACTCTGAGAAAAATATATACAGCTAGAGAAAGGAGTCTTTGAGCTTAGTGTGAAGGACAGTATTTAGTGTCTTGTGAGACTTAGGCCAGGAGTTAACTGGAGGACTGAGCTTGAGCAGGAGAAGTAGAAGCTGTAAGGATACAGTCTAAAAGGTAAAGGTAAAGGGACCACTGACCATTAGGTCCAGTCGTGGCCGACTCTGGGGTTGTGGTGCTCATCTCGCTTTATTGGCCGAGGGAGCCGGCGTATAGCTTCCGGGTCATGTGGCCAGCATGACTAAGCTGCTTCTGGTGAACCAGAGAAATGCACGGAAATGCTGTTTATCTTCCCGCTGGAGCGGTACCTATTTATCCACTTGTACTTTGACATGCTTTCGAACTGCTAGGTTGGCAGGAGCAGGGACCGAGCAACGGGAGCTCACCCTCTTGTGGGGATTCGAACCACCAACCTTCTGATCAGCAAGCCCTGGGCTCTGTGGTTTAACTCACAGTGCCACCCGCATCCACCCAGTCTACTTGAGTCTCATTCCAGTCAGGAGGGAAGAGATCTTTTAGAAAGAGAAGACTCCCAAACCAGCTGATCCCCTAGGGCTGTTATATTATTCAAAGTACCTCAGGAGATTGTTAAAAGGTCGGGTAACTGACAGAAAGTGCCACCTTGTTTAGGAACCAAAGTATTAAGCTGTAATACCTGTGCAACAACTATGTAGTTCTCCTTGTGTTCTTAATGGCATCTCTATCAGTGATAACTTATACAGGCAGGGCTTTTTTTCAGCCGGAACTCTAGCGGTTCGCATCTTCCCTTCAATACTCCAAATTTTATCTAAATTCCAACATTTATTAATTTCTAGCAGTTATGGGGCTCTTGCACTCACAAAGTGTGTTATCCCAGATTTGTAACAATATATTTGTTTGGTATCCCAAGGAGGCTGATAGGTTCTGCATGGGATCAAATTGTCTGCTTTAACTTTCCTAGGGAATCCTGGGAATTTGTTTTTGGAGAGGATAATGAGAATTCTCCATTAGAGGTTCTAAGGCCCCCAACAGAACTGAAGTTCCAAGGGTTTCCAAGGGGAAAGGGGGGACGTTATTGAACCAGTATATCTTTATAGGTCACTGATCAGCCTATTGCTCATCAAAGTGGGTCTTGCACACAACAACCTTTTTTCTTTCGCTGAACTGGGCCCTTGCTTTGCCTAGATGGCTGTTTAGACACACATGTGAATTCTGTAGTGGGGACATGTTCCCCATGCAGTTTGAAAACAGCTATCAAGAGATTTAACTTTACTATTCAGATCTTGGTTGATATTTTCATCAAGGAAAATAAAAGAATAAATAATCAAGGAGGATAAACAAAACAATGTTTGGAATGAGTTCTTAAGGCCTTGGAGCCATGAATATTTATTTGGCATCAAATATATATCAGATATTTTTTATGCTTGTTGAAGATACATGCTTTTAAACTGGAATAATTCTTTATAATCTTGTTGGCCTTATTAGTAAATATCATCAAGAAAAATAACACAGAGGTTCTGCTCAGTTTTTTCATTTTGCTATTTTATGTATTTATTTTTGAAGCTTCCTTCTTTCAGTGATGAGTTCTTGGGGGACAGTAAAAACATAGGAAGCTTATCACGAGCCCAAAGAAGAAAACTACATCTGAAGCCATATTGCTACATGTATTCCCAAAGAAAAGTGCTTGGATCAGGCAGGCTTGGCTGATAAAAACTAGCAGGGAGGGGACAGCTGGCTAGGCCAGGGAGGTGATTAATGCCGTCTTGTGCATGCTTGGAGGTGGCAATGGTTTTACGACTCCTCAAGAAACCCTCCCTGGGTTCAGAAAACCTAAGTAATTACTGGCCAGTTGCCAATCTCCCCTTCTTGGACTTGGATTTTGAGTAGGTGGTTACAGACCAGATCCAGACACTCTTAGAGGAAACTGATTTTCTAAATCCATTTAAATCATGGATTAAGCCTGGTCTTGGCACAGAAACTGCTTTGGACACACTGTATGAGTACATCTGTGACAAGACAGAAAGGGGAAATATGCCCCTGTTAACTCTCTTTGATGTCTCAGTAGCTTTCAGTACCATTGACCATTGTATCCTGGAGTGGCAACCCGAGTTGTGGGTGGGCGGCAGTGCTTTGTGGTGATTCTGTTGTTGTTTAGTCGTTTAGTCGTGTCCGACTCTTCGTGACCCCATGGACCAGAGCACGCCAGGCACTCCTGTCTTCCACTGCCTCCCGCAGTTTGGTCAGACTCATGTTTGTAGCTTCGAGAACACCATCCAACCATCTCGTCCTCTGTCGTCCCCTTCTCCTTGTGCCCTCAATCTTTCCCAACATCAGGGTCTTGGAAGGAGAGGGGCCACCAGAGACCAGGCACGTGTTCCCCGAGGACCGGTGGGTGTGTGGGGGAGCATTGGTTGGGAAACGAGAACTGGCAGGGCTCACCAGAGACGATGAGTTTGCTCAGACAAAAATCAGGGAACTCAGGGACGGAAAGGAAGTCAATGGAGGGTTTGAGGAAAAGGAAGGGCTACTGTACTATAAGGGGGCGCTGTATGTTCCAGGGGAGACTTTGAGGGGGAAGGTACTCAGACAACTCCACGACAACCCAACAGCTGGGCACTTTGGGCAGCACAAGACCATGCTACTTGTCACCAGGCAGTTCTGGTGGCCAAAGGTGAGGGAAGACGTACGAGAATATGTACGAGGGTGCGACCGATGCCAGAGGGCAAAGGGGGAAAGGGCTGCCCCCGCGGGGCTACTGGAACCTTCACCTACACCGGGGAGGCCCTGGGAGGTGGTGTCCATTGATTTTATGACAGATCTGCCCAAGTCAAGGGGAAAGACAGCGGTCATGGTAGTGGTCGTTCTACTGACTAAAATGTGCCATTTCGTAGCTTGCTCGCATGCAGCAACGGCAGAGGAGACAGCCAGGCTGTTTGTGGATCACATTTTTAGACTGCATGGGGCTCCATTGAGGGTAATCTCAGATCGCGGGAAACAATTTACTTCCCGACTCTGGTGGAGACTCATGAGCTTACTACAGGTCGAGGTGAGCTTCTCGACGGCGAGGCACCCAGAAACCAACGGACAAGCCGAAAGAGCGAACGGTATACTCCAGCAGTACCTACGCTGCTATGTCATCGAGAGACAGAACGATTGCGTAGAGAAATTAGCTTTGGCTGAATTTGCGTACAATAACGCTGAACACGTGTCCACGGGAATGAGCCCTTTCATGGCCAATTACGGGTGTCACCCCAGGGCCTTCCCAGGGCGGGGGGAGGAAGGATGGAGTGTACCTGCGGCTGAGCAATTGGTGGAAGAAATGGAGGCCTTACACCAGCAACTCAGGCTGAACTTGGAGCGGGCCAAGGAAGTTTACAAGAGGCAGGTGGACAGGCACCGTCGGGAGGGGGAGGCCATACGGGTGGGAGACCAGGTGTGGTTGTCATCCCAAGGGTTGCCCCTAAAGGGAGGGTGCAAAAAGGCTGGGGCCTTTTGAGGTAATACAGCAGGTTAACCCAGTGGCATTTAAACTCAAGTTGCCTGACAGCAGGAAGATACATCCGGTGTTCCATAGGTCCCTACTTTCATCTTACAGGGAGGGGCGGGAATTCCCGGGACGGGAGGGAGGGGTTACCACCCACCCGCGGGTAGAGGAGAGGGAACACTGTAACGAAGCCACGGAAATACTCGATTCAAGGTGGCGAGGTCGCCAGGTAGAGTACTTGGTAGCCTGGGAGGGGGAACCTAGGTCTGAAAATACTTGGGTCCCTGCTGAATCAATCACTGACGGGTATCTGGTGGAAGAATTCCACGGTTTGTTCCCGGATAAGCCCAAACCATTAGCTAGAATCTGGGAGGAAGAATTAGGACCCACAGACGATGAAGGGGACTTTGTAGGTTTTCCTGCCTCCGAAGAGGAGGGAGAGGAGGTGTCCGAGGGAGAAGAATCAGACTGGGAGGTTCAACCAGCGGGAAGAGATCCGAGCGGATGGGAGGCTGGTTTTGAATCCTCAGAAGATGATGACAGTTCCTTCAGGGGATTCCCCACATCGTTGACCGAGGAGAGAGAGGAGGTTGTATCGGAAAATCACGCCAGGGGTGGGGGTGGGGGTCCTGAGGAGGAGGTGGATGTCAGGGAACTGCCATCAGTGCTGGAGGGATAGAGCAAAATCCAGAGGGATTCCAGAGAGCGTCCCGGGATTGGGAGAGGCAGCCCATCTTCTGGGGAAGAGAATCAGCGTAGCACCAGTGGAGAAGGGGTGCAGATGGGGGAAGCAGCGAGGCGGTCCCATGACTCCTTGCCAGGGACCAGCGGGGAGAGTAGGGGTCCTCCGCTGCCTACGCCCTCCTTGCGCAGAAGGCTTCCGCGCAGAGAGAGTAGGAGAAGACTAGGCGTCAAAGAGCTTCTTTGCTGGAAGAAGTTTAAGAAACGCCCACTGACGGATTCTGCCAGCGATTGAGACAGCCACGGGTGAGTGGCTGTCCGGACAGAAAGGGTTCACTCAGGCAACCCAGCCAGGTGTTTGCCCTGGCTTACGCATGGGCAGCCCCTAGAACCACTACACTATGCAATATTTTTCTTTACAGCATTGGGCTTTCCTTTCACTTCCAGGCATATCCGCAACTGAGCGTCCTTTCGGCTTTGGCCCAGCCGCTTCATCAGCTCTGGATCTACTTGTACTTGTCCTCTGCTCTTCCTCAGTAGCATGTTGGACGCCTTCCAACCTGAGGGGCTCATCTTCCAGCATCATAACTTTTATATGCCTGTTGTCTTTGTCCATGGAGTTTTCTTGGCAGGAATACTGGAGTGGCTTGCCGGTTCCTGCTCCAGGTGGATCACGTTTGGTCAAAACTCTCCACTATGACCTGTCCATCTTGGGTGGCCCTGCACAGCATAGCTCATAGCTTCTCTGAGTTATTCAAGCCCCTTCGCCACGGCAAGGCAGTGATCCATGAAGGGGGTGGTGATTCTAGTCCTACTTGAATGTTCATTTCCAGAGGGCGATGCTTGGGGAGTGCTCTTCAGCCCCGTGGAGTTTTCAATGGTGTGGTTCCTCTGGGTTCGAGTTTATCATGTAGGGATGTGAATAGATGCTAGGAATATATATATATATATATATATATATATACTGGTTCTGACCAAACTGCGGGAGGCAGTGGAAGACAGGAGTGCCTGGCGTGCTCTGGTCCATGGGGTCACGAAGAGTCGGACACGACTAAATGACTAAACAACAACAACAATATGCTGTTCTCCTTCCTTTCTCACATTGGTGACTTCAGCAGAGTGCATCCCTTTGCAACTTAAAGGGGAAACTTATACAGTGGTACCTTGGTTTTCGAACGTCTCGGAAGTCAAACATTTTGGTTTCCGAACACCAAAAACCTAGAAGTAAGTTGAACAGTATTCCAGAATGGATCAAAAACCGAGGTACCACTGTATAGGCTAGGTTTAGCCTCCAGGCTGCTTTAAGGCAGATTTGATTCTCCTGGTATTTTTTCCTTTTCTCCCCCTTAAAACAACAACCACACAAACAGTCTTGTAAAAGGTAAAGTTTCATTTACTCAGAGTTTCTGTTGCAGAATAACAGATACAGCATTGTTCAGACAGGCTTAAAATGATTATTCAGTTACAAATACATGTTTAAGTCTAACTTAAGATGTTCTTACATTTCTGGCTTGATGATGAAGGTGGAAGAGTAAGAGGCAAAAGAGAGTTTGTGCCCAAGCAGGTAAGGAGAATATATATATGGCTAGGCCCTCCCCCTGTCAGGGTGCCCTGGGAGTGTCTCGCTGAGTTCTTTTTAACAAACTTACAGGAAAGCTCTGGTAGCTTCAGCTCCTATCATTAGCCTACCTAGCAAACAATGAATTGTTGGTTTGACTGCCCTTTGAATACCTCACATATCCCCCTTGCTGATTAACATCTACTTGAAACCACTGAGTGGGGTCACCCAGAGTTTTGGAGTATGCGGTCAGCAATCCACTGCTGTTTTTGTTTTGTTTTTTGTTTTTTTTTAAAAGAATTTTTATTGGGTTTTACAGTAAACACAAAACAACAACCAACAAAAAAAATTTCACAACAAGAAAAACTAACAGGAAAACACTACAACACACAGACACAAAGCAATAAAACATAAAAAAATAAAAATAAAAAAATATTAAAAACAGTTTCTGTCTCCTTATATTCTTTTCATTAGCTTATTTCCCCGACTTCCCCAGACCTCCCTTCTCTGTATTCCAAATCATATATTCTGTCCGCAAATTCTTTCCCTCTGTCCTAATTTAATTTTATAATCGTCTTAATGCATAATATATAATTACTTTTCCTTATATCTAAAAATGTTGGATCTTTTTCTATTTACTTTTTTACTAATAACCATTTATAATCAATCTGATGTCATCAAACATTCATTATCTTATAATATTTCTGTAAATAGTCTTTAAATTTCTTCCAGTCTTCCTTCACCGTCTCTTCTCCCTGGTCTCTGATTCTGCCGGTCATTTCTGCCAGTTCCATGTAGTCAGTAACTTTCATCTGCCATTCTTCCAGCGTGGGTAGCTGTTGTGTCTTCCAATACTGTGTGATGAGTATTCTTGCTGCTGCTGTAGCATACATAAAAAAGGTCCTATCCTTCTTATGCACCTGTTGGCTAACCATACCCAGGAGAAAGGCTTCTGGTTTCTTTGGGAATGTGTACTTAAACACTTTTTTCAGCTCATTATAAATCGTCTCCCAGAATGCCTTGATCTTTGGGCACGTCCACCAAAGGTGAAAGAATGTACCTTCTACCTCTTTACATTTCCAGCATTTATTATCGGGCAGATGATAAATTTTTGCGAGCTTGACTGGTGTCATGTACCACCTGTATATCATTTTCATAATATTCTCTCTTAAGGCATTAGATGCCGTAAATTTCATACCAGTGGTCCATAACTGTTCCCAGTCAGCAAACATTATGTTATGACCCAGGTCTTGGGCCCACTTAACCATCGCTGATTTCACTTCCTCATCCTGTGTATTCCATTTCAACAGCAAGTTATACATTCTTGACAAAATTTTAATTTTTGGCTCTAACAATTCTGTTTCCAATTTTGATTTTTCCACCTGGAAGCCAATTTTTCTGTCCATTTTATAAGACTCCATTATCTGATGATAATGAAGCCAATCACGAACTCTATTTTTTAATTTGTCAAAACTCTGTAATTTCCATTTTTCTCCATCTTGTTCTAGGATCTCCCAATATTTTGGCCAGTTGGCCTCCATATTGAGTTTTTTTAGTGCTTTTGCTTCCATTGGAGACAACCACCTTGGAGTTTTATTTTCAAGCAGATCTTTATACCTCATCCACACTTTCAACAATGCATTCCTGACAATGTGAGTTTTAAACATTCTATGCACTTTAACCTTGTCATACCATAAATATGCATGCCAACCAAAAACATTATTAAAGGTAAAGGTACCCCTGCCCGTACGGGCCAGTCGTGTCCGACTCTAGGGTTGTGCGCTCATCTCACTTAAGAGGCCAGGAGCCAGCGCTGTCCGCAGACACTTCCGGGTCACGTGGCCAGCATGACAAAGCTGCTCTGGTGAGCCTGCACCAGCGCAGCACACAGAAATGCCGTTTACCTTCCCGCTATAAAGCGGTACCTATTTATCTACTTGCACTTAGGGGTGCTTTCGAACTGCTAGGTGGGCAGGAGCTAGGACCAAAAGACGGGAGCTCACCCCGCCGCGGGGATTCGAACCACCGACCATATGATCAGCAAGTCCTAGGCACTGAGGTTTTACCCACAGCGCCACCCGCGTCCCGTTCTTCGGTCAAGGGTATACGATAGCTGCACTCCCCTGCTAGAACCTCCAAACAAAACATTATTAAATCCTTCTAAATCCAAAATGTCTGTGTTCTCAAGAAGTAGCCATTCTTTTAGCCAGCAGAACGCTGCTGCTTCGTAATAAAGTTTCAAATCTGGCAGGGCAAAGCCTCCTCTTTCCTTTGCATCTGTTAATATTTTAAATTTTATCCTTGGCTTTTTGCCCTGCCAGACAAATCTAGATATGTCTTTTTGCCACTTCTTGAAACAATCAGTTTTGTCTATAATCTGTAATGTCTGAAATAGAAACAACATTCTTGGCAATACATTCATCTTTATCACGGCAATACGACCCATTAGTGAGAGTTTCAAATTAGACCATATTTCTAGATCTTTCTTTATCTCCGACCAACATTTATCATAGTTATCTTTGTATAAGTTCCCATTTTTAGCAGTCATAGTAATTCCCAAATATTTCACTTTTTTCACTACTGTCAAGCCTGTCTCATTCTGAAACCTTTCTTTCTCAATTTCTGTTAAGTTCTTTACCAAGACCTTTGTTTTTGTTTTGTTTAATTTAAAGCCTGCCAATCTACCAAATTCCTGAATCAATTCTAAAACTCTTTTCACACTGGTTTCTGGCTCTTGCAGTGTCAAAACTAGGTCATCTGCAAATGCTCTTAATTTATATTGTTTAGCTCCGACCTGTATCCCTCTGATCAATTGGTCCTTTCTAATCATGTTCAGCAATACCTACAGGACTGATATAAAAAGTAAAGGGGAGATTGGGCAACCTTGTTGTGTTCCTTTCTCTATTCTGAATTCCTTAGTCACTACATTATTAACAATTAATTTAGCTTTTTGTTCAGAATAGATTGCACCTATACCATTTTCAAATTCTTGGCCTACCCCCATGCCTTGGAGATTCTTCTTCATGAAGCTCCAAGAAATATTGTCAAAGGCCTTCTCTGCATCCACGAATATCAAAACCGCTTTTGTATTTATTTTTTCCTCTAAAAGTTCCAATATATCTATTATATTCCTCACATTGTCTGATAAATGTCTAGCCAAAATGTCTGCAAAAATTTTGTAATCCACATTAAGCAATGATATAGGGCGGTAGTTTTTAAGTTGATGTTTTTCAGTCTCTATCTTTGGTATAAGTGTAACAAAAGCTTCTTTCCACGTTTCTGGTGCTTTTTCCCCCTGAAGTATTTCATTACAAACGTCTTTCAATGGCTGAATTAGCCAGTCTTTCAGTACTTTATAATATCTAGCAGTCAGCCCATCAGGTCCTGGAGACTTGCCGAGTTGAGCAATCCACTGCTGTTGATTGAGGCTCAGGTGGCCTCAGTGGCATCATCAGCTTGGGCTGGTGGCCTAGCTGCATCCCTATCTGTGCAGTGATAGCCTAACTTCTGTTGTCTGTGTTCTGGTAACCTCTAGGTTAGGTTACTGCAGTGTGTTATATGTAGGGCTGACTCTGAAGATGGTTTAGCTGGTGCTAAAGTCAGTGGCCAGGTTGCTCACCAGGGCAAGATGGTTTGATCATATAACACAAATTCTCCCCCAACTGCATTGGTTGCCGATCAATTTCTGGGCTGGTTTTGACTTATAAAGCCTTAAATGGCTCAGGACCACAATGCCTCAAGGGCCACCTGTCCCCATATAAACCAACATGGACCTTGCGATTATCATCTGAGGCCCTCTTCGTGTGCCCTCTCCATGAGAGTTCTGGTGGGTGACCACATGAAAACGAGCCTTTTCTGTGGTGGCTCCCCATTTGTGGTAGATCTCCTGGCACCTTTGTTATATTTTAAAGGTGCCAGGTAAAAACATCTCTCTTCTCATAGATGTTTAGCTAATTAAACAATCTGTGGCTTTTAAAACTGGGGGGGGGGGGTATTGTTTTTTTTGTTTTGTTACTATGTTATGTATTTCTGTGTTTTTATACTGTAAACTGCCTGTGATCCTTGGATGAAGGGTGGTATAGGAATTTAATAGATAACAGATTTAATAGATAATAAAATAGTAATAAGAAGAAGAAATGGCAGGGGATTACATCCTGTTTGCAACCTATCTGATGCTCTTTCCCCATAAATATAAGTTAAGGTTGGTCAACTCACAAATATCTAGTATTGTCAAAGCTGTCCAAGGTTGTGTGGCTTCAATATATCAATAATGTAATGCCTGATGGTGGTGACATCATCATTCAAGATAGTTGCCTAATTTGATCTCTCCCCTTTCCTTCCCCCCACAAAAGGAATCTTAAGGCTTATTATTATTATTATTTTAATGACTAATCCCAAGTGAGAAGTGACCCAGAGTTCCCATGGATTGAAAGAATGATAAGTAAAGATGCATTTCAACACCAGAGACCGCTAGCACTGGTGACAAGCATAATAATGTAATGCCTAGAACTTGTTTCAGAATAGCAGATGGATGCAACTTCTCTGTTCTTTTAATTTTCTCCTCAAACTCCACTTTTAAACACAGAACACAGTTAAATGATGGAATACACTCCTACAAAAAGTGGTGATGGCCATAAACGTGGATGCTGTTAGAAGAGGGTTAGACAAATTCCTGGAGGATAAGGCTAGTGACTATGGTGGATAGGTTTTTCCTCCACTGCCCACCAGAAGCAGCATGAGTCTAAACAGCAGTTGCTGGAAACTGCAAGAGAGGAGAGCGCTTGCAAGAGAGGTCCTGCTTGGGGTGTTCCCATAGGCATCTGGCTGGTGACTGTGAGGGTAGGCTGAGCTGGGATGGGTGAGCCATTGGCCTGAACCAGCAGGCTCTTCTTAAGTTCTTATGAAGCCTTTGGCACGTCCCCTTAGACCAGAGGTGGTGAACCTATGGCCCTCTTGACATTTTTTGACTCCAACCTGTGGTGTAGTGGGAAATTCTCAAGTGCAGGCACTCTTTATGACAACCTCATATCCATGGCTTCCCAAAATTGTACATATAACAGCAAGGGGACTTGGAATAAGGCTTCAGAAGGAGGCTGTTCCTTTGATTAGCCCAGGGTTGTTGGACTCCCATCAGCCCCAGCCAGCATGGCCAATGGTCAGGGATTCTGGGAGTTGTAGTGCAGCAGCATCTGGGTGGCTACAGCATCCCTGTCCCTTCTCTAGTCCTAGACGGCTGAGGGTTTTAAAGATTAAAAAAGCACTTTATTCCTTGTTTTACTATTGGTTCCAGCTTCATGGCTTAGTCAGCTCTGAGTTTATATTAGCTGCGCTAAGCTTCATTAGGGTGTTTTTTGTTTTGCTAATTGAACCTAGATTTATTTCTGCATTCAATTTTTTTTATGAGAGGACAGGGAGGAGGTGTATTTGTTCAGTGGATTTTTTAAAAGGCCCACTATGTAAATTGGTGAAAATAAATAATTAGGAGGTAGCTGATTTAATTATCAAACAGCAAAGGAAAGCTGACAGTCGCTTTGAACAAATAAGTCATTTTATGAATGAACTAAATTCCGGTAACATGTCATACCAGCCATCTACTTAACGAACACTTACTTTGATGACTCTACCAAGCTTTTATTATCCATTACCTATATTATAATCCTGGAAACACAAAGTAATTGGCCAGTTACATAATACCAACACTGAGAACAGAAGGCAGAAAGGGGAATTCATCTTGAGTGGAGGTCAGAAGTGGGGCAACACAACAGAGGACAAACTGAGAACATGGCACCATCAAGATTGTGCTGGAAGGAATTTTTGCTCTTTATTTAAAAGATTTCCATCTTACTTTTCAGTCCCCCACCAAAAGAGAAAAATGAAACCTTCCAAAGTTGGCAATAATATAAAATCACAGTTTGAACCAAGTACCAAATGTAGCAAAATAAACAGTAAATAGTAAGGTAACAGGAAGATGAGCACAGGGCTGGTTCTGCCATTAGGCTGGGTGAGGCAATTGCCTCAGGCACCATATGCAAGGAGGCAATGGAGACTCTTTCCCTCCTGTGGTGATAAAACTTCAAGGCTTGCTCTGCTGCCTGGAAGAAGAAGAAGAAGAAGAAGAAGAAGAAGAAGAAGAAGAAGAAGAAGAAGGAGGAGGAGAAGAAGAAAGCATTACCCCACCTTCCACTTGCTGCTCATCTCCAGCTGCACTGGAGCCTTGCTGTGCTCCTCTTCTTGTGCACAGCTACTGTCCAGCCAGGCAGAGAGGGATGCAGAGACAGGTGGTGTCATGGCAGCCATCATGTTGAGTCAGGTGGGCAGGCAAGTGAGGTGCAAGTCTGCTTTCTGAAGCATACTGACTGGGCAGGTGGGCGGGCCCATGAGCAAGTGCCAACCTGGAGGCCTCCTTGACCAGGCAGCCAAGCCATGCACTTGGCTGGGCTTGGGTCCTCTGAGGCACACACTGCTGTACTGCACTCTCTGAGACTGGAGTGCCAAAGTGGAAGAAAAAAAGGCACCAGGTACAGGGGCAATCTACCTCTGAATACCAGGTGAGGTGGCATTTTGTCATTCACCTCAGGTGGCAAGAGGTCTTTGGCTTGCCCTGGATGACCATTACATATTTCTCTGTGAAAGCTGGAAAGAATGAGTTTTCCTGCACCTGGTGCCAAAAAGTTAGCACAGTAAGTGCTGGTTGAATGTTTCTGGTGTGAGAGACAGCGGAGGGGAGGAGCATAGTCTGGATGCAACTATCAAGAATGTCCTTTCCTTGGCTGCTTACTGACTAACCTAACCTATGAGTTTTGTTTATTCAGTCTACTGATGATAACGCTATGCTGTATCTGATGTTTATTAAGACAACTACAGCAGAGAAAATACACGCACACATATTGCACCTTGTCAACTAAGAGTATAACATTTGCCATCAAAAATAGTTTTAATGTATGAACAATTTTGACTCCGAACTTATCTTGCCATTGACTGCTGTATCCTAGTCTTAATATCTACAATGAGAAAGTTGCCTAGGTTTTCTATAATCTTAGGGTTGGATTCTGCCATTAAAATTACATAAAATTAATCTGACTTCCAAGTGTAAATAAAGTCTTGGAGACATAAATCAAGATCTCATATCCCTTAAAAAATGACATGCACTAACATTTCAAATGAGCCACTTTTGTAAGGACAAACTCTCAAATGCCAAGTTAGCCTGTTTTAACTAACCTTCTAAGGTGCAGACAGGACATGCAGAGTTCAATCTTGGATTATGCACAAAGGCGGAAAAAGGAAGTACTTTTAGCACCCTGGACAGATCCCAGTGAGCCTACAACTTGTTTCCCCTAAAAGATCATTCTTAACTGAGCCCTTTAGAATATTTGCATACTGCCATAGTAATCAATCTCCCACAGTCAGGGGTATTGATCTGTACCTAAAGGACTTTGGGGCACAGGTCCATGAGACAAATTTGGGTAAAACCTTCACCTGCTCCTTTACATGTATATATAAAATGGAAAATGACAATTGCATGGAGGGATGGGGACTCACCAGCACCACAGTTTGAGGTGCACCTAGCTGCCCAAGAGACTAAGTAATTTTTAAGAAGTTTGAATTTAAAAAAAGGAGAAGCAGGCAAGATATATTGGGCTCAACAGGAAAAAATATGCAGCTCATGTCCCCTGAACCACCCCCTAACAACACCCCTCCCTATTTTTATTTTTTTTAAAAAAAATTCACACTTTCATTTACGGTATATCCATCTCTCTCTTAACAATTTGTTCAGGCACAGAAATCATGCAAGCTCAACTGACGATGGTGCAGGATATTCTTATTATGCAAGAAAAGAACCTCAAACACTCAAGTCTTTCATCTATTTTTCTTTGGTTGAGTTACTAATTTGAAAACTTTAATACTACATCCCCCCACCAATTGGCAGTAAAAATCCTGATCCATATATCAAAGCTTTAACTTCCAGACACCACTGAGTGTGCTATTGCAGTGGGGTAGCTATTATCTTTACTGTGCTGGTTCATTTATTTCTATCATGCCAAATACAGTATATGTGAAAAGCTGATACATGGGATCCAATACTATACATTTACTCAAATGTTCCACTGAGTTCAATGGAACTTGCTCACAAGGGTACACAGGATTGCACCTTAGGGTCGCAATGGAGAGGGCTACTTTGCCATGTCACAAAACTGCCTTCTGTTCCAAAATCGATTTGCTGTTTGGGATGCATAAGAACAGAGGCTGCTTGGAATACTGGAATTAAGTGCATGCGTATTTGAATCTTGGCCAAGGTGCCATTTGTTAGCTCTTTGACCAACAAAAATGTTCATAAATCATGAGGATGTACAGGGTGAGTCTTTTAAAAGAGACCCCATGGAACATGTGTAGTCTGTATCCACGGGGCCTCTTTTAAAGCACTCACCCTGTATATACCAAGGGTGCCTAACATGTGGTCCTCCCGATGTTGCTGGACTACAACTCACATCATTCCTGACCATTGGTGTTGATGGGAGTTGCTGGACTCCAAAGGGAAGAGCAAGCCAGAGCTCAGTGGTAAAGCACCTACTGAGCATTGCCTACTTTGACTGGTAGCAGCCCTGCAGTGTCTTGGCCAGCGAAACCTTTCCCAGTTCTTGTTACTTGATTCCATCAACTTAGGATGCTGAAGATTGAACCTGGGGTTCTTTTGCATGCAGAAAAAAATGCTCCATTTCTGCACTACAGTCTTGCCCACTCACCCCTACTGTGGAGTACAAGGAAGGCATTGCTGGATCCCACACAGCAGCACTACCCATGAGAGGAGAATCTTCTGGCCCTTTTCAGTAACCCAGAGGCACGAGGAACCATTTCTGAAAGCCCACGTGTCAGATGGAAGTGACCGCGGTGGTGGTGGGTGGTCATTGGAGCTAGCAAGGCAGAAAACAGAGGGCAAGTATAGGCAGAGCCAGAACCAATGATTGGTGCAGCCAGAGCCAAAGACTGGCTGAACATAACACCTCTAGCTTGGTCCTCCATGCTGAGTTCTGCAAGGGCAAAACACTGAGACTGGGGCGGGGGGGGGGGGGGGAGAGAATCTAACAGACAGTGCCACCTTTTCCAAACTGTATGTAAATAGGAAGGCAGGCAGGTCAGGGGTGGCTGGGGGCACACTGAGCTTGGTGAGTCTATGCCCTATTTACTCTAATGGGCCAGCCTCCACTGTATTACTGGTTGCTTACAGCACTGGGCTCTTTCTTCCTAAGGGACTCGATTTTCTTGCAGAGTGCCATGTTGGCAGAGACCCTTCTGCTAACCTGGCACTGAGCTTGGCCACAAGGTGTTCAAACAGTTTTATCAGTAAGCAGACAATCACAAACTGCACCAAGAGCTTCTCATTTGACCAAGAAACCCTTCCTCTGTGACTGTCCGTGCCACACATTGCTTTGTGCATGACCCTGTTGATGTTTCTCAGCTGAAGCAAGTCCTGGCTGACATGGAAGGAAAAAGGCCTTTCTGCCTGCCCCGTCTTTTGCTGAAAAATAGAAGGTGGAGGGTGGAGGCAGGTTATAATGCAGCTGCCCCTGGGGAGAAGATGCTGTTGCAAACCAGATGGTGTAGAATCGAAAGCATATGTTACACAGAGTACAGCCTGCAGGCCGCACATGTGAGGCTAGGCCTGGAGCAATCAGGCAACGTGCAAGGATCAAAGCAATGGAGAATCAACATGGACAGAGTGGAAGAGTTTGCCAAGCAAAGCAGGCAGAGCCTGTGCCAGGAGGCTGTGACAGCAAACCTGTGGTGTGCGCAAAGCCAGCAGCCTTCTTGTAAGTTTCAAAGGAGAAAAAGGGCCAGTAGATTATTTTGCAAAAGTAAGCAGCCATTTATCCTATGCCAACTCATCAAATCCTTTATTCCAGGGGTCTTCAGCCTTTTCTGGGCCTGGAAAGTTGAGCAACAGCCACGGGTGTCACAAATTACCCATTTAGGAGTAGAGAAAACTGGTAAATCTCAGAACTCCCCCTGCACAACCCCTCCAAATGTAGAACTAGGATATGGGAAGGATATTGACAAGCTAGAACGTGTCCAGAGAAGGGCAACTAAGATGATCAAGCCTTATGAGGAACGGTTGAAGGAACTGGGTATGTTTAGCCTGGAAAAGAGGATACTGAGAGGAAATATGATAGCCTCTTCAAATCTCTCAAGGGCTGTCACATGGAAACGGGAAGAAGCTTATTTTCCCTGCTTTGGAGGGTAGGACTCAAACCAAGGGTTTCAAGTTACAAGAAGGGAGATTCCGACTGAACATCAGGAAAAACTTTCTGACAGTATGTCCTGATCCCCTGGCCTACCTGGCAGGCAGTGTGGCAAGTCCAGAAGCCAATCTATGCAAGCCAACTCCAAAGATCAGGAAACACAGTCCAGGGTCAGTCCAAGTAAACCAAGATTTATCAGGTTCAGCAGAAACCTGTGATGGTCCAGGGAGAATTCTAGGCAAGGTGTTGCCAGTTGAGTAGAGCACCTGGGCTTGACAAGGCATGTGACCCTCACCTGCTCTCAGCTTGCTCCAGCTGAGGAATCACAGACCTCCTTCCCCACCTGGCCAGCTAGCGAACTAGGTTGCAGGCCCTGGCTTGCCTCTGTTGCCTGGAGTGCCCCACCCACTGTTTCCTATGTCTTAGGACCCGCAGTGTTCATGGGGATGGTGGCCTCCCTGGCTGTGGCAAGGGGTCCTGCTGTTTGGCTTCCTGTGCACTAGCCCCTGCCCCCCTCATCAACCTCTGTCACCCGTGAGTATTGTCTACAACAACCTCTCCTTCCCCATCTCCAGCTTGCTCCCATGTGACCCACTCCCAGCTGCATCCCTCACTAGGATCCTCTACCCCCTCCTTGAAATTCTGCCAGTTCATGACACAGTAAGAGTGGTTCAACAGTGGAATGGGCTCCCTTGGGAGGTTGTGGACTCTCCTTCCTTGGAGGTTTTTAAGCAGAGGTTGGATGGCCATCTGTCAGGAATGCTTTAGCTGAGATTCATGCACTGCAGGGGGTTGGACTAGATGACCTTTGGTGTCCCTTCCAGCTCTACAATTCTATGATTCTATTATTTGTATCCTCCCTTTCCTCCAAGGAGCTCAAGGTGGCAGACATGGTTCTGTTTCCCACCCAGTGAGCTTCATGGCTAAGAGTCAGCACCTGCTCCCTGGTCCCTCAGGTCCTAGTCTAACACACTAACTACTCCTACCTTACAGGTTGTTGTGGGGCTAATATGGAGAGCGGGGAGAACCACGTATGGCACCCTGAGCTCCTTGGAGGAAAAGTGAACTCTAAAAGCAAAAGCAAGCAAACAAATAAAATCACAATTCCCATGAATTTCAGTGTGCAGGTTTAGATTGCAGTTGCTTGCTTCATCGAAATGGCATACAGCTGCCCCCCGCCCCGGTCTGGCAAAGAGGGTGGCACCAGCAAGTTTAGAAGAGACTTCAAGCTTTGCAGAGAGATTTTTTATTTTTTAGAAAACCATAAGGTCATGAATGTGTGTATATCATCTGTCTGTCTATAAACGAGGGCTTGGAGGCCCCAAATATACCAACAAGGGTTGTAAAATTCAACACTAAAGATCAGTGACCATCTTGGGTACTTTGTGCAGCACACCACAGAACTTGTGAGTCAAGTTGGAATAATAAGCAGACTAAAAGCTGATCTTCATTTTACATCTTATATAATTCTTACTTACCTTTGTTATAGTTCTGGGGATATCTCTTATGTGTTTGTTTTTTATGGTTTGTAGCCTTGTGTTTTACAAAATTGAAGTAAAATAACACTGTAAGGGTGGGGAAGCCTAGAGATAGCACAATGAGAGCTGAGGTGGCGGATCTGCCCCCCCCCCAAAAAAAAAATGGGAGAGGGAAAATGGAGTAGAGTGGCTGAACCCTGAGCACTGAGTTTTCTGTACTGCAATATTTTGTTGCAGTTCTCACTTCATCAATACATAATTCAATATAATCATTAGCTGATATTCCACAAAAAGAAAAAAGAACATTTAAACATTGCTCTTGAGTGTGCGTGGTCTGAGCAATAGCCCCAATTCAGTATCAGCTGCTCCTGTTCAAATTAATGAGACCTGCAAAAGAGCACAGATATTCAATTTTTAAATTTTCCATTATCTGTCACATACGCACAGCATTTTCCGTACTGCCCATATCTTGGCAGAAGCATAACTTTTTCTCCTCTCTGCCGCATCTCATTTCCTAGGGTATACACAGGCACATATGTACTACTTAGAAGAATTAAAACAGGTTCAACGTGTGATCTCTCCAGACAAAGATGAAGGTTAACAGAGCTTAAGGATGAAATATAGACCACCCAGTTGCAGTTTAATTAAAAGAATTCATTAAAGTGGTGCCCCATCTACAGTAATTAGTATGCATAATTTATGCTTTGCCTAATACACAAGGGCAAGAGTCTGAATAATAAACTCAAGCTAACCTTAGGTGGGAGAGATTGAATGATCAGTTGTTTATTTTGGTCTTCTCAAGAGCGAAGGTTAAAGAAGTGAAATTGAGTTATCCTTCATTCAGTCCTTTGATTTCCTTCCCCAAAGAGCCAATCCTGAAATGGAATCAAGTCAGCCCCCTCCCGCAATGGAGGACATAAAAAATACTTCATCTTTGGTCTTGGGTAAGTGGTTTGTGGCTAAGGCTTGGGCTCATGGTTTTCTGAGGAGCTGTAAGACAATAGCTGAAAGAATTTCAGGCCTGTGTCTGGAATGAGAACTAGAATGTAAGCGCCTGGCTGCTGCCTCAGGCTAAAGGCCCGTTGAGATCAGTATCCTGCTTCACACAGTGACCAGCTAGATACTTATGGGAAGCCCACAGGTAGGGCTTGCAACATTTTAGAGCCACAGCTCAGGGGTAGAGCATCTGCCTTGCTTTCAAAAGGTCCCACCTCCAGGAAATAACCCCAGCCGGTCTGAAACCCAGGAGAGCTACTGCCCGTCATTGCAGCCTATGCTAGATGGAGCAATGGCCTGACTCTGTGTAAGGCAGCTTCCTGTGATCTTTATGGTTGCAATATTTTGAATTTTTGAACATAAACATAAGGCCATAAACATAAGATCAGGCCAAAGAAAGGCCCACCTAGCCATGCACTGTCTTCTCACAGCTGCCAACCAGATGCCACAATGGAAAGACAGCAAACAGCCTTGCAAGGGGTAACCCTGAAATGTGGCCTATAATTAAACAAATGGACAGTTTTCCAGAACCGTTTGAAAAATGTTTCCATGAATTTGATATCTGGCTTTTCCATTAAAACAATACTCAAAAAGATTTGGAATAAGGATACAGGGGTGGAAAATACTGTATTTTTTGCTCTATAAGACTCACTTTTTCCCTCCTAAAAAGTAAGGGGAAATGTGTGTGCGTCTTATGGAGTGAATGCAGGCTGTGCAGCTATCCCAGAAGCCAGAACAGCAAGAGGGATTGCTGCTTTCACTGTGCAGTGATCCCTCTTGCTGTTCTGGCTTCTGAGATTCAGAATATTTTTTTTTCTTGTTTTCCTCCTCCAAAAACTAGGTGCATCTTGTGGTCTGGTGCGTCTTATAGAGCGAAAAATATGGTAATGCATGGATGAGTCCGTTCCCCCCCCCCCCACACACACACCTTGAGGTTCTACGCACATAGATTTGGAGTCTCTGACAGATGAGCCAGGAGAGATCTTGGAGTCCCCTCCTAATGGAGCAGGCTGTGTGTTCTTAAAGGGCCAGCATTGCTCAGTACTTTTGGGGAGATCCTTTCAGAAGAGGGTGGGTGGGCCTAGAAACCCACACCATCATTATGTTCATACCAGCCATAAGCAAACCAACATCATATTTTGTTCAGCATTCAGAAATCTAGATTTGAGAAACCACAGAATAAATATTGATGTGTTGTAATGCTCCCTATTACTCACTTTCTAAGCAAACCACCGGTTCTAATTTTCTCAACGCTTTTTGCAATGCCATCATCCCAGGAAGAAAATTTAATTTTTAAATATCTGAGCAAATCACAAAACCAAAATGTCAACCTTGCACCAGGCAATTACTTGTGGTGTTTATTTTGGGGGAGAGTTTGTACATTATATTTACTTAGAATGCCACACGGGTCTCTCCTAAATAAATAGGGACTATAATTCTTGCCAAAAACTCTCACAGTTCAAGAGCGCCACTCATCAATTTTCTGCTGCATTAATGAGAAAAGGCGCGGAGAGAGTCATTCATACTGTCTTTATGATAAGACTAACCTACAGGGCAAATCAAGATTGAGGACAAAGGGAAGACAAATGGATGGGAAGCTGCCTCAGCTCTAATTGAATCCATCACTTGACTCTTTTTGTTTACCATCTCCAAGCCTGAATGCTGCACTTTACATGAAAGTAAGGAGAGGTCCTGCAAGCCAGGCATTTATACAAAGAACAAGAGGATGCATTTTCAAGCCAGTGTTTGGTATTATCAGACAGCAGGAATGAAAATTAGCAAGAATCAGATGAGCTTTGTGAGCTGGTTTCTTAAATGGCTTAAGCTCTATATCAGAGGTCTGCTGCTTTCATGCCCTGCTTGTGGACAACCTGGAGGCATCTGATTGGCCAGGAGGGGAAGCAGGGTGCTGGTGCTCAGCATACATTTTGGACTACAAATCCCATCAGTCCTAGCTAGCATGGCTAATAGTCAGGAATGATGGAACAGTAGACAAAAACATCTTGAGACCACCAGGCTGTGGAAGTCTGGTCTAGATGGACCATCAGGCTGATCCACAAGGGCTCCTCTTATTAAACAATCTCCACCCCAAAAGGTTATTCTTCCTCCACCCTGGGTCTGGTTCCAGTGAGAAGGATCCTACAAGGATAGCCAATAAACAGGCAGGCTACTTCAAGATCAGGAACCAGGGGCCATATGCAAAAGGTGAGATGAGCCAGGACCTTCAGAACCTTGAACAGTTCCCAGGGAGCAGGCAACCTGTTCCAAGGAGTTCTTAGACTATCTCAGGAAAGGAGGCCTTACTATCATTCCCTGACTTCACTCCTTTCCTGAGGAAGGGGGGACCTTGGAGGGCAGAGCTGTAGCAACCCCGGCCAGTACCTGGGGCAGAGCCAAAGTTGTTGAGTTTTTTTGGGGGGGACACTGCCAAAACTTGCTTGGCTGGTTTATTGAGGCAGAGACAGTGGCTCCAGCACCCTTTGGCCTCCTGTGACACCTGGTGCACCACCCACCCACCCACCCCGCCTTCCTGCGCTACTGCTGGAGGGGGCACCCTGCAATCTATCTGCCTGTTAACTTCTGCATAGTGCATTGCTTTCCATAGTAAGCTGGCAATGAGCAGCTGGTGTTGAAGTCTCCAGTATCTTTTGAGAATCTGGCTGGTGGGGGGGGGTTGTTGCTTACAGGGGGCCTTCTTAGGGGGAGTCTGCTTCAATGGGCTTCTATTTTTCACTTTTCATTATGAAGCTGAGTTTTACAAAGGTCACCCATGATTTATTTCCGCTGTTTGGTTTTCTCTTCCCTGTATAATTTTTTGTCCTAAATAAGACGTATTCTTCAACTTGCTGAATTTCTTTATCTTCTATTTGTATATCATTCTCTTCTTAAAACAGTGCTTTAGTCTTAGCTAGAGTCTTATTCAGTCTTACCTCATGAGTCATGCTTGAAACTGACACATTCTCTAAACTAAAAAAATCCCAAACGCTGTAACTTTCCCTCATAGAGCAGTCGCTTCATTCCCACTGACCATTTGGGTTGCCCTTTTCTAAACCTTTTCCAACTCACAATATCATTCTTGAGGTGAGGCAACCAAAACTGCACACAGTAAAATATAAGTAGGTGTTTTTACTGAGTCTCTCCTGTATTAGTCTCTACAGCCACAGCAGGTGCTGCAACTCTCCAGAGGTTGTTTAGTAGTGTTGTTGTTGTTGTTGTTAATCATAATAATTATATATTATGCCACAGGTCTCAGGGCGCTTCGCACAATAAAATCACCTGTGAAGGCACATGCTTCCATTGTCTCCTGAGACAGGTGGATGGCAGCCTATTGCCAACCAATTGCCAATTGTTCAGACGTGAAATGTATTCCTCAGTTTTGATTGCCATGTTCCTAACTTCATTAGGGTCCTGTGTTCATGCATAGGATTCATCAAATCAAATCAAATTATAACTTATACGTAGTTGCTTCTGTTTTCACTGTACAGAAACACCGTCTGCTAGGTTTAGGGCATTTTTTAGAGAGTGTGTGTTCAAGAACACATTCCAGCCGGGCAAAAGCACTCAGTGAGGGTCTGAAGCCAAACCAGTGAGTGGTGGGGACCTGGAAGAGTCTCAAGGGCCACATAGAGAGGCCTGAGGAGCCTCCCACTTTGCCTCCTAGTCTGAGGTTCCCCATTTCTGATCTAAGAGGTTCTTATGATTTCCTTCCTCAAATAGCGTATATGGATGGAAGACAGGAGAGGATGAGAGTGTCTCTTTCAAGAACTACACATGAAAATGGAAGCAGAGCTCATTCCATTAACTTTGCTGAAAGACCAGATAAGCCAGGCACCACCTACTCTGAACTGAGGCTGCTGGTCACTGTAAGAACTGTTTAAGAATTGGTGCCTGAGTTGTTTTTGTTTTTTCCTCTTCCCTCCTTTCCCCTTTTCCCTTGCGTGTCTTTTTTTTTTTTTTAAAGATCATTAGCCTGCAGTCAAGGACTGTCTCACTTTAACTGATTGTATTTAAGCCATTCTGGAAGCCTTTTTGGATAAGGAGTGAAGCACAAATGCTCAAAAGAAACAAAACAAAAAAATAATTTTCAGCTTTGCGTTTGAGTGGTGGGCTGAGAGGCAAGCATGATATCATTCAAATTTCTTTCTTCTTTCTAGAATTTGAGAAGAAACCTTTGCATCTCTGTTAAAAAGTGACAGCAATAACCCGCATCTTAGGTTTCTGCACAGAAGTGAAGCATATGTCTTTGCAGTCTTAGGCAAATGATTTGCTAGTTAGATTAAGGCACCTGTTTTGCAACACTTTCACTCTTCCGTCTTCCTCTGACTGAGGATTCCAGTCTTTCCCATGAAGTGAGTACTGCTCTTAAATGGAATTCCCGGCTGAGCTGGCTTCTTTTCTCTCTGAGGCTTCACTTAGCATATGAAGTTCTACTTGTTGCACAAACAGAAGCTCCCCCTCTCTAAAGTCACACTTGTTTTAGACACGCAATTTGCCTTTTTTCGCTCCTTCCCCCTGATCAGCCCTGGTGCCTGTTGCCATCTTCATAACCAACTGAATTAAGCTTAAAACTGAGCCAGTGTACATTGTTTCCCGTTCATCCATTCGGTGAAGCCCTCTGTAAGTTGTGGTGCATTTTTCTGTTGACACTGGGGGTTCCTTAGCAACCCTGTGAAAGGCCCTATACGCATTGATTGCACACAATTGTCTTTATGGGGTGGAAGTGTTAGGTGGATAAACCCCCATGGGTGACTAGACGGTCATTCCTCTCATGTTGATAATCTGTTTACATCAAAATATTGTTTACTCAAGCTCTCTGATCTCTGGGAATTTGCATCCTGATGAAAAGATACAGTTAACTCCCGGCACTCAGACACACAAGTTTCAGCTCTCGAAGGTAGATAGATTAAGAAGATCTGACCACTGTGGGTTTCCCCCCTTCTCTTTCTTTCTTAACTTAACTCTCCTTGATAAAGCATTAAAATGCCTTTGACAGTTAACCACAGATGATAATGCAGTCTTGATTCCATGGTCCCCATCAGAATGGAGAAGTTACAGGACCCTCATTGCTCTGTGAAGATCATAGGGGTCCAGCCCCCTCCTTGCTGTCTTGGCGTTTTCAGGACTTTTGTCTTCGTTAGCTATGTTGTCATTAATTACTTACGGAAAGGGGGGAGCATTCATACTTACGGCATTTTGTAAGGAAACTCATTAAAATATTAGAGAAAAGATCAGTTTGCATGCATTTCAACAGGGAATACTTGGCTTGGTTAAAAAGTTGTCAGATGGTAGTAAAATCTCACCCAGATTTTCTGTCTGGTGTTTTTGTCTCTTGTTATTTCATTAGAAAATTAAATATTCAAACTTACATTTGATAAACTTCACATTTTTAAAATTCTCATGCGTATGCAAATTGTTAGAGATTTTGAAACTGAATTAGAACCAAATTCTTTTCTTTACCTTTCTTCTCTCTAACCCCCAGTTCTTTATTAAATGAAGGACTCAATAAACATGTGCCCCCAAATAAAGATGAAATCCTGCAATTTGTTCAGTCATGCAATATTTTACACATAGAAGGATGCATTCCCAACTCACAGGGAAATTTAAACCACATATTTCCGATTAACGTTGCTCATTTTAGATAAATGTAAAAATTCTGGGCGTAGCTTTCAATGCAAATCGTCCCACTGACTTTCAATGGGGCGACTCATGTGAGTAAGGTAGTGACCCCTATTGCACCACAGCCTTCAATGACACTTTAAAAATGGGCTTTGTGCCAGGGGCTCCTTACATCCACAGGCCGACGACGTAAAGCATGTTTGGATTGCAAAATAGGGACGAGGTCACGCACCGTGTAAACGTTTCATTACACTGCGTTCCCCCCCCCCCCAAAGTCACTTTGAATCAGCCTTTCCTTAAATGACTTGCATTTTATATTAAGGCTGCCATTGAAACCTGGTCCTATCCTGTCTGAATGAATGGGTTCCATTGCATCAAATGCATGGAGTTAGGAGTGCGAATCAATGGAGTTACACCAGGGATTAATTTGGCCCATTTATTTCAATGGGCATTCCAAAGAGATAATAAGTGATTAGAATTTGACCAGTGGCAAACCTTACATTGTTTCTCATCAGTACAAAATCGATACAAATGCCATTATGTGGATAAACAATGGGATGTGGCTATGGATTTGTACAAGGCAGAGGAGGGGAAGATGTACCAGCACTTAGATTATGTAGATTCTTTGCAAAGAAACCAAGTAAATGTGAAAATTCCTTAACTAAGTACTGGTTAAAATGTCCTGGAAATTTAAACAAGCTTTCGTGTTGACTTAACTATAAAATAATGAACCCTGTTTCACCACCCTTTTCCTAAATACTATTCTAATACTAGCCATGCATCAGGCATTGATTTCTGAATTCAGAGGCTAAACACAAATGTTTGCATCTCCAATTACTGTAGTTAAATCTTAACAATTGGATTTTTGATTTGTAAAAAATTAAAAATGTATTGACTACTCTGAGGGCAGTTAAAGTGGGAATGTCTGGCAGAGTTTAGAGAATGCCTCATACATTTCACTGGAAAATAATCCATTGCTTAAGACTGAGCAAAAATAAAAATAGTAACAAAAAATTGGGCAGAGGGTGTGGGAGATAATTTGTATTATCTTGGCACTTTGCAGCAACAAATTTTTCTTGTATTGTTTTTCTCTTGCAGAATGGAAATATTAGTGGCCTGCTGTATTCTGAAACTGATTGAGCTGAAGCCTCCTGGATTCAGAAATGTAGTTGATTTGCTGGAAACACATTTCCAAAAAACATCATCAGGGATCTCCAGGGAGCGAAGTGATCTTGGCTTTCAAGTGCCAGGAGTATCTGCATAGAAACTTGAGTGAGCTCTTTTATCCAGTCTCTCTTCTCTTCCAAAGGCAAATTTGTAGCTCTTTTAATTGAAGCAAAGCCAAACCCAGGGATTCTCTCCCCCCCCCCCCATCCACTCCTTGAAAGCTTCATAGCTTGAGCCAAACATTTCTTAGGTTTTCTTTATAAAAGATTAATTAGTAAATTGGACTTCTGTTTCCCTAAGACATGCTCTCTTTTTCTCTTCAGAAAAGGCAATGCAATTAAAAGTTAAATGTGTTCCAAAAATTCCCTTAAAAAGTCCTCATTTAGTTAAAGTTTTATTCTGAGAAGAAGTTTCTCAGTGCTTTAGTATTTGGAAAGCATGTAAGCATTTAAATACCTTATATTGGGAAACGCAGTTTTGGAGTTTGTAGCTGGCTACCTTTCCAACCTAGTATCTAATCACTTGCTGTCAGCTGATAAGTTCTTTCTGTGGCTCAGTATTTCATTCATTCTGACAAAACTTCCCAGCCTCCTGGATCTAATGATGTTGACATATTAAAATGGTAGGCAGAACTAGTGGAGGCTGAGCCCCTCCTTTTAGCTAAATGTTATCTGCTTAGACTAATATTGCAATTGCCACCCACTGACATAATTTGTTTCACAGTCACTGGCTGGCTGCATGAATCAAATGTTGACATTCTAATTTCATGCACACATGGGTGTTTGGCTGGGCAGTCCTCTCTGTGTCTGAGCCACTTGCTCCATACCTGGCGTAAATCAGAAAGACAAGGCTCCCCCCACCCCCCACCCCCACCAAAAGCTTACAGGAGAAGTTACTACTGGGGGGAAATGAGAGCTCTAGAAAAGTTAGATGTAGCCTGTTTTGCCTGCACTTTCCTCACCTCTGGTAGGTCACTCTGTACACTAATGGTGAATTTATTCTATGAGCATGGATCCTTCTGTAGCCAAAAGAGCACCACCCACAGCACAACAGCAGAAGTACTCCCAGTTCTGTTTTCCAAAGGGGTGGCTGCCTAAACATTTGACTGCATTAAAAATGAAAATGTTATTGCAATCTGTCTTAAGCAGGGTGATATTGGAACAAAAGTTGGCAAGCACATTCAGGACAGCATTCTGCACTTCAAGATTACACATTCATGCATTACACACAGGTAGGGGGCTCCTGAAATGGATAATTGCATCCTGAACATGCACATTGACTTGTCTCACCACAATTAAGGGAGACACAAGGGATTGCATTGCAAACAAGCCTGTCATATTCACAAGCATAAAATGTCAAAGAGGCAACTTAAACCAAAGGCCCCACTTTGCTCAGTCAATGACCTGGAGACGCCAGCAGACACAGGTAGAAATGCACAAGCACATGAGCTTCGCAAGCTTGTTCTTCAACTTCTTTCCAAAAGACTGGCTAGCCCATCCTTCTCCAACCTGGTATAGTTCTCATCATCCCTGACCTCTGGCTATGCTGTTTGGGGCTGATGGGAGCTGGAGCCAAAACATCAGGAGGGCACTGGAATGGGGAAGGCTGGGTTAGCACCTGTATTGGATTTGTTTGTTACACACCGCCCCAGTCTCTGAATGGTGAGAGATTATAGGGATTCCAGTGCTTACCCAAGGTTCAGTTTCTGTGGAATGAAGGTCAGTAGAGACTGTGGTGCCTTTAGAATATATGGTTTTACCTACAAATATATACAACCTGAGAATAAAATGGAGAGGCTTTTAGCGTTAACACCCCAAAAGATCGTGTTTCTCCATTAGCCATAGCTTTGGATCCAACAGAGAGCAAGCATGTCTCTGTGTCTCCAGCTTCCAGTCTGTTTCCAGCTCACAATACTCACCCACATTACACTGGCTATTGTTCTCCTCCCTAGCAGACAGGTGAGGAGGGAAAGGCCCACCCATTGGTTCTGTAGTACAGAGCAACATGTGTCAAATGTGTGTCAAACGTGGTGCTTAAATAGCTGGGCAAACTCATTTGGCAAGCCTGCTTCATACATTCTACCCCCACAGAAGGCTGGTCCACCCACGTGGCAATCTGAGGTGATTGCCTCAGGTAGCAAGAGCCACAGGGGCAGCAGATCCGGCCTCCAAGGAATACATCACCCGCTGCTGTTGCCACAGTGGCAGCCTGTGGTGTACCCTTTGGAGACTGGACCGGCCACCTCCCCCTCAGCTCCCACCATGCAGCTTCCATAACAGCTTCTTGGTGAATAGGAGGTGCTGCTTAATTCCTCCCACCCCAAGGTGTGGGGAGAGACCATCAGCCACACCTGTACAATATCACCTCTACCAAGGGCAGACTTTGGTAATATGGCACCCTGAGCAAGGAACAAATTGGGGGTTCTCCCTTAAATATTTATTATCTTCCCAGTAATTCCACTGGGTACAGTTGCTTTTAAAAATATATTCTTAATAGATACCCATATAAATATAGGTTTATTACTTTTATTATTAAAATTTTGTGCCTATTCTGCTGGGCACCCTGTGCAAGGGAACTGCTAGCACTGCCTTAAACCCACCGCTGCCTCTAACCAAGGACTCGGTGAGTAGGAGGCCCTGCTGGTCTCCTCCCACCCCTAAGTAGGAAAGGATGGGGGCTGCCCTCTGGCTCTCCTAGCTCTGCACCCACCAGGCATGAATGAGAGCCAGTGGCGCAGGAAGGCAGGGAGAGGGGAGCCGCACTGGGTGGCACGGGAGTTGCAGGGCGTAATGGGGGCTGCAGGGCACCGGAGCCACTGTTCCTCCCGGCTTCAATCTCTCTGCCCAGGCCCTGGCAGGGGCTGCTGGGTTGCTTCAACTGTCAGGTGAGGTTGCTTTGATTCCCGCCTTGCTCCCTTCTTCCTGATGTAGCTCTAAATCCTGCCCCCCCTTCTTCCCAATGTACTTCTTCACTCACCTCTTCTTTGCTGGTGAGGGTGGGGAAGGGGCACCACTTTGTGTTTTGCCTCAGGTGCCAAAATGTATTGGACTGGCCCTGCACAGATGCAGGATCCAAAAATTGGAAGGGACTCAGAGCATCACCTGGATGGACCTCATCAAAGCCCCTTCCTGACCCCCCCAGGCGAGGTGAGCAGCCCCCACTGAAGCACATGAGCACACAAGATGAGCAGCTAGTCCTTCTGTTTCTCTGCAGATTTAAGTTGCAAGACTAAAAGATTAGTATATGAGTACATTTGGTTATACACTTTCTGAGCGGCAGCATATTTTATCAACATTTTATTAAGCAAAAACAAGCAGGATTTTGCCTTTTCTCCTTTTCTCTCTCCCCCACCCCCACTTTTCTTGTTGCTGTTATTCTTGTTTGCCATCTGGTTAGGCCAGAAGATGACAAGGGCTGGAAGGAAGATTTTTCTTCTTCTTCCTTTTGTTGTTTGTTGTGGATTGGGATAATGAGAACCTGGCAAAGGGAGATGCAAAGGGAATCCTGGAATCGGCAGACAACGTGGCCCATCCAATTCCCTGAAGCTGGTGGGTGGGTCATCACACCAAAACCACAACAATTAAGAGCACACAGTCTGTCCCCCACCCAGCCATTTCCAAATGTTCTGAGCTTCAAAAATAGCAAGGCAGATGCAAACTGACAGATTTTCACCTGGTAGAGAAGGAAACAAGGAGGGGAGGCCTTTATCTTTTTCTTTTAAAGACACTCACCTCAACCCCAAACTCGGCTCATCAGCTCACTGAGTTGGTACAAGAGGATGGATGGGAGACTTCACTGCAAGAAATCTGCCTCCAGTGGGTGGTGGGTTTGTGTTTTTTGGGGGGATCTTGGGGAGGGGTGCTGGTTTGCTCTGTGTGAGAGAGAGATGGGGTGGGGGGACAAAGGAGTAGGCAGCAGGAATCAGATGGGAGCAAAGGAAAGCCAAGAATAAAATTAAGGGTGTTATGATTTCTCCCCCTCCACACCCTCCCCAAGGTCTCTCCCCCACCCCTTAAAAAAATATTCTTTTAGGTCAAGTATGCGCTACAGGGTTTAGGAAATGTGATCAACTATCATCAATTTAAGCCTGACCAGCTTAAATCAATAGGGGCTTTGGGGGCTTAGGCTTGCATTTACAGAGGCTTAGTGGGGAAATCTTTCATATTATTTCCTCAGAATAGCTATTACACTGCCAAGTAGCTAAAATATGAGAGAAGTGGGGGCACTGGGTGGGGGACTGGAAAAACAGAGGAAGTCAATGAAAAATGAGAGAGAGTCATTTTGACAGATTTTCATTTTGAGAGAGATTGGCAGGGCTGCATACAGTGTTAGAAACTGAGATATGAAAGCTAGGAGCTAAATGGCACCTTAAACCTAGGTTATGGCGCCACAATGGAGTGTCTAGGTGTGCTTTTTATAACAAGAATACAAAGCTGAAAATGAATGAACTGCAGCTAAAAACTTATGTTCATTTTTTACATAGTCTAGTCCTCATCTGAAGGGATGCAGGTGGCACTGTGGGTTAAACCACAGAGCCTAGGACTTACTGATCAGAAGGTTGGCAGTTCAAATCTCTGCGACGGGGTGAGCTCCCATTGCTCTGTCCCTGCTCCTGCCAACCTAGCAGTTCAAAAGCATGTCAAAGTGCAAGTAGATAAATAGGTACCGCTCCGGCAGGAAGCGTTTCCATGTGCTGCTCTTGTTCGCCAGAAGCAGCTTAGTCATACTGGCCACATGACCCGGAAGCTGTACGCCGTCTCCCTCGGCCAATAAAGCGAGATGAGCGCCACAACCCCAGAGTTGGTCACGACTGGACCTAATGGTCAGGGGTCCCTTTACCTTAACTAGTCCTCATCTGAAGACTGCAAAAAAAAAAAAAAAGCCACGCTTCCCCTGCCCGCCCCCCTAATATTCTTATGAGGGTCCCTTCTCCAGTCCTCAGAGAGAGGCTGGAAATGGGGAGGCAGAAAAAGGTTCTCCTTTTCTTCCAGCAGTGGTCGTTTTAATCTGAAATCTTAAGTTCAATACTGCACCCAGAGCTCAGAAACTGCTTGCATTAATGAAATTCCCTGTTGCAAAACACGCCTAGAACAGTTGAAGTTTCAAATGCTGGCTGCATATGATTTGTACTTGGTGGGGTGGGATTCTGCACTAAGACAGTCCAAGCATAAATTATGTAGAGTTGAGCTTATTTGCAGACTTGCTTCTGTCCTGCATGATTAATTTAGCAATGATCTCTGTACTATTTTGGGGTAGGTTTTAGGGGGGGGGGGGTTGTTGCCAAATCTTCTTGTCGGGGGGGGGGGGGGCTTTGAAATTGCCCAACAGTTTTTCTCAGAAAATTATCCTCTGAAAATTTTCATTCAACATGGGCTGCAATTCTATATGCACATTGGGGAGTAAGCCCCAATGAACTCAGTGGAACCTGTTCCTGCATAGGAGCGGATAGGATTGCACATTTCATGTTGAATGATGCCGCTGAGGGAATGACAAACTGATAGCCCTTTGGCTTCTCTCTGGAATTCCTCTCCCAGTCCCCTTGAGCATTGGTTTCGTTGACTGGGGCTGATCAGGAAAGTGCATCTGCTTTGCATGCAGAAGGTCCCAGATTCAGTATCCAGGTAGGGCTGGGAGAAACTTCCTCTGTGGAATCTGGAGAGCTGCTGCAAGTCACTGTGGACATTGGTCTGGCTTGGTATAAGGCAGTTTCATATGATGTGAGTTGCAGCACCTACAGTATTGGAGGTGATGCAGACAGGATGAGCATTTAGGCACCTGCTTAAAAGCTACCTGTTAACGCAGTACCTGAGGGTTCAGCGGTGTCAATGTGCTCATCGGCCCAACTTTACTGTTGCTTTTATGATGACCACTGACTTTCTTAATGTTGGCAGTATAGGATTTTTTGCAGATAAATATCTGGAGGGCACCAGGCCATGACTGAGCACATGTTGTGGGATATTCAAAGTGCAGTCAACCCAACAATTCATGTTTTGCTAGATAGGCACATGATAGGAACTGAAGCTCACAGAGTTTTCCTGTAAACTTGCTAGAGAGAACTCTGTGAGAGACACTCCCACTGTGCCCTGAGAAGGGGAGGGCATAGCTATATATTCACCTACCTGCCTGGGCACACCCCCTTTTCACCTCTTTCCGCTCTGCCTTGTCTGCACTCCAAGCTCAGACACCATTTTAAGCTGGACTTAAGTATGTCTTTATAACTGAATTACCATTTTAAGTCTGCCTGAGCAAAGCTGCTGTATCTGCTATTCTTCAACAAGTTTTCTGAGTGAGTAAATGTTATTTTTACCTTTTACAAGATTGTCCGCATGATTATTGTTTTAAGGGGGAGGAAAGGGGGAAATACCAGGAAAATCCAGGAAAATCCAGTCTGCTTTAAAGCATCCTGGATTACTTAAACTAAAAAACTAAAACTAGCCTATCAAAGCTTTCCATTAAGTTACAAAGGAATGGCACTCTGCTGAACTCACAAAAGTAAGGAAGAAAGCTTAATATCTAAACATATCCTCTCCTAGCATCTATTCTCATCCCAACACATGCCATGTTCACCCTTGACTGGCAGCAACTCTCCAGAATCTGAGCATCCCTTTTCTAAAGCATGTGCTCTACTCCTGAGCTATTGATTACAGCTTTCAAAGATCTGCAAAGGGCTCAGGTGCTAATGCCTAACCTCACTTCCACCAGTGCAGATTCCTATTACTAAACTGGAAGCACTGGAGCATTCTCTTCATGCCTTAGATATTTCAGAATACAGTGGTACCTCAGCTTAAGAACTTAATTTGTTCTGGAGGTCCGTTCTTAACCTGAAACTGTTCTTAACCTGAGGTACCACTTTAGCTAACAGGGCCTCCTGCCGCCGCGCGATTTCTGTTCTCATCCTGAGGTAAAGTTCTTAGCCCGAGGTACTATTTCTGGGTTAGAAGAGTCTGTAACCTGAAGCGTCTGTAACCCAAGGTACCACTGTACCTCCTTTGACCCAGGTTTGTGCAGAAAGCATCCTCATCTTCACCATCAGTTATTTGTCTATTTCCACACATTCAGGTTTCAAAGTGACTTCCAGATGTATAAGATACATAGCACTTATGTTGTTGTTGTTGTTGTCATCATCATCAAGATAGCCTGCAAAAGAGAACCATAAAACAAATATAAAACAGATCAAAAACATCAGAAACATCAGAAACAAAAGCAATTATCGTAGCAACAGTAAAATACAAAAATACACATAGCACTTACAAGAAAAGGAATCTTGCGTGCAGGAGGTGCCAGGTTCAATGGCAGGCATCTCCAGATAGGGCTGGGAATGTTCCCTGACTGAAAGCCTGGAGAGCCGCTACCAGCCAGTGCAGGCAATATTGAGCTAGATGGACCAACCGTCTGACTCAATACAAAGCAGCTTTCTATGAGCTCCTCCATATGTCCTTTTGGGTAGCTCAGTGGTGGAGCACCTGCTTTGCATGCTGAAGTCCCCAGGTTCAATCCTGGCATCTCCAGGCAGGGCTGGGAGATAGTCCTATCTAACATCTTGGAGAGCTGCTGCCAGTCAGTGTGGACAATACTGAGCTATATGGACTAATGATCAGACTCTGTATAAGGCCGCTTACTATTCCCTGTGGGGTTTTCAGCCAAATCACAAATGCATGTTTAGCCCCCCTGCCCACCCATCCTCTGCCAGACATGGAAAGAGCAGAGGTCCCCAAAACTTTCTTTATGTGTGACAAACTTTCAGCTTTACAAGTGGAAGGACTGGTGCAGGGCAAGCCTGTGCTCCAGATTATGGAAGAGCTTCTTTTAAAAACAAAATAAAAATAAAGTTCTTCTCTGTAAAGTAGCCAATTTGCAGCTTTGGTTGCACTTAAGTCAATTAAAATGTTTTATTTGCATACCTTCAAAGCCCTTACCTTCATTAACATTTAACAGTAAATGCACAAAACAAGGTAAATAAAATATTATCTGGTTCTGCAAAGGTCAGCTCAGATAGAATCATCGGTGAAAAAGCTCACCGCAAGAGGGGTTTTTAACCCAGCAACCCCGTACAGGGAAAGAGACAGTCAGTGGTGGCACCCAAGTCTAAACTGTCAGGTTTTAAAATCTGCTTCTGCGCTATTTTGATCTGACACGTGATAAGTAACTTTATCTCCATCTGCTTTGCAGGGTATAGATCATTTTAAGCGCCAGAGTTCCTCCCGTAAATTAATAAAGGGTCCCCTTCATTTTGCCTGCCTCCTGCTCATTTGTCCTTTTGGAAAGATTCCCTCACATAATGAGGGAAGCCTTAATGTTTATTAGAATAATAAAAGACAACAAAAGCTTACTTGCATTTAGGGATGGAAATACCTGCTATTTTCAACTTTTTATTTTCCTAATCTTAAATTCAGTGTGCCAAATTTCTGCATCAATTTGCAATTTTCTTTCTCAAACTTTTCAAGACTGTATTGTGAAATTAAAATAACGATCTATTAAGAAATATGAAATGAAATAAATAAAAAATAGAAAGAAAAAAGAAAAAACTGTGCAAAAACAAAACAAAGCAGGGTTCACAAGAGATTACACAGTGAATTATTTGTTATGGCAAAAACTGACCTGATGCTGAGAAAATACAAAGAAAATGTTATTATGGTCTCCAGGGTTTATGCAAAGGCAGGAGAAAAGGGAGAGGGAATAATGTTTAAAATATGTGTTCCATGCATGCAAAACTGTGCTGCAGACCACAGGCACTGTTCCACCATATGCTGATGCAATATATCATTTTCATTGTGGCTAATAGTCCAAGCGATAGATGTTAATATGTATTATTTTCTGTTTGTCAAGATTGCGATGGTTTTAACATATACACTTTGTCAAAATTCTAAACTTGAAGATGACTCTCTGATTGTTTGTCATTGTTTCATTTTTTATTTTAATTTTCTGTAATTGTGTAACTGTTATGTGTGATTTAATTTTTAAAAATTGTTAAGAACAAAGCAAATATTATGAAGACCAAATAAAGCCACGTTTCATTTGGAAATTTACTCACAAATTAAGGTTATCTAGGAGTGCAGCTAAACCTGTGGATTTTGCCTCCATTTCACGACCATTTTGCCACCATTGGGCAGCCATGCATGCCATTATTTTTCTTAACGTCCTCCTGAAAATTCACTAGCATCTTAGTGGGCATTTCTGTCATGCACACATTTTTTGCTCGTAATTTTGCATGCTATATACATTTTTGCAAGCTGCAAAAAATGGTGTCCCCAGTATCATTAATTCTGAGGCACAGAAGCAGCTTCAGTCGCCCTGCATGATGACTTGTCGGGAGAGAGACAGGGGAAATGTATCCTTGTTAATTCTCCTTGACCTCTCAGCAGCTTTTAATACCACCAACCATGGAATCCTTCTGGAGCAGTTTATCCAAGTTAGGGGTGGGTGGCACTGCTTTGCGGTGATTCCGGTCCTACTTGGATCGTCATTTTCAGAGGGTGATGCTTGGGGAGCGTTCTTTGGCCCAATGGAACCTTCAATGTGAGGTCCCTCAGGGTTCAAATTTATCCCCCATGCTGTTTAATATCTGCATGAAACTGCTGAGTGGGGTCATCTGGAGTTTTGGAGTACATTGTCAATGTGCGAAAATCTGCAGTCATAATAAAACAAAACTGGCTAAATAAACATATGAAGGTGTTCCTGTAGAGAAGACAGGTCTGTGTGATGTCCTAACCTACTTCCTGTGGCAGGAGATCTTAATCTTTTCTCCTTCCTCTGCTTCCTGCAGTCATTTCTCTTCCTTTCAAGCCAGCGATATGAGCAGATGTACATTTTTGTTTCCCCCCCAAATAATCATTTTTATTAGTTTTCAATTACAATCCAACAATAGCCTCATTATAACAATACTAATTTATGATACAATCATTAATACCAATCGTTCAAATACCGAATTAAATAATGTAGATAAAGTGGGCCTCCGCGTGCTAGAATGGATGGCTTGATTATTTGCTTTATTTCTGCGTTCCAAAATCTTATTAATTTCCATGACATGTGGGTCATAATAATAATCTTATACAACAACTGCAATATTAATAACTTCTATTTGTGTTGACACATTAAATGATTTATAAAACTACATGTGAGGAACTCAAACTATATCCTTGTTCTTCCTGAGTGTGGCAATTATTCTGTCCATGGTGTTTCTTCCTGTCCTTATAAGATGTTATGTCTTTCTTTCGCCCGGTTGCTGCTGTTCTCCATCATGCCTTGGGCGGAGCTGATATCCCATTGTTGTTCCAGAAATTTCTCCATTGTTCCGTCCTGTGCTTCGTTATTTTGCAACTTTAACAACAGCTGCAAAAGTCACTCTGTCCCAATAAATAACCTGTTTTCATCATTTTCTCTCTCAGCCTGGGGAGAAGAGCGGTCTGTCATACTGCAGGAGACTCAAGGATGAACCTTATCAGTTCCTTGGCAAGTTTACAGACTCCTTTCATCCTTCCTTCCAGCCGAAGATATATGAGCAATTATACTTCCAATTAAATTAAATTCCAAGTCCTCTTAGCGTTATTCAGTTCACTCCGTAAATAATAAAGGATGGGGAAGAGTCAGCTCTAAGTTTCCATCGTAAACCTTTTGCAAAAGAGAGCTTCATTCCCTTTCTCCTTTTTTTTTTTTACACACACAGTTTTGTTTAATATATATATTCCAGATCTATAATCCAATTTCTTCAATCCTCGCTTGAACAAATTTCAACTAACATTCAGAGGAGGGTTGCCAAATCATAAATGTGGAGAAAAAAACTTTATATAAAGAAACTATCAACTCTCCTCCCCCCCACCATTTTTTGCACCAAATGAAGTCTTATCTCAAGTTCAAACCTTAAAGTCCCTGCAGTTGGTTTTGTTCCACAGCTTCTGATCATCTCTTCTAGCACGCACCTGTACTTTAGTCCAATTAAGCTTTAATGATCAGGAGAGCCTCTGCTTCTTAATGGCAGTGTTGGAGGGTTTTCTGCAGGTGAAGTGCTTTTGCACTCAGCACCTTCCTGCCCCCCACATTCCATGCTGGAGCGAGAATCAGGTACTGATATGAACTACGAGTGAAGCCTATCCCCCCTGTCCCTGGGGGGAATTTGCAAGGATACCCTCAACCATCCTTGTTTTTCCTTCACCAATGATCTCCTGCTGTTGTGGGGTCTGCCTCCACTAAGGCAGAGCAGAACCGGAAGCTTCCCAGACTCCATTTTTTATTTTGTAACTAAGAAGTATTTTTACCTGCATACTACTTTGATATATTTGCTGCCTGCATTGAAATGTAAGTAAACCTTTTTGCTTTTACTAAAGTGTGTGGTCCATTCTTAGCAAAGGAGACGAATAGGTGAAAGGTCAGCAGACCAAAAGTAAACAGGGATAAAAAGTTTAATTGCCTAATTCCTTGCTTCCAATAAGCATAGGATAATGTTTTTACTTCTAAAAGGGCTTCAAAGCCTGTTTACTCTCATATTTATCCCACATACATGGGACAGGTTTAAATTTTAATATACAGATTTAATCCTTAATCCATCTCCATCATTTTTTGTATGCCACCTTTCCACAGTTAAAACAATGCTCAAGGCAGCTTACAATATGAAAAGATTTACATAATTACAAATATAGCAAAGTATATAGCTCTATTTCTCCTGAACCAATGTCTTGCCTCAGTAATGGACTAGATGTTAGCCAACAAACTGAAGCTCAATCCATATAAAACTGAAACACTGTTAGTGGGCAGCTCCCTTGACTGGATGGATGGGAGGTGGCCTGCACTTGATGGAGCTACGCTCCCTCTGAAGGCGAGGAGGAACGCAGCTTGGGGGTATTTCCAGACCCACTGCTTGTGGGAATGTTGAGGGTGGCAGGAGAGGATATATGGATTATTAATATCCTTCCTAACTTGCGCTATCAAGTTTCTTCACTTAGCAGAGTGCATTCCCCCTTTACGCAGCAGAAAACTGGTTGCAGACTCCTGTGAGCCTCTTAAGACAACAAACAATTCAATCTGCCTTGCCCAGATTGAGATATGTTCTATTATTCCTGGTATTATTCTATTCTACTATTCCTTTGATCCCTCCTAAAAGAATAAAGACACCACAGTCTTATTCATAAGTAACAAAAAGTAGTTTTACTCATGATCAGGCAGAGCACAGTGATCCCTGAAGGCAGGGTTTACGCTTAAAGTTGCAAGCTTATACAAACAGGTTTACCCCATATGGGAGATAACCTGGAGGACTGCTGGTTGGCAGCCAGCAGTACAGCCCAGGTGAATCAGGAAGTTTGCCGGACAAAAAAGAAGATTGAAGAGAGGGAGGTGGCTGCCTGACTTGGCCTTTTACCAAGTCTGGAAAAGTCACGCCCACCCACTAGTCACATGCAAGGAAGGATGCTCCAGGCCAGGAGGAACAGGAAGTTTCGGCTGACTGGACCAAACCTTCCCTTGCATGTCCACTCCAGCAAAACAAGGAATGTTGTATTTGACTGCTTCCAGTGGATTACACCCCACACGGCTTTCACTTGTGGATCAGGCGGTGCTGGTGGTAAAGAGTGCCTTCCAGGAGTTTTGGCTGGTGGCTCAGCTGCAGCCCTATATGGACAGAGAGAGCCTAACTTCTGGCATCTATGCTCTGTTCATCTCTTGGTTAGATTAGTGCAATGCGTTATACATGGAGCTGCCTCTGAAGATGGTTGAGAAACTTCAGCTGGTGCAGAATTCAGCGGCCAGGTTTCTCACCGGGGCAACACAGTTCAAACACATAATGCCAATCCTGGCCCAACTGTACTGCCTGCCAATTAGTTTCTGGGCCCAATTCAAAGTGCTGGCTTTGACTTATAAAACCTTAAATGGCTTGGACTGCAATACCTCAAGGACTACCTCTCATCATATGAACTGACCCAGAACCTGTGATCATCATCTGAGGCCCTTCTTCGTGTGCCTCCTCCATGAGAGGTCGGCAACATAAGAGTGTGCCTTTTCTGTAGTGGCTCCATAGGCCTTTGGCTAATTGCACAATCTATGTTATTTTAAACTATGTGTTGGGGGGGTATTGGTTTTGTTTATTACTATACTGTGATGTTTGTGTTTCTATATTGTAAACCATCCTGTGATCCTCAGATGAAGAGAGGTTTAGAAACATACAAACAAACAATGTATCCCAACATTTCTTTCTCCCATCTTTTCTTTGGGACTTTCCCAAGGCTGATGGGATAGTCCGGCTCCTTGACCTTGAGGGAGCGGGTCCCTTGTTCCTGCAGCCTTAGATGGATATAAGGCTATGGAAACACTCCTCCAGTTGACATCTAAGACATACAAAAATCTAAGATGCCCAGTTCAGCCATAAATATTTGCAAATCCATCATTCGTTCTCCGGGGGTGTCCCCACTTCTCTTTAACTTCATGAGTACTCTCTCAGAAGTTCAAGTGTACTGTGAGTTAATTTCTACATTCTTACTGGGTTCTTCAAAGGCACAAAAAGTTCAAAGACTAAATGTGGAGCCAAATCTGAATGCTTGGCATGTGCTGCCATTCTTATTTCCCATCCTTCCTATAGTTTCATTAGTGTTAACATTTATCACTATGTTTTTTAAAAAAGCAGGATGGTATGTTGTTAAGCATGCCTTAATTTGAAAAGAAAATATGGACATGACACGAAGAAGGCAGGAGCTGACCCCAGCGTTACCTACTTGAGACCTGCAGCAATGAGAAAGATGAAAAGGGGAGCTGTAAATTTCCTCTTCCCCAAAATGATCACCCTCTCATTACTCTGCAGTAAACCTGAAGGGGAATAACATCAAGCTAGAAAGCCAAAGCATTTTGCTGACAAACATGTTAGATAAGAGATTGGTATAACTCCCCAGGTCAAAGGCAGATGTAGAATCCCCCCCCCCCAAACCTGCAGCTGCAACCATTTCTAGACAGTGTTAGTCTTCTGCAGCCAAAAAGGAGAGAGTCTTGTGGCATCTTAAAAACTATCACTTTTATTATTGCAAAAGCTTTTTAAAGTAAGAGGTGAAATGAATTATGCCTGGCATGGAGGAAGTGGACAGAGAAAAGTTTCTCTCTCTCATAACACTAGAACACTTCCAATGAAGCTGAATGTTGGAAGATTCAGGGTGGATAAATGAAAGGACTTCTTCATGCAATGCAGAGTTAAACTGTGGAACTCACTCCCACAGGACGCAAGCGTAGCCACCAACCAAGATGGCTTTAAATGAGGATTAGGCAAATTCATGGACTCTTGATAGCCACTAACCATGATGGCTGTGCATTGCCTCATGGGCAGAGGCAGTAATGCTTCTGAATGCCAGTTGCTAGAAACCACAGGAGGGGATGAACCTTGATTGCTGCTTTTCCCACAGGCAATTGTTTTATATGGGCCATTGACCTGATCCAGCAGGCTCTTCTTAGGTTTTTATGTGGACTGCAGTCAACATCGCCAGATGTGTGGAGCATCACTCTCAGTTGCAAGTACACACAAACACACACAGAGAGAGATTGTAAATAGTGAGGTCAGAGGGAAGTGAGAGGCATCTGATAAAGTGGACTGTTGTTAAAGTTTAACTCTCGGTAATAGAGAGAATACATCAAATTATTGCAGATAAAGAACACCCACTTCCTTTTAATTGCATCCAGACTCTTTCATTTCCCCTTCACTCACGCATAAGAATGATGGGGGGTAGGCAAGGCATTTTTGGATATTCCTATAATTTGTCTAAAACCTGTTTCCTGGCTCAGCCTTCAAGGAAATTTGTGCATTTGCTGTGATCTCTTTTCAGAGCAGCCTGACTCCTAGTGCTGCAACTCTTTTGACTCTTTCAGTGATGCGGTGTGTCCACAGGATACAAGTTTCTTTCCCTTCCTTGTATGTGCTGCTTCTGATCTGATAATTATCCGTCAAATGCAAAGACCAGGTGCGCATCAGGGAAGCAAAGAGTGTTGGAGCCAAACCTTCATTTTCTTCTCTCTGTTTTCCTCCTGAGCCCCTGAGTGCTGCCCACATTTTCTCTGCCTCTTATAACTATATACTGCAGATCCAGCTGAACAACCCAGTAAGTCAGTCTCAATGTATCATTCTAGTCAAGGTTTGGGACAAGCAGATGAAGCAACAGATGCTTTTAAAACACCATCTCTGATCAAAATAAATCATCAGCATTTGTGGAGGGCAAAATCTATATAAAATCACCCCAATACCTTACAACAATTTGTTCAAAAATGTTTAGTTACTGTTATTATTTCCCCCCATATTAAATACCTTCTGGAGGATAGGTCAAATGATATTACACTGACTGTGGCAAAGTTTCTTTCGGAGGTACAGGAAACAAAGACCATCATGCTCTAGACATAACAAAATGACTACCTTGGTCTCTTTCACCTGTTGCTTGGTTGTCTTAACTGTATCTTGTTTTGAAACTGTTTTGTGGGTCTATGGACTGCAATAAATATATATATGTTATTACTATTTATTAGTCTTTTTGTGCAGGATGGAATGCTCAGCCCATCAGCTGGCAAGGGGAGGATTTGATCCTGTGGAGTGCAAGTTGCTGCTCCTTTGTGAGGGGCTTCCCTGCAGGGAAGGTGCTCACAAACAAGGAGCACCCTATGGGATCAAACCCCGCTTCTCTTAGTCCAGAGAGGCAGGAAGGAGACACAGTGTCTTCTTCTCCTCCCTCTCCATCATATGTGTGTGTGTGTTTAATGCTCTATCCATTTGATCTAGTTCTGCCCTTGGTAGGGTTTGTAACTGGTCCAGGTCCAGTCTCTTTCCCGCACAGCTGTAGCTTGACGCAGGGGTTGGCCAATGGTCAAAAAGATCCTCTGATGACTAGCAAAGTCTCCTGGTCCCTGGCAGTAAATGACACCAGCGGTGTGCACGCATAATACTCAGTGAGTCTGCAAACTGTGTATCACTGTAGACAAATGTCTGAGCTGCACCGTTATTCATATGTTCAACGTCCACAGACAATGTACCTGTGCACGCAGTAGTTGCTGTATGAATCAAGGGTGCATTTTTTCACCCGAACATCCAAAAATAGGAGAACATGGTGCCAATTTTATTATTCAGTTCAAAACAGGCACAGGCCTGGCTGGAGTCTCAAAGTTCATAAGTCTACCCGATGTCAGAAGCCTGCACCTGTGTCAAAATATTTGCTTCTTCAGAAGAGTGTTGGGATAATCCCATGCTGAAGGATTTCAAAACCTTACAGGGGTATTCCCCCCAGAAGCCTTTGTCGAGCAAAGTAATTTATGGCCTCTTTCTGGAATCTCATCTGTTAACAAACCCATAAACTCACACTTAGTCTTGACTTCAAAGCATCCATTATCAGCAAAGGTGGCAGCAGGCAGCAGGCTGCTGAAAGCCAGATCAACAGATAAGGCTGTTAATGATGCAGCTGGTGTTTCTGCCTTAACTGCAAAAGTTCACCTCGCCACCCAGACATACTGAATTATAACACTAGCATGTCAAAGCTATTTCTCTCTCTCTCATTGATTTTCCATAATTACAAATACAAGTTTTTACAAAGTATTCCCTCCTCCTCCCCCTCCCCCCACCCCCCCATGAAAAAGCATTTCACCATAACCGTAGGTGAGAATCCAGAGGATGCCATATCATTGGGTTTTCAGCTGAGAATGTTATAAAAGGATACAAAATTTCCAAAAAGCCATCAGCATCTTGTTTGCCAGCTAAGGCCCATACTTCTTTAGTAGGTTAACGCCCATACATTCTATTGCCACATCCGTAGATGTTCCAAACCTTTCCAATTTGGGGCTCTAAGTTGTCTTGCCACTTCCAAAAGAAAAGAAATCAGCTCTTTGTAATGGTAATCAGCAATTTTAGCATGGAGAATTGTCAATAAAGCTAAACTTGGTGTATAAACAATATTTTGTCTTGTGAAAAGGCTTATTATCTTGAATTGTCAAAGCTGCTTCAAGAACGTATCAAAACACAGTTCAGGAATGGGGAACCTGCGGCCCTCCAGATGTTGTTGGACTCCAAGTCCCATCATTCCTGTCTATTGGCCATGCTGGCTGAGGCTCATGGGATTTAGAATCCAAGAACAACTGAAGGGCCACAGGGTTCCCATTGCTGACTTGGTAGATCAGGAGAGAGAGAAAGAGAGTGTTGGAGAAGTTCTGAAAAGGGCAACCAAAATGATCAAGTAGATGGAACAACGCCCCTATGTGGAAATTAGAACATTTGGGACTGTTTAGAGAAAATCAGGACAAGTACTTCTTCATGCAGCGCATAGTTAAACTATGGAATCTGCTCTCTCAGAAAGTAGTTTTGGCTACCACCAGCAATAACTTTTAAAGGAGTTTAGAGGAAGTTGAAGGAGTTTAGACAAAGGTAAGACTACCAACTGCTTCTAGCCATGATAGTCATGTTCTTTGTCCACCATAAGAGGCCATATGTCTCTGAGTCCCAGTTGCTGGGAATCTTCGGTGGGGAGAGTGTTTTTGCACTCAGGTCTAGCTTGTGGGCTTCCCATAATGAGCATCTGCTTGGCCACTGTGAGAAGAGGGTGCTGTACTAGACGCGACCTGGCCTGATCCAGCAGAGCTCTTCCTGTGTTCTCATTAGCCTTGTATGTAGCAGCCTGCCAGGTGACAAGGAATTTCACACTGACAAGTGAGCCAGCTGCTGAAGGAGGCATGGATCTCTCCATCCCTGCTCCTCCAGTCTGCTTGGTTTCCTTCCACACTGGCCATGGAAGAGAACTACACTACTATATGCTAAGACAGAGCATTGAACCATCTTGCTCAGTACTTACAGCACTGGCTGGCAGCAACTCTCCTGGGTATCAGACTGAAATCTCTCTGAGCCCTGGAGAAGGCAGATTTTATAGTTTTGATTTATAGCTTCTCATATATTATTATGCCAATTTGATTTTTATTGTTTGTTTTCATATTGTATTGATATCTGATTTTTAAAAATGTAAACTGTTCTGGAATCCATACTTGGATAAAGGTATGATTTAAAAGTAATAAATAAATAAGTCCCAGTGGGAGAGACTGAACTGTGAGACCAACTGCCTGGAATCAGAAAAGTCTGCCATTAACCCCTCTGTAGTTCTCCAATGGAGAATAGTGTGCTTGAAGGAGCTGGGGCGTCTTTCGCCTGGAGAAAGGAGACACGTAAGAAGTGATGGGGTAGTTGACATCACATATTTGAAGGACTGTCACAGAGGTGATGGAACAAATTTGTTTTGTACTACTCCAGAGGGTAGGAGCCAAACCAAGGACAAGCGGTTTTGACTGAACGTTAGAATACCGGTAGCTTATTGACAGTACAAGCTGTTCAACAGCAGACTCTTTCAGATTGTGAGAGGCCCTATCCTTCACTGGATGTTTTTCCGTGGAGGCTCGATCCATCAGGAATACTGTAGTCCTGGACTTCAGTTATCGCCAGAGAGTTGCACTAGATGACATTTGAGGTCATTTTCAAAAGTCTGGGTTTCCATACCTTTTTATTTTTTAAAAAAATTAAATTGATTTTAATTGTATATTGCCTTGTGGTTGCCCAGACAGGTTCAGGAAGCCATGCCTTAACAAATCAGGGCTGGCCCTGCAGATTGAGACAACTGCCTCAGAAGGTGGAAGCGGGGGGGGGGGGGAGTGGGCAGGGGTGCTGGAGACCTCTGCACCTCCTGAGGTGAAGGGGAGGAAGCTGTCTGGTCCCCAGGGTTGAAGTAAAATTTTGGTGCCAGTTCATTAGGCTTCTGTATGTGGAATGGGCGCCATCTATCCTTTGCCTCAGGCAGCAAAATAGCAGGGTAACAGAAGGTTCCTTAGTGCTGCCACCTCTGTGTTTATCTACCTGGTCTGCAAGCAGTAAGATCAGCAACAGGTGGTAAGCAAAAGTGACTCATCCTCTCCCTGGTTAACCAGTCTTTCATCTCCTTTGAGTCAATCAGCTAATGTCTGCAGAGTTCTGGAAGGATGGAAAGAGGAGTGAGTTGGCTGTGAGCACAGCTGCAGCTGGAGCAGGATGGAAGTCAGTCAGACCTTGCATCTGCGTCAGCTCCAGAGGTCAGTGTTGTTGGGCACCTGCCTTTGCCCACACCCAAGCAGAGTCCCACTGCTAACCTATCACATTCTTGTGATCATGTCTGAGTTTCACGTTGAGGCTTTCCAGCACTAATCTGCAAAAGTGCCCATGTTAAAACGTCTTCAGTAGGCAATGCAGGTGTAGGTAGTGTAGGCAATTTGCCCACCCTTTCATCCCTAGCAAAGGAACATGGCCAAAGCAGCTGCAGAAGGAAGATGAGCAACAGTAAAAACTGACCATAAATGCTTCTCTGCATCACAAATGGCTGCTGGCTTCAATGACTTCTCCCTTCTACCCGGGCTGTAAATGACATACAATTGGAGAGGAAATTGCTGCAGTGATTTGGGGGAGGTGTGGGAGGGGGAGAGAAGAAGGGCTTTAATCTTCTCCATTGGCCAAAGCACAAGTCTAGGCATTCCACTGCCATTTTGCCACCCAACAGCCAAATGCTAAGAGGCACCTCTGAAGCATATCATTTGGGCATTATTGTTATTTAGGACCCAAGAAATGAAGGCCTCTTGAGGATGGTGCAACGAACAACCATGTCAGCCCAAAATTACAAGATGCTTTGGCATCCTACTTGGTTTACCCTCATGTGCAAGAACAATATTCATTAAAACTATTTACACTTCAGAGATAAAGCCAAGTGATATGGTCGAAGTGATCCCCCTTAATATGTACGATGCGGGAAAAGTTTGGTATGGGTTTGGGGGCTGCTGCTTCTGCTGCTGCTGCTGCTGCTTTGCAAAGTTAACAGAGAAATTTTCACTGTGAATAGGTCTACCTTAGTAAATGTCAAACCCAATGGCATATGTTCCAGTTTATTGACTCCCTTCTTGGATTCATTCAGTGGCCTCACCTAGAGGACATGTAACAAGTTAGTTCTTTCAGCTCCCTGTTGCATTGATTCAACATCATTCTCCTAATTTCCTATATGCTGTAAGCCGCCCAGAGCAGCTGAGGAAACCCAGCCAGATGTGTGGGGTATTATTATTATTATTATTATTATTATTATTATTATTATTATTTCATGGAGAGAGCATACATTTGTATGATTGGGCTTGCTTCTCCTTCTCCTTTTTTCTCCCTCCTCTTATTTCCCTCCTCCTCCTCATAGCTGCCTCTCCCAGCATCTCCCAAAAAAACTTTCTAGCCTTCCCTCCCTCCCCCCCCCAAGCACCTTCCTTCCATCTCTGAGGGAACCACCAGGGCTGCTAACTCTCATAAAACGAATGAGTGAGTAAGTCCCAAAATGGTAAAGCCACATAAAAACCAGAGGGTGGGATAATTTATTGTCTGTCATTTTCCATGAGTTTGAGCTGATGATATAAACATAATTGAATTTCATTAGGCTTCTCTCTCATAAACTGGTGCCTATTCTGGTGTCTCCATCTTCAAGGATGTTTGAGAAGAGAGGGGTTGCCAAGTGCCTGAGCTGTGCAGGAGAGGAGAGCAGTTTCCTGCCACAGGCTCACTTGATATTTTAAAAGCAATGTGGCACTAGGGATGCCAGATGTCAGGTGTTTTACTGGCAAACTCTGAGTATAGCTGTCAGAGTGTTGTGCTTAGAATGGTTATATAGTAACTAGGTTCAAATCCCTATTTAGCCACACAGCATTCCAGGTGATCGTGGACCAGTAATCTTGTGGGATATTTACAGTGCAGTCAAGCCAACAATACGTGTTTGCTAGAATGGCACACACAGAGGAAGTTTTATCTCACCTGGGAAGCCACTCCCACTGTGTCCAGCCAGCCAGGTAGAAGGGGCCCAGCCTATAGAAGCTAGTTGCCTCCGGGCTTGTTCTCTCTCTGCTTGCTGACAGCTGATCTCTCTCTCATCTCTTCTCTTCCATGCCTCATCTGTAACTAGGGACGTAGGCCCATGTGCTGAGTCTGAGACATAGCAGCCTCCATTTTTATCTAAACTACAATGTATGTCTCTAACTACTTTTAAGTCTGCCTCAAGACTGCTACTGTGATACTGAGTAAATCTTTCTTCACTTATAAGAAGACTGTTTTGCGTGATTATTGTTTTTAAAGGGGGAAATAACCAGGTGAGTCCTGTCTGCGTTAAAGCATCCTGGATTACTTAAACTAAAAGGCTAAAGCTAGCTTATCAACAGCTTCCTTTCATTTTGCTGCAAGGGGTGTACTCTGCTGAACTCTCAAATGTGAGTAAGGAAGAATAATTCCCAGCTGATATGTCATCTCCTGGTTTCTATGCACATCCCAGCAGGTCTATTATCCTATCCTAACTGAGTTGCTGTGAGGACAAAAGGTCTATAATATATCCTGGGATCCTTGGAGGAAAGAAAGATTCAAATGTTATTATTCTAAAGCCACATAGGTCTCCTGGGGGCTGACCCTTAGGTCATCAGCTATGCCACTCTGAACAACAACGAGCAACACATCAACTAATAATATACTGACAATATTTTTATAACATTATACTGTATCAAAATTCATCTAGCCAAATAGAAAACAGAGCTAACACACCTTCTATCCTGGCTGGGGAAGTCAGCAGAGCTGTGGCTGCTCCTTCATGCCATTCCTTCCCATCCCCACAAAGGATTGCTCTGTTATTGTTGTTTTAAAAAGTCTGCTTGCTGATTATTCAGGGACCGGTTTTCAGTTGGTTAAAAGTTTAAATATAATTAAATTCAACCAAATTAGTGATTAAACCCAAAAGTGTCTGTTGGCCTCTGGAGGTTGCTGGAATCCAACTCCCATCATCCCTAACCATTAGCCATGCTGGCTGAGGCTGATGGAGATTGGAATCCAACAACAACTGGAGAGACCTGTGGCTCCCATCCTTGGATTAAACATTGCAGTCCCAATACAGTTGAAACAAAACCTGAACAGACTGAACAGACAATGCTTTGATCTCAACTCTGACCCCCACCCCCAATTGAGCTCTGGCATTGTCCAGAGCCACAACAGCTCAGGCTCAAAGCTCAGCCTTACTGTTAAGTATCTTGGGTATTTTCAGTTTGTTTCATTTTGTCATAGTGATATTTGCACTTCCAGTCACTGGTTGCAATTGCAATTTGAAGCCATCACGAAAACCCAGCTAGCTGTGGTGATCCTCTGATCAAAAGCAAACAAAGTGTGATAGGAGACTTCCTGGATCCTGGATACCCTCATTTAAAACAAAATAATTACATGGTAAGGGAATGCTTCAAAAACTGGCTAAAGCAAAGGCCTGATTTGGGAAGGGAAACCCATTAAAAGAACTCCTCTGACAAATTTTCATGCAACAAGCAATGCAGAGCAAAAGATACAGAAGTCCACTGAGTTCTTCCTCTAAATGCCAAGCGACTAGGTTCAAAGAGCAGCAGTGTGTCTTCTTCCATGCACACATAGACTCTCTTCCTCTCTCTAAAAGTGAAACTGAGCCACACCGCTCTCTTGAAAGAGGGTTGGAGCTTTAAGTATGTTTTTCCATGGTTAACAAGAATGAAGGCCTCTTTCCCACTAAAAACAGCTGGGATCTTAATGCTGCCAAGAGCCATCACACCAGCGCCCACAGAAGGCCAATTACGAAGCTGCTGCATCAGTGCTCAGCACACGGTGGCTGCTGCCTTCCCAAGCAGGGAGTGCTTGCACTTCAAGAGACCACAAATCAGAGGCTAACATGAGCCTGCCTCTTCAAAGGGAAAGAGAAAGGGGTTTAGGAGTGGGGGTGGGGGGAAGCGGAGACACTTAAAGTGATTTATGCCCCCCCCATTCAAAATCAGGCTAGTGGCAGAAAAATTTTGTGCACCTGGGTCATTGTGAGGCAAAGGAGGATGTCTCTCTGCAGAAGCTAAAGACATTCAAATGTACAGGTTGAAGTTTAGAATGATTCAGTCCTGCAGAGGACGAACGGGGCTCTTTTTTCCATTTATCCTTTAAGGAGAATGGGGGATAGGAGGAATTATATACCAATGAAAAAGAATGGAGATTAGAAGGAGAGAGAAGGGGGTCTGGTGTGTTTAAAGTGCTAATTCAGCCCCCCTCCATGCAGTCATGAAACATTTTAATTGTCTGACTTAGCATTCCAAAGCCTTGTTTTGTACTCTTAATTGCAGGCACCTTTAAACAAATAATTGAAATAGATGACTTTTGGGACCTGGCTTAAACCATTAAGAATGTGCTTTGCAAATAGGTCCCCCTTAGCCAGATCCCCCTCTACCCCACCTCCCTCCTCTCATTTTCTTTTCCTTTAAAAAATACAAGCCTGATATTTTGAGCCAAGTTAAGAATCCGGCTAATTTGTAGCATTGAGATTTGCCTCCGTTGACAGCAGCCCAGTCTGCAGTAGGCCTTGTGTCAGCAAAAAAACCCAAACAGGCTTTCAATAGTTTGGCAGTGCATGAGGAAGACCTTTCTTCTGAGAGTAACCCACGGGGAGGGTCTTTCTTAAACGCAACTCCTTTAGTGGGTCTGTTAGTTTTGCGTTGGACTGCAATTTATGAATCTGGTGCACTGGCAATTCCCTTTGTGTGCTTTGAGCCTCTGTTGTTCAAATATATTCATATACTACATATCTATATCTATATAGGCTTCCTGCCTCCCCATTTATAAAACACTGTAATTAGTGTCTTGCAGAGCCCTGTTTCTCTGACTCCCAGTGCAGCACTGTGATGCAGAATTGGGACCACTCTCTAAGACAGTGCGGCATCTAACCAACCCTTGGAACTCTCACTGTGCCAGGGGCCCCCAACCTCTCTGGGAACATTTGGAAATCTAAGAAACTGCCATGGACACCACACGGTACCCATTTCACAGAAGAACCAAGTGGCAATTCTCAGAACCCCCTTCAATACAACAGGCAAAACTCCTGCCCCACACAGCAGAAGCAGACAATGCCACATCTCCAAAGGGCCAGCCCCTCCAGCCAAGCAGCCAAGGAAGCAATGCCCCCCCTCCCCAGTTGGGAAAGTCAGAAGCAAGGTCAGAGGGCCTTGGCAGGTGCCAAGGAAGGCATCTGACGGTACAGTAGTGATCACTGACGCCACATAGGGGAGCCCAGCACTAGGTGACATTCCAAGTCCCAAGGTCACACTTCCTGTCCTCAGGCCACCCCCCTCACCAGCCCTGCTCAGCACCATCCTCAAATAGACTTGCCTGGCTGGAATAAGGCGTCTTGCTCACCTGGATGTGTGTTGACATGTCTAGAATGTAGCCTTCTGAACAAAGGTCTGTTGCTCCACCCACTTTTGCTTCTGTCTCTGCACTTCCCACCTGACCAGAAGGTTCTTCATGAAGGAAAGGGCTCCTATGGCACCTTTGCTCAGCTCCTGAGATTCTTCTCATTGCCCTCCTCCTATCAGAGATTTGGATGGTGGGGACCTTGAACGACGTGGCCCAGGGAGAGAGGGGAAAATAGTGGAAGTAAACAGCTGGCTTCGCAAATGGTGTAAACAGGAACGGTTTGGATTCTTAGATCACGGACTGCAGTTTCTTGAAGATGGACTTCTGGCAAGCGATGGGCTGCACCTCACAACGGTTGGGAGGAATATTTTTGCCAAAAAACTCAGAAACCTCATCAGGAGGGCTTTAAACTGACTAATGTGGGGGAGGGAGACAGTGCTCCTGAAGGTAGGAGTCTATCAATTGATGAAGATGATCATCCAAATGTCATAGACCAGATGGAGCAAACAGCAAGCAGACCTAGTGGTGGGAGGAAAAAATCCTTAAGTAAGAGACACGGGGGAATGACTAATGGACTTCAATGTCTGTACACTAATGCACAAAGCATGGGAAATAAACAAGATGAGCTTGAGCTCTTGGTACAGCAAACTAAATATGACATAATAGGCATCACTGAAACCTGGTGGGATAAGTCCCACGATTGGAATGTAAAAATGGAGGGATACAATCTATTTCAGAGAAACAGACCAGACAAAAAAGGAGGAGGAGTGGCGTTATATGTCAGGGATGTGTATACCTGTGAAGAGATCCAAGATTTAGAACCTCAAAGCCAAAGTGAGAGCATCTGGGTCAAAATTAAGGGAGAGAAGAATAACAGTGACCTCACTGTGGGAGTTTACTATAGATCCCCAAGCCAAACAGAGGACATAGATGATGCCTTCATGGAACAGATGGCCAAGCATGCAAAAGGAAGGGAGATAGTAGTAATGGGGGACTTCAATTACCCAGATATTTGTTGGATGTCAAACTCAGCCAAGAGCATAAGGTCAAAGAGATTCCTCACTGGCCTTGCAGACAACTTTATTGTCCAGAAAGTGGGAGAAGCAACAAGAGGAACAGCCATTTTAGATCTGGTCCTAACCAATGTTGATGACCTGGTTAATGGGGTAGAAGTGGAAGGATCATTAGGCGCAAGTGATCATGCTCTTCTGAAGTTTACTATACAGCGGAAAGGAGCAGCCAAGCATACTAGGACTCAATTTCTTGACTTTAAGAAAGCCGACTTCATAAAACTTAGGGAAGTGCTGGGTGAGATCCCATGGACAGTAATACTAAAAGGAAAGGGAGTTCATGATGGCTGGGAGTTTGTTAAGAGGGAGATAGTAAAGGCACAACTTCAGGCAATACCAATGAGACGGAAACATGGAAGGTGCCTAAAGAAGCCAGGGTGGCTATCTAAAGAACTTTTAACTGAGTTAAGATTAAAAAAGGATGTGTACAAAAAATGGAAAAGGGGGGAAACCACCAAAGAGGAATTCAAACAAATAGCCAGCACGTGTAGACACAAAGTCAGAAAAGCTAAAGCACAGAATGAACTCAGGCTTGCTAGAGAGGTTAAAAACAACAAAAAAGGCTTTTATGGGTATGTTCGTAGCAAAAGGAAGAACAAAGAAACAGTGGGGTCACTCAGAGGAGAAGATGGTGAAATGCAAACAGGGGACACAGAAAGGGCTGAACTCCTCAATGCCTTCTTTGCCTCAGTCTTCTCTGATAAAGAAAACAATGCCCGACCTGAAGAATTTGGAGCAAATGATTCAGCAGAGGAAACACAGCCCAGAATAACTAAGGAGATAGTACAAGAATACTTGGCTAGTTTAGATGTATTCAAGTCTCCAGGGCCAGATGAACTGCATCCAAGAGTATTAAAAGAACTGGCAGATGTGATCTCAGAACCACTGGCAGTCATCTTTGAGAATTCCTGGAGAACAGGCGAAGTCCCGGCAGACTGGAGGAGGGCAAATGTTGTCCCTATTTTCAAAAAGGGGAAAAGAGAGGACCCAAATAATTACCGCCCAGTCAGTCTGACATCAATACCAGGGAAGATTCTGGAGCAGATCATTAAGCAAACAATCTGTGAGCACCTAGAAAGGAATGCTGTGATCACCAATAGTCAGCATGGATTTCTGAAAAATATGTCATGTCAGACTAACCTGATCTCATTTTTTGACAGAATTACAAGCCTGGTAGATGAAGGGAACACAGTGGATGTAGTCTACCTTGATTTCAGCAAGGCATTTGACAAGGTGCCCCATGATATTCTTGTAAAGAAGCTGGTAAAATGCGGTCTTGACTATGCTACCACTCAGTGGATTTGTAACTGGCTTACTGACCGGACCCAAAGGGTGCTCATCAATGGTTCCTCTTCATCCTGGAGAAGAGTGACTAGTGGGGTGCCACAGGGTTCTGTCTTGGGCCCGGTCTTATTCAACATCTTTATCAACGACTTGGATGATGGACTCAAGGGCATCCTGATCAAATTTGCAGATGACACCAAACTGGGAGGGGTGGCTAACACCCCAGAGGACAGGATCACACTTCAAAACGACCTTGACAGATTAGAGAACTGGGCCAAAACAAACAAGATGAATTTTAACAGGGAGAAATGTAAAGTATTGCACTTGGGCAAAAAAAATGAGAGGCACAAATACAAGATGGGTGACACCTGGCTTGAGAGCAGTACATGTGAAAAGGATCTAGGAGTCTTGGTTGACCACAAACTTGACATGAGCCAACAGTGTGACGCGGCAGCTAAAAAAGCCAATGCAATTCTGGGCTGCATCAATAGGAGTATAGCGTCTAGATCAAGGGAAGTTATAGTGCCACTGTATTCTGCTCTGGTCAGACCTCACCTGGAGTACTGTGTCCAGTTCTGGGCACCACAGTTCAAGAAGGACATTGACAAACTGGAACGTGTCCAGAGGAGGGCAACCAAAATGGTCAAAGGCCTGGAAATGATGCCTTATGAGGAACGGCTAAGGGAGCTGGGCATGTTTAGCCTGGAGAAGAGGAGGTTAAGGGGTGATATGATAGCCATGTTCAAATATATAAAAGGATGTCACATAGAGGAGGGAGAAAGGTTGTTTTCTGCTGCTCCAGAGAAGCGGACACGGAGCAATGGATCCAAACTACAAGAAAGAAGATTCCACCTAAACATTAGGAAGAACTTCCTGACAGTAAGAGCTGTTCGACAGTGGAATTTGCTGCCAAGGAGTGTGGTGGAGTCTCCTTCTTTGGAGGTCTTTAAGCAGAGGCTTGACAACCATATGTCAGGAGTGCTCTGATGGTGTTTCCTGCTTGGCAGGGGGTTGGACTCGATGACCCTTGTGGTCTCTTCCAACTCTATGATTCTATTCTATGATTCTATGACCTGGGAAATATCTTTTCAGCTGTAGCACCCAGATTATGAGATGCACTTCTTGCAGGGCTTTGACTGGATCCCTCATTGCCCTCTGCTAAATTGGCACCAAAAATTGCATTATTTCATCTGATGTATTGGAACAGCAAACTCTTACACATGTCTACTCAGAACTCAGTCCCATTGATTTCAAGGGCACTTCCAGTTAAGTGAGTACGAGATAACAGCTTTATGGTTCAATCCCAATCATGTCTGTCCTACTTAATTCAGTGGAGCTTATTCCCAGGTAAGTGGGGTTAGGATTGCAGCCTTAGTTCCTTTCCCTCTGCCTAGAGTTCAACTGTTATGCTTCCACTGGTTTTTGCCATGGCTTCTCTACTCTTCTGTTGCTCCTTCTTGCAGGCACTCTCTGTTCCCTTGCTATTAGCGGCAGGGTGGTGTAGTAGTTAGCGTCTTGGACTAGGACCTGGGAGACTGGGGATCCAATCCCCATTCAGCCATGAAGCTCACTGGGTGTGACCTTGGGGCAGTCACAGCTACTCAGCCTAACCCAGAGCCGTAGCTGGTGATCTTGCGCCCCTGGCAAAACCGTCCAGATTGCATCCCCTCACCATGGACAAAGTAGCTCTTCTTTCTGCCTCTCCTCCAACCCTACCCCTTCTCCCCATTGTATTTACCCTCTATTAAAAACCTTTCCTTTTGAGCCAAAAATCAATATTTTTATTTATAGACATATTTATGGAATATTTTAAAGCCAATTTTGCAGGGCGCCCTCACCTGCACCCCTGGCCGGGGTCCACCTTGCCACCCCCTAGCTACAGCCCTGCCTAACCTACCTTATAGGGTTGTTGTGGCAGTTAAATGAGGAGATGGAATCACATACACCACCTTGAGCTCTTTGGAGAATAAGGTGGAATATAAGTCCAATGAATGAATGAATGAATGAATGAATGAATGCAATCTCTACGAGCATCCAAGCCATGACAAAGGAGAGAAGGTGCAGCAGTGGCATCATCCTCTTTCTTTGCAATTGTGCAGATTGGGTCCAGAGAGAGAAGCAGGCGAATGGACAGTGGTGAAGAGGAGACAGACTCAATAAGGGAGACCTTCCCCCATGGTGGACATCTTACAAAAGCCCCTGCCCCAAATCCTGGATATGTAACTGCTTATCTGGTCCACATGGTTTCTATTAGGAGGTTATCATGGATGCTTTTGACATAATGTTACCCACCAACCCAGGCATAGCCAAAGTGGTGCCCTTGAAATTTTGGCTGACAGCAATATATCAGCAATACATCAGTCAGTGGAGCATGAGACTCTCAATCTCAGGGTCGTGGGTTTGAGCCCCACATTGGACAAAAGGTTCCTGCATTGCAGGGGATTGGACTAGATGATCCTTGTGGTCCCTTCCAACTCTACAATTCCATGATTCCATGAATCTTGGATGCTTGGAAAGCATCCCTGACCATAGGACCATCAGAAGAGCCTACTGCATCTTGTTCTCACAGTGGCTGACCTGTGGGAAACCCATAAGCAGAACCCTAATGCAACCCTCTGGCTCTCCAGATGCAGCTTGTCACGCTGGCCACGTGACCCGGAAGTGTCTTCGGACAGTGCTGGCCCCCGGCCTCTTTGAGTGAGATGGGCGCACAACCCTAGAGTCTGTCAAGACTGGCCTGTATGGGCAGGGGTACCTTTACCTTTACCTTTAATGCAAGAGCCCTCTCCCCTTCTGTGGCTTCTAGCAACTGATATTCAGAAGCATTACAGCCTCTGACGTGGAAGCAGAGCATAGTTGGGCCATGCTGGCTGACGGGAGCTGGTCCACCACATCTGGAGGACACCACAGCAGTGACTGATGCTCCAGTCCAAAGGGTGGCACAGCAGGATAGGAGAAAATGTTCCCAGTGTTTTTGCTACCATAGCCACTGTTTCAAAGCCCCAGAAACCATTTTACGGTTGAAATGCCAACAGGTAACTTGTGCCTCCAGCAATTCCAGTTATTGCTGAGTTTGTTTAAATTGCTCTTTTTGTGATTTACCTCCCCCCCTCCCCCGCTTGATTTTTTTTTTTTTTTTACCTAGAAGTCACTGGTGCCCTTAATGTGCAAATTTTGACACATTTTATGCAACCATTGACGTTGATCTACAGTATATCCACAGATCAATAACTACAATACCTTGTCACTGTTCCACCTGGGGGTATGTGGAGGAAGAAGCTCCAGGAAGACTGAGATCATGCCAGAAAGCAAATTGATCCCCAGAAGCATTTGTTCTGTGTCGTATCAAGTGCCTCCATGATTTTTTTTAAGAACAATGTGCCTGATAAGTCTCTGTGTGACAGGCTCAGGGCATTGAAGAGAGAAACAGGGATGGAAAAGGCGGGGGGAGGCAATAATTTGATAATATATATTTACTCCTATGGGTTCTCTTTTCTCCCTGGAATATATATTTCTGGCGCATTGTGTTACTTACATGAAGATACCAAATCAGATGGCTCTTTCCAATGAGGGCACCAGAAAACATATCTTTGGGAGTGCATTTCATGGAGGAAAGGGCTCTTGATGGCTCCTAGCCAGGATGGCTGTCTCTCCCTCCACAGCTGGAGGAGCAACACTTCCAAATACGGAGCAGTTACTGGAAAACGCAGGAAAGACGGATGTTCTGTTCTCACATTCTGCTTGCGGGTTTCCCATTGGGGCATCTGGTTGGCAACTGTGAGAACAGGATGCTGGACTAGATGGGCTTTTGCCTGATCCAGAAGGCTGTTTCAGTAATTAATTCCTAATGATTGCTATAATTAATTCCTAACAATGATGATCATTGATACATTGTGCCTAATTTCTCTCCCCCCCCCTTCTGCCTCCCAAACCATTTTCCTTTTGTGTCATGTCAAGCCTATGTGATCTTTGACTTTTATAAGCTGCTCTGGGAGCTTTCCTTAGCTGAGTGGTATAAAACTGCTTTAAATAAATAAACAAACAAATAAATAAATAAGTAAGTAAGTAAGTAAGTAAGTTTCTTGCCTTGCTCTGGCAGTTCTCAGTGTGGCCCACAGTTTGAGAATTACTGAGCCAATGACAGCATAGGGATTTTGTGTGTGAGGGATAGGCAGTCTTGACCACAGCAGAGGCCACACTGAATCATCGAATCTGTTGCAGGTGCTTTGCATCTCCTAACACATAACCAGTTATGAAGCTATTACTACTACAAATGATGCCATTACTACTGATACTAATTTATGCACCATTGTAAGCATGCATAAAGATTTTTAAAAAGCAAACATGACAAACTCCTGCCCCAGAGAATTTTATTAATTATTAATGTATTTGTGGAAGTGTGTTTCTCTAACATTTAAAAATAAAAACAGAACCCTCAGTATTAGCAGAACAGTGCAAAGAAATTGAGGAACAGTTAAGGTGCAGTGGGTGACAATGTCTCCATGAACCATGCCTTGGTAGCCTTTAGGATTGACTACTGTGATGCAGTCTACAAGGCGACACATAAACTGGAGCTAGTGCAGAATATGGCAAGTTATATTGCTGTCAGGAACAAATGTGCAGCAACCACATAACACCAGGCCTAGAAGAACTGCACTGCTGCCAATGCATTTCCAGTCCAATGTTGAGGTGTTAGTAAGGATATCTGGAGCCCTGAATTACTTGGGATCTCAGTACTTGGGGAAGCATTTCGGGCAACCACTTCTGCCTGGGATTCTATTCTGCTGGGCAGGAGGACTCTCCTCCATGTCCCACCTCCTATGGGCGTTGTATGTTATGTAGAGTTGCATGAGAAGGTCTTCTCCACTATAAGCATCCCAACTGTGGAAAAGGTGAGTAAGATATATGGCATGAAGTGGATACAGAACATGTTCCCTTCCTCTTTCATGACACTAGAACTCATGAACATCCAGTGAAGCTGAAGGATGGAAGATTCAGGACAAATAAAAGAAAGTACTTCTTAACACAGTACAAACTATGGAACTCACTCCCACAAGAGTGATGACCACCATTTTGGATAGCTTTAAAAGTGGATTAGACCAAGGCTATTAATGGCTGCCAGCCAGGATGGTTATAGTCTTCTTCCATAGTCAGAGGCAGCCCTGATCCAGCAAGGTCATCTTACGTTCTTTCTGGAACCTACAGGAACCATCGTCTCCGCCTCCCAGAGACCTAAACTCCTTGCCAATTGCTTTTCAAGAAAATGTTCAAGCTTCTGGTTTTACTTTAAAGGTGCATCTTGCATATTCTGAGTTATAATGAAAAACACAAATATTTGGAATGGGGCTTGTAAGTAGACTGGCCAAATATAAACTCAAATAGGAATCTAGAGCTAATGCTGGACCAAAATTCTATATCCTTTTAATTGAAAGAAGGCCCTAGTAAACACAATGGGATTTATTTCCAAGTGAATGCACAAGGATTATGTTGCTTGAGCCGCCCTTCCCAACCTGGTACACCCCAAATGTTGCTGTACTCTACCTGCATCAACCCCAGGCAGTATGGCCAATGGTCAAGGATGATGGGACTTGTAGTCCAGCAATAGCTGGTGGGAACCTGGTTGATCAAGGCTGTGCTATAAAGATTTGTAGGTGAACTGTCAGTAAGATTTTGGGAGAAGCTAAAATCTATCTCTGGAGGTGTGAGAGTGTGTAAATGAATTTCTAAATTGCCTCTGTTGGCTATGAGGTTTTTCTTCAACGGAAACATCTAATGAATTTATAGGATAGCCAAAATTGAGTTTCATTAAGATAAGCTCTGTAACCTTTTGTTCTACATCTGGTCCCCTACAAATTAGTCCAGAAAATATCTGGGATAATTTGCAGTCTCTGTTTTGCAGTAAAACAGGCTGATTATAACCAAATATCAAAATATAGTTTTGAATCAGCACAGAGATAGTTGGGAAAAGCTAGGAACACAAATGTAGGCAAATATAGTTGGAATCAAGTACTTGAATCACTCACCAGTCCACTAATAATGCAAAATTAAAATATTAGATTCAGTTAAACTTGGAAGATAGGTGGTGAAATGAATAATATATGCAAGCACAATTGAGTGTTCCGTTTTATGCATACAACAGGAATAATTAACTGAACTGGAAAGATGTAAATGAGGGCTTAAAAGCATTTTCAAAACAGCACATTCAATTTCAGTTACACACGCAGACATTGTTACATTATAATAATTAGATTTTTTTAAGCACAAAAGATTTATTTATTTTGAACAGGAGTATTAAATATTATACTAATTACTGGTTATTTTACTTTGCACCCAGGGAAAAAAAGAGAATGAATATTCATAGGTTTCCTAAAGCTACTAAGCCCCAACAGACCACAAAGCTCAGTATAGAGAACATTCCATATGAAATTCGACTTACCCCACAAATCACACAGACATCTATTTTGCTGGGTGATAAAATGAACAGCAATATACTCTCAGAACAGGCAAACCAGGAGGACTTTCTCTTTTTTCTCTAAAAGTAGTTTCTTCTTACATAATCCCTGTAGGAAATATTTTTGATTGGTATCGTTCCAGGGGAATGGCAGAACAGCTCAACAGCAGCCGTAAAGATCAAATTTCACTGTATCTTGAAGAGAAGTAAAATGTTTCAGGTGAAATATATAACTGTATGCAAGCAACAGGCCACCAATATTTTTCTTGCTTCCCATAAACATAAAGGTCAATGATAATGACATCGTGTATCTTTGTAGGAATACTTCCACCAAAACCTCTTATTGCAAAAACTTTGAATTCACTGTCAGTGGCACATGATGTCTTCAGTATATTCTCTCTTTAATCTTTTTTTAAAGCGACCTTGTTAAATCCAGGGCTGCATTGACCATTTTCAACAATTTTATAAGGGCAGAAATATTTCCAGGAAAAATTATTTAGCCGAATTAATATTCACATTTTTAATCATGTATTTGTTTACCTTTATAACCTGCCTTGCTTCTATCATGGGACCCAATGAGGTGCACATCTGGTTCCCATCCATTGCACTGACCAGACCAAGACCGGTTATTTTATTTTTTATTATATTTATATACTGTGATAATCTGAAGACCACAGGGTGGTTTACAACATGCAAATAGAAAATGAAGACACAAAATACATAACATAATAACAAAACATTAAAAAAACCCAAAAATCTCCCCATAAACAACTTTAAAAGCTCACAGATTGTTTAATCAGCCGAAGGCCTGACCTCTGGGGAGAGCATTCCACAAATGGGGAGACACTACAGAAAAGACCCCGTTCTCGTGCTGCCCCCCTCTGGGCTTCTTGTGGAGGGGCACACAAAGAAGGGCCTCAGAAGATGATCTCAGGGTCCAGTTCGGTTCATAGGCAGTCCTTGAGGTAATAGGGTCCTGAGCCATTTAATGCTTTATAGGTGTAGTGGTTAAGAGTGGTGGACTCGTAATCTGGGGAACCGGGTTCGCTTCCCCGCTCCTCCACATGCAGCTGCTGGGTGACCTTGGGCCAGTCACACTTCTCTGAAGTCTCTCAGCCCCACTCACCTCACAGAGTGTTTGTTGTGGGGGAGGAAGGGAAAGGAGAATGTTAGCCGCTTTGAGACTCCTTCGGGTAGTGATAAAGTGGGATATCAAATCCAAACTCCTCCTCTTCTTCTTCTTTCTCATTTTCCCGTTCTTAAATCCAGTTTTGCACATTTTCACATCAGTTTGTGATTATTTAGCTGTGATTCCTGCATTGTAGGGAGATGGGCTAGAAGACCCTTGGAGCCCCTTCTCCTTCCATGGGGCTGAGACACTGTGCAGACCCATTGCACTGGCAAGATAATTTTATCTCTATATATGTTTATTAGGAACTGCATTCAGTTGGGCTTACCCCCCCCCCCATTGGCATGTCTAGGAATGCCACCTGGGACTTCAGAGTCCTGAATTTTTTATTGCATTTTGCTCTTATTTGCTAGGCAAAAGCTTCCTAGATATGCTCGCTCAGAAGTGTGTCTCACTGCATCCAATGGGATTTAGACATCCTAGTAATTGTGTTCAGGATTGCAGCCTTACAGGCTAAGTCTCTGCACATCTGTTCAGAAGTCCCATTCAATTCAATGGGACTTCATTGAAAGTATAGGAGTAAAGCTTTAGACCCTCAAGCCTAAATTGTATCAAAATGTTCACCAATTGTTGTTTCTAGACTTCTTCTGTTTGAACTTTTCCTTGTTCTTTTTAAAGCCTTAACTATGTGGATTTATGAACTGCTACAATTACATTTTAAAGTGGACGGGGGGAAACATAATGGCATAAAATGCACCATTAATATTGTATGATTTATCTATAAGTGTATATAGATAAATAACATAAAGGAGCCAATTAAACTAAAGCCACTGAAGTGTAAGCAGCATAAATACTTTGCATTCTGTGAGTTGCTATAATAAACTAACAATTAAGGTATTTATCACAAGCACAAAGCCAAGCAGGTACAGGCTGATTCAAAGACACTGATTTCTCTCTCTCTCCCTCTCCCTCTCTCCCCATGCTCAATAGGGCACTCAGAAAGGACCAGACTGGAAAACTGATAACTTAGACTACTGTCAAATTGCTGCAAAGAATTGGGGAAACGGGGTGGGAAGGTGGGGGGGGGGGGGGAATGAAGTCACCCGAACGTATTATCTGGGCAGGAGGAAATTTAGGCATTTTTTCCAGAAGGTTACATCAGCCTAGTCTTGGCTTCCAAGTTTAAAGCTGCAAAGGATGGTATTCTGTTGATCTCACTCATGTTAGCAAGGAAGGATAATATAAAAATAATATATCTTCTCCTGGTGTCTTAATCCATTCCTACAGGTTCACCTCCTTTTTGAGAATCACAGTCCTTAGAGGGGCAACTTTCTGCCATTCTGCTTGGATGATCCCTGTGGGGTTCTGTTCAATGGGTTTCCGCCTGCTAGCCTCAGGTTGGTCACAGGTATCAAGCTCCGAGTCAGTAACCTGGTCTGGCTCCTCAGTTGGTAACTCTGAGGCCTTTGATTCAATAGCCACATTCATACACTGAAAGTGCTGTGATACCACGTTAAACAGCCATGGCTTCCCCCAAAGAATTCTGGGAGCTGGAGTTTGCAGAGAGATGTTAGGTGATCCCTGTTCCCCTCCCAGAACTATAATCCTAAGAGTGGTTTAACAATCAATCTCTCTTCACAGGGAGCCCTGGGAATTGCAGCTCTGTGAGGGGGAATGAGGAGTCTCCTAACACTTCTCAACACCCCCAAGGAACTACAGCTCCTAGAATTCTTTGGGGGAAGCCATGGCTGTTTAAAGTGGTATCCAGGCACTTTCAACTTATGGTGCGAATTTGGCCTGTGTCTTGGCTGCTCTTGGGGTCATCAGGACAGTTACTTGGGGAAAATAGTAGAAGGGGGAAGGGATAACTCCTCCACCATCTCTTATCCACTGAAAAAACTCTGGTTTGCAGTTGCTGCTCTAGTGGTCACAAGCTGGATGTGTTCAAACAGGCGGCTGTTGATGTTGATGTTTCTGGACTACAGCTCCCATCATCCCTGACCATTGCTCCAGCTGGCTGGGGCTGATGGGAGCTGAAGTCTAACAACATCCGAAGGACCACAGGCTCCCCAGCCCTGTATTAGAGGGAAAAAGATTCCCATTGATGGATTTCCAAAACAGAAGATATCACATGTGAACTACTAGAGACCTGCAGGTATAGGCCAGTATTCAAATTTTAATAATAATAATAATAATAATATACTTGATGCTGTGGTGCCAGGTGAGAGAAAGCAATTATTTAATATGTTACAAAATGAGGTGTTAGGGATGGGAACATCTCATCCAGGAGGATATTTAAAATCCATTACGGCACATTAAACTTGAGTTTGAACAGTTAGCAGCTTTGTTGCGAAGGGGAAACAGATAAATAAATAAGCCAATTTGCTTCGATCAGCAGAAATTCTGATAAAATCAGCAAAAGCCCAATTAAAATGTGAAAAATGTCACCCGCAATAGCTATTCCACTGGAGCTGAGATTTACAAGAGGGAATGGAATTTAGTGTTTATTTTCATACCAACTGACATCACACTGTAAATCGTCAAGGATTTTTTTTAAAAAAACAAAACTTGCCGGTTTCTTCCCTGAAAGTACATTAATCTTGTGTGGGCCCAATCCACAAAGAGCTGCTCTGCCTAGAAGCTCCTTTCACATCAGTGGAGGCAGCGCAAGGGACTGAGCAAGTTCAAGGTGAGGGATGTTGCCAGGTTTTCATGGTTCCTGGCTTGGAAACACAAGTTCTTGCAGCTCCTAATGCTAACCTTAGATGAAAAGTGACCAAATGCTGCCCTCAAAGTCCTTCTCCTTGCCTCCCTGACACCCACCCATCTGTCTACCTCTGTGGGCCCCTTCCTCTTACCACCCCAAGCACTCCTCTGGCTGGTCTCCCTCCTGGCACATGGCTGTAGTTGCTGGCCAGGTGTCAGGAAAGCTGGGGAATGCAGTTTTGAATCCTGGAAAAACTATACCTCCTAGAGTCCTTAGTGTGTAGATCACAGTAACAGCAGCATCCCAGGAGCCAAATGGAGAATCATAGAGTTGGAAGGGACCATGAGGGTCATCTAGTCCAACCGCCTGCAATGCAGGAATCTTTTTTGCCCAAGGTGACCCTGAGATTAAGCATCTCATGCTCTACCAACTAAGTAGAAGGGAGGGTATCTCTCGCCATTCACATGGACCATCAAGCCATGAAAGCAGGTGTGGAGGGAGCTCCATGACATTCACAGCAAATAGTTTGTGGCTTAGTCATTCGGATAATATGATGCTTCTCTTTATGCAGTGCCGGCCCATCCATGGGGCAAGGTAAGGCAACTGTTCCTGACGTAGAGCTTCATTCACTCCTTCTGCCCTGGCAGGGAGGGAGGCACCATTTTGTGGTTCTCCCCAGGTGCCAAAATGACTTGGGCTGGCCCTGTCTTTATGGCAGTGTTTCACTATTGGGGAAAGGCCAGAAATAGCATGGTAAGTTGGGTTAAACTAGGGCCACTTTTATTTAAAGTAAGCTAATCTGCATAGGAAAACGGCTTTGCAGGAATCTGACAAACAAGTTGCCAATGCTGATGTTATTGGGCAAGTCTGCCCTGCCTAAGGAGGAGGCTGGGAGTCAATAGATCAGCCCTTCCCCAAACTCTTCTGGGGAGGAGAGACACTTTTCTGACTCACACCTTTCTGAGCTGAGCCAGAATGCCCAACAAAACTCATTGCTAAATTTGGGTTTATTTTTATTTATTTTTCACCAAGAAGCCTTTAACTGTGCATGTACAGTGGAAAAATACTAGCACATCAGAAAAGGTCTGAAAGTTGTGTACTAGAATGTAATGAAACGTGCTTGAAGTGCTCTGACTACATGACTGTTACAACCCACTCTTGAACTCCTGTACCAGTAGTTTAGGAACTCCACCATTTTGCAGCTGTATAGAAAAGTACATGAATCTGACCTTTGTAGCGTTTGTAAGTAAACTATTTTTAACTTACCAAACATGTGGCCTTTTTCTATGCTAGGGGAAAAGGGAAGTTAAAGCACTCACACGGGCATATTTTAAAGGACAAACAGCCTATATTTCCATACTATACTTTGCTGCATATTTTGTGATTTTAAATCTTTGCTGGAGTTTTCTCACTAAAGAGTACTTGCCCCAATTCTGGATCTTGACATCCATGAATTCTCCTTTATATTTATTTATTCCTCAAACCAACAAAAAGTAGATAAGGAAGTTACACTGCCTCAGCCTGATTTCTTGCATTGCTCTCACCGTACTTGACTTAAAGACTGTGTGTTATGTACTGAAGTTCTCACCCTGGGCCAGCAGGGGGATACTGTAGATAGTTATGCAAATGAAAGATCGAAAGTGACGTTCAGTGATTGGCTAGTTACAGAATATGGTTACTGTTGCATTCTAGTGGAGCTCTATATAAGCAGGCTGACTGAGCTCCTCAGTTCAGTTCTGTTCCAGCTTACAAATAAAGAGCTGCTTTGGAAGAATCGCTGTGTCGTCTGATATGTTCGCCCACAACTTAACACTGTGTGTAAGTGAAATTTGACTTCTTGCTAAATTATATGAACTCACTGTTTGTGAGCCAGTTGTACTCCACCCTCACGGACTTCTCAGTGGCATTGCTCTTTGCCAAATAGACTCACATCAACCCCCCATCTGTGTGCTCCTTGGGACGCATGGGCATAGCCAAGGGGGGGACAGCTGCCCCCCTAGATCAAGTAAAACAATAGAAATACTTAACTAATTGAACAAACATATCGGTTCTGCCCCCCCCCCAACAAAAATCCTGCCCTCCCTAACCAAGTCCTGCTCCCCTAACAAAAACCCTGGCTACGCCCATGTTGGAATGGTGTTATTTCCACAACATGTTTATTTCCAATGCAGAGCACTGGAAGGTTTCATTTTAATTTTTACTAGAACTTCAGGATCTCAAACAAGCAATGATCAGGCCAGATTAGGATTAGTTGAAGCCCTGAAGTTGCAATAAAAATGATGAGTTAAATGCACACTCTCAGAGTATTTTTTGTTTGTTTGTCAAGGTTGGCAAAAAAAAATTGTTTGCTGGTTGTTGAGAGTTGTAAACAGTATGTGCTCAGGGTATTTTTTGTAATTCATGAAAACTTACGCTTTCTTGTCTTTAAGATACCACAAGGCTGTGTGTGTGTGTGTGTGAGAGAGAGAGAGAGAGAGAGAGAGAGTGCGCACACATTTTTCATGTGTTCCTTTGCGGGGGGGGGGGGATTTGTCCAATCTTCCTTTAAAGCCATCCAAGTTCGCGGCCATTACTGCCTCCTGTGGGGGTAGTTTAACTATACACTGAGTAAAGAAGTGCAGTGCTCTGAGATGCTTCACTGGGCTATTGTTCAGTGGGAGAGTCTTTTGTGGAAGCCCCCCTTTGGCATGAAGGGAAGTGGGGGGGGGGGGGAGAAAACGTCCGAGAACTTAGAAGTTGTTCTGAAGTTCAAGAGCTTGGCTGGAAAGCTGCAGATAAATGGATAATTGCAAATGGTGTGAAATTTGAATGCCTTTTCCACTCCAGTTGAATATATAGCATAACAGCACTCCAATAATTAAAATATGCTGAAAATAAGTAGCATTTGCGATTAATGGGAGTCATATATTCATCCTCCCGCACCCATTATTTTTAAATTATAGACCCTCTGCATGAAAAAGTGCAATGAAGTTAACAGCGAAAGCAATTTTCCTACAAAAATATTATCATTTCTGGATTAAAATGGATGCAGCTGCCAAATTCAAAAGTCAAAAAGTTGTAGATGCTTTTCTTGCAGTGGTCTCTTTACAAAGATATAGGAGAAAAAGCCGGCAAGAAATGCAGAACAAGTGGAACAACTAGAGGGAACACATGCATTAAATGGAAAGGAAAGCACATTTGGCTAAGCCTGATGGGAGTTGTAGTTAAAAGCAGTTGGAGGGCACCAGGTTAGGGAAGGCTGGTATAGAACTACAACTCCCCTCATCCCTGACGGTTGCCCAGGCTGGCTAGGACTGATGGGAGTTGGAGTTCCACAACAGCTGGAGGGCCTCAGCCCATTCCCCATTTCTGCTTTAAACCCTTCCTAAAAACTCACTTTTCCCTCCATGCCTTTGGCTTATCTGTTTAATACTATTTCCCATCTTTAACTAAGCTTGAGTGTTTGCAGCTGCATTTGGTAAATGCCCCTGTCCCTTTCTCCCTCTCTCCGTCATCTTCCTCGTTGAGATTGGAAGCTCCTTGGGTGCAGAGACCTGTCTCTTTCTGCTGACAAGAAACTATAGATTGATGGCACTATTCAGTTTATTATTAATAAAAATGCAACATGCTCATAAACGTGCATTGAAGTCTGAGCTGAAGGGGGTAGAGTCTCCTATCTACACTGTGCTGTACCCCTGTAGAGGTGTATGTCCAGGGAACTCTCACAACATGGCTTATGAAAACAAAGTTATCCTTTGAAGTAATTCTGTTGTGCTGGTTTCCTAATAGCCCTGCAATCCATAAAAGGCCAAAAGGACTTTGACCTTGGTGAGTTAACTAAGCAAGAAAAGGCAATCATGTGTACAAGGATGTCACCTACCTCACAAATTATGATAAAATATATCTCAGCCCAGGAAAAAAATAGCTGTATGTCTTCAGTGACATCCTCTGTACTACATTTAAGGATTTGAATAGGACAGCAATTCATTTCGCACTAAAATGGTTTATGGTTATCATAAAGCATTATGTCTTCAGAGACTGAAAGGTGACGGTTTTATGGACACTTGCTCCTTGTTGCATTATCTTTGTGGCTACGAAATGATTTTTTTCCGCCTTTCTTTTATTAATAAATATTCTCCTCCCCAATTCTATATATATATATATATAAGGTGGTTGAACAGCTTGGGCTGATAAAAGGAAGCTTGATGTTAAACAAAGGGTACAAGGAACGTATTTCCAAGACCAAAGAGATTCCCCATGAATGATCAGGCTGCTAATTAGTGAAATAAATAATAATAATTGCCTGTCCCTCCTCGTTAGAGACTTGGAGAGTAAGCAGAGCCCCTGAGCAGAGTTCTGGCTCCCTTTTGATATGAAAAATCGGACCTTCTTAATTACGTTATCCCTTAGCCAGACTGCACCCACAACCCACAACCCCCCCACAGTTGGATGGATGGAGAATGGATGGCTAAAATAGTCCTGAGGATGGGGGGAAATCCATTTTCTTCCTTTGGTTGGGTAGGACATATTTGTTATGACATCACAGCATTCTTTGTTCCCCTGTTCCCCTGCTATTGGCAGGCTCAGAGGTGAAGTTGTGGAAAATACAAAACATTGTGCCACCATGAAAGCTGGTATGGCATTGTGATTCCCTGGGACACACCCTCTCACGGGTCCTCGAGGCTCCATGCTCTCCTTGGCTTCTGTTTGGCTTCATGCTAAGAGAATGTCTATTGTCCAGAGGCACCAGCTTGTGAGGGTGATGGGGGGCGGCATCCGTTGTGGCCCTCTCATCAGATGCCAAGGAGATGCCAAGGAGATAAAGAATTACACAGGAATTACACAGGAAGTTTTTTATGTTTGTTTATATGTTTATGTGTGCTGTGAGCTATGGTTACCAGATTTTTCTCAATGAATCCAGGGACACTTTTCAACTTCAATGGATTTTGTATGAGGACTGATCTGTAAATCCAGGGACTGTCCCCGGGAAACGGGACGTCTGGTAACCTTACTGTAGGCTGCCCAGAGTGGCTAGGGAAACCCAGATACATGGGCAGGGTATAACAACAACAACAAACGTGATGTCAGGGTCTCAGGAGGAGCCAGGGGCAGAGCTGAACACGGGGGCTACAGGTGTTAATGGCCAGCAGCTCCTCCTCTGTCTCCTCTTGGGGGTGGCACCCCTAGCGGGAGGCTGCTGCAACCTCCTTCCCCTCCTCAGCAGCAGCAGCAGGAGAAGGAGCCAGCCACTAGAACTGCTCTTGTACTTGGCTCTGTGCTTGGCTCCGTGCTTCACCTCTGCACTTTTGGGACATGGGAGGGCCCCCGGCCCCTACCCCTCAAATACAAGGCGGGTTAAAATGGCTCAGCCACCAGGAGCCAGCACCCCTGCTCTTGGCTGGATGGAGAGGTGGTATCCAACACATTTGTTCCTTTATCACAAATATTTATCTGTTTATTGCTACACCTTTCCCACAAGAAGCTCAAGGTGGTATGCATGGTTCTCCTCCTCTCCATTTTTGTCCTCACAACAACTCTGTGAGGAAGGTTAGGTAGAAAGACTGTGTGACCTGGAGTCACCCAGTGAGCTTCATGGGCGAGTGGCTCTCTGACTCCACCACCACACTGGCTCTCTTTTCACTGGCACAGCAGAAGACCTCCCTTGTCACAGTCCATGCCTCTCACCCTCATCAGAGGATTAACACCAGAGCAGGCCGTAAAGTTAATCCAAGAGCACATGTCGAAACTGTACAGGGAGATGTCTGTCTCTTCTCATAATGCAAGAGCACAGGGACATCCTATGAAGTGGAACATTGGAGGATTCAGGACAGAAAAAAGAAAGGACTTGTTTGCCAGTGCATAGTAAAACTATGGAACTCGCTCCTCCAGTGGGTAAAGATGGCCACCAACTTGGATGACTTTAAAAGAAGTTTAGATAAATTCATGGAGGAGGAGACTATCTGTGGCTACACACCAGAATGGCTCTGTTCTGCTCCACGGTTGGAGGCAGTAAATACTAACTGTATACAGGTGGTGCTTTTATACTCAGGTCCTACTTGTGGTCTTCCCATCAGGCACCTGGTTGGCCACTGTGAGAAGAGGATGCTGATCTCAATGGACCTTTGGCCTGGCTCAGCAGCCAGCCTCTTCTGATGGCCTTATGTAGTGCCATCTCATCCCCTCCTGCCACCATCAATGCTAGTTCAATCAGTGGATCAGCCTCCTGAGAAGCACAGGTTCCTGAGGCACAACTGGCCTCTTTTTCACACTGGAATGGAGTCAAAGCCAAAAAAGGAAAAGCTGGAGAAGTGTGTGTGCTAATATGTGCACATGTATATGTAAGTGCATAGAGCCCGACAATTTAAAAAGATCTCATTAGAAGTTTTCCCCCTGTTTTCCCCGATTATCATGTAGCAGCTTTATAGAAGCCTATAAATCTGCTCGAATTAGGTTTTCAGGCCTTTATATGGGATAATTTCTTCTCCCTGTGTGGACTTTTCCAGGAAATGAGATTTAATGAGTCATAGTACTCACTGATAATCACAGGAGAGCTCATTAGCTTTTTGTCAGATTTGTGCCTACTGTCTGCCCTCAATATGCTGCTGGTGTAGTTTGCATTCAATATATTACTGAGGAAGTCTGATAATACTGCAGGTTTTAAATACAGTCTCCAGAAATATTTGACTCTTCTTGTATGGCAGGAAGAAATTTGAATCAGGAACTCTGCAGGTCAGACACCTGCTATCTTCTTCCAAAGTCACCAGAGTGGTTGGCTATGGGGTGCTGTCAGCACAGCCCAGAATTCTTTGGGTCAGCCCACCCAACCCTTCTCACCTAACAGAAAGTCACCTGCCTGACTCTCCCAAATATGGCTGGCAGGGCCAAATTTGGCCCATGTTTGGCATGGTGCATGAATCCTGAAGTCCTCAATAATCCCCAAGAGGATTGCTGTGGGGATTGAACGGGGAGGGGGAGGAAGAAGCATGTATGGCACCTTGAGCTCTTCGGAGGAAAAAGAGGGATATAAATGTGATAAACAACTCAACAGCTCCCTGCAGCTTAATCCTGACAATAGGCCACAGGTTGTGCAGACCAGTCTAACATTCGTCGTTTTTGAGGCTTGCAACCCCCAGCCCGGCCCCCGCATCTCAGCTTTGTTACTCAGAACCACACAACTGGAACCCCAGCCTTTGTACCACTTCAGGGTTCCCCTTGTCAGTCATTAATCACACAAGCTGCATCCAACAGAGCTCTTGATTTTGACAAAACCTCTTCATTTGAATGATGGCCTTGTGTTCTGCAGTGGGACATGTATTATTCTCAATATAATTTTTTAAAAGGGGAAAGAAAAGGTAAACCAGCATGGAACAATTAGAATATATAGCAGAGGGGTCTAGCAAACACGACACAACACTCTCTCTGCCTTCCCGTTAAGCCGTGGATTCCACTTCACGGGCAGCGTATTTTTCATACATAACACTTCTTTAAAAAATAAAATAAAATTGCCATCTAAAATGCCAGATCTTCTTTGCCAGCTAAAAGGAAAACAAATATGTCAGGGTAATGATGCTAGGACTCTCCCTTATTGGGAAAAAGGCAGTTTATTAATACCTTATTGCTACAAGCTAGATCTTATTATCATCTTGGGTCATTTAGAATCTTATTAGGTATTCTGATGGTGGATGAGTAATCCTGTGATAAATTCTTTGCCGTGTCCTTCACAGTTGTCATAGCAGGATCATAAACAGCATCTATAACAATCTAGCCTGGAGGGCGGGGGGCGGGGGGGCAGGGAGAGGCTTTCAACGCTTTGTTTAGCATGCAGGGAATATTCAGATTGGCTGTGTCTGGTTCGGCTTGAGGCTCACACAAGACACACCAAAGTTAAATGTATCAAGAGAGAGCAAGGAGATGAGCTTCTAGAAAAGGTATTGGATGTGGGGACCCAGCACCAGCACTGGCAGACTCCCCGTAAAGTCGAGGATAAATGTGAATGAGGAAAAATCCATCCCTCATCACTGCAAACTGTTTTGTGACCCCCAAAGTCTGGCAAAGTGCCATCCTGAGCAGGTGAAGCCTGGGCTTCTGTAATGACAGGAACCTGGACTTCGAGAGCAATAACCCTCTTGGGGAAGGGGGCGCACAGTGTGGCAGGTGAGCGTAGTCAAATCAGCCACACACCTATCAACAACAGACAATTGTTGGATGGATTTAGATGAGTAGGAGAGGCTATTTTATGTAGTAATTATCCTTCCACTTTCTCACTTGTGTCAGAAAGCAAATGTCTGCTTCAGCAGAGTTTTAATTCACCAACTGCATGCAGCTTACCTCTAGAAGTATTTAGGACAAGGTTCCATAACCTTCTAGAACATGGGTAGGCAAACTAAGGCCTCAGTAAGACTGTAAGTATATTTGAAGAGGCCTGCTGGATCAGACCATGTGGGAATGTGTTTACTCACTAGCATGAATCATATCATATCATATCAAAACAATATATCCTCTCCTACATTCCGTAACATTCCCACAGACCAATGGTCCACCTTGTGCTGCATCCTGTTCTCATGGCGGCCAATCAGATGCCCTGATGGGAAACTGACAGGGGGGACCCAATCACAAGAGCACTTTCTCCACTTGTGATTCCCAACACTTCCTCTGACCATGGAAGCAAAGCACAGCCATCATGGCTAGTAGCCATCAATAGCCATATCCTGAATTTTTCCAGTCATCTGCCGGTGGTGATAGCTGCAAGGATTTCAAGCAAGTTCTATACCTGAAACGTTTGTTTGTCCTGAATCTTCTAGCATTCAACTTCATCGGATGTCCAGGAGTCCAAGAACACTTCTCTCTCCACTTTCTCCACACCAAGCATATAATTTTACAAACTTTTATAATGTCTCCACTTACTCACCTTTTATCAAATCTAAGAAAACCCACACGTCACAATCTCCATACCTTTGATCATTTTGGCTCCCTTTTTCTGAACCTTTTCCAACTGTACAATATCATGTTAGAAGTGATATGAACAGAACTGTCCACAGTATTCCAAATGAGGTCACACCAGAGGTTTGTATAACAGCATTGTTGATATTGGCAGTTTTATTTTTAATTTCTTTCCTAATTATCCTTAGCATGGAATTTGCCTTTTTTCACAGCTTCTGCACATCAATGCCTTCTTTGAGCTACCCACTACATCTCCAAGATCTCATCCCTTGTCAGTCACTGCCAGTTCAGATCCTATGCGTGTATATGTGAAATTAATATGTCAGTTGTACATGACTGCTCTACACTAACAGCACAATTACATGTGTCCTCAGAAGCAAGGGGATAGCAGGGGCGGGGGGGGGGGGCGGAATGCCAGGGCAATTGTCCCAGGTGCAATTGGCAAGTGCTGCTCACACCGCCCTCCCCGAGGCAGCCCAGTGTGACTTTGTGAGGCTACAATCTGCTCAGATCTGAGCCTCGCAAAGCTGCTTGGGGAGGGCAATATGAGGAGCACCCCAGCCTCAGTGCATGGCTGTTGTGTCCTTCTTACATGCCCTCCCCAAGTGGCTTTGCGAGGAGTGTTTCCATGGCAGGGCGTGGAGGGTGCATGGAGCCCACTGCGCCAGGATAATCCTTGCCACTGAAGTGACACCAGCCCCGAGCAGTGTGACTCCAGGGGCTGGTGTGGTTTTGATGGCGAGGACTAGCCAGGTGCAGTGGGCTCCTTCGTCTGCCAGGCACTGTGGGAACACGCTCCACCGCTGCTCAGAAGCAAGCCCCATTAAGGTCAATGTGTCAGATTCCAACATGAATCAATGTTTGCATGGAGCCAGGCAGCGTGGACCAAATATCTCTTTAGGAGAGCACCTCAGCCAGCTCAGCAATTATGTAAAGTAGCAGTGGGGAGGAGGGTCCAGCCGATTTACAGCCCTCACCATACAAGACATCTCAATTTGCAAGAGAACCTTTGAAATTCAAAGCACACATTGATTCTCCCCTCCCCCTTTGAACACCCTTTCCTGGTGTGACAAATGCTCACTTTGAGGCTTCCCTTTAATTAGCATGAAGATTGGAAATAATAGTCACATCCCCATCAGCTGATCAAAATGTAACATTAAGGAGTAAATTAGTAGATGGTTCATTCCATATTGGATTTGATTCCAAATTAAACCATCAAGCTCCTTAAGGTTAAAAAGCACCTGCAGGTCAAGTTTGGTGATTATGCTCTAGGTGGAGCTGAACTCAAAGACTGGCCAGAAATGAAAAGTTCAAATGAACTCCTAAGTGGGATCAGCTGTTGGAAGTATATTTAACTGAACATCACACAGTTGTATTGACTGCCATCATGTATTTTGAATGACACAAAATATCAGTTATTTTTAGGGGTGGGTGAAATGTTCACATCGCAATTCAGATTTGAGCATTTTCAGAAAATTCTTGGAAATTGTCTAGGATTTTACAAAGATCAAATGCCAAACCAATTTAGAAATACCAGGGAAACCCAGAACAGGAGGAGTTTCTCTTGTGAATTAAGAGTTGGTTAAGTTGGAGGAAGCAAAGAGCAGGAATAAATTGACAGTTCTCCAAATGGAGAGCAGTAGAAAGTGGAATCGCCTAAGGATTGGGACCTGTGCTTTTTAACTTGTTCATAAATGATCTAGAGCAGGGGTCCTTAAACTTTTTAAACAGAGGGCCGGTTCACTGTCCCTCAGACACTGTTGGGGGCCGGACTATAATTTGAATGAATTCCTATGCACACTGCACATATTTTATTTGTAGTGCACAAAAAATAGGAAAAACAATACAATATTTAAAATGAAGAACGATTTTAATGAATATAAACTTATAAGTATTTCAATGGGAAGTATGGGCCTGCTAATGAGACGGTCAATATCGCCAATGCTCGTCCCCTACAACCCAGCCTACACATGGATCTCCCTCACCCACATCAGATCAGGGGATTGGGGCTGGCACCGGGCCCTGGGGAGGTGGCAGTGAGAGCGCGGTGCGCTGCAGTGCCAGCAAGGCCCTTGTGCTGAGACCGTCCTCACCCACGGCTGCAGCCATCTTCCCAGTGCAGCAGGCAGCGGTGGCAGCGGCCCAGGCAGGCAGGCCGGCAAGCAGGGGCAGCCACAGACTACGCACCACCGGCTTCCGGGGTGGGGAGGCTGGTGGGCGGGCAGGACTGCCCAGGCGGTGCGCTCACAGGCAGGCAAGGAGGCTGCAAGCAGGAGACAGGGTGCACAGGGTCCAGGGCATGCAGGGCACCTCTCTTCTCTGCAATCCCCTCCCAAGCCCAGCCAGGCCAGGTCCAGGACCCTGGCAGGCCGGATCTGGCCTACGGTCCGTAGTTTGAGGACCCCTGATCTAGAGATAGGACTGAGCAGTGAGGTGATCAACTTTGCTGGTGATATTAAATTGTTCAGGGTCATCAAAAAGAGTTTGTGAAAGTTTGAAAAGAAACTCTACAAATGGATTGAATGGGTGATAAAATGGCAATTGCAATTCAATGCAAAGAAGTTTAAACTGTTACACTTTGTAGCAAAAGAATCTTAATTTCACATATATTTGTGCAGTTTCCTGATCAGATAAAAAATATTGTTGCATGCCGCTGTTAAGTAGCAACTGTCAAATATCAACACTGAAGATTCATTGTGGATATCTAGAGAGAGCAGTCAAGTCCAACATTTCCTGCTTGCTAAAATGGGCACACAGATGAATGTGGCTCCAAGAGGGAGGACTTCCTGGCAAACCTGTAGGAGCCACTTCCCCCCAAGTCTGACCAGATAGATGGGCATGGCCCAAATAAAAGGGATGGCCATGCAGCATCTCTCTTTCGGCTCTTGCTCTTTTGATCTCTTCATCTGCTGTTCATCCTGCCTTCATGGCTCATCCGCAGCAAAGGATGGAGGCCCATGTTGTACTGTGAGACTTAGCTCAGACTTCTCTTCATTTTAATCTTCAAATGTACCTGTAACTGCAACTTACGCCTGCCTGCAGATTGCTGCTGAATGTGAACTGTGAATAAACTCTATTTTTATTATAGAAGACTATTTTGTGCTGCTATTGTTTCAAGAGGGAATATAAGGGGGAAATAGCAGGAAGAATCCAGGCTGGACTAAGGAATCCTGGATTGCTTCATCAAAAGGCTGAAACCAGCTAATCAACAGCTTTGTTTGTTGCAAAGGAATGTGCTCTACACTCACTAATGTAAGGAAGTATATAATAATAATAATAATAATAATAATAATAATAATAATAATAATTTATTATTTTTATCTAATATGTTCTCTGCTACCTTCATATATATTCCAACAAAGATGTCTGTCAAATACTGTACAGATGCCAAATATTCAAGCTGCATAGTCACACCTCTTTATCTGCATAGCCCCACCTTAGGTTATGTTTCCTGCCATGGATAGTTTTTTTTATAGAGCGAGGAGGAGGATGGTGGTGAGCATTGCATTAATTACTTTTACTTTAATTCTGCAAATGGACAATATTTAGATTTACCTTGTAAAGATCTCTGTACAGGTGAGTACACAGCCCTTTCAAAATTTATTTTCCCACCGTCAGGGGTGGGAGTCAAATGTAGGTCAGAAATCAAAGCAAAACACAGTGTCAGTGAAGTTAACTTTATTCAAGACAGTGCATGCAGGTCTCAGCAGGTCTTGCTCCAAGAAGGCAGTTGTGAGGACTGAAAGTCCCCGCTTTCCTGCCACTTCCTAAGGCTCCTTCACTCCAAACTGCATTCTGCACATGCGCATGACCCCCCCCCCCCACACACACTTTGTTCTGCCCTCTTTATTTCTCTGCATGTTCTAGGAGACCAGCCCAGAGAGGAGCTGGTTGCAGCAGGAGGGAGAGACTCCCTGACTTCTTCAGCAGCCTGCCTCTCTGTCTCCTGGCCCATGACTCCAGCCTCTGCTTCTGCCTTGGAGTCTGAACTGACCTCTGACGCAGCCTCCTCCTGCTCCCCAAAGCCTGTTGCCTTTTCTGCTTCCAACTCCTCCTCCTCCCAGTCTGCTCCTTCTCTCTCTGACCACTCATTGTACCACCAATCTCCTGACCTTCTTCCCCTGAGGGTGCCCAGCTATGCCTCCCACTACTCCATGACAGCTTCTCCTGTGCACACTGTGAGACACTTAGTGACCTCTTCTCTGCTTTAAACAGCACTGGTAAACACACATGGCTTTTGTCCTTTGGTAAGGCAGCTGCTCAACAATGAATAAGTGATTGCTTTGCGAGCAACTGATTAGATCAATTGCTTCCACAATTCCCCCTGAACCAACCTTCCAAACCCTCATTGACTGATTGATTTAATGGTGGCTAATTAAGAACTTAAGTGTCTAATTAACAAGAGATGGATAAAAGGCCTCCACTATTGACTCTGGAAGTGTATCATTAATCGACTGTTAACTCTTCCACTGCAGAGGGCTGAAAGCAGAGAAAAGTCTGATGTGGGGTGCAACCATCCAAGAAGCAAATACATAGTTTCATGCATTTCAGTTAAAACAACCAAGTTTCTTAGCATTGCTAAAAGAATCCGAAAACACTGCTCTCCTGCATATGATTTCGGCAGCAGTTCAGAAAGCTGCTTTGTTCATTTCATTTTCTGCCCTACCATAGATTTAAGGTGGGGTATCTCAAAATGTGCATAGCACTTAGTTGTGACCTGGTATGGGACAGTTCTTACATGTCTTTTTCTTACCTTGCAAACATCAAAATCAGGAGTCTTTACCATTTAATTATAGGTTAAATTAAACTGAACTGCAGATTGGAAAAAGGTGAAAGTGATATTGACAGATTTGCCGACCGTGTCATGGTAAGCCCTGCTCTCTGGTGAGGGTTGGAGGGTGGCCTCTGACACTGGAATGCTCTCCCCAGGGAAAATTGGTCACTTTCCCCTCAACTTGACCTTTCGGGAAATCCTGAATACATTTTTAATTCTACAAAGGAACACAGGGAGCTGTCTTCTGCCAAGTCAGACCATTGATCCACCCAAATCAGTATTGCCTACACTGACTGGCAGAGGCTCTCCAGGACTTCCCCAGCCCTTCTTGGAGATGCCAGGGATTGAACCCAGAGCCTTCAAGCAGATTCTCCACCCCTGGGCCTGTAGCCCTTCCCTTAGTTTGCATTTGGGTGATTGGTAGGCGGTGAGAGGCTGGTGTATTTAAGAACTGTTCCATATGCAGCTGTTGAATTTATGATGTTAATTTTTTTAACAGCTATTTTAAATGTTGGAATCTTAATGTTCTTTGTATTACGTAATTTGTTCTAACCTCCTTGAGAAGGTATACACCAGGGTTTCACAAACTTGGGTTTCCAGCTGCGGGGTTTTTTTTACTACAGTTCCCATCACCCCTGACCACTGGTCCTGCTAACTAGGGATGATGGGAGTTGTAGTCCAACAGCAGCTGGATACCTAAATTTGGGAAACTCTGGTATAAACCCAAAAGGGCAAGTTAGAAATCCATTAAATAAATTGGTTTCAGCATTTGATATTAAGCTGTGATACAGTATTTGATTTTCATCAGACCAATGGAATGGAGTGGACCTTGAAAAAACACATCTCAAGTGTCAAAGGCTGCGGTTAAGAGGTGTGTCTTCATCATCTGCCAAAAGCTGTATAGTGAAGATGCCAGGCACAGTGCTGTTCCAAAATTTAGGGGCTGTCATAGAGAATGCCTTTTCTGATGGCATATAATGAGCGGATGTTGTTGCTTGGATACTAACAGTACTATTTTATACATACATGTGCATAAGTAAGTCCCATTGAGGAGTAATAGGACTTACTCCTAGGTAAGTGTTTATAGGATTGTAGCCTAAGTGATCATTGGGGGGGGGGGTATTTGAAACTTAATCTGACATAAACTACTAGATATACTAATATTTGCTACCTTGTAAGGATGCTGAAAACAGTTTGAATGCTCAGAAGCACTACATAAATGTTAAGTGTTATTAGCAGTAGCAGTAAATTGATGACTGTAGTGATATTGGATATTCAACAGTATCTGATAGTTGACACATAACAGTGTTTACACACCTTGATGGATCCCAATATGGCTAATGTTGTGTGTGCATCTTCAATGCATTGTAGATCAGACTTGCTTGACAGGTCTTGAGCCCTAACTTTTATCAGTGAAAAATGCTATGCACAAAATCTATTGCCATCCTATGGAAACAAACTGACAATTCTCAAGGCCTGCTATATATTCCAAGTGGGCAATATTAGTATAAAAATGGCAAGATTTAATAATGACATCAAAAGTATTCTCAGCAGGTTTGAATATGTTCAGCAAAGGAAGCTCAGTGTGTGTTGCCAAGGAACTGTCAACCTACTTTAATTGTGATTAACCATACCCACATTTACCTGGGAAGAGTTTGTCCATGTCGTTGCTAAATATTACCTTAGTAGCATCTGCTGCTGGAGTTTTTAATTGTAAAACCAAGTCCCTGGTGCCTCTTCTGGCTAAGCAGGAAAAGGATTTCCAGAGCCTGCATGCATTGACAGTTGCAAATCTCTTCTTGGAAAAATCCAAGACAACCCAAGTTTCAGGCTCATTTTAGAGAGTGTAAAGCTTTGAACAGGGTATCCTGATTGGGATATTTGCCCCTCATGCAATTATAGTTAAAGGACTGAAGAGGGGAACCTGCTTTACACATTTATTTTATGTATTAGAGCCTAAGAATGTCAGAAGACCCATGCTGGATCAGACCAAAGGAATGGACCTTGAAAAGCACCTATCAAGTGCCAAAGGTCAGGGTTAAGAGGTGTGTCTTCAGCATTTGCCTAAAGCTGTATAGTGAAAATGCCAGGCATAGTTCTGTCCCAAAATGTAGGGGCTGCCCTGGACCATTCCCCTGAAATTCTGAGGGAGGTGGAACTATCAAGAGGGCCCCCATCTGGTAATCTTAGCACTAACTGTAGAGAAAGAATATTCAGATATTTGGGGCCTAAGCCGTTTAGGGCTTTGTAATTCAAACACATTTGGAGTGCCACAGGTCTCCTAGTCCTGCTGTAACATCTGAAGGAGGCTTTGGTTCACCTAGTCTCCAGGCTGAGTTTGTAGCAGGCCCACAGTGACTGTCTGTGGTCCTGAGAACCTGTGACCTAGTCCAAGCTTTTATATACAGTGGTACCTCTGGATGTGAACAGGATCCGTTCTGGAGCCCCGCTCGAATCCTGAAGCGAACACAATTGGCGTCTGCATGGGCACGGGGCACAATTCACTGCTTCTGTGCATGCAATTGACTGAGGAGATTTCACCCCTCCCATATCCAAGAATCTGCTGATGAGTCTGGTGATTTTCCAGAGAGGAGGGGCGGTGTTCTGCTCTCTACTTATTCCGCTCCAGCCTAACATCAGTCAGTCAGTGTCGGGGAGAGAGAGAGAGAGAGACTGAGTGTTAGAGATCGTGTGTGTAGATAAGGTTGCTGCTAAGAGCAGCTGCAGACACTCAGTGCAGTTCAGCATTCATTTATGCTTAGACCTCATTTAGCTCTGTATATAGTTGTATTATAGTTGTAGATAGAATAAAGAAGATAATCTACAGAGCTGCTCTTCGAGTCGTTTATGCTCTGCTATACTCTGCTGTGCGACGACTGTCTTCTTGTGGAAGTGAATCCGGTGCTCACAACTCTAAGCTGTGAGTCCACAGCACTTTGACCTGTTCCTGTGCAGATGGTGGTCTCTGGAAGTGCTACCCAGCTCGCCTGGCCCAGTCGGGGCTGAAGTGGATGAGTCCAGTTGGTGGCACTGGCTCAAGGGTGATGCTGACATTGACATCATTTTGAGTGTCTGCGCATGCGCGGCGAAACCCGGAAATAATGCATTCCATTACTTCTGGGTCGCCGCGGAGCGCAACCCGAAAACACTCAACCTGAAGCAACTTCAACTCGAGGTATGACTGTACCATTTGATTATTTAAAAAGCCCTCAAAGCAGTTTGTAAAAGATAAAACAGCAAAATCAAGAAAAATCACAACTCTACTTTAAAACATACACATGTTAAAATATTAAAACAGATTAAAAGTACCTCAGATTCTAACCATCTAGGTAGGCTTGTCTGAACAGGATATTTTGTTTTATTTTTGCAGGCTCCAAAAGAGTTCAGTGAAGGGCCTGCTTAATCTCAATTGGCAGGGAGTTCCAAAGTGTAGATGCTGCCAGACTATACTACATTCTTACAAATGCAGAATGGGTGGAACCTTTATTAGTGCCAATTCTGCCAATCAAAGTGCATTGCACCCCCCTATCTTCAGTCCATCTCTCATATCACTTGGGATGTACAAGAATGTGCCCTGCTTGCTGCACTGGGCCAATGACATCTGAGAGAGACCCATAGTTATCTATGGGACCATAGTTATCTATGGTCAGGCCTACCCAGCTTTCTCACCCAAGTCTTGGTAATGCATGCCAGACCAGCCTGTTAATCCACAATCAAATCATGAATAAGCATATTTGCACCATGAACTTCTGTGGACTCCAGCCTGGAACTGTATAAGTGTACAGATCATGAGCACTATTCATAATCAGTTGTTGTTGTAATGATAACAGGAATATTAAATCCCAGTCTAGGCAACATATTATCAGGAAGACATTGATTAATGGATGAGAGAGCATAAAGGAGCCGGGAGAGTGAAGACTGGGAAAGAGTTTTTTTAGGCCCATATTTATAAATACTTATCAGGGCTCAGTTGCTCAGTGACAGTTAGTGGTATAAAAATTATGAGGTAACATAGAAGGCTGAAATGTGGTGAAGACTCCCATGGGTGTGGTCAGGATTTATGTTGCGGGCGGGCGGGGGCAGAATTGAGCTATCTGTGATACAATTGGTTAGTTAGTTATTTTTATTTCTTTCCGGTACTTGATGGGGGGGGGCAGCTGCCCCCTTGGCTCCTCCCAGGAGCCAGGCCTCTCCATTCCATATTATTTAGCACCCAGAACAAGAGTAGGATTTTGTGGACCATGCAAGGAGTCTTTCCTGCTCTTTAAGAACCTTTGCTTAGAGGTGTAGAAATGTGTCTGGGAGGTAGGAGATGATATAATAGCTAGATGTTATCCTTCCTTACATGAGTGAGCACAGAGCAGAGCACATTCCTTTGCAGCAAGTAGGAAGCTGTTGATTGGCTGGTTTTAGCCTCTTAATGAAGCAATCCAGGATGCCTTAGCGCAGCCTGGATTTTTCCTGGTATTTCCCCCTTATATTCCGTCTCAAAACAATAGCAGCACAAAATAGTCTTCTTAGAATTAAGAATAGAATTTACTCACAGTTCACATTCAGGAGCAATCTGAAGGCAGGCTTAGGTGGCACTTACAGGTACATATTGTAGATATAGATTTAAAGTCAAGTCTGAGCTGAGTCTCCGACTTAGAACATGGGTCTACAACCTTTGTTAAGGATGAGGCATGAGAGACTATATCCCAGGAAGCCGATGAAGAGGCAAAGAGCAAGAGGCAAGAGAGGGAGAGGGCTAAGTGACCAGCCTTTTACTTGAGTCACACCTATCTACCTGGCTGCTCCACAGGTGTGCCAGGAAGTCCTCCCTGTTGGAGCCACATTCCTCCCTGCGCCCATTCTAGCAAACAAGAAATGTTGGACAATTGCTCTGTGCAGTTGTCATTTTATAAGACAGCTGGAGGAAATAAGCAAACGAGAAATGGCAGGGGCAGCTGCTCTTCCACTGCAAAAGGGCCCTTCATATTTCCCTTTTATTAAACCTGTAAAACTTGCAAGGAGGGTATCAAACCTCCACCTTTGCTGACTTCTGCTTTTGTCGTCTCTCCCTGGCTGTACCTCACGTTAGTGAGCTCCCATCGGGTTTTTGCAATTAGCATGAGGAAAGCAGTATGATAATCAGAAGAAATTAATGGTTTAAAAACATAATCTTGTCCGTCCCTCGGGACTTGTTTCATGCAACTAGACAGTAAAAAAGGAATCGAGAGAGGGAGAAAGAGAGAGAAAATATACGAACAGGTAATTGATTCTTATTAAGAGAATTATTCGGCGTGGAGTGCATGCAACGTACGTGGGGACAATTTTTAATCTGAAAAGGGCTCATGCAGGGCTAAAACGCCATCTTAGCTTCTGAATGAGGAAAGAAGGACGGGGGGGGGGGAATCCCTTTATGCAGATTTGTTGGGGGGCTCTGGGTTCTTCCCCCCCCCATGTAGGAACTTGGGGTTGATCCCAGTCAGTAAGCTGGGATCAGGCAGGGCAACTCCACTTTCACATTTTTTAAAGGTTTCTCATCCCCAGATTCCAAAAGAAATAGATAAAATGGATTAAAATATCTTTTTTTCAGTGTCATTGGTTTTAGGGACTGAGCCTGGTGGGCTTTCCAGGGCTTGCAAAACTTAGGCCCTCTGGTTTCCTATCATGCTGAGAGGAAACCAGGCTTGGGCTGACCTGGGAGGGCAGGGCTGGACTAGATGACCCATGGGACCCCTTCCAACTCTACAATTCTATGACTCTGATTCACTGTCTATGGCTGTGATGGAACATAAGTAGGTCAGGTGATTTATCCATCTATCTAGTCCCGCATTGCTATTCTGACTGGAAACAGTTCAACATACTGTAATCTTGTGCCTTGGCTTATGGCTAGAGGTTCTAGGTTCAATCACTTCCATTTTGAAAAACATTCTTTGATAGCAGCTAATAAGCGGGGGGGGGGGCTGCTGTCAGTCAGCGTAAACTAGAGAGTACTGGGATAGATGGACAAACAGGATTCTGTGGAGGAACCAGGCGTTCCAAAATCCAGATAGGATCTTCAAGTCAGTTGAAAGAGTGACACTGGAAGTTAGTAGTTGAATGCCACCATCATGCTCCTCTTTGCTTGTGCTTCAGCTGAAAGTTCTTGAAGTGTGACAATGACAGTCACCATTTGCTTGCTCTTAGTAGACAGAAGCAAAACTCTTGCAAGGGCCATGAAATTATGAAAGGTGAGGGGTTCTCCTGGGTGGGGTGCAGCACTTTGTTTTGCTTACTTTCCTTTCAAGATGGCCACGGGATGCTTGTGTGCATCCTTCCTTTCGTTCTGCAAATAATCTCTGCAGTAGCCCTCAGCTACGTTTCCCTGTCAGCCCAGGAAGGTAGAGAGGTCCACATGTGGAATGAGCTCCCTCAGAAGGTGGTGAACTCTCCTTCCTTGGAGGTTGTTAAGCAGAGGTTGGCTGGCCATCTGTCATGGATGCTTTCGTTGAGATTCCTGCATTGCAGGGGGTTGGACTAGATGGCTCCCAGGTTCCCTTCCAATTCTACAATTCTATTATTCTTTGTCCTTGACTGCTGTTTGTTTTTGTTGTTATTAAGTGAAATATGAATAAATTTTAAAGGTGGTATTATCATTATCATTATCATTATTTTCCTTTATCATCTTGGCCATCCTCCTTTGCACATGCTCCAGCTTGTCAACATCCTTCTGAAACTGGTGCCCAGAGCTGGACCCAGGACTCCAGGTGGGGTCTGACCAAGGCAGAACAGAATGGTGCTATAACTTCCCTTGATCTGGACACTGTGCAATAAAATTGCTGGATGTTGCACAGATACCCACCTTGTTTTGTGATCGTAAGAAGTTCTAAACTGTTTTAAATATTGTGTTTTAATGTTGTAACCTGCCCCGGAACCTTAGATTAAAAGGTGGGCAATACGTAAGTAAGTAAATAGTAGAAGCAATGCAGACTCTGCCCTTGGCCTTTTAATCTAAAAGTAAGAACACAACATATTAGAAAGGGAAGGGAAGGAACCTCCAAAGCAAAATTGTAGAGCCTCTGCAGGCCAGTGAAAGGGTCTCTCCTCCCCTCTGTTCCATGCTAAGGGAGGGACCCAAAATAGATAGAAAAGCCTTAGACCACACAGAGATATTAGCTGGAGATGGGCAGATAGGCAGAGATTATTCTTTAGACTTCAAAATGCACAGAAAATAATTTATGCTATCCAAGGGCCATTCCCCTTCCTTATTCCAGTACTGGGAGTCATGATTGCTTCTACCATTTGGTGCTACTCGAGGCTGTTTCCTTCATGCCACACTTTCTGACGTGTGGTGCATTTCTTTTAGATCAAGCGTTTGGTTCAGGGAGCCCAGGAGATGCCAGTTCTCTAGGGCTGGAACTACTGGGATCTAAGCATATGCTAAGCACTACAGCTACAATGGCAGAGTTGATATCTGAACTGAACCGTGCCTTCAATGAGCAATTTTGTAATCAACGGATGCTGAGAAATACTGATTAATCTAAATGATCGCATAATTAGAGTGCAATTGGATGCTCTACTAGTTGAGAAAAGGGCACAAATCAGGGTGAAGTGATAGACGCCGTGTTAGTACTTCTCTGTGCCAACGTTACAATTCAATTGAGCTCACTCACTGGTGCCTTTCTAAATGGAGAAGGGCACCCTGGCACACTCAAAATTATTACTTTTTTAAGGAGGTGTTTGTATTAGTTTTTATATTAGTATATTATATTTTGTTTGTCATCTAAGAGAGAATAAGTCACATGGTTCACTCTTGTAATTCAGATCATATCCATCCAAGTGAAGATTGAAAGTGAAGTGGGAATCACTTGGAATGAGACCCAAACAGATCAACAATGGAGGACCAGTTCAGGTAATAGTTCCTGAACCTCCTTCCATGCTAAAAAACTGGCTTTCCCTAGGTAGATAACCTAAGTGGCACTACTAAAAGGTTAAGGACCCCTGGACAGTTAAGTCCAGTCAAAGGTGACTATGGGGTGCAGCGCTCATCTCATTTTTCAGGCTGAGTGAGCCGGCGTTTGTGCACAGACAGCTTTCCAGGTCATGTGGCCAGCAGGACTAAACCGCTTTTCTCTAAAGTAAAAAATCCCAAACACTGCAACCTTTTCTCATGGGAGAGTTTCTTCACCTCCTTTATCATTTTGCTTTCCCCTTTCTGAAGCTTTTCCAACTCTACAGTAACAATAGCAACCCCCTAAGGAGCAATTAGGGACGTGGGTGGTGCTGTGGGTAAAAGCCTCAGTGCCTAGGACTTGCCGATCGAAAGGTCGGCAGTTCGAATCCCCGCAGCGGGGTGCGCTCCCATTGTTCGGTCCCAGCGCCTGCCAACCTAGCAGTTCGAAAGCACTCCTGGGTGCAAGTAGATAAATAGGGACCGCTTACTGGCGGGAAGGTAAATGGCGTTTCCGTGTGCGGCTCTGGCTCGCCAGAGCAGCGATGTCACGCTGGCCACGTGACCCGGAAGTGTCTCGGGACAGCGCTGGCCCCCGGCCTCTTAAGTGAGATGGGCGCACAACCCTAGAGTCTGTCAAGACTGGCCCGTACGGGCAGGGGTACCTTTACCTTTTAAGGAGCAATGGTTTTGAAACAGGGTAAAGCATTTATTTTCACCCTAAAGGGTGGATAACATGGGTTTTTATGTTCACAAAATGTGGAGTTGGGGGAAGAATTGTGCAGTTGTGAAGCTGATGTGCAGTTTGAAAAATTGAGGGGGGGTATAGGCATATTAAACACTTAGAGGCCAGGTAATGTCAGGTATACCACCAATACATATTATAAGGGTATAAGGTTTAAAGCCCTAAATGGCTTTGGCCCTGTATACCTGAAGGAACTTCTTCACTTTCAGCCCAGCCACTAAGATCCAGCTCCAAGGGCCTTCTGGCACTTCCCTCACTGCGAGAAGCGAGGTTACAGGGAATCAGGCAGAGGGCCTTCTCGGTAGTGGCACCCGCCCTGTGGAACGTTCCCCCACCAGATGTCAAGGAAATAAACAACTATCTGACTTTTAGAAGACATCTGAAGGCAGTCCTATTTGGAGAAGTTTTTAATGTTTGTTGTTTTATTGTGTTTTTAATATTCTGTTGGGAGCTACTTAGAGTGTCTGGGGCAATCCAGTCAGATGGGCAGCATATAAATAATAAAATTATTATTATTATTTATTATTATTAGAATGCACTTAGTTTCTATAATTAAGCTGCCCAAACCATAGAAAACACCTTATTTTTCCTGGTTGCAACATCTTTCTCTTCACCTTTTATCTTTGGAAAGGTAATGCTTTGTCGCATCCTTAAATAGTAAATTCTCTTAAAGCAGGACCGGCCCTATGATGAGGCAGAGTGAGGCAGCTGCATCAGGCAGCAGATGCTGAGGCGGGGAAGTGACCAGAGCTATGAGTGCCATGTGGCCTGCCCTATATACCCTACACTCGCCTGCTGCCCTCAAGTGCAGTGAAAAACACTCTCCTGTTCACCAGTAAGAGTCATCTACCAGTTCAATTGGCTGCTATATGTGCCTTGGGGGAGGGTGCCATCTTGTCCTTTGCCTGAGGCAGCAAAATATATTGAACCAGCTCTGCCTTAAAGTGTTGCCCTTTTTGTGCCCTCATGAGGAGGCTGCAAAGCCAGTGTAAATTACACCAGCTTAAGCTAAACCAACACAAAGTATAGCAGATCCACACTCCACACAGGGGATGGGAGGGGTAAATGCTGGCCACAGCCCAGGAGAGAGAAAAGAAGGTAGTCAAAGACAGAGAGATGGCTCAGCTAGCATTATCATGCAGAAACATGCCTTCAAAAAACAGTGGTGGATAGCAACAATTAGAAATAACAATACACAGACACTAAAGATGAGACACTTGCTGAAAATTATGTTGGTTGACGGAATGGCAGGTAGGTGGGAGACTTCTGGGAGAAGCATGGAGATCCAAAAAATTTTCTGCTAGCTCTGGCTGACAGAAGATATTTATGTGGTGATTGATAGTGATCTGGAAATATTCTCAAGACGCCTAGATCAAAACTGTCATTCTGTTGTCTATGCTTTGAAGCTTGGGCAGTTATAACAAGCTGGTAGGCAGATGAAAACACCATCTTGCCCAAATGCCATGCAATCACCTTAAAAACAGGTAACACAACTGAAGATTCTTCAAATCTTTAAAAATATATTTTGGGGGGAAACTGTAATGAGAGTCCATTTTGTGGGTAAGAAAGATTAAAACGGAGAATAGGAATCCCTGTATTCCCCCCCCCCCGCTTTTTTTTGTTCCCTGTCACTAAAGCATTTGGGAAACTAAAAGTAGAGTGATTATTGTAACCATGAGAAAAAGAATTTGCTTTGAGGTAACTGTCTCAGCTGCGGAAGCCAAGGATTGTGATGGAGGATACGTTAAGGAGAATTGAGTAGCTAATAATAACAATCAGAATATTGATAACATCCAGTATGATAAAGGTACTTTTGGATCAACCAGTGACTGTTGGTATTGTTCAGTAGTTGATGGCTAAACAATTAAAAATGATCAGAACAATGTTTGATTAAGAAAATAAACAAAATGAACCAGATGACAAGTCAGAGAAATATCAGGTAGAAAATGGAAATGGGGAATATTCAGAAGTCCCAGACCAATTGGATGGAGGGTTGGTAGGACTGGATCAAAAAAGAACCCAATTGAAGGCAGCAAATAGTCACGTGGAAATGAAAATGGCCTCCATCCTAAGGTTTGGAGATTTGGAGAACTACCTGGATAGGGTGCCAATGGAGCTGAGACTTAGCTTTGAGACTTCAGTCCTGGCCTTTCTTCAGTTTCAGCAGAGAGAAAGAACTCTGTATATGATCTGGAATGAACTTATAGAGAATGTTGTTATTAAAGCTATGGTATTACCTCTGGAAAAAGACTGGAAACATGAAAACGAAAGGTTCCAAAGGACGAGATTGGGAAACGATTGTAATCGCAACAGGAAACAGAATATAGCAGGAAAGGAGCTGAACGTATGGAACAGTACATGAATAAGTGGGCATATAATAAGAAATAAAAATGGAATATTGGTTGTGTGTGTGATCACAGTGAAGAGGCTTTAATATAGTGGTGCCCACCCTGTGGAACGCCCTCCCACCAGATGTCAAAGAAATAAACAACTTTATGACATTTAGAAGACATCTGAAGGCAGCCCTGTTTAGGGAAGTTTTTAACGACTATTGTTTTAATGTATTTTTAACCTTCTGTTGGAAGCCGCCCAGAGTGGCTGGGGAAACCCAGCCAGATGGGTGGGCTAGAAATAAATTATTATTATTATTATTATTATTATTATTATTATTATTATTACTACTACTACTATTATTATTATTAGGACAGAAAAAAATAGTATTATTCAATATGGAGTAATAATTGTGGGAACTATCAGAGTAAAATTAAAAGATAAAATATGGTTAACATTTATCAATAATAACTGTTGGACTTTTCGTGGGAAAGGAAGTGAATGATCCAGAGCAGGGGTCAGCAAACCTTTTCAGCAGGGGGCCGGTCCACTGTCCCTCAGACAGTGGGGGGCTGGACTATATTTTGAAAAATATATATGAGCGAATTCCTATGCCCCACAAATAACCCAGAGATGCATTTTAAATAAAAGGTCACATTCTGCTCATTTAAAAACATGCTGATTCCTGGACCTTCCGTGGGCCGGATTGAGAAGGAGATTGGGCCAGATCCGGCCCCCAGGCCTTAGTTTGCCTACCCATGATCTAGAGAAATTTTAACCCGAAAGAAATATTGTTCAACAGAATGTGGAGGAGATGGATGCTCACATGAATTGAAACTTTTAAACCACCATACTTTCTTTCTTTATGTAAACAGTAGGTGGAAAATAGGATGCTCCCCTTCTCTATTTTCTTCTAATGATTTTTCTTCTTCTGTCTTTTTATTTTATTTCCCTCTTTTTCTTTCTTTCTTTCTTTTCCTTTTCATCCCTCTATTATTTCTATTTGTCTGTTATGTTTTCTTTTTCTTTGCTCTTGCTTTTATTCTCTACTCTGGGTTAGCAAAGAGACTACATTCAGATGAAGGTGATGGATGGTTGGTAGAGGACTCTGTGTGAAGGCAAGATCTCCCTGGGTGTGGGGGCGAGAGAAGAAAGGGAAGCTCCCAGGTGAGCGCAGGGAGGGTTCACCTGTCTTTGTGTAGGATAAGAGTTAAGATCCACCTATAAGAGAGGACTTTGCATTTTTCTCTCTCTTTCTTATGTTTTTATCTTTGTTTAGATTAGTTTGCTTTTTATGGTAGTGTATTATGAAAAGTCTCAACAAAACTGTCCAAAAGAAAAAAGAAAAAACAAGAATGGTGGGTAGGTGGAAATCCAGTAAGATCCCCTTGGGAGGTTTTCACGAACCAATTCTCATTGGCCATCTAAAATCCTGCCACATCTGCATAGCCACACCCATCTCTTGGACACAGAGTGAGTTCTTGTATATATGATAATTGCCTGTATCATTAGAGCAATTAGATAAAGCCTATTTGCCATTCTTATTCATCGCAACCCCTTGAAGTAGGTTAGGCTAGGAGGCAGGGTGTTGCCAGAGGCTGTCCAGCAAGCCTTATTAGGGGCTCACCTAAAGCAGGCTGGATTGGGATTATCTGCTTGGTGACACTGGCTGCCAGGAAAAGCAACAGTGGAACAAGATTTGCACACTGGTGTTTTAATGAAATGTGTTTTTTCAAGTCTCAGTTGTTTCACTCTTGGGAGTCATCATTACAACACTCAAACAAAAGATGTACTGTGTGTTCATTTTACTAACTGGAGTGGATTCTGCTTCACAGCCAAAGTGTGTGTGTGTGTGTAAGAGAGAAGGAGAGAAATATTCTGACAATGAAGTGGTCAAAAGTGAAGCAGAGTGTTTCATCTAATGACTGTATTAATTATCTGAGCATAACACCCAATTTATTTAAAATTGTTTATCTTGAAAAACAAGATCGCCAGGGGAGCTGCGAATTCCCTTTGCATTCTTGTTTCCAGTGGCAATCTGCTAACAGCAGCAAATTGCATTCAAATTACATATCAGCCAATATTAGTATTAATTGTAAACTAACTTCAGCTCACTTAATTGTGGGTATAATGAAGTATTACAATTAGCCATAATATATTATTTAACTAAGAAATATCAATATTATTTAGAGCAGGTGCCAGTTACAGCAGGCCATGCAAATACGGAGGGGGAGGGGGAGCATATCAATTAGGCATCTCATTTCAGCAAGTGCTAAATGGTGCTGGTTGCCTGAACTCCTGAGTGTTTTGTCTCTCCTCAATTCAGACCAAGCAACTTGCAATTTTGTTGTGAGGTAAAGGAAAGAGCCAAAACAAATATTTGTTCAGGAAGCTCAGTTTAATCTTCAAGAAAGCAACACAAGGAAGAATGTTTTAAAATAAATATCCTAAATTTTAAGCTCTGAAATATACATAATATTTCATAAAATTCATATACTACTTGATTGTAAAAAACAACAACAACCCTGAAGAGATTTACAAAGATAATAAGATAATAAAATTATGAGTAAAAATGGTTTAAAACTGCTTTTAATTAAAAAATTAAAAAATGTTTGCAGCCGGTGCCCAAAAGAGTACAATGCAAGTGTCTGCCCGGAGTCAATAAGCAGGGAGGTCCAAAGTGTGCAAACTGTCACACAAAAAGACCAGTTTCTTACAATACAGGTATTATGTGATAATAAATAACAAAGATGAAAGATGGAAAAATCTTTTTTAATAATTCCAGTGGCACCTTTAAGATCAACTAATTATAAGCTTTCAAGGTATGAGCTTTCGTGTGTAATACACACTTTGTCAGGTACTCTGAAGGTGTTATGTGGCATCTGTAACTTGGTCCCAAGTTCTTTATATACTAATAGTAGCACCTTTGAACTTGGGGTTTTAAAATTGAACTTGGGCATTGTGTTTTGCTCTGTTTTAACCTTTGGTGGCTTCACGATGTGAAGCAGCCCATTTCTTTAATCGGCTAATAAAACTAAACCTGGAGCACGTATCCTCCAAGTGTCCCGATTTTTCAAGGACAGTCCTGGAATTACGAAAGCCAGCCCGGCTTCTGATTGGCCTCCGGAATGTCTCTGTTTCCCCCACCAGCACCACCGGCCCTGAGCCCAGGGAGGAGGATGACACAGCGCTTGTCCCAAGTGATGATGGTGGTGGCAGTGGCTGCTGCGAGGGGCTTCTCCATGGCCACCACCAGCCTCCTCCTTGGCCAGCTTGTAGCGGCTGCTGGAGAGTGGGCGAGGGGGGGGAGACTGCTGCCCCTGCCGTGGACCCCCTGGCTCTGAGGGGCAGGCAGAGGCCAGGGCTGCCCTGGGGGGGAAGAAAGGTAGCAGAGTGCAAGGAGTCTGGATTTAATATTTTGAAAAATGTTTTGTATGCCCGTGTCTAATCTTGCCCTTTTAAAAAATGTATTTATTTGTGTGTTTTTCTTTTTGAAAATCTACCAAAGAATAAAATAAAATAGAATAAAATAAAATAAAATAAAAAGTGAGAAATGTTACCCTATTTTCTCTGAGAAATGTTGGAGGATATGGGAGCATTCTAATAAAAAGTACCTTCCTCCAACTCAGGAACGAGCTGTCTTCTGCAACTGATGGAGTACACAGAAATGGCAAAACTTACTGGAAGAATAAGAAATCAAGAGCGACTTTTTAAAACAGAATGGGGGGAAAAATTATTATTTGAAGATATATTGTAAGCAAATTAAAACATTAGCAGGATTGATATAAACACGTGCAGTAAGAGATAATTAAAGGGGAAGATAAGCGGAAATTAGTAAATAGGTTTCAGTTGGATATGCAGTAATAAAAAGATATGAATTAAGTAACCACAGAAAGGAGGGGAGAGAAGTTGAATGCAAATTGAATTTGTAAAGATTTTGCATTTTTTGTTGTTGTTTTTAAAATAAAATGTGAACATTTATATCTATCTATCTATCTATCTATTCAGCAACTGTGGGTGAGCAGCTAGATCCTTTTCCCCTGCCCCACGACCGTACTGCAGTCTGAAATACCCATTTACAATGCATGCTTTAAATGGAATCCAAAATTATGTCATCAATGTAATGCCTTTAACTCTTATCACATTTCATACTTGACCAGAATTTGACGCTTGTGTCAAATCTTGAATTGTCTCTATGTTCAATATCCAGGTCATTAAGCAGCCATTTATATTGTGCAAATATTCATCCGGTTTTAATTCTGCTTTGTGCCATAGTGTACCTGGGCAATTCCTGAATGAGTCCAAATAGTCAGGGAGCTCATAGTGAGCAAGATGATATCGCAATGATATGTAGCCAATAAGATTTGGATATGTGATGAGATCGTTGAAGACAATGTAGAGTGAAAGGACAGCTTCCAGGGTTGCAATTAATCCCACCCAGGCAGGGATCACACAATGAATGGGCTGATGTCACAATGTGTGGTAGCCCATCAGGCTTAACTGTGAGATGATGTCACCAAGGGCAAGTGAGGTCAACTGAGAGTAAGAGCAGGAGAAGGCAACACAAGTTGCCACAAACAGAGGCTCCAAAAGTCACATCCAAGAATGGAAGTGTCCTTTGACTGCTGAAAATGTTTGCGAAAAAGAGATAAATTTTGGCTCAGGCTACCTGGCCAAGTGGAAACCCTGGTTAGCTTTACCCATGGTTAATTTTACAACTAAGGCCTGCTTCATTCATCATGAGGGAAGAAGGGGTGTGGCAAGAAGAATCCATGCTCCAGAAGGGAAGGGTGTGCAAAGGGAGTGTTCCTGATTGCCTGAGCATTCAGTTTGGCATTTGGGAACAGGACTTGCACACAATGAATCCAAAGATTCCTGTGGCAGCTTAACAGTTAGCATTACTGTACAAGCGCACCTCCCATAAAGGCAGAATTGCTTGGTGCAATTAAGGAGCTGATCTTAAAGGGCTACTGCCTTTGCTGTGAACAAACTTTCACAAATATAACCCCTCTGGAAGAAGCAGCCCAAACAGCAGAAGCAGAAATGAGTCTTAGATTAGAGAGAGGAAGCCCAGAATGAGGAGCAAGTACAGAGCAAAGCGGTCTGCGTTCAGGTTTCAGCCACAGAGAGGGCCCACAGTGATGGAACTTTTCCTGGTGCACATTTAAGATCATTTCTGCACACTACAATTATGTGCCTAATTAAAATTAAGAAATTAGAACACAGTTAAAAGGAGTAATATTTTGCTCACAGCTAATTTCATTAAAGTATTAATGAACAGGACTCATTTTATGGCTGGAGGGCAACTATTTTCTGCAAAGTGCCTCCATGCTCGCTAATTTATTCATGCATGAAAAACAACCCAATGAGAAATGAGCGAGCCGGGAACTTCTGGTCCTAATTAAAATATTTAAAACACCACGTCTATTCTGTTTCCATCTAGTCAAATACCTAAGCTAGGAGCCAGCATGAAGCCAATTAACATGGAACAAGCAAACACACAACACCCACAGATCCTGATTAAAGTGCGTATTATCGTACCATACGATATATTGTTGAGCACATGTATGTAAATGTTTAATTAACCCATGTCTAAATCACTGCAATAGTCAAGAAAGGATACTTTAATCCCTGAAAATAGAGGCAATGTAACAGCGTGCCACAATCGTTTTTATTTACTGCTTGCACCTTGACTCAAGACATCATTTGGAGTTCTCCTGCAAAGCCCCACTGAAGTTTGGTGTGTGGGGGGGGGGGGAATTGTGAGGGGGAGGAGAGAGGGAGAAGAAGGATTTTCCTCTGAGCTCTGCAGACAACAGTGAAATTGCTGGATGCCAGAGGCATGAGAGAGATATTCGGTGTTGGATTTGCCTCTGGTAACACAATATTTTTCATTAATAATTGAAGTCTAGGCCTAAAACCCATTTGTCTATTTTGGACACCAGAAACACAAACTCAAAAATGCTTCTCATGATCCACCAAAGAGGAGTGTGTGTGTGTGTGTGAGAGAGAGAGAGAAAGAGAGAGAGAGAGGGAGGGAGGCACGGGTGGAGCACTCCAGGGACGTTCATCTTCAGGAAAAAAGAAGAAATCCTGAAAAGAACTCTACTTGCAGACTTGCTAATTTAGCAAAAACTAGGATCAGAACCCCACCCCCTCTAAACTTTACTGCACACACAGATGATAAAACCCTCAAGTTCAAGGAGACTTCAAAGAGATGCAGCTTTTTCCTTGGTTTGTACTGATGTGGGTCTTTCTATTTTTTTTACATGGGATTCAAATCTTGACTGTGACATCATCATCATCATCACCATTTCATATATTTAAAAAAAACCCAACACCAATAATCCAACATTTCAGGTTTTACAATCAATCAGTCAACCTCAGACTCTCCCTCCATCCATGTTTCCCCAAAATTTCAATTTGTTCTGCACATTATAGTTACTCCGTGCCTTCGCTTCTAAAAAACCCAAACCCTTTATTATCCTTTCCAGTTCTGTTCTCAATCAAATCCTACTTGTGTCTTAACATATTTACAGAGAGTTTTTAAATTATCTACAAAATAATCTTCCAATCCTCCTTAAAGTCAATCTCTTTTTTATCTCTAATTTTACAAGTCAAACTAGCCAATTCTGCATACTTGTCAATTTCAACTGCCACTCCTCTGCCATTGTTGTGTAAATAAATAGATTTTTCTGGGGGTTTGGGGGGGTATCTGTTCCTGTTATCCCTGATAGAAAGGCTTCTGGTCTTCTGAGGTGAGTTACCTTAAGTATTTTTTCCTGATGTGGCTCTTTCCATTTGAAAAAGCGTTTTGTTTTGCAAGAAATCTAGTTCTCCGTAGGACCGTTCTCTTGCTGCTTCCCTTACTATCCTCAGAGAAGAGTGAGAGAGACTTGAAACTCTTTGGTGGCGGTGAGGAGATTTCTGGCTGCTTGACTTTGACTGTTCTCCAAGTAAGCTGTCAAAAAGGGGAAATCAAATTTGGTACCAGAGGGCTAAAAACTCCAACTTAAAGACTCCACACAGTGTGCTGCCAATACATTCACTCACACACCTTCAGTTATTATTCCAAAAATCAGTTTCATCAAAGCTTACATCTGAACCCCACAGCAGAGGCCATCAACATGTAGACTCAGTTTATATGAGTTTCAAGGCAGGGTGAAAAGGGAGAAAGAGGTGGCAGAAAGGAAAGAGAAAGAAAGAAAGAAAGAAAGAAAGAAAGAAAGAAAGAAAGAAAGAAAGGGAGCTCCCTTCCCCCCAATTATTGGCTCTGACAATGATATATATTCATTTATACCCTGCCTCTGTCACTGACTGGACTCAAGAGTACCCCCCAAGGGGATGATCACATATTCTTTTCCTGTGTAGCCCAACCTCTACTTCCAGTGTTTCCCCTGCTAAGTCAGATTATTATATTATATAATAATATAATATTATTATTATAAATCATAGAATCATAGAGTTGGAAGAGACCACAAGGACCATCGAGTCCAACCCCCTGCCAAGCAGGAAACACCACCAGAGCACTCCTGACATATGGTTGTCAAGCCTCTGCTTAAAGACCTCCAAAGAAGGAGACTCCACCACACTCCTTGGCAGCAAATTCCACTGTCGAACAGCTCTTACTGTCAGGAAGTTCTTCCTAATGTTTAGGTGGAATCTTCTTTCTTGTAGTTTGGATCCATTGCTCCGTGTTCGCTTCTCTGGAGCAGCAGAAAACAACCTTTCTCCCTCCTCTAATGTATCATATTGCTGTTTATTTACAGCAATTGTACCCCATCCTTTAGCAGTAAAGACTCTCAGAGCAGCTTACAAAAAACCGTTAAATCTTAGACTTTTAAGTTCTTCCAGCCAGGGACCCATCCTATGATGGGCATAATGCACACTGATAGTCACAAGTCTACTAGTAGTTGGAAAACCACCACAGGATTCTGTAAATCACATAAAACCATTGTTATTTTAAGAAAGTTTTAGGTGGTATACAACAATGCTCCTTCATGTCTAAAAACCCTGTGGGCCCTGCACACTTTAAGGAATGAATTCTGTTCATTTCATAAAATATTACTTATCTTGGCTCTTGTTTTGTGCTGAGATGGTATTGTGTGGGCAATTTAAACTTTAAGGTAGGCTTTTGTGGTGTATCATGGGGACACCTGCTGTAGGTTGTATCTGCTAGTCTTTGAGCTATCTAGAAGAACATAAGAACAGCCTGCTAGTTCAGCATCCTTTTCCCACAGGGGCCAACCAGATCCCCACGGGATATCAGCAACCAGAGCTGAGCTCAAGAGCACTCCTCTTCCCTGTGGCTTCCATTAACTGGCGTTTAGAAACAATAATGCCTCCAACTGCGGAGGCAGAGCAGAGCCATCATGGCTAGTAGTCATTGATAGTCTGATAGTCCTCTCCTCCATGAATTTGCTAATCATCTTTTAAAGCCAAGTTGGTGGCTATCACTGCTTTCCACGGCAGCGAGTGCCATATTTTGCTGTGTGAAGAAGTACTTTATTTTATCTGTCCTGAATCTTCCAAAATTCTGTTTCAGTGAATGTCCAAGAGTTCTAGTGTTTTCAGTTTCAGTTTATTGTGTTTTAGCAAACAGCCATTACACACATAAAAATAACAATAACAACAATACCAAAAATAGGAATGAGAAGGACCCCCTTGTTGTTATATGTGGATGACGCGGCCATCATCTCACGTTCCAGACCAGGTTTGAAATATCTGCTGAGGAAGTTTTCTGATTACTGTTTTGGAAATGGTTTATCCATTAATTATGAAAAATCTAAAATTTTAGTATTCCAAAGAAGCTTCTCCTGGTCTAAATGGGTGCTGGATGGCCATAACCTTGAACAGATTAAATACTTCAGTTATCTAGGGCTCACATTCCATCATACAAGATCTTGGAAGCACCACTGGCAAACCTCCCTTCAAAAGGCGGAGATCACAAAGCTAGCCATACTCAGATTCTTTTTCACGAAGCGTGGCAAGTATGTTCCAGCAGCCTTAAGGGTTTTCAACGCAAAATCCGTTTCTCAACTCCTGTATGCTGCAAATGTCTGGTATAATGGGGACCTGCCTAAGCTAGATGGCTTTCAGGCAAAATTTATACGATCTCTGCTTAAGGTACCCAACTGTGTCCCCAACTCCATACTTCTATTAGAAGCTGGTCAATGCCCAATTTCAACTAAAGCATGGTGGGCTGCCCTAAAACATTGGCCCAGGATTGTAGTGTTTGATCTAGGAAGGGTTTTTATCAACACCTGACCAATGAGGAGTTTGTCAGCAATTGGCAGAAAACCATGGCTAGAAAAGCCACCTCTATTGGTCTGTCACCCCCCCCCCTTTATTACCTGGGTTATGAAGGCGCCCTAAAGATGTTAAAGCAAAGATTATGGGATAATACACACAGTGACTTGTGATCTCAATCACACATAGTCTGTAATCCGCTGGCAGTAGGAGTACAATACAGTGGTACTTCGGGTTAAGTATTTAATTTGTTCCAGAGGTCTGTTCTTAACCTGAAATTGTTCTTAACCTGAAGCACCACTTTAGCTAATGGGGCCTCCTGCTGCTGCCGCTGCACTATTTCTGTTCTCATCCTGAAGCAAAGTTCTTAACCCAAGGTACTATTTTTGGGTTAGCGGAGTCTGTAACCTGAAGTGTATGTAACCCGAGGTACCACTGTATGGGAATGTCTTTAAGTTAACACCTTACATTAAAAACCTGACAGTACCAAATTATCGAAGGTTATTCACCAAAGCCAGACTAAACGTCTTTCCTTCTGCAGTGTTGGATGGCAGGTTGAGAGGAGTTTCCTACCAGGACAGACTTTGCTCGTGTGCTCAAGACAACGATTCTATAAAACATATTTTGCTGCACTGTGCGAAAGATGAGCAAGCCAGGGCTGAACTGATTTTCCTGGGAAAATCAGTGGCTCACTATGTCAGGTTCCTATTGGAAGACCGGACAAATGCTAGAACATTAGCAGTGGCAAAGTTTTTATCGGTGGTTGCAAGAACCAATGATCCCTACCTTTAAATCTGAACAAAATGCTTGTTTAACCTGGAGGTAGGATGTCTGAATTATGCATTGCTTTGTAACGATTTGTTGGGTCTCTGGACTGTAATAAAGATTGATTGAACAACAATACGGCTTAGGGTTGCCAACAACAACTTTCATTGGGTGATTTCCCTAAAAAGAAGCTCAACAACTTTTTTGTCCAGGTATTTATTTCTTGAAATATGGCAATCCTAATACTGCTACTAATAGTGGTTTACATTTCCCATACTTGCTTTAAATTTTGTTACACAAATTTGTAGAGCCCTAGTGAGAAATTTGAATGTTCTGAAGGATATATACTTCTCAACATCAGGAGCTCTCAACAACAAACGCAAGCACGCAACACTTCCCTTTTACTAGGAGAAAGAAATTGCACTGAGAGGGCTTTCATACAATCTGGTGCTGGCATGGAGTCCCCAGTTCACATGTTGTTTGGGGCATGTGACAGAGCGGAGGGGCACCGGCCCACTCCTCCACTGCACGAAGGTTGCCTCCGGTGACGTACAAACTGGGGGGGGGTCTCAATGGCTGCTGTCGAGACCACAGTGAAATCTTCCCATTCATCTGATCCAGGGAAAGTTTTCTGAATGCTCTAATGCTCCAGAGAACCCGGGAAGCAACGCTACATGGCTGGAAGATACAGACATGTAGAGCAAGGGAGCTCCGAGACTCAGAAATGGGAATATGCAAGTCAGATGAAGAAATGAAAGACAGGAGGGGGGGGGGAAACTTGGTGAGCTCTCAGGAGCTCCTAGAATGAAATCCAAGGCAGAGGAAACGACAAAGGCAAGAAGTTATCTGGGAACAGAGGAGGAGGAGGGCAAAGTTAGAGACGCAGCAGGAAAGAACAGAGGGATGTGAATGAGGTGGAAAAGTTTCGGGGAAGCAGAGAAATGTTTGCAAGGAGAGCAAAAGCAGGTAGCGATAGGAGCTGGAAATGCAAGCTGTTGTGGAGCTAGAAGAGAAGAGCACAGTGAATATCCAAAAGGGTAAGAGCAAAGCTAAGACGCAGTGAGGCAGAAGCCAAGTGACTCTTTCAGGAGGAAGGGCCACAACTCACTGGCAGAGCATCTTTTTGGATGCAGAAGGTCCAAAGTTCAATCCCTGACAGCATCTCCAGGTAGGGTTGGGAGAGACTCCCTGCTCGGATTGTTCCTCTGTCTCTCCCAAGGCTAGAAGACTGCTCTCTCTGAACAGCCACCAACTACCAAACCTCAGGCAGTCCAGCACAGTCTTGCCCCCTTTTCTTTGTGTGTGCTGCCTTGTCCAGGAAGAGGCATTCTTGTTTCATTTTCTTGTTCTTTTTAAACTAAGGTTATGTTGTATTGTAGGGGCGGTTTGACTGGGACCCTGCAATCCCATAGACCCTGGAAGGGTGCCACAGGAGCCCTAGGATGCACTAAGTCCCCCTATACCGGGAGGGGGGGAGAGAGGTGAGGCAGGAGCCTTCCCTTAGAGAGGGAGATCCAACACTGCATGCCTCCTCTGATTGGTTCTGGAAATATCTGCAGCCAGGTCCTCCCCAATGTCAGTGAGGGCTAAAGCTAGACATTCCAGAAGCATCTCTCTCATTCCTCTGCACACACCAGAAAGTGGGTCAACCTGTGCCAGCCTTTGTAAACACATCTAACACCTCACCTCTGCCCTGCATGTGTTAGATGTGGCCGTTCCTCTGCCTTTGTCTCTCTCCTCTCTGGGACTGAAGCCTAAAGAACTGTTTTACAGAATATCTATACTTAAATCCTGCTTGTTTTTATTATTGGTTGTTAGCCGCCCTGAGCCTGGTCTTGGCTGGGGAGGGCGGGGTATAAATAAATTATTATTATCATTATTATTATTATTAGGCCCAACAGGTTCTCAAAGCAGCTTACAAAATATTCACAAAGGAAAATCTCACTCAGATCTTTTTTTTAAAAAACCCTCAAGTTTATTAAAGGTTTTAATAAACCTTTAATATATTATACATATATAATTATATATAATATATAATACAATAAAAACCAAACAAAGCTAATATTGAAAGAGAACAAAAGAAAAAAGGAGAGAGAGAGCGAGAGAGAGAATGACCAACCACACAAATACAAAATTTTATTGGCTATCAACCTTCTATCTTAATCTTCAGCTCCCACCTGAAACAGCTCCCATCTTTCTCAGTCCCAACCCTGAGAAAAACAACTCTATTCTGTCTCTCTCACAGGGATATCTTCTATCAATCTTCTCTCTGTGTGTAACTTCATATCATTCATTTCATACTTACAAGTAATACTATTTAACATCAATTCAAAACTATATACAAAGAAACAAAGAAGAAAAAGGAAGTATTTCCACTCTTCTATCTGCCAATTATATATAATACAGTTATTTCCAGTATTTGGCATATTCATTCCAAAATGACTCCTAGCTGTATGTGGTATACAGCTTTTTGGCACCCACTAATGGTATTTCTTCAAATTTCCTTTGCAGGCTTCTGACATCTCCAATTCTGACACAATCAGTTTAATATGACTTTTTCTTTATTGCTATTTTTCAATGTCCCAAAATAATTTTTTCTTCAGTTTCTTGTGAGATATTCATTTTGTGGATTCCAGCACATCTCAATAAAATGAGAATCCACATTTATTTGCCTGTTGCTTAACCTCATGCTTTCCTCTCCTGCTTTTATATTTTTTTTCATCTCCTTTCAGGAGATAGGCTGGATTTTCATCCATCTTCTCTTTAGGAATATTTTGAAGTGAGCAATCTTTTTTTAAAAAAATGATTTTCAGCTCTGCTTTTGCAACTTTCCCCAGGAACTTTCCAAACACGTGGGGAAAATCTCACTCAGATCTAATGGAGTACAAAGATTATTGCACAACCCACCCTGCACCCAATGGTCTATGGCAGATTTTAAAAACTTAGCAACTAAAAACAAGATGGAATTAAAATCATGAAATTAAAATCACAGAACCAACCAATAGCAAAGCTAACAGAGCAGCTGCCAAGACAACCTCCTAAGTGGGCCTTCCTTATCTGAGTTGCAGGCAGCATGTTTAGTAGCAGAGCCAGCTCCCTCAAGAAAAGAAAGTTCTTGAGATTTGGGCAGCTTCATCTCTCGTAAGGAGATACATGTACAGAAGAAGGCTTCTGTACTTGTATCACTGCTGCATTGGGAGCCATGTGCATAAACTGGATGTCCAGCTGTAGAGTTGGAAGGTACCGAAGGGTCATCTAGTCCAACCCCTGCAATGCAGGAATCTCAGCCAAAGCATCCATGACAGATGGACATCCAAGCTCTGCTCAAAAAGCTCCAATGAAGGAGAGTCCACAACCTTCTGAGGAAGTCCAATCCACAGTCAAACAGCTCTTACTGTCAGCAAGTGTCCTTTCTTGTAACTTGAATCCATTGGTTCAAGTCCTATACTCCAGGGCAGGAGAAAAGAAGCTTGCTCCACCTTCCCTGCGACAGCCCTTGAAATATTTGAAGATGGAATGCTCTCATCGGAATGCAGATCTGTCTGTCTGCACCACATTTCTGTCAGTTGGGTGCCTTGTGCCTCCTATTAGAACATAACAGCATAAGAAGAGCCTGCTGAATCAGGCCAATGGCCTGTCTAGTCCAGCATCCTGTTCTCACAGTGGCTGTGAGGTAAAAGGTGGATTGTTGTTGCTGCTGTTGAAATACAAAGAAGTGCTGGTGCTGTAGAGGTTCACAGGCCGCAAAATAGGTCTGGAGTGGCTATAGTTATTCAAATGCTGCATGAACCTTCTGATGTTAAGAGCTATTCTACAGTGAAATGAACTCCCTCAAACAGTGATGGACTCTTCTTCATTGGAGTTTTTAAAGCAGAGGTTGGGTGGCTATCTGTCAAAGATTCTTTAACTGTAATTCCAGCATGGTATGGGGTTAGACTAGATTACCATTGAGGGTCCCTTCCAACCTTATACTGCTAAGATTCTGTGATTCTTTGATATGCTGAGTTGTAGCACTTTTTAAAAGACTTCACAGCTAGGGATGGACAAATTTGTAAATGTTCTTCTCCCATTTTTCCAATCTTAATGTCCAACAGTTTGACTTCACACCCAAAGATACACTCTTCCATTGTCTCCCAAAACAGGTGGATGCCAATAATACCCTCAGTTCGTCACGTTTTCATATGGTTTGCAATTTGATTTTTTTAAAAAAAGTCCTCTGGAAAAATTGTCAGCATTTAAATGCACATATCACCTAATAGATACATTTTTGTAAGAATTTTTTCTAATCTTATTTTGACAAATGTGTGTTTTTTTTTTAAAAAAAGCACTTAGCACATGGATTTCCCTACACAGCTCTTGGTTGGAGAACTGCATTGCTAAATTCAAAGAAGCCTGCATTTTGAAGGATGGCTGCATTTTGGTTTGTGTTGTAAAAAATAAGGCAGATTTGCAAAGGAAGCCACCTTTCTCCCCCATCCTTAACACTGGTCTCCACAAGGGGGAAATGCTCTTTCCAGATTCTGATATGGTTTATATATGCAGTGTCCAAAATGAGTCTGTGTGGCAAGGCTGCATTTCTCTGCTTGGGTGCGACAGGAGAGTCCAGCCTCTTCAGTCAGCATCCTTCATTTCCATGTAACTAAGTCTGGAAAAAAGGGGGCAAGATTGATAAATGCTGTCCTGCTTTTATGCCTCTTTAGCCAGACAAACACCAGCCCTTCGCATTTACAGTAGCAGCTTATTTTCTTTTTTACAAAAGAAGAATCTTTAAATGTGCTTTCTTAAATATGCAGATGTTCTATTGTCACAGTTCCACCACATAATGAACAGCTTTTAAATATTTAATCAAGCTTGTAAGCCAGCCCCACAGGCTCCCAGCACAGACTGTTGATAGCCAACACTGCTAAATGGCCATTAAGATGCCGAATGTCTCTTTTAAAATGTGCTTAACAAACTGGGAACATTACCTGCAGAGGAATGTGACCCCCTCGCTCCAACACTTGCCGGAGATGGAGGGAAATTAACGTGCTCTTGGCAAGTCCCATTACCAAGATGCCACCATGTGGCATGACACTCTCTGCCTCCAGTGGTGGTGTAATGACATATACTGGCTAGCAGTCGTCATTCCTTATTTGCAAGGGCTAATATATTGCAATAATGATGCTCACTAATTGGATATAGAAAGCAGAAGTGCAGAACAATAGCATTTGTGTATCAGCGAAGATCTTCAGAAAGTCAACAGTTATCTGGTTGCGTGAACCCTCGGTTCCTCCTCTTTGCCTGCTCCTCCCTCACACTGATGTGCATGTTGCACATAAAACTCACATGTGCCAGACACATGATACTTGATGGGGACAGCTCCCCAACAGGTAGGCTTGGAATCAGGCTCGGGGGGTGAATTATTTCTCCCCAAATTATTTCACGCAGTGCATAAATTGTGGAACTCCCTTTCACAGGAGGCAGTGATGCGCACTAACTTGGATGGCTTTAATAGAGGATAAGACAAAATCATGTGGCGCTGTGGGTTAAAGCCTCAGCGCCTAGGGCTTGCCGATCAAGAGGTCAGTGGTTCGAATCCCCGCTGCGGGGTGCGCTCCCGTTGTTCGGTCCCAGCGCCTGCCAACCTAGCAGTTCGAAAGCACTCTTGGGTGCAAGTAGATAAATAGGGACCGCTTACTAGCGGGAAGGTAAACGGCGTTTCCGTGTGCGGCTCTGGCTCGCCAGAGCAGCGATGTCACGCTGGCCACGTGACCCGGAAGTGTCTCCGGACAGCGCTGGCCCTCGGCCTCTTTGAGTGAGATGGGCGCACAACCCTAGAGTCTGTCAAGACTGGCCCGTACGGGCAGGGGTACCTTTACCTTTACCTTTAAGACAAAATCATGGAGGATCCTGCTTGGGTCCTGCCTGTGGGTTTCCCATTGGAGCATCTGGTCGGCCACTGGGAGAAGAGGAGGCTGGACTAGATGGAGCCCTTTGGCCTGATCCAGCAGGCTCTTCTTCTGTTCTTAAATTCAGAAAGGAGCTTGGTTGACTCAAAGCCTTTTGCCCTTGTCATGGCCCTGATGGAGTCATTGGGAGGCAAACAGGGCTGGATTCCTCCAGAAGCTTCCAGTCCCTCCTTCTCAGCCACCTGCATAACTGCTGACTCGCCTCCATCCTTCCTTCTCCGCCATCCATTTTCATGGCTTGCTGTTCCAGTGGTGGGGGGGGGAGGGAGATCACCCCCCTATCCCTTCTCTGACACAGCCCAGTGTCAGGAGTACTGGGACATTTATTTTCCAAGTCCCTTGAAATCCAAACAACACCCCAGCCCAAGATTCTGTTCAGCAGCCTCAGCTTTTTGTAGCTGGAGTCAGTCATGGCCCCACCCTCCAGGCCAGGCAGCAAAAGGCCTGCAAGGCAGGGAAGAGGTTTTCCACTTCTCACAGCCTGGATTGTGCATGTGTCCCCACATTTTTATTTTATTTTTATTTTTTGTATATTATCAATTTTCAAGGGGATGTTAACCTGGAGGAGCTCCTCCCCTCCCCCCAGGTGTTGCATGCCAAACACCCCAGGTACAGTCTCCAAATATGGCCAGGAGAGCCCCAGGAGAGCTGTGGACAGTCAGTGTAGAAAATACTGAGTAGAATGGTCCAGGAGTCTGATTTGGCAGCAGGCAGAGGAGCTTGCAGCCATGGGACTCCCGGGTGCCACACCATCCTTCCATGAAGTTCCACAATGCACAATCCACTGGGAGTTCAGTGGGAGTTGTGCAAGAGAGCCTCCCAGGGCAATGTCGCCCAAGGGTCTGATCTATTTGCCTCTCACCCAGTTGCTGCTTCTCAACACACTGTAGGTCCAGCTACAAAAGGGAAAGAGGTTCCTCGTAAGAGGCTCCAGCCACCATCCTTCATGTGAACTACAGATAGGAATACTTGAACCTATGATATATGACTTATGAGGCTCTCTGCTTCAAAACCCAGCTCAGCACATTGGAGAGCTTATTTCCAGCTTCACCTACCTTACAGGGTTGTCGCAAGGACAAAAGTAGAGGGGTGTAAAAAGGGTCTCTGCAGTTTCACAGGTTCATTTGCAGGCTATAAAACAAAAGGGGCTCTTTCATTTTAGGGGCAGGTGAGCAGTTTTTAAGGGAGGGCACTTATCTGAGCCCTCAATGCCCCATCATGCTGGCTTTGATGTAGTGCCATTTCTGGGGGGGGGGGGGCGCTGGGGTGTGTGATTTAGATTGAGGAAAATGGGCAGAGCTGATGTAAATTGGGAAAATGCTGCAGGGAAGGATCTGACATCCTCTCTCCACCCTTCTGCTCTGACCCAATTTAGGCCCTCCCAGAACCCTAGGGGGAGCTGTTGGCCATCCATCCAGAAGCCTCTCTCTTCCTGTTGCAGTGGTTGGCTGGAGCCAATGAGAGGAAGGAAGCTCAGGCGAGGTTGCAGTCTTGGATGGACCAGGGATGAGGGAGATGGGATTGTTGATAGGCCTTCTTCTCATAGGAAAAATAGGGCTCAGGAACTTGGTGTTCTCCAGTCACTGTTGAGGAAGTTGTAAAACAAGTTGCAGACTGCGAGAATTAGTTTGACACCAAAAAGATAGAACCTATGCTTTTAGCAGTTCTTACTTTCATCTGCAAGCTGCCTTGAGTTCCATCAGGGGAAAAGGTGCAGTATAAATAAATATACAAAAATAATAATAGAGAGGTCAGCCCAGGAGATTAAATATGCAAAGATAGTTTAGGAATCTAAAGGTCCCTAACTCTGTCTGCTTTAATTCGTGCAACCCCCTCCCTTTCTGCAAGCTGAGTTGCACCCAAACTTCCAACATTTCTGTTGTGACATATTCAATATGTGATTATTGTGTGCTGACCTTCACTGCTGCATGGTTTTTGTTTTGTTTTTTGAAAGTATAACAGTAAGAATAAAATTCAGCCTGGGCCAAAGCATTGACAGTGCTGAAATCAAAATTTAATCAGCAAGTCTCTGACTGTTTACTTAAAGGCAGCCTTGCCTTTCAGCATTAAAGAGAAGTCAACAGAAATAGCATCCCCCCCAAAAGTCCATTTTTTCTTCACCTCTCCTCACATTAGGTGCTCCTAATGATTCAAGTCAACTTTCAAAGCAAGAAATGGAAGCATGAACTGGAAGCAGCTTCTGTTGCTGTTGCATCTCCTACATATCACAGACCTTTTATGGACAATCTTCCTTCGCTGGGCACAAAAAAGGGCTGGAGGTCTTCACTGCAACTCTCCTCTCCGTGGGGTTGAAATTAAACACGAGGAATGTGAAAGGTAAAGGCGAGGAGGGGAGTTAATACACTCCTGGTCGCTGTTTCATCCTACCCTTTCCTCCCTCCCTCGATCTCATGTAGAATTGTGCTTTGTGGCCCACAGCAAATGCTTTCGACTCTCTTTTTAAAGAGACGTCTGGATAGAGATGGATGACACAAGTAATCTACTTATCTTCCTTCCCCATCACCAATAAAAGTGACAGCCTGCCTAATTAGGCCTAATAAAGCCTCAGCCACACGAGTGGCGCAGCAGCGATCTAAGGGAAGGATGGCATTGACCCACAGAAAACAGGTGCCGCCTGGAGGCAGCTCGGGTATTGCTTTATCTCCGACACATTACAGCGAGGGTGCCCGTGCTGTATTCAAATGCAGGGAGCATGTTTTTCTCTTCAATGCTTAGATCAAGAACAAAAAAAAAATCCCTCCTAATAATAAAAAGGCGCTGCCAATGTTTTCCCCCAGCTTCACATTCAAAGCAAGGAGTCATTCTGAGCATTGCACTCCATATTCTATTTTATAATATCACTTAAAGCTATTTCTTTGAATTGCAGACATTTCTTTAAGAAGGAAAAATCAAAAATTCTTCAGAAGGAAATGCTCAGGTTTCCACACGCACTCACACATCTCCTTTTTTCCCCAAGCCACCCACCCTATCCCTCTTATGCTTTGCCATTTCCAAGGAAGGAACTGCAGCATGCGGTAGGGAGCTGCAAAGAGTCCAGGTCTGCAAAAGTCAGGGGCTCCTTAAGCAATTATTAGCGCTGGGTGCTTGACACTCTCCGGTTGCCAACACCCAACTTTAAACAGAGCAGAAAGAAGATGGAAAATAAACAGGCCTCTTGGCAAAATTAACAATTGGCCCTGCAAATTAAAAAAACAAAACCAACTCCTGTGTTTTTTGCATTATACCTCTTTTTGTAATAGGAAGGAAACAATATCAGCAGATGAAATGGAATGCAAAGTGCCCTCTTTCATATGAAAACTATCCAGAGTCAGCCCGTGTTCCATTTTTCTGTATTTTCCAAGAAAACATTCCTACTCATTGGAACCCATCCTGTATACAGTTTGTGGATGCCGTGTGTGTGGCTAACGTCCAGGAGATCCTTTGGTCATATTAAAGATGGAGGAGAAGTGTGTTTGGCTCACAATTCAGTGCAAATCTTCTCCATTTGCACTTGCCTAAACAATATACAAGAGCAAATGCTCCTATCCCTCAAAAGTCCAATTTCTCCACATTTTGCAGCCAAAATATGCATACAGAAATTCAGGTGTAAGAAGAAGTGCTATTTTTCTAAAAAAATGTTTAGGAGTACTCTCATTTTCCTAACATTGAAATGCTGCACCTCAGTGGGGCCAAACTTAGATTCACAAAATGTTTAGGGGTATGCGTACCCCTGTGTCCCCTCCAGAAAAAAGCACTGGTTAGAGGAATGTATGGACACAAATGTACACATATATTAGTGAAAGCAACATACAGAAATGTATTGCATTACGGGAAACTGTCTGCAAAAATGCATATGAGAAATGCCCATGAAAATGTGTGCAAGTATTTATGCTGTATTATTCTTTAAAAGAACGAATAAATTGTAAATTGATGGGGAAAATCGGGGTGAAATGAATTTATGTTGGGAAAATGAGAAACTGAGAAACGGAAATTAACAGATTTGTCCAACCTACTATATATAATATTTTTTTCAGTTCTACTTAGTATCTTAAAAGTATGCAAAAGTTTTGAGCAACAACACATTTTTATTACCCCTCTCCTTGTAAGCAGCACATGTTGAGGAAGACAGAATGGTCATTCAGACTTCCTTTTGTGCCCTGTTTCTAGGCACAGGTTTGCACTTCCAAGCTCCATGTCTGAGCGCTTTTTTCTGCCCCACGCTTTCCCCACAAGACCACACACTTCCCCACCGAATCAGAGCAAATGGCTATCCATAGAAACCCTGAATAGCCATTTGTTTCAATTCTGTGAGTTTTCCAGGGGAAAGCAGTGGGGCAAAAACTCTTGGACCATGAGTATAGCCAGGATATATGACGGGAGCAGAACCAAGCTATCTGAGATGCAAATGGTCTGTTAGTTAAGCATTTTTTTAAAAAAAATTCTTGATTTAGGGAGGCAGCTGCCCCCTGCTTCCCCCAGCTGTGCCTGTGGCTTAGGCCACAGAGGGCAGACCTGTGCCTAGAAAGCAGTGGGCAAAAGGTAAGGGTGGATAAACCCTTAAGCACACAACCCTAAAACAGATCTCCAATTACATACCGTGTCATGCCAACCACATATTTAGGTTTTTCCAAGAAGAGCATTACTGCAGAGGGCTCTTGTGCTCAAGCCCTGCTTGCAGGCTTCTGGTCAGCTGCTGTGAGAACAAGATGCTGGACTAGACGGGCCCCTGGCCTGATCCGGCAAGTTCTTCTTATGTTCTTCACATGCAGAGTGCAAGGAGGCAGGAGCAGGTGCTCATGATAAGTTACTAAGAAAGATTATATGGTGCGATAGTTGGGGTGCTTTTCTCATGCATGTGTCTTACAAAGTTTTGCCAGACTGACCAGAATTGTAGGCCGGCCCTTTAATTATTGGGGGCAGGAAGACTCTTTGCCCTTATGTGACACTATTATTTTGATTATTAAAATTTCTATCGTACCCTTCTTCACTAGGTGCTCTCTCTCTTTCTTTTTACAAGGCTCTTGTGGTCGTGCAGCTGTTTGCTGGGATTTGGCTAAAATGTGGGGTTGGTCATGGATTCCTTTAAGAGCCTTCTTCCCTGATTCAGGCACTGATCCAGCTAGCCATCTGTTCCCGTGTTTAGACCATCAGCTTGAGATAGCCACTTGCTTAGCTTTCTTTTTTAAAAAAGAAAAAGAGTAGCGACTTTCATAGAGGATATGCCTAGCAATGCTAATGAGCCATGATAGCTTAATCTGATGTACAGAGGCAGCATAGCTCAGAGTGCAAGATGCTGGGTGTGTGTTTGTGTGCCAACAAGGGAATCCTCATCAGGTTCTCCTGCTGCCCTATTTTCCATTGGGCCACTGCTTCATCTGGCTTTCCGGATCTCATGCAGGGGACATTTTCTGCCTTTCCTGGCATTGCTGGGGACTGAACCTGGGATCTTATGCATACAATCCAGATGCTCCACTGCTAAGCCCTTCTCTTCCCAGGGGAAGCTGTCTGGTTACTTTTGGGAACACAGGCCAGGACACAAAAGGTTGTTTTGGAATTTTTTAAGGGCTTGACCATTCGAGTTATTTGAGACGTTACAGTTATTTGGGAGGATCTTCCATTCCACTCCATGTGAGTCATGTCATAAACCAAACTGTTCTTTGTGCTTTAGCAGCAAGGAAGGCAAACCTGCCACTCACAAATTCAAAGCCACTTAGCATTCTGAGAATGACTTGTGCAGTTCTCAGAATCAGGGCCAGAACCGAGGGTGGGGGTGGAGGGGTGAGAGGAACCCTTGTCTGATTCAAGGGGACACATTAATTAAGTCATGTGGTCTAGAAACTTGTTCTGTTTTCAAAACCAAAACTGTCTGCATAGCATTTCTGAAACTTGGGACTGCTCCCACAGGTAAATTTCTCTTCCCTGCCTCCAACTGTGCATGGGAAATGTTGTGATTTGAAGTCTCTTTCCAGGATGTCTTTATTGCCATGGCATAAATTGCTCTCATCTTGAGAGTGGAGCGGCAGTTCCACTCTGTCTCAGCCATTGATCGGGTAGCAACTGCTGCCTCAGCACTGCTAACTTGGTGTAAACCAGCAATAAACTGAAATCAAACTCTTAACCCTTAATGAAGTGAAATAATGTGATTTGCTGGAAATGGTTGGCTTTGCTCTTTTATTATTATTATTTTTAGGAGTTAGTTGGGAGCTGGGCTGGCTACATGCACCCATAAAAGCAACATTTTCTGGTATTGCTCAGCATAGGCTTGCAGGTTTGGATGAATGCCTAGCGGCAGGCTGGCTTGGTGGCTACCATCTGTTGCTCTGTGCCCACATGTTTGTTGGAAGTTGGGGTGCAACTCAGCTGGCAGGAGAGAGGTTTGCATGTGGCTAAGACAGGAGAATGTAAGGGGCAATGTTAGCTCCCTCCCCCCACACCTTCCTGCAACTAAGGCTGCGATCCTGGACCCATTTACCTGGCAGTAAGCCTCACTCAACTCAGTGGAACGTACCTCGGAGTAGGCATGCACAGGATTCCACTGTAACTCCATAACCAATCCAATGTAACTGAACAATGATGTGTGTGTCATTGTGTTGTTGTTGTTTTGCCCACCCCCCTTCCCTGTGGTTTCCCTGTGTCAGATTTTAGACTGGAAGGTCCTCAGGCCACGGACCTGTGGTCTACCAGGCACACAAATGGAGCTGCATAAATAAACAATGTTTATTTATTTTATGAATTTACAAGTCACTTCATGGGCACTGAAGCAGTGTACGGCAAGATAAAAATAAAATGAAATTCAAAAAGTACAGGTTCTAAAAATGGTCTACAAAATGACTGGGTCAGACCCCTCAGGGGAAGCCCTCTTCAGCAAAACTGTCTTAATTTGGCATCTAATCATCATGTCACTATGTGGCTGTTTCATTCTGCCTGGCTACTGATTCCAGAGGACTGGAGCTGCAACACTAAAGCCATGTTTCTAGTATAAATTAAGCACATCTCTGGGGCATGTGGTGCTCTCAGCTGTGGCCCATTGAAGTGCAGTTGCCAGGCAAGGGCCTGTCAGTGTACACAGCACTTCAAAGGGGAACATAAAAATCAGATCTTTGCCAAAATGCTCTTACAAGTTGTTTAAGAAAAGAGAGAAGTAAAGTAACACAGAGCAGCAAATGCAAGAAAGCCATTTTCACTGGTGTCATTTCAATGGGGAATGAGGACTAAAGCAGTAAGTCAACGGTTGAATAGCAGAGGTGGGTTTTGTTGGAGGAAACAAAGTCTAGCTTACCAGCCTTGGTGTTTCCTCCCCTTAAATCTGTTTTCTTCCTCCCTCCCATATCTAAATTTGGATCGCGAGCACTTTGTAAGCAGAGGCCTGTCTTGTCTTACATTGCTCCGCAAAGTCTCCATTTAAATAACCTAGATATAATCCAACTGGTGCTATGATTTATATTTTGAGTTTTCAAATGTTTTACTGTTGTCCTGCCGATTGTGGGTGTGGGAAGGAATGGGCAGCTGCGGCATTTTTAATATTAGATTGGATGGTCCTGGCACTGGATCAGATCCACAGGGGCAAAACAAAATATTGAAAAAGTTGATCGAGTCAATCAAGTTCTCAACTCACGAGCTCATTTTAAGTATGGGGGGGGGTGGACAGAGAGAAAGGGGAGACCCCTCACTGATGCTCTGTGAGTAAACAGAAAACGCTGGCCTTAGCATATTCTGAGGTGCATTTGTGCATAGAGCCATTAAGTTATCTTGCGGTTATTTATTTCCGTGGCTTGTTATTAGCTTCGCGGAGAATATTATTCTAATTATGTCAGCCCAATCAGCAGTATTGCATGTCCAGCCTCATTTGCATTAGCTTGAGCTGTGTCTTTCACACTGTGATACTAATTCAATGAGACATCAAACATTTAAATCGACCTGGGAAGCTGAGGTCAGGCCGCCTTGCCCTTCCACACTATTAGCACTTGAGTGTAATTGCGTTTGTCACTCGCCGCGTGACTAATAGTATTGGGTGCCCATCAGAGCACAAGCTGGCAATGTGTTAATATATTATTTTGTTCTATAATATCAATATGTGTTTATTCAGTGGCTGTGTGAGCCTAGTTGGAACGGCAAGCCGGCACCACAAATGCAGAGGTGCTCACTCACACAATTATGTTTTACCACAGTCAATTCCACCCTCTGTGAGAAAAATGGAAAAGTCCCTTAAATAAAACTGGCAGCCTTTGGCCCACAGTTCATCTTAAATTCCAAGAAAGATCTGAAACAGCAAAAATGCAAAATAATTCAGGTAAGAGGGTAATATCCAATCCATTCACAGATTAAACGGTACTAGGAACCCTGAGGAAACTGGTATTCCTGAAGCGCAAGCGATTATTTGTCTCAGGCCTGTGCAAAGTGTCAGCCCTTCAGCCAAACGCAGCTCCCTGCCCAACCGGGATACTGGTGGGAACCTGCCTGGGGCTACAGAAATGGAGGCGTTATGGTGTAGCAGATGGAAAATGCAAGGGAATGCAGGCCTGGGATATCTTTAAGAGCAAGAATGATGATGCCGTCAGAGAGCCAGTGCGGTGCAGGTAGGAACCAGGAGACCAGGCTGCAAATCCCCACTTGGTCATGAAGCTCTCTGGGTGTTCCTGGTCCAGTCACTGCCTCTCAGCCTAACCTGCCTCACAGGGATGTTGTTAAGGACAAAATGAGGAGGGGGATAACTATGCATGCCACCTTGAACTCTCTGGAGGAAAATGGGGTATAAATGTAACAAATAATATTTCTTTTCACTGAAGTTCTATCTACAGGGACATACTTCCCTGCTCATGGAAGCTGCTATTCCTTGAATGCCTTTTTAAAATTAAATTTCAGATGTGACAGGGCTGGCGGGCAGGATTGGGAAATATTTAATGTCTAATGTTAAAAAAAAAATTTATGTGCTGTAAGCCACCCAGAGTGGCTGGGAAAACCCAGCCAGATGAGCGGGGTATAAATATAATGATAATGATAGGGCAATTTCCTATTTATTTTTTACAATTATTCCTGAATTTCCCTCATGCCCCAACAATATTGTCTGTTGCTTCCCAGGATAGGACCTGATCCAAGGGCTTCAAATAAATGGGATCTTGACTAAACAGTAAAAAGAACTTCCTAGTGGTATGATCTGTTCAACTGCAAGACAGCCTCCCTTGGAACATAGTGGATCCTCCTTTGTTAGAGGTTTTTAAGCTAAGCCTGGATGTCAGGGATGCTGTAGCAGCAGCTACACCTGCATCTTTTTCGAGGCCCTATCACTTCTGACACCATGTGTTCCCGGATGGTTTGTACCAATTGGGTAAACTCTAAATGCCTTATGGTACGAAGTCTCAGGCTAACCACATGTGGAGTGTCACTAATGACTTGAGCTTATGTGCAAATTTTAGGAAGCATATTCTTTCATATCACCTCACCAATCATTAAGCCACTGCAAGTCATTGATTATATTCTTTATGCAGTGAGCCAGAGTCTCTGAGTCAGCACTGCATTGCAAAGTGTGTTGGTTTCACTCACTGGGAGCCCAGTTATTATAATTAAAAGCACATTTTGAGCATTTTGTCTCAAGGAATTTTAAAACATTGCCTCTCCAGCAACTATGCAGAATGCGTTAAAATTAACTTGCTGCTTGTTGCATATCTTTTTCCATGCTAGGGTCTACCATAGTTGTTTTGTTGCATTGCTTCTCATTTATTCATTGTCCAAATGCAAGACGTAGGGCACATTTCAGTGTGTATATATAAATGCATATAGACATACAAACAGTGTCAACACATTGTGTAGTTTGTTTGCCAACACAGTCACAGTAATTAAACCCCAGTGTATTAAATGCATCCTTGTGCAACTGTTCCTTTCATTTGACATCCCTATTTGGCTTTTCAGAATCCACCAGCTAAGCAAAATGAACTAGCAACTACTTACGGAGGACATTCCTGCTTCTCCATACATTCTAAATGCAGGTGTTGCTTTTTCATCCTCTTATAAAACCGGTTCATTGTGTCTCTCCTCTCTGTCTTGCTCTCTCATTCTATGATGATTCCAGTTTTAGAACACAAGATTTGTGATGTGTCAAGAAATAAGATGGTTTCACTGAACAGGTTTTTGCAGAACTTGTTCTGGGCAACTGCCTAAATCACAGCCAAAAGCACTGTTTGTTTATTTACTTAGACAAATAATATACTGTTTCATTTCAACAAATTATCTACTGTCATAATTGCTTCCTGTGAGAGGGTGTTCCATAGTTTCACTATGTGGTGCATGAAGTATTTTCTTTTATTCGTCCCTAATGTTCTAACTTTCAACTTCATCGGATGTCCATGAATTCTAGCATTAAGTGAGAGGGAGAAAACTTTTCTCCAGCCACTTGATCTATGCCATGTATAATTTTCTAAACATACATCATGTCCCCAATACTACAACCTTGCATTGTAGGAAAGTCACTCCATCCCCTTAACCCTTTTGGTAGCCCTTTTCTGAAGCTTTTCCAATTTTACAACATCAAGTTTATTGGATCACCTCAAGTTCCAAGATGATAAGAGAAGAAAGAAAACCTCTCCCTGCCTCTCTCCATTTTCTGTGCACCATGAATAGTATTTTTATAAACATCCATTATGGTGCTCATTCCTATGAGATGTGACTCTCCACATCTGGGGGGAAACTAAGACCGGTCACATTTTTTAAAGGAAGTGATTGTGTTGCATTGGTGGCCTGGCTTTGACTGGAGTTTATGCAAGGTATGTTGTTCCTTTGTCGACAGTTGCTGACAAGCAGAAAAGCATCCCTCTTGCTGCTGATCATAATGGTTAATTTATCACACAGAGCAGTGACTGACCTCTATGAGTCCCAGGCCCTCCATCACCTTCACACCTGCTCAAGCTAATTGTTTGAGCCAAGTGTAAATGAAAATCAACTGGGCCAATAATGAATGGAGGCCATTACTCGCAACAGCACATCAGCTGACAAAGTTTCATCAAGCAGTGTTGTGCCTTCATCACAGCTCCCACAGTTGCATTATACTATTGCCACTGCCGCCGCCGCTGCTGCTGCTGCTGCTACTACTACTACTAATAATAATAATAATAATAACGATCATGTAAAGACTCCAGGCTAGTAAATGCAAAGAAGTTCGTGTTGGAAGATTCAGGACAGATAAAGAAACAACTTCACACAGTGCATAGTGAAACTATGGAACTCACTCTCAAAAGAGTGATGATGGCCACCAACTTGGATGGAGTTAAAAGAGGATTAGAGAAATTTGTGAAGGAGGGAGCTATCAATGACTCGAAGAGTGATGCTTCTGAATACCACCTGCTGGAAACCACAGGAAGGATGAGTGTTCTTGTGCTCAGGTCCTACTTGAGGGTTTCACTTCAGGGCATCTGGTCAGCCCCTGTGAGAACAGGATGCTGGAGTAATGGGCCATTGGGCCATTGGCCTGATCCAGCAGGCTCTTCTTATGTTCCTCTGTATGTTTTGAGCTACACCTCCCACCAACCCTGACCCACTGCTAATCATGCTGGCTGGAGCTGCTGCGAATTGTAGTCTGAAGCATATGGTGGGCACTACATTGGTATATTCTTCTGGATAACAATATGGAGCCAAGAAGTGACCTAGACTTTAGTTTCTCTGGGCTGATGTTCTCTGCTTTTTCTTCCCCACCTCCTTATCTCCTACTCCATCTGTCTTCTGGGCATGTGACAAGGTGAAGGTGAAGGCCTTTAACTTGTGACATGTGGGGGCTCCTCCCCATCTCCTCCCTGCTTGCCTGTCTTCCAAAATCTAATTTCAGTACCTGGATGTTTAATATCCTTTGATGTTGAAGTCAAGCTACAAAAATGGACAGAGGCTTCTTTCAGATAGACTGAAATGTAAATGAACTGGTGCCAAAAGAGAGGGAGAGGGGCGGTGGGAGAAACCCATGAAGTTCTTGCCTCTTGAAAATTTTATTATTTCCCATCCAAGCTGACTGCTTTTGTTTAATCTTGCCATTCCTTTTCTTCTTGATTGTGTGCTCTTGTTCTTAGGGATATGCAAACTTTATTAGTCAGCGCAGCTTTCAAGCTCTCGTCGCTTTTGTGTTTGAGAATTGGGAATCAGGTACTTCGACAGTTAGCCTGAGGGGAGCAGGGGGCAGGAGGAGCCTTTATGAATAATCAGCCTTGACATCTCCAACGTTGTTCCTTCATTATAAATATTGTTAAAGGAGCTGTGACCACCATGAGCTCAAACAGAACAGAGCGCAGAGGGGAAGAAAGAGCCAGCCAGCCTTTGATATTGACTCTTGACTAGTTATCACTCTGGTGATGACATGGGGGTTGACAGGTGTCATCTGCCTCTCTCTCGCCTTTCTTTTGGGTAGGGAAGTTCACCTCACCACCAACACACACATGCATGCGCACACGCACACACCAGTAGCACAATGATTATCCTCTCTTTGACCAGCCAAATTCACTGTGCAAATGGTTGTACAAGCACAAAGGTGCTAGTGAATGGCAGTGCTTGTGAATTCCCCCTAAATGCTGCCTTCTTAACATACAGGCCATTATCTTTAATTGATTGCATCAACCATGTCATTTTGTCCACTTCCCTCTACTCAGCTATCCTGCATGCTAGTCACTAGGGGCTAGAAGCTTAATCAACCAGGCAGAGTTGCAGAATGACTCCATTCATTTCCATGGAACTTCCGTTGCTGCTGTTTTGAATGGAGGTAGAATAGCAGCAGAAGACACTTGGGACAACAGACCGAAGCTGTCCGTGATAAAGGCATTATTGTCTCCATTTGAGGTGGCTTCCTTTTGAGAAAATGAATTTGTGAGTTGACAAACAGTTGGAAAATTCCAACTTGGAAGGTTTCTCTTGCTCACTAAGAGCAGACACACACAAGAAAGCCTGCAAACTCTTAGGAACCAGCAACACACGTCCCTGAACACAAACCACGTTCAGCCATGCTAGAATCTAATGCCATAACCAGAAGGCAACATGCCCCCTGCCCCCTGCCCCCTGCCCCAAGCAGCCTGCCAACAAGCATCAACACTAACTTGGCCAACTCCGAAGTTCACTTCGATGCCTTGATTTAAATCTAAATTTAAATACCAGGAATACAGATCTCCAGAAAATCAGCTGAAAAGAGAAGAGATGAAGAGAAAATCAGCTGAAAAGAGAAGAGATAACATTCTGTGCTGTGCCTTTGATTTCAATTGAACATAATGTTTCTTTCTCTTATTTACTTCTTTCAAAAAATAACAATTGCTAGCTGGTGTTTTGTTACAGAAGGCCTGCCTGCCTCCAAGAGCATCGGTAAGATGTATATCTGCTTCATAGCTGTTAAATCTTAGTAAACACACTTAAAGTAATCAATAGAAGTTTAATGTGCAATTACTGTCTTATTAAATCTAAATGGACTGCCTTGCACCTTGGCACTGAAAGCTGGTGTTCCCCATCCCAACTACAGCCTTACGTTGCTGCAGGTACAAAAGAACTTGATCTGAGCCTGGATTTTTAAAAATCATTTTTAGAATCATAGAATTGTAGAGTTGGAAAAAAACCACAGGGGTCATCTAGTCCAACCCCCTGCAATACAGGAATATTTTGCGCAACAAATATAGATTTTTATTAGAACATAATCCTCACAACACCTCAAACTTAAATCTATTGCAAGTCAAATACATTTAAACCTTTAGAACATTCCACCCAGCACAGCCTTAAAGCACAAAGTAAACCAGATAAAATCACCATTTCTGCAACCCACTTAAAATCACTCCATGATAGAAGATGTGCTTTAAAATTTGTAAAGAAGCCTCATCTCACTTGAAAGCAAATTACATAGAAGTGGGGCCACTGCATTGAAGGCCCCGTTTCATATGCTCTGCCAGTCTAATTGCTCTCAGAGGCAGATAAACAAGCAAGATGCTGGTCACAGTAAACTGGCCCCAAACCATTTACAGCAGCAGTTGCCAACCTTGGCCTTTCAGAATTTCTTGGACTCAAACTCCCAAAAAGCAGAGAGAAATGATCTGACCACCAACACTCAAAAACAGAAGTAAATACAAAACAACTGGAAATTTTACTGACAACATACACATGTATGTACATAAAATGTAACAATGAGTAAAAACAATACAAATACAATAATAAAATTCCACTCATATATTTTTTTAAAAAAAAAACAACCTCCAAACTTCCCACAAGTGAAAATGAACTGGTGCATCTCATTAATTTGTGACAAAAATTTGGGGGACAGAATAAATATTACAGCCTATCAATGAAGGCTGTGACTCCAGCAGCCAGCATGGCCAATGGCCAGGGATGATGGGAGTTGTAGTTCAATGGTATCTGGAAGGCAGCAAGTTAGCAACCCATGATTTGGGGCTTGAGATGTCCATCGTGAGCACTTTAAAGTGGGCCTGGAAGCACATTGACAACCTGCCCTATGATCCAGCCACCTTGCAGCAACCATAACCAAGGTGGCTGGATTTTGTACCTGTTGAAGTTTTGGAGCCATCTTCAAAGGCAGCCTCATGTAGACCTAGAGGTGTCAAAAAAAGGAATTCTCTGCATTTATTTGAACTACAAGTTTCATATTCTTTGTAGAGGTTATGTCATGTCAGATAAGCTGGTTTAAAACTGACATATTGTCATGGCCTGGACTTTTAGTAGCAAACTGGGCAATGACTCAGAGAAAAGCCAACAGAATCAGGAGGGCTAGTATCACAATCTACAGAGTCTGATTCCAACCACTAGGGCCCTTCTGAACCCCAAACCACCCAAAGGGACCTCCAATGAATACAGCCCCCAAGCTGAATCCTACCGAGGGACCAGCTTCCTTGCCTCATGCCCTGCTGAACAACCACAGGCAACCTGCCTGATTAGAATTGACAGAGAGGCAACTGCCCTTTTAAGGATCTCAATTTTTCACCAAGTGGGCAGAGCCTGGGAAGAATGAGTGAAGCTGAAGGACTGTAGAAGTGTTCAGTCACTACCCAACTCAGTCCAACCTGTTACTTCCTTGGAACTTGTCTAGGATTCTGAAGGACATGAATCTGAACACTCGCCTTCCCTGACTATGGTTCTGGGCCTCTTAAGCTGTTCCACGGTCTCTTTCCTTTGGTTCCTGCTGTTGCCTCCATGCTTGGGATGACTCAACAGCTTCTTTACTCCACCCCCCCCATGGACCCAAAAGTAAGTCCTGTGGTGTTCAATGGAGCTTGCTCCATTCTAAGTGTGCTTGGGATTGCATCTCACTGAGGGATGGGAGGCATCTAAGAAAACTGGTGTGGCTGCATAAGGAGCTTACAGATGAGCTGAGAGTTAAAAAGGGCATGTATAAGAAATGGAAGAAAGGGGAAATCACAAAGGAGGAGTATACATAAGTAGCCAACAGTTGCAGGGGGAAGGTTGGGCTGGTGAGAGCTCAGAATGAGCTCGGGCTTGCAAGTGAGGTTAAAAATAAAAACAAAAACATTTATTTGGCTATATTTGAAGCAAGAGGAAGAACAAACAAGTGGTAGGTCCTCTGCATGAAGAAGACAGAGAAATGCTATTGGGTGATAGAGAGAAGGCGGAATTACTCAACACCTACTTTGCCTCTGTCTTCACCCAAAAGGAAAGTGATGTCCAACCTGGTGATAACAGAATAAATGGTGTAAGGAGGGAGCTGCAGCCCAAGACAGGAAAAGAGATAGTAAGGGAACACCTAACAACTTTAAATGAATTCAGATCTCCAGGGCCTGATGAGCTGCATCCAAGGGTACCAAAGGAGCTTGCGGATGAAATTTCAGAGCCTTTGTCTATTATCTTTGACAATTCTTGGAGAACAGGTGAGATTCCTACAGAATGGAGGCAGGCAAATGTCCCCATCTTCAAAATGGGGGGGGGGGGGAGAGAGAGAGAGAGAGAGAGAGAGACAAGACCCAGGTAACTACCAACCAATGAGCTTGACAATGATACCAGGAGACGTCCTAGAACAGATAAGTCAGTCTGTGAGCAGTTAAAAAGAACACTGTGATTACTAAGACCCAGGGTGGGTTTCTCAAAAATAAGTCATGCCAGACGAACCTCATTTCTTTTTTGATGGAGTAATAAGCTTGGAGGATCAGGGGGATGCTGTGGACCTAGTGTGTAGGGATTTCAGTACAGCTTTTGCCAAGTCCCCCATGATATCTTTGTGAAGAAGCTGGTAAAATGTGGTAACTGTTAGGTGGATTTGTAGCTGGTTAACTGACCAAACCCAAAGAGGACTCATTAATGGTTCCTCATCATCCTGGAAAAAAGTGACAAGCGGGTTCTACAGGGTTCTGTCTTGGGCCCATTGTTGTTCAAGGTCTTTATAGATGATTTGGATGAAGGAATTGAGGGGATGCTCAAAAAAATTGCAGATGACACCAGACTGGGAGGGGTAGCTAATATTGCAGAAGACAGAATCAGAATTAAAAATTACCTTAACACATTGGAAAGCTGGGCCCAAGCTAACAAAATGAATTTCAGTAGGGACAAATGTAAGGTTCTGCACTTAGGCAGGAAGAACCAGTTGCACAAATATAGGATGGGGGGCTGGTGGCTTACTAGGAGTACATGTGAAAAGCATCTAGGGGTCTTAGTAGACCACAAGCTGAACATGAGTCAACTGTGTGATGCAGCAGCAAGAAAAGCTAATGCTATTCTAGGCACTGGCGGACAAAGGTGGGGGCAGGGGGAGTGGTTCGCCCCAGGTGCCATCCAGGGGGGGGGGGCGTGCCATCGCAGCCACCTCCCCAGGACACACGCTGCTCACCGCGTACCCCTGGGATGCACACAGCGTGCACACCTCTGTGGCCACCACACACCCCGTGATGCATGCCAGCCATGCTCCCACCTGTTTGCTACTTCAGGTGCTGGAGCATGTCACTCCACCACTGATTCTAGGCTGCAGCAAAAGAAGTACAAAGTCCAGATCAAGGGAAGTAATACTACCACTCTCTTCTGCCTTGTTCAGATCACACCTGGAATACTGTGTCCAATTCTGGGCACCACAATTTAAGAAGGATATTGACAAGCTCAAACATGTGCAGAGGAGGGAGACCAAGATGATCAAGGGTCTGGAAACTAAGCCATACGGGGAGCGCTTGAAGGAGCTGGGTGTGTTTAGCCTGGAAAAGAGGAGACTGAGAGGAGATATGAAAGCCGTCTTCAGAGATCTGAAGTCACATGGAAGATGGAGCAAGCTTGTTTTCTCCTGCTCTTGAGGGTAGGACTCGGAGCATGGCTTCAAGTTACAAGAAAGGAGATTCCAGCTGAACATCAGGAAGAACTTGCTGGCAGTAAGAGCTGTGGAATGGACCTTGGGAGGTTGTGGACTCACCTTCCTTGGAAGTTTTAAAGCAGAGGTTGGATGTCCATCTGTCATGGATGCTTTAGCTGAGATTCCTGCATTGCAGGGGTTGGACCCTGGGGACCCGTCTCACTCTACAGTTCTATGATTCTGTGACTCATTACTGCTTCCCCACTGGACTTACTTCCATGTAAACATGGCTAGGATTGCACTGTCAACCATTAAAAACAAATCAGTAATGTTTCCATTCCATTGTGTTGGGGAGATGGTTGCCAAAACAACTGCACTGTTCAGTTTGTTTGAACTGATGCCCAGCAACTGTTTCTCCCCTGCTCCCACACACCTATTTCTTTCTTGATTTTTATGTTTTACTTTTTAGCCTACAGCAATGCTGACTTTCTTCCCTTTGCTGTTTTTCCTTTATATTGTCAACTAGGCACAGACAAACAGAAGGGTGAAGATGACAAATCTCTCTCCCCCCCCCCACCTCCCACCCTTTGTGAGAGAGCTGTAGGCCACAGTTATCATCTCCTCTACTGCTCATCCCTATTTGCATATCCAAGACCTCCTGAGGCAGCAAAGGCATTTGCACTCCCATCATCAGGGAGGGAAGTGAAACAACACAGCCCACCCCCACCATACGATATTCAAGGACCCACTCAGGAATCTTTCTTTCTAAAGAGGGAGGGGAGCTCTTTGCTGCACACGCACTTGAAATGAATCTTTTGTTTCCAGACAACCTCATTGCAAGAATCTTGCAGCAAGGCTAACTTATAAGCATTCAGCCCTGCGATAGGAGGCAGTCATGAAGCGATGTGATGAGGCCTCTCGCAGGTGGTGAATTTAGGTGTTATTCAGGGCATCAAAGTGCAAAATCAGTTATCTGACCCAGGGAATTGCACCCCATATTAATCAGCCCCCCCTTCATAGACACGCCAGGCCCCTTCTCTGAATGTTAACTTACATTAAAATACAGATAGCACTTTTAAGACCCATTGATCTGCATGGCAGATTTCAGCATAAGCTTAAAGAGCTTTCAGGACACCAATGGGGTGCATCCACCTGTTTTACTCAAGAGCAGACCCACTGAAATCAATGGACCTAAGTTAATCATGTCCATTAATTGGGATGGATCTATTCTGAGCAAGGCAGATGGCTACCTGACAGATCATATCTCCAGATGAATCTGCCCAGGTGCTAAGATCCTCAGGGCAGCACCTTCTCTTGGTCTCATAAATATCAGGTGCATGGTTGGTGTTGGAGTTAAAATTAACAGTGTGTTGTGATCTTAAAGATTTTTTTTTTAATAAAAATGATGTATTGTTGGTATTTAACTCTTGGTAAACTGTTCAGAATGTATAAAGGTGTTTCAAATGTTTGCTGGAAATGTCAAATGCGTGAATGGACATTATATCATGCTTGGTGAACAAAGCTTCAAAAATTGGATACAAATATAAACGCTGATACAGCAGCTTTTAATGGTTACCGTAATATTCAACTGAAGCCAAAATTCTTTTTTTAGAGGGTCAACTGATACACAACTGGAAAAGGGCTATGGAAGATCATTCCACTATATGATTACAGTGGTGAGACTGTTATATGCACAAAGATGGAAAGCTAACAGCCCTACCTACTATGGAGAAATGGTTGATAAAATTATTGGACTTAGCTGGGATGACAAAGTTAATGTGTTTAATTAGAGTAAAATCATTTCTGATATTTATTAAGGATTGGAAAGTTCTTATGGACTTTTTTGTGTGAAAGAGAAAATGAACTTGTAAGATCTGGATTTGAAGATTGAAAAAAATGTTGGTTTGTAGAAGATAGAATGGTTGGAGATTAATGAGTGAATACTATATTTAGCTGCAGGACAGAGAACCAGAAGTATTTTAACTTTCTTTCTTTATTTTTTTCTCTCTCTCTTCTTTCACTTTTCCTTCCTTCCTTTACTTTACTTCCTTCTTCTTCTTTCCATCTCTTTTCCTTTTTAGATTAAACTCCTCTTTTATTTCAGTATATTATAAAAAGATACTTTGTATTGGGTATGAACTTTTGTATATCTTTGGAAAAGTATTAATAAATATAACTATACTAAAAAGTTGGTTTTGGAGGTCCTGCCTTAAAGATCAATCAGATTGACAGGCACAAAATTCTAAATAAAATAAAATAAAATAAAATAATCACTACACTATCAATTAAATTAAGCACCTTATAGAAAAGTATTATAGCTTTCCGCCCACGCCCACCCCAGCATCCAGCCTCTTTCCTATCTATGCCATCAATCAGCAAAATCATTCTGCATTTATTTGCACAATTTTGGGAGGAAGAAAGATGATATCAAATTTAATTAAACCCTTCTAATCAGAATGTAAATCTTCATTTTTCTTCTTGTCTCAGTGTTGCCACTCCAAGCCTCACCTTTTCACCTGAGCAGACCCTTGGCTAAGGGATCAGCTGCGGGCTCTGGAATAATACTGTGTGCCACTGTGGAACCTCTCATGAGTGGAAGAGCAGAGCATAAACACGAGCAAATAAAGTTAGATATAAATGGTGCCTGACTCCTATGTTTTCTCCTCTCTGGCGCAAATTCCCTCCACTGGCCACAGGTAAGGCTCGCCTAGTGTATGGCTCTGCAGATTTCTATCGGCAATGAGCTACTGCTTTCTGTCCCACATGCTTAGAATTAAGGAGCAGGCTTTGGCTGGATCTAGACATATCAAAGAAGCATTTCAGTTAAATGTGTTGTAAACTTTGTATGAGAAATCGGGTGATCAAAAACAGAACTCCACAGCGCCATCTGGTGTCATAGTGTTATAATGCATATACAGCACATATAAAGCACTTTTTTTCTTTTTTCTTTTTTTGCCAATGTGGCCGAGTCCCTTGTTTCCAGGGACTTTTATTTTCCTTTTTAAAAAATCAATGAGCAAACTGCTTATGATTAGGCAGTCTTACTACTCTCAGGTTACCACACCTGCAAATTCCATCCACTCCTGTGAAAAGGACAAAAGTGATTATAACCGTTTGCAGATCCCCCCATTATAGTTGGCTGCAATCGAGAGCTTTGCTTTTAACACATTTAATTTGGGTTCAAATAATGTGTTGAATTGGAAAAACACAGAGCAACTCAGACACTGATTAGGCTGCTTCCCAAAACTACAGTGCAACTTAAGATGTCACACTTCAAAGAGAAAATTTTTACTGCCTGCTTCTGGGGGGAAGCTGCTTTCATTTACAAGGCTATAGACTTGTTATGGTTTATGGCTGCCACAAATAAATTTGAACTGAGCTGAAATTATATATAACGTTTAATTTGCTTGTCTTTTGCATCTTTTTAAGACAGAATTGAGCTGAGTGCCAGATGGTTGAGCTCCACAAGTGCCACTGTTGTCTGCCTGCCTCGAAGGTACTGTCACAGAACAGATAATATTTAGAGGCAATTTGGCTCCACGACAAGCAAACCAGGCTCTTGGTATAAAGTAAAAACAAACTGAAAATTTGCAAACGGCAGCAACTACATCTCACATTTCCTAAAAACAATGTTTCCTCCCCCCCCCCACACACACAGAGGCTGCAGACGCAGGAAAGGGAACTGCAAATGAAAAGTCTGCTAGGTTGCAAAGCACTTGGAAGATTAGCCCTTGAGCTGAGCAGATGCCCAAAGAGCATACAGTGGAATCTCAGGCTTGCTCTTTACATCTCGTTCTTCCAGTCCTTCCAACCAATCAGCAGTGCGGCATCTGGCCTCTCTTCCTAAGGGGAGGCAGCTTCCCAACTCCCCCTTATAATGGCCTCAGGCAAGGAGCAGTGATTAAAGCAATTAAGAGACCCACAGAGTACAGGAAACCTTACAAAACAATTTTGCAAAGAATGGTCCCCCGCCCTCAAAGAACTGTTTGGCAAAGTTACGTTGCATTAAGTCATAAATTACATTGATGCCAAAGCATCTATAAAGGAAATCTATGTTTATGCACCATGTCCAAAGTATTTTGTACCAATGACAAACAGAATCCTGCAATCCGACCAGGAGTTTGCCTCCATAAGGCAATAGAACATAAGAGCATAGCAAGAACCTGCTGGATCAGGGCCATGACCCATCTAGTCCAGGACCCTCTTCTCACAGCAGCCAACCAGATGCCTGGAGGAAACCAGCAAGCAGGATTGCAGCAGGAGAGCAGTCTTCCCTTTTATGGTTTGCAGCAACTAAGATTCAGAAGCCCTGCTGCCTCCGTCCGTGAAGGCAGGTCATAGCCATAATGGCTAGTAGCCATAACGGAGGAAGTGACCACAGTCTGGTTCCACCCTCTCCGAAAAGGAAATTGCAAAGCTGGAGAAAGTGCAGAAAACTGCAACCAGCACAGTAACGCAGTTGGAGCCGCTTTCTTGGGGTGGCTGTCCAAGGTACTAACAGCCAATGGGCATCTTCAGGATTTCTGCTCTCTCTTCTTGTGATTCTTTACTTTTGAATAGAGGATGTCTTCAGACTGAAGACAGTCCTTCAAACAGAGGACTGTCATCTGTAAAGCAGGCCACTTAGCTCTTTCCCATGAGCGTGTGAGGCTTTTTGGTTTAACATAATAAGTGGGGCACGTTTGAGGTCTATGAAATTGTACTAAGTGTGGAGAAACTGGATAGAAGAGAAGATTTTCCCCCTTCTTTTCATGCACTGGAACTTAGGGCCACCCAATGAATTTGATGGGCAGATGAAATCCCTGCCCCCTTTCATGTCACTGTGTGAAAACAGGGCAGAGAACACAAATAGGACATTTTCACCCAGTCCTACAATGCTCAGCAAGGAGTTCCTGCTGGATATGGGAACAGAGATTTAAGGGAGGCGATGAATGGTTTTGGCAGCTACAATATGTGCACCTGACATTGAATTCAATGGAACTTACTTCCGAGTAGGCATAGATACAATTGTCCTGTAAAGCCATTTCCTCCTTCAGATGGATAAGAACTGACTTTTTAAAAAAGTATTTGAACACTGGCAATATACCAGTCATCCATCAGTCTACTTCAGGTTCCCTGTAGGATTTTCATGAGTTGGAAGTTTAGCTCCATTGCATGCAGCTGTATCCTACCAGCCTTTTGCAGCTGAGTGTATTCCATGTAAACAAGACCCTAATGCTCCTGTAAATCTTTTAATATCCAAGTTAATGAATCCACACGCCTCCCCTTCCGCCAAGCGCTCACCCTAACAGAGGCTTTGATTTTGATGCAGAGTATATACCCAGAGCACAGTTTGCAAGCTGCATGTAATCAAACTCACCCACTTGTAGGGTTACTTCAAATACTAAAATGTTTAAGCATAATAAACAGCAGCAGAAAATTGACTTGTTTTATCCGTGCCTTTGTTAAGCACAACTGGATTACCAGCAGATTTGAGGTAATTAATTATAAGCTTCTAGGGGAAATGTGGCATAGCAGCCTCATTAATAGAAATGTTACATGTAGGCAGGGTTTGTGGTTTTATGTGTGTTTTTTAACAGCCCTGATTGTCATAAACTCAAAGGAAGAATGTTTGACACAGAGTTTCTGCAAACTTTGCAATGAATGGTTTCCTACCAGGGGCGCCATTTAGGAAGAGCAGCAGAGCAGATAGTGATGCCACCCCTCTAGATCTCGAGACGCCTTCAGGAACAGCAGTAGCGCTGGCTGCTGCACTGGTTCTCTGCACTGAGGTGCTGGTCCTGTGGATTTCTTATGTGTGGCATTGCTTACAGGAGTGCTGCCAACTGTCATGGCCCTGATTTCCATTGCTGGCCACCAACCTGGCCATGGATTGAGGGTGAGGTGCCCAAGGCACAGACTACTGCAGCACCCGAATCCAGGGTCAGCACCCTCACCTCCCAAGGGGCACAAACTCAACAGAGTCTTCCTGCCAATACAGCCAAAACAAGATCCTGTCTATTTATTTAATCCGTATAGTGCCCTATTCCCATAGATATCAGGGTGGTTCACAACATAAAATTACAATATAAAAAACACAAAATACATTGTAAAAATAAGAACAAAGACAACCCAATAATCCTACCTTCCACAACACATATAAAAGGGAATCGTATGTTAATCAGACAAAGACCTAGTTATGGAGAAATGTTTTCGCCTGGCACCTAAAGATATGTAAGATAAGGTGCTAGGCAAGCCTCCCTGGGGGCTCATTCTCATGTTGCCACCTCTTGTGCATGAGGCACACAAAGATGGTGATTACAGGGTCCAGATCAGTTCATATTGGGGGGAGGTATGGTCCTTGAGGTATCACGGTCCTGAGCCATTTAAGGCTTGATAGGTCAAAACCAGCACTTTGAATTGGGCCTGGAAACTAATTAGTAGCCGCTGCAGTTGGGCCAGGATTGGTGTAGTATGCTCAATCTGGCTTGCCCCAGTGAGCTACCTAGCCACCAAAGTTTCCGAACCATCTTCAGAGGCAGCCCTATGTACAACATAATCTAACCTAGATTAAACAGAATTAAACAGAATTTAGGCTATCTCTGTACAGATAAGGGTGCAGTTGGGCTGATGAAAGGCACTCAATGCCACTGAGGCCACCTGAGCTTCAAGCAGCAGCAATTAATAATAATAATAATAATAATAATAATAATAATAATAATAATATAGTACACCCATTTGGCTGCCCCAACACATATAAGGTGGCTTCCAACACCTATAAAAACATCCAAAAGTACGCACAAGCTACACACTTGCTCCTTCAGAGGGAGTGTATCACCCAGAGGCATAGCATGGGGGCAGGGACTGGGGGCTGTGATATCCTTCTCAGCCACCTTCTCAGCCAGAGGGCACCTGAGAAGGAAGAAATAGTTCATGGCAACTCACGAGGGCACTGTGAGCGAGCCCCTCAAAGCCAGCCAGCCAGTGGGTCGCTCTCAGTCATCTGATCTAGGGAACCACGCATTAACAGTGCCTCCATTTTATCTGGATTAAGCTTCATTTGGTTTGCTCTCATCCAATCCATTACCAAGGCAAGACAACAGTCCAGCACAACCACCGCCACACCTGCAGATATATTCCCCAAGCAACAGCCTCTGGAAATGACCATCCAAAGCAGTGTTACTCACCCCTAACTCAGACAGACACTCCAGAAGGATACTAAGGTTGATGATATCGAAAGCTGCTGAGAGGTCGGGGAGATTTAGCAGAGACACATTTCCCCTGTCTGTCTCCTGACAGGGTGACCAAAACCAGGCCTAAACCCTGATTGAAATGGATCTAGAAAAACAGTTTCCTCCAAGAAGATGGTCTTGCCCTCTCCAGGGAGGCTTAGCACCAGGCAAAGACATTTTTATTCTCCCAGGCATTCACACAATGCCAATGCTTTTGATTATTTTGTTTTAGGTGGGCAGGTGGTTATTTATGCCAGTGGGTGATCTTAGTGGCTGAACGATCTTAGTATAGCTCTATGTGTCTTAACCCATGCAAACCCCTCTTCTGCAAGCTAAGTGGCACCCAAATTTCCCACAAGGAGGAGCTTTAAAAAAGAAAAGTCGGAAAAGAAATTGTGACTCATCTTTATCTGGAAGGAAGCTCTTTTGGATGGAGCAGAGCCAGAGTGCTACACACAGAGACATGCAAATTCCTTCTCTGTTGGCTGAATGTTGGAAGTGGGAATCTGGATCTCCTTTTCATGGAGGAGAAGGCTGTCAATGGCTGCTCTCCACAACAGCTATGTTCTGCTTCCACAATTGGAGGCAGTAATGCTTCTGAATACAGGAGGGGGAAAGTGCTCTTATACTTGAGTCCTGACTGAGGGTTTCCCACAGGCATCTGCTTGGCCACTGTGAGAACAGAATGCTGGACTAGATGGATCATGGTCCTTATCCAGCAAGCCTCTTCTTATGTTCTACTGTTAAAGACCCTGGTAACAACGTTGGTAACTGTGTTCTCTCCATCGTAGAATCTAAGACGGTAATCTCCTCAGGGCAGGAACATTTCCCCTCCTCTGAAATGTGCCGTCTGCATTGATGCTCCATGCAGGGGCAGCGGGAGGTGCTGGGCTAGCCTGTGTCTGGTGCAAAATAAAAATGTGGCACTTACTGTAACAACCTCATGGTGAGTAAAGGTAAAGGGACCCCTGACAGTTAAGTCCAGTTGCGAATGACTCTGGGGTTGCGGCTCTCATCTCGCTTTACAAGCCAAGGGAGCTGGCGTTTGTCCACTTCCACAGACAGCTTCCGGGTCACGTGGCCAGCATGAGTAAGCCACTTCTGGCAAACCAGAGCAGTGCACAGAAATGCTGTTTACCTTCTCACCATAGTGGTATCTATTTATCTACTTGCACTTTGATGTACCTTCAAACTACTAGGATGGCAGGAGCAGGGACCAAACAATGGGAGCTCACCCCGTCGTGGGTCTCAAACCACCGAACTTCTAATCAGCAAGTCCAAGCCACACAGTGGTTTAAACCACAGCGCCATCATGGTGAGTACCAGCACCTTATTTTCTAGAAGAAAAGCGCTGTGCAAGACCCTTTGCTATTGTCTCAGTCAGTTTTATTGCACATAGCCAAAGGCTGCCGCAATGTACACAGAATTATTTGACAATTAAAAGAAAATATACTGAATTGGTAAAAAAAGACTTAGAACATTTATATTACTAAAACATTATGTACTCTAAACAAAGCTATAAAAGTACCCTAATGTACAAATAAAAACATTAAACAATAAAATTCATAAGCTAAAACCATCACATGGTCACTAATGTTAAAAACAATATCAATTAATACAGTGTGCAATTTATACTCAGAGTTTGGTGACAAAGATAGAGCATAGCCTGAGGTAGATAGATAGGATCAAATAAATTCATCTCCTTTACAGTTAATGGCTACCTTGGCTATATAATTTGCTCTAATTTTCCTAGCAGCAGTTGCAAAAAGTGCTACCCACCAGGTCACATACTTATCTGTGTCTGCAAGGAGATATAACATCATATCAAGGGGGTTCTGGCCAGGGGACCCTGTCATTATAGGTACCAAAAATCTTTTTCTTTGCTATTGAGACTGGTGCATCAGAACTGCTTGATGGATTGCAGCATAACAGGCTTTAAATAACATTCTCAATTATATTTCTGAATAATCTCTCTACATGTTCTGGCACTAAAGAAACAAGCCAAGTCTCTTCTCACCCCACCCCAGTCATTACCAAGGCAGAAATGCCACTGAACTTTTTATGAACCTGATACATAGCGAGTACGATCGACACCATTAATACATTTAATCCATTAATTAAAGTGTTCCAAAATCCTTGCACCCTGCAATCAAAACAACACAGAGAAATGTCCAAAGTTCCTTATTTTGCATAGAAAAGCAATTGCAACCCACTTTGGAAACAGATTTTGCTCTATTGATTGTAAAGGGATCTAAATTAAGCCAAATTTAAGGCATAGTTGCCTCCCAGGGATAACAATCAAGGGCAATTAAACTGGGTAAAATGGAGGAATGACTTCACTAATGGCAGTTTTGAGGGTCAATGGAGAGGAATTGCGTAACTTTTCATCCTGGGTACCCAGTAAAAGGATCCTACCTAGTAACCTTAAAAAGAGGTGAATTGTAGGCACCAGTGGGGATTCTTCACATTAGTAAAAGTATGGTTGAAAGCAGGGAGCAACTGTCTTTCCTAGAAGAAATGACTTTCACACTGAAGATGTGAAGCAAAAACATTCTCGGCTGGTTATTTCAAATGAAGAAGTGAAATTCAGCTCCCTGTGGTTTCCCTGCACCTCTTGGACTCCTCAGCAATTGTTTACAGAGTTTCAGAAGCAGAAAGGTCTCTGCCCCGCGGTGCTTCTTATATAAATTTGACAGTGGGGAGGGAAAGAAACAGAGTTGGGATGAATGTCAGCCATTGCAATTTAAGGACACAAGGAGGGGACCAGACCAGATTAATCTGTAATTAAAATATGCAATAAAGCAATCCAATTAAACACTAAAATATTAGCATGTGTATGAACTCTTGTCCAGTGACAAGCAGCCCCTTTTGGGGGCAAGGGGCTCTAGAGGATTGTGGTGGCCCAGCTTCAGGCATGCTTGGAGGAGACTGAATATCTAGATCCACTTCAGACTGGCTTCAGGCCTGCTCATGGCAGTGAAACATGGTTGATTACTCTTCTTGGGAGAGAGATGGGGGGAGAGTGACCCTGTTTGTTCTTTTTGACATCCCACTGGCTTTTGATATCATTAACCATGGAATTCTTCTAGGGCAGCTCCAGGAGGTGGGAGCTGAGGGGCACTGTGCTTCAGTGGTTCTGCTCCTACCTCAAGAGCCATACCATAGAGTCACAGAATTGTAGAGTTGGAAGGAACCCACCAGGGCCATCTAGTCAAACCTCCTGCAAGCTGAAATCTCAGCTAAATCATCCATGACAGATGGCCATCCAACTTCTGCTTAAAAACCTCTAAGGAAGGAGACTCCAGCACCTCTCATGGGAGGCTGGTCCACTGTCAGGTAACTTTCACTGTCAGAAAGTTCTTCCTGATGTTTAGTTGGAATCTCCTTGTAATGTGAAGCCAATGGCTTGGGTCCTACCCTCCAGAGCAGCAGAAAACAAGCCCTTTAGAGATTTAAAGATGCCCAGACACTGCATAATAGCCCTCAAAGTTAGCCTTCAGGCCATCAGGCCAGCAAAACCTCTCTTCTTTTAACTACTTTTTGTGATTGGGTGATCTACCTGCCAATTAATTATCATCCAGAATGCAAACTGGCTGCTGACATAATGAGAGGCATTAATTCGGACATTAGATAGGCTGAAAAACACAGCAAAAAGCTTATCTTAATTATCAGTGATTAAGAAAATTTACAAACAGTTTAGGATGCTCTGGTTTGCTAAAAATCTTGATCTTATATTACTTATAATTCGCCATCCTGTCTGTGTGGTGCTGGCTATAAAAGTGAAACTGAGTCCATTAGCTTGGGAATGGATTGCACTGTTTACTTAAAGAGACAGACACACGTTTTCAAGGCGGAGACTGCTTAGAGGGAGACGAACAGAACCCAGTATGGCAAAGACACTGTTGAACACCCCACTGATTATTGGTATCTTGTGGCAATTATTGAATGAGCAATTGGAAGAGCTCAGAACTAGGATGTGTAGAATGGTGAATGAAAATAGATCAGAGAAAGATCAGACTAAAGAATCCACAGAACCTTTGGGGGGAAATATTGATCAAGATCTTCCTGAATATGGAATGGTAAAGTGGAACCATGGACAGTGACATTAGGAAACATCCTGAGATGGCGGAGATAGAGCTGAGAGAGAAAGGATCTTAGATGAGAAATCATGGCCAACAGGAACTGGGATTGTAAAATATGGAATGGAGTATGAATTAATGAATATACAATAAGTAAATAATTATGAATTATTATTCTAATAAGGGATGTTGGAATTTCTTGGAGATAAAGTCATCTTACTGGACTGGAGGCAGAATTGTCTTGACATTTAGTGATCATAACAATTAAAAAAACCTTGTGGACTTTTCACATGGAAATAAAAATGAATGAACTTCAGATGTCTGGGATTGAAGACTGGGAAAGCACTGCCTAGCAGACTGAGGAACAGCTAGACATTATCCTGGAGTAAAGATGGATACTAATCTAGAGTGAATATTTGGAATATTCTGAATAATATTTATATACATAGTTGGTAGATGGAGAATTGGAAGTCCTCTTTCTTTCTTTCTTTCTTTCTTTCTTTCTTTCTCTTATCTCTCTTTTCCTTTTTTATCTTTAGCGTCTGACTTTTTCTGCTAACCCTACTCTTGCATATAGAATCAGAATCATAGAATTATGTTTTGTTTTTTGATGTCCTCTGCTCTGGGTTAATGAAGATACTCACAGGAAGTGGATGGATGGCTGATGTATGAGAGGCAGGGAAGGGAAGGGAAGGGAAGGGAAGGGAAGGGAAGGGTGGAAGGCTGGGAGAAGGAAGGGAACCTCCTGGGTCCACCCCTTATGTGTGTGATAAGGATTAACACCTATCTCTGACAGAGGTGTCTGTATTTTTACCCCCTTCTTCCCACCTCTCTTTCTTTTCCCCCTCTTCCTTTAAAAAAAATTATTTTATTAATCTTTTCCAACAAAATTTTAACATAATCAATGCTAATAAAAAACACAAATTGCATTTTACATTTTATGTTGTCGCCCTCCCCCCCCCCCCGACTTTCCCCAGCTTCCTTTTCTGGTTTATCACATATTCATTTCTTCTCCTTATAGTTTTATGTATCTTATATATTGAAATTAAAATTACATCTTGTTAATATATTCTTAACATTTTACCCTCAAATTTAACAAACATAGACAGAAAATATAAATATAAGTGTCTTAATCAAATCTTGCAAGTGAATCCATTTCAGTGCATTGTTTCTGTGTATACATCATAAAAGGTTCCTAATCTTTTTTGAAATCATTATTGTCCTTATCTTTAAGTCTCTCAGTCAGTTTTGCCATTTCGCCATATTCCATCAACTTTTCTAGCCATTGGTCTTTTGTTGGTATTTCATCACTTTTCCATCTTTGAGCTAATAAAATTCTGGGCGCTGTTGTCGCATTCCTCCCACCTCTCCTAGATCGTTTTCTTTTTCTTCCCCATTTGGTTTTTATGGCATTGTATGTTGAAAAGTTTCAATAATTTTTAGAAAGAGATTTGAATAGAGCAGGATAGGCACATGATAGGAGCAAAAGCTCACAGGATTTTCCTGTAAGTTTGTTAGAGAGCTCTGTGAGAGACACTCCCACTGCGCATAAACATATCCTCTCTTCTTTTTTGTTCTTTCTGCTCTTCCTCTTCATCTCATCACCAAGCCAGAAATGTGAAAAACATGGAGCTGCATCTGGGCTCCAATGCTCAAACCCATTTTAAACTAGACTTAAGTATGTCATTTTAACTGAATTACCATTTTAAACTTACCTGAACAAAGCGGATGCATCTGTTGCTCTTCAGGAAGTATTCTGAATAAGTAAACATTATTTTTACTTGTTTGTGTGATTATTGTTTTAAGGGGGGGGGGGGGGACACCAGGAGAATCCAGTCTGCTTTCAAGCATCCTTGATTACTTTAACTAAAAAACAAAAACTAGCCTATCTAAGCTTTCATTTTAAGCTGAAAAGGGATTCCACTCTGCTTAACTCACGAATGTGAGGAAGGAAGGATAATATCCAATACATATATCCTCTCCTAGCAACTATTCAAATCCCTAGATAAAAGCATTAGCCTTTTTTTTGCTGCTGCATCACACTGTTGACTTGTGTTCAGATTGTGGTCAAATAAAACCCCTAGATCCTTTTTGCATGTACTACTGGCAATCCAGTTTCCCCCACCCCACCCCAATCTTATACTGGATTGTTACAATGCATTCTACCTGGGGCTTCCCTTGAAGGTGACTTGGAAACATCAGCTGGTCCAAAATGCAGCCTCCAGTTGGCTTAAAGACTCATATGCCTTTATAACCCTGTTTTAAAACAGCTGCATTGGCTGCCAGTTCATTTCCAGGTCAGTGACCATCACTACACCTCACAGCTGCAAATTCCACATGTTATTTATGCATGGACCTTTGCATTGTCTCTCTGAATCCTCATTTATTGGAGGACCCTGAGTGCTAATACTTTGTCAAAGGAAGAAAGATATTCTCTCTTTAGCCATGTTCTCCACACCATATGCTGAGAGAGCTGGTGTAAGATAGTGGCTAAAGACCTTGAATTGGAAGACCTTGAATTTCACCTCTGCCCTACGTGATCTTTGGCAAGCCACTCTCCAATAAGGGGGCAATAATAAGGAGCCACCATACTTTACAGGTTGTTATTGGAAGGATTATAGCCTGATAACGCATGTGAAGTGTCATACAAAATATTCAGCATTAACTTTTTATTATTGTTGGTAATGCAGTTCCCATCATTTTTAGAAGGGACTAATTTGCTACACCCATCCTTCCTTGGAAGAAGAGGAGAGCTGGTATCTCCCTAGGGGAGAATGTAGTGGCCTGATGGGCGATTTCACCCAAGGGGGAGAGGTGGTAGCAGGCTATTTAAGCTTGCTCCACCCCACACTCTTCCCTCTTCTTTATTCGCCACCCACCCCTCCCGCCCTTTGGCAGTGTGGGCCTACACACTAGTTGTCTGTTTTCAAGATGCTGAGTAGGAATTTTTTTGAGAGAAAGATCCTAACTGACCAGGGTCTTCTTCTTTTTTGCCTGCTCCATACTGTTGGGTGATGTTTGTTGGAGTGGTGTTCCTTCAGTTTGGCTAATTGGCATTTGGTCCAGGCAGGTGAGAAGATTTCGAAATAATGGAACACTTAGCTGAGGCAGTGTTGGGTTGTGGGCATCCCTTAGTCACTGTTGCCAGGCATGACCTGCAGGTGCTGGGGGTGCCCTTTGACTTGAAAGACACAGCAGGGAGGGATGATCTTAGGAAACCTTGCTGCATGCACACAGGGTGTGGCTGTTAACTTGCTCAGGTGATGGGGGTAGAAATCTATTAATGAACACCTGCATGGACTTTAGTTGATTTGGTTACAGTGGTTGAATCTGATTAGTTTGAATGTGATTAGTAGTTGAATCTGACTGTGGAAACTATCGAGGCATCTCTCTATTAGCTGCGGCCAGCAGAATTCTTGCAAGGATCTTAGCAAACCATCTCGTAACAATATCCAAGGTGACCCTTCCTGAATCCCAAAATGGTTTTTGACCTTCTAGGGGACAGTGGACAAGATTTTCACTGCTTGACAGCTTCAAGAAAAATGCAGAGAGCAAAACCAACCCCTGTATATGGCATTTATTGACCTGACTAGGCTTTCGGTACTGTAAATCGGAATGCCCTGTGCACTGTCCTTCTGAAAATTGGCTGCCCAGATAAATTTGTGAACATCCTTGGACTCCTCCATGATAATATGACAGCAACAATCACAGATAACAATGGCTCTCAAAGTGAACCATTCACAGTGGGATCAGGTGTTAAACAGGGTTGTGTTATTGCCCCAACTCTATTCATTATTTCCATTGCCATGATCCTACACTTTGTTGAAGGGAAGCTCCCCACCAGAGTAGAAATCATATATCGAACAGATGGAAAGCTCTTCAATCTGAGCAGGCTGAAAGCAAAGAGTAAGGTTACCGTAACTTTCACCATAGAGCTTCAGTATGCTGATGACAATGTAGTGTGCGCACGCTCAGAGGATGACCTCCAAACCATCCTAAATATCTTTGCAGAAGCTTACGAAAAGCTTGACCTATCACTCAAGATCCAAAAAACCAAAGTTGGCTGCACCAACAAGTACAAAATAACCCCTCTGCAGTGCCACAAATCCAACTCAATGGTGTAACATTGGAAAATGTCGATCACTTGGGCTACCTAGGCAGTTATCTTTCCACAAGAGCCAACACTGATGCTGAAATCCAGCATCGCCTGAGCTCTGTGAGTGCGGCTTTCTCCCGATTGAAGGGCGGAGTGTTTGAGGACCAGGACATTCACAGGGAAACCAAAATGCTCGTTTACAAAGCTATTGTACTACCAACCTTACTATATGCTTGTGAAATATGGACCACTTATAAACGCCATGTCCAACTCCTCGAAAGATTCCATCAATGGTGTCTCTGAAAAATTTTACACATCACTTGGGAAGACAGACAAACTAATATCAGTGTACTGGAAGAATCAAAGATCACCAGTGCTGAAGCAATGATTCTTCAACATCAACTTTGTTGGACTGGTCATGTTGTGTGGATGCCTGATTACGGTCTTCCAAAGCAACTACTCTATTCCGAACTTAAAAATGGAAAGCGTAATGCTGGTAGTCAACAAAAGAGGTATAAAGACTGTCAAGGCAAATCTAAAAAATTGTAGTATAAACACTGACAACTGGGAAACACTGGCCTGTGAGCACTCCAGTTGGAGAACAGCCTTGACCAAAGGTGTCGTGGGCTTTGAAGAAACTCGAACTCAGGACGCAAGGGAGAAACATGCTAGGAGGAAGGCACGCTTGGCAAATCCACACTGTGATCAGCTCCCGCCCGGAAACCAATGTCCCCACTGTGGAAGGACATGTGGATCCAGAATTGGCCTCCTCAGTCACTTATGGACTCATTGTTAAAACCGTGTTTATGGAAAACAATCTTACTCGGCTACAAGTGATTGCCAAAGAAGAAGAAGGACTTCAGTTGATTTGGTTACAGTGGTTGAATCTGATTAGTTAATTGGTTTTGCAGATCCTCAAGTTGTTATATTTAATAAATATAACCTATTTTCCCACTTTTGGTTATCTTCACTCTTTTTCCTGGCACGCTGGCAATAAAATGCCCCCTGTCATTCACACAACCTTCCCCACTCTACGTGCATCAGACTTAGCTTCTCACCATTTAAACAACAATAATTTGCTTTGCTTTGATGTTGCCTTCGAAATAACAGTGTCATCATTAAACATCTGGCTGGCTCCTTCCTTGCCGTCCCGGCCTCCAAAGAGGAAAGGGTGTTTATAATTCTAATTTGAAAACGCAGCACATTAATATGCTGATTTCCATCGTGTTTGCCTTAACCTGTTTGGAGAAATTATGACTACAAATATCTTGTACACGGCACCTCTAAACTACCAGCTTGAGCAAACAACATAAGAGTTGATACAGTCTCACATAGCTGATTAGAGCCACTTCAGAGGTGGTCGTGATTATCGCATTTGGCTCAGAGCCATCTGTGGGGTAGTTTTTTTAAACACATAAACAAAGCATCTGTTTCGGAGTTCTTGTCCCAGGCGGATAGACCCACCTACACTATTACTAATAAGCACATTCAAGGAGCACCAGATGGCTCCACTATAAAAGAGACCCGGATTTTCCTGAGCTAGGCAGAGCAGAGAAGCACCATTAACATGGGTTCCAGATTGCATTTCCTTGGGCTCTAAGAGCCAGCAAGGCACTCCCAAAACCTGGCTCCACTAAAGAAGGATGCAAGTCTGGAGGGGGAATCCATTATTTACGATTGGCGGTGCCCAGGCTGCCGGCAGCTTGGCCAGAAGATCTCCTCCTCGCTGCATAGAGGTATGCCGAAGGAAGATGAAAGGCAGCCCTGATCCTGCAAGACAGCCTGGGTGGCTGTGACACCAGCCCTGCCTCAGCTTCCTTGAATCTGGCCCTCAAACATCCTTGCCTGCAGCCAAAGAGGGCCATTGAGGGCCTGCCATCTGCTGCATCTACAAACGAGGCAGGCTGACACAATTTAGTAGCAGAGGTGCATTTCAATTCTGAATATGGAGCTCTATTGAGAGCATAAGAGGAGCTCTCCTGGATCAGCCAATGGCCCATCTGGGGAACCTGCAAGTCGGACCCAAGCACAAGAGCCCTCTTGCCTCCTGGGCTTCCAGCAACTGGTCTTCAGAAGCATTACTGCCTCTGACCATGGAGGCAGAGCAAAGCCCTCCTGGCCAGTAGCCATTGATAGCCTTGTCCTACATGTCAATCCCCTCCGATTTTCCACACCCTCTCAAATTTCACTGATGAAAATGGACTTCAAGTCTGTTTCCAGACCTACCAGACACTGTAGTCTTTTAGGCTGCAGATGGAGACCTCAATCTTTCAGGCTGTTTGATTATAAAAGGTATTGTCATTTCACCACATAATTTCTCAGCTAGTGCTCTGTGGGTTTTAGATTGTTCTAGGTGCTATACCTAGACTGAACTGGTTCATTTTTCGATATTTTTTATACAATTTTTCAACTGTCTTACAATTCTGGTTTATTTTTGTACATTTAATGGTTTTCCAAACTGCCAGAGAGCTAGGCTGGGACAGCTTAAATCAGCATTCAGCCACTGATGTGATGACTGGTGCTGATGGGATTTGTAGTCCAGCAGCATCTGGAGGGCACCAGCATGGCAAGGACTGGTACACCTCTGGCCCTCTAGATGTTCCTGGATTACAACTCGCAGCATTGCTGGCTGTTAGCTGCGCTGGCTAGGGCTTGTGGAATTCAACAATGTCTGGGTGGCCATCCCTGTATGGAACAATTTCTTCATCATCTAACCTTTCCAAGTGACAGGAAAAAATATAACCAGTGGTGGAGCTTCATGCTCCAGCACTGGGGGCGGGGCTGGCGTGCATCCCAGGGGCATGGCACACCACCCGCAGGGGCGTGGCACACCGCCTGTGGGGGCATGGCACCCAGCCCAGCACAGGCGGGAGGCAGCCACGATGACATCCTACCAGGATTGCGCTGCCAGGGGCAGTTCGCTCCCCCTGCACTCCTCTTCCTCCGCCACTGAATATGACTCCCATCTGTTATTATACTATAGCATGCACCTCTGATCTGTTTTAAGGAAAATATGGTGTGTGGAGGCAACAATCAAGTGAGAAAGGAGCTTCTGCTCCAGGGCTGCTTTTTCGTTGCCCTGGACTCCGCCAGGCCACCTTTTACAGAGAATCAGAGAAGTGTAGAGTTGGAAGGTGAGCAGGAACAAAATGTCAAAGGAATGCAGAGAGCTCTTGTTATTTAGATTTAATGTCAGGCAGCCAACTTTACAATGGAAACAGAGCGCAGGCGCTGTGGAGAGAACATGACTGGCAAAACAAAGTGGAATTGGGCAGGAAATGGGCACTGAATGGGGGGAGTGTGGACTGGAAAAGTGAAGAGGAAGAACCAACGGATGAGGAAAGATGACAGAGAAGCTAGATACAGATGGCGGCACACGCAAGATCGTAAGAAAAGTAATACTGAAATAATAAGTGATTTTCAATAGATAGGCAAGGGAAAGTGTAACCTCTTTTGTTCTTTAAAGGTATGTGAAAAAGCAACATCTGAGGGGAAACAGGAATTGAACATAAGGAATGGATTGTGAATAATAGATAAATATGTAATATCAAGCAGCAAAGGGGGAAAACAGGGATATATTTGGTATGAAGCGTAAGAGGTGATTTTTTGGTAAAAGATACACATGCAGATAAGAAAGATAAGATGATAAGAAAGGGGAATTAATACAGAAACAATAAGTAACAATATCAAAGAGTTAGGCATGGGTAAATGCAACCTCTTTTGTTATTTAAGGAGAAGAGGGAGACATTTAGTGAATGCAAAATAAAGGTGAGGAAATATTTTAGAAATGATAGTTATTGTTTTACTGTGGACTGATAATCAATTGACTAAGCTCACTTGTAGGTACTGTAAATGTTAAATACTGTATATGCAGGAATTGGCAAGTTAAGGATAGTAAGTTTAAAAGCAACATAAATCTATTGTAATATAGTATAACAATTGTAAGGGATGGAATATGGATTAGAAATAATCAGGGAAATAGTGCAGCAACAAGAAGAACCTTTGGACACATCAAGAACGGAGGGATTTGTATTTGTTTTAAACTGACTGATTTGGTAAAAATTCAGAAAATCGATAAAAAAGAAAGAAAGAAAAACAGGCCTGAAGTAAAACAGCCAGGCCTCTTCTAAACTCATGTGGAGCAGCCTCTCTGCCGCCACCTCCAAACTGGCTTCTGGAACTCTCCTGCAACAAAGAGGTTGCTGAGTCTGTCTCACTACTGTGGAGAAAAGGGGGGGGGTCAGGCGATAGGCCTTCTGTTGATTCTACAATGTATTCTCCCTGCTTTTAGTAATAACATCACTGGTCACACTGGCATGTAGTTAGATGCCATTTTGACCCACAGTGATGGACTGAACTTTTCAAAAGTGCATTGATTTTAACCAAATGGGGTGTGATGTTTCCTGAGACCAAGGAGCAAGCTTTTTTCTATGACTGGAGACAGTTGGGCATCATTTTGAATCAAGAAGGTGGACAGAACTTATCAAAACTGGACTGGTTTTAACCATGGACTTCAAAACTGAAATGATTTTTTAGTTTCTTAGAATTCCCCGCAATGACAGAAAATGAAGCTGCTGATCATCACTATTTTGTGCCACACACTCATACTAACTTGCTCAGGTTCCAAAAGAGAACTTGCTTTGGTGCCCACCTGTGAAGACAACCAGGCTGCTGGGTATATGGAGTAGACATGCATTTCTGGAATTCATTCATAAGAAAATAAGAGGAGCCTGCTGAATCAGGCCTGTGGCCCCAGTCCAGCAGCCTGTTCTCACAGCGGCTAATCCGATGTCCAAGGCAAGCAAACTGGAACACAAGAGCACTTTCCTCCTCCTTCAGCTCCCAGCAACTGGTATTCAAGAAGCATTGCTTCCTCCAGTTGTGGAGGCAGAACATAGCCACCCCACATGAGATCAGGGAAGCCCCATCCCTCAGTACTTTTCCATGGGCCTTGAAGGCCCACCTTTTTGGTCATGGCCTTCAGTGGAAATTGAGATGTGATCTGGTTTTTGTATGACTAAGTGATCCTTGTTGTTTCAGGACACATGCCAATGTTTTAAATGGTTTTAAATTATATTTTATTGGTTACCTTTTAATGTGCATTTCATGTACCACTTTGTGAAGAATGCTGCTTAAAAACAAGGTATAAATATTATTACAGAAGTTGGGTACCACCCCACTCTCTGCCGAGTTCTAGCAAGATTTCTGGGGGTTCCAGGCGCTCAGCCATGTTCTGTGCTCCTTTGGAGAATTGAATACACAGCTAAGACTGTTGTAGCTTTACGAAATATGGTTTATTCACCTATTTGTACCTTCAGCCTGTATGGAGTTCAGATCTTACAGCATGGTCATTTCAAGAGGGGCTTGACTCAGACAGCAATGCCTACTCCTATGAGCTGAGGTCCTTTCAGCACCCCTGAAAATATTTGAGGGGGCTGAGCACCGCCCCCAAGTTGATGGACATTGCCATTCAAATGGTGTGGGTGTCCCCAGTCATGTGACTGAACCTGTAGGGCAGTGCTTACCTGCCCCCCCCCCATATTTTATTCAAGTTGCTCCCCCCTGGAGCCAAAGTCATCTCTCCCAGCCAACCTTCAGCCCGCCTGCCCATGATGGCTCTCTCTCTATTCTCTCCCTTCTTCTTCCCAGCACACCTTGCTCCCAGTACTCTCTTTTCCTGACACCTCAAACACACACCCCATCACCATGGCAACCTCTGCCTGCCCAGGCCCAAGAATTCCTCTCAGATGGGCCATCAACACCTTTTGTCCTGTTAGTGCCTCTATCCGAGGGGAGGCCCTGGCTTGCAAAGGAAGCTTAGCCTGCATTTCCCCACTGATCTGCAATCTTCCCTTCAACACTCCAAATAATCACAATCCTACCATTTATTATTTTCTAGGGTTTGGGGTGGGGTCTCCCCCCCAAACAAAATCTATAACAATATGTAAACAAAGACAAATGCATTTGGATTGGTCCTGATAAAAGTGTTTCCTTATTGTGACTTTTGAATAAGCAAACCAACCATGGACCAGCACATGCTATCTGTAGTTTTTATTTGTCTAAGTATCTACCCCTTTTTTCCCTTTGCTCAGCCTTCATCCTTTTGCATTCTCAGAGAGAGAAAAAACTCTCCTAAAAAGCAAACCTTCTAAAATTCTTGCTCTTTTCAGACACAGGGAATTGTAACTCAGGCCGTGTTTTCTAAAATAAAATGTGGTTATTATTATTATTATTATTATTATTATTATTACTATTCTTTAGATTTTTATACCACCCTTTATCCAAAGATCATAGGGCAGTTCACAACATAAAAATACAAAATGAGAATACAACACACACAATAAAACAACCCCCCCAAAAAAAAAAACCTTTAAAAGGCCAACATTTTGCATGCTACAGAGGAACAGCTTTCTACTTCCTTTGAATAAATATTTAAGTTTGCATTTTTACTTGTATAAATGTTGTTTTGAAATCACATTTTAGCAAATGGGCACATTAATGGTGCATCAATCCTTAAAATAAATTTATTTGATAATGCACATTTTATTTTGATGCTATTAAAGCACCATTTCAGTTATACAATATCTGTAAAAAGCTATCGCAATGTTGAGCAGCAAGGGATGACCCCGTAAGTAATTATTTCTGTTCAGTTAAGGGTCTGACATTTACCTGAGCTGAAATTAATAGTGCAGTTTTACAAAAGTGGTACTTTTTAAAGGACATTATTACATCCTGTGGTTTCTGAATGGCACAAGTCTAGAGACAGGAGTTGATTATGTTCTATATGCCCCCAAAATTCATTCAAAAGAGACCTGTATTTTCAACTGTTGTGAGATAGCTGTTTAATTAAAACTTAACATTGGGGAAGTAAACCCACCTATGTTGCCTTTAGCCCTGTTAATGTTATAGTGGGATATAATCTCTCATTTTCTCTGCCCAAATTGTATCCCATTCTCTTCCTTGTGTGAAGTTTGGATTTTCTCAATTGCACGTGGAGAAGAATAAGTTGCATCCAATAAAAATCTCATATTTTAAACTGGACTCCCCCGCCAAAAAAATAAAAATCTTAACATCGAAAAGTTTTTAAAATGCATTTATATGTTTGGCATCCAAGTATGTCTGCAAGACAATGTATGTTTGTCAAGGATGGATAAGCATGTCATTTTGGATGGCTACTGTTGATATTCTTGTTTAGCTTAATGTAATAGACCTACAAAGTGAGTCATAAATTGCAGCAAGAACCGAAGAGATACAGTACATACTGTAAGTGAAGATATATACTGTATATGTACTGAAGTACTGTATGTAATATATATATATATATATATATATATATACACATATATATACATATATACATATATATATATATATATATATATATATATATATATACACACACACACACACACACATATATATATATATATATATACACACACATAAAGTTATATTGATTTATATTGATATAACTTTACTCTGATTTATATGGTTTTGATATTTTGGAAGTGCTGTTGAGGTATGATCCACCATCAGAAGGTTCTTTGAAAGCCTCACTATTCATCTTAATGGGGCTTAGGTAGAACTTTTGAACCTGATTTTGGCCTTACGATATATTATTACCAATCGAAGCTAAAAGCTACCTTCACTTTACATGCTTCTGTTTTATTTTTAAAATTAATATGTAGTTTTGTTGCTGTTCCATTTTATATCAGGCAGCAGCCAAAGAGAGCTAAGCCCTCAGCATTTTCATGGCCAAAGGTTTTATTTGCTGCAATTCTCTTGCTGCAATTCTAAACCCACCTTCCTGGGGGGGGGGGGATGCAAGTCAGTATAGTGTAGTTCAATCCTAAATAGCGTGGTGGCAAAAGCCTGTTGATAATGATGCTATTTGACAATAAATGGACTGTGGATAGTCTTAAAACCTCAAACATTCAGGAGAATCCGAAAAACATTTTAAATACCACGTTGAGATGATAAAACTTCCTTCTTTTGAGAAAAGGTACCGTATTTTTTGCTCTATAAGACTCACTTTTTCCCTCCTAAAAATCAAGGGGACATGTGTGTGCGTCTTATGGAGCGAATGCAGGCTGCGCAGCTCTCCCAGAAGCCAGAACAGCAAGAGGGATTGCTGCTTTCACTGCACAGCAATCCCTCTTGCTGTTCTGGCTTCTGGGATTCAGAATATTTTTTTTCTTGTTTTCTTCCTCCAAAAACTAGGTTTGTCTTATGGTCTGGTGCGTCTTATGGAGTAAAAAATACGTAACTGAATTTTGGAAAGATCATTACCAAAACATGTAAGTAAAATCCAATCTTTGAGATTTTTGAGGGACTTGGAAAGTTGTCTCAGTCATTGTTTGGAATGCATGTAATATTGTTATGAAATTGTTTTCATTTTTTAAAGAAAGAAGGAAAATATTTTGGGCAACCGAATGACTGTAGGCACAAGCTAGTGAACGCTAGCCCTCCTGATTAAAATGCCATTGAAATCAATGGAAATTAATTTAGTTGTGAATAAGGCTACAATCCTAAACACAAAACCTAGAGAGTTAGCCCAATTCATTTTGATGAGACACACTTCTAAGTCAGCAGCCACAGCATTGCATTGCATGACCATAATCCAATGCACACTTGCGTTAAACTTGGACTTACTTCCAAATAAACCTGACGTGGGGTTGGGCGGCATGTCCCAAACCAATCCTTTCTGTGGATTTTGCCACATCTAACTGTGGGTGGAGTAATGCTTTCTTGGTAAAACAAAACAAAACCAGGCCTTAAAAGGTAATGATAATTTGCTGGAAAATGCTGGTGGTGGGTCAAGGAGTCCAGCCCCCTTCCTCATTTTTGTGTCATGTGCTTTACTTTAGGTAGGTTTTAATTTTAAAGCCATAAGAATTTTGCCATTTACTCCCATGGTGCATCCACCCAGCAAGAAGGTGAACATTTGGGGCCACAACTCCAACAGCCACCCTCCATGCAATCAGTCTTGCTCCTCAACCCAGACTTCTTCCTGCTTGCAGTATCTTTCTCCATTTCTCCTTTACATGGTCAAATATGAATGACTTTGCTTGTAAGCATTTAATGCAATTACAGGAAAGAAGCCACAGCAAAGGGGAGCCGGTGGCCTTCGCTGGGTGAGGCTTCCCGACACTAAAATTGCCAAATCTGGACATAAACAAGTCACTCGACCTAATTAAATGAATTCTTTCTGTCTATTAAAAATTTAGAAGTGCTCCCCGAGTGTAAACAAGTCATTTTGAAAGGGAAGAAAGGAAACCCTAATGCCTACAAATAATTGGAGAATCTTTCCTTTAGCCAAGCCACTTTCATAACGCATGGCTCCATAAATTATTCTAATTCTTCTTCTATTGGTAAAGAAATATTCTCAAAAAAGCAAGGCATATTTAACCGTTTGTGATTAAGTCCTGGCTATACAGTATTTATTTTAACACTTAGTGGCAGGAACATTTTCTAGTACAAAAGTGGCACGGTATTCCAGAAATCATTAAAAAAGTAAATCACGTGCACCATGGGGGTAGCCAGGATTTATTTTATGGGGGGCAGGCTTTATGTTGAGGGGGGAAGAACCGAGTTATTTGCAATGCAATTGGTCAGTTAATTAAGTATTTTTATTAATTTACTTGATTGGGGGGCAGCTGCCCCCGACTATGCCCATGATGCACACCTGTTCCACAAAGCAAGGTGAGGCAGCCCTGCGACAAGGAGACTGGGAAAGGGACAGAGAGGCTCAGTGGTTAGAGTACCTGCTTTGTATGTGGAAGGTCCCAGGTTCAGTTCGCAATGGCATCTCCAAGAAGGGCTGGGGCGAATCTCCTGTCTGAAATCCCAGAGAGCTGTAATTGTACACTGGGAATGGGGAATCTGTCACCCTCCAGATCTTGCCAGACTACAAATCCCATCATTCCTGACCATTGGCCATGTTGTCTGGGGCTGATGAGAGTCCAACAACATCTGCAGGGTCACAGGTTCCCACTTCTGGTGTTGGTAGCACTGCACTAGATGGTCTGACCCAATAGAAGGCAACTTCTGATGTTCTTGAGAGATAGGTGTTGGCTGCCATTAAGGCTGCTAGAAAGCCCAAATCTGCCTTGGAACACAACTCTGCCAGGGTGCTTTGTGGCAGAAATCTCATCGTAATGGAAAGCACATTGTCCTTGTTCACCCCCTGTTCATTTTTGTGCAGAAACTCACCACGAATGCCTCCCTCATCCTCTTAGAATGGCAATGGTGCCGACTTGAGAGGTGCTGGGACCCACCTGAGAGGTGCCTGAACTGAGGTCTGGTGAGTTCCCACTGAAAATAAGCCCTGGGGCTCATTCAGGCAAACCCCTGGCTGGATTGGTCCCTGTGTTAAACTGCTGACAAAGTAACTTGGGACAGCCCTGCTCCACCAAATTGCTGCAGGGGAGGGTGGCGGCTGGGGGTTGGGGGAATAATAGCATACTCTCCAAAAGTCCCAATTTTCCAGGGACTGTCCCAGAATTACAGAAGCCATCATGGTTTCTGATTTGATCCCAGAATGTCCTGGTTTTCCTTTTTCCTCCCCTTCAGGTCTCGTGTGTGTGTGTGTGTGTGTGTGTGTAGGTGCAAAAATGGAGTCCCCTAAACATTTTGTGAATCTTTGTACTTTTGTTCATTTACTGTATCTATTTTTCCCAATTTGAACTATAAAATGGTGATTTTCTTGAGTCAAAATGAGAGTTCCCCTATACATTTTAAAGAAAAAAGCCTGTTTATACTGAAAATAAAATACCTGCAGCAAATGAAGAAAATGATGAAGCTGGCATGCAAAGCCCTTCCTATAATTTTGAAGGGAAAATGTCAACAATCCTTTAATTGCAATGCAAGAGCCAGCAACTTTTTTTTAGAAAACATGTGGAATATTTATTCCTTTGTTGTAAATTGAGCCTTACGCAGCAAGTCTTTACATGTCTACTCAGAAGTAAGTCCCACTGTATTCAATGGAGTTTACTCTCAGGTAACTGGGTAAAGCCTGGGCAGCCTTACACTACAATCCTAAGCATTTTTACTCAGAAAGTCCCACTGTGTTCAATAGGATTTACTCTCTGGTCTGTTCCTGATCATTCTCACAGTTTCTATCCTCCTCCTCTCCTGCCTTTTTCCCTGACAGAAACTCAAGGCAGCTTACGGCTAAAATTGTGTTTTATTCCATTTATCTGTGGAAGGTGTTGCACCCAATTCCTTCCCTCACACATTTTTTTCTTTACATCTTGTGAAGTAGGTGAGGCGGAGAGGTTGAGGTGTCTGGTGTTGATGTGTATATGACCTCTATGTGAGCAAGGAGATCAAATGCAGGAGAAATAGGGTGTCCCTATTTTCACCTGAGAAATGTTGGGGAGCATGTAATAGTTTCTTCTAGCATTTGCCCTTATTTTCCTGCTGCTTCAAGGAACTTTGCAGAGCTTATCATGTTTCTTAAGCAAAACATAAGCACCCCACCTCTCCCATGACCTGCGTTGATGTTGGCTTTATGAGGTGACCAAGGTGGGTGGCAACACATTCTCAGAAGCTTGGGCTTCTGATGCACATGTGTCTATCTATAGACTACACAAAGGCTTTCCAATATAATTCTTTACAAAAATTCAGTCCAGACTGGAGCAGGAAAACGTAAATGTTTGTCAAGAAGAATTCAGTCCATGGAAAAGCAGTAAGGCTTTCTTTGAGCACCCTCTAATGGGGAACTGCACTTTGTGCATTAGGAGTTTAGGCCTGCTGCTTTATTAGAAAACAGTTACCACCTGCAAAATTACGTATTATGTTGTGACTTGTCTGCAACCTTTGGGTGAAATCCTGCAAGTAAATAAATAAGCAAATAAATTGTTTGGCAAGAAGCTGAGAGCTTTCCCCAACAACTTCTCTTTCTATGAGTGTGAGGGAGTGTCTAGAAATGCAAGCCAGCAAACCTGTTTTTATTTATTTAGCTGCTGAATTTATAAGCATCAGTCCTTGGGGGAAGAATAGAATCAGAATCGTAGGGGTGGAAGAGACCCAAAGGATCCGCTTGTCTGCAATGCACAAAAGCAGGGAGCTTAGAGTTAAGAATAAAATCAGCTCACACTTTAGGAAGCAAGGTTTTTGCTCATGAAGTTTGGGAGCTATTGAGAAGTTGGCTGCTCACATACATAGTGTTACTATTTATTGTGGATATTAGGGTTATTATTGCACCAGCCCTCTACCTGGTGCAAAGAATGAAAGAGGTCCCTGCCCAGAGAGATTTCCATTTTTATATTTAGCAGAGGTGAGATGAACGGAAGACGGAGACGGAGGATGGCAGCTGGCAGCTGGCATCTGGCAAAGACATTTCAGAACCTGAGGTGGACCCCACCCTACCAGGGGGAAAAGGATGAAGGAAGATGTACAACAGTAACAAAGGGGAAAGATATATTGACATTGGGATTTGCTGCCTCTGTAGATCCTGCTGCCTGAAGCAGTTGCCTCACTTTGACTCTTGAGTGGGCCGGTCCTGGCATCTGGGGTGAAAGTGGTGGGGAAATGGGCATTTAAGTCAGCTGCATAATGTGTGGGCAGGCTGTACACTGCTTGAACATCACATGTGAAGGGTGCAGCTAAATGTGTGCACGCCTCAGCTTCTCTCCACCCCGTTGCCACCCACTCTCCTTTCTCTGCCTCCTTTCTCAGGCTTGACCCAGGAATGGCGTTGCGGCTGGTGGCGTCGGGCGTGAGGAAGCTGGCTGTCTCTGCAACTCCCTCGTGGGCTGGAGCCAGGCTCCAATGAGGGAGCCAGTTGTGGGGCACCTTCTCATGCCCCCTTAGAAAAATGCACCTGGGGCCATGGCCCCCTCAGCCCCCCATGCCCCACCCCTAGTTCCAGGCCTATTTGGGAGCAGGGGATAAACATCCAGAAGGTGCCACGATAGTCAGCCTGTTAAAAAGGGGACCCTAACTAAGCTGAAGAGCCGGGTGGAGACACACACACACACAGAGAGAGAGAGAGATATGCCTCAGACTACTAGAGCAGAGGCAGGGTTGTTTTGCTCCCTTCTCAGAGCTCCTCAAGAGAGAGATTGTTGGAGCCGTTTTTGGCCAAGAAGCAGAGTGGGCAGTGGGCAGGACTTCTTTTGTTAAACTATGGAACTCACTCCCACAGGAGAGAGTGACAGCCACAAACCTAGACAGCTTCCAAAGAGGGTTAGACAAAGTCATGGAGGAGAGGGCTATCAGTCATTAGCCATGATGGTTATACTCTGCCTCCACAGCTGGAAGCAGTAATGCTTCTGAATAGCAGTTGATGGAAGCCACAGGAGGGGAGGGGGCTCTTGTGTTCTGCCCCTGCTTGCTGGTTTCCCACAGTCACCAGGCTGACCACTAAGGGAACAGGATGTGGGGCGAAATAGGCCATTGGCCTGATCCAGATGACTGTCTTGGGTGCAATTTGAAGGAGGGCTGTTTGGTGCCGGGACAGGAACGTGGACATGCTGCCGGTGTCATGGGCTGGCTGGATGCGGAGGAGTGGTGGGAGGAACCAGCTGGGGACCCCCCCCCCCAAGGGAAGAAGACTTAGAGCCCAGGGAGTGGGGGTGGGACAGAATCAGCAGTGGAAGCTGGAGAGGGGGGGGGGCCAAGAGGCAGAGTGGAGTCAGGGAAGAAGCCAGGGATCCCCCCCCCCTCCTTCCTGCGGTGACCAGCTTCCCTCCCCACTGGTCTCCCTGAACCTGCAGAGGTATGAAGAGGGCAGAGCAGAGACACGGTGTTGGAGTCTCAGATTGCTTGGGAAGGACTTGGGGGAGCAGGAAACTTAAGAGAGCTGGAGGAAGGCCTTGCAGCTGCCTCATTGGGGCAAGACCTACTGGGCAGAGCTGCTGTGCTCACTAGGCCTGAGCTGTTTTGTTTCACTGAATAAAGAGTTAACTTCACAGATGCCTTGTGAGCTTTTGCTGACCTGCTCCTAATACCCATTCTGACTGGTGGGTTGAGAACATCCAAGTCCTTGTTCCATTTCTTTTCCTTGTTTTCAAAGTTCACTGGACACAGATTAATATCAGGAGGAATGACTGCTCCCCAGCCACCTTTGAGATATGTTGGTTGGTGATTCTTCCATTACTTCAGTGCCTGCTAAAAACTTGCAGGTTCACCCAGCCATCTGTAGATAGTTTTATTGCTAGAAATCTGTAGGCTGTTCTGTGGTTTCAGTTACCTCAGTTAGTGTTGAAGCTGGGTGTACTTTTATTTACACAGTATTGTGTTCAATGTTAGACTAGACCTAAGGAAATGAATGAATGGGTCTACTTTCAATACAATATTTGCTAGTGTTGCACCCTGACCAAAAAGCAGATGATGATGGGCAAGGTTGGCACGAGAAACCTGTAGAGTTTTATAGATTACAGTGGTACCTCTGGTTACATACTTATTTCGTTCCAGAGGTCCGTTCTTAACCTGAAACTGTTCTTAACCTGAAGCACCACTTTAGCTAATGGGGCCTCTTGCTGCCGCTGCGCCACACAATTTCTGTTCTCATCCTGAAGCAAAGTTCTTAACCTGAAGCACTATTTCTGGGTTAGCTGAGTCTCTAACCTGAAGAGAATGTAACCCGAGGTATCACTGCATTATATTCTATTGCAAAGCTGGGGCAGGGGAGAAACTGAGGCCAGAGACAAAAGTGGGTGGAGCCATGAATGCAGCTCTTCCCTCTGGGGGGCAGCCCAGCCATGGGAAAGCCAAAGACTGCTACCCCCACCCCCAGTGCTTTTTCTGGGGGTACTCAAGGGTATGCAGTGCCAGCACTCCACCACCCACCCCATGAGTGTGATGCTTACTGTAACAACTTCATGGTGAGTGCTAGCGCCATTTTTTCTATATAAAAATAGCACTGCCCACATCCCTCCATCCAGGCAAGCAAGTAGCATCATCCAAGTTCAAGACACATTCCAGCCAGGCAAAAGCACCCCCAGAGGGTACGAGGGCAAGGCCAATGAGAGGTGTGAACAAGGGAAGAGTCCTGACTGACAGGCTAGAAAGGGCTGAAGGGCCCTATTCAGCCCACTGGGTTTGAGGTTCCTCGTCCCTGCTGTCATAAAGGCTACTGATCTGGTCTATAGGTTTGGACACATCTTGAGATACCCTTACCAAACTTGGCACAAGGGTGCCCAATATGGGAGCAACAGTTTTTATTGGCAGTTGGAAGCTGGCTGCCATTTTGAACCAAGATAACGGATCGAAATGTGAGTTTGGCATCACTATGTCCATTTGGGGGCACAGGTTCAGATGTCTCTTGTGTTATCATTGCCAAAGACTGCACAAGGGCTCCTGAAGTGGGGGTGGAGAGCCTCATTGCCATTTGGATGCCAGGTGCCATTTTGAATCAAGATGGTGGACCAAAATGTCACATTTGCATGATTCCACCTGTCTGGGGGCATAGAGTTAGTTGCCTGTCAAGGTATCTTCATCAAACTTGGCATGGGGGTTCCCGAGAAGGGGGTGAGAATCTACATCAGTGTTTGGGTACCAGGCACCATGCTGAATCCAGATGGCAGACCAAAACATGATTTCACCCAATGTTTGGCATAGAATCATAGAACTGTAGAATTGGAAGTAACTCTGAGGATCATTTAGTTCCACCTCCTACAAGGCAGGAATATGCAGCTGTCCCATACGGGGATTGAACCTGTGACCTTGGCATTATCAGCACCGCGCTATAACCAACTGAGCTACCCAGTCATTTACATGACAAGTCCAAACTCACAAAATCACCATCCATTTAAAAAACATAGTATTTTTGGGTTTCTACAAATTCCTGGGCAGCACCAGGCACTCCCCACTAGTCTACCATAAATTAACTTTCATCTAAAGCAAAGCAGGAAATGCCGTTTACCTTCCCGCCAGAGCGGTACCTATTTATCTACTTGCACTTTGTGCTTCTGAACTGCTAGGTTGGCAGGAGCAGGGACCGAGCAACCGTGTGCTTCTCTGGTTTTGCCAGAAGCGGCTTAGTCATGCTGGCCACATGACCCAGAAGCTGTACACCGGCTCCTTCGGCCAGTAAAGCGAGATGAGCACCGCAACCCCAGAGTCGGTCATGACTGGACCTAATGGTGAGGGGTCCCTTTACCTTAAAGCAAAGCAGGAGTGGTTTGGATTAGTTCTTTAGAATCAGAGTTGGAAATTACACCCAAGGATCATCTAGTCCAACCCCCTGCAATGCAGGAATCACAGCGGAAGAATCCCTGACAGAGGGCCACCCAACCTCTGTTCAAAACCTTCTGATGAAGGATACTCCACCACCTTCCAAGGTTGTCCATTCCACTGTCAAACAGTCTTACTGTCTGCTGCTGTGAGATGGGAGGCTACACCAAAAGGGAGGGATATGAAGCAATGTTTTAAAAAGGCGCAGAAGGGGGAGTGTCTGAATCCCACAAGGTAATTATTGTTACACCAGGAAGCTGACACTTTCCTCCTCTGGAAGAATGCACAAGAGCACACTGTGTTTTTCTTAAAGTAAAAATTCCATTTTATTTGGCGTTCCAACAAGAACATTGCACACAAAAAGAGGCAGAATCTTCCACTGCGCATGTAAGGATTGCCTCCCTCTCCTTCTCCCTCTCTTTGGAATGTTAACTCCTTTGGCCTGATTACTTCTGCTGAGATTAGCTACTTGGGTAAAAGCCAAGCAAAGCCTGAGCCAAGGGAGGGAATGATACAAAAGCAACCAGCAGCATCCGCCTGGAGTAGACAGGATAGGGAAGATGAGTTAGCAAAGGCTATCGTGCCAATGGCTCTAGTTCTGCAAAGGAGATCAGGGCTGAAGCGGGGTAAAAAAAAAGGGGGGGAGCATATCTCGGGGCTGGAACTCTTTCCATTCCCATCACAGTGTTCAATCTTCTCCTCCGCACAGGTTCAGGAGTGCCCGCTGGTAATCGCCCTTTGTGTCTTGCTGCAAGGAGAATAGAGGGAAAGAGACATTAGCCCAAAACTCTCCGCAGGGCCAGCCTGGCCCTGACTCTCCTCACTCTGTCAGGATCATCAGAACCCCCAAAACGATACAAAAAAGAAGGGAGGCTTCCATTGTGTGCCACTCCATGCAGGCAGCCATAAATTGTCCTGCTGTGTTTTTCCCCATGTGTGTGTTCTTGCACCATGCCAAGAATTTCAGGGCATACCAGCAAGTTGGAGTGGGGGAGGGATTCCAAGGCTTTCAATGTACAAATGGGAAAAAATGTTTTGTGGGGGTGGATTACCCAAAACAGCAGAATGGAGACTGAGTACGCTCAGTAGTCACAGAAGCCTGGCTTGGGTCGGGGGAGAGAAATGGGGAGTGGGAGAAATGGAGTGGCTGGGATCCCGAGCATAAGCACACCACACGGCCAGCATGGAATTGCAGAGTTGGAAGGGACCCAAGGATCATCTAGTCCAACCCCCTGCAAGGCAGGAATATGCAGCTGTCCCTTACAGGAATCAAACCTGCAACCTCGGCATTATCAGCCCCATGCTCAACACAACTGAGCTCTCCATGGGGCGATCTGATACTGTCTGCTCTGCTGTGACTGACAGGAGATCTGCTGCAAAATGGCCCCTCACCTGGATGAAGTAATACAGGGACTTCCCATATTTCCTCTTGAATTCACTCTTAATTTTCAGCATGTCCACCTCACTGCGGGAGACCATAATCCTGATCAGGACCTTGTCTCGGGTTCCTTTGCCCTGAAAAAAACAATTATTTTCCACAATTAAACTTCATTGTTAAAATCAAACTTGATTGTTTGCAATGCATTTTTTGGGCGGTGGGAATTGTTAGCAGTCAGTAAAATAACACAGATGGAATCCAGAGAAAAGAAATCCTAATAACACTTTACTGAGGAAAATGAAGCAAAGCAACATATAACTTGAGGAGGGGGGGAAACCAGAGCTTTCTCTCTTTTTTAAGGGCAGGCCTTGTTAAAAGCAGGGTTAGGTTCAACTTAACATCCAGGGAGAAATTCTCTCACAGCTACACAGCCAGAGCATATGCATCCTCACCAAGGATCATGCAGCCTCCTTAGTTGCTAAGCAACACTTCCATACTTACTGACAAATGAATTAACCCTTAAGTTGCAAATGGAATGATCAAGCCCCACTTGAGTCCTGACCCATCTCAGAACCCAGACTGAAAATAGGCATGGTTTCTGGGAGTGATTTAATGATATGACAACAACGTTATGGACATTTGGTGCAGGAAGCAGACACAGGCCTCTGGGGTGCTCCAAGAGAAATCCCACTCAGATGAGCGGGAGGCGCACAGGATCACTGAGCAGGAGAGCTCATGAACAGAATTAATCTCAATGGTGATTGCACAGGAGGGTGCCCCTGACCTGTGTTCGGGTATTTTACCTTCATTGAGTCGTACAATCGGTCCGCAAAATACAGCTGCTTGTTCTGAATGCATTGGACTGTGGAGAAAAAAAGATGGACATGGGGTTAAAATACATACCTGTAATCAAACTATTAAAAGTTTAAAAGTAGATAGTCCCCCCCACCCCCAAACACATTTCTGCTCCCTCCTGTCAAAAGGATTCTTTTGCTAAAAGATTAATAATCTCCATTTTTTAAACACTGCAGTGTCAGCCAATCAACATTGATTTAACTAATGGATATGAACATGTTCCTCTTAAGTTCCTAACCTAACAGAAAATAGCCCTAGCTAGTATACACACAACCCCCCGCCCCATACTATTTAAGAATTAGTGCCTGGATTTTTCCTCTTCCCTCCCTTTCCCAGTCCTTTTTTAAAAAGCTGCTGGAGGAGGGGAACGGAAAGGGGTTCTCAGAGCAGCCTCCAGGCAGAGGGCGGTACGGGTGCCCTGTCCAGCCCTGAGGAGGCGCGCTCCTCCTGTCCAGGCAACCTCAGGTGTTTTGGGGGGTGGAGGCACCAATACAGCTCTTTGCCATGGGCACAAGGGACCCTAGGGACACCTCTGTCCAGGGCAAACCAACTCCTGACCTTCCTCAACATCCTTTGGGATGGTCAACTCCTCTTGCCTCTGTCCATGTACTCACCGAGATTAACAAAGGCATTTTCCAGGTCTCCCTTCACTTCCTTCTTGATGCTCTCCAGCATATCGTAAGGGCTGTAGCTCTTGTACCTCTCAAACACTGCAAAGTTTAGCCAATGGAAACAGAAGGGTCAGGAAAAAGAAAAGAAAGTCACGCAGCACAGAATTAAACTGTGGAACTCACTCCCACAGGAGGCAACAAGGGCCACCAACCATAGTTGTCAACTTTTCCCTTTTCTTGTGTGGAATCATATTCGGAATAAGGGAATTTCCCTTTAAAAAAGGAAAAAGTTGACAGCTATGCCACCAACTGGGATGGCATTGAGAGAGGACTGGATGACCTTGTGGAGAACAGAGCTATAAATGGCTGCTAGCTATGACAGCTATACTCTGCCTCCATGACTGAAGAAGATTGGACCCATTCATGCAGGAGAAGACTACAAGCAAGGATGGACATGCTCTGCCTCCACCTTCAGAAGCAGTCATGCTTCTGAATACCAGTTGTTTGAAACCACAGGAGGGGAGAATCACTCTTGAGCTCAGATCCTGCTTGCAGGTTTCTTACAGGGATCTGGTTGGCCTCTGTGAGAACAGGATGCTGGACCAGATTGACCCCTTTGGCCTGATCCAGCAGGCTTCTCGTATGTTCTTAATCTGTATGCAAAGCATATGTTCCCTCTCTGAGCTATGGGTGCAATCATGAAACCAAAGATCAGTTGTGGAGCAAATCCCTGCTTCTCCTCCAGTCTGGCCAGCAGAGAGAGCCACAAGCAAGTGAAAAGGAGCCTCCATCATCAGGCCTGAACATGTGAGGGCTTCACCCACCCCACCCACACCTCTGGAGCGGCCTGGAGATGCATGTTACCTTTCTGGAGGTGGGGGACACTCCTTTCAGTCATGATGTTGATCCACTTGGGCACGTCCGTTCCCTTTCTCTTCACACCAGCATCATACAAGTCCTGCAGTTGGGATGAAAAAGTTTTGTGTCAGACACCTGGCCACTGCCATGGCAGCAGAGTTACAAGACTCCCGGCACTTTTCCTCCAAAGCACCTCACCCACGTATGGATAGTTTCACTTTATGGTATTGAGAATATTGCTGGGGTGGTTTGGATCGATAACAGGCTTCCTCAACCTCGGCCCTTCAGATGTTTTGAGACTACAATTCCCATCATCCTTGACCACTGGTCCTGCTAGCTAGGGATCATGGGAGTTGTAGGCCAAGAACAGCTGGAGGGCTGAGGTTGAGGAAGCCTGGTCTATAACCTGGTTATCGGCAAGGGCTCACAGCTGGTCACATACTTCTGGAACGCGTGAGCACTGCGGCAGACTGAGCATGTTGTGAGCTGGTACAGTTGAAGTGCATTTGTATACTCAGATACTGTGGAACAGTTGAGACTTTGCACACATGGGGAGGCCGGAGGCAGCTTTTCAACAGGCCCTCATACGAGGTGAAAAGAGGTCAGTATTCAGCATTACTTACCCTGGCATCTTGATCAATCAGCTCATAATCAACCACGGAAGCATCCTCATTTCTCCTTCCCTTTTAAAGAAGAAAAACAAACACCTGTTTCAGATATACAACCACTGAACACTTCTTGCTCCAGGATTCATTGAGAAGAGAAGTATGCAGAATATCACGAACTCTCTTGCCGGGATTTATGGACTGGGGACAGCTTTACAGTCATGAGGACTACAGCCTTTGATATATCTAGTTATGAGCTGTGGACATTTGGGAGCGTCTGTATTTTAGGTGTTTCAACTTTTGTACCATTTGTTGCAAATCACTGGAGCTTGTTTCTCAGAGCACATACTGGGGGGGGGGGGCACGGGGGTTTGACATTATGGTTATTGGCTCTCAAGGGTGAAGTGGATCCTTAAGATCTGGCCGTAAGAGATAATTTCAAATTCTGTGTGGCATCCCTTACACATTTAGGCCACAGTCCTTTATTTATTTATTTTATGAAATTCATATGCCATTGGATTCTAAGAAAAAAACTCAAAGCAGTTTGTAATAATAATAATAATAATAATTCTACACTGCCCTTGCTCCAAGGATCACAGGATGGTTTACAATATAAAAATACATAACATTACATATCTTTAGGTGCCAGGCAAAAACATTCCTTTTCTCCCAGGCCTTTGGCTCATTAAACAATCTACGGCCTTTTAAACTGAGTGGGGTGTGTGTTACTGTTTTTGTTTGTTACTGAAACAATAACACACATACACTCCTCACAATTTAAAAGGCCATAGATTGTTTAATTAGCCAAAGCCATGAGAGAAGAGGAATGTTTTTGCTTGGTACCTAACGATGGGTAATGAAGGTGCCAGGCAAGCTTCCCTGGGGAAATAATTCCACAAGTGGGGAGCCACCACAGAAAAGGCCCGTTCTCAGCTTGTTACTCTCCAGACCTCTTGCAGAGGAGGCCCATGAAGAAGGGACTTGGATGGTGATTGCAGGGTCCGGGTTGGTTCATAAAACAGTACAATTTTCAATGAAGATATTTAAAAGCAGCTATTTAAAACATTCAAAAAATAACTAAAATCAGTGATAAGCTAAAAACAGATTAAAACATACAACACCACCACAGACACCACCACTCTGGACAGGCTTGTCTAAACAAAAATGTTTTTAGCAGGTGCTGAAAAAGGCACAGTGAAGGTGCCTGTCAGATGTCAATAGGCAGGGAGTTCCAAAGTGCAAGTGCTGCCAAACTAAAATATCGAGTTCTTACCATGACTTGCAGCAAACAGTTAAGTTAAAATAACCAGAGGAAAAAGGGAGCTGGACCAGAAGAGTCTTACCTTGGCTAAAGCCACCATCAACTTGCGGAAATCGCCAGATGTATCTGAGATGATATCTTTTTCCAATTCAGTCTTGTACACTAAAAAAAAGAAATCAAGGAGGACTGGTTAAGCAGGCTCTATTACTAACATTTCTGAAGCCCAGTTCAGCCATAATGAAAAATCATGCCCGATCCTAGTTTTTTAGCTATCCACAGTTAGAAGAAAAGTTTCCTGAGTTCAGACAAAAGAGGAAACTACAGCTCAAAAATTAAACCAGAAATTCTCGCCCTCCCCTCCTTCACATAGAATAGGAATAAACTGCAAAACCTCTGCTTTCAAACCACAGTAACTCATTACATACGAACTCTGGAAACTGTGGCTTGTCCCAACTGAGGTATGTTAAAGTAGAATCAAGCTGTGACAGATCACACAAGCTGGGTGCCCACATAGGCTTGTTTTTACAATGACAGAAAAGGTTCGTCATGATGACTGACCCAGACTTTTCATTTCCGTTTTCCAATTGTTTTCAAAGAGATCATTCTTTTTCCTTTTTCTAAGGGACTGAGACTTGCTAAGCAGAATAAGAGCCCAAACCCTTGGTTGCTTTTGTTGTTTCTAAGTGGCAGAGCAATCCTGTCCAGATCCACTCAGAAGCAAGTCCCAGTTACTTATCCTCTGGAAGCTCAAGCCAAGTTGTTAAAAGGAAAAGCTGAGCTTAAGACCCATATGCATGTTTTCTTCATCCTAGATCCCAGTGCAGAATTTGGCCCTATGTGGAAGTCAGTCTTTGTATGAAACAGAAATCAAGTGTCTAGCAAAAGTGTCTGTGAAGGTCTCAGAAACTGAAGAGGGCATCCTGTGATCAAATATTCATGCTTCTGTAGCACATATCCCTCTCTGTCCCTTCCAGTGGCTTCTTGTGTCCACCACCCCCCGGACTCCCCGTCTCCACAGGACCCTCCTGACCCTAGAGCTGTGTGGGGTTCACAGTCCTTCCAACTAAAGAAGCAATGGCCTACAGAACTTTCATCAACTCACTTGTGCCCATTTTCTAAGACATTAAAAGCCCCAAGCACTACTCATTATGAAGCAACATCATCACATAAATATTTATTTTAAAAGCCAATTAATGCAGCCACCACCAGCTTTGCACAATCTCACCTCCTCCTAACTCTTGCTTCGTTAAAACAAGGAAGGACTTTTATGAGATCTAAGAATGGCCCAGCAAATTAGGCACTCTTTCCCTACCACTGCATCTGGTGTGAAAATTGAAATACTTTGGGACATTTTACACCTCTCTTTTAGGCCTGAAAAATAAGTTACCCCTCCTCTGTTTTCTGACATTTATACCGTACATTTCTTCTGTCATGGAAGCTAAGGCAGCATACGTCTGGTTCCCATCCAGGAACTGACCAGACACTTAGCTTCAGCAAGGGAGTGGCCTCACATGCCCCAAGTACTTACCCTGACTACACCTCTGCGACTGCAAATGAGCTTCTGAACCTATTACCACAAAATGCTTGGTGTCGCTGGACCCATCAATCAAGGTATCAGCAGGTCAATCCTCAAATCAGTCCGAGGGCAATTTATCTAAGGACAGAGCCACACCATACAGCCAAAGCACATGACTTCCCCCAAAGAATCATGGGAAGTATAGTCTCCCCTCTCAAAGAGCTAGAATTCCCAGCATCCTTACCAAACTACAGTTCCCAGGATTCTTGGGGGGAAATCCATGTGGTTTAAATGTCTGCTGAATGTGCTTTAAAATCTATGGTGTGGATCTGCCCCCAAAGAAAAAACTCAGCCCCCCACCCATCCCTCCTGGTCAACTTACTTTCCCTGTAGGCTCTGTTGATTGCGTTCAGCTCCTGGTTTGTCCGTGAACAGATTATCTCAATGAGTGTGTCTTCGTCTGTTCCCAGACCCTGAAATGCAAGCAGAAATGGACATCTTGATAGGTACACATACTCAGTGAGATGAGATTTTAACAAAAAAAAAAGTGTGGCTTCTGCTTGTTATCAAAATAAAAAATGTTATGAGGGAGTAGGGCCAGCCCAAGGCATTTTGCTGCCTGAGGCAAATTACAAGATGGCACCTTCCCCTCATTCCTCATACAGAAGCCAGCTAGACTGAGGCAGTTGACAGGTACTGCCACAGCGACCATGATATATCATTCTCCACAGCATCTGAGGGCAGCAGGCTAGCTTAGGGGAACACTGGTCCCCCAATATATGCTACCTGAGGCAGTTGCCTCACTCTGCCTAAAGGTAGGGCCCTGTGAGGAGATATCCTACTCAAACTGCTTTGAACAGTCAGTTTCAGAATACTGCTCTTGTTTGCTGCCTTCACTGGAGAATTGTGTCCTCTTCAGACAGACCAACAAAAATCTATTCCAAAGCTGGAAATGAATTCTGAAGGAGAGCACTCACACAGGACATTCACTGCCTTCACTGGTTCCAATTTAAAGGATAAGTAGAGCTGGGTATCATCCACAAACTGGTGAACACCAAGCCCAAACCCCCTGATGATCTTTCCCAGCAGCTTCATATAGATGTTAAAAAGCATGGGGGAGGACAGAACCCCGAGACACCCGACAAGTGAGAGCCCAGGGGTCTGATCCCCCCCCCCCCCACTTTCTGGTCATGGCCCAGGAGGAAGGAGCGGAACCACTGTGTAACAGTGGCCCCAGCTCCTAACACACACACCCCAACGGTCCAGAAAGATACCATGACTAATGGTATCAAAGGCCGCTGAGAGATCCAGCAGAACTAGGAAACAGCTTTCACCTCTGTCACTAGACTGCCAGAGATCATTGACCAGTGCAACCAAGGTGGTTTCAGCCCCATGATGGGGCCTGAATTCTGACTGGAAGGGAGCCAAATGATCTGCATCCTCCAGACATGCCTGGAGTTGTTCAGCAACCATCCACTCAATCGCCTTGTCCAGGAATGGAAGGTCTGAAATTGGGTAATAATTGGCGAAAATGGCTGGGTTTAATGATGGTTTTTTTTAAGAAGTGGTTTAATGACTGCTTTTTAAAGGGGGTTTGGGAAGACTCACTCACAAAAATTCACCACCCCACAAAGCCTATTGCGGGGTCACTTTTATGAGGAGACAGGTGGTCGGTTTCACTTGTCCAAGCAGCCTGCCCACATCCTTGTAGGTAACAGACTGAAATTGATCCTGTACAACTTGGGATTACAAGCAGAAATGAACAGGAAATATTTTCACTCAAATAACAAGCACAATGCCCAGACACACTGCATCTCAAAATTGTTTTCACAAAAAGGGGGGGGAGCAGGAATCAATATACAGGGGAGCCTTTTAAAAATAGACGAAGACATTTTATTATCCCTGCTAATAGCAAAGAACAGAAATGCATTTTGCACGACAGACCAATATTCAGATTTCATATATTTTGAACAATCTGAGTGAGTTCAAGGGACATATATTATAAAATATAAATTTCAAAGTGTGAGGGGTTTTTTTAATGATCAAAGTTCAAGATTTAATCAGCAGATTTCTCTCCCTTGCATGCTGAACATATAAAACTGAATACAAAAATACGGCTTTGAACTAAAAGTTGAATTAACTGGGAGTAAAGTGTAAATCAATTATGAAGCTGTTAATACAATAAGAAAATTACTAATCCACATGAAAAGGGATCAGGTGTTAATTAAACTCTTTGGGAACTCAATGACCCTCCCTGCTACAGTTCAGTCAAAACAATCCCCGCCAAAGGCCTGGAAACAAGATCGTTAATTTTTGTTCCGTTCCAGTTCCATCAGGCATCATTTATAAAGCAGCTCTGGCTGCAAGGATGTTGGGGAACTTTTAAGGAAAGAGCATAATTAAAGAGACTTATTTTATGTGCCTCTTTAACAAAAAACAAGAATAACGCAACCTTTGACTTCAGAATTAGATGCATAATTGATAAATGAAGTGCTTTCAACCATGTTACTCATTTAATTTCCTTGGTTTTCTACTGCAACGTGGCTCTAGGGACTAAGACAGCAATGAAATAGAAAAGGGGAGGGGAACGCCCTTTGGAAATGATGGGGCGCAAGATACTTTTCCGTGTCAAAATATTTAAAATTCAACTCCAGGATGAGCAGCGTACACTGGGGAGTCCATGTGGCCCCTCGCAATGCTATTGGTCTCCAACTCCCATCTGCCACAGCCGATGTTCAGGAGTATTGGGAAACCAGCAAGGTCAAGGAGGCCTTCTGCATCCCTTGTAGAAACTGAGCTTGCCACATGTTCAAACTGTTGCTGGACTGTAGTGCCACTGGTGGTGGTGCATGGACAACAGAATGCTCCTGCACATATATTTCTAGTGTGTAGGAAACCAGATGTTGGGGAGAAAAACTGTTGCCTCGCCCTCCTCCTGAAATGCTAGTTCTCCATTCTATTGTTCTCCCTGTTTAAACTGTAAGCTCCATGGGACAGAGATCTGTCCATTTGCTTATGTCAACATGCCATGCGGAGACTCATAGCATTGTGGAGTTGGAAGGACACAAAAGGGTCATCTAGTCCAACCCCCTGTAGTGAAAGTTGTGACAGTGTCTTTTTTAAAAAAAAAAGTAAATATTTTTTTATTTACAAAAGTGTGTGCAATGTCTTTCTCTTGTATTTTTCCCCCCATGTAACATTTTTACAAATCAGTTTCATTTGTTGAGACATTAGTAAGAAAAGAGGGAAAGAGGTCGGGTGGCGATGTTTCTATTTTATGTTGTGACAGTGTTGCAAAAAGCTTCCACAATTGTGACATGGAAGCCCCCAAGATTTCAAAGGCTTCCTGCTTTTCAGAAAACATGTTTTACATTGTTTGCTCTCCAGTCCAACTCGAAAAGCTTTTTCAAACAGAAAGTCAGTGTGGCACATGGTGATTTGGGTGCTGGATGAGGAATAGGGAGGGCCCAGATTCAAATCGCTGGGTGGTCAGGGGCCCGTCAGTGTCTCCCAATCTGCCCGACTTCGCAAGGCTGTCGTGAGGATAAAATGGGGGGTCGACTTTCCTAAAACCTTGTCCCAGGCACAGGAGAAGGGTGTGCAATGGTTGCTCCACAACGTAAAGAGAAATGCCAGCCCCGATAAACGTGTAGAAAAAGGGCTAGGAAGCATTTGAACAAAGCTTTGAGACACAGCAGGCTAAGGCAGAAAACTGTTAATAAAGAAGTTAAAAGCTCCATTTGGCAACAGTGCTGAGCTGAGACAGCAGAGGGCAGCATTGGATAAAGAAAAAGAGGAGGCAGAACTCTGTGTACTGACTAGAGAAATCCAGGAGTGCGGGTAAAGTTTAGGGGACAGGAAAATCAAAGTCCTGCCCATGTCGTGAGACCGAGGAATGGAGCACTTCTACACGAAACAGATTGCAGGCTGGAGAGCTCAAGAGTTGATCTTTACAAAAGATGGCATTCAATTATGTTCTGCTCAGAGCAGAGCCACTGAAATTAATTAACCTACATTTGTCATGCCTATGAATTTCAATGTGTCTACACTGCATAGGACTTGGCTGAGTACCACCCACAGGACCAAAATGCCTAACTGATATGATGGGCTTGAGTGAGGGGCGGTGGTGGAATCCCTTCCATTTCAGTTTCTCATTTCCCCCAAGTTTAAACTCAGTTTGGACCATTTCTGCATCAGTTTTGAGATTATTATTTTTAAAAAAAAAATGCACAAAAATGTATGTTTTCATGCATAATTTCTCTGAGGATACCCATTTTGAGCACACTGTTGTGCAATACGCAGGCTTTTTGCAAGTCATTTCCCCTGGCATAATCTGTTTTTGCATGTCACCTTCACTAATACACACTTTCCCCAAACATACACATTTTTGGGTTGGAGAACAGCATCACAAAATTAGGAGAAGTGCGAATTTTGAAACATTTCAGTTCAGTTACTAGTTTGGGAGCTGTGAATTAGGTGGGAACCAAAATCTCACTCCCCCCTCCCTACTGGCACTGGCAGCTGAGTGGTGATGGGGAAACAACAGATCTTTAAAGAGCCAGCGTGCTGTAGCAGTTAGAGTGTTGGACTAGGACCTGGCAGAGCAGGGTTCAAATCCCCGCTCGGCTGTGAAAGTCACAAACCTCTCAAGTCTAACCCACCTTGCAGGGTTCTTGTGAGGATAAAGTGGGGAAGAAAAAAACCACATGTGCCCCCTTGAGCTCCTTGGGGGAAGGCGGGATATAAACATGATGAAGAAATACTAATATTTCAAACACTAATTTTAACAGCAACTCCAACGCTCACTGTTGTGGGTCCTGTTCAGTGTCGATAACACACAGTGATCTGAGTTACACGGGCAATCTAGGTGCTGAAATGTGGGCAGCATCCTGAGCTCAGTGATCTTGATCTTAGGGTTGTGGATTCGAGCCCCACGTTGGGCAAAAGATTCCTGCATTGTGAAGGGGGTTGGACTAGATGATCCTTGTGGTCCCTTCAATAAAGGAAGGTTTTCTTAGACAGTGAGAGCTGAGAGATTGAGAAGGGTTTCAAGTGATGGAGACAAGCATCAACGATGAACCTTTTGGGGGTTCCTCATTTCACATACCTTCATGGACGCTTTCAGTTCAGAAGCATCATACTGAGGCGGTGTTTTCAGCAGACCCAGGATAGTAGTCTCCAGGTGCCCAGACAGAGCAGACTTCAGAGCTGCAGAGAGCTCCTAAAGACAGGAAAGAGGGTGACAAAGTTAGTACCTATTTCAGATTTCTGGGTGCTTGCTCCTCTGAGTGACTGAAGTCTTTAAATCTGTTGTTTTTCCCTACTGATTCGCAGGGGAGACATAGTGGTCTTTTGGAAGTGATCAAAATCTTTCTATTTAAAGGTAAATGACAACCCAATACCTTGTTATATTCTACCATCCAAGAAGGTAAACAAGTTTTGTGTAAAAAAAAAAGCAAGAGAACATGTAATTTTGAGCACACAAACTAAATTCACACTCATAAACCTAGTAGGAAAGTGTTCATTCAGCATGCAATGGACAGATTTAAAAGAGACAAGATTCTGTGGGGGGGCAAAGACGATTTAAGTGGTGGGACATTTCCCTCTCTTTTCTCTCTCTCATAAAATGTAGATCCCCAGCCTTCAAAACAAACAGGACCACCTTCCTGATCCCAAAGAACATTAACTGACTTGCCATTTGCAATGTCGTGAAGAAAACCCAGTGGAAACATTTCTTCCCCAGGAAACTCATCCAGGAAAAGTAATCTCCTATCCATTTCCTTTCCCTCTACTCCTGACTCATATTTTTCCACTGAGGAATTGGATGGTTGCCTGTTGCCACTGTCTCTCAGAATCCTTTGGCATTTAGGCACTCTGGCTTAATTGGAGGTTTGGCTCCAATTGCAGAAAGCCAGGATGGAACACGAGAGACCAGCTAACAACTGTGAAAGTGGAAATGATCATCTTCTAAATGTAGCTGAAACCAAGTTCTCCCATGCAAGCCCTACAGTAGCCACAAGCCATGACAGCTGTAGGCTCTCCAGTACCGGAGGCAGTAGCCACTGGATACCAGTCCCCACAGGGCAACATTGGGAGGGAGGTGCTTGTGGGCTTCCTGTGGGCATCAGGTTAATCGTTGCAGGAACAGAAGGATAGAGCAGACTGGCCTCTTGGTCTGATCCAGCAGCCAGGCTCTTCTTATGAGCTACAGAGTCAGGACACAGCAGTTCTTGGAAAGATTGCACTAACGCCACTATTTTAGTGATATCTTCTGTGGGGCTCAGTTCTGTGTGACAACACACCAAACCACGTTTAAAAGAAAGCTCAAATTCTATCTACTTTTATTCACTGGACAGTATTCTTAAGCCGCTTTTCTGGGCAAGCTCATCCAAATTGTGGCTGATAGAATTCATTGCTACAAGGTATGGTGATGGCCGCTGGCTCAGAGGTCCTTAAAAGGGGATCTGACAAGTTGATGGGAGAAGGAGAGGTCTACCTCTCGCAGTATAGTGTAGCTTTTGGCCTCCTTCAGTACCTTCTTAGTTCTCCTCTGGTAAGCGAAGGCGATGTCCTGGCGCTGCTCATTGCTGCGGTTGGTCAGGATGTTGACAATTGTCACTTCATCCACACCTGCATAGGGAGAGAGAAGGGAGAGAAAACAGGTCGTTGGCAAGAGGTCTGGATGTTGTAGTTTCTGCAAAGATTTAAAAGGCAAACCCGGGGCCAGCTGGGTTTTCAAAAACAGTGTCCCAATCCTCAAAACTTTCAGAAGATTACAAAAAAAGCACAACAATGCACATTGATTGATTTGCAATATTTATAGCCCACTCTTCACTGAACATTTTCTTCTTTTTGCATTTTAAAAAAAATCATTTTATAATGTGTATAAAACAGGGAGAACAGTTATAATAACAGATGGAAATGAGATACAAGTTATTTACATTTTTTACATTTATTTTTGTTTCACAAAATTTATATACCACTTGAAAGTAATAAAACTTTAAGGCTGTTTGCACTTTATCTCTAAAGCTCAGACAGCACATATAAAAGTTCTCCAATCTTTTTCTTTAATCCTCAGATTGACCCTGTGTGGTTGATTAGTTTTGAGAAAAAAGCAGCTGGCCCAAGCTTACCCAATGAGCTTTGTGGCTGAGCAGAGATTTGAACTTGGGTCTCCATAGTCTAAGACACTAACCACTGTGCCACACTGTCTTCAAAGAGCATTCCACTAGATGCTGGCTGGGACAAACATTTCACTTTTTCACTTTTGCTTTTTATTTATGTACTTAAGCCTAGATTGGGATTGGTTTGGTTTTGTAACATTAAATTTGTGCTTTGTTTGCTAAATTGTTGGTTTTTATTATTTTGAATTTACTGACACGTTCTGTATTTTGTATATTTGTATTTCTAGTGTTCTCTGTTCTAATGATTTGAATGGCTGCTATAAGCCATTTTGAGCACAGCTCCTTTTGGGAAAGCGGCATATAAGCAAACTCAGTCAATCAATGGGAACTGTAGTGGGAGGATACAAGGTTAGCAACTTGCTTCAGGCAAATTGTCCACGGACCATATCATGTCCACGTTATGTACATCCCCTAGCACGCACCACGGACACTTTACCTAATGTTCCAGATACAGAGGTGACCCTCCCTTGAGGCAAGGTGAGAGGAGAGTGCCATTAAAGGTGGCCCAGTGGGAAACATCGCTGTACAGTGGTACCTTGGTTTAAGAGCAGCTTAGTTTATGAACAACCTGGATTAAGAACGCTGCAAACCCAGAAGTAGGTGTTTTGGTTTGTGAACTTTGCCTTGGAAGCAGAACATGTTCCGCTTCCTGTTGAGTGTAAGTTGAGTCCCCCACCTTGGTTTAAGAATGCTTTGGTTTAAGGACGGTCTTCCAGAACAGATTAAGTTCATAAACCAGGGTACTACTGTATTGCAAAAGCAAAAAAAGGAAACCACCTCAGTCTTCCTAAATTGCTGCTTCCACTGTCGAGGTCTAGAAAACTTTTTTTTTAAGCCAAAAATATCCCTGCACTCTACAGAAAGCCTACTAGCATGCAGTTTGGTGGCTCCCATTCATTTCACAGGGTCTTATGTCAAATGTTAACTCGTGAAGGAAGGATGTTATTTAGGCTTCGCTGCTTGTGGCGGCAAAATATCTTGGGCCAGGCTTTACTGATGTGCTGGCATTTCCTGGTGTTGGATTTCAGTCCATGCGGGGCTGTGGCCAGGAGATGCTCACAGGATCCGCCCGTTCTTGCAGGGACATTTCACACAAATGGCAGAATATGAATCATTGAAGAAAAAGATGACTCACTGAGCATTTGAGGGATGCAGTAGAAATAAGCATGAGAGACACAAAGTGATGACTAATACTGGATTTCAGCCAGAGCAACCCTTTGTAGGGTGGGTTCAGCCAGCCACAAACTCTCAGCCTAACCTCCTGAGAAGGCTGTTGTGCATGGAGAACAACTGCCACCCAGTTAAAGAAACCTGAGCTGATAAATCAACTAAAACTCATAGGGTCATTAGCTCAATTACATTTAAATAGGAGGGTTAAAAAACAACAATTCAATAACCTCTGTTTTTAGTTTACTCATATATGAGCCATAGCAGGTGCTGCTTCAAAAGAGGCCTCCCTCCTGGGCAAGATAAAAAGAGGAAGCCTCTGGGCACCTGAAGCTTCCATGAGTGCTTGTATTAAAAGTATTTTATATGTTTACTCCCCAGTTTAAACTGGGGGCATTTTTGAAAGTCAATGGAGGTGGTGGTTTTTATTGATCAAATGCTGATGCCTTAGAAAACGGAAGTACCCACATACGCTGCTACAAAGAGACAGATTGGAATGGACCACAAAAGATGATCTCTAAGTGAATACACCATCACATGGCAAACTAACACAGTTTAGATACCACCCTTCATCCAATTCCAGGGAAATGAGCAATAAAATAATAAATTTATGCAAGGCAACAATAAAAATTAAAACAGACAACAATTAAAAAACTTTACGCAGGTTAAAGCTTAGACAATTTTAACTGCCCAGGGAAATTTCAGTAAAAAAATAATAATGCTTGAGCCTGCCATCTAAAGGATAGGATGCAACTGAATCCCTCCTCATGTTCTACTGCTGGTCATCAAGTGTAGTTAGATGTTTGTGTGCACAGAAAACTCTTCACTGCCCCATTGTATATCTATACAGATCCTCTCATTCATTCATGGACCTGCATCATGCTGGGCCCTTTTTCCAGTTTCAACCATGTCCAAACCACAGACAGGGAGACCCAGCTTAGGACTGACAAAAAGCAGTAAGGAGGAGAGCAGGTGGACAGGAAAAGTCACTCTCCCCAAGGAAGAATGCAGAACTGTGCCACTTCCAAAGTCTGCAGAGACAGTGGAACAGGCTGTGTTCATTCTTCTGGCTTATGTGGAGCAGGAGGTGAGGGTTGGAAAAATCCCTTTGCATTTCAGGGTAAGAGGATATCAGAAGCAGGATGCTGACTCATAGCTGCTGAGACAGGGGAGGGGCAGTGAGCTGTTCAGTGAAGAATGGAGCTCAGAGTTCTTCTTTTTCAGTCTTAAGGGAAGGAGGGAGTTCTTAATCTCCTGTTGCAGTGCTCTGATTAATCTGGCAAACAGAAAAGACACTTTGGTCCACTGGCTAACAGATGTGCCTTGCTTTGCTACTCTGTGGCTTCAGGGTAAGAAGAGTCCTACTAGATCAGGCCAAGATCAGCATCGTGATCTTACAGTGGGAAACCCACAATAGGATTCAAGCACAAAGGCACTCTTGCCTCCCTGTGGCTTCCAGAGATTGGTATTTGGATGCACTGCTTTCTCCAACTGTGGCGGCAGAGCACAGCCATGCGGTTAGTAACTAGTGAGAATTACTGCGCAGGCCCACAGCCAAACAGAAGGCATGAAGCTGGCCTGCAAAGGGGAAGTTCCAAAGTGGAGAGCTCCTGCAACTGTGAGCTGTAGCATCCTTCCAGGACACCGGTGTGAGATGAGCTACTAGCCAACCTCCTGTAAAGTGATGGTTTGCCCCTCCCCTCCTCCTCCTCCAGTGCCGCCTTCAGGAGGAGCTGCTCCAGCAGGGAGGAACAGAACCTCGCCTTTGTGGCTTTGTGGCTGCTTGCGTGGCCATTTATCTTTTATATCAAATGGTTCACATGCAAAAGGGCACACATAGGGGCATGCCACAGCAAACGCCATGATCTAACAAAAAAAGAACAACAAGGGAGGTTTGTAGACTTTCTCCTCTTTCACTAAAAAATATAATGAACCTGAAGCAAGGAGTAGGAGAAGAAAAAAAGATAAAGATTAGGGCTGTGGGATCCAAAGAGTATTTTTCCTCCCCCACCACACTGAGGGCCAGAAGCATGTTCTTTATTTTTAAAAACGAAATTTCAGGCATCTCAGAGTGCTTGACAGATGCATGGTACATACAAAGCCCCAGAGCAAAAACAGCAGGTGTGCTCTCTTTGATTTACTCCATCAACACTTCTCTCTCTCCAATTTTTCAAAGTTAATAAGCAATAATAATAAAGTAATGCTTGACGGTGGCAAGTCAAGGACATGGCAGCTGCCAATGGAGGACAAAGGGTCTCCCCTGCCCGGCCCTACCTTTGGTCTTGATTGCGGTTTCGAGGGCTGCAGCATCGCGATCCGCATCAAAGTTCCCGTATGCCTTGACTGTGGCGTAGGCGCTTGGAGGGAGAGCATGCTGTGGGAGAGAAGAGGAGAGGGGGGAATGACCTTCCAAACTGGCTCCATTAAATCAGCAGCTCTGTTCTTGCAAGAGGAAAGCCTGCCTAACGTCCATGGGGGAAATGGCACCGTCTTCTCACCTGACGGGGCTACTTTCTTATCTCACAGAACAGACCCAATGCATAAAACAAAGACAGGACCAGAGGCCTTCCTGGACTCCAACTCCCATCAGCCCCAGAAAGCAGATGGCGGTGGTGATAGGAGTCAGTCTCCTCATCCCTGATGTATAAGAACTTTGCCTGTGAGCTGTCTTATGGGTCTTATGAGTTGTTTCATTCACATTCCCTGGAAAAAACTTGTTCTCATTGGTGTTGGCAGAGAAGGAACATTTAAATAAAAATATATGTTTTAATTATCAATACCAGGATATTGTCCTTGAGTACTGTGATAGTCTCATGTGCAGCTTAAAGGTAACTGAATTCCAAATAGTTGTTATCTGTGGGCCACTTTTTTAAAAAAATCAGAAAGCTGTGTACAAATGCATGCAATAAATAAATTCTGCTTCTTTAAAAGTCAAAAACAGAAATGGTGCAATGAGGCCAGCAAGACCTGCAAGAGGTGAGCCATGTTCTTTTCCACTTGCTTCACTGCCAGGAATGGCACAAAATATGAGGTATTGCAACACAAAAATAGGAAACTGCCATCACCCCAAGATCCCTGAGGGGAGGGAGGGGAGGTTCCTTTCTTTTTGTTAGCTTTGCTCCAGGGAAAAAGCACCTGTGAGTATTGCAGCTAAAAGGGCCAATGATCAAACGGGGCGGAAGGACAGCGGGGTTGTTCTTGTTCTTATTAGGTTATTATTTTGTGCTTTTATGTTGTGAACCACCAAGAACTACGGATGAAGGACAGTATACACATTCAATAAATAAATAAATAGCTAGCTAGCAACCTCCAAACACAGAACTGCCACCCATAATTCCTCCTCTCCAGCAAGGCTTGTGAAACAGGTTATTCAAGCACAGCCTTTAAAAATGTAAGACTCCAGGGGGAGGGTGTAAACACTCCCCCCCCCCTTTTTTTTTTTTACTGAACTACCACCTCTTGGCTATTCCCACCTCTCTCAGCCAAGGTGGAAGCTGGCCTTTTGCTGGCCTATGTGCACCATAGACAGATTTTCCAGAAGATTCTGCTCCTTTCTGATGCCAAGAAAAGCAGCGAGTGGAAAAGTTTAATTGCACCATGGAGAAGCTGACACCACTCAGAATAAAAGCACATTCTTTTGCTGGCTTATCATCGAACACGTCTGGGATGGGTTTCGTAGCTCAGCCGTGGAGCAGATGCCTGGCCTGCAGAAGGGCCTCAACTCAATCTGTTCCCCCTACAGTTTAAGGGATCCGGTAGCTGCACACCCACCGGCAGGCAGGTCCCACTGGAATAACAGATCTGGTGTGACTCACCTAGGAGACTGCCTGAGGACATTTCTTTAAAGAGCATTTCCCAAACCTCTGAACACCAAAGCACCCCCACCTCTTTCTCCCGCCCTGAGTTAGAAGCAGTGGTGCACACTCTTGCAGCTCAAAAGGTTTATTCTGTGCAAGTGTAAAAATCAACAACTTTCGAAAGAGCCTGTTCTCAGTCCAGGGGAATGTCTGCATTTCTGAGCACATGGCACTGCCCGCTGAGAACATGGAAGCCACTGGTCCACTTCCCCCGGCGTACACCTCCAGAGGGGACTTTCACAACACTTGCTGCCTGAGAGATGCACGGCTTGAACTTTTGAGTGCCATTCAAAAGAGGCATTCCCCAATAAATACACCACATGCACACAGATGTGTTTGAAGTCGGGATGGGCCGGGGGAAGCGGGGGGAGTAAATGGAGCAATACTTACATCTCCCTCAAGGGTGAGCTTGGATAGGATTTCGTGGACCGTTGACATCTTGAGAGAAGGCTGGAAGAAAGTAAGAAGACTTCAAGTCAATCTGCTTAAGCATAGAGGCACTGAGGCCGAGTCCACACTTTACCTTTAAGGCACATTCAAAGGCCATTCTTTCTCACATAGGATTCTGGGCACTGTAGTTTGTTAATGGTTTCTAAGAACTGCAATTCTGTGAGGGGAAACTACAGTGCCCAGAATTCTTTGAGGGAAAGAATGTGGTTCAGGTGTGTTTTAAAGGCATAGTGGGCATGCGGCTGCAACATTTCAACAGGGTGTCAGGCTGCAAAAGAAAACATGTTTTAGAAAGCAGTGAAGGAAGGATATTTGTAACATCACCCTAATCTTCTTTAAATACCTTTCAATTCCCCAAAAATCCCAGCAAAGAATGTCAATGGGAAATTTCCTCCCATTTGCAAGATTTTCATGCTCTTTATTTCATTTAAATTCGCCAACCAGGTGCTTTCCACATGTATTGGATGATCTACACCCAAACCACCACATCACCAACACCCGACTGCAGCACAGAAGAAACTGTCAAGTCCTCCTTTCTTGCACACTGCAATACCTCCATTTATTAGGGTTTGAAATGTGTGCAGAGGAGGATGACCAAGATAAGCTACCTGGAAACCAAGCCTTAGGAGGAAATGTTGAGGGAGTTGGGGGTGTTTAGCCTGGAGAAGACTGAGAGGGGATCTGATAGCCATCTTCTAATATCTCAAAGGCTGGAAGATGCAGCAAGCTTGTTTTCTGCTGCTCCAGAGAGCAGGAACCTGAACCAATGGATTCAAATGCCAAGAAAGGAGATTCCGACTAAACCATAGGAAGAACTTTCTGACGTAAGAGCTGTTCTATAGTGGAAAAGACTACCTTGGAAGGTGGTGGACTCTCCTTCATGGGGGTTATTAAACAGAAGCTGGATGGCCGTCTGACCAGATTATTTAGCTGTGATTCCAGTGTTGTAGGAGTTGGGACTCATTCCAACTCTACAATCTACGATTAGGGAGCCCAACTGGGGCTACAGTTGCCATTTAAAAAATTTTATTTTCTAGAATTGCCCATTAAATAAGAATATGTATTTTATCAAAATCACAATTCATTTGCTGCTCCTGCAAGTGGGTGGCCTCCTCCTGAGGAGATGCAGAGAGAGCCCTGACATACAAGAAGGGTGGGATCTTCTGAATGAAACTGAATGCTTAGAAACAGGAAAGGCAAAGTGGATCATATATTTTCTTTTATTCTGGTAAGTTAAGGCTAGTTGCATAAATGGCTTTCAGGCTGTGAAGTATGAATTAAACGGTGAAAGGGCTGTCATGCAGGGATTAACGTCAGAACGCCATTAAGGCTTTTTACAAATAAATTAAGTGCTCCCAACCAAGGGCACAGCTAACAAAGCTGGCAAAGAGAAGAAGGCAGCTTGAGGGTGTGGCAGCGAGTGAAACGTGGGAAGGAGTCCTGGCCAAGGAACAGGCTTGGCCAATGCCCAAACTCACAGGCTCCTGGTTCCGCTCCTCTCTCGCCCATCCTGAAGCCCCATGAAAGAAAAAGGAGCTCCGGGCTTTCAAAGAGAAGAAAAGGGGGCAAAGCAACGGAATGCCAATCACATCCTGAAGGGGCAGTGACCCAGGTTCAGAGGACCCCTGGCCATCTCCCAGGGTCCTCCAGAGGTTCTGGACTGCAGCTCCCATTGACCTCGGCCAGCATAAATAGGGACCATCTACAGCTGCCCTTAGCCATTTGCTTCTTAGAACTTGAGCAATGCAGCAGCCTCAGTGTCAAAATGTGTATTTGGTTTGAAGTCCCAGGCTAAGCCTAGTCAAGGAGAAAAACGAAACAAAACCATCTCTACCTAACTGCCGAGATATAGGCTTCTCCACTCACATGACATAAAAAAAAAAATATCAGATGCCAAAATACCAAAACTGATCTTAAGGAAGTTTCCAAAAATTTCCAGCAGTTAAATGACACACAGAAACACATTCCAGGTTAAAACTGGAAACACACTCCTGCCCCAAGGAGCTTGACTATTGGAAACAACAGGGCTAAGGACCCCATCTCTTATGGTTCAGCACTGTCTGGGTTTGTGTGCCTTCGGTGGATGGAGTCCAGCCGAGAGCAGCATATTACACAGAGATGCAACAAGAATCCTCCTCCAACGAGTAATTCCACTCTAACTTTGCATCAGGAGTGACTGGGTAATTTAAATTTCCCCTGACACAGAGCCTTGCTCTCTCCCCTGCAAGTGATGGCCAATAACAGGAAATACTGTGGAAGTGCCTCATAAAGGCATTCTTTTTTATTCATACTTTAGACTCATAGCAATATTTACGGTAATTCAATTTACTTATTGCAGTAAAGTAGTAGGTCTCTCATAGCACTCTTCTGGAATTACTGCACTAATTGCAATATTTCAGGTTTACAGTAGCCACTTTGGGGGCTGTCAACAGGTAGACTCAACAGGAAACAAAACTTTAGAACCTTTGTTAGTATTAGAACCTAGACTACAAATGAGTAGCAGGCAGGCAGGTAGGCAGGCAGGGCAGAAAAGCATTTGTGGACTAGTAACTTGAAGATTTGGAAGAGTCTTTAAAAAACACACAAAAAAAGACAAAAAACCCAGAAGTACAAAGGCTGGCAACTTGAAATAACAAAGGTGTTGAAAAGGCCAAAGCAGCTAGTCAGGGGGAAAATGTGTTGATTTTAACCTGCTTTCTTCTCTTCCAACAAGTTTTTTTTTAACTCCCTGTATCTTCAATGCCTTTGCAAGCCAAATAAGCTCTGTTGGGCTGGGAGGAGCTCAAAAATCTGGGAAGGAGGGGCAGCTGTTGTAGAAAAGGTGTTGCTGAGAAGAATTCAAGCCCCACCATTGCATTCCTGGAAATCAGGCATGAGAACAGAACTCCCAAATTCCTTAGGTTAGACAAATATTTCAGCTGCCAAACAGCATCTGACAATGGTACACTGTGTGCAGCAGCTGTGCTCACTTTTCAAATATACTGAGGACAGGCTGTGTGTGTGTGTGTGTGTGTGTGAGAGAGAGAGAGAGAGAGAGAGAGAATGAATCTGTTGTGTGACCCTATGAAGGTGCAACAGTTACAGCAGGGTGTGTGGGTGTGTTTGTGTGGGTGTAGGTGGACAATAGGCAGCTTCCTTCCTGGTAGAAACACACAGCCATGAAAGTGAGTGGCGCTGAACAGGTCATCCAGTCCACCCCATGGTTTCCCCAACCACCACCATATCCCCACCCTCAGAACAACCTAGAAGAGCTGATCTAATTCCAAGTCCCTGAAGCAATAAGGCAAGGGAAACACAGCAATCTCCAAAATCTCAGGCCTCCGAATTTTGCAACACCGTTCTCCAAGCAAAACATGTAATTCTCAGCCCCCTAACAAACTATAACTCCCAGGGTTCTTTGGGGAACGTAATGTAATTTATATGTGCATTGGATGTGCTTTAAATGCATGCCCCAACCAATAAAAAAAAAACTTTTAAGGCTGAAGACATTCCCGTTAATCCAGGCATTTGGGTTACAGAGCAGACTGCTGCTGGGTTGTGGTCCCATCAATATTTTAATCTCACCCATTTTATTGCCGTCTTGTGACTCTACGATACTCTTTGTACTGTATTATTGCTTTAATGTTCTGTTCCCATTAAGTGCTCCAGAATGGAAAAAGGGTGTGGCTTTAAAGGAATTCAAATAAATAGTTGTGCTTCCAAGGCCTATTGGGATCCACCTTCCTCTGACTCTCCCCAATCTCCTTTAAAAAACCCCTAATACAGAGCCCCCACCCCACCCCCAGCTATGGTGTCCTGATACATTTGATACCCCCACTGTTTCACTCATTAATCAAAGCTTATCAAGCTGTAAGGTACCATTCATATATTTAGTGCAATTTTTCTAGAAAAAGAGGTGCTGGAACGCACCAGGAATGCCTCCCTCGTTCTCTAATAATGGCAATGGCGCCCACCTGGGAGATGCCAGAACTGAGTTCTGCCAAATTCCGACTGAAAAAAAGCCCTGCATATATTTATTGCATCTGCATCCCACCCAGGGGCATCTTACCCATAGAGGCTATTGGCATGGGGCACCAGGGCGCCAAGTTCTGGAGGGCGCCAGGAAAGAGGCAGAGGCTGGACACAGCACCTCCCAGCATTAGCTCGCTGCCCTCACCCGCCTCCACCATGCCACGCCAAAGCAGCGCTGCGCCCAGAGCCTCCGTCTGCTGTGTCCACCACGGCACAAAGTGGCCAGCTGAGCTGGGAGGCGCCGTATCCAGCCTCCACCTCTTCCCCTCCAGAGGAGCTGCCCTCCAGCCGCTGCCTGCCTCCTCCAGCCCCGCCCAACCTCCCTTAAAAAACCCTGGAAAACGGGGGGGGGGGGGCACAGGGAGCTTTGCACCATGGTGCCGGATATGCTTAAGACGGCCCTGATTCCATCTTTTTCTTCAAGGAGCTCAAGGTGGCCCACATGGCCCTCCCCCCCTTTGGCATTTTATCCTCACAACAATCCTTTGAGGTAGGATCAGGTTTAGAGGCAGGTGAACTTCATGGCAAAGTCCAGATTGGAACCCAGGTCTCTCCCAGGTCCTAATCCAACACTCTAACCCATATCCTCCAACATTTCTCTGATGAAAATAGGGATGTCCTATTCCATCACCATCATTTTATTATTTCTACCCCACCCATTTGACTGGGTTGCCCCAGCCACTCTGCGAGGCTTCCAACATATATAAAAACATAATAAAACATTAAAGAAACTTCCCTCTACAGGACTGCCTTCAGATGCCTTCTAAAGATGGTATAGTTAATTATCTCCTTGGCTCGGCAGTCACAAAACCCCATCCCCTCCAACATTTTTCCAATGAAAATAGGGATGTCCTAAGGAAAAGTGGGACATTCCGAGATCAAATCAGAAACCGGGATGGCATCTGTAAATCTGGGACTGTCCCTGGAAAATAAGGACACCTGGAGTGTCTGCTAACTGCTGCACCACACTGGCACACACAGAGAGACACACTTAAACTTACACCATTTTAATAATAATAATTATTATTAAGGAAATGCCAGTGTCTGCCCTAGCCCAGCAGTTACACCAAGAGTTGAAAGTCGTTGCAATAAAAATAGCCTCGGCCAGAGCACCAACTGATTTTTAAAAGAGCTTCAGTTACAAAACTGAATGAAAACCACAGCCAAGCAGGCTTGTTGAGACAAGGCAGAAAAAGGCGGGGCAGAGGGAGAACCGAGTCCGGTGATTCAGCCGACACGCCCTTGGAATGTCGGCTGAGTTGCCACATAACCCTGTAGTAAACGGAGGCCAATCAGAGAAAAGTTATTGCAGCCCAGTCATTGGGGGGGGGGAGGGGGAGGAGGAAGATGGGAATTCTGCAAAGATGAGTTTGTTAAAAGATAAATGAGGTCACAGATCTTGAACTGCGTGGCTAGGCTGTGAACTGTGGACTGCCAACTACACAGGATCTGGGAGCTGCTGCAGACTCTTGCATTTTTCAACTGCGGCAGGAAGCCTCTAGTCCTCATGAGTGCAGTGAAGAGTTGGAAATGCACAAACCACTAGGGAAGGGGTGGGAAACGCCCCTCTCCAATCATCCTCGACTGCTGGTCAGGCTGGGGGGGAGCAATGGAGAGATACAGGCTCTTTACGCCTGCCTGCACTAGAGACTTGGAAAACACAGACACAAGAAAGACCCGACACCAGAGTTCCCAAGGTGTTTGCAAACATCAGACTATGAAATGCCTTCCCTCCTCCGCTGTAGCCCTGAGTCCCCATCTGAGCATATACATCAATTCCCGCAATCTCCTCTGCCCAGTAAGTAACTGAGGCTATAATTCTGTCACAGCTTGCACTGCCTAGACTTTAGCAACAAAAATTAAGGGTCTAGCTTAGCATGGAAACCCAGCCAAAACTGCGTACACCTAACATTTGTGCAAAATTGCCCAGAACTCAATTGATTCTAACTGAATAGCCTAAAGTGTACAATTTAGTCCAATTGCAAAAAATTATTGCTTTTTCTTAAGCACAGAACGGTTCACCCTTCAAGAGGGCTGTGCCTGATACAGGTATTAGGGACAGTGGTCTGCCACGTACCCTGAGGTTTACCCTGTCACATCCATCAACAGCTCAGAAATGGGAAACACAAAGAGCACAGAGTGTTTGCTCTTTCTTATTATAGAAGGAACACAAGCTCTCATTCGACACAGAGCTTTAAACCAAGATTGCAAGCCTACAGGGAAATTGACACAAATCAGTTTTCAACCAAATGATGTACTGTACCAAAATCTAAGTGCAGCAGAAGGCATAGCATCCATTCGGTGGTATTGAAAGAAGCAGTGGCGGCTGATGCTGGCAGGGAGGAAGGGGCAGCCCCACGGGTGGGGGAGCAAGAGCCAATGGCAGACAGGCAAACCCATCCTTCCCCCTGCTGAGTTCCAAGGGGGGTAACACAGAGACGAAGGAGGGGGAGGCAGCTGACAGGCCATGCCACCCCCTGGACTGGTTGTAAGCAAGGAGGTCGGCAGTTGGGGGCTGGCGGAGGGCTAATCATAGCCCAGCCTCCCCTGGAACCACGTTTTCCCAGAGGAGACCCTGAGAAGTACTCTGGCCACACCATCCGTTTAAAGCAGTATGACACCACTTTAAACACTCATGGCTTCCCCCAAAGGGCGGAGAGTTTTTAGGAGACCCCTATTCCCCTCAGAGAGTTACAATTCTCAGAGTTCCCTGGGAAGAGAGATCGACTGTTAAGCCACTCTGTACTGTAGCTCTGAGAGGGGAATGGTCTGACAACTCTCAGAACCCTTAACGCACTGCAGCTCCCGGAATTCTTTGGGGTGGGGAAGCCATGACTGTTTGAAGTTGGGATCATAGTGCTTTAAATGAATTGTATGAAAGTTGCCAAAGCTGGATACACCACTTGGCTCCTAATGGAAGAAGGAACTCAAGGCTGTGTTGTTTAGCCCAGTGTGATGAAGAGTAAGATACATCTGCATCCCATGGGGCAGAATGAGAATCGGGGGGGGGGGCAGCCACCAAGGCCCCGGGGCCTTCATTATCCCACTCCAAGGATGCCATGTGAAACTTAGAGCTACTTAATTCCAGAAAATTCACCATAACCCTTAAAGCTCAAACCATACCAGAGGCATAATCACCACGCCCTTTCTGTTTCTCCTTGATTTTTTAAAATGTGTGTTAATAGGTAAAATTATTATTTCAAGGCGGCATCACAGCTGGACATGGATTCAAGTTCAGATCTACACATGCTCAAAACTTGACCAGAGCATGCCGGAATAGCCTGGTGTCTTTCAAGCAGACGAGGAACAGGGGCAGCACAGAATAAGCTGCCTGCCCCAGTGGAAGCCATATAGTTTAATTCACAAAGGAGAACTCTCCGGAGAATCCTTAGAAGGAACTTTCAAAAGAATGCAAGGAGAGCCTGCAGGATCAGGCCAATGGCCCATATGGTCCCCATCCTGTTCTCACAGTGGGCAGCTAGATGCCTGGGGGGCACCTGCAAGCAGGGTCTGTGCACAAGAGCATTCTCCCCTCCTGTGGCTTCCAGCAGCTGGGATTCAGAAGCCAACACTGCAGGCACGGCAGAGCCATTGATAGCCTTCTCCTACATGAATCTGTCCAGTCCTTTAAAAAAGCCATCCAAGTTGGATTGCTTTGCAAGAGGCACCTTCTCCTGGCTCAGGTGCCAACATAATACATGCTCTGAATTTTTAAAGAACTCAATGTCTTAGTGTGGCACCACCTACACTTTGGAACTCCCTGCCAATTGATGTCAGGCAGGGACCTTCACAGTACCCATTTTGGTGCCTGCTAAAAACAGTATTGTGTAGTCAAGCCTACCCTAGATGTTTAGAAAGCTGATATAAATTTTTATCTGTTTTTAGCTTACTGTTATTTTAACTTTTGAAAAGTCATAAATTATTGTTGTTAATCCTTCTTAAATGTAAAGGTAAAGCGACCCCTGACCATTAGGTCCAGTCGTGACTGACTCTGGGGTTGCGGCACTCATCTCGCTTTATTGGCCGAGGGAGCCGGCGTTTGTCCACAGACAGCTTCTGGATCATGTGGCCAGCAGGACTAAACCGCTTCTGGTGAACCAGAGCAGCACACGGAAACGCTGTTTACCTTCCCGCCGGAGCGGTACCTATTTATCTACTTGCACTTTGTGCTTTCAGACTGCTAGGTTGGCAGGAGCAGGGACAGAACAACGGGAGCTCACCCCGTCGCGGGGATTTGAACCGCCGACCTTCTGATCGGCAAGCCCTAGGCTCTGTGGTTTAACCCACAGTGACACCCGCGCTTCTTCTTTTCTATCTTTTTTGGAAACCACTTTGGGTTTTAACAATTGAGTGGTGTTTAAATCTTATGAAATAAGTAAGTAACCAATCAATTGACTAAACATTGCCACCCTTTTTTTAAAAAAGCCCCAATCCTCTCTCTGTCTTGCGTTTGGCACCTTCCTTCTGCCCCAGCCAAGTCCTTGAAGCAGCCTTCGGAGTGTTCTCTGGACGCACAGATCAAGTCCAAGAAAAGGGGAGAGAGAGGAGCTCCTGGCAACTGTTCACTAGGCATGGCCAGGGCCATTGTGCTAGCCTGAAAGGGAGTGGCCCCTCTGGGGATGGCAAAAAAACAGAAAAACAAAAAGCAAGGTGTTGCTCAAGTTTCAGAAGTCTTCAGAATGAGAGCATGGAAACCCTGAGCTTGTGTGAGCCACGTCTCCAAGGAAGGCTGGGCGTGGCCATGGAGGAATGTGGGGCTGCAAGGAGGAGAGGGAGGCACAGAGCTGCCCCAAAGGACGCACCCAAGAGGTCTACACAGTGAGAAGGCGAGAGGCCTTCTCTAAACCAAAACAGGATTGCTGAAAGCTTTCTCGTTTTGATAAGTATTTTGCAGGAAAAGGCAGGCAGTCACTGCTGCAAACGGAACCCACAAAGACAGCAAGCCAGAATGAGATCATGCCAAACTCTGCAGCAGAACTTAATTAAGTTCAAAGCAGGGAGGAGGCAGGAAGAGAAGCCAGCTCTCCTACTCAGTGTTTGAAAGCACTATTAAAAAAATGAACCTTTTTAATTTTTGCAGTGCTGGTTATTTAGCTGGAAGGAGAGGCAAGGCTGTGTTGCTGGGCTGTGCCAGCACCTACAGGTCAAGAGAGCTCTGCTCATGAGCCAGCCTGGGGTAGATTTCACCTCCCTCCCACCCGTATTTCACGTCAACTGTGGCTTGCAGCTTCACACAACTACACTGGTTGACGGTTTCTTCACGAAGGCATCCCACGGAATCAAAGGGTATACGCATCAGAAGGGAGCAACAGGAAACCCCTGGGCCAAATGTCAGTTGCCCAACTCTAGAGGCAAAGGGGAGAGAGAAAATTGCCACATTTCTCTCCCTGCAAGGAGAACAGGGTAGTATGCATGGTTTCGCCACACCCATTTCTATCTTAACCTACCAATGGTAAGAACTGTTTGGCAGTGGTAAAGACTGTGGTGGATTCTCCATTGTAGGTTTTTAAGCAGAGGCTGGACGGCCGTCTGTCATGGATGCTTTCGTCAAGACTCCTCCTTTGCAGGGGATTGGGTTCGATGACCCTTGGGGTCTCTATCATTCTATGATCAGGATCGCTATCGTTCTATGATCACCCTGCAAAGGAGGTTAAGCTGAGCCAGATTTGAACCAGCCTGACATCCTACCCTCTACACCAATATGTCTTTCTGGACCTGGAGGGAGGGAAGAGTCAGGGTCCCCAAAAACTCCAAAGATGTTGTTGTTAACTAGCAGTACATATACTGCGTGTCCTCCAGGTTGGGCCATAATTTGCATTAGCTCCAGCCAGATGGGAGCTGTGGTACGAAAAAGAGGGAACAATGTTGGGGGAGGCAGGTATATTGCAGCCCTCCTGGAGGGTGGCCAGTATCTGCTGGGTGCTGGCACCAGGAGTCCTGTGGCTCCTTTACAACCATCAGATTTACTGCAGCAGGAGTTTTAGTGGGCTGGACTCAAGCCTGCTTTGTCAGAAGCACATTCTAGAAGTCAGGAAACTGGGGAGAAATGCAGAAGCCATTTTCTACATTTATAAAACCCCATACTGTATATCTGTACAAGAGGAATGTTCCACTGCAGGCAAAACAAGCATTGATAAATACTTCAGAAATGCAGCTACTTTAAATCTTTTATTAATTTCTCTGAGCAACTGCAGAATTTTGGTTCACTGACTTAACTTTTGAATTGCACTGTGAGTCGCTTTGAATTGAATGGGGCTTCATCCCAGGTCAATAGAATTAGGACTGTGGCCTTAAAATTATTTACAAATATGCTTTTACTGTAACATGTTACAAAACAAAAACAACTGTCCCCCTTTTAGCTTCACAACAACCATGGAAAGTAGGTTCAGGTCGAGAGATAGTGAGCTATGTTCAGAAAACAAGCAAATGTCTGCAGGAGACAAATACACACACCCCGCAACCATTTCACAAGAAACTTGCAAAGATTATGCAATCATCCAGATGTTAGATTACTGTTGGGCCAGAGGTAGCAACTGGCTTTTGAAGATTTTTTTTGGGGGGGGGATAATTGGGGAGGTGTTGTGGGGGTTGTGGACTTCATTCAGGGGCAGCCTCCTCCTATTATTCAGGCACTGCAGTCATCCATAATTCCCCCAAACGGAGCACGCAGGACGGGTGTGGCCCTTTCTCAGTACATCTTTGCTTACTGCACAACTTGCTGCAACATGCCAAGCTCTGGCCTGTGGGGTGAGAAGAGCATATTTCACAGAATGACGTAACAGGAGAGCCGTTCGGGCAAGAAGGCGGACACACCCAAGGCTTGGACTGAAACTAATAGCCGAGAGCGGGAATCTCCACAGCCAGAAAGGCAAGCAGGGAAATTAACACAGCACCATCACGACCAGTTATTCTCCTCTCGGGATGGGCTCTGGAAGGGGCCGTTTGTAATCCAGTCCTTGCCCCCTGGGCTGCCCTTTGGGATTTGCTGGCAATGGGCCACTGGCAGAGAGGGCACCAAGGGGTGGGACCGTCTCCTACACAAGCCTTGGGGAAAGGGAGCCACGCATGGGGGGGGTGCCCACACACAAGGTGGAAACTTTTAAAGGAAAGCTCTCAAGCCTGAATACTCAATCCTTGCCTCCTGGAGTTGGAGGGCCAAAAAGAGGGGTGGTGAATAAATGAACACACCATTATTGCAGCACGACAACCCAGAAAAGAAAGCGTCTCTCTTTCAGCTGTCCCCAAAGCATGCAAGGCTACAGCTCACACAGAAGGCTTAAAGCCTGGTCTAACCATTCAGAAGCTTTATTATTAATAGCATTTTCAACCGGCCCCTCATTCCAAAGGTCCCCAAGTTATCCATATTGCAAATCTCATCTCCTGGGTGTCTTTGGATGCTGCCTCACCAGCTAGAGCAAGAGAGCTGGACTAGATGACCCTCAGGGTCCCTTCCACCTCGACCATTCTGGGACTCTAAAGCACCAAGGAGGGACAGAAGCAGAGACTCCACACACAGGACCCAACTCTGCTTGGGGGAGTCTACAGGCCAGGTGCTGGGCACCCAAGACTGGGGAGCGAGGATGCAGAAAAGGGCTGAGAATGCAGCCAGGTATGTGAATTAGCAAAATTCAAAATCAAATGCATTGCAAGAGATGAGTAAGTGGAAAGACAACACTAGAAAATGTTTGTCACATTCTGCTAGTTTGCATTTCACCCCAGCAGAATGAAAATTTATTTTTCCCCCTTTTCTATATTTTTAAGGAGCCTCTTGGCACTCTGAACAGCCGAGAAACCTTTTCCATTTTGCATTTCTGCTTTGACAGTTGGGTGTCCCTGCACACTTCACGCCCCTGCGACTCTGGCTCCCAATTATAGAGTTACCAGGACACCTCGAAAGTTCTTGAGCTTTTTTCAGGAAGGCGACTGACTTGCCTAAGATCCAGGACAAAGAAGCGCCACCTTCCGGGAATTCCCCCTCCCCGGACGTCAATTATGCTTTTGAAATCCCGTTGATGTCCGGAAAAATCAAGACGCATGGCATCCCTACAAGTCAGGATTGGTAGGACGTCAGCCTAAACGCCCGATCCCATGGAGACTTTCTCCGAAGCGCACCGAGGGCCACTCCCAGCCGTCGCAGCCCTCCTCCGAAGTCAGCCCCGCCGCTTTCAACGGCGGCCCCAATCCTCCCCGAGCTCCTTTGCAGGGCAAACCTTTGCCCACCAGACACACGCAGCCCCCCCCCCCCCGATAAAGGAGAGGCTGAGTCGAGCGCGCTTACGCGAGAGTAAGTCCCACTGAACTCAACGGGACTGACTTCTCATGGAAGCGCACCAAGGCAGTGCAATTCTCCCGCTGCCTCACTTCGGAGTCAATCCAGATCAATCCAGATTCAATCTCGATCACTTCGGAGTCAATCCAGGTGGAGCCGCTCCGGATGGAGCGCCCCCGGAGACTTACCGAGCAGGCGGCGGCGGCTGCAGACTCCGAGTCCGGCTGAGCACGGGCGAGAGGCGGGCGGGGTGGGGTTTTTGTAGCAGCCGCGGGTCCCGCGCGTCTCCGGCCGCGGCAGGCGCCGCCCTCCAGAGCCGAGCCAGCCGGCCCGCCCCGCCCCGCCCGGCCCGCCGCCGCCTCTGACTCAGCCTCGGGAAGGGAAGCGGGGAGGGAGGGCCCGAGGCCCCCGGCCCGGCTTGAAACAGCTTCCCTCCGCCCCATAAATGTTTCAGAGTTTTAAAAAAACAATTACTATTTTTGACATTATTAAGAACCCCAAAGTGCAACATTTTAAATTGATTTTTAAATTATGGCAAAGGAAGGACACCCCGAGTGAAATCTCTCCGAGCCCACCCAGATGTAATGGTGATGCATGCTTTAATCTGTCTTCTGATTACTGTTGATATTTTGAATGTTTTAAATTATTGTTGGTATCATTTTTTGCAAAGTACTTGCTGTTGTTTTTTACACTCAAGAGGTGTATAAATCGCAACTTACAGCAAGGAAATGAAGATGGTTACAATGGCAGCTGTGCAAGCAATTATTGTCTCAAACTCATCAATTTACCTGCAAAAAAGCAGATGAAAGGCTAAGAGCACTGTTTCCACATATACTATTGATAATTCCAACAAATTAAAAGAAGCATAAACTCACTAGAGTAAACTCTGTCAAGATCCACACCTTGGTACAGGTAGGAGAGGCCACCTGGCCATGATGAACTTCATTGGTCAATGAAATAAAATCATACCATATTGCAAAAAAGATCTGTCAATTGTACTGCGTTCTCTAGCAGCTTTTAATTTATAGGATCTCCCCGCCCAGAGCCATTTGCCAGATTGGGAATACTAAAAATGCTGCACTTTTAGGTTGCTAATAATGTTTCAATCAAACAGTTTCCAAAATTTAGTCACAGATGCTCTTGCTGTTGTTAAAATCACAAACAAACCTTAAAGTTACAAAAAGAGAGGTATTTTCCAAATAAGTAGAAGTTGTATTTTCCATATAAGTAGAGGAAATGTAGGAAAATAAAGGCAGAGAAACACGCCTTGATTTAGCCAGGTTTTGTGATTGGGTGGGGGAAGAGAATTTTGTATCTCTAAATCTGGAGCGTAGGAAACGAAACCCACCAAACAGCGCGGAACTGCTCCAGATCTTCACTGCTCTTAGAAACACATGATTTGTATCTTCTCTGCAATAACCAGAGTCCACATAGCCCTGCCAAAGTGCAAGGTTCTTCCATTTCCAAGCTGGCACCGATCCTTCTACATACTCCTAGACCTGGGCTGGAGCATTGCTTAGGGGTCGTTGCTTTCGGGGTTGTAGCTGTTGATTTTTTGTATCTTTAGTTTGTATCTTATGATTTAGGTGGAAATTGTTCAGTTTGGTTGTGTACTTTTTGATGTTTATTACTACTTTTGAGCCTGGTTTTAACTTTGGAAAGGCGGCATACAAATAAAATGATTGATTGACTCTGAAGTTAGCTCTCTTCAGCCTCTCCAGAGGAGTCTTACTGCTTTAGAGTCCTCTCCTTCTTCACTCCAGATCAAGGGGCACTTGAATTTAAGGATGTGTGGGGCCTACTCCCAGGTCAGAAAGTGTGCATAGGATTGCCGGGGGATCCTAGGCACACTTTTGACTCAAAGGGAGACCTCATTGATCTCAGTGGAGATCAGGGAAGATGTGCTGCTTCCCTTGCAGAGAATTTGCTTGGCTCCTGGGAATAAAACTTCACTGAACTCAGTGGGGACACTCTCTTAATTTTCAGAAGCCTTATGTCTTCTCATCTTTGTAAAAAAGGAGGCCCAGGTACTCCTATCTTGATGGAAGTGCCGTGGATGTCCGCACAAAATGGCAGCAAAACCAAACAAGAGGGGCCAGAACTCTGTACTGTCAAAAAGCACATAGATGCAAACTATCTGAAGAAGTGTGCATGCACACGAAAGCTCATACCATGAACAAACTTAGTTGGTCCCCAAGGTACTACTAGACTATTTTTATTTATAGATGATAGATAGATGATAGATAGATAGATAGATAGATAGATAGATAGATAGATAAGCTGTGGAAGCAGTGATGGCCACCAACCAGGATGCCTTTGAACAAGGATTGGGCAAATTCATGAAGGAGAAGCTATCAACAGCTGCGAGCCAGGATGGTTGGAGGCAGGGGTGTTTCTGGATAGCAGTTGCTGAAACCACCGGCGGGGAGGGGAGGGGGCTCTTGTGCTCAGATCCTGCTTGAGGGTTTCTCACAGGCACCCGGCCAGCCGCTATGAGAACAGGGTGCTGGACTAGAAGGCCCCCGGCAGACTCTTCTTGCCTTCTAAAAAAGAAAAATCCCTGCCAGTACTGACATACTACCAATTTGTGGGGTGGGGAGACTCGCTATACAGTGGTGCCTCGCAAGACGAAAAGAATCCGTTCCGCGAGTCTTTTCGTCTTGCGGTTTTTTCGTCTTCCGAAGCAAGCCCATAGGGAAATTCGTCTTGCGAAGCGCCTCTGAAAACGGAAAACCCTTTTGTCTTGCAGGTTTTCCGTCTTGCGAGGCATTCGTCTTGCGGGGCACCACTGTAGCTGTTTTCTTTCAAAACTTTTCAAAGCTTTTGTTTTAGGTATAATATTCTCCATCTCCAGAGGTATTGTTAGGGACATAAGGATGGGTGAAAACTTTGTCTAGGTTCCCATTTAGATGTGAACTTACCAAATTCAAACTTTCTGAAACAATAACTGAACCAAAACAACTCTCCTTCGAATTTAGCATTTCTCCAAATTTTGCAGTGCATTTCTCCAGACAAGGTATGTGTACAAAGATGCAATTCTAAGAGTCTGCCTTTCTTTCTTCTAGGAGCACTGTTATGGGGCAGACCAAGGGGGCTGTGCCCCAGACCTTTGCTTACCCCTTACCTTACTTTTTAAAACTCACATTATTTTTCCTCCCTAGCAACTGGACAGGTGACAAAGCGCAGGACTGGGGAAACCTCAGACACATATCATCTTCAGTTTCCCAGGAGCCCCTGACTTAGTTCTGTACAAGCAACAGTTCTTGCTGGCAGGCAGGACAGAGGACCATTGCAGTGTACCTGGGAGACCAGGGTTCAAATCCCAACACTGGGTGGCCCAGATGACCAGTGCCTGCCTCTCAGCTTAACCTACCTTAAAGGGTTCTTCTGGGGATTAAATGAGCTGGGGAGAGAACCATGTGTACCACCTGGAACTCCTTGGAGGGAAAAAGGTGGGACAGAATGCATGAAACAAATAAATAAAACCATCTGCACGTGGTGTCCTTCCTGGATCCAGAAAATCTGTTGGCAGACCCCAGTTCAGGGATTTGAGGGTTCCCAGCACACGTATGACATCTCAAGATGGGAGGAAGCCATGAGGCCCACCACAGCCGTAGGTAGGCCCCACAAGGCCCACTGCAGACCACAGAATATTGAGGGGGCCCGGCTCCCTCCCTGAAAATTTCAGGGGGCCCCTCAGCCCCTCCTAGATGGCGCCCCTGGTTCAGGGTAAGTCCCAACAGCAAGAGGTCACCCCACCCGCCCACTCTGAAAGTCACTGTAAATTTGCACCAATACATATAAATTAGCACATGCTAATTCTGTGCAAATGTGTGTCATAGAATCATAGAGTTGGAAGAGACCGCAAGGGCCATCGAGTCCAACCCGCTGCCAAGCAGGAAACACCATCAGAGCACTCCTGACATATGGTTGTCAAGCCTCTGCTTAAAGACCTCCAAAGAAGGAGACTCCACCACACTCCTTGGCAGCAAATTCCACTGTCGAACAGCTCTTACTGTCAGGAAGTTCTTCCTAATGTTTAGGTGGAATCTTCTTTCTTGTAGTTTGGATCCATTGCTCCGTGTCCGCTTTTCTGGAGCAGCAGAAAACAACCTTTCTCCCTCCTCTATGTGACATCCTTTTATATAGTTGAACATGGCTATCATATCACCCCTTAACCTCCTCTTCTCCAGGCTAAACATGCCCAGCTCCCTTAGCCGTTCCTCATAAGGCATCGTTTCCAGGCCTTTGACCATTTTGGTTGCCCTCCTCTGGACACGTTCCAGTTTGTTAGTGTCCTTCTTGAACTGTGGTGCCCAGAACTGGACACAGTACTCCAGGTGAGGTCTGACCAGAGCAGAATACAGTGGCACTATTACTTCCCTTGATCTAGATGCTATACTCCTATTGATGCAGCCCAGAATTGCATTGGCTTTTTTAGCTGCCGCGTCACACTGTTGGCTCATGTCAAGTTTGTGGTCAACCAAGACACCTAGATCCTTTTCACATGTACTGCTCTCAAGCCAGGTGTCACCCATCTTGTTTTTGTGCCTCTCATTTTTTTTGCCCAAGTGCAATACTTTACATTTCTCCCTGTTAAAGTTCATCTTGTTTGTTTTGGCCCAGTTCTCTAATCTGTCAAGGTCGTTTTGAAGTGTGATCCTGTCCTCTGGGGTGTTAGCCACCCCTCCCAGTTTGGTGTCATCTGCAAATTTGATCAGGATGCCCTTGAGTCCATCATCCAAGTCGTTGATAAAGATGTTGAATAAGACCGGGCCCAAGACAGAACCCTGTGGCACCCCACTAGTCACTCTTCTCCAGGATGAAGAGGAACCATTGATGAGCACCCTTTAGGTCCGGTCAGTCAGCCAGTTACAAATCCACTGAGTGGTAGCATAGTCAAGACCGCATTTTACCAGCTTCTTTACAAGAATATCATGGGGCACCTTGTCAAATGCCTTGCTGAAATCAAGGTAGGCTACATCCACTGCGTTCCCTTCATCTACCAGGCTTGTAATTCTGTCAAAAAACGAGATCAGGTTAGTCTGACATGACTTATTTTTCAGAAATCCATGCTGACTATTGATGATCACAGCATTCCTTTCTAGGTGCTCACAGACTGTTTGCTCAATGATCTGCTCCAGAATCTTCCCTGGTATTGATGTGTCATGAGCCTGTGTGCTGAACCATGTACATAGCTACCAGTGCGCCTGCACCAGTAAGTGAAATGGTGGCACTCAGTTGTATAGGTCTGCTGGGAAAAGTGTAAATCCAAGCACACTGATTCGTTGCATTTTAAGGGCTTCAGTCCTCTGCACATTTACATTGGACTTAAAAGGGTGTGATCCTGTACACACTTACCTGAGAGCAAGTGCTACAGAACACTTCCTTCTGAGCAGATGTGCACAGGATTTGGCTGCCTGATGCTAGCAAGAGAAAACAATAACAACAACAACATGCATTCTTCTTTTTTTCAGTGCCCTTTTCTTCTAAGAGAGTTTGCCTGGCAATTTAAATGATTTTTTTTTAAAAAAGCAGAGTGAGGGGAACTGTTTCTAGATGTGCTTAGCAAAGGACAAGGCAGAGCCAAGAGATGACTAATGAGGAACCGGGCCCAGCATTTCTGTGGCTGGAGTGAGAGAACCTTGGAAAGTTGCTTGCAAATTAATCTGAGGTTCACAGTGAAGGAAGTGCTGTTGAACTGCCAAGGGGTGGCCACCAGGACCTGCAGCCACCAACCCTGTACTGTGACCCCCATATTTTGCTTAGTGGGCCCTGTCAGTATCTGTGTGGGGTGTGGAATGGTTTTCACATAAAGTGGACTTGCAACTTGTGGGGGGCTTATGTTCTGGGGATGGTGCGTATATGCAAAAACAGGTAAGGTCAAACCACACCTTGGAACCAGCTCTGCGCGAGTAATCTTATATTTCAGAACCAGTGCAATGAACTGGTCTCATACCCTTCAAGTGTCCCTATTTTCCAGGGATAGCCCCAGAATTACAGAAGCCCACTGGCGGAGGAAGAGGGGTGCGGGGGGAGCGCACCACCCCTGGCAGTGCGATCCCAGCAGGGTGCCATCGCGGCTGCCCCCCCCCCCCCGCTGGGCGCCCCGCCCCCGCAGGCAATGTGCCACACCCTCAGGACGTGCACCAGCCCCGCCCCCGCCTGCTCTCTGCCCCTCCATGCTGGAGCATGAAGCTCCGCCATTGCAAAAGCCATACCGACTTCCGATTTGATCCTGGAATGTCCCAGTTTCCCTCACCTCTGCTGAGCTCTGAGGAGAAGCTGAGCTGGAGCTTCCTCTGAGCAGCAGCAGCAGTGGGAGCTGCGAAAGAGCAACCCATGGCCTCCCATGGCTGCTGGTGTTGGCCTCCTCTCTTGAGCAGCTTGTAATGTCTGCTGGAGAGTGGGCAGGGGGGAAGAGAAGCCCCACGTGACGTGCCAGCCTTGAGATGTGGGCAGAGGGCAGGACCACCCTGGGCAGGAGGAAAGGGGGAGTGGCGCTCAAGTAGTCTTCATTTAAAAAAAAATCAAAAATCCACACCTAATCTTTGTCCCTTTCTAAAAAAGTTTTATTGGTTTGTGCTATTCTCTTTGTAAATACACCAAAGAATAAAATAAAATCGGAATTAAGGGCTTTTCTCACAACAGTGTGTGCTGTGTCCTATTGGTGTAATGGTGGTGGCATTCACCCTTCTTCTGACAGGAAATGCTCTGGACAAAAAATGGGGGGGGAGAGGAGGGTCAGTTGGGGTGAGTGAGAACTCCTGGGGGATGGGAGAAACTGCAGATGCCAAAGGGGCAGCAGACCCTCCAACATTCCTCAGGTGAAAATGTCCCTATTTTATCTGAGGAATATTGGTGGGTATGAAATTTGTTCAGAGACAGAATGGAAGGGGATGCTTAATCATTTCCTCCGTGTCATTTCCTCCAGTTAAAATCCTCTCCCCCACCCAGCTTCTGCTTGTCTTGCTGCCCTGGGCTCCTTGGGGTGGAAGGCTGGGATATAAATTCAATAAATATTTTCCACCAGGAGGCAAAAGAGTGACAAGTGAGAAGGAGCAAACTTGATTTGGAAAATAGTGGGTGAATGAGTGGCAGTTGTGTGCTTAATCCCCATTCATTGCCTCTCCCACCCCCTGTCATGGGTGTAGCCCCCCCCCCAGATCAAGTAAAACAATAGAAATACTTAACTAACTAACCAATCATGTCGGTTCTGCCCCCCAACAAAAATCCTGGCTACGCCTATGCCCCCCCCCCCTCGCTGAGATGAATCAGTTTGTCCCTCAGTTGATATTGTTCAGTGGACACCCACAGCCTACCCCCAAGCTACTTGGTAAAAAATTAATAATAATAATAATAATAATAATAATAATAATAATAATAATAATAATAATTTATACCCTGCCCTCCCCAGCCAGAGCCGGTCTCAGGGTGGCTAAAATCAGTAAAATTACAGTAAAAACATAATAGGAAAAAAACCTATTTAAAATACATGCAATTTAAAATGCAGCCTCATTTTAAAAGTAGCCCATAGATCAAAACCATAAGGGGAGGGAAACATAAGGGCCAGAGTGAGTCCAAACCAAAGGCCAGGCGGAACAGCTCTGTCTTCATATTTTCTCCCTTTGCTCTTCAGTTTGCAAAATGAAGAGCTTTAGTTGAAGACGCCTGGGCTGCCTGCAGCATGAATCAGATGCCAGAAGTCTTACAACATCAGGAAATGTGAGGACACCACAGCCAGCTCTTTATCCAGCAGACCGAGCAGATCTTGTTAGGTGCTCCACCTAGCAAACTAATCCTCGGCATCAAGGATTTCTTTGCTGTTGGACTTCCATGTACACACACACACAATTGCATTCCAGCACTCGGCATGCACCGCCGGAATATTTTGTTTGCTTTCCATAATCCTTTGTAAAGTAGCATCATTGCCCATGAGGGAGGAAAAACTGCTTGCAAATGTTTTATTTTCCTCGTTGAGTGTGCTTCTGGGGTGTAAATGCAAACATGGTCAAGGCCTAGTCTGAAGCACATTTATCTCTCTCTAGAACATCAAGGGAAGGAAACAGGGCAAGTGGATACTTGCCGCACTCAATTCTTACATTGCTTCCAGGCTCCATTAATGGACATATCACTAAAGACTCAATTCCACCTGCTGAAGCCTTCATCAACCTGGTGCCTGCCTGCTGTGTGGGACAAAAGCTCCCATCAGTCCCAGACTGCAACTGGGTGATTCTGGGACTGATGGGAACAGGACTCTGCAGGCTAGGACTGATGGGAGTTGTAATCTAAAACAGCTGGAAAGCACCAGGTTGGCAAAGACTGGTCTCCTACAGGATGGGGGACCAGTGGCTTTGCAGATGTTGCTGGGCTGCAACTCCCATAACCTCCCTCGCCATGCTGGATGGGTTTGCTGGGAGCTGGAGGCAACTGTATCAATGTGGGCTGGCATCAGCATACAGCTTTCTCAGGCAGCTGTCAGGCCTCCTGTTTTTGGCAGGGTTCAGTACACTGGTTCTTGCCTGCCCATAGCCTCTTCCACTCCCAAACCATTGAGTTCTGCATGCCAAAATCTGCTTGTGGCCACCATTTTCTTTTTCTTGTCATGCATATCCAAGGACTTGCTCCATGGGGAACCAGGCCCATTGGCAGACCAACTCTGCATTTCAAAGATGTCTGCAAACACGGCTGAAGGCTGGCAACATCAACCCTGCCACATGGGGATCCCTTGCAGATGGTCGCAGCACCTGGAGACAAGTCGTGCATCTATAGCAGTGACCAGAGGAGGAATGACCGCTAGGAGGAGCAGAGAGAAGAAATGTCATGGTGCATCTGCAGCAGCACAAGCAGACATCTGCATCTGCCCCAGCTGCAGCAAAACATGTCTCTCCTGTATCAGCCTCTTCAGACACAGCAGGTGCTGTTACTCGCCAACGCCCCAAAGGTGCCCTCCACCATTGTCTCCCGAGATAAACAGATGCCAACATTCATGCACTGGAATGACACAATTCAGTGCATGGTGGAATACAAAGTGGTAGCCACAGGGATGCTATCTTTTCTATTCCTTATAGCTAAAAAATGGGGGAGCCCACTACTGTGCTGTGCCCCACATAAATGTCCCATAAGCAATAAAAGCTTGGCCTTGCCTGGTGTGCAGAATGGCATATGATGCACTATCAACAGTTCAAGATGAACCTTAATCAACTGGAGAACGTGACCTGGCCAGCGGTGCCCTGCTGGAGACCAGGTGCTGCCTCTTCCTGCCCTACAGAGATTAACTCTGCAGGACAGGGATGGGGAGCCTTCCTGGGGCTATTCCTGGTCATGGTGGCTGACGTGGCAGGAGTTGGAATCCAATAACATTTGGAGAGCCACAGATTCCCCATCCTTGTTACTGAGTCCCGAAAACAGAGCTGACATTCGTAGAATGGCACCTCTGGCCATTCACCCAAACATCTTTTCTAATACCCTACCCTACCCCTACCCCAAAACCAAAAGGAGGGGCATTGGAAGAGGAGCCTTTAGAACTTTAAGGCTGTCCCAGATAAAGACGAGCCATTGGAACGTATAATTAACTGTGATCATAGCTCGAAAATATCATTCATAGACACATAAGGAGGAGTTATGTAAGCGCTCTGGAATATTACTGGTATCACTCATGACTCCCATTTGCAGTGGTTACACAACTGTTGCACTTTTGTACAGCTAAACATACCCTAAGGGGAGAGTGGCAACAACACAGCCATAAATCAGACTGTCCATTTCAGTCGCCACCAACAGCCTAATGGAGGTTTGAAGTTACTTCTGTCAAAGTTTAGGATGATTCAGATGCAGCAGTTTCCGCCCCCCCCCCCCCCCAGCTTGGTGTAAATCAGCCTTGGCCAGCCTGCAGCCCATCAGAGGTTTTGGACTATAACACTCAACAGGTGCCTGGGGCTGATGTGAGTTGTGGCCTAAAGCATCTGGAGAGACCAGGCTGGCCAAGGCTGGTGTAAACAGATTTTGGATCTGACTTATTGTGTGCTTTACTGATATTTTAAGTGTTCTTTGGTGATGATTATTGATTTGGGGTTGTGATTTCTTTTGATCTTGCACATCCCTTTGAGCGTTTTGCTTGGAAAAGTGGTTTATTATTAAACATTATAATTAGAAATGTGATTTTTTAATTGATTTGTGCACAAAACGTTGGGATGCTTTGTCTTCTATCTCCCAACTGTTTTCCTGGGAGAAGATCAAACTGCATTGCACAACCCAAGTGGACGTAGTCCAATTGTCTTTAAAAAATATTGCTATAGTTTTTTGGGGTGGGGTGGGCATCTTGTATAGGTGAGAATAGAATCTATAAGAAGAAACCCGCCCAACCAGTTCCTTTGTTAGGTAAAGGCCTTAACCAGCCATTTACATCAGGAAGAGTTTGCCCTATTGCCATAGAGACAATGGGGGAATCCCCCTACCCCTCTCAGTTGCTGAAAGTGACCTCACCTTGTAAGGTAGACCAGCAACAGCCAGAGCTGGTATGTGAGTTTTGGCTGATGCTGATGTGGGGTCTTGCTTTGTGCTTCGCCCAACCCTAGTGGGGAAGCAAGATCTGCTGTGAGCCCTTCCGTCCTATGCTCAGGTCACATCTGTGTGTAAATAAAAGCTTGCATCCTCAAGACACCACCGTCTACACCTTCATTCCAAGGATACCAACCCCTGGCTGAGTGCAGGCACCCCTGGAATCTCTTGGAGGCTGGGTTGGGTGCAGCAGTATCCCTGATACTGAAGAAGAAGAAGAAGTCTCCAACTGAACAATTAAGTAATTTTTAATTGGAGCCAACAGTTTAATTGTTTCAGTTCCTGTTAGAGTAAGATGCCTAAAAAGCAAACTCAAAATGAATAAATATACTCTTACATCTCATTGCCAACAATTCAATTCACTCTCCTTGCCCACCAATTAATCAATTCAGTGTTTAGTTGATACTCAGAATGAAAGCTTGCACTTCAATTATTGATAAAAGATTATGACTTCACATAACAAATTTAATAATTATTTATAAAAATGTATATATTACAAAGTCATAAAACTCCAGGATGCTGTGCAACTATAAAATATAAAACACAATTAAAAGCAGTACAAAATACAAAATGTGTGTGCGTCCTATGGGGCGAATGCAGGCTTTCGCTGAAGCCTGGAGAGCAAGAGCGGTCAGTGCGCACCGACCCCTCTCGCTCTCCAGGCTTCAGGAAGCTATCCGCAAGCCCTGGGAGCCCGGCGGGAGTTCCCGCAGTGCTCCCTAGGCTTGCGGATAGCAGCCTGCATCCTGAAGCCTGGGGCGCGCTGAGCAGCACGCCCTGGGCTTCAGGCAGATATCCGCAAGCCTGGGGAGCCCAGCGGGAACTTTTTTCCCCGACGGGAATTTTTTTTCTTTATTCCTCCCCCCCCCCAAAAAAACTAGGTGCGACCTATGGGCCGGTGCGCTCTATAGGGCGAAAAATACGGTAATCATTATTGTTTCTTGTATTCCATTTTTCTCCAAGGAGCTCAAGGTAGTGTATATAATAGTCCCCACCCCCCTCAACAATTCTGTGAGGTCAATGAGGCAAGCAAGGATGAGAGGCAGGGGCTGGCCCAAGGTCACCCAGAGAGCTTCCTGGAGGAGCACGGATTTGAACCCTGGTCTCCCAGCTCCTAGTCCAACACTCTCACCACTGCACTGCATTGGAAAAGCAAGAATGTGACTAATCAAAATTAGTGACTAGCTGAATGTTTAAACAGCTGCATAGGCCTGTTGGCATGAAAGACTTCGAGAAAGTGAAAAAGGCAAGGGTGCCTGCCAAATCTCTGCTGGGACCAACAATGCTAAATGACTTCTGGCTGAAGTCAGTCGGGCCTTGGTGACACATGGGATTTTCTGGATTATTTGGGCAACTGAGGTAGGGTCTAAGGGCTCAGGTCGTCCCTAAGGTATCCTGGACCCAAGTTGTTCAGGGCTTTGTCTACCATCGCAAGAGCCTTCCACCTGTCCTGGTAGCACCTGGTTGCTGATGATTGCACCAGATGGTGTTTTGATTGCCATATGTCCGGAACGTCCTGGACATATCTGGAATACTGCAGTTGGAAGTAGTGTCTGGACGGAAATCGCTTTTTTAAAATGTCTGGGAAAATTCGGACATATGGCAACCCATGTCGGCAGTGTTGTTTTTGGCAATTTTCCTTAAAGATAGCTCAGAAACTTTTTTTGTGAATTTGCCAGAAAAGCTCAACAACTTTTGGCAAAACTAAAAACAACTCAACAACTGTTTGAAATATGGCAACCCTACTAAAAGGGCAGCCAACATAGAGCACATCACAGAAATATCGCAATGGTGTTAAATGACACTGCTACCTTATTCTTTAGTAAGAAAATTAATTCCATTTATGCATTGTCTGTGTGGTGCAAGAGTCCATTACTTCTCTGATTAACTCATAGCCATAGCTCAATATGTTCTCTGGCCACTAACGGCAGCTACTTGTGTCTTAAGATGCCTGAGCAGCAGAACCATTGGCTGAGCCAACCACCAGAGCTATAGTTCAGTGGCAGAGCATCAGTTTTCAAGCAGAAGGTCCCAGGTTCATTCCCTGGCACCTCCAGAAAAGGTGGGGGAAAGTCGTCTTCCTGAGATCCTGGAGCGCTGCTGGCAGTTGATGAAGAGTGGATCTTTGCTAGATGGCTCAATGGTCTGATGCAACAAGAGGCAGCTCCCAGGGTTCGCTAGCCTGAACAAGCTGTGCTTGTTTCTGTAACCATCTAAAAAAAGACATCTAAACATCACCTTGCTGCATCAGAATGTACTCAAAGGGGTGTAAATTATTCCATGGAGCCTGGAAATGAAATACACCCTGGAAACTTTTTCAGCTACACCCACATTGTTCCCATCCCATCTAATCAATATCTAGATCTACCTGCACTCCAGCTGAGAGCTCCCTTCCTCCTGTCCATTGGTGTTACACCTGCCTTCCACTAGTGAGTGTCAACTTTCAGTGACATTCTTTCTTTCTTTCTTTCTTTCTTTCTTTCTTTCTTTCTTTCTTTCTTTCTTTCTTTCTTTCTTTCTTTCATAAAATGTATACCCTGCTTGATTGTAAAACAGCTCAAAGTCTTTGAAGAAATTACTATAAAATGTAAAAAAAAATTGAAAACAACTATTTAAAACATTAGAAAATAAATAAACTCAGCAATAAACTAAAAACGAACACACATCGGCATCCAGCCTATCTGGGGAGGCTGGTCTAAACAATTATGTTTTTAGTCAGTGCTGAAAATAGTACAGCAAAGGCGCCTGCCGGGTATCACTAGGCAGGGAGTTTCAAAGTGTAAGTGCTGCCATGCTAAAATATTGGATTTCTTTCAGGTGCTGAGCAGGTAATATGTAGCACCTGTAGCAGTGCCAGTTCCACAGATCAAAGGAGTCAAGTGGGTGTCTCTCACAGGTAAGCTGGCCCCAAGTTGTTAAGGGCTTTATATACTGAGAGCAACACCTGGAACTTGGCCCAGTGGCAAATTGGCAGCCAGTGCAGATCTCTGAGCACAGGTCTTATATGTCAAAAAGGTCTTGCTCCTGTCAGCAATTGTGCTGCAGCGTTCTGCACTAACTGCAATTCCAGGTCGAGCACAAGGGAAGCCACACATATATGTGACCTGAGGCAGGGATGCATCGAGAATGTGATCCATGCAGTCTTGATCCACACCTTCCTGATGAGTATGTGTCCTGGAAAGGGGTTGTCCACTGGCCTTAACACTTTCTGAACATTCTGATCTGGTCTTGCCTGAAAAGACAGTGGAAAAATAGGTCCAGGCTGGTTTGCACTGGGCACTTTTGAAGGGGTTTGTTTTTGTTTGTTTGTTTGTTTTGGAGGAGGAGGGGAGAACTGAAAGGGATTTGCTTCTCTCCTTGTGGTTTTATTATAAAATGTCATACATCACAGAGGTGCATCAAGAAAAAAACCTGAAAAGTTTCTAAGGTTGAGAGCAAGGGCTAGGGAGTTACAATGAGTAAAAAAAAACAGCTTCAAAAGTTAAATAAACTCAATGCAAAGCTGGGGCTTCATGGCCCAGAGGCAAAAGCACTTGAATATCCAACATCTTCCAAGCAAATGCTGTTAGCAGAAACAAGAGCCCAGAACAGACAACAAGGTGAAGCCTCAGCAGCCCTTCCTCAAACCACTGAGATTTGAACGACAGCGTAAAACAATTCCCTCTGATTAGATAGACCTGTCAGTCACAAAGAGCTCCCCACCCCCATGACATTTCCTTAACACTGCAATCTTGGGGAGAAATGGCATCTGTGGCATTTTTAAAATTACACTTGAACTACTGAAGCCCCCTGATGGACGTGGGAGGCCCCCACTTCAGTTTAGGGCACATGAGAGAGATCACACTTCAGCTCAGGAAAACCTTGAATCTGTCCAAAGTAAGGACAGTTTGCTTCTTGATGCAGAATTCATACAAATCTCTTCCACAGCCCTTGTGAAGATGAGGCAAACTGTTTGTAGTAAATGCTAAGAATATCACATTTCGTTAATGCTTTTTGCCCCTACCTAGTGCCTGAACAGGAAGTCCTAGAGTTGTAAAAACCTCATGTTTGATGTCACAATAATTCTTGGCTTCCTTCCTTTGGGGCGTTTAAGGCTACTGTTCTATCCCCGTTTACTATGCACATTAAGCTCCAATTCACCTCAGCATGTGCCATGGACTGGACAGCTGGGGAACCCCCCCAAGGGAAGAAGACTTAGAGCCCGGGGAGTGGGGATGGGACATGATGAGTGGTCCGAGGGAGCAGACTGGGAGGAGGAGGTGTCAGAAGCTGAAGAGGTAACAGGGTTTAGTGAGCAGGAAGAGGCTCTGTCAGAGGGCAGTCCAGAATCAGAGGCAGCAGTGGAAACTGGAAAGGAGGGGGCACCAAGAGGCAGAGATGAGTCAGGGAAGAAGTCAGGGATGCCCCCCCCCCTTAAAAAAGCACACACACCCTCCAACTTCTTTTATTTAATTTATTTATAGCATTATTTATTTGTTGCTTTCCTATGCATAGCCCACTCAAGGCAACTGCCTATATCATAAAAGTATAATAAATACAAGCAAACTAAAGGCAACATTTAACAGTTGTTTTAAAATATAGGCCAGTAAAAAGATGTAGCAGAAACTGATGTAGCACCTAATGGAGCTCCCTGGAAAACAACATTTTCCTTTTTTTAAAGTGTTTCGAAAAAACAGGGGCTTTTAAAGCACATTTAAACACCTGAAGCATGAAGGCCACACACATTTCTGAGTGGTAGAAGTTCCACAATCTGGGGGCCAACACAGAAAAGGCAGCATTCATGTCTTTGGTAAGCCACGAGCATGCAGCTAAAATTCTGGGCACCTAGCAAAGAGAAATAAACACCACATTCAATGCAAGCTACTACTGTTTGCTATTAGCATTAAAGGTTGCCTAGGGACACCCACAAAAGAGATATAAATAGCACACCTGCCAGCCACTCAGTGCTGACTAGATGAATGAAACGTGTGTCAAGTGTGTCAACAAAGACAATGGAACAGTCGCAGGATATACATTGACCCAGCATCCGGAGTGTAGGCCAAGCTTATTTCCTGATGCACTTGAAAAAAACAAAAAGGAACCAGGTTATTTTCTGACTGTGTGAGGAACACAAAATCAGCCATCTTCAACTGTTTACAGAGTCAACTCCACTTGTAAACCCAACTTTACACTTGCTTTTGTTTGTTTGTTTTACCATTTAAAAACTTGATAAAATGCACAGACCTCAGGAGGCAAGATCAGAAATCAACAATTCCAGCACTTAATGATTTTGAAAAGCTCTTCTTATCCCTCCCCCTTAAAAAGTCAACTTTTAATCTCTGTTGAGATGCAATATAGAGATATTTGGTATTCATGAAGAAGAGTTTCAGTGGCTCCGAGCCAGGATGGCTCTGCTCTGCCTCCCCAGTTGGAGGCAGGGCGCTTTGAACAGCATCTGCTTGGGCTCAGGTCACCCTTTCCAACTTCCCACAGGTATCTGGTTGGCCTGTGAGAAAAGGTTGCTGGATTACATACACCATTGGCCTGATCCAGCAGTGCCATGGATTCTTGCATGCTTAATCCGTTAATTACTTAATTATCAGTTAAAATCCAGATAGTAAATTAGCTATGGCTACAATCTACAAACCTATCTGACTGGGAGTAAGTGCCACTGCAGCTCTTACTTTCGAGTAGGCATGTATAAGATGTGACAGGTGGTTTGCATTTGGATTTAGAATTCTTCATCAAGTAGTAATACTTGGGAGCTTAAATTGACCCACCCCTTAATTTTAGTTTAAACTGCTCTCGTAAACAAAGCAGAGATAAGGATCTGGCAGAAATTCTATGGAAGGAGTTCCAATGCTGAGGGCCCTTCCAGCACCTTGTTTTGGTGCTAGCAGCTCCTGAAGCACAGCCATAACTCCAGCTCACACTTCTCAGAGTCAGGAACAAATTTAGGAACAGGTAAATCATCTGAGACCCTGGGTTTGGCAGGTCCCTGTCATCTGCTAGCCATTCAGCTAAAAAACAGCAGTTTGTTCACATGTAAAGTTGGTAACACTCACCTGCATGGCCAGCACTGAGCCAACATTTATTGTGCTTAATTCACAGGAAATGTACAGTGTTGGTTCCCATCCAGCAAACAGTGTGCCTGAGAGAAATTGGGATCAGTTCAATGTGGGAGGAAAATTTATCTCCTTGTGTGACAGAGCAAAATTGTGCATGCAAACAATACATTAAAGTTGTGAAATGGGCAACATATGTATTAAATAAAGATCACCAAAGGAAGTCTTTCTTCATGTTCCATTTGTTAGAGAAGTGCAAATTTCATTTGCACAAGAAATAACCTTTTCTGTTTTGCCCCCCAAACTGTGGAATGCCCCCCACCCTGAGAAGAACCACTGGCATTGACATTGCCTTTTTCTCAGCACCAGCTTAATATCTTTTTATTTTGCACAGGCATGTAAAATCATTGTATTTTTAGATGGCTGGGTACTTTCATCTTTTATATTTTATTCATTATATGTACATCTTTCATGTTTTTGGATGAAGGTGAAATTTATTTACTGATTCAAAGAATTTATAAACTGCACCTCACCTTCTTCAAAAATGATTTCAGGGCAGCATATATAAGAATGTGGAATCTATAGTTTTGATCGTTGGGCCATGGAGACATACATCACTTTGGACACTCTTTGTTGGCCTAGGGCAGCCTTCCCAACTTGGTGCCCTCTGGACATTTTGGATTGCAATTCCCACCAGCATGGAAGTCGATCACAACTGATGGGCAGGAAAAAGCAGTCCTCAAATGTATAAATTCAGATGCAATGGAGTCCCAAAGACAAATGAGACCCAGGTTAGAAGCCACCCTGCAGATGTGATGCAAAGTGTCGTGGATTGCCTCTTCCCATCCAATGAACACAAGAGAAGAAACAGGGAAGAAAATATGGTGTGGAAAACTAGAATCCTACGACAGAAAGGAAGCTTATCCAAAATTCTTCAATAAGGAGATCAATAATGGTGGACAAACTTTCCAGAAAGACAGATTGCCCACCAAATAGTGATCTCCTCATGCACTGCAAAACACTGGGCTGCAAGTATCCCTTCCCACTGGGCATGCTGGATGGGGCTGATGGGACCTGGAGGGCGATAGGTTGGAGGAGGCTAGTTTAGGGCTGATCCTGCACACTCAGTGAGTTACAGGAGAAGCCTCCAATATCCATAGATAAGTGACTGTGGTGTGTGAGTGGGGGAAGGTGTCAACGGCCAGAGTTTTATTTTCCTTTCCAGAGAAGCAGTCACATTGTTCTCTGTTTCATTGTTTCTCCCTGGGATAATTTTCCAATGTCATGACTCACTCTGTATAGGCAATTTGGGAGGCTGGAGTAAACAGCTGGTCTATGCCACAGGGGTGGAAATGTAGACTCATCTCCACCTTACCAAAGCCCCTGGAAAGATAACATTCATGAAATGTTTGAGGAATGTGCTAAAGTGCAAAACTCAAACCAAATCAAATAGTTTGGTCCAATGGCTGCCTTTCAGTGAGATCCTTCATATGAGGAATGAACAAATGGATAGTAGACAGAACGTTCAGCAGTGACTGCTAAGAAAATAAAAGATTCTGATCTCCCTCCAACTCAGCCCAGGCAAAAAACAAACTGGAGATTAAACGATTGCTGGAGACAATAAATGCAACAGTAAATCATTCTAAAGGATATGCTTCTTTTATTCTAAATAAACTGGCTCAGCTCCTTTTCAAACACACATGATTATTTCTTTGCTTACCCAAAGGTTTGAGGGTTTTAGTCAGCAGGCTAAACTGTGGACATACTCAGATTTGATGTGTTTTAATTGCTCTGCCTAGAAAGCATAGTTCTGTGGTTGAGGCAAAGGCTCACAGAATGTTCTATACTTCCACCAGGCTACAGCTCCCATGATGCTTTGGAGGTGGCCATGACAGTTAAACTGGTATAGAACCATTGCAGACATATAGAAGTGGGGCCGCTACATAAAGCTGCAGTGTGGAGTGTGATTTGGCAGCCACAACTATCTGCAATGCATGAAGACTAGAGTCATGGGACAAAGGCCAGAACTAGTTGCTTGGCCATCACTCATGGAGGTGATGGGCTGGTAAAGTGCCACATTTTCCTTCCTGAGTTTGTGCAGATTTTAGGCAACAGCTCTGCAGGCTTGTTTTGTTTTTGCAGATCAGCTTAGGTGCTGCCAGAACAAGCTTTTTTACCTTGCCTGCCAGGGGAAACTGGATGGCAGGTGAGGTGACTATCTGCTCAGCCAACTTTGGCTCCCTCACCAATCACAGGTGTCTTGTGTTAATCAAGGAGAGCCACACCTATTCCCTTGTAAACAGCTCCTGTATCCACTGCTAGATATATTGGCCATAGTTAAACTATGGAACTCAGGCCCATAGGAGTGATGACTACCAACCTGGATGGCTTTAAAAGAATATTGGACAAATAAATGGAGGAGAAGGCTACAAGCCCGGATGACTATGCTCTGCCTCCATGTTCAGACGCAATAAAACTTCTGAAACCAGTTGCTGGAAGCTACAGGAGGGAAGAGGGCTCTTGCAGGTTTGCTACAGGCATCTGTTTGGCCACTGTGAGAACAGGATGTGGATGATATGGACCACTGGCCTGATCCTGCAGGACCCTCCTTATGTCCTTATATCCTGGAGGAAAGCCTGCATAGGGACATAAGCAGCTGCCTTGTAGGTCAGAATATTTGTCAGCCTAGGTAAAAGGCTCTCTTTTATCACTTGCTGCTTGATTCTTCTAACTGGAGATGCCACTGGGAATTGAACATGGGACCTTCTGCATGCCAAGCAGGTGCTCTGCCACAACTCTGCCCATAAGGGACCTTGCCAGCCCTGGCCAGCACAGTTCTAAGTGAATGTGGTGGTGGTTTTTATTCTCCACTTTCTTTCTGCCTTGGCCAGTCGTGTCCTTCTCCCACCACTATTTCCATCCTTTGCAGACTGACAAAACTCAGAATCCAAATATGGCCAAATGTGCTGCCTTCTCCACCCCAGCAGTAAGGCAGCAAGACTCTGAGTGATTTACTTATTTTTATTAACCTGCCCTTTACTCTAAGGTCCCAAGGCAGGTTACAACAGTAAAAGAAAAGTTTAAAACAACTTACAAGCACAGAAATAAGGTAGGTCCTAAAAATATATCTCTCAAGTGTCAGAAGCCAGGGCAAAGAGGTGCATCTTCATCATTCACCAGCAGTACAATGAAGGTGGCAGACACACCTTAATATGGTGCAGGATGTAAGTCCTTTTCTGTGCTTCAAGGAGGAGCGAGGGCTCTTGTGCCTGATTCCTCCGTGTTGGTTTCCCACAGGCAGTTGCTGTGAGAACAAGATGCTGGACTAGATGGCCATTGGCCTGATCCAGCAGGCTCTCCTTATGTTCTTTTGTACACGTTATAGGCGACTCCCCACTTACATGGGGGTTATGCTCCAGAGCCCTGTGCGCGTAAGCAAAATGTGTGTAAGTGGAGAGCCTCATCAGAGTGGGTAACGAGGGTGATTTCTTCTTCTTTTACAACAAAAAAGTCAGAGCTCTTCCAAACCTGACATAACAAAAAGCAACCCATACTGGAGGTTTGATGCAGAAGCAGTGGAGGTTGGATGTTGGGGGATGTAAGTTTTGTGCATTTTCAACATCTGAATTTGTAAATAAAACACAGACATTACAAAATGCCAGTAAATCTCCAGTGACCTCCTTCCAAAGGAAACAAAAGTCAGATAACTACTGAGCCCTTGAATCTTCTCAGACAGGAGGGGAGACCATAACTGTGTGAATGTTACAGATACAGTTGGCTTTTATTGCTGAGACAATGATTTCATTTATCACTGCAGATGCTAACCACAAGGAAAGGAAGCATGGGTTAATGATGCTTCCATTCTTCCTTACCAGACCTACCCTCCAAATCCAAGTTCTTCAAATACCAGTAGAAAAACGAAGCACTGTTTGGCTTGGGGTGCTTTCTTCAGCAGGGCTGAGCCTCCCACCCATCTCAGCTCAGGGATATTTCTGATGAAAACTACACCCACATCATCATAATTGCTTCAACTGTTGCTGAGTTGCAAGCTCAAAACACTTTATAGGTGAGTCTTTGCAGGTACTGGCATGCTCATTGGCAAGGATGACATGCCCACCATTCATCCAAATAAGGGAGCAAACAAGCCTTTTGTGGAGAGCTGGGTTCATGTACAGACACAACCCATGCCTGCTGGAACAGTCTGCTGCTGGTGGGGTGATTTCCAGGCTAGAGCAGGAGGCTTTAAATGGCACCAGACGAAACTCATTAGCAATATTGATCAGCAAGGAGCAATGCTTTTAAGCAACCACGCTTCCACTAATGTGGTTGCATTGAGTGCAGAAGGCTGCATTCCCTCCTTATAGTGGGGGGAGGAGTGGGGGAGGAGATAGTAGCAGTCCCAAAGAGAAAAAAATGGTATGTGAAAACCCTTAGTAAGACGGTGTATCTTGTCATTGGTAAAAATAATTTCTTTTGCTTCCAGAGATTTAGCCACATAAGTTTGCTGCAGCAAAATCAACAAGGAGTCTTGCATGAGTTTTTGTGGGTTAGAGTTGACTTCATCAGATGCATGAAGTGTAATTCTAAAATGGCATCTGCATCTCTCTCTCTTTCTCTCTCTCATACACACACACACTTACTTATATACATACACATGGTTGATGGCATTGGATGATGGAAAGGAGTAAATAAGACTTTTTAGAATGTTGCACTAGAACTAGAACACAGATAAAAGAAAGGAAATCTTCATGCAGCACATAGTTAAACTATGGAACTCGATCCCATAGGAAGCAGTGATGGCTGCCAAAGAGAATTGTATACATTTGTGGAGGAGATGGATATTGATGGTTACTAGATGGCTCTGCCCCCATGGACAGAGGCAGTAATGCTTCTGAATACCAGCTCCAGAAACCACAGGGGGAGCGAGGGCTCTTGAGCTCAATTCCTCCGTGTTGGTTTCCCACAGGCAGTTGCTGTGAGAACAAGATGCTGGACTAGATGGCCATTGGCCTGATCCAGCAGGCTCTCCTTGTGTTCTTTTGTACAACTTCAGGCTCTGGGGAGAGTCTCCTCACAAGCCACAAGGACTTCAAACTATCTCCTGCCATTTCCAGGTTTGAACTGAATTATTTGCTTATTTCCCGGTGCCGCACATCTATGCGGCTGCACACACGTAAAACAGGGAAGATGCCTATCTTGCAGTCATCCTTAATATAATTTGCATATCACTTGATTGGGAAAAAAGCCCCATCCTTCAAACCACTTCACAAAAAGAATAAAACTATAAAACTATCAATAAAAACAATGATTCAAAACATTTTAAAAATAATAAAAGTCAGCAATAAGATAAAGACAGGTTAAAACACATGTGAACTTCCTTTCAATAGCCTTATAAGGTAGGCAAGGGTTATTATTTGTGCATTGCATGGAGGAAGTGGTTGAGAAAACATTGGAGGTGCAAGATCTTAGAAACTTCTCCTGCACAATCAAATGCAGTAGGGCCTCCTAAGCATGTACACCCCACACCCGGCTTTCACTTATTCATTAGTTCAACACTGGCCACCCAGTTCAAATCACTTACTATAAGGTTTGGGAACGGGCTAAGGAAAGGGATTTCTCTACATAGTAGCTTACTGAATTGCCCAGCAGAAGCATGCAGTGGTGGCCACAGGAATCTCCTTTTTACTGGGTCAGGCCATTGGTTCAATTAGCTGTTGACACTGATGGGCAGCGGCTCTCTAGGGTTTCAGAGAAGGGCCTCCTACCTGAGGAAATGTTGGGAAATGAACCTGGGACATGCTTTTCGATAGAAAACTATATCCAGAGTAACTTGCACAACTAGAGCTTGGCGCCATGGATTTGTCCATCAACAGCTTTCCAGCATAATGATTAAATGGAAACTACACAAACAGTTGCTGTCTCCCTCTTGGCTAGCAGGAGCTGGAGACAAACCAAATGACAATGGCCCCAAGTTAGGTGGTGCCTGGAATGGTGTAGCGGAGCAGGGATGCAAGGGAGAACACAGCTCCAGGGCTTTTCAGTGAAAGAGTGATGATGTCAAAAGCTGAAGTGCAGGGTAACTGACAGAGCATCCTTGCTGTGGCAAGTGAGGAAGGCAGAACTTTCCAAACTTTTTGTGTTGGTGACACAGTTTTTAGACATGCATCATTTCACAATACAGTAATTCACTTTTACGAGCAAACCAGATGTCAACTAACCCCTTTCCAGCCGTGAGATGAGCACAGGGAGCATTTGCATGACACAGCTACACACTGCAGCCAACAAACTAACGTGTTGTGATACTAAGTTTGGAAAGCTCTGGACTAAGGTGATGAGATGCTTCGATTTGTACATGAACAGATAAACATAGACTAGGAAGTCAATTCTAATTCAAAGCAAAAGCTTGCATTTTAGCTGGCTAAAGATCTTTCATTAAACCTCAGGGTGTGGGTTTTTTTGGTTTTTTTACAAATTAAAAGTGTGTGGTCACAGGAATAATCACCACTGAGTCTCTATGTGTAACACTGCAGTCACGTGATTTGAATAAAATGAGTATTATGTCATGGGTCTCTGTTCTTTGGGTGTGTGCGTGTGTATTAATGGATCAACACAGCTGCATTTTTTGGACTCTTCTTGGGGGTGTGGCTCTGGGAGCTGTCATGATGATCTCTTGTTCTCCAAAATCTGACACTGGCTCTTTGTGAGGTTGCCGAGGGAGGGGTACCTGGAGAGCAGAAATAGATGCTTTTTTGGCCTGATTCCGCAAGGCTATTTATTCTTGTGTTCTTGGAGATGACACTTTTAACCTCATCAGAACACCTGCCCCATGCTGTGTTCTTTTGGCTGTTTTGATAGCATTTTCCCTTGGGTGAGGTAGGAGAACAGTCAAAGGGTTTGGGCACCAGCTGCTTGGAGTATGCTCTGCTCCTAGAAGAGTTTAGCAACTGAAAGTTTTAGTTAGTGCCATACATACATACATACATACATACATAATTTTATTTGTACGTCACCTTCCCATAGTTAAAACCATGCTCAAGGCAGCTTACAACATGAGAAAAAACAGAGTTACAATCATAACAAAAGTAGTCATAAACAATAAATAAAAGATAAAAAAATACACAACCAAATTGAAACCATTTCCACATAAATCATGACATCTAAAATGAAAATACAAAAAAAAAATCAAATCAATAACATCAACACTCCTTAAACAATACCCTAGACCAAGTTTGTAGCTGGAGTCAGTCAGGGCCTTGGCTTCGCCAGGCCAGGCGGGGGAAAGGCCTGCAAGGCAGGGAGCAGGTCTTCCAGCACTCACCTAACTCCTTGTGGGGCAAGAACCTGGCCATCCAGTTGCCTTGGAGGGCAGGGAGAAGACTATCTGGCAGGGATGGGGAGAAATGCATGCCTGTGTCACAGCATCAGTCAGTATCTAAGAAGATGGAGGAGGTGGAAAGGGCAGAGGGTGAAGAAAGAGCAGTGAGTGGAGGGACCCCCTTTCCCCATGCTTTGGAGCCCCTGGGAAGCTCATCAAACCTGCTGCCCCTGGAACTGGGTGCGGAGAGTGCAGCTGAATGGGACACAGCTGTGGGCAGCCTGAGGAAGTGCCACCCACCTTGGGCCTGTCCATAAAAAGCAAGTCTAGACTGAGAGACTAGGGTGATGTCTGCTGTTTCCAGGAACTCTTCTCATTGTGAGATTTTTGCGAGCGAGTTGAGAATTTGTTTGGACCCTGGCTGAGAAACCGGAGGCTGAGAGCGTGTGTCAGAAGGAAAATGAATTGATACTGCATTTTTTATATTAGCAACTTTGTATTAATGTAACATTTTTATATGCAACTGTGTATTTTTGTAATAATTTGTCTGTTGTTGCTTGTTTTCTGTATAACAAACACACACACACACACACACACACACACAAGCTAGTACCTCGGTTTTCAAACATAATCCATTCCGGAAGACAGTTTGAGTTCTGAAATGTTCAAAAACTGAAAACTTAATACAGAAGCCTCAGTATAGAAAACTCAATACAGAAATCTCAATATGGAAGGTGTGCGGCATGTTCAACTTCCGAGGCGTGTTCGAAAACCAAAGTATTTACTTCTGGGTTTACGGCATTTGAAAACGGAAATGTTCATCAGCGGAGATGTTTGAAAATTGAGGTACCACTGTATACAGTCATACCTCGAGCTGAATGTGCTTCAGGTTAAGCACTTTCAGGTTGGGCTCTGCGGCAATCCGGAAGTAACGGAGTGCGTTACTTCCGGGTTTCGCCACTCGCGCATGCACAGACGCTCAAACTGACATCACGTGCATGTGCGGAAGCAGCAAAACGCGACCCACGCACGCGTGCCATCGCGTATTACGTTCCATTCAGGATGCGAACGGGGCTGTGTATATATATATATATAGAGAGAGAGAGAGAGAGAGAGAGATTAAACAATCAAATTCAATCTACCTAACAATCTGTACTTCATCTGCAGCTACCAATAAAAATCAACCCATTTTGCAATGCAGTTCTCCAAACAAAACAGGTTAGAGCATAAAGATACATATATTAGTGATAACAACATTCAGGAATGCATTATACTGGGGGGAAACTGCTTGCAAAAATAAGTATATATATGGACACATGAGCGCAAAAGTACTAATGAATTTTTGTGAGGGCTTACTTTTTATTATTATTTTGTAAACTGCTGTTGTGAACTGTATTTAAGATTGGAGAAATGAGACACTGAAAGCAACCGAAATGGCCAGGTTAATTTATATCAACCCTCTGTTAAAACTGGTTGCTGACCAGGGCTCTCTAAACCTTACCTAGGCAGTGAACATGCTTTGACAATCTGAATCATTCAGTTCAGTTGACTGCCACAAAGTTCAGAAAAATGCAAGGGCTTCCTTTGCACAACACATATTTAAACTTGTGGAACTCACTGCCACAAAAAGTGGTGAGTTGCCACTACCTACATGGCTGCGAAGAGGATTAGGCATACCTTCCATGACCTGGTATATTGATGGCTACCAGCCATTGTAGCTAACAGAGCCAAGTGTACAGGGGCAGTATATCTCTGAGCAGCTGGCACTGTAGACAAATCACAAATTTGAATAACCAACAAAATCTCTTCAAACATGCCTGAAAATCATCTCCACTATGTGTTAAGTTGCCTGCAATGTTATAGCCTCAACTTTACTTGGGGAGCTCCTGAGCACTCTTCAGAGCCATCGGTCAGCTCAGACCCGCTCAGGATAAGTTCGAAAAGCAGCATAACAAATATCTCTTTACTGCAGCAGCAATATGTGCTGCTTCCAAAGATTCAGTTTGGCCATGGGAAACCAATATGATTTAATGAAAGAGGCTTAAGGAACAAAACACTTTCTGAGCCAACCTCCCCAACCCCTTGCAATCAAGAAAAATCATGAAAACTGGATAAAAAGGATCAATGCCCATTTGTTTGACAGAGGTAGACAGATAGGCAATTGGAACATGGCATTGTGAAGTCCAGTTCTGGTCCTGCAAAAGACCAGCTGGATTTGTGCCTATGTGGTTTATGGATCAAGGGTGCACTTTCTGCATAGATCACCCCTTCCTCTAAAGTGCGGAGCTAAACTAAACACACTGAAAGAATTATGGTCTGACCAGAGTTACTGACTCTGAGAGTTTCTTCATTTGCTGCGGCTAATTCTGTGGCTAGCAGAACTTCATTAGGGATGTGCAAAAGATTCAGATGAATCCCGACTCAAGAACCAAAGCGGACCCCTTTCAGACAGCTTTGTCTGAACTGAAGCAGGGTCCCTCCGAAGCACCCCAATCTGAAGTGGGGACTTCCCAAATAATCTGAAAAAGTAGCATGCAAGAGAGAAGGAAGCATGTGTGAAGCAAGGGCAGAATGTGATGTATTTTAACAGCCGGGGGGGGGGGGCAGAAAACAAGTGATCTGATGACATCATGTTAGCGGCATTACTGGTGGCTGATGAGGGAAAGATATGCACCCCGATGATGTCATGTCACCTGCATTATCGGTGCAGGGAAGCACATGTTTTAGAATTATATGACACATTCCCCTTGCAAAACCTGGACTTGCAAACAACAACATTGTTTTTTTTGCCATGGCAATTCAAAACGACTTACAAAAAAAGCCCATTAAATCCAAGAGGCAGGAAAATACAGTGTTTTGGTGCTGACCTTTAAAGCCCTAAATAGCCTTGGCCCTGTATACCTGAAGGAGCATTTCTACCCGCATTGTTCAGCCCAGACACTGAGGTCCAGCTCCGAGGGCCTTCTGGCAGTTTGCTCATTGTGAGAAGTGAAACTACAGTACAGGGAACCAGGCAGGGGGCTTCATTGGTAGTGGTGTCAGCCCTGTGGAATGCCCTCCTGGCAGATGTCAAAGTTAAACAACTATATAATTTTTCATAGACATCTGAAGGCAGCCCTGCTTCAGAAGTCTTTTAATATTTGTTGTCTTTCCTGTATTTTTGGTTGGCATATCATCATCATCATCACATTAAAACATCCCACCCACTCTAAAAGGCCTTTTTTAAAAGCCAAAGGTCTTGTAAAAAAGGAAGATTTTTGCCTGGTCCCTGAATATATTTAATGATGGCACCAGGCAAGTCTCCCTGCAGAAAGAATTCCACAAATGTGGAGCCACCACTGAAAAGGCCTGTTCTCATGTTGCCTTGGTGGCATTTTTTTTTAAAGTGAGTATCAATTGTGCTGTTCACTGTTCACTTGAGTCAGTCTGGCCCTCAATTTGCTCTAACAGCCCAACTTCCACATGCTGTTTTCAGTGGCAACCCTGCATCTATTATGCTGAATTCTAGCTAGAGAAGGAACTTAGGAACAAAAGAAGCTGTCTTCTCCCGAGTAGGGCCATTGGTCCATCTAGCCCAGGGTTGTCCACACAGGGTCTCAGACAGAAGACCCATCCCAGCCCTAGCTGGAGGCACTTTCTGTCAGCATCGCCCTTGAGCCAGTGCCACCAACTGGACTCATCCACTTCAGCCCCGACTGGGCCAGGCGAGGTGGGTAGCACTTCCAGAGACCACCTTCTGCACAGGAACAGGTCAAAGTGCTGCGGACTCACAGCTTAGAGTCATGAGCACCGGATTCACTCCAACAAGAAGACAGTCGTCGCACAGCAGAGTATAGCAGAGCAGCTCTGTAGAATATCTTCTTTATTCTATCTACAACTATAATACACAACTATGTACAGAGCTAAATGAGGTCTAAACGAAAACGCTGAACTGCACTGAGTGTCTGCAGCTGCTCTTAGCAGCATCCTTATCTATACACACGATCTCTCTCTAACACTCAGTCTCTCTCTTTGATGTGAGGCTGGAGCGGAATAAGTAGAGAGCAGAAACCGCCCCCTCCTCTCTGGAGAATCAGCAGAGAACATCAGCAGATTCTTGGATATGGGAGGGGTGAAATCTCCTCACTTTCTGCATGCAAAGCTTGTGTCATGCCACTGAGAACTAGGGTTCATTCCTTTAAGGCAGAGGTTTTCATTTTTATTTTTAGTCCACAGCTCCCTTAACCAACTACATTATTCCTGTGGCATCCTTGTGGGGTTCAGGAGACATGTTATGTCACCACTTCCCTGCAGAGCTGGCAGCCTCTCACCCTTTTTCAAACACCTTCTCCTCTGTCTCCCTCCTTGGGAGATCTCTGGCCAGCTGCTGCTGCTGCTGTCCCTGGTCTCTTAGTTGCCCCCCCCGCCCCAAAGAGAGGGACATGTGACTTGTCTGTCCATTCCCAATAGCAAGGGCTTGTGGACTAGCTGGCTGGGCTCCCTCACCCACTTGCTGTCTCAGCTCCTAGCAATCAGAATCCCCTGGCCAGCCCCAGAGCCACCATTCACCTGCGGAGCATGTAGCCAAGGCTGCTGCAACAAACAGCTGCACAAGCATTTGGAAGGCAGAGAGAGATACAAGAGGCATCAGAGGAGGGAAGGAAAGAGGGATAGAGGCCACTGTTGCCCACAGGACCCCTGACCATAACTCAAACCCATGGCACACTGGTTGAAAACCACCACTTTAAGGATACTGACTGCTTCTTCTGTTTGGCAGCAGCACTATGGTGGGGATTTGAAAGCACAACCACACAAGAATGGAGCAAGAACATGCTGCCCATGTGCCACAGATAAAGCCTGATCTTGCTATCCCGGCAACTGTTGCTGTAGCCACATGGCAACTTCAGTCCAACCCATTTCAGCATGTGATGCCACCATCACGTGGCCAAGCCTGCATAAAGTGGGCAAGCCAGCCCCATCCAAGGCAATGATGACACAGGATTTATTCCCCCAAATACTTTTTATTGCTTTTTTGTAACAACAACAAATAAAATAAATACTCTTACATTCAAAAATTTGTATGTCTTCTTACTTACCCTGCGCCTATTGCGCCCAGACTTCCTTCCATCCCTTCAATGGTTTTCATGTCTCAAATCTTTTCTTACAGTTTCTTATTTACACTCCATCCACATCACAAGATTTACATTAATCCTGCTACAGTTTTTAAATTCTTACAATTACTCCGTATATATTCAACAAATTTACTTCAATCCTTTTCGAACTTTGCTTCTTTTTGGTTCCGAATCTTATAAGTCAATTTCACCAAATCTATGGAATCAAACATTTTTGTCTGCCACTCCATTAAAGTTGGGATTTCTTGGGATTTCCATTTCTGAGCCACTAAGATTCTAGCGGCGGTTGTTGCGTACATGAATAGTTTGCAATCTTCCTTTTTTAATTCATCCCGTTTTCCTTAGCAAAAATGCTTCTGGTTTCTTTGGGAAAGTGTATTTAAATAGTTTTTTCATTTCGTTATATATCGTGTCCCAATATTTTTTCATTTTTTCACATGGCCAAGGCAATGATGACACAGGATTTTTGTTGGGGACGGGGGAAGGGGCTATAGCTGCAAGGCCATGTTTGAGAAGGGGAAAGAGACCAGAAGCTGAGCCAGTACAAGATTTCCTATGTTCCTTACCAATGAGTTTGGGATATGCCACTCCCACCCTGAATAAAAGGAGCAAAGGATGTTCACCGATTCCTTGAAACATTTTCCAGTTTTCAGCTTAGTGAGAGCAACTCCACGTCTGTTGCACGTCTGTTATGGTGTCACTGCTTGCCTGAAGTTCCACTGCAACTTTCAATTCCCTTTAGTTTAGACAGGTATTTTTAAAACTTGGGATGATCCTCAGAAGCCTCTCAGTTATTATTCATTTATTATTATTATTATTATTATTATTATTATTATTATTATTATTAACCACCTTTCCCCCAGACCGGGATTCACAGCAACTTACACAAATTAAAACAGAACAGATAAAGCAAAAATATAAAATATAAAAGACAATACTTGAAAAGTGAAAAAAATAGCACAGCACTATTAAAAGCGCTTTCCCTCAAAAACAGTTCTCCAAAGCCTGCTGGAATAAAGCAATCTTGAATTGCTGGCAAAAGGACAAGGAGGGAACCTGTCTAGCTTTTCCAGGGAGGGAGTTCCAAAGACTGGGAGCAGCCACCGAGAAGGCCCTCTCCTGCATCCCCACCAAACATGCATGTCAAGGTGGTGGGAATGAGGGAAGGGCTCCCCTAAAGATCTCATAACTTGGGCAGGCTCTTTTGAGGAATTATGGTTTTGGATCTAAGCTTTATAGGTTATAACCAGCACTTTGAATTGTGCTTGGAAACAGACCGGTAGCCAGTGAAGCTGCTGTAACAAGGATTGGTCAACAATCTGGCTGCAGCTCTTTGAGCCACTTGAAGTTTCTGAGCACTTTTCAAAGGTATTCCACGTAGAGTATGTTACAGGAATCCAAATGGGATGTAACTAAGGCCAAATCAGACATCTCAAGGAATGGGCACAGCTGGCACACAAGCTTTGACTATGCAAATGCATTCCTGGCCACACCAGAGATCTGGGCATCCACACTCAGGGCTGAGTCCAGCAACACACCCAAACTGCAAAACTGTGTCTTCTCTGGCTATTTCCTCTTTTGCCTTCCAACTGACCAAGGGCACCTCTGTTTCAATTGGTTCACCCTCATCCAGTCCACTACGGATGACACACACTGGGTTAGTATCAAGGAAGCTTCCTTGGATTTAGGTGGAAAGGAAAAACAGAGTTTGGTTTCATCAGCATACTAATGACACCGAACCCTGAAACTCTGGACCGCCTCTAGATAATCAGCTGCATCCAACTAGGGTTCCTTAAAGAGACGTGACAGTTGAATATATGCCTTGAAGAGGAAAGCTTGCCCACCACTTTTAACCTTTCCCTTAAAGTTCCATGTTGAGTGCAGTCCTTAGACAAACCAGACAATACACCATTTGTGCAATTAGGATTAGTGCAAATGGAATAAAAAAACAAACAGGTAGGACGAGGGCCCCTGATATGGTTTTTAGAGGGTTTTTAGATATGGTCTGGGATTTTTAGATTTTTGAAAAACTCATTGCCCCCACCCCTGTAACCTGGAGCACCTACAGCCTGCTTCTATTGCTATGAAAGTAAGTTTTTCACTAGCCCCATGGTAATACAGTCATGCTGGCTGGGGCTGATGGAAGTTGTAGTCCAAAACATTTGGAGGGCACTTTGCTAGCAAAGGCTGCCTTAGAAACAGGAATACAAAATGCTGCACCGTTTGAAAGCCACACCCAGATGCTCAGCATACAGCTTTAAGCTCTAGGCACTCAAAAGTCTGACTGACAAGTTTTGCCTGTATAGAAAAAGACTTCAGTGAAGCAGGCCTGGCATCTCCCATGGGAACATAAGCAATAGGTGCCACACCAAGAACACCCTAAAGCCTAAACCTTGCAGCAGCCAATCTACATATATCAGCTAGCAGCAAAGAAATGCCATCCCAAGAGAAAAGGGGGAGGGTATGCAATCATGTACAGCTGTCAGAGGCCTCTCAACCAAATGGCCTCTAAACAGAGGGTTGACCAGCAAGAAGTAAAAGGTAAACCTTTTTAAAAGACAGGTTGAGAAAGTTCTTTGATTTCTCCCCCTTTAAAGCGAGCTGAAAAACTGAGCTGCTGAACCCCACCCTCTTGTTATCGAGCACATACATGACTCACCGCCAAAATATTTCTTCTGTGGGAGGTCAAAGACTGGATTTATGGTTTTGAAACAGAACCTACTATTTAGCAACAGTGCAAAGCAAACTTGGCTCCTTTTCATTAAGGAACTGAAACAAGTTCAGAGGAACAGAGAAGAGGGTGTCTGCTATGGCAACAGAAGGTAAACAAGGCGACAAATGAATGAAAAGGTGTTAGTGTATTAAACCTCTTTTCTGTGTCATGAAGTAGTTGTCTCTTTGTACGGGTTTGTACTGTTGAAGACAGAACTTGTTTAAAAACATTCTCTCTCACCAAGAGTAGTTCTTTAAGTGGAACCCCAGACAAGGAAAATGCTCCTAATGAAAATGTAGAACAGTTTAGAACAGTGGTAGGGAACTTCTTTTAGACTGAGGGTTGCATTTCCTTGTGGGAAACATGGCAGAGGTGGCAGGGGGAGAGGCAGAAGTGAGCAGAGGGTCAGGAGAAGTGGACAGAGAAACAAGCAGCCAAATTCCAACCATGCAGAAATCAGCCCCTCCTCTCACAACACCTCTCCATCCAGGAAAGCAAAAGGCATTAACAGAGTTCTCTGACACATTCCAGCCAGGTTCAGAGTGTGTCTGCATTCAGAGGGCCAAAGATACCTGAAATGAAAAGTTAGTTTGGTGCCTGCTATAAATTTACTAATATGGGCTACAAATCAGTTATCCTGTGCAAACCTCAGTAAACTCAACAGCAGCAGAAGAACCGCCCTATGGTGCTCTTGTACAGCTGTTTATTTCAAGGAGGCTCAGCAGGAGAACTGTCCTGTGGCATCAGTCTGATGCAATATCTGCTGCTGTACCCAGCCACCACCACCTCTTCATGATAGGGCCTGCCTGTGTATCTGAAGAGGGCAATAATGTTTTCTTTAAAAAAGTAGTTTATCAATGTACAACTTAAAATTACACTAAGGCAGCCAGGCTGACAAGACTCAAACTTGGAATCACTTCAGGATATAAAAATACAAGTGTTTTTTACAACCTACGCACAGAAAAAAAACACCACTATCAGCAACCAAACAGATGAGAAAAGTCAAATTCAAACTTTTAGAGTGTGCAACTGGAACATTTAAAATTAACCATATTATTATTTTTAACTGGATTAAAGTAACTTTGTGTGAGTAGCCTACTTCAATTTCAAACAAGTATAAAATAATATATTTTTTTTAAAATGCAGCATTGGGCTGTAATTGTTTGCAACACAAACTCATTGCATGTATCTGTGGTACTTGTTTCAAGCATGCTGTTTAAGTGAGGATCCAAGAGATGCGATGTGGGAGTCAACCAACTCCCAAGAAAAACCAAAAGACGCTGGAGTGGGGGTTGCTTGAGAGTCTGTTATGGATCTGCTTTGGCCCAGATCAATTAAGTGCAACGGCTGGTTTCGAAAGGCATGCTGTGGCTGGTTTAATTTTATTAATAATAAAATATGATGTTCAGAAAGTTCCCCACATTTATTCCCTGCAACTTGGCCCAGTAATAGCAAGCTATTAGATGGTTGCTTCAGGTCTGCACTTGCCTTGATAGAAACAGCTCTCATCCAATTTGACTGGATACAGAAAATAAGTCAAAAGGTTTTACACAGCAGCATTTCTTAACAGATAAGTTCGCCCATCCTGGCATTCTCTCCATGGCTGTACAGTCATTTGCATACAAAAAAAGTTATTTTCTGCTCTACATTTCCTCCAAATGACTAAGTTGGCTCATCTTTGCTCATCTTTGGTTTTTTCCAGCACTTCCAATTTGACCCTCGATTTGCCTGCCTGTAGATATTTCTCATCATTGACTTGTTCTGGGCAGCCCCACGTCTCTTTCGAAAAGGATTAGCTGGCGGGTGATCGTTGTTTGTTTCCATGGGAACTTGCTCTTTGCGGTTGGGTGTGCCTGTGTGTGCTTTTGTCCCACTCATCTAGGAGTGAAAAGAACAGGGAAGAAAAAGAGAGAGAAAAAGAGGAAACTACTTCAAATCTGATTAAAGTTCAGGGTGTGAAGTTTCTTGTAGAGTCTACCTAACTTTGCTAACATTTGCTCAGAAATGAAAAACAGTGAAACACCTTCTTCCTCCCCCTTAACTCAGTCCTAAAACAGTTAAGGGTGGAGCAAATGACATTACATGATATATTGCTGTGAAGGGTCTGCTTTATAGGAAGGAAGGTAGAAAGCTGCCTTGTCAGGCCATTTGTCTATCTAGCTCAGCAGTGTCTACACTGACTGGCAGCAGCTCTCCAGGGTTTCAGACAGGGAACATTCCCAGCCCTGCCTGGATATGTCAGGGATTGAACCTATGAGCTTCTGCAGATACACACCCCTGCCTTCATTGGATACTCAGCATTTTTGTACAGTATTACCCCTTCAGCTGCATCTGTGAAAATTCCAATGATCTGTGATCTTGCTCCTGGCTAGCTACTTCCTGAGTTACTATGAAAAAAGACACAAGTAGAGCTTTCAGGAACAAGCGTTTATATCTTAGGTTTCCTGAAAACCTACAAGTGATGTGGAAGCCTTCTGATGTTTTTGCATTTAATCAAAGGCAGCTGCCCTGATTTGGTGTAGCTAGATCTGTACGATAGGTGGGGAAAAACTTCTGGCTTAATAGCTTAAGCTAATAGCACTTTTGAGATGCATAATTCCACTGGAGGCTGTAGTACAGGGGCAAAGGGCTAGACTCTCCCTCACCACCAATCCAAACTGCACACTCCTGCCTGCTCCACGCAAAATAAAAAAAGACTTGGGGAGTTTCAGTCACAGAACTCACATCACATGCGGCTTCTGAAAACACCTCCGTATCATCTCAAAGGTCTAGGGCACTCTACATTCAAAATGACAACAAGCCAAAAGAGATCCATGGTGCCCCAATCTCCACACTGGTCACACAGCCTCTCTTCACCATCAGTTACAATGCCATGCATAATTTTATAATCTCATGTCATCTCTTAAACATTTTTTCTCTAAACTAAAAAGTCTGCAACTTCTCCTTGCAGAAGAGTCGTTCTAAACCCTTGATAATTTTGGTTGCCCTTTTCTGAACCTTTTTCAACTCTACAGTATTCTTTTTGATGTGAGGTTATCAGAACTGCCCACAGTATTCCAAATGCAGTTGCAGCATAGATTTGCATAACATTGCAGGTATTTTATTTAACTTCCCTTGCTGTCTCTTTTTGCTTTTGAGCTGGGCAAGCTGCCTACACCTTTCGCCTCCTTCTCCATTTCTATCTCTGCGTTTTCTACCACAATATTCTCTGCGGTTCAAACAGCCTCTCCGTGTTTTTAAACACTCCTCTTTCCTCACAATCTCCCGAATTCACCTTTTTAGAAAAGCCATTGCAGATTTACACTCATCTCTCTTTAGCTGTACATTATACAGTACCTGTTTGCTCCCTGTCCCACCCACACCTCTGAGCTTGTTCCGGCTAATATTATAAAAGAGGCAACAAGTCACTTTTGGATACTGGATAACACCCTTCGCTTTGCTGGCACTAAATAATGATTATATAGCAGCAGAAGCAGCTGTTTCCCTTATACACTGGGCCACATTCCCAGTGTTAAGACACACTGTGCGATACTATGCAACTTTACTCAGCACTAAGCCACACCAAGTTCAACATGGCTTACTCCCAGATAAACATGCACAGGATTGCAGCTTCAATGTTTTACACTAACCAGCAAGTTCAAGAAGTACTAGAATTCAAGCTTACTCTATAAACCATTCACCAGCTACCCTTGGGAAACGTGGTGTTTAGAGGAGAGCATTTCTCTTCCACACACAAAATGTTAGAATTTAAAGTCTTTCAATGAAGCAAATAAGCAGTAGATTCAGTACTGACAGAAAGGAAAGTACTTTGTCATACAGGACGTAATTAGGGAATTTGCTACTATGGGATGTGGTCTGGGCTTAGGATCGCTTCAAAAAGCATTGGACAAATTCATTGATGTCATTAGATCAATCAGTCATGGCAGTTAAAATGGAGCCTTGATGTAGAGAGCAGCAGACCTCCAAGTACAAGGTGCAAGGGCTGTCATACATCCAGACATTACTGGGATTTCAAAGGTGGAATTGATGTCTGGGGGGAATTTCTGAAAGGCAGTGCTTTGTACTGGATCTTAGGCAAGTCAACCCAAAATAACATGTTTTTTGGGCGTTTTTATAAAACGGGGTGTCCTGGTTTTTACTTTTGGAAATATGGCAACCCTACCAGGTGCTGGGGGCAAACAGGGTCAAACAGCTACCTTCATACTCTTCTTGCAAGCTTACCAGAGGTACCTGGCTGACCAGTTAGAAACAGAATATTGGAATAGATGGAGAAGTTCTTAAGTTTCTTATGCTTATGGTCATTTGTCTACAAGTATAACATCACAGGTTGCAGCTTTGTTAAGCTCTTCCTTATCTTTTGAGCAGATATTTGATTTTACAGAATATATTTCTTTTCCCCATTCTCATAAATATTTCAAATAAAACCCACAACGAACTGTGGCTCTGTTGAGAGAAGGCCACAGGTTTAACTCCTGAGATCACTAGAAAATAATTTCAGGGCAGAAGGATCTCTGCAAGGAACCCCAGAGCTGTTGCCTCTTAGCAGAGATAATAGTGGGGTAGATGCAGCCGTGTGGCCTGTCTGACTTCCTTATGAGCTGCAAGAGATTGAACATTTTCTCACTGCTTCAACTATATAGTTGGGAGAGACTGAAAATGTATACATTCAGTGGAGCTGTTTAGTTTTATTTACAAAGAAAAAAGAAGAAACAACCATCCACATAAAATTATATGTTTCTAACTGGAACAACAAAATCATGTTTTCCTACATTAGAAGTAATCACACAGCCACAATCAAGAAAAACACGAGGCTCCTTTTTTTTTAATGGAACCACATACCATTTTCTAAAACTACCAAGAGTCTTTGTGGTTCCTTAAAAGGCACATGTGTTTGTGGACTAGGGTCTACTTCATCAGATATATGAAGTGTTTTCGCTACATATTACTAGCCACCCTGGTATCTTTCACATGTCAAAGGTATGGAACAGAAAAGGAATGAATACATAAAATCTTCACTTGGCAGATATACACAAGCACACCTATATACTGGAAAAATATATGTAAAATGGTGAAATCAAATGGCCATGAAATACAATGTTCTTTTTTTAAAAAAAAAATGACAATGTTATGTAAAATGTAATATTAAAATCTCACCTTCTGGTTCTTCACAGGGTTTGCTGGCTTGGGTGGGAAAGTGCATGGAACTCGCCCTTGAGCAAAATGATAGGGCAGAGGGATGTTGGGATCTAGTGGCACCCACGGAACTGAGAGGGCAGAAGGTAAGCTGGGCAGGGCAGAGTGAGCTGAATGCAAGTTGTACGTTGCTCGGGTGGCTTTTCCGTCGCAGCTCTTATAGATGGTAACAGAAGAGTCTCCTGCTGCATGAGCCAATAGGTAAGAGCCCTCCTGCAAACTAAAAGTACAAATGGAGGCTTTGTGGCTTTGAAGCAAATGAACAGTACAGAAAGGGAAGAGCACAAGGGTATTCTGCTCCCATTTGCCAGATGTACTGCATTGGAGTAGGCACTCTAGTGTGATCACCACAACATTAAGAGCTGTGACTTGTACAAGACTAAATGTTCTACCTCCTGCACTATGAAACGTCCTTTGAAAGCAAACACAACTTGCACATAGAATCCTCACCACCACGCTGTTTTCCTCAACCACCGGTTCTGGGAGGAGGAATGGAGAAGGTTTTGTCACAGTTAAGTTCAAGCAGGTAGCCAGGAGGGCCAACTGTTTCCTATGCTCCCTCCATTACTCTACTACCTTGTAGATTTCACATGGGACTTTTAGATCCAGTCACCTCCAAGGACTGCTTAGCACGCGTCACTTTCTTCACAAATACACATGTGTTAAATAAATAATATATTGGTTAAATAAATAAATGTGTTTGTGAAGAAAGTGTAGGGGGGAACACATGTACACAGGTGATGCACACCACCTTCACATGCGGGTATATTCTACAGATGAAGTAGCACTCAGCACTTGGGAGTGATGGAGCGAGGAGAGAGGCAAGCAAGCTTGTTCTCATGCCCAGAACTTGCATCTCTGACATAGAAAATAGGCTGCTTAGCAGTTGGAGTCACCAGTTCTTCCAAGGTGCTCAATCCATAGGAAGCCTGTTCTCCCCTGCCTGGCCTGTATGTGGCCCCCCAAAATGGTTCCTTCCTGGGCACAGAACTACTGGAAAGGGGTGCTTGGTGGAGGCACACTAACATCAAGAGCCTGAGCCTTTCTATGTATCACACCCTGCTCCACTGCTCTGAAGCATGATAAGGCCTGGGTGTGGAAGACAGTGCATGAAGGGGAGCTTAGGGGGGAGAGCCTGAGAAATAGCAGCACTGTGAGTGCATGCACGGTCTGAAGGAGGACTGGCAATCTTTATCTTCCCATATGGAGAGAAGAGATTCAGCAAGGAGACCCAAGTGAGAGCTGGGAGAAAGGCTGCCACAAGCGAAGTGTGTGGCTGGCAAAAAACATGCCTATGGAGAACCCTATGCTGTTTGGCAATAAGCACAGTGCATTTTTGCTGCTGTGTTCAGCTCTATTCTCCTCTCCTGTTTGGTTTCAAGATGCTGGATTAGGTCAGTTTATTCCTACTGTTGACAATCTTACCTTGTACTTGCTGACTATTCACTATGGTTATTTGCAATTGTTCATACCAGCTTTGAATTGTGCTGATTATTGCTGATTGTCCAACATGTTGCAAGTTACTACAGCCACAATCCCATGGAAAAGTGCCATATAAAAAGATTAACAAAAGAATGAATGAAAATCTTTCAGATCAGGTCAGGACGCTGGCTAAACAAGTGCAGAATTCTCCTTATTTTGTTCCTCTGCTGGATAGCTTACTGGTCTGTGAATGTGGCTTCTCTCAGCCCAGGTTCTTTTTTTGCATTGGGTCTGCCTAGCACATGACTTCAGCCCTGCCTCCCCTTCATTCTCAACAACCTTGGCTCAGCAGCTTTCACGGTTCTTGATCCTGGATCCTGCTACCCACGCCCCTTTTCTCTTCTTGTTGCCTTCCACTGCACGGCTCCCTAGGACCTTCCAGCTTGTGAGCCTTCCTTACGCACCTGGAGCTCTAAGTCTGCAAGGGCTTTTCTGGTACTTATGACAAAATTAGCATAGGACCATGGACCATTCAGAAATAAAGTCAAAGGAAATACATACCTACTCACTTTCTTCAGTATATGTTGGAGAATATTCAGTGAATTTGCTGGCCTGCATGTGTAAATTTATTAATGTAACAGGATGGTTATATACCACTTAATCATTCTTAACTTCTAAGCAGTTTACCTAGAATATAAAACATTCATCTTAAAATGCTGATAAAAACTATGTTAACTTGATTTTAGTGTCTGATCTTATCAAAATATAAACACGCAGTTGCTAAAAATGTACATAATAAAATTGCATGTTACCATTATATGTCTGGGTAGGCTTGCCTAAACCAAAAGGCTTTTAGCAGGTGCTGAAAACAACACAGCAAAGGCCCCTGCCTAAAACCAACAGGTTTCTTGCAAGCATGGAACTAACACTATTTGTACCTATGTGGTGCTTGTAAAAGTGTCAGTTCCGCACTTACAGAAAGATTAACATTCATACGGAACAAATAATTTGAGGGAAGTGTTTCATGAGCACTAAAAATTAGTGCATTATAAATCATTGGTCTCTCAAAAACATACACACATACAGCTACATAGTTTGTGAATTCTGACAAACTTCCCTGATCAGTTGACCAGGCTACTCAGCTCTATACAGTGGTACCTCAGTTTTCGAACATAATCCATTCCAGAAGATTGTTCGAGTTCCAAAATGTTTGAAAACCAAAACCTCAGTATGGAAGCCTCAAAATGGAAAACTCAATACGGAAGCTGTGTTTCATGTTCGACTTCTGAGGTGTGTTCGAAAACTGAAGCATTTACCGTATTGGCCTGAATATAAGCCTAACTTTTTCCCCAAATTCCAACCATAAAAAGTTAAAGTGTGGCTTGTATTCACAAACGTATGGTGTGCAGCCAAGAGCACGGGGCAAACAGTGCCAGGAGCGTGGCAAAGTGACACCCGCCTTGTGTGTAGTCCCCTGTCCTCTCCAAGGCCAGGGAGGGAGAAAGCAAGGAAGGGGAAGGGCCGTTGGCAATGCAGCGCAGCTCCCCCCCCCCCCCATATGCAGCCAGGTATTTTTCTTTTTTTCTCCCCCCCCCCCCTCCAATTTTAAAGGTGCAGCTTATATTCGGGCCAATTATGGTACTTCCAGGCTTACAGCATTCGAAAACCGAAACATTTGTCAATGGAGATGTTCAAAAACTGAAGTAACACTCTACTGCCCCATTCACCCACCACAGCACCAGACATGTGGGAAATCTGGCAAGAGAGTCTCATATTACGTTTTTTCACAAAAGTTTCAAAATCATGACAGCAAAATGAACATTGGAAGTGTGTGGCCTGTGCCACCTGACTGTTCAGAACACACACAATGACGAAAGAAGCCTGCTTTGGCAAGGAGTCAGCGTGAACTGAAAGTGCTACCTATGGTTTGATGGGGGGAATTCACCTGACAATAAAGGCCCCCTCCCTCAACTTAATGTCATCCAATTTGTCTATTTGGTTTTACTAAATGATCCATCAGCTTTCTGCCTAAGTATATCATCTACCCAAACCATAACAACAAACCAACAGGTAGTACCTGGTGAAGCGGTAGCCCTGTTTTATTTGTATCATTAACATGTAGAGTTGGAATAGAGAATATACCTCAACCAGGGTGGTCACAACAATGTTATAAAATAAAAGTGCACTGTTAACTTGAGGAATGACATTTAAAAGGACCTGGCTTGCTCAGACATGCTTCATATTCTGAAGCTGTCATTAACAAATACCTTGTAAATTTTTTACATTATAGGAAGCTCACTCACTTAAATGTGCCAAATCTTTTTTTCAACCCTTCTGCAGACAGTTGCTCAAGCAGAAACAACTTTGAAGTCAAGGCATCAACATGACCTGAAGAAAAGAAAAAATACCAAATGGTTCCGCAATGAAAAATGAGGAACTGCACAAGAAAGATGAAGGAAATTCTCAAGTAATGGAGGAGAGACCAGCATTTAGATTAAAAGATCATGACACAATCACAACTTCAATAAAACAAAACTAAGAACTATAAAGAGAGACCAGGTAAAACAAACCCCAAAATCCTGATGGCTACCATCCTATTGTACTTACCCAGGAGTGAGTTCTACTGAACCCCCTAAAACAGCCATCTTTCTAGTCTCAGGCTACTCCAAACAGCAGCCTTAAATGCCATTGGTCACCACTGGGCCACACATAGGAGCTGGTGGCTGGTAATGTACTGGTTTCTTTTTTAAAAACTAACAAACAAAAACATCCACTGACCACCCTCTAAATTGTTCAGCTATCAATGTGTATTGCTTGCTCTAAACCTGTTTACATCTTTAACAAGGAAAAATGCATTGTTAGTAAAGAATCTGTGTAAAGAATCAAACATTTGCTTTTTGAAGTGAACAATTAATAAACTTGAACTGAAAGTTTCTTTCTGCAACTAATTTCTTTGATTCATCTCTGTACACGGAGATGGGGAGAGTATTTAAACACTTGTTTGAATGTTCTGTCACTTACTAACTAACGCAGTCTTGAATCTGTATTGTGCTTTGTTTGAATTTCAGTTCAGCCATTAAATGTGGAGCACCTTTCCAGCCACTGCATGTGCTTTGCCAAAAGCGCTCTGAAGTTAGGTAAACTTTACATAGACATTGTATTCGACATACTGCTATCAACTCCAAGCAAATGTCAATTTCCCGACAGCAAGATTATCAGTAATACTTCATGGCTGGTTACACAAGAAAGGAAGATTATTAAGAGGTGGGGGTTTGTTTGTTTTTTGGTTGGCTTGCTTTTAAACTTTATCCCTCTAACCAAGAAATCCTTATGAGCCAGAGGGAGAGAGAGGCTGGGCATCCTCAGTCTGCATATTTTATCAGTAACTCAACTACCTTCAAAGAAGCATTTATTTATTTATTATTTCCAGGTATGTGTGGTTTTTTTCTTGTCTTGCCCTACACTCAAAAAACCCACAAAGCGGTTTATAAAATGATGAAATGCAATATCTTTAAAAAGTAGAAAAAGCCATCTGTTCATACTTGTGAAACTGATTTAGTCTAGCTCTTAAAAATCACAAGGGTAGACAAATTAAAACCATGCTGTGCTGCTGGAATGGGGACCTGGGATAAGTTTCCATTTTGCTAATTTCCAGAGTTGGTAAACTTGCTAACTCAGGGTGCTCAGTTTTGAACAGATTTCTTTATTCCAAGGCAAATGATATCATAGTAGCAACTGCTCTGCACAACTAAAGGTAAGTCTTAGATGGCTAAATCCAGTCGAATTCAACTATGGGGTGCAGCGCTAATCTCCACTAGCCAGTAATGGAGTAACAAAAAGTCTCTCACCCAGCCCTGTGTTGTTGTTAGCAGTGCAATGAAGGGTCATGGACAGATAGCAGTGAATAAGTCTATTTAGGAAGGGCACTGACTATCAAGAATCTGCCTTCAACACTCCAAAGAATGTTGCTTATGGTCATAATGACCCTTTGGATATTTCCAAAGGGATATTTGGAATATTTTGGATATTTTGGATATTTCCAAAGGGATATAATGACCCTTTGGGTATTTCCAAAGGGATATTTCCAAAGGGTTACAATTCTTTGATTCTATGAAAGGACCAATAATCTAACACACTCAGATTCCTATTCTCTAGGCATACTTCTGCTAAGTACAGGCCTGATTTTATTCTTCTTCTTACAAGTTGTGCAATACTTTACTTGAGAATAGCCTTCTGGGATCAGTTGTTTCCAACAGCAAGCAGCCAGATATCTCTGCACATTCACAAGCAGCACATGAAGGCAATGACTCTGTTCTGTTTAGCTCCATCTTCAAGAGACAGGCTGCTTCTCAAAAGGGAGGCTCCTTTTAGCAATCATAGCTAATAGACTGATGTTCCCTGGGGTTTTTCTAATCCCTTTAAAAGGCCTTGTATGCATGGGGCTGCAGCGGATCCCACCGCTAACCACCAATTAATATGTAGCAGTTTCATCCTGCTCCCAATTAAATATAGCGGACCCACCTCACAGTATGCCAATTAAATGAATGTCTGCAATTTACCACAGGCTATCTTGTGTGAGAGAAACTGCAATTCAAGGAGTCTCAAACAGGAGTTAACCAAACAAGAGAACTTTTATTTACAAAGAAGAAGAAGAAGAAGAAGAAGAAGAAGAAGTTGGTGAAACAAAGTTGGGTCAGGAGATGCGTTCTTTCAGGTAGAAGTTAACTTATTACTTAAGCTAAATATGATTATGTTACAGCCTTAAACACAGTAGTACAGGCACATCTTCTCTTAAACTCCCTCTTCTCAAAATCAGATGTTACATTTCAGTTTCTGTTTCTCCTTTCTAAGTCCTTATGCTTAGGTCCAGCAGATGCTTCAGGTCAATGTTTTTAACACAGTTTATTAATTTGGTTCAAGAGCAAAGGGGTCCTTTTTGTCAGTTAACTAGTAATCCCACTCCTGAGGTATTCAGATTAGTATAGCAGACCCAGGGCATCACTTCACCCCTTGTTACTGGCTTGGGATTCTTCTTTTCCGAGAAGAACTCTCCCCTCCTGGCTGGAATGAGACCCAGGTAGTCTGTATTCCCACAGCTTCTCCCTCTCCCTGCTCAAACTCAGCCCTCCAGATAACTCCTGTCTGTATACCCTCCCAAGACACTCCACATGGTCTTCCTATCTTAAACTACGAGGCTCTTTCCTCTCGCTAGAGTTAGTCTCCTCAGTGTGGATGTTCAACTCAAATCAGAACCAGCTCTCCCTCAGTCAAATCCTATCCTAATCCCCATCTCCCAAACTACTCCCTGTCTCTGTCCCTCTCTCCAATCTCTTTCCCTATCCAACTCTATCCCTCAGAAACAGCTCCTTTTATTCTCCCTCCCAAAGTGCTGGCTCCACCCCCCACCAACTGGCTGTCTTGGTAGCCAATCAGAGAGGCTCCAGCGCCCTGGTGGAATTCTGAGGGACTGCATCTCCAAACTCTGGCCTGGCTCTGCTGTCCATCAAAAGTGCAATTGCCACATCTTTGTGGCCATGAATTCCATGTGCATGCCACAGGACTTAATTACACATTGGAACATTTTAGCATAGTTTTTCCATTGAGAAATTATTCCCAGTTGGCCATTTTTTAAAAAAAATGGTTATGTGAAGAATTTTGCAGAAAGAAAATGACAGGAAGTTACGATCCCCTTAGTGCAGGATCAGAAAATATTAACCCAGAACAAATCAACTTATGTTCAGAAGGACAGAACTTACCAACTGTAAATGAACTTCTTGAATGTAACAAACTCTCTGTCCACAGACGACATACTTCACCCTCAGTTAATGCTTCCACTCCATAGAAGGCTTGATATTCTAGCTTTGGCAATACGTAAACTGGAAAGAACTGCAAAACCAGAAGGGAGGGGGTGTTTTCACTTGGTTAACACATTTTTTAGTCTATATACTTCATAAATAACCAGAATCTGATTCACTGCCACTGCCAGACTGGACTTATCTGGGACCAGGCCTGGGGTTCATGAAGTCTTCCCTTAAGCTGAAAACTATTTTGAGATGCAAAGTAGCAAAGGAAGTAACTTCTGGGTGATTATCTTTTTTGTGAAGGTTCTACAATATGCACACCAGCGTAGCAACTCCCACTGGCACAAGGGGGTATGCGCGCACCCCCCCCCCACCACACACACACCATGGAGGCGGGGCATCCAAGTGCATTGCCTGAGCGAACGCATCCCTCCTGGGAGGGAAGCAGCTGGAGTGCGCCCAGGACTTGGGAGCAACACCTGCAGGCCGGCACTTACACGCCTCTCCTGGGTGTCCATTCCAGGTGCCCTTCCAGCAGTGCGCCCCATGCTGCTTTTTCCGGCAGCACTGCGCCTGCTTGTGACCAGGAGGGATGCAGCAGCTGGGGCGCCCTGCAGGATGTGCACCACCCATGTCCCACCCCGCACTGAGTTTTCAGGCAGCGCTGGGCCCACCCGCTGGAGGGTACCCTGCAGCCCATGACACCCTGCCCCACTTCCTCTGCTATGCAACTTTTCGATACATGTAAGGATATAAATGTGGAAGAGAGTCTGCCTCCCTTCAGCTCTGTAGCATCAGGGTAAATAAAAAAATTACACAGTGGTTCTCACCCTTTTGTATTCTCTTAAGAGCACCACAGCAGTAATTGCCACTGCTGGAATAAACAGTCTTGAGGTCACAACCACACCGTGGTTTCAATTTTGCATAGATGCATATTTGTAATGGCTCTATATGTCATCATCAATACAGTGCATTCTACTCACATTGGGAAAGTTTGTTATGGATAGCCACAATCTAAAGATACTGATTATATGACCTGACTTCATTGTACTTAACAACATTTGCACCTATGTGAATGGAATGCGCGGGGTATTCTGAAAATCCAGAAGTGCAATGCTGCCACCTTTAGGAAGTTCAAGGACAAAAAGAGGACTAAGATATTCTGAGGCAACTCCCCACAAACTAATTTTATAAGCATTTGTGTTACTTATCTTCTGCAGAGTAGCAATAACATTTCCCCAAATGTATGCCTCTCCAATTCCTAAGAGGATAATCCCTGCTCCTTACATTTCACTGTATGGCACTGGCAGTAGAATGGTTCATATGCTATGACTGCATAGCAGAAAGGAACAAAACAGTAGGGACTTTTGAAATGGAGAACTTTTATTTCTCTTTGCAGTACATAAATTCTGTCAGTGCAAGTTCTTTGTATGGATATAGTATTATAACCATAATACTAGCTTGAGCCATCAATCCTAGATTGGATTCTGGTTTGTACTGTGGAGGCAACAGGTCCATAGATCAGAAGCAAAGCACAGTGTTCCTGGTTCAATCCTTGGCAACTTGTTAAAAGGAACTCAGGAAGCAGGGCTGGAAAATTCCTATTCTGGCTGGTAGTCTAGCACCTGTACTTTGAATGAACTGGTGTGAGGAAACTTCAAAGGTGGCCTCACCTATACTGGGTTGCAATCATCCAAACAACAAACAACTTTCCAAGATGTGGATAACAGTGGCCAAGCCCTTTCTGTCGAGGAGCAGCCTTAGCTGGTGAATGGTGCTTCGTACTACAGATGCCACTGAGGCATCTGCAGCAAGGCATGGATCTAACACAGTGCTTCTCAAGCTTGGGTCTCCAGCTGTTGTTGGACTACAACTCCCATCATCCCTAGCTGGCAGGACCAGTGGTCAGGGATGATGGGAGCTGTAGTCCAACAATAGCTGGAGACCCAAGCTTGAGAAACACTTATCTAACAGCACCCTCAAGCAACAAAGCTGATTGTTTATGGAGAAATGGAGCCCCAACCATGTTGTTCACACATCCCAAGCTGCAATGGAGGGGCCTCCAATCATCCTGGGAGGCTCCTCATCTTTCTGCATAGCTGGCACAGCAACAGAAGCAGCAACAAATTTGTGTGCTTAGCTTACATGATCAAACAAAGTGTCAGGAAAAGCATCATAAGTAGTTTTTCCCCTAGCTTCCTTCCGTCATAGAACTATAGGACTCTTTTAATGAAAGGAGTCTTGGAAGACAATGAACTACACAGATGCCGCACACAAGGAGCTGGTGGAAAGGGGTGGTGGGGAAAGCAGCAGCACAGGGAGTCCTCATTTCCCCATTCTCTGCTTTGGTGAAGAAAGTGGGACTTGCAGCTGCTGCCAGCACTCCAGCACAGCATGCAGGTCAGCCACCCAGAGTGTGGAGAGGCTCAGAGGGAGCTGCAGCTAAAGCAAGAGGATGCTGTTGGGTGGGAGCTGGAGCTAAGCCACTAACTCAGTTGATTAAGGAGAAGACTCGTAATCTCAGGGTTGTGGGTTCAAGCCCCAAGTTGGGCAAAAGAGTCCTGCATTTCAGGGGGCTGGACTGGATGACCCTCATGGTCTCTTCAAACTCAATTCTATGATTCCACCTTCTCAAAGTGGACCAAGCTCTGGCTGCTGACCAAGGAGGTGGCAAGCGAATTGGCTCAAAGAGAAAACTGCATTCTTTTACATATCTGGAAAAACACGAGCCCCACTTAACACAAAAGCTTACCCTTTTGACTTTTGCTTTCTTGTTGGATGGCCTCTGTTCTACTTTCTGCACAGGGCAGCGCACCAGTAGCTGCAGGTCGCCAAGGCTGAACAGCTTGTAGATAAGATTGCCCTGTTGAGGAGGTTCATATTCCAAACAATCTTCAGCTGCACCCCAAACCACCTCTTCCCAAAAGAGAGTAAAAAGGCAGTTGGTCAATATCTCATCACATTCACCAGGCTGCGCCCATTTAAAAGGTGTATTTTCTGCCCTGTAACATGTAAGGATGCTGTCTGACTAATGGGTACTTTGGATTCAACCTCAAAGAGGAAAGTGCTGACGGTTGGCCAGGATGTCCCAGAAGTTCTTGCCCACCACCTGGATTCTGGTAGTGCTTTGCCCAATCAGGGATCACATTCTTAGCACAGCCACCAAAAAAACTCACCTTTTTGAGATCCCTGAAAATATGATGTCCAGGTAACCTTGGGTAAGTTACTGGTATCCACAGTGGTACTTTGCTTGGGCTCCATAGCAGAAGGTACTTTTGATGGTGGATACCCCTGGTTTGGTGCAGGACTTCTTTCAGAATTCATCTGTGGCTGCTCTTGTCGGTGTGGTGAAGGTGGCTTGAGAAGTTCAGCTTGCATTTTCAAAATCTGCCCAACAGGATCAAATTCTTTAGACATCTGTTCACAGTCTTTTTTGGACACAGCCATTTCTTGAACTGGAATCCTTGAAGGATCTGCCATTTTTCCTAACAGGGCTTGTTTCGAGCAAGGAGACTCAGGAGTAACTGCTTCAGGGCCTCGGTCAGAAGCAACCACACTCGATTCACAGTCAGTGCCATTTTTATGTCCTGTGTCAATTATCAAAGATTCCTCATCTGTGTCACTGCAGCAGGAGAGAATGGATGAGTTATCATCTTTGGCTGCATAAGCCAAACCTCCTTCCTTGAAGTTATCTTTTTTATCTGAAGTTAATAAGGTATTCTTGTCCAGAGTTTCATCTTTGACGTAAACAACTCTTTTGCCATCCAGTTCACTTTCCATCAAATTGAACCCTTTAACTGATGAAATTGCTTCACAGTCCAAACCCAAGACACCACCACTTGATGCTGGAGTCCTATTAAAATCCTGTTCTGTGCTTAATTCTAGCCTCCGTTCAGGGCCTTTGCTCCTTCCTTCTCCAACATCACTGTTTACCTCCCACACTGACTCTTTCTCCATTTTCAGGTGCTTTGATAAGATTTTTGACATATGTTCATGTTTCACAGGACTGCTCTCTGGTGTAGAAGGCTTTGTTGTCAATGTGACATTGGTATGAATGTCTAGGCTGATGGAGTCGGATGTCTGTGAGCTTGTGCCACTGTTCATGTTCAACACTGGTGCTTTCTCCATTTTCGCATGCTCTGATGATATACTGGCAGGTTTTGCAGGAATGTTATCCAGTTTAGAAGCATTTGAATGCTTAGATACAGAACCAAACGTCTCTAGTTCTGTCACATCAGTGCCAAAGTCTAGATCCACAGAGTCAGGTACTTGAAGCCGTCTACCTTGGCATGCTTCAAGTGGTGCTCCTAGCTAAAGAAGGAAAACAAAAAAAATATACATAGAGAGCCACTCTTAACAGTGAACAAAATGATCTTCTTAACAGTTAATATATAAAGCCTATTCAGTATTTCTGCATCAAAATGTTTCAGGGGTCAGGCTCAGACACAACAATTTCAATCTAACAAACCATGGTTTATCAGACCAATTATTTTTTATTGTGCTCATCTTTTTCCTCCTATTACTCTCTCTTGTCATAATGGAAAACATTCAGAAATTGTTAACAACAGGTCCGAACTGGGAAACTGTGGCTTAATCTCAGACGACAAACCAGGATTGGATCCGGGCTTGCACTCAATATAATAAATCACAATTTCCTTGTTTGGACATAATGGAAACTGTAGTTGAATTAAAGCACAGTAAGAGAAGGAAGTGAGCACATGTTCTGACAAATTGTGGTTTATTAGATTGTGATTGTTACATCTGATACAAGCAAAACAAGCGAAATGGAAGTGTTTAGAAGGCATACACTGGAAAGGGGAAAACATTTCAAAGATTTTCAAACCCAGTTCATCAGTGATGAAAACATGTTCTTGTAGAAGGATTTGCAAATTAGCTACCTGTTCGAATTTTGCCTCATTTTCTGTTATTAAGGCACATTAATGGAAATAGTGACATTTAAGAGCCAGTGCTGTACTCAACACTGTGGTGTACTTGGATTGGGAAGAGCTGTGCTCACAAAGTCATGAAGCCCACTGGGTAACCCACACTCAGCCTAATCTACCTCACAGGCTTGTTGTGCAGATAAAACTGGATAAATAGTACATTGCCCTGTGCTCCCTGGAGAGAAGGGGGCACTAACGTCACAAGTACATACACGCCCACCCTAAATGCCAACATTTGTCATCAAGAAAAGCCACATTTTATTGTCAGAATACAGGTTTAGGGAAACCTGTATCCACTGCATAGTACAGAGTGTGATGTAATGGCTGAGAATGTTGGGCTGGGAACAAGGAGACGCTGGGTGGAGCTCACTAGTTGACCATGGACCAGTTACTATCGCTCAGCCTAAACTACCTCACAGGGTAGCCTCCAGAAGATCAAAAGAGACTACGAGGCTCTGGGCAGGAAATTGAAGCAATTAAATGCACAAATCGTCATCTCATCTGTCCTCCCAGTTGAACGACGTGGCCCAGGGAGAGAGAGGAAAATAGTGGAAGTAAACAGCTGGCTTCGCAAATGGTGTAAACAGGAACGGTTTGGATTCTTAGATCACGGACTGCAGTTTCTTGAGGATGGACTTCTGGCAAGCGATGGGCTGCACCTCACAACGGTTGGGAGGAATGTTTTTGCCAAAAAACTAAGAAACCTCATCAGGAGGGCTTTAAACTGACTAATGTGGGGGAGGGAGACAGTGCTCCTGAAGGTAGGAGTCTATTAATTGATGAAGATGATCATCCAAATGTCATAGACCAAATGGAGCAAACAGCAAGCAGACCTAGTGGTGGGAGGAAAAAATCCTTAAATAAGAGACATGGGGGAATGACTAATGGACTTCAATGTCTGTACACTAATGCACAAAGCATGGGAAATAAACAAGATGAGCTTGAGCTCTTGGTACAGCAAACTAAATATGACATAATAGGCATCACTGAAACCTGGTGGGATAAGTCCCACGATTGGAATGTAAAAATGGAGGGATACAATCTATTTCAGAGAAACAGACCAGACAAAAAAGGAGGAGGAGTGGCGTTATATGTCAGGGATGTGTATACCTGTGAAGAGATCCAAGATTTAGAACCTCAAAGCCAAAGTGAGAGCATTTGGGTCAAAATTAAGGGAGAGAAGAATAATAGTGACCTCATTGTGGGAGTTTACTATAGATCCCCAAGCCAAACGGAGGACATAGATGATGCCTTCCTGGAACAGATGGCCAAGCATGCAAAAGGAAGGGAGATAGTAGTAATGGGGGACTTCAATTACCCAGATATTTGTTGGATGTCAAACTCAGCCAAGAGCATAAGGTCAAACAGATTCCTCACTGGCCTTGCAGACAACTTCATTGTCCAGAAAGTGGGAGAAGCAACAAGAGGAACAGCCATTTTAGATCTGGTCCTAACCAATGTCGATGACCTGGTTAATGGGGTAGAAGTGGAAGGATCATTAGGCGCAAGTGATCATGCTCTTCTGAAGTTTACTATACAACGGAAAGGAGCAGCCAAGCATACTAGGACTCAATTTCTTGACTTTAAGAAAGCCGACTTCATAAAACTTAGGGAAGTGCTGGGTGAGATCCCATGGACAGTAATACTAAAAGGAAAGGGAGTTCATGATGGCTGGGAGTTTGTTAAGAGGGAGATAGTAAAAGCACAACTTCAGGCAATACCAATGAGACGGAAACATGGAAGGTGCCTAAAGAAGCCAGGGTGGCTATCTAAAGAACTTTTAACTGAGTTAAGATTAAAAAAGGATGTGTACAAAAAATGGAAAAGGGGGGAAACCACCAAAGAGGAATTCAAACAAATAGCCAGCACGTGTAGACACAAAGTCAGAAAAGCTAAAGCACAGAATGAACTCAGGCTTGCTAGAGAGGTTAAAAGCAACAAAAAAGGCTTCTATGGGTATGTTAGTAGCAAAAGGAAGAACAAAGAAACAGTGGGGTCACTCAGAGGAGAAGATGGTGAAATGCAAACAGGGGACACAGAAAGGGCTGAACTCCTCAATGCCTTCTTTGCCTCAGTCTTCTCCGATAAAGAAAACAATGCCCGACCTGAAGAATTTGGAGGAAATGATTCAGCAGAGGAAACACAGCCCAGAATAACTAAGGAGATAGTACAAGAATACTTGGCTAGCTTAGATGTATTCAAGTCTCCAGGGCCAGATGAACTGCATCCAAGAGTATTAAAAGAACTGGCAGATGTGATCTCAGAACCACTGGCAGTCATCTTTGAGAATTCCTGGAGAACAGGCGAAGTCCCGGCAGACTGGAGGAGGGCAAATGTTGTCCCTATTTTCAAAAAGGGGAAAAGAGAGGACCCAAATAATTACCGCCCAGTCAGTCTAACATCAATACCAGGGAAGATTCTGGAGCAGATCATTAAGCAAACAATCTGTGAGCACCTAGAAAGGAATGCTGTGATCACCAATAGTCAGCATGGATTTCTGAAAAATAAGTCATGTCAGACTAACCTGATCTCATTTTTTGACAGAATTACAAGCCTGGTAGATGAAGGGAACGCAGTGGATGTAGTCTACCTTGACTTCAGCAAGGCATTTGACAAGGTGCCCCATGATATTCTTGTAAAGAAGCTGGTAAAATGCGGTCTTGACTATGCTACCACTCAGTGGATTTGTAACTGGCTGACTGACCGGACCCAAAGGGTGCTCATCAATGGTTCCTCTTCATCCTGGAGAAGAGTGACTAGTGGGGTGCCACAGGGTTCTGTTTTGGGCCCGGTCTTATTCAACATCTTTATCAACGACTTGGATGATGGACTCAAGGGCATCCTGATCAAATTTGCAGATGACACCAAACTGGGAGGGGTGGCTAACACCCCAGAAGACAGGATCACACTTCAAAACGACCTTGACAGATTAGAGAACTGGGCCAAAACAAACAAGATGAATTTTAACAGGGAGAAATGTAAAGTATTGCACTTGGGCAAAAAAAATGAGAGGCACAAATACAAGATGGGTGACACCTGGCTTGAGAGCAGTACATGTGAAAAGGATCTAGGAGTCTTGGTTGACCACAAACTTAACATGAGCCAACAGTGTGACGCGGCAGCTAAAAAAGCCAATGCAATTCTGGGCTGCATCAATAGGAGTATAGCATCTAGATCAAGGGAAGTTATAGTGCCACTGTATTCTGCTCTGGTCAGACCTCACCTGGAGTACTGTGTCCAGTTCTGGGCACCACAGTTCAAGAAGGACACTGACAAACTAGAACGTGTACAGAGGAGGGCAACCAAAATGGTCAAAGGCCTGGAAACAATGCCTTATGAGGATCGGCTAAGGGAGCTGGGCATGTTTAGCCTGGAGAAGAGGAGGTTAAGGGGTGATATGATAGCCATGTTCAAATATATAAAAGGATGTCACATAGAGGAGGGAGAAAGGTTGTTTTCTGCTGCTCCAGAGAAGCGGACACGGAGCAATGGATACAAACTACAAGAAAGAAGATTCCACCTAAACATTAGGAAGAACTTCCTGACAGTAAGAGCTGTTCGACAGTGGAATTTGCTGCCAAGGAGTGTGGTGGAGTCTCCTTCTTTGGAGGTCTTTAAGCAGAGGCTTGACAACCATATGTCAGGAGTGCTCTGATGGTGTTTCCTGCTTGGCAGGGGGTTGGACTCGATGACCCTTGTGGTCTCTTCCAACTCTATGATTCTATGATTCTATGATTCTATGAGGGGGTAGTTGTAAAAATAAAATGGGAAAGTTTCATTTATTTATTTTTACCAAGAAGGGAATTTCTCCAGGTAAATCTTGGAAAGATTCCTGTCTAAAACCCTGGAGTGCATCTGCCAGTCTCTGCTGGCTTAGATGGAATAACGGTCTGACTCAGAATAAGTCAGCTTCCTGTGTGTTTATCTGGCAGCCATGCAGAACAAAGATAGAGAATCCTTGTATACAGGGGGGCAAACTGAGGCAGGTTGAAAGTTAAAGATCTGCAGAGACCCAGCCCACTCAGGTACTCAGCATGACAAGTGGCACCTTCATTCTGCATGGTGAAATGCTCTGTACCGATGGAAACCAAAGGTAAAGCACTCTGGAAAAGACTCTGGTAAAGCTGGATCAAGAAGAGCTGGATGAAGATCAACGCTTGCACTTTTAAGAAATGTATCCATGCAACCCTTGATGACTTAAAACTTCCCCCACCCCAAAATATAAAGGGAGGTTAGCAAGGACAGATATTCTGTAGCAGATTTCTATGCAGGATCAGGGAACACAAGATATCCAGTACCATTTCATAAGTTGCAGGAAAGTTAAATTCTCCCTCGTGCTCAATAAAACTAAATAAGCTTAAAAATGGAACTCACAAGTCCTTCAGGTGGGTTGTCTAGTATCGCAGCATGAGCCAAAATGCTTGATTTTTTAGTCATGTGGAAATCTGCCAGAAATTCATGATACAAATGGTTCTTTTCTCTCATGGCCATCTCTTTCTTTGGGAGAGGGGGATCAATAAAGGCAACTTTGACTGGTCTGAAACCTTTAAAGAAAAAAAAAGTGTATGTTCACTTTCCAGTAGCACAATCGTTATTTTCTGGACACTTACCTACAAATTAACTTCCTGTTTTTCTTTTAATTAAAGGCAGATGTGAGAAGATGCATTAACCAGCAGAGAAATAAAAGTGACTTCCTCCCAGTAACTTTAATGGGGCAACCCAGCAAGATGGACAGGGAATGATGATGATGATGATGATAATTATTACTATAATTCCGGGTTTCTTATTCTGCTTTTCACAAGCCTTTTCCTTTCACAAACCACTGAATTTCAACTGTCCTTACAGTAAAAAACCACAAAAACTAGCTGAGTGGTTGGAGGAGAACCAGTATGCCAAATCAGTTCCTTGACTCCTCTCCTGCATAACTGCAAATAATTATGTAGCAATAGAATCAATGGTCATAATCAACTTGGGAGAACAATTTAGTGGGAGTGGGAAAAAGCAGCAGGAAAATATCACCAGAAATCATTATTAGTTGTGCTCCGTGTCTCTGGACACTGTTACTGTTCTAAGTAGTAAGAAGGATGCAATATATCTGTGGTTTGCAATTTTGCTTTACCTATTTTTCCTATTCTTCGTTATTTCCTGATGTTTGTTAACAAATTTGCTAAGTCTTGTTTTTGCTGCAACATAGTAAAACACCTCTGGATATTACTGACCTTTCCCCCACTACAAAGAAATCTCTCCCTCCCCCTTCATTTCCAGAATAATTCCAAGAGATTAATAGCAAAACCCTTAAGCATGTCCAATGCAATCCTACACATGTCTACTTAGAAGGAAGTCTCAATTAGTTCAACTAGGCACCCCCCTCGGTATGTGGGTACAGTTCAAAATTCACCAGCATCTTCAAAGGGCTAGCAGGAAATGTTGTCAGGGCAATAATATTCTAATTTTATATCTGCTATATGTATGAAAACACACAATTTATATTATATGCACCAGAAAATAAGCACCAGCCCTTTGGCTCAAAATATATTTCTGTGTGTGTGTGTGTGTGTGTGTGTGTGTGTGTATATAAATAAATAAATAAATAAATAAATAAATAACATGCATATACCTTCATTAGAGATGATTTTCACAGAAACCGGAAGTTCCCACTGTTCACTGTAACTCATACCATTATTGTTCAACAATGTAAATAATGACTCACTCGTCAGCACTACCTGAGGGCCATATTTCAATGCAAGTTTTTCAGCATTTGGATCTGTACTAACATCCTTTTTGAAAACAAAATGAGGAAACAAAGTGTAAATCAGAGTGAGAGCAATATGACATTCCACTATTAGACATGAAAGTACTTGATCCAGCAGGGGAAAATATTATGGGGAAAAATCATTTGATTTGGGGACAGGGGAGAAAGGGGAGCCAAATTTCTAAAGCAAGGATCAATATATTTATTAACACTGCAGATATATTTTCATGGATTCAAACACTAATGATTTTAAAGATGGAAGCAACTTCCTTGCACGCATGATTAGATGCCCTAATAACTCCTGGAAGAATTCCTCAGCTATAGTGCACTTTTAGGTGGTGCATAAAACCACAATGAAAATAGAGCAAAATGCCGAAGGCTTTTTCAGAACAAAAGCTCACTCACTCAGTGTTCAACTTCAGGTCCCCATATGTTGCTGGACTATTGGATAAGGTGGCTAGGGATGCTGACAGTTGTAGTCCAACATCTGGGGAACCAAGGTTGAAGAACACTGATTAATGTGGACATCTGGTTCTGAATGTACTGTTCCTCTAGCAAAAAGCCTTGCGTGCCCACCAAAGGATCACTTCCAGCTTAGTGGAAGATCACTACACAAGGAAATTGATTCTCAAACCCAAGAGTGTAAGCACTTAGGTAAGCCTCTGCAGAGGTTCTTGTAAAAAAAAACCTGCTTGCAGTGCACTGGATTTTACATGTTACACACCACATCTTATTAACTGAGTTTCTCATAGTGTCATGCGACCCCCAACATGTTGTGGTTGCTCCACTGCAAGAAGCCTTCAACTAGCACTTGTACAACCATTCACACAACTGCACAAACACATTTTTTTCTCTGCTCCTTCAGTTCTTTGGATCCAAGACCAAATTAAAACTTGTATCTGTCTCCATTCACCTTCTATTAAACTGTATCAGCCACTACAAAAGTCATTTCTGGTTAGGTGATGTGATGTACATTTTGACAGAAAATAATCACTAGGAATAGTTTGTTAAGAACAGCTGGTTCACAACTGAGGGGTTTGTGTGGTCATAGTTCTTGCTGACAGCATACCATTTACTTACATTGTGAAGCGCTGAAGCTCTCTGCTCTGGAGTTGCAATGTCCACCTTATTTTTATGGTTATCAGGTAACTGTATTGGTGCAGGCAGTTTTGGAAAGTATCGCTTAACAAGGCTCACCTTTCCCTAGAATGAAAAAAGAGAACCAACACTTTTGGCTCAGCTTCCAAATGAACAGAAAACTTCAGTACAGTCGTACCCTTGGTGTCAGGGACCTGCCATCAGCTCAGAGGTGAAAGGCTGGAAAAGACAGGTTTGCCTGTTTGCTCTCAAGCAACCACACCACTACCTGACACTTGGTTTTTGAAAGAGCTTAGTTCTCAAACGTTTTCGCTCCTGAATGCCGCAAACCCGGAAGTGACTGTTCTGGTTTGCAAACCATTTTTGAAAGCTGAACATCCTACGGGGCTTCCAGTTGGCTGCAGTAACTTCATGCAGCCAATGAAAAGCTGCACTTTGGTTTCCGAATGTTTTGGAAGTCAAACGGACATCCGGAATGGATTTCATTTGACTTCCAAGGTATGACTGTATGTGTTTCTTTCAAGATCACACTCTTAGTCAAATGACTAATGTTACACTCAGACTGCTCAGTGGTCAGAAGACTTATTTACTCCTGTGAAGTATGAAAAGCTACCTTCAACAAATGGCATAAGAGAATTAAGTTCTCAGACATTTGAGATCCATACTTGGAACAATTTGCATGAAGTACATGTCCAGAGGGCTCTCCTGGAATCTATTCCTCCCCCCATCTCTTTTCCCTTCCCTAACAAACTCCCTTCCCGCTTTTAGTTTGTTCTGGCTGTATTCACTTTAACTGTAAATAATAACACTCAAACTGTCCAATGATGAAAAATGGTGCCCGAGTGACAGCAGCAAGCCATCACTAAATCACACTGAGCAAGCTGGAGTTAACTCTTTATTATATATATATATAAAACCCAATCAGAGACTGTGCCTGCATGCCAATCTTTGCTCCTCCCACTTCATGACTCCCCTGGTTCTGGGAGACCAGAGGCAGGAAAGCTTGTCACAGCAAGAGGGGGAAGACACCTCATACCTCTTCACAAGCCTGACTCATCTCTGCTGCTTGCTCTCCCTCCTCTCCTGTCTCTGATTCTGGACTGCTCCCTGCCAGACTCTCCCCCCTCACCAAGCTCTGTTACCTCTTCAGTTTCTGACATCTCCTCCTCCCAGTCTTCTCCCTCTGACCATTCATTGTCGCGCCACCACCAATCCCCAGGCTCTGAGACTTCTTCCCTTAGGGGTTCCCCAACTTGTTCCTCCCACTGTTCCTCTGCGTTCAACCAGTCCCTGACACTTGAGTTCAGTGCCAGAACTGTCATGCGAAGTGCCCTGCCAGTCTTCACTCAGTGGCAGAGAACCTGTGAAAGTCTCAGGTTTAGTCCCTGGCATCACCAGGAAGGGCCGGAAAAGATCCCTGCCTGAAACTCTAGAGCACCAGCAACAGCCAGTGTAGATGATGCTGAGTTAGAGGTAGCCTTGGTATAAAGCATTTTGCTCCAGAAAGTACAACTTACCAAAGCAAGAAGGCATTTTTCCAATTTAAATGTCAGTTCTGTGCAGAACTTTCCTCCCATGATGCTGGTAACTTCTTGTAGGTTATAGCATTCAGGATACTTCGTCACACAACCAATACGAGATGCTAAAAATTTCTTGGAAGGTAAAAGAAAATACGGTTGTAAAAGTGTGCTTTCTGCAACGGTGTCTCAGAAATAATGTACAGCTAAATTACAATGGAGTTTCAGTTCTGAAATACAAGCAACTTATAACTTACACAAGAACCTCCCAGAGACCAGTAGGAAATCCTGAGAGCTTAAAAGCTCTCTTCTGGGGGTGCGGGGAAGACCCATCCAGTGTGCTGCCTCCGGAAGGTAAGAGTGTGTTTGTGTGTGCATGTGTTTGTGTGTGGCATTTGAGTACTTTTCCATGTATAAGACTCCCCCAGGTATAATTGGGGACTCAATTTTAAGAAAATGGGGGGGGGGGAGATGGCTCAGAGTTGTTGAGCTTTTTGGGGCGGGGGGAGGAAATGCCGGCATCCGCTAATCCATCGCCCACTTGCCGCACCGACAGTCAATCACCAACAGACCATTCCCGAGCAGAAAATCACTAACTCGACTGAGAAATGGTGTCAGCTAACAATCGCGCACATCCCAGAACAGCTGCCGCCAATTGAGGCAGTGACAGCCAATCCACAGCAGTCCTTGCTGCAGAAACCAATCACCAACCCAATTAGAGGAGAAGCAGCCAATCCAAAGCAGCCCTTCTAGCAGCCAACAATCAGCCACTAAATCTCTTGCTCGCGGCTGCAGCCAATCACGCCCCCTCCCGCCCAATCCACTATCCATATATAAGACGAGTCACACTTTTGAACATTATTTTAGAGTAAAAAAACCCCTAGTATTATACACGGAAAAGTATGGTAAATATATTTTTGCATATACATGCTATCCCTGAAACATAACCTCTGCATAAGATGCAAGTTGCTTCTATTGCATTTATTACTGGCAGATATATACAACTTAAATATTTGTTGCTGTTTTGAAATTAGGGTATGTGTTCCCTCAGAATATATATATTTAAACATCTTACACATAGCGTCTCTCAGCTAATAAAACCTCGTTTCCTATCTAGTTTTCAAACTATGTTTTTAAAGGTCAGAAAGCAGCAAAGCAACCTTTTACAGCTATTACCTTGGTGTAAAGCAAGGCCTCCTCTGAGATGTTATTATAATCTTTAGAGCAACTTCTGGCAGCATTTTGAGCAAACTTCAAGAACTCGCCAACTTCTTTGCTTACAAATTCTTTCATTTGCTAAAAAACAAACAGAACCTACATAATATAGCATCTTTATTTTTTACATTTATAGATAGATGTAGATATATATAGATAGTAGCTATTATTCACAATCCTAATGTGTTGAAAGAGACACATTTACTTGGGCTTTAATAGGATAACAAGACCAAGAGGCAAGGCTGTGTTGTAGTCTAGACTGAGTTTACAAGAAGTACACACACAACAGAGATACAACCAATGCTTTTTTCTGGGGGTACTCAAGCATATGAAGTACTGGCACCATTTTTTCTAGAAGAAAAGCACTAGATACAACCAAAATGTTGCACTAAATCCTTTGTCTGCTCCACACAGCCCCTTGCTTCCCCTTATCTGTTATCTTTCCTCACCTTTCATTCTCTTTCTGGCTCTCTCTTCCTCATTCCTGGTAGTTTTTTCTATCCCTTTCCCTCTTCTTTCCTTTACTGCTCTGCTGTCACTCAGCACAACATTCCACACCAACCTCCAATCAAACTTGGCTGCTGCGTCCTTCATTTCTCTTCCTCCCATCCAGCTTTCTTTCCAGCTCCCATCCTCTGCCTTGTTTTGAAAGTGCCTTGCACAAATTCAGATGGCAAAAAGAGTCAACAGTGGACTGCATGTGCACTTCTCCTGCCAGCTCCATGGCAGCCACATACACAGGCATAGTTCAGAGTTTTGCATATTTAATAAAATTTGTATGTCACCTGATTCTAAGGGGCAAAAAAATCAAAAGTGGAACAGAGGAAGCTCTGAAGCAGGACCCCGGGGCAACAACGCTCTCCCCAGAGAACTGGTACTCAGAAGCATACTGCCTCTGACAGAGGTGAAGTGGAGATGCCAGGGACTGAATGTGGGATCTTTTGCATGCAACACACACACTCTGCCACTGAGCTATAGCCCTTCCCCAAGGCCACCTGAAATGCACCTGCTGCTCCACGAATGTGGATTTGGTGATTTTCATCATCTATCAGGATTCATGAGTCGCCAAGCTACTGCAACCTCTTCTTCCTTTGCAATTCTCAGTGGGGTGGGGAAAACTACTTTACACAAAACTTTTCATGAAGCAGCCATAGCTTGGCTGGAGAACAAACATTTTGCACCTAGTAAGGTAAAGGTAAAGGGACCCCTGACCGTTAGGTCCAGTCGTGGCTGCACGCTCATCTTGCTTTATTAGCCGAGGGAGCCGGCGTACAGCTTCCAGGTCATGTGGCCAGCATAACTAAGCCGCTTCTGGTGAAACCAGAGCAGTGCACGGAAACGCCGTTTACCTTCCCGCCGGAGCGGTACCTATTGATCTACTTGCACTTGGACGTGCTTTCAAACTGCTAGGTTGGCAGGAGCAGGGACCGAGCAACAGGAGATCACTCCGTCGCAGGGATTCGAACCACCAAGCTTCCGATCAGCAAGTCCTAGGCTCTGTGGTTTAAACCACAGCGTCACCCGCGTCCCTTTTGCACCTAGTAGGTAGAGGTATATCCCTAGCAGCTCCAGTGAAAAAGGATGTGTGGAGAAGAACTTGGAGAGAGCTACTGCCAGGGAGAGTATTGCACCATAAGAACAAGGCAGCTTCCTAAGTTTATAGAACTACACACAGTAGGCTTCATGTGCCTGTACTTCAATCAGACACAACACTCCTGTTTCCATGAAAGGCTACCTAGGAACACTTGTTCATCTTATTAGCAAATCATGTCACTATTATGGGAAATAGAGACGGAACCCTTACCAGATATTGTAAATGATCTTTCTGCTCAGATGGATCGATCAGGCTGGGATCAGCATTTAAGTATGCAGACAATAGAAATAAGTATCTCCTCTGTTGTTTCTCTGTCAAACTAGAAAAGTAAGGATAGGGGACTCTAGGCTCTTGAAAAGATGCAATTTCTGCTGCAGATTGGAATGCCACTTCAGCTGGTTTTGCCGCGGGTTGCCCACTAGAAGACTTGTTTTCTTTTGATACATCTTTTGATATGCCTGCATTGCCTTCTGTGTGCCTGAAACAAATACAGACAATTTTTTAAAAATGTAGGCAAAAGCCAACAAGACCAACAGCCTTAATTCTCATCCAACATGGAGCATAATTCATATTGCTACTGCAACATTTTTAATACCCAACTTTCTAACAAAAATTCATAACTAGTTTGGTCAAACCATCACGTTTATCTCTTTCCCCCAAAAAATATTAAAAACAAGTGAAACCCGAATGACTACTTTGAAGAAACACCACCAGCTTGGTCAATGGCCAAGATCCAAGAAATGACTTAAGTGAAATCCTGCATATGTTTACTCAGAAACAAGTCCCACTGTGTTCTTTCATTGTAAGTAAGAGGCTCATGTGAGCTCATTTTTTGACTATTTTTCAAGTATCCCCCCTCCCCCCTTCTCAGCTGTATAAGTAATATGTCAGACGGCATACGGAGTGGTTCTATGAGAAAAACAAACATAAAGGCCCCTTGGGCTCATGAAATTTGATTTATGGCACTTTGGATCCAGGCCAGTTTATGTTATATAAATGCTACCCCACAGCACATAGGTCCTCAAACGGTGCTATCAATTATACGGATGATACTCAAAACACTATAATGGGTGATGGCTGGCTTACCTCTTAATTATTTAACATATAAGCATGCTCAGTAATAAGCACATTTTGGATTAACTAAACTGAGTGTTAACTGCTGATCTAGTGAAAAAGAAAGACTTGATTTACACACCAGGAAAATGTCTCAACAGTATCATGTCTACAGCTCTTAATAATACTACACAGCTGTCTCTCAGAATGAGAGAACATGTCCATCCTTGTGGCACGAACTGGCAAATTTAATTAAGCTGCTACACCAACAAGATGCTGACTCAGATGTGCCTGATGTAGGAATGTCAAGCGATTCTAGCAGCTTAAATTAGCTACATTTGACGAGGAGTGGGACGGCAGCCCATCAGGATTATTTCACGGCGTGCTGCTGTCAAAGCCTTCAGCAGAATGCAAGCCTAAATCACTTCGACAGCCCCCTTTCACCTACATCGCCAGCCTGTTCTTTATTTAGACTGACCCTTTTGTCAGCAGACTCCCTTCTTCCTCAGATCACAGCTTCTATGAGGAGAGAAGGGATGCATCTCAGGTGCGAATCCACACATTCTTGGGAGCACTGTTCTTCCATCAGCAGCCTTTGTCTCTCCATGTCCTTAATGGTGGCATCATGGAATACAGATAGAGCCACCTTCCTGTATTCATGGGGGTGACTATCTGTTTATATGTTCTAGCAACTACATACTCCTCACTTACTCCTCCTCCCCAAGTTCTGTCCTAAACTGTTGAAGCCACAACCACAGCCTCCCTTAGATGCAGTTAAGGAAAGCGCGCTCTCTCTCTCTCTTCCCGCTCCCCAAGTTAACTCCTGAGACGAAGGGGGAGATACTGGTCCCATTTTCTCTTCACAAGTTAGGTCCCAGGTTCAGGATTCTTGCTATCATTCCCTTTCCAAAGGAAATCCTCTCTCTCCCTGCTGCTTTGTACAGGCTTTTCCCTGAAAAGCAACTAATTAATAACATGGGGACCCAGTGGAATGAACTTCTGAGTTAACATGCATTGAATGTAATGTGAAGCTGCAATCACGTATGCTTATTTGAAAATAAGTCCTAATGCAGTGGTTCCCAAACTCACCACCCTTTTGCACGCCTGGACACTTGAAAATGGATGAGAGTCTTGGCAGATCACTTAAATATTTTTCTGCCTGTTGTAGCAAGTGCAATGTGATGTGCTAGATGATATATAATTTAACTGTTTTTTCAAACACACACACACAATTTTATTATTCAAATTATTGCACAATATAAAAAATAAAATAAAATAAACCTATGTGTTCTTTCCTAGAATGCTTGTTGCCTTCCAAACCAAAGTTAGAAAAAAAAGGTATACTGGTACCTTTTTGGTAGTAACAGTAGCTCAGAGAGAGTTGGAGTCAATGAGTATTTTTCATAAATATCTCGCGAGAAATACACATCGTGACCATTTTTAGGTGGAATATCCCTGGTTTTGTGTAAGAAAAGACAGAATAATGAATTAATAACAACAATAAAATGAACTTAACATTGACTAGATGGAGATCAGTTAACTTTTATCTTGCACGCTACTTGGGTACTAGAAACATGGTTTTTAAATGCTGGGAAATCATAGTTTAAGCACAAATCACTATCCATCAGTTATTAAGTCATAACCAGGTCTCATGATGTTATTGTGTCTATTCCTAACTTCTTTGGATTAAGTACTCTAATTGAGGACAACGGTGATGGAAAGTGGGCTAAATATTCTGCAAATTTTAACAGTATTGTGGCAAATTTGCTGCAACAGACTAACCATGGAAATTGCTTAGAAACTGAAATCCAGTGGTATAAAAGGCAATGGCATAATTCTAAGTGTATCTCATGAATCGGAAGAGGGAAAACTTGCATAATAACTGTACCTGCTTATATGAATGAATGAATACTTTCCCAAACATTAATTTTTTCATCTTAGTTCCTCTCTTGACTCTACTGATTTGCCAACCAATAACAAAACCATTTATTTAAAACTGGGGATGGTTTGTTTTACAGCTTGCACAATATAAATGGTTTAAAATGCATTCAAAAATATTTCTATCACAACAAATGAGAATCACTGAGAGACCACCTTGAACACTTCTCCTTGTGTTGCAGATCTTTTTCCACCTGGCCTGTGAGGTCAGGTCTCTGACTGACTCCAGCTACAAAAGCTGAGGCTGCTGAACAGATTCTTGGATTGGGGTATTGCTTAGAGCAGGGGTTGTCAACCTGGTCCCTACACCCACTAGTGGGTGCATTTCAGGATTCTAGGTGGGCGGTAGGGGGTTCTACGGCACAAACTAAATCCTCCTTCCATCGAGCACTGGTGGGCGGTAAGGAAATTTTACCATCAATAAAGATGCATTAGTGGGCAGAAGGTATAAAAGGGTTGACTACCCCTGGCTTAGAGGGTTTTGTGGGGGGCAGGGTTGTTGCTGTTTTTGATATTTTTTGCATCTTTATTTTAGCTCTTATTATGATTTCTATGGTAATTGTTTAATTTAGTTGTGTACTTTGCAATGCTTTATTGTTTATGACTACTTTTGTTATTTGTTTGTAATTATGGTTTTTTCATGTTGTAAGCCACCTTAAACCTTCTGAGTAACTTGAGCTTACACAGAACTGCACTGGAAGGCAGCAATTCTATATGCTGAGTATATTTTATGATATTATTTATATCATTATTATGGGAGATCAGCACGTATAATTTCCTAATTGAGATACAGTGGACCCTCGGGTTACGTTACCTTTGGGTAATGTAACTTTTGGGTTGCGAATGCAGCCAACCCAGAAGTGTATACTTCATTAGTTTCGCCATGCGTGCATGCACATAAGCGCTCTGTGCGCATGGGTGCTCTATCGTGCTGCGTGTGTGCGCAGAAGCGGCGCCTCTAGATGCAGACTCTAGACACAGACATACGGACCCCCAGAACAAATTACGTTTGTATCCAGAGGGTCCATTGTAATTATAAAAGGTAAAGGGACCCCTGACCATTAGGTCCAGTCACGGACGACTCTGGGGTTGCGGCGCTCATCTCGCTTTATTGGCCGAGGGGGCCGGCGTGCAGCTTCCGGGTCATGTGGCCAGCATGACTAAGCCGCTTCTGGCAAACCAGAGCAGCGCACGGAAACACCGTTTACCTTCCCACCTGAGTGGTACCTATTTATCTACTTGCACTTTGACATGCTTTCAAACTGCTAGGTTGGCAGGAGCTGGGACCAAGCAATGGGAGCTCACCCCGTCATGGGGATTCGAACCGCCAACCCTTCTGGTCAGCAAGTCCTAGGCTCTGTAGTTTAACCCACAGCGCCACCCGCGTCCCTTACTGTAATTATAACTACATGGAATTGGGGAGGCTATCCATAGAAATAGACAGAACACCACAATAGCTATGATGGCTGGTTTGCATCTACTAATGGAGGAGGTATAAAAGTTCATGGGGAGCAAAAGCAGGGAAGGCGGGGGCCGTTGTTCTCACCTCTCCTTCTTGAGAATTTCCCATAATAGGCAACTGGCCGGCCATTGTGATCCTAGATTGTGAGACCAGGGTGACATTCACTATACAGTGGTACCTCTGGTTACGTACTTAATTCATTTGGAGGTCCGTTCTTAACCTGAAACTGTTCTTAAGCTGAAGACCACTTTAGTTAATGGGGCCTCCTGCTGCCGCCGCTGCACTATTTCTGTTCTCATCCTGAAGCAAAGTTCTTAACCAGAGGTACTATTTCTGGGTTAGCGGAGTCTGTAACCTGCAGCATCTGTAACCCGAGGTACCACTGTATGTTTAAAGCACAAAGGTCGCAGTTTCCCCCAAAGAATTCTGGGAGCTGTAGCTTGTTAAGGGGAATGAGAGCTTATTACTGTGCCAATACAACTCAGAGAATTTTAACTCTATAAGGGAAATATGGGCTTCCAAACAACTTTCAGAACCCTTAACAAACTACAGCTCCCAGAATTCTTTGGGGGAAGCCATGACTGTTTAAAGAGGTCCCATCGTGCTTTAAAGGCACGGCTCGAATGTAGCCTAGATGGGTCACCCAGCTGCCAGGCAGGTGCTTCTTACGTTCTTATACTGTGACTCTGTAATAACCATGCTATATTTAAATGCAGTTTTCTCCCCCTCCTAGTTCTTTTTGTTATTATTGCTATTTCTCACATTTATATCCCCCTTTTCCAACAAGCAGCTCAGGGTGGCCTAGCTGGTTCTCCCCCTCCTCGTTTAACCCCCTCAGTAATCCTGTGAGGCGGGTTAGGCTAAGAGGCAGTGACTGACTCCAGGGCCACCCAGAGAGCTTCATGGCTGAGTGGGGATTTGAACCCTGGTCTCCCAGGTCCTAGTCCAACACTGTAACCATTACACCTCTAAAACGCAACCAAATGCCTGGGGGCAGAAAGAGGCCAAAAATAGGCTGTTAATGGTCAGCATCAGGAAAGCTTCAATGGGGAGATCCATACAGGACTGGTGGGTCGTCCCACAGTGAGTCACGGATTGATCCATGGTGGGCTGCAGCAGCAGCAGCACTACCACTGTGCAAATCTATGGGAAAAGATTAAGAAATGGGTCCCCAGAAACATGTTTGGGTCCCAAGCGAGTGCTGGGTCTGAAAAGGTTGGCGATACCTGCTGCAGGTGGCCCAAGCGGGGCCACCACTGAAAAGCGCGCCCCCATCATCGCTGTAAATAGCTACACTAATGTATTTACTTAAATATGGGGCACAGAAGAACACCCTGAGGGTGCATACCTGGATGTCTAATTCACTGCAGGTAGGATAGTGCCTGTGAGGGTATGGCTGCCTACAAACCTATCTGGGAGTTAAGCCCTCCATGAAGGCAGCAGGACTGACTTCCAGGTAAACCTGCAAAGGAAGGCTGTTGCTAAAATGTTTTAAAGGGAACACAGACAGAGGGACTTTCAGGCTAAATGTCCCACCCGCTTGGAAGAGCGGGCTCTGCTTCCTCAACGCTGAGAGGAGAAGAGCACTCTGCACACGCTCAGAGATGCTCTTCCCTGACTGCGTCCCACAGCGTGGCGAACGACTGCAGGAAATGAGGGTCCCCCGCCCTCTTCCCTTCGGCTCCGAATGTGGACGGCGGCGCCTGACCGAGGAGGGAAAAGGAGGGAGGGAGACCCAAGCCGCGCACTCACCAGGCGAGGAGGTTCCCGCTCGCCGCCATCTCGCGCCTTCGGCGGCCGCTTCGCCCGGCCTGCAGCTGGAGAGGGCAGCAAGGCCGGAAAGAGGCGACCGCATTCCCACAGTAGAGCCTCGGTGAGCATCGCTAGGAACCGCCCCTGCTTCGCGGTATTACCCAACCAGCGCGGCCGATCTCCCCGCGAGGCATTCACGTGGTAGCGAATCAGCCAACCGGAGTGCGAGACGTAGAAGGAGCTTAGGATCCATTTTGGGTGTGGGCAAGCGAGTTTCTCTCAGCCTTTTCGTCATTTTTATACTTCATATAAAGGGGGAGGGGAAATAAACGCTTCAAGAGGAGCTCGGCTTCCTTAGTACAGTATCTCTTTATCTTCAACCTTTTCCCGGTGGGCTTTACTGCCCTCCCCCAGCTTTTATGCTGGAAACTCCAATACGTATTAAAAATAAAAACCCCCGCTGTGGAATAACGCCAGTGCTAGCGAAACAGGTGAAAAACTAAAGTAAATATTGTATGTTAATGTAAGATATTTTAGAACGTTTACTAAATATTTGTGGAAACTGTATTAATTTAAAAACACTTTATCTTTATGCAATAATGATAATAGATTGCCCTTTATCCTGGGCACACACTCTACAATAATAAACATTTGAAAATGGCCACTAATGTAAATTATGTGGCAAAAAGTTGGCAAAGTACATCGAAAGTCGTAGAAAATTAAAAAAATGAAAAGACTAGGGCTTGGTGTCTGAATATGTGAAGTGATTATAAAAATATCATTTGTTTCATTTATTCCTCTTTTTAAATTTACGTTTATTTCTTAAATTTCTATATACTGCACCACGAGGCACTAATAACAAAGCACTAATATAATCATAAGAACATCACATTATACGACCCATACATTTGGTGAAATAGCATGGCTGTTTGGAAATATTTAACCACGATTTCCAAATTTGGATGTCATAACAGGAAACTATAATTGTCTTTCTGCTCTGTTTCTTTACACAAAGGGGAACGAAGAGGCTGTATACAAATGACAGCTCAGTCAGTAGAGCAGGAGACTCTGAATCTCAGGGTTGTGGGCTTGAACCCCATGTGGGGCGAGAGATTCCTGTGTTGCAGGGGGTTGGACTAGATGACCCTCGGGGTCCCTTCCAACTCTACAGTTCTATGACCTAAGTGCAAAAAGCTGGTTAATCTGTCAGTTTACAAAGTTCTCCTTAAAAACATTATTAATCTGATAGCTAACTACTGTATTCATGTTTAATATAAATATTGATAAACTGCTACACTTGTGGGCTGTACCGTTGTAGTCTCTTCAGAAGAGCAAAACTCAGCTAAAGAGCAAAGAACTTTCATTGGGTTTTAGTCAATGTTAGTCCCGGACCCACCAAGTGTCCCTATTTTTCAGGGATAGTCCCGGATTTACAGAAGCCATCCAAGTTTCTGTTTTGATCCTGGAATGTCCTGCTTTTCCTTAGAACGTCCCTATTTTCATTGTAGAAGTGTTGGCAGTTAGGGAATTATCCAACCCCTGAGCCACCTGAAGGCAACACTCTATAGGGAAGTTTTTTTTAATGTTTAATGTTTTATATATGTTTGAATCTGCCCTGAGGGGCTGGGGCAACCCAGTCAAATGTGTGGGGTGTAATAATAATAATAATAATAATAAAAATAATTCCATAACCAACATTTCTCGAATGATTTTTTTAAAAAAATGAACACAACATCCCTATTTTCATTGGAGAAATGTTGGGAGGTATATAGTCTGGCTCAGAGCAGACCCATTGAAATTAATGTTGAGTGGGACTAACATTGACTACAACCCTTAATATTTTGAAAGTGAAGTGTATGTACAGTGGTACCTCGGGTTACATACGCTTCAGGTTACAGACTCCGCTAACCGAGAAATAGTACCTCGGGTTAAGAACTTTGCTTCAGGATGAGAACGGAAATTGTGCTCCAGTGGCGCGAGGCCCCATTAGCTAAAGTGGTGCTTCAGGTTAAGAACAGTTTCAGGTTAAGAACGAACCTCCGGAACGAATTAAGTACTTATCCCGAGGTACCACTGTAGTAAAGTATGACATAAATATGTTTCCCTTTATATCTGAATTCATATTCTATTAATACAGGTGATCTATAACTAATTTTGTACAGAACACAAAGGATTTGGAATGGTACTGTATTAAGTGAATGCCACTAAGCCTTATGAAAATGTTCCTTTAGTAAGAGGCAATACAAAGAAGGGGAGGGGATCGCAGGAGAAAGGGAGTAGAAGGATCCCTAAAGAATCCTCAGGAAAGTTCAGCGCAGCTGGATCAAATCACATCATTGTATGTTATTTCTTTTATAGGGCTCAAAGATGGACCTACTCATCTTCGGGATCTGTGAACGAGGTGGATGACTTTCACGGGGAACTGGACAAGGGGAGTGTGTCCCTGTTGGTTCTGCTGGACTTCTCAGCGGCTTTCGATACTACTGACCATTGTATCCTTCTTTGGAACTCCCTCCCTAGAGAAGCTAAACTGTGTCCCACCTTGTCCTTCCACCAGCAGGTGAAAACCTTTTTTTAAAAAAAGGTTTTTATTAAAAATTTTCTTGGATTACAAAAGTACATACATTGTCTCTACTTTCAGATCATAGAGTCCTTTGTACAGTGGATTCTCAGGTTGCGAACATGATCTGTGCAGGAGGCATGTTCGCAACCCGTAGTGTTCGCAACCCACAGCGCCGTGTCTGCACATGCACGGGTTGCGATTTGGCGCTTCTGCACATGCGCAAAGTGCAATTTAGTGCTTCTGCACATGCACGAGCGCTGAAACCTGGATGTAACGCATTCCGGTACTTCTGGGTTCAGGGTGGTGCGCAACCTGAAAACGCGCAACCTGAAGTGTCTGTTACCCGAGGTATGACTGTACAGTCCAGTTTTTTTTTCAGCAGGCTTTTGAGAACTGACAACTTTCAATGAAAGGGGCTGGTGCCATGCTGTTTTTCTTGTAATTGTCTGTAGTTTTTTAAATATGTAGTTAATATGTAGTTTAAAAAAGGGGACGACAGAGGACGAGATGGTTGGACAGCGTTCTCAAAGCTACCAACATGAATTTGACCAAACTGTAAGAGGCAGTGGAAGACAGGAATGCCTGGCGTGCTCTGGTCCATGGGGTCACGAAGAGTCAGACACGACTAAACAACAACAAAAACAGTAGACAGACTGACTGGAAGGAAGGCAAGGCCAAATCAGTGAAGCAAAGACAAAGCAAGCAGCCTCTTGTTGGTAGGTGCCTGTTTTCTAATCTAAGCAGTTTTCTTGGGGCACCCTGGCCTGCACACTGTTTAGGGATTACTGCTCCTGTCTTTTAGATCCTAACCCTGAGGGCAGGGACCACTCACCACAGACCAGTAACACTTAATGCACTTGAAGTGAAAAATGAATGTGACCAAGTTTTCCATTAGAAGCTGAAGTTTTATTACAGGAGAACAGTACATAAAGCACATCTAAAATTGATGTGTTCAATGCACTTAATAAAGGTAATGTAATATTAAAGGTACAAGTTCTAAGTACAATATAACAACATTCATATTAGAATGAAAATCAAGAGTATTTAAAAGACAACATTAAATCTCTTATTTTTACATTTGTATTTACAAAATGAGTCAAAATACTTTGTTCAATATCAGAATAAAATAAACTTGAGTCTAAGCTGACAAGTGTAAGAGTGAGCTCTAAAGAAGATCTGATAGAAGTGAAAAAGTTGGTGATAACGGGGAAGATATAATTAGTGAAGTTTTATTACAGTATTACTTTTAATATTCCTCTCAATGGCTTATGCTTTTATCATAGCTAGAAAATGAATTTGTACATACTGTACACATAAGACAACACATTTTTGCATGTACAGTACAGATTCATGATAATTTGTAGTTATTTACAGAAGACTGAGTGTGTTACTCAGTGAGGTTGGTGATGTTTATGTGCTTAATCCTCAAACCAATACATATTTATAATCAGCATTTATTTTTATTCTTCAGACATTTAATTACACAAGAAACATTACTCACACAAACTTGCATAATTTATAAAACAATGAAGCCCAAACAATTAGGGAAAACATTACTGGTATAAAGTATGTGACACTTATATTAGACAAATCAGGAGATTCTCTGTTTAAGAGGTGAATTGTATCAATAAGGGACTAGAAAATAATCATGGACTTGCATTTTTAAAGAAGACTGTAGCTTTTCTTTAAAAAAAATCAAATCAATTATCCTGAAAATGTTTGTATTTAAAATTTCTATTCATTAAAATATAGCCAGGGTGCCGATAAATACATTTGTATTTATTTCCAGAATAATGGGTTGTTTGCTAAATCAAAATACAGAAGCAGTGCATGGAACCAGGACGTGTGGCTTTAATATTAACTATCCTCTATTAAAAAGTGCGGTAAACAAACAGCTTCTTAGATTTCTCAATTATTTTTTTTTACTAAAGATCTTATAGCTTCAGTAATAGTACAGAAAAGAGTTGTAATAAATACTTTAAAGGTCAGTTGTTCCCCATTTTAGATATTTGATATCCATTAGGTTTTTGCAAAAGATGATACTGGTAATGAATAACAGGACTTGAATTCTAGCTGAAAGAGTCTGATTATTAAGCACTTTTTTAAAAGTTACTATTCTACTGTTGCAGTACTTTATGGTGCCAAATTCTGCTCAGAATTAGGCTGTGCAATTTGTGGTGCCATTGGGAACCACACGTGCATATTCCAGTTTACTCTTTGGCTATAATTTTCTTAATTTATAGCAAATTTCTAGTCAACAGAGAAATACACATTCCCAAGCAAATGTGCATCTGATTGCACCATTAGTATGACCATTGCTTAAGTTTCTCAAGCTTTAAAAACTGAGACCAAACCTCTTTTGGCTGTGTGTTTGTTTTCTTGTATTAATGGTATTACTGCACATTGTGGAAATTCTTTATTGCATATACTGATAATTATAGGCAAGGATGGGCCAGCCCTTAGATGTGTTGGCATCCAAGTGTGCAGTGGAAGCCCAGGATTGCAGAACCAGCCTGCGGCATCATAGGCCACATTTCCATTGGCAATCCATTGGCCCATGCTTGTAGTGTTGTGAGGTTAAAATAATCCACAAAAGCTGGGGCAGCCAAGAGAACATAACACAGTGTAGCTATGCTAACTGTTGTACTGGCGCAATCGAGGGCAACACAGAATTGGAAATATAGACATTCTAACCTTATTGAAATGTCAAGCTTATTTTACTTTTTCCAGTGAAATGACACGTTTTATTTTACCTTCTTTGATAATAACTACTGGTACACAGTAGTAGCTAGAGTTTTTTGTATACTCCTTGGTAATATTGATTCTTGTTCAGGCAGTTGTCAATCCCTGCACAACTGCTTGTGGGAGTGTAGGGGGGTCACGAGTGGGCTAACATGGAGTCAGTAATTGTATTAAATCCATCATTGATATAGAGGCATATATACACAGCTGTTGTAATACACAGCCGTGGCAACATATATGACCCATTTATATGCACCAGTTCATACAATCAATGCCTTCTGGCAGTCCCAGGTGTAATATTATTGGGCCCATCAAGTGTCTGAACCCAGACATAGGGTTCATTGTTGTGGATTGCACCTAGTGTTACTCTAATTTGTACTTTTCTCTCCCAAGTCCTTGAATCAAGACAGAACCATCTTTTCACATGAATTCTCCTGGGGGCTCCACTTCTCCCCCTCCCAATAGAATATAACTGTACCCCTATGGTAGCCCTCCCCATTTAATTGCAGGGATGCTGAATTGCACCACTGAAGAATTTAGAATGTTCTGTGGGGGGGAAAGGACTTTACACATTAGTACTTTACACATTAAAGATAAATGTAGTTTCTCTGAAACCACTGGGCTCTCCTTGGCATTCTTGGTTTCAGAACTACAGTGCCATAGGATAACCAAAAGTGTGTTGCGGTTGCAAAGTAGATGAGAGAAAGAAGAATCAGCGTAGGATATCAAATATCATTACTGAGGAGTTAATTTTTTCCTGATTAAATATGCTAGAGAGAACTTTATAGAATGATACTATATATTCAGAGAGAACATGTCCCCAGTCTAGGTACTCTGATACAGGTACTTGATTGGGCATGTGTGTAAATGTATATAAGGTATATACACATGCACACATAGATATTCAGTGAAATAGTACAAGACCCAAATGTGGTATTGCCTAGGAGTAAAACGGGAAAGGGAGATTTGTTCATAAAATTAACTTATCTAGCACCACACATCAGAAAAACACAAAAATAGCACACTCTAGTTCTAAACAGCTATTTCTAAAATAGAGTATATAGTAAAACAGATATTATACAGCGTAATGTGGTATTTGATAAACAGATAAATATTTGCACCGCATAGGCTTTTAAAGTAGTATATTTTATCTATAGAGAATGAAAGCAAAATAGTTATAACCATACAAAAGGTGAGCAGAACAACATTGAAGAGTATGACTCAGAAGCTGAGACAAAGATGACATAAGAATTAGAGCAAGAGAAAATGTGTACAGGCCATTACAAGTCCTTAAATTAGTAGTAAAACAAGGAGTTGGTTGATCAAGTTTAAGAAAGCAGTAAACAAGATATTTGCATTTACATGCAGATGTCTAAAATTTGTATTTCTTTTAAATCTATGCACAAAAAGTCATTGTTTTTATTGCTCAACATTCAGTTATGGCTAGAAGTTTTTTTTTAACCTTTATTTTGTACTTTGGAAACAAGTATATTGTTAAAGGTGCCATAAAATGGATAGCACTGAGAAAAGTTTGCAAATAAACCACCTAACACTGCAGTTCTTCTTACATTATTAAAAGCCTTGTCTGGGGTTTGTCATATGTTAAATATATTTAAACTGGGAAAATACATCATAGCTTGAAGCCTCCCATTTGGCTCAAACATCCATACAAAAACACATCTCCGAAAAAGGAGCAGGCAGACAATACAATTACATATAAAGAAGCAGCCAGTTAATGTCCTAATAGTCAAAAGAGTTACCACTGGGGCTTTTTTTTACAAATTTGTTGAGTCAAAATAGAAAATTTTGGAGTTAGGAAAATATATATACAGTACCTCTGTGGTTTGTGAAATAAAATTCACTATATTGCTTATGAATTTTCTGCATTTCAATACGAGAATAGGAAACAGATTGCAGGGTCCTGTACATTTATGCATCTTCAGCAAAACTTTCTAAGGAGTATGGGAAAGTTCAAGTGTGCAAAGTAAACACATGCACAAAATAATGATGTAGCATAAAGCATTCTATGTGCTCAATTCTTTCCCCCCTTTTAAAAGAAGTATTCTTAAGCGGCAACGGGATGAACAGTAAAGATAAAGTGAATGCCACAGCAGTAAAAAAATAAAAATTGAATGACATAATGATTCTTGGCTTTCAGATTCACAATGCTTCAATGCACAGGAGCTAAAATTTTATATTTGGATTAAGTTTATTTATTGCTCTGAAGAGGAACTGTTATGCCCTGCTACCAATAAATGTGAAAATCTAATTAACACATTTATATACATAAAGCAATGTAAAACAACATCTTCCTTTATTCCTAGATCTCTATATATCCAAATAGTTAGAAAAGTAGACAAACAAACTAGTTTCAACATGACAAATTTTAAATGTGACACCTGCACATTCCTCTAAGAATTCGCAGTATAGTAGTGAATTATCACGATACAATTGAACCAGAATTGGCATGTGAAAATATGTTCTCAAATCTTTATTTGTAATATCATTAATCCATTAGTAGTTAATTGGTTGATTGTATAAGGCTTTGGTTTGATTCCTAATCACCACTTTACCAGAAATATTAAATTGAAGAAATGTAAATGCCACAAAATTTAAATTTATTCACATTGTATTAACGTTTGGATTATTTTTAAAAATACTTTTAAGTCATAAGACATCTGACTTCTAAATAGTGTGGCCCTGTAAATGCACAGATAGAGTTTGATTATTAATTTTGTTTGACTTGATAAAAATGATTGTGTGAAGACCTCCAAGTAAATGATTAGTCAAACAAAGTAACAGATTATCCAAATATTTTACATCAATTCTTCAAGTTTATAGTGTCTAAGGCAATCATCTGGGAATTGAAAACCATCCACAAATGGTTGCCTTGGACACCCACTTACAAGGAGCCAGCTTTGGCGTTAACTCTGTAGTTTTATCTCCAAGGAAAGAGGTGGCAGGAAACAATTATGATGTCAATACTTATCCATATTTACATATATTTGGGAATCTTTTATTAGAGCTCATGGTTGAATTGAAATCTTTCCAAAATTATTGCCTTAAAACTGCATCAAGAATACTTTGCACTCAGCTTTGCCCAGAATGATCACATGGCAATCATGTGTCTCTTACTGGACACTCAAAATCTGGATAATCACATAACCAGAAAAAGCATACAATTTTGTATTGGCACTGATCCATTAATATTTCCCAAGCTACATAAATTGCGCACACAGAACAGACACTTAGGAACAAATATAAAAATAAAAATTAGATATGCTTTCTAATTAGTTCAGCTTTATAGGATTATAATCTCTTCTAGATGTACATATTTCACCCTGTAATTTTCTGATCACCCTTTACACTTAACAAACAGGCTCACTCCTTTGAAAATATCTGAGTACCTCTTACAAAGCTGTCTCATTTTGAAGGATTAAGCTGCTAATAGATCAGAAAGGGAAAAAAACACTTTCAACAAACAACCACTTTTTAGTCTTAGAAGAGAACCAGGATGTAAGCACAACAGAACATGCAATGGATGCTTTATATATACTTAACGGTGGTTACTTCTGTAAAAAAATAAAAATGGATTGCAATGTTGTGGCAGTTAGGAAAGAAAGCATGAGTAGAACACATGATACATAAATTAAACAAAGTGGGGGTGTTGCAGTTGGAGAAGGGCATTCAACCACTTAGCTGAGATGATGAAATCAATTTCTCTTTGGCCTGACTGTTAAAGAGAGTGAGTCTTAAATTCTTACTTAACTTCTGTTTCCTTTACTGCTTCTTCTGCTTTTAATAAACATGGAAAGAGGCACAAACTTCACAGATCAAGGAAAGCTTAGCAGAGCAATTCCAACTCTGGTTGGGGAGCAGCATGGCAGAATGGAGTGGCAGAGCTCATGCCAGCCGGAACAGAATGTGGGCGGGACTAGTAATGGCTACCTTTTCTGCTGCAGCAGGACCAGACTGGCACAGCAGTGGCCTTAATTGGGCTCTTCATTGGACCAGCTTAGGAGTGAACAAAACTTTGGCCAGCCCAGCTCTGCTCCACCCACTAAATGTTCCATTTTGGAGCCCTCCATTGGCTGATGTTGGCAGTAGTGACCAGTGGAGACCAGTAGATCCTATATCCCCCCAGAAGCAAAGACCTGGGTTTAGAACTGCAGCCTTCCTTCCACACTCCTATTAGGGCCTTTTAGAACATTTTAAATACTCTGCTCTATGGTTTGGCACAGTGGCAGCACTACCTTCTACATATTTATATTAATTACTGAATTATATGGGGATTGTTATCATGCAGCTTACCCTCCCTTCCAATTTTGGTTTTATTTTGTTAAAGTAAAGCACATTCACCAACAGCGGGGGAGTTTAATAACCTGTTCTGGGCAGAATATTATTCAGTTTATTTTGAATTGCACGGCTCTCATTAAAACAGCAGCTTATAACAATAGTTTTTAGGATAACATAAACTTACATTAAACAGGAGTTTAACACTGAGGATTAATTCTGTATTGCAAAATACTGACAATGCACTTTACATAAAAATACAAATTTAGCTTCATTGTGTCTAAAAGTGTATTGGCACCCAATGTTTTTTCATTATAGAAATTTAGAAAATATACAGCACATTTGCTTTGGAAAATAAACTAGTGTATTGCCAGCTTCTTCAGCGTTGTCTAAAATTCTGCCCCAGAAGCCTCCGTGTTGGCCAGAGCCACACGCCAAGATACATGCTATGCTTATTGTGTAATATGCAGCAATGTTTTTTTTTACTTAAATTACAGATGCAGAGGAATGCAGGATTCCTATCATAACACATAGTGAAAAGAGGTTTACTTCTTCTCTTCCCCAGCTTTGATCAGAATAGAAACTGCCCCTCCCATATGGCTATGAGTTTCAATGGGTGGAGAATCCCTTTGGCACCAGCCCCTTGCCATGCAGGAGGGGCAATTCCCATAAACCTCCTGTCACCATGTGATACATTTATGTTTGAATTTATGCACTTCAGCGTGCCTGTAATTTAATTAACAAAAATCAAAGGTTTTTCACAGTAAGCATAACATGTAGTTGGTCCCAAGATGACATAGAGAAGTATTGAAGAGTCTATGATTAAAACATTATGAACAGTGGCTAGCTGAAATAAAATTAAAGTATTTTGTTTCACGGGCCAAAACAAGCTCACTTCTCTAATACATTAAACAAAATACTCAGAGCACTGGAATTATTATTATCTTGTGCCAATCCTTAAAAGAGTTGAGCAGTATAGGGTCTGGAAACCCAAACAACTGAAATTCACTTGGATAAAAAATGTCTCTGCCCAGTTCAGTTGTGCAATGGAGGGATAGTATGAAACTTTCGAAAAGCAATTTGTCCCAGAAGTACTGGCCACTCTGTTGAAGAGTTCTACAAGATCCCTGAGCACATTTGTTTCAGACTTTTTCACCCCAACTTCTAAACGGTAGGGCATCTATTATTGATAACAAGATGGATTGTCATTCACAGTTAAGTCAATCATAAGGTGCTTATATACCCCTTTTGTTCCCCAATTTGCACAAAGAACTGTCAGAATTTTTCATTGTGAATGGCAGGGCATGGATGATTACATGATCAATGTTTTTTGGCAGTGGCGTTAGGATTATTATCTGGCTGCCCCTTGACAACAACAAGTGATTCAATCGACATTCCTTAGCAAAAAAAAGAAGAAGAAGGCAAAAAAAAAAAAAAAATTATGTACAACAAATATGTATTTTTTCCCTGAGGGGTCAAGGTTTAAACCCGCAAGTGCTCTATGTACATATTGCACTATAGAGGAGTGAAGTACATGTGCAAAAAAGCAACGATGACTGAAGCTTACTAATATATATATATATATATTAAGAAAAAAAATATTATGCTATGTCCTCACACATTATGGAATGTCGGTAACACAAATAGCTTTCCTGTCATCTAAAACTTAAAAACAAAAAACCACAACCCACATCTCTACTATGGCACATTCAATGAAATAAAATCTTTTCCAAAGACAAGTAGACAAATTCCATCAACAAAAATAATACAAAGTTGGTTTGTTTGTTTTTTCTTTTTCTTTTTCTGAAAAATTACATTGCTTTCTTTCATTGTTTCACATTACAAAATCTTTTTGTTTGTTAATCTTTACACAAATCACATTTTATTGCAGGAATATTTCAAGTGCCATCAAATATTTATAGAAGGGTTAAAAAAATAGAAGTCTCTCTAAGTGGTCCAGACAAGGCTTTATATAGAATATTTTTTCCACCTTCTATTTTTGACTTAAATATCTTCAACACATTTTCTTTATTCTATGGACACTTAATGGCCAGAAGCAACCACACACATACAGTGGTACACACATTCATACCTTGATAGCCATATGATGATGGTGATGGTCTAAAAGCTCCAGAAAAGAACAACTAAACTTAAAACAGTATCTCGCATCGTGCCATTTCAAAACAGTATGAAAATCCTAGAGACACAAAAGTATATAACCGTGGTCTAAGACTACATATCTTATTTTAGAAATAAATTCTATCTTGAAATATTCCAACTGTACCAGATGTCCAGCAAAATGGGATAGAAAATGAAAATCCAAGACAATTTTTAACTTAACCGCTTTCTGGAGTGATTGATTCTAATACCTGTAGCCATTTTATATAACTTCATCAAATTATATAGTACAGTCCCAAAAGATTCCCACACTATACATTTGAATTTAGTCCACAGCCTGCAAGTTTTCTAATGGAAGAAACTACCCCGTCATATTCTGATTTTAGTCCTTATTCTCAGCTTCTTTTCCCAGATAGGTTTTGCCCCTGCTCTGATGCTGGCATCTACATACCGGTACTTTCAGCTACAGCTTGAGTTCTTCGGCATGTCCTCTCTTAAAAAGGCATCAGCAACAGTTCCCACCATTTTACCTTTTTTCAAAGCATAATTTGCTGTTAACTGAGATGAAGAAAACATGGGCTAGTTTATGCACCAATTAATGGATTTTGGAAAAAGCTATAAGTGATAACGGTGTGTCTAATGTGTAGACCTAAGGTGCTTGGCTTTCAAGACAGGAGTGAACCTGGTGTCTGCTTTTAGGGATAAGATTGGGAATGATATGGCATTGCCTACAAGTAAGGACCAATTCAATATCTGAATATATTTTGTGTGAGCAGATAAATGTAAAATATTTACTAAGAATAACAGAGGCCGTGACTGAGAGTCAATACGAAATACCAAAATATAACTAACCCTTTTACTGCCAGAAGTGAATACTGTTCATTTTTCATTTGAATCAACTTTATACGTTTTGTCTCTAGTAAATGGCTGGCCTTAAACAGGCGCTGGCTGGTAGATACTGGAGTTTTAATTTAGCTGAACTTTAAAACTAAATTAGCATTTGAGGGAGGTCACATTAAAAAATCCCTCATTTGCTAAACAGCCTGGATTTAAGCTTGGACTGCATCTATAAAAAGACCAGAATTAACATTTACTACCAGTTACTCCAATAAAATAAACAAAACTTATGATGGCAAAATTCTGTCCATGTAGCTAGCAGGATTTTCATTCTTTAGAAACAGCTCCCCTGTACTGGGGTAGAGGAAAACTGAATATTGGGATGCTTTCAAAATTCCATTCACTGGATGCAATTAAAGTTTATTGTGATCAGGGGTTTCTCAGGCTTTTCTGGGAATCTGTTTGCTATCTCTTGGCATGCATTAGAGGATTGCTTATAGAAAGGAATGGGTGAGCTTCTATATGTGCAGAGCGCCAAGAACATATCTGAGCCAGCCATAGCTTTTCCTGTGTTTGATGAAACTGTATCGTAGATGCCTTCTTACAAAGTACAGTGGTACCTCGGTTAAGAACTTAATCCATTCTGGAAGTCCGTTCTTAAACCAAGGCGCGCTTTCCCTAATGAGGCCTCCCGCTGCTGGTGCCCTTCAACTGTTCGGATTCCGTTTGTAGACTGAGGTAAAGTTCTCAAACCAAGACACTATTCTGGTTTTGCGGTGTTTGTAAACCAAATCATTCTTAAACCGGACTGTTCTTAAACCGAGGTACCACTGTATCTGTGGTCACTAGAAAGGGTAAATGGCAAGAGGACTGCATTTGAATTTCCCATTTCTACATTCCCAACCTAAGTGGCTCAGGAGCATAGAGATCTGCTGCTCTGCTCACAGATGGGAGGTACATACATGAAGGCAGCCATGTGTGTAACTTCTTACATAGAACTGCTGGTATATATTACTAACATGTTTGCATGAGTAGCTCCTGTCTGCAAGCCCAACATGGTCCTAAAATGTTTGCATGTTCACTTTTGTTTGCACATTAGATCCTTTCAGAACTAATTAGGCCTTGATTTCCCTAGATGCTAACAAACTGCCAGCTGCCCTGGGAGTGATAGAGATGAAAGATTCTGCAGCTATAAGTTTGTTTCCTGTCTGACTGAACCGGCTTTACAGTTCTAATGCCTATAGAAAATTTAATCTTACAGTTTGCACTGGGCATGTGGGAACCCTCAAAGATGAGAATTTTCAGCTCTTTATACTACACTGAATGAAGACTTTAGGGCTCAAAACAAACAGGTCCAACTGCATAGCCCCTCATGCACCTTCCTTAACAGGAATTTTGTATTACCTTTTACATGTGAATTACTACTACACTGTATGCTAGAATGCATGTATACTCCAACAAGTAAATAAAATTTTTCATACCTTGCAAGAGGTCATTTTGAAATAAAAAAAATACTTAAATAATCATAATATCCAATATATGGCAAAAAAAATATTTTTTGAGATTTTCTTTAGGAGCCTGAAAAATCCATGTCTAGACAGCTGGATGGTTGGTCTTTTGATGAAAACTTTCAGGCACTGAGACAAGAAGATTACATCAGTCTGTATGCTTTAAATTTAAATCATCAGGATGCTAAAAATTGCTATATTATAAAATTTATTTTACAAAGAGTCATTTGAATAAGTTAGGTGTAGTTTGAAGAACTCCCTTGCTTTACAAGTTATCCTGAGAAGAATCTTTTACTCTTTGATACATTTTCTCAATCAAGGGTGTTGGTGGAATCAGGGTTAGAAGTGTACTTTGGAATAACCGAGTTCTTGACTTGTCAACAGATAAAAAATAGCACAGTTGCCACCTTTAGCTGAGTAGGATTTAGGATTCGTCCCAAAAACACAATGACCTAAGACTGTTTAAGGTTGAATAAAATACTCCAGATGGTATGTAAATAATTCCTAAAATAATGACTCAAATTAGAACTCAGGTTCTAAAATGTTTAGGTTTGTATGTAACTGCTACATTTTGAATGAAGCCCCAGTATGCTCCAGAGAAATCGGGTGGAGAGAAGCACTCCCTAGCCCTATGTATGTCCTTTTTATTTTCTCTTCAGTAACAAAACAAGATATCTCAAAAAGTGTGTGATTCACTTATACTGGAAACCACGTTTGAAACAACACTTGGAAAATTCAGTATCACGTGTATGCATTGTGGTAGGATGTGGCCTAATTCAAAGTCATGGTTTATGATCCATTTGCTACCAGGAAAGCAAACTGTGCTGAGATTTTTCTGTGTGGAAAGCCATCTGTGTAACATAGCAGCCACGTGGTTGGCATCCATTTTAACTACGCCAGTGAAATGAGGGTTTTTGCTGTTTGTAGTTAAACTGGGCCCAATCAATATGGTGTGCCTTATTGGTGGCAATTTTATTGCCAGTTTAATGTATGTGGGCCTGTTTTATTCCTTGGAAGGTGGGAAAATAAGAGAAGATTGAAAGGGCTATTCCTAAATTAATTTCTTTAGAGTCAGATACTTCATTTTATTTCATAATCCACTATTCACATAATTGGCCATCCTGGACAGCTTATTGAGCATTCCTCTGTGGCTAAAAAGTGCAGCACTCAGTTGAAATCAAGCTTTAGGCCTTTTTCTCTAGGTGTGGGGACCCGCTTAAATTACACTGTTTAGTTTATGGAGTAAGTAGCCACATGTAAACCCTCTTTTACTAAATAAAATAAACAACAGTGCCACAATCCAGCAAACAGTTATTCAGTCTTAAATATTAAAGAGATTTGGGCACTCTTAACTGTACGCTGGATTTAAGTCAAGGGAGACAATTCACCAGGAAACACTATTACAATTTGGAAATCTCCCATTCATTTCAATCAGGACTACACAAAAGAACTTCGTGATGGATTGTACCCTATCTGTCTCAACAGATGACTAATGGTGCACATGCACTTGCTGGGGACACACGGACAAACACACACACACACTCACTCTCACACACACTCTAAATGTAAACAAAAGTATTAGGACCAATATTTCCAAAAGATATGTATCTAAATTTGGTTTTCTGAGTCCATATTTAGTCACCTAAGGAATCGGCTGACTTTAAAATGAGCTAATTTTTCAGTAGCACCTTTAAAGTGATTAAATATAGATTTTCTCTATCCCTATGTCAGCAATCTCTTTAAGAACAGGGATTGTTTTGTTTATATATTAAATTGTCTTTTAAAAACACAAGCTAAAACTAGCAGTTTAGAAACTTGTCTTCCCCCCTCCCCCCCTCGTCCCATTACACAAAATCACTGAAGGTATTTCATGATATGACCGGCCTCTCTTCAAAAGTAAATGTGGAAAAACAGCAGCATAAACACCTTGCAGTGTCCCTATACCTTCCAAACCTCCCACAGTTAAACTTGAAGTTCTGGTGCACATGCAGCACAACAATGAACACGCTAGCATATAATTTAAAAGAAAAAGGTGCAAAATGAAAGTGCCTTATCAATTCAACAATAAAAGCTATACCAGTAACTACATTTTATATTAATTAAAACAATATTATAAACAATATCTCTTTTGCTATATATAGACTTCGTGCCCATTTACCCTGTAATAGATTATAATGCTATTGTCACTATTGCTATGGACCCTTTTCATGCCATTCCGCCTACTGGCAATCAAATCGTCCTTCATGAAACAATGAGCAAGTTGTGCAAACTGATGCTGAAGCCTCTGCAATGCACACCAGTCGCTGGTTTCTAGCTGGAGATTCTGTTCTTACTAACAAAACGCCGTTCTGTGAAAGTCTGTGGGCAGTGAGTTTCAAGGAAAAGGAAACCTCCTGATTTTTTAGTACCCTCATTCTGCATAAACAGGTCAAAGACAGAAGTCAAGACAAAAAAAGGGTCCATATCGGTAGGGATCATGGAAATCATTTGCGTGAGAAAAACAAGTTCAACTTTTGTGTCATTTCCCCCATTTTTTCTGCCTGACCCCATTCGCCAGAAGATGTGCAGTGTGTTGGCTCCCTAGGTCTATGCAGGACCATATAAAGTGTCTTGGTTTCTATTATCTTTTTTTCCTTTTCTCTTTCAAAGTTTGTACTTCAGACATTCTAGAAGTGCTTAGGTGATACGTTTACCCATCCATTTGCATTGCTGGCTCAAATTCTGAAGTGAACAACTCCTTGTACAATGGAGGAAAATGAAGTCGCACAATGTCTGGGTATATTGCTCTAAACGCCATAAGCTTTTCTGTATGTCGCCCGCACAGTGCTCTTAAAGTAGACACTTTGCATATTAGCTGTAGGGAGAGAAAAGCAAAATGAATTAGATGTACAGGTATGAAAATGCTTGGGGGTCTTTTAATTTTGTTCTTCAAGGCAACAAATCCTAGTTTCCTTGTAAGAATGGGGCTAGAGAATGCCTGTCTAACAGCATCCATCATCATCATCATCATCATTAACCATAACACCTCCTTCTCTTCCATAACTTAGAAAAGCCACAGGGAAAATAAGGAGAGACCTTGTTGCAACTAAACTCTGCCTTTCAAAGTGTTCCATATGGCTATTTGTTAAGGGTGACTTGTGAAGCCTGTAAAACTAAAGTAGCAACAATTATCCATTTTAAATTGTTCCATTAACATCAGTAACAAATAATACGTACCTTAAGCCTGTATTTTTTTGTATGACTTAATATAATTTGTATAATTTAAACATGTATCAACAATATCTTCCATAACATTTCCACAATCAAAGCATCATACTTGCAGCCTAACTAGTACTTAATTTCTAAAAGGTGAGCTGTTGGACTTTAGATCCTGCTTGAATGGCATACACTCAAATCTGAAAGCCCTTTGCCCTAATCCCACATGTGTGCATGTGTGAGGGTTGGTGGCTGGCAGGCTGTAGTATTTAGTAGGAAAAGGAATGTACATGCTCAAAAGTACCTTACTCCTGTTCCTTTGTTCCACAGCAAAGCTCTTGCATTGCAAACTGGTTCCTAAAATGAAATCAGGTAGCCCTAGCTTAAATTAATCCTTGAGCGCTGATTCAGTACTTTATGTGGAATGAATACATCAAGCAGAGGCAAACATTATCTATTTTTGTGAAGGTAAGCGGCTAATTTTCCATTCTTCAAAAACAAAATCAATTTCACTTGCTCAGCCTGTTATGTCAGTCTTGGAAAATGGTACAAATTTTAAGCAGACCTCACAAAACACGTCATAAACTAAACTGCTAATTACATTGTATGTATGTATGTATGTATGTGTGTGTGTATGTATGTATGTATGTATTTCCATTTATAATCAGCCCTTCACAGTATCTCAGGGCAGATTACAACAGGTCAAAATAACAATTTATTCCAAATAAAAGTTATAATTCTAAAGTTATAATTTAAAACAACCACCCAAGTAACAAAGCACTGCAGAGAAGGGAAGATCATTTGGTGTTCATCCTCAACACCAAAGGCCTGGGGGGGGGGGGGGAGAGTTGTGCCTTGATCTGCTCCTGGAAAGGACATAATGGTGGGACCAAGCACACATTGGAGGGGAATGTGTTCCATGTCACACCACAGAGAAAGCCCTGCTCTCACATGCCACCACCTCTTGAGCTTCACAGGGTGGAGGCACCATCAGCAGGGTCTCTCCTGCCAATTTCATCATTTTTGCTGGTCTAATTAAGGTGACTAATATTCACCAGAAAAAGGCCTGTTGCACACAACACAGTAAGCCAAACCCTTGCTTATCGGAACTGTGTAAATGCATGGGGTCCCGAAGAGGAACTTGCAGCTGGCTGGCTACTCCTTGGTTACAGCTTACGGTCAGTGAAGACAGAGCTTAATCACAAGTCCCAATTCAGGTGACACTCTTAAGTTGCAGTAAAAAAAGACCAGGGAGGACACTTACTCTGTCGTGCAAACCAGGCCACTGTCAGACTCTTTAGCTCTTACCTTTGTTAAGATTCCATCTTCTCGGTGGTTCTTCTGTAATACATGTTGAAGTGCTAACTGAATCTTCTGTTGGAGCTTCTCTATTTTTACTTTCTCCTGAAGCCATGATCGGTCTAAAATGAAAATTACCCGTGTTGAAATCTTACAAATAAAAACATACAATAGGATTAAATCTAGTATTCAAAATGTTTTTGAAACTACCTTCCACAAACTACTTTCTACAATTATTTCTTCTTAATGCACGACTACATAAAATTGTGCAATGTTTAACAACACCCAAAAGGGATACACCTGCAATTCTACACATTGGTAGCCATATTTCCTTTCTCTTTACTTCAGTCCCATGTGCTCCATGTGTACAAAATGAATGGGACTCTACCATACCAGAGCATACTCTTGTGTACAGTGATGTTTCCTTCAATACAGTAAAATCAAGTCATGGTGAAATGAAAAAGTGATGTATTGTCAAGTAGAGAGTTGTCAAGTGACATATATGCATGTGTGAATCAGCCCATAAAGTCATGTTTTCTGGTGCTTCTACAAAGCAACTAGCTATACATTCCATACTAAGCATTTGTTCTTTAGCACAGTGTATCCTATAGTTGTCCTAGTGTTCACACACCATTCTTAAATAGTCACTCTTGGCTATGTGCATAATCAGTAGGATGGTGAATCAATTATAAGATTTGGGTTGGATTATAATTTGGCTCTTTTGAAAGCAACCCACTTTGGTTTGAAGTGCTTCACAGGCTTCCTGGAGAGTGGCAGTGAGGAAAGAAACTTTGTCCTTTCCAAAGCAAATCTGCCTTGGAAAAAACAAAGCTCTGTTCCACTTCACCACCTTCATTATTACGGAGAATAAAAAAATGGCAAATAACTTTCCCCTTTAAATAGAAGTGGTTGGCATTTCAGGCATAGTAGCCCCTCCAGAGTTTATAAAGCTTGCCAAATTACAGGCAAACAAATCCAGGTGTTTTTGTGCTAAGCACATTTAAAGTTTGATTTTTTATTTTATTTTAAGGAACATTCTATAACTTTTTAATCAGCACTGTATGGCATCTGCAAGCATGGTAGGCCATTATGTGGCGACAAAACCTGCCAAATTAAGGAAAAACCTTTCCAGTTTGGAGTGTAGTGGATAAAGGAAAAGGATCTTAAGTGTTCTGGGGGGCATTGGTCTAAAAATTGCAGAAATGAGAGGCTGAAAGTTACAAAAATGAAGTGCAAAGCTAATTTGATGTGGATGTAGGCAGAAATGCTCGAACGCCCAGCATTTCCCAAGTAGGCCCCACTAGCAGAACCAACCCTTCCTCAAAGCACCATGAGGAGTAAAATCGTTCCTTCCATGGTAAAATCATTGCCTCTGCACTGTTGTCACTTTCCTGCAACATGGAAGTCACTTTCACTATCACAGGGATTGTTTCTAATCAGTAATTAAAAGGTTTTCAGTACCAGACCTTACAGAACTGACTGCTGGAAGCAGCCAATGATATTTCTATTCTGCTCCTTCCAACAGTTATCTAAGTATTGGATTTGATGACAAACAAGTGCAGCTTGATGCAGAAGATGACATTTCTTTCTTGTGGAGTATAAAGTGATTCTTAAACAAATCTAATAAAATCAAATTAAACTTTTTAATGCAAAAAGTAGTGGATCCCGCTGCTGCCTACCAAATACAGTGGATCAAAACTATGTGTACCCTCTATAGTCACCACCACAAGTTATGTTTTAAATTTAGTGTGAAGGAAATCTTAGATACAGCTTAGTTTATGAACAACTTGGATTAAGAATGCTGCAAACCCGGAAGTAGGTGTTTTGGTTTGTGAAATTTGCCCTAGAATAACAACATGTTTTGCTTCCTGTTGAGTGTGTTTCATTTGTAAATGGAATCCCCCGCTGCTATGGGAAAGCACGCTTTGGTTTAAGAATGCCTTGGTTTAAGAACGGACTTCCGGAACGGATTAAGTTCGTAAACCAGGGTACCACTGCATTTGGTGACTCAGGCAAAAGCTGAACATATAAGAAAGATTTATTATATAGAACAAAGTGGATAAAACAAAGGATGTATCAGAAGATAATGTTCTTTCAGGAAACAGTCAACCTATTAATAATGATACTGAATCTAATGGATGCTACAGGCTTCTAATCAAGCACAACGTCTTTTAAACCTCAGTTGCTTATGTTCAGTTATTACGCTTCAGTTAGATGTTACAGGTTTCTAGACTAGTTGATAAATGCTTAGCTTATTTTGAGTTATTTCACTTCATTTCCTTAATTTTGTTCCGGCATAGGTGTTACAGCTGAATACTTTGCTTCTTAAATAAGATGGTGTCAGCTACCCAACCTTTTAACAATCACACTCCCGAGGTACTTCAAATAATATAACAGACCCCCGGGGTCAACCACACCGCTCTTCAGGGGTTTGGGAGTCTTCTCTTTCTAGACATCTCCCCTCCTGCCTGGAATGAGACCTAAGTAGACTTCACAGCTTCTACTTCTCCTGCTCAAGTTCAGCCCCCAAGTTAACTCCTGGCCTCATAAGACGCCAAATTCTGTTGTTCACACTAAGCTCAGAGACTCCTTTCTCTAGCTGTAGATATTTTCATCAGAGTGGATGTTTCTACTCAGAACCAACTCCCTCTCCTGACTCCAACTCTCTTCCTTAAACCATCCCACCCCCTCAAACGAAACCCTATCTCTATCCATATCTAACTATCTCCCTCAGAAACGGCTCCTTTTATTCTATCTCCCAAGGTGCTGGCTCCACGCCCCCCATGGATAGATGTCTGTAGCCAATCAGAGAGCGGCTCCAGCCCGGGGGGGGGGGGGATTCAGAGGGACTGCATCCCCAGACTCTGGTCTGGCTCTGCTGTCCGTCACACAGGACTAGAGAATGCTTTTAGATACTTAATGCCTTACCTGCAGAGAGTAAAACAAAAGCTGAAAATAATGCAATCTCATCTTCAGTAAGGTGCATAGAACATAAGCTCTTTCCAAATTCAAAAACAAAACTAATGAAATCTTCACACCCTGCCAAAGGGGAAAAAAAACAAGCAGCAAATTACACAGGGCCTCTTTCAAAAAAATAAAACAATACTTTTTAAAAAAAAAGAACAGCGATTATATGGAGAATAAATTGCCAGAGCATTTATTCACATTAGAGTGGACTGTTAGTTTTACCATGACAATATCTATGGGTCTGCTTTCCATCACAGTAATTCATACAATGAGGCAACAACAGCATGTCCACGCTAAATCTCATGTCATCTACATGTGTTGGATGTGCAGTCTGATTTAAGTAGCCCCACAGTCATTACACAGCCCTGGGCCCTCTGAACATACAAATAAGAATATAAGAAGAGCCTGGTGTATGATGTCAATGGGCAGCATCCTGTTCTCACAGTGGCCACACAGATGCCTCAAGCAGGACCAGAACACATGAGCCCCCTCCCTCTCCCCCACGGCAGTTTCCAGCAACAGGTATTCAGAGGCATCACTGCCTCAGACTGTGGGATTGCTGCCTCTAGGCATGGAGTAATATTAAAACAGTTGAGCAGGACAGATGATAATCCTGTTACTTCTTTGCACACGGAGCACATGCGTTTTAAAGTGGGTACAAGGCTGGTGTGTTCAAATTGACTAAAGTATCTGAATCAATGAGATGTCTTAATTATATGAAAATTAGCCATTTTCCAATTGGGTCTAATAAGCAGTTCCAATATTTCAAAGGCCAGCATAGTTTTGCACCAAAAGAGCACAGAAACTACTTTGTGCATTTCTTGGTCTTAAAACTCACAGAAGGGCTCCTCATAGTCTCCATTATTCTCCATAAAGAACCACAACACTTGGTGTCACAAGCAGGACTGAAATCTTGGTTAATCAGCCCAATATGAAACTTCCAGAATTCATTAATGAAAAAGAAAAAGTACCTTATGGCACTAAAGAGAATTAACGTAAGCAGTGCCTTCAGCTCCCTTCCCCATGTTCTACACTGTTATATCCAAGTGTCATTGAATCTCAGTGTTAATTAGTTAATAATTCCAGGCAGTTCTTCACTGCTGTACTGTCAACATCCACTTGCTGTTACTTCCAGATATATTTAAGCTCATTATATAAATTTCCAAATGCTTCCCAGCATGAACACAAAACTGAGTAATTATTAGATTACAACAATAACAGGGCTTCACTTTGGGAATCTTTTAAATACAAAGGTAGGGCTTGTGTCTGACGTGGAAGCCCCATACAGGCATGTGAGAACTTCACAACAAGGAACTTATTATAGGAACTCAGTTGCAATCAAATCTGATATTTTTTTTCTATTAAGGAAACTATATATAATTTTTGATTAATGGTAGAAAAATAATTGGAATTATCTCTTTGGAGGACATAGCTCTTGGTATAATAATAATGCAGCAAACATTTATTGTGCTCTTATTTTGCAGTTTGCACAATAGAGTCCAGATGACATGTTTTCTAGAATGCCTAGTGAGCTTCTCACTTTGAACTTCAAAGTGTTGTGTAATAATTAACAAGCTGTAATCAAAAAGTATAAATGGGTCTAGGCTACCCTTAGTTTTTAATCTTTTGAAAGAACAAAAAGTACATTATTAAAAAATACAGAAGGTGTAACTTACTTAAATCACCAAAATATCCTTAATTAAAAATCTATTAAGTGATTTGCACACAATCCATTTATTATAGCAAATTAATTTAACCAAATAGTTATTTTAAAAAGTATGTTTTCTAATTAATTACTTCATTTCCTTACCTAATGACTTGAATACATCGGGGCTAGCATATTTGCCATCAAAGTACACGGTGTTGTTCTGGGAGTCAAAGGCACGGCACATTCTGATAAATACAACCTCTAAAGACCCTAAAACCAAAGAAGAAACAATTTTACAATTGAGACCTAGAAACACAGTGGTTCACAAACAACTGTTCTTATCCCATGTCTTTCTTAAATAAACAATAGATTGTACATCTCCTTAAAATATATTTCTAGCTCACAAATGAGGTTTATGTGCCCTCAGAAAACAGAAAATAAATTATATCTGTTAAGCCAATTTTATGACTTTGAATATACAAAGGTGGTAATAGAGGAATATGGCTCACACACTGAGCCAATTCAAAAACAACAGTAAACCATAATTTAGCATTATAAGGATAAATTGCAGTGAGTCTTATGCTTGTGTATCTTCAAAAGATACACTCTTCCAAGGAAGAGTTTGGAAGCCTTTTGCTTCCATTATAGATTTACCACAGCTTGTCATGTCATCCAAACAATAAATTGCGGCTAATTTTTACTGTGTTTTGTTGACACAAGCCAGCTTCAAAGCATGGTTTTAGAAGATGTCTTGTTTCAACAAACCATCATTAAGTTTAATCCCAGCTCTGGGCTTTGGTGTAATGCTAAACTGTGGCAAATCTAAAAGGGAAGCAGAGGCTTCCACTCTGGTGGCTGCACTAGACAAGGAGCGGGGCGTGTATGACCTCAAGGCTTGTGTGTATGACCTCATGAGTGTAAAACCTTACAGGGCCAGTATTAGGTAATGAAAGCTTTGAGAAAGCCCTTGTCCTGGCAGAAATATTTGAGTGGCTGACGCAAATAAACATTCATTCATTCATTCAAGCTCATGTTTGAACCTGGAATCTTTATTTTAAAAAGAAAATATGTCAGAAACAGATAAACAGGAGGGGCACTGGAAACCCAAAAATAAGAGTCAAAGCCTCAAAATGATGTTTGTTCTAAGTACAAAATATGTTGGAAAATATGGAATTTCCAACCCATTTCAACATATTGTCTTCAAGACAAAAAAAGAGTTCCATTTATTATGCAGTTTGTTCAGAGAAGTCACATTTTAAGGTCTCTCCCCCCACCCCCACTTTTTTTGCTTCAATTTTCTGCACAAACCAGGTTTCTTTTAGTTGTGTCCCTCTAGAAAACTGGGTTCTTGTTTCTGTTTAATGCCTGTGCTATCTTAAAAAAGATTTATTTATTTAACAAAAATTTTATACTGTTTACAAGAAATATCACAATTAACTATAAAAACTGTTAAAACAATTTAGAACATTTACAAATAATTAAAATTAACAGTAAAAGAGATTAAAACAAAATAACATATATGTGTCCGAATAGTATGGTCTTAAAAATGTTTTTAAACATGTGCCAAAAAGAGTACATCAAAAGTGCCTGCCTAATGTCAACAACAACACCAACACCAACAACACTTTATCGGTATTAGTTCTCTTAGAGTGATTCTGGAATTAACTTTATTAATGAAGGAAATGTGAAGGCACATGGCTTACGTTCAAGCAACAGGCTATTCCTCTGACTTCTTCTACATTGCCCAACATTGGCCCATGATTGCCCAGGACTGAACTGTACAACTTGTTGGCAGTATGATTATGTAATGAACGAAGCATTAAACATGTTTAGGTGAGCCACAGTTTTGTGAAATACACTTTTTATAATGGAATTACAATGTTAATAAAATGTGCACTTGACATTTATTTTAAAGGTTTCAATTTTGCCCCCCAACCCACATACCTGCTTTTAAAAGCACAATTTGATCATTTTGACACAGTTCCATAAAGCCATCAATGCGCTTGGCAAACTCCACCACGTACTGTATTGCTTCTGTTATTTTCACGGCACACAATTGCCACATTACCTCCCTTTGCTGTTAAAGACAAAAAAGAGTGCTATTTCCAGACTTGCTAAACCTTCTTAAGGGAATAAGTTTGGTTTTTTTAAAGCAAAGCATTAATCATTAATCTGTGCAACTGATTGCCTTGTGATTTGCCTTGTGATTGCCTTGTGATTTGCATGTCAGGCTGTGTTCCCATTTTGTATTTCAATTTGTGATACGTGTGGTATGGCAATTCAAGGGGCTTATGGCAGTTTTATGCCTGCCTACAGTTTTTCTAATGCTATACTATAGATATTAAAGGTGAGTGCTACAGAGAAATAATAACAATGACTAGTTTACATAAAATTTACAATTTATGTTTTAGTTTACAAATAGGCTCTAAGAATGACATTTTAATAGTAAAACTTATATTGGATGTTTGGGTAAAACTCTTGTTCATTTCAGTGAGAGTTCTGTGTAGAATTCTACAAAATGTAGAACATAGAAGCAAAATCCACACTCTGCTCAGCTTCTTATTTAAACATCAGAAGTTGTAAGTGGAATATGTTTTACAAGCATCCCTCCACTTACGTGCAATCAACTCATGTGCAACTGAGTATTTGCTTAGCACCAGGAACTAATTACCGGGTAAATAATTCAATTCAAACCCGGAAATGGCAGGAGATAATTGGAGAGTCTTCATGGCTTGCGAAGAGACCCTCCCCGAAGCCTGAAGACACTGGAGGCACAGCAGGGCTTTGTTATGCTGCTCAGCCTCCCCGCCTAAGAGCTGATGTGCAGGGTAGCGCAGCAGCAGCCACATTCCCACACACCCTCCTGCCTCCTGCTGGCCCCAGTGCTTCAGTTCTAGTTGTGAATATTTTTGGAATCAGTATGTTTGGTATGGATTGGAGAGAGGGCATTTAGAGTGTTTAGAGGGTGCTCCCCACTTCACACAATTTCTCTTATGCCCACGGGGCCCCAGAGTGTAACCACCACATAAGTGGGGGGATGCCTGCATATTTATTACAACTCATGAATCATTAGCATATCTAATGTGTGCTTTGTGTTTTGAGATAAAATATTCCTTAATCCCATTCAACAATGTTCCTTTACCAATAACTATCTGTTGTCTCTAAAATTACATTTTGGGAATGTGCTCCGGTGATACCTGATGCAAAATATTTTTTATTCCCCCATTTGAGGTGTAATAGATCTAAGGCATGACGGATCTTGTGACATTGCATTATTTATGCAAATATACAAAGCATTCAAAATTAGAAATAAACTCTATATGGGTTTGAACCTTCAACAGAACTTAAATAGCAATGCTAACCATATGACGTTTTACTGCTTTTCTCCTTCTAAATTTGTCAGCGTATTCTCTTCTTCTATCATAATCATATAACATTATTATATAGGCTTCCGAACCATTTGCCCAGGGCTCCAAAGTATAGCTATAACAACACAGTAAACGAAGGCAAAGGACCAAACCACACAGGGGCATATTTGCTAAACACGCACTCACCACGTTGGCCATAAAGTAGAATGGGGGAGTTTGCTTTGATCACTAAATGGAATGTGGGGGTGGTAAGAAGAAGGAAAGTCCATTTAGTGATAAACTTAGACACCCCCCAGCCCCACTTTACAGTCAAGCTGGCAGCGAGAGGTTGGCAAACACGTTTACATCTGACATGGCCCAAGAGAATGTATTCCATCCACAAGAAGAATCACAACCCCTAGAGGCGAGCATGAGGAGACGTAAATATACATATCAGACAGACAGCATTTTCTCTAGGGCAGCAAATCAATACTTTGTAAGCAAATTATTACTACTGTAAGTTTTCAACTTACTCAGGGGTTATGTTCTGGGGGTCACACCTAAAAGCCAAAACTGCATATAGTCAAAACACATTGGGTGCAATGCAGGGTCGCATTGCCAGTCTTCTCCCCCAAATGCCTCCCACTTTCCGTACTTACTTACTTACTTCCCAAACATGTAAAGCTGAATGCACACAAGTTAAATGCCCATAAGTTGTGGGCTTACTGCATTCATGACTGGACAAGTGATGAGGGTTTTTTTTAATAGAAAACATCTACCTCTGGAATGAAACCTTAGGGCTTAGTACAACAAGTATAGTGAATTAATCTTAATTTATTTAAAGATACAGAAAAGTAATAATTAATTTCCACTACAGTTTTGCATTTGGGCTCTAAATGATTAAAAACAACCTCTTTATACAACCCTTGAGTATTTTTCAGGCGAATACGTAACTAGGGGACATTTTTTTAAATGTCCTTCAGGTGAGTAGTGAAGACAATGTTGTTTCATCAGGCATTTGACTTATTTTAATTATTCTCCTAATATTTTTTGTGTATTGTCTTTGAAAATTTGTTTTTAAGTCACCTTTCTGGGGGTGGGGAGGGTTAAGAATATAAGAGAAACCCTGCCAGGTCAAAGCTAGCTAGTCTGTCCTTCTGTGTTCGCAGGGACCAAGCAGATGCCCATGGGAAGACCACAAAGATGACAGGGACCAATAGCTCTTTTCCACTGGTGCCACCCAGCATTTGGTACTCAGAGATTTACTGACTCTGATCCCGGAAGCAGCTCACAGACATAGTGATTAGTATCTGTTAATAGCCACACCCTCCATGAATTTCTTTAAACCCCTTTTGAAACTGTCCAGGCCATCACTATATCCTGTGGTAGCAAACTCCACAGTTTAACTATGCATTATGCAAATAAGTACTTCCTTCTGTCCTGAATCTCCCCATGTTGTTGCTGAAAGGAGGTGTATACACTTTGAAAATAAAACACACCTTCATTTATCCATGATTTAGCCAGAAATAGTTATAAAAATAATGCTAATTTCTGAAGTGCTTTCATATGCCTATGAAAGAGTTGAAATAAACGCAGAATTAAAAAGTACCTTGAAGGTATAAAAAGTAAAGGGACCCCTGACCATTAGGTCCAGTCATGACCGACTCTGGGGTTGTGGCGCTCATCTCGCTTTACTGACCAAGGGAGCCAGTGTACAGCTTCCGGATCATGTGGGCAGCATGACTAAGCCGCTTCTGGTGAACCAGAGTGGCACACGGAAATGCCGTTTACCTTCCTGCTGGAGCAGTACCTATTTATCTACTTGCACTTTGAGGTGCTTTCGAACTGCTAGGTTGGCAGGAACAGGGACCAAGCAACGGGAGCTCACCCCATCACGGGGATTCGAACCACCAACCTTCTGATCGGCAAGCCCTAGGCTCTGTGGTTTAACCCACAGCGCCACCCGGGTCCCTCACCAGACCCTTTATTGAGGACAATGGTGAACATATAGCTTCAAACCAGCATAAGCATTCTGTGAGAACTTTTTGCCCACCTTCAGATACTTTGGGAGGTGGAACAACTTCAAAATCCACACAGAGTTGAGGTTAAAGGACAGCAACATTGTGGAGATATTTGGGGAGTTCATGTTTGTGACCAGAAGGGGTACATTTACATGTAATGTCGAATCATGTTTGGGCATTATGTAAATGAGTGTGGAGGGGGCTCATGTATAGCAATTAGTAACTTCTGATCCTTGTCTGCCTGTTCAGATGAAATAAGGATTGGAAATTGCTAATGGCGGCATGAAAGAGGAGCTAGCTGCATGCGAGCCAGAGGCTTCCCCACACTTATTCACGTGATACCAAACTCTGGCACCTGAATAAACTCTTACAGCTTTACACCAGCTCAGGTAATACTTTTGTGGACTATAGATGCCATCTCCATCCACCAAAAATTCTTCCTGGGAAACAGTTGGGAGTAACAAATTACTTGCCTGCCCTCCCGCCTGCTTCCCACCATCACAGGGAGAACTGAAGTAGAGGCAGCTCCCCGTTTACACACGTTCAATATGTGTGCGGTCGTATATATGTACATCGCGCCGAATCCGGAAGTGACCCAGAAATGTCATAAATGTCTGAAGTGTCACTAAAAGGGCAGGGTGGGGCGGAACACGGTGTTTGCAGGCTTTTTCAATGGGGTTCAATTATAATCGATTTCACTGAGGCACGTCATAATCCCACATAAACAGGAGGCTGCCTGTACTGAATCTGGAGATACTATGGTTATTCAAACACAGGATCTCCTTAGACCCCGAGAGATTCTAATGGTTTCATAGTTTGTTTCTCCCAGTGATGAAGAAACAAACACAATGCCTATTATTGATCTCTTGCTGCAGTGGGTAGAGGAAGTATACAAATAGGCCCTTTCTTTCAATGCTGGTTATCCTGAGTCTCAAACAACATGTGGTGTTGCATGAATCTTTTGGGGGGGGGTATGTTGGAAATAGGCAGTACAACTCACCACACACACACACACACACACGACAATCATTTAAAACTGATTCGCAGATTGCACAAAATGCTGTAGTGTTTCAGAATGGGCAATTAAAAAACCGTTGTGTGCTATTTTAGCATGTTTACCAAGATAAATACCTTGCTCTGGTAGTTCTCAATTTCTTCCTGTAGAAAAGTTTGCCATGTTATTTGCTGCAACTCCTCCCTCAAGTACTGGCAAGTTTCCATGTGTGATTTGGAAATGTTCTGTGCGAGATGTTCTAAAACAGAATGAGCAAGAAGTGGCATGCATTTTAAAAAAAGGCCATCCTCAACTTTCATTGTACATGTTCTGTCTAGCCAATCATTAAGTTATAGATGTTTTCAACACTAAATTTGTACAGTGTTGAAATGGGATTCTAACACCCATTTCCATTTCCTTTTATTTCCATTTTTTAAAATTATCACTGATTCTCACCCTTGTAAGTGAGGGGTTACTAGGTTTGATCTGGATTCTCAGGAGATTATATTGGCTAAGTCAGTCTCTCAGCCTCAACAAATGAACACAGAAAGCCGCCTTATTCAAGAGTCAGATGATTGGTTTATCTAACCCAGTACTGGCAGTTCTGCCTTGGGGTGGTTCCAACTAAGTGTTCAGAATGGAATTTCCATGCTTTGTTTACTCGATGTTTTACGGGCGTACACATGATGCTATCATTCAATCATCATCCTGTATTTTCCCTATTTTTTTCCTGTTTTTTCTCAAACTGCAGAAAGTCTGCCTTTTTAAAAAGCGAACTGGAAGAAGCAGAAGCTCCACAGGTAAAGATACTTTCTAGCACCACACTCCCAACTTTTTTATATGGGCAATGATTTTATGGGGAAATGAACAAATTAATCATAACATTTGCGGTGGATGACATTTTTTTAGACCTTTGTTTTTTAAAAAAATATTTTGGTTACCACTCAAAAGCTCCTCCATCTCTATTTTCTGAAAATGAAAGAAATGTGTAGTGCTTTAGCACCTTCTCTTTCATAAAAAAAAAAGCTGGGAAATGGTTTAGTTTTTTTTTTTTTTTTAAGGCTCATAAAATGGCACCCACCACACAGGTTATAGTGAATGTATGCTGAGCTGCAGGTGACCCTTTTCACAGCCGCAATATTCTCTCCACTTGAGTGGCCAGAACATAATGTGATGCACAATACTCCCAATAGTGTGGAAAGTCAGCTGCAATTCTGCTCATAGCTCACAATGGAAGAACAATGAATGGGTAGCACTTTGGGCCACTTGTCTAAAGCAGCCTCTCCAAGGTCTCAGTACCCCCCCCCCCAGCACCAACTACTAGAAACTATTTTAACTAGAAATTCCAAGGCAAAACTTCCAGTTTTAGAAACTATGTGTTCTACTATAAGTTTTGAGTAACGGTCCCTGCTCAACTCAAAAGGTATGTGGTATTAACAGCACTTCACTCAAAGGGTTATTGTGATACTTTAAATATTTTCACACCTATCTGCTATTATCTCATTCATTTTTTATTTTTTTTTTGGAAGTCATTCTATGCAGCCGAAACACCAAAGAGTCTTGTGGCACCTTGAAGAGGTGGGTTCATGTATGATATGAAATGTAAAACATAGGTTTGAATTCTGATTTCTAACTGGAGTCAGCTATTTTTTTGCCTATATATATATATATATATATATATATAGCATCCAGATGTCTGGGCCAATTAGCCAACCTGGTCAGGGGTGATGAGAGTTGTTCATAACATGGAGCTGGGAAAGGCACTTTTATATCAACTGTTTCTGGGTAAATAAAAAAGCTTTTTGACACATTACTAAATATTTAATGAAACGAGGGCACAAACCTCTATAATTATCATTGCAACAAATCAATGTTTGTTTACTGAAGAAAGTCCTCACAGTTTTCTACACATGCTAGACATGAACAAGTGCACTTTTGAGGAAAGCACTCATTAATAAAGATCTGTGAACATACAGTGATCTATCATTTCTTGAAGATAAAATCCATCTGTGTAATATGGATGGCTTTCAGTTTTTAGTGAAAATCAGTTTAGTGATTTTCAAAAGTTTTTTCCTATATTTCAAAAATGACATGGAGGTATAGGCTAACGAAGAACATGTACTATATTTCCTTGAATGTAATGCACACCTTTTTTGGGCCAAATTACGTTGTGAAAATTAGGGTTGTGAAAATTAGGGTGCCCATTAGATCTGATGGCATATTTACATTTGCCAGCAAATACTTTTTGGTTTCAAGGTTTTGAAAATTGAGGTGCATATTAGATTTGCCGGGGCATTAGATTCACGTAAATAAGGTACTACTGTATAAGATCTCTCGTGCCTACTAACTGTTTCTTTTATTTTCATCCCAGAATATGTGAAATAAGATTTCATTTTAGTGTGGAATAGGAGAGTGCTACTGCTACCTTGATAGCAAAAAAGAAAAAGAAAAGCACCAAAGAGGGATGGGTTGGTAAACTCTCCACTGCTCGTCATGCACAAGTTGTTCTTAAGGTTCTTTTCGCACATGACAGATCCTTTTCACAACTCCCGACAAAGTGGACTTCCTTTAGCTGTTACTTTGAGAGAGAACCACATCTAACTCGTCCTCAGCACGTACTAGATAACTGACACCACAAATGGAGAAAACACAGTTTTGAGTTACCCAGATTTACCCTGGTGAGTTGCCAGTTCTGGAGCTCTTAAGGGTAGCAGACAGACAGATCTAAACTTCTGGAGTGCAATTCTTTCCAAAGTTTTTATGTGCAAGCCCAAGTAAATGAATAGGAGCTGTGCAGGAGTACAACAGTAAGTTACGTCTCATTTTAGTAGGAGAAATATTTAGATTTTTCACAAAATCTAACACAAAATAGTCTTGGGCTGATGCTTGTTTCTGCTACCAGTGTTTTACATTTCATTGTCATTTAACTTTTTTTTCCTGCTTTACACTCTTGGCAGGTATATGCCACCTGAATATCACAGTTCATGCATCTGATAAAATGGACTTCAGTCCATGAAAGCATGTGCTGCAAAGAATTTATTATTCTTTAATGTGTCAAAACACTCTTTGTTACTTGGTAAGTTAGCCCTCATTATAAAATTATTACTTCCCAATTAAACATGTGCTTTACATCATTGTTCAGCTATATACTGAGGCTGGCTATTTATTAACTAAATTAATGAATAAATATATAATGAATAAATACTGTATGCTCTGGTCACCCATGGGGAGGAAATCATTATACTGTAACCAAGTGCAAAATTCATGTAACTTACCATTGTTTAGTCTTGCAGATAAACAATATACCAGCCTTGCTAACTTACACAAACTTTGTAATGGGTGTCTGTGATCCAGACCCAGATCCAGCATAGTATAGAACAGTCTTTCTCAACCGTGGATCCCGAGAGGTTCCTGAATTACAACACCTAGCATCCCTGATCACTGTCCATGCTGGCTAGGAATGATGGGAGTTGCAGTCCAACAACATCTAGGGACCCCAGGTTGAAAAAGGCTAGAATAGCAGTTGGACTGTTGAACAAGGATAAGAGAGGTCAGGATTAAAATCCCCACTCCAGCCTTTAGGTTCACTGGATATACTTGGGCCAGTCACTCTCTCTCAGTCTAGCCTACCTCACAGGGTGGTTGCCAAGGATAAATGAGACAGTCCTAGAAGGAAAGGCAGAATAGGAATGGAAATAATAAATACAATAAAAAAACCTGTTAATCATCTCAGGTGACTGACTAACAGCAAGTCTGGTTTATTGGAATTCAGACCTAGACCAAGATTATGGACTTGATGAGCCCCATCAGTGCTGCCTTAGTCAAGGGGGCAATGCACTTCCAGAAAGAGCAGCCCTCACAGTTTCAGCCATACACAAAACACAAAAGGTGACATGTAGTTTCAGTCATGAAAAGCCACAAAGTCATTGTTCTTAATCCAAAGGATAGCTACTACAGCAACCACATGGAAATTTCCCCCTCTTTTGTTATTACCTAATTCTGCCATGGACACAGTAGGAGAAGTCTCTCCATTTGTAAAAGAGCAATAAGGAAAGAAGCCCGATGCAGGTGTGTAGTCACATATCGGTTCTGGTTTGATTCCATTAATATCAAGCCCCGACTGATCTGGAGAAGGCTGTATGTCTAAGTAGAAGCTGCTAACGGCAGAGTCTGCTTTGCTACCTTCAGGGGTATGCCCATCAATGTAATTACTGAGGTCATCATGCAGTTCTGTGAGCCCATTGGTAGTGATATTGTATGTTGGCGTCAATGGCTCTGCCTCGCCGGGTTGCTGTTGGTGATCTCGCTGCTGTTGCTGCATCCGGTGTTTCTGCACTTCTGCATACAAGCTGTCCCTCTGCTTTTTTGACATTCGACCAAACTTTACAGCTGAAATATATCCATAAGCAATATATTTTATCACCACCAGCTGCAGCAGTAAAAGGCTATGTTAGGACACATCATACGTAAGTCTAGGGTAGCTACTAAGCAGTTTACAACATCACTACAACACACTTTTGCTTGATCCTACAGGTGAAGTCATATATTAGAAGGTGAGAAGTTAGGTATTATCCTATTGGGTCAGCCTCTTGAATAGGTAAGTCATGTATAATATACTTAGGGCATGTATGAGCAATAGAAGAATTTAAGGAGATGGCTTTTAGGCCATCATCAGAAGGGCAATTTTAATAAGAAAAATAATTCACATGATTAGATTTCAATCGTAGGGGCAAATATATTTAATTTGCATAATAGTCTGTTCCATATTTGGGCTTCCTTGGTGCAAAATGCAGAGTTTCTTTTACTTAAGAGAAGTTATAACTTTGATGTTGGCCTGTCATCCAAGAGAGGAGTAATTAACCCTTCCTATGGTGACACTGACATCTCTTAGCAGCAGGATTTCATGGTCTCTGTACCAGTAATGGGGGAGGAAGAAGGTGGAGGGAATATAAAGATTGGCTGGAGGAAGAAAAATACAGGACACCCATAATGTTGTATGAATGGAATAAGGAATGTGAAAGAAAATTAAAGTAGAGCTGGCCTAGTGACACCAGTAAGAAAGGCAGGCATTTACTCTTGTGTGTAGTGTGCCTGTGTAAGCAGCAGCAAAACAAAACCCTGGAAGCCACCAGCTGCATCAGTCCAAAGTAAATTCAGTGACTTATGAGGCACAGTATATTTCAAGACAAATATTTTAAGAATGGGATGAGCAAGCAGAAAGCTAAGGAGTGTCGCACATACAAGACAGCTGACCTGAACTAGTAAAGCTCACCATCTCGAGACATCCCCACAGCAAGGCATTTCTGTAAACGACAGTGTTGGCAACGGTTTCTACTGGTTCGATCAATTAAACAGTTCTTCTGTCGGGGACAGGAATAGGTGGCGTTACTTTGCTGACTCCTCCTGAAAAAGCCCTGTAGCACAATGACAAAATGCAAGAGGAAGATTTATCGATGGCTGAATCCAAAGTGGTCGCACACGACAACTGCATTGAAAGGACACCTTGCTTCAGCTAAATTCTTATCGTCAGAGAAAAAACTAGCATAATCAAGAGTATATTTTTTATTCCATTTTGTTACAAAATATAAAATACTTCACAATGTATGATTATATATTTGAATGGGTTCAGTAATAAAAATTATTTCAAATACATTTTATATATATAAATATGTAGGAATAATATTAGAAAATGTTAGGGCATTTCAGCTGTATCCAAATGAGGACTGGAGAACCCATATATTTTCTCAACTGAATGTCTCCAAGTACTTGGTGAGAAATCACAGTTTTTAAGAGATGAAAGTGATTTAAAGAGGCATTGTTTCCCATTGTATACACACAATTGCCCCAAAATGACTCTGTAGGACTTTGAAACTATACAAACAGCAGCAACCTAAAAGAGGCAAAGCAGAGATAAGCTTACAGACAACACTGCTTCTTCCTCTTCCCTCTCATGCTGCTGTTAGCAAAGTCACTTAAAATAATGCAGATGGAGTCCAGAGAGAAGTCCTTATGGAAGAAACTGAACAAAATGCTGTATAATTTGGTTTGGTCTCTCTTCCCTCAGGCCGCCTACATAGCAGGAAGACATATTCAACTTAACATACCGAGGATCAGCTGCCTCAGAACTATGCATCTCGTTACTGCAGTTAGGATCATGCCACTGACTGGTTGCTAATTGACATCTCTCCCTGTCCCACTCATGGCTAGTTGCCTGTAAGTAACTCTTAGGTTGCACTGAATTATCTCTGCTGTTGCACTTCCAGCAGTTGCTTTCGCCCTCCTTGTCCACAGCTACCACAAAACAGCTGGCCTTCTGGAACCCTTTCCTGAGGGCCACACACCTCCTTCAGACACGGCTCGCTGAGCCCAAAGGACAGGCTCCTAAGTGTGTCCAGCCTTAGGGGTGGCGGACTGCTGAGGATCAGGGGAGAAATGAACTGACTTGTGAAAGGTCAAATCCAGCAACAGCCACAACACTGGTTCACTACCAAAGCTGAGAGCAAAACCGGATTTGACTGGGACTGACAAATATCTGACCAATTTAAGGGTATTGTGTTTTTGTTTATGCAACTATAAATACTGAAAACATGATATGAATGACACACAAATCAGCAGTGGTTTAGGTTGGAAAAAATACACACCGATAATGCCCCCAACAGATTAAATCTTACAAAGTGTGCCTTTCATTTCCTAGTCGGTCTGAATGAACAATTTCTACAAAAAGCTAAATTTAATGGCATTAATGGGAGCTTTCATAAAACCTATTAATAGCACCAGTGAAGTGTTCTGTTTAGTTTCCTTCCTCAAAGAAGAAATAAATAAATGTTCACCCACGTCTTGTGAGTGGCAGTTAATGCTCCTCTCGCCACTGGTTTCTGAGCCCGCCAGAAACTTGAACTACTAAGCTCATATTTTGTCTTTTGACAATTTTCATTTAATGAATTGATTCCTACAGTTCATTAACATGCCCACTTCTGTATACACATATGTCTTAATTAGCTGCTCATTGGCTGTTTAATTACAAGAAAACAGCTGACAGCTGCCTTGTTGCATCCTAATGACAGACACTCTGGAAGGGATACACACCAGTCTGTGACAGCAAAGATTTATTCATAATACCATGATTTATCGCTAACACTTACACATTTCCACGTATCATTACACTTTGCAATATTCTAGTAATTGCCAATTAGGAATCAGAGAATTGCTCTCCCCTGGCCACCCCTCATACCCTCTCATTCTTTTGCATTTTGTAAGCTGAACTCACTGAATTTATTTTTAAAACAAACAAAAATCAAAAACACACATATTCTGACTGTAGAAATCTGGGTTCTTGCTCTCATAAATTTGGGATTATATAGCAAATAGTTTTAAAGTATTTTACTCAGAATCCTTAATTCCAGGTGGGTGGAACATCAGTGACTGTTTATTGTTGTGATTCTGGAGCAGTTTGCTTCAGTTTTGAATGGTCTTACTATTTTTTACTAGTATCCTAGCTTTTGTCAGGCATTCAATATGTATATGTGAAAGGGCTGTGAAGGGTTGTATGCATATAGACATCTAGGGGTTAGGACTAGGCTGTCAGTTAGAGCCCCTTCACACATGCAATAATGCCTTGTGGTTCACTATTGTGAGTTTAACCTTTACAAAACAAGAGTGCACATTTAAGCAATATCTTAATGTTTTGATAGTTAAGATAGCCAAACAAACAAACAAAGTATGCGCTCTTACTTAAGAGCATAAGAAGTGCCTTCCTGGATCAGACCAGAGACAGTAACTGCTCCATCTTCTTCTCACCTTCTCACCCAGCTGAGTGGCTGGTTTATTGTGACTTGAATCTCTGTAGGCAATAGCCCAGCTGAAAGTTTCATGCAGCGGATGGGCCAAGTAGGTTGCCTATGCATCTCTTATTCTTAATCCCCTTTATCCTGTGCAGCACTATCCATCAAATCAATATCCATGGGATTGAAACCCCCAACTGGAAGAGCATCTTTTCCCTGGCATGATTGTTGCCATAGACCAAATTCCAGGCATGCTTGCAAACCATGCAAACAATAGACCTCCCACACCTCATCTCCAATTTCAGACACTGTGAAATAACGGAATATTGCGATGTTTAGGTGCTGGTATATCACAATGTTGAAAATGAGGTATTGCTCAGCCCTAGTCTGTTTTTAGTATACCTAAAATCCTTTGCTTATTAGGGGCTACCCCACATTTTGTTCAAAAAATTGCTTTGCAGAGGTAACTACCATAGAGTCAACAGCGTAGCAAGCTGCCGGGGCGCCTGGAGCAGGGCGTGCTGCCCATGGGGACGGGGCAAGCTGGGGCAGCGCTGCTGAGCGGCAGTGTGCATGTAGCCTACAGGGTGTCTGCTCACCGCCTCCCCCTCAGCCTCCCTCCAGCAGGAGGGTGCTTGCAGCTCTGGCCCCTGCAATCACTCGGCTGAGAAGGAGGTGGCGGGTGAACTGCTTTTTTGGGCAGCATGGTGCCTGCAGATGCCCCAGCCACTGTATCACCCCGAGGAGAGATGCCGTGGCTCAGGTGTGCTGCAGGGCCAGCATGTAACAGTTGCATCCTTCTCGGCCACCCTCTAGCAGCTGGCGGGGGGGGGGTGCAGGAGCTCAGCACACGAAGAGCCCAGCCCAGGGCTGCACTGCTTTAGGGAGCGGTGTGCCGGGCTCTGGGGTGCTTGGACTTGTGCTTCACTTTGGGCTCCAGTGTGTTGCCCCCAGGATAAGTGCCGTCCAGGGTGCCCTGCCCCCTAGCTATGCTAGGGCATAGAGTTATCACAATTTTCAAAAGTAGGGGGTCCATGGCTTGGGGGTGCTCAGTAATTCACTAATTAGGAAACACTGATCTAACCTATGTAGCCAGGACCTGATAAACTTGCTGTGATTGACATGGTGAATAACAAGCACCCCCCCACACACACACCCCACATACAATCCTGCACATCTATAATGCACTAGACCACGGGAAGCATTAAAGTCTGTGGAAGTCTTGCCAGGGGAAGGCTGGAGCAGGGAAGCAACAGCGCTGTGATAACAGGGGACTCTGGTTCAGAAATAAGTTTCAGGAGAGCAGTGAGGGAACAGACTAGCCCAGGTGGTGAGGCTCCTGGGAAAACAGGAATCAAGGAAGAGGCAGAGGGCCTTACTCCACAGCACATTAATGATGGGATTAGTCAGTTTTTAAATTATTTGTTACCATTGGCCGTCACAATATAAATCACAAACAGAAAGACAGTCCAAGAGTATGTTAAACATCAATTTTTAGAGCTGCAAATTGCATTTAAAATGGCAAAGCTCCCAAAATCATTTGGACCTTTAAATAAACCCTTGGCAATGAACATTTTTAGTCTTATGAGGTCAAGATAAGTAGCACATAATCTTCTTGCTGCTCATGCCCATAAAGCTGCCCTATAGGTAGCTAGATCTACATCAGTCCCAAATCATCTCATTTTGAAATCATCTGACTGACTTAGAAAACTTTGTAACTTTGAAATGAATAGTGAAATCTGTCCCTAGGTGAACTGTATAAAAGGCGGTACAGGATATGCAATTTATTTGATGAGGCTTGATCAGCATACGTATCTTCTGCTCATCTTCTGGTCTGTTAAAGAATTTACTAGTCAGATATTTAAATTCTAAGCTGAGTAAAACACATGTCTAACAGGAAGAAAAGTTATTTCCAGCAGATAAGCAGCCCTTTTATAGCTGGATTTAATTTTAATATGCCAGTTTGACTTCAAATATATGCAGACTTTTAAAGTCCATTTCGGCATCTTCAGCAAAAATTGCATTACTGATCTTCAAGTCATCGATGTCCTAAGATGACCTTACAGGGGGAACTGCATAACTCAATATCAAACTGCTACAACATGCGCAGTCTTCTCTATGCTACAGTTCTAAATGTGATTAGCAACCATGTTATGGTTTAAAACAATTAAATACCAGGTGTGGAGGTGGGAGAGCAATCGCAGCACAACAGGGAATTAGAAGCCTTCCCTCTCAGTGAAAATCCCCCTATCCAGCAGCAATTAGCATTAAAACAAGCCTTCCACTGATCAGATAAAGGCAGCGGCAGTCTGGAAGTGGCGGAAACCGTGAAGCTGACCGTCCTTTGGCAGAAGAACCTTTCCCTGCCATAATGCCTAAAAATTTGCACAGGAACGCACCAAAAGCAGCAGAACAGAATCAGACAGGAGGATGTACAACATTTTAAACAAACAAAATCTGGGTTCTCATTGTGTAAGCTGCAGTTGATTTTGTAAATTGATCTGCAAATTTGTTTTATTCGCCTCTGCTGGAAAATATATATTTAATGTGTATTTTTGGTGTTTTTAATTGTAATCATGCATTTTAATATTGTATTTAATCTCATTTTGTAAGCTGTCCAAGGAATGTGTGTTGAAGGATGGCCATTCAAGTAGTAATAAAGTATTTTATTTTATTTTTTTAAGTCAAAGATATGACTGGGACAAACCTTGTTATGTTGAGTTCGCATTTTGCACAATTTGTATACGGTGTCTGTTTGATAATGTGTGGTATGCTATGCCTAATAAAGGATCTTGATTGATTGAGGTTTTTTTAAAAAAGGTACTACAAGGAGCAACAAAAGCACTGAAGGTCTTTACACATTTTGAGCAAATTTGTCAATGAAGAAACCTGCCAATTCAAAAATTATTTTGCCTATGGAATGTGAATTTGACCCGGCAGGGCCCCCCTGAGATACAGTTTTGCAGGCCGGTGGAAATCACGGACAGATTGTAAGAATGTTGTTTACGGAGGTGTGGAAATGGCGGCTGTCCTTTACGTGATATGGCTCCTGGAGAGTGTAAAATCCACAAAGGACATGTTTGTTTTCAACCCTTGTGAAGATTATCAGAGATCTCAAAGAAAGGAATATATGATTACAACAAGAAGATGAGGAAAATAATAAGGAGACTATCTGGACAGAACTGGATAGAACTGTGAAATTAAAGCAGCAGCAAGAGTGATGTTTGGTTCCCTTTCGGAGCGCGAAGTATGGGTCCCCCCAATAAAATTTTAAAAAATTTGGCTGTATAATTTGGAACTAATGTGATTTGGAATTAATGTGATTTGATTGGCCTGTTAATAAAAATTATTTATAAAAAAAATTCAAAAATCATAACACTGTAGGAGAACATGAGCCAGTGAAGCCCCCCGAAAGAAGTTAGAATTTTGAGACCCAGTTAAGGTTAAAAGAGAGGCTATATAAGGGCCTCTCCATACATCCTTTTTATTGCATATTCATAATCGTCTGTGCTCATTGTGATGCTGTTGAGGCGGCCATTTACAGTTCTGATTTCATAGAATGATAGAATCATAGAACTGGAAGGGATGCCCAGGGTCATTAGTCCAACCCCCTGCAATGCAGGAGATGGCTATTCAACCTCTGCTTAAAAACCTCCAAGGAAGGAGAATCCACCACCTCAAAAGGGAGAGCGCTCCACTGCCAAACAGCCCATACTGTCAGAAAGTTCTTCCTGATGTTCAGTCAGAATCTCCTTTCTTGAAGTGGTGGGTTCAAGTGCTACCCTCCAGAGTAGGAGAAAACAAGCCTGCTCCATCTTCCACGTGGCAGCCTTTGAGATATTTGAAGATGGCTATCATATCTCCACTTTTCCAGGCTAAACATACCCAGCCCCTCATAAGGCCTAGTTTCCAGACCCTTGATCATCTTGGTTGCCTTCTTCTGCACACGTTCCAGCTTGTCAACACGCTTGCTAAATAGTGGGGCCTAGAATTGGACATGGTATTCCAGGAGTGGTCTGACCAGGGCAGAATAGAGTGGTACTATTACTTCCCTTGATCTGGACACTCTACTTCTGTTGATGCAGCCTTGAATAGTGTTAGCTTTTTTGCTGCTGCATCACACTGTGGACACGTTCAGCTTGTGGGCCACCAAGACCCCTAGATCCTAGCAGAGTTTGTATTCCAGCAGATATTGGGGAAATTGAAGACTTCCTCTCATTTTTGAATATTTGGTAATCTGCTCTGGGAAGGCATCACCCAAGACCTCAGTCTGACTTGATGGTCAATCTGCTTTCTATGCTCCAGGTCATGGATTTCTTCACAAGTGTACACATATTTTACATATAATGCTACTTCTCCCTTTCTATTTGGTCTATTCCTTTTGAAACACTTATACCTGTCAATTTCTACATTTCAGTCATGAGTCTCATCCCACCAGGTTTTAGTACTGCCTACCAGGTCATATTTGCCATCCTATATTAAAAGCTCCAACTCATCTTCCTTGTTTCCCATATCTTGTGCATTTGTGTAGAGACAACTGAAACCATGAGTTGTTCCCTCCAGCTGCTTCCCTCTTGTAGTTTCCTGCCCTTTAGTAGGTTTCTGGAGCACCACCTCAGTTTCCTGCGCATCAATGAAGTTATCCCCCATACCAGGTGCTCTTCTGTCATCTGTAATGTTGTCTCCCTCCCCCTCAAGATCTAGTGTAAAGCTCTCCTGATCAGATTCTCAAGACTCTTGGCAAACACATTCTTGCCAACTGCTGTGAGGTGCAGCCCATCTTTTGCCAGAAGTCCTTCCTCAAGGAAACAAGAGACCATGATCCAAGAAGCCAAACCTTTCTTGATGACACCACTTTCAATACTGTTTGTGCCCGCATAAGTGCTGGGGCAGTCACACCACCTAATTTCCAATCAGTGACTATCCGATAACTTCCTGCCGAAATCCAATTCAATTTTTTGTCTTGGCTTTGTTGTAATTTAGGCCCTCCAGACAGCAATGCTGTGGTAGCAGTGGGGAAGCATCACAGAACAAAGAGAACAAATCCACCACTAGTGGATTATTATTTTGACAAGAATATGCTACAGGATACACCCACAAGAAAGCATCAGTCTAGAGGGACCCCAAGTTCCTAAACAGGTACCTATTTGGGTCTTTAAAGCTATAAGGACAATGTGAATTTAGACAAGTGTCCTTTAGTGGAGAAAAACACAACAATGCTTTATTGATAATTAGTGTCAACTAGCAAACATGTAATCTTGCAAAAAGACACGTTTCCAAGTCAAAGATTGAACACATTTTTTGACTCTTGTATATAACTTTTTAAATATATATAAAGCTTACCTTACAGCCCTCACAGGTAATGACACCATAATGGATTCCTGATGATTTGTCTCCACAGATCTTGCATGGAATAATTTCAATTTGAGCTGCAACAAAAGCACACAACCAGTTAATTATATTTTCTTTTAAACACCTTAGAAAAGCATTCCCTGATCAGCATTTGTACAATGAAAACTAATAACCTGCTCAACATTCTACCACATTAACTATTCATTGCTGAACTGTGAGGGTCCCCCTAGGGCCTTGTACTAATTTATGGTTACTTGTTATATAATAGCTTTCAGGTTATTAAAATGGGTCATTTGAGAAAGTACTTAAAAACTCACAACGTCAGATTTAGCATTTTAAAACCAAGAGGCATTGGACCCAAGAGTTTCTGCTTTGGCCAATTTTTTTTTTAAAAAAAGCATTTCATCACATGGCAAGATTCTGCATACAGCATAAACCAGTTGTCAGCTGGCACCCGCCTGTCTTGGGAGATAGCGGAGGAGTGCGTCTTCAAAGGGGAAGTCAAGCTGTTGGTAGGTTGCGGCGTCTGCTGTGGCGGCAGAGGCTGACGTGAGAGAGACATGCTATGTTGCAGCGGAAGCAGATTAAGGCATCCAGTTGTGCTGCTGTAGATGCACCATGCCTTTCTCTCTGTGTGTGTGTGCTCCTCCCAGCGGTCATTTCTTCTCTATTCATTGCCATGGACTTGGCCACCTGTCTCCAGGCGCTGAGATCATCTGCAAGGGATTCCCACATGGCAGGATTGACGTTGCCAGCCTTCATGTCACATTTGCAGATATCTTTGTAACACAGAGTTGGTCTGCCGATTGGCCTGCTGCCAGAAGCCAGCTCCCTGTAGAGCACATCCCTGGGGATCCTGCCATCTTCCATTCTGTGGACACGACCAAGCCAGCGTAGACGTCACTGAGACAGGAGTGCAAACCTGCTAGGGGTGTGGGCTTGGGAGAGCACATCTTTGCCTGGAATTCTGTCCTGCCATGTGATACCCCAAATCCTCCTGATGCAGTGAATGTGGAAAGTGTTGGTTGTAAGTTGCCCACAACTCATTTCCATAAAGCAGCATGCTTAACACGCAAGTCTGGTAGACCTTCATCTTGGTTTTGGACATTAGCATACTCTTTTGGTGAGGCAAGCCATTGCCATAGCTACACTTGTCCAGCTCAGTGTTGATGACAAGATTGCTGGTTATGGTGGAACCCAGACAGTCAAAATTGTCTACCACTTCAAGTGTGTGCTCATCAAAGCTGATGTGTGGGGTGCTGGTGGCATCCTGGTCTTCATCAGACTGCTGGTAAGATCAAACTCCCTGCAGGCTTGGGCAAAACAGTTGATGGGTCTCTGTAGAGCTTCTTCGGAGTGTGCTGTCAAGGCAGTGTCATCTGCAAACAACATCCTTCGGATAAAGATCCACCACACTTTTGCCTTGGCACGGAGATGTGCCAGGTTGAACAGAACTCCATCTCTCCTTGTATGGATGTATAAAGTAATCTATTGCAAGGCAATTCCTGACACATTTAAAACATGGACGTTCATTCTTTAGCAAAAATTTAAGATGCAAAAGTAACTGCCTAGTTATGGTCACCACAACAATATGTCTAGGCATGTTTCCCCCCTACAAGATTACGAATCAAATGATGACAAGATGAGGGAGCTAGCTGAAGATAGAATAAACGCTGTGCACAAAAGACAAATTCTTTAAAACAGAGAAGCAATCAAATGGGAAAGCAGTCTAGAAGAGATGTGACTGCAGTTTCATTCTAGCAAACGTGAAAACCAATCCTCTTTTACAAAATTACAGGGGGTAAATTGCCAAAACCTGTATCTTTATAAGTTTCTGAACAACTTTGCATAGATAATTTATTTGGTTCTTTTTGCAATTTGTGGTATTTGAAGGGTTGAAACCAGCCTTACTGAAACAGGTCATACTGAGGGCTCAGTGGGACTTAAATTTAGGCATGTATAGGACAGTAATATCCAGTGAACTTCATGGCTGAGTGAGGCTTTGAACCCGGGTCTCCCACAGGCTAGTCCTACAGGCACTCTAACCACTACACCACACTGCCTCTCACTAGGGTGAACCTTTTCCTTTCAGTCTGCAAAACCACAGCTTCTGTGAGAGGAGGAGCTGCCAGTGAAGGACATTGTCTCATTCTGTCCATCATGCCCACATAACATGATTATTTTTTAAGTTCTAATGTTTTTATTTCTGCAAAGGAAAGCACATCCCTGTAAATGGTGCAGGAGCACACACAAATATTTTAAAAAACTAGGGTGATGCTCTACCATTTCTTTAAAAAAATCCAGCATTATAATATCCTTTAAGACAGGCATATCCAACTTGAAGTTGGCTGTGATCTACGATCCAATATAAAAACTGGCAGTGATCTACCACCCAGGGATGGGTGCAGAGTGGGTGGGGGATGGCTGCTTCTCCTGAGGGGGCAGGGATGGGGGCAGGGTGGGCAGGCAGGCATTGGCTGCTTCTCCTGAGGGGGCAGGGATGGGTGCACTGTGGGAAGATGCGCACTGACAGGGCAGGGGTGGGTGCATGCGCAGCGTCAAAATAGCTCCTCCCAACATCTCCAATGGAGAGTGGGTGGTGATCGACTAGAATTCATTGCAGGATCCACTCGTCGATCGGGACTGACGCGTTGGACATGTCTGCTTTTAAGAGATGTGGTGACAAGAATTGGACACCGTATTCCAAGTGCAGCTGCACCATAGACTTGTATAAGGCCTTTGTGATATTTCCAGTTCTATTTTCAGTCATTTCCCACAACCTGGGTTAACTTCTTGATTGAGCTAAGCTTGGTCAGCCACCAGCAGCTCAGACCACATTAGCATATATGTAATGTCAGGATATTTTGCCCCAGCATGCATCACTTTACACTTGTTAACACCGAATCGGATTTACCACTTTAATACTCATTCACCCAGTTTGGAGAGATCCTATTTGAGCACCTCACAGCCACTTTTAGTTAAAAACTACCACAGACAATTTGGTGTCATCAGCACACTTTGCTAACTCATCTCCCAGAAAGGCTAGACTTGGGTTCAGAAAGCAGGCAACACACTAGGACTGGATGATGTCAGGTTTTCAACATCGCAATGTATCCCCAGCTTCTCCTGCCCAGCCAGTTACAAAGCATGCAACTGCAAATCTTGACTTGGGCACTAGGTGGCAGCCCTGAGCTGCAAAAAGTGACTGGCAACGGGTTAATTTCGAACACTGCTTGCACTGCTTGGAGATTTGGGTGAAATGGAACAATAGGTAAATAATCCTTTCCTGTATGCCCTGCTATGCTACTGCTAAAGTTGTGTTGTGGTCTGCTTTTCTTCCAAAGGGTGTCTGGTGTCCTTTTCCCTGGCCAGCTCCACAACAGCCTGGGGTCACAAGTCATCTAATTAACCCCATGCCAGATGTTCCTACTATTTGCCTTGTGAATGCAAATATATGTTTCTGGTCTGATGAATGTAAAAGTGCTTGCTACTTTTCCTTTTAAAAAAAATCAGGAAGGGGTAATTAGGGTGTTTTCCCACTTATCAGTTTCATCTTTTGCATGCAAATAAGTGCTTGCTCGAATCTTTTTCGCATGCAAACAAGACACAGTGAGAAATGCAGTGTCTGTTCAAAACAGGACATGGCATAGATAATGACAGAAATTTCCAGCTTTGTTTCGCTATTACTGAGTTAGAGCTAATGGGCCCAAGTCCACCCACCCAGGCTCCTCCAGAAATGAGCGTAGATTGCAACGGAGCACTGCTTAGTCAATCACACCTCAATCAAATTGGACTGTTATTATTGGAACAGTAACATTTTCCAAGCTACACTGAGGATACATGAATTGATAAGGCATAAATAAACATATTGCTTGTGTACTGTGTACTGCATATGAAACTTAATGTACCACTGGACAAGTTACTGTAGTTCTATGTTGTTCTCGTATTTGCCTGAAAACCAATAAAAGTTATTTGGAAAGAAATATAACTTCATTCTAGGTAAAATAATAAGGATAATATAATGTTAGATGAAAATTAGCCTGAATCCTAGTTCCAATATGCCTAGTTGGAGTATAGGCTTATTTCAATTCACAGATTTTTTCCCCTAAACACATATTTACAGAGGCACTCTCACACTAGAATTCTTAGTCTTTATGCAAGGGAAATCATCAGATTCTAAGGACCCACTTGGAGTATACTGCTTCCTCCTGACAAGGAGAGAGATGCCACCAGCCACTCACCCTCCAAGCAAACCCTTACTTTTTCTTCAACAGAGAAAGACACTAGACAATAGAGCTGTTCTCTTAAATACAGGGGGAAAGTGGCCAGATATAAAAGACAGAAGAAAGCAAAACCAGGTCCCATGTGCCTGACTTCGTTCTGCCTCTCTGCTGGACAAAAAAAGCAAGGCACCAGGGGACTGAAGGAGCAACAGTCTTCAAAAGAACTACCCACCAACAGAAACATTTAAGTTAGTGGTTAAACTGTGGTAGGGTTGGGGGAATCCACACAAGTGCAGAAAAGCACAGGATGTGGTACTGGGCTCAACATCTTCGCTTATGAAGGTGAAGATAGCATGAAAGTGCATGGGCAGCAATCTGCAGTGCCCAAATAGCAGTTGAAGGGAATTTCCTGGTGGGGTACATTGATGACCAGCCCTAATCCTTTGCCTCTCTCCCCCCATGACTACTTTAAAGAGAAGAAAGGAGAGATAAATTCACTCAAGCATGTTGTGGGATTCAGCTCTTTTCAGTGAAGAATTTGGGTTATCTTTCCACGGCATTGTAATTTTTATTTTCCCTTTAGCTCTGTGTACAACAAGCTAAGTGAGCTAGGCTATCCCTGAGCAGGTGCTCCAGAAGTTTGCTCAGTCAGTCAGTCTAGAAGAGGGGAGAGTCTCATAAAGTGCTGCAAGACTTGGCTCCTGTCCTGGAAAGCACTTAATCGTACACTCCAGGCATGCACCGAATTTTATTTACGGTTTGAGCTAATCATATGGTTAGAGTGAAGCATTAAGCAGATTGTTATGAAACACCCACTGGCCACACAAGATCGCTATGCTGGAATGAGGAATCAAATATCCAGGGCCGGACCAAGATATTTTGACACCTGAGGAGAACCACAAAATGGTGTGCCCTGCCCCCCGCCCCCAGCCAGGGAAGACGAGGCGACTAAGATCTACATCGGGAATAAGGTGGAGGAAATCAAATGAACATTACCTGGTGGCTGAAGTGGAAACCAAAGGCTGTCATGGGAGCGATAGGGAAGGGGTCCACTCTGAATCATGCTGAGCGGGTGCAGACTTCAAAGGGCAGCCCCCGCCATTTCCTCCCTAGGCGTAAGAGGAGACCAACCGCCAATAGGCTGCAGTAGAGGCAGCATTGGAGGCGGAGGGGGGCTGCTGCCAAGGAGGTGGCAGCTCTGGCCTCTAAGGAGTGTGTTGCAGCCATCATTGTGGCAGCAGCAGCAGGTGATGCTTGAAGGACCTGTTCCTGTGGATCCTGCCACCTAGGGCAGCCACGTCACCTTGCTTCATGGGTGGACTGGCCTTGCAAATATCAGACCACAACTAGATCGACATGCAAAGCCATCATGCTATTCTTTGTACAAATTCAGTCTCAGGACTGGGTCAGGACCCACCAACCCACCCTCAAAAATGTACAAATGGAGAGCTACAGCTACAACAGCGGGCAGCGAAGACTATGTAGCTCAGGTGACACAAATCTCGTCTTGAGGACAACCTTAAAATAAAGTTAAAAATACTTTAAACTCTCTCTTCATTACTCACGTTGTCCTAGAGCAGGGGTCGGCAACCTAAGGCCCATGGGCCACAACCAGCCCACGGGGGTCGTTTAACCAGACCCCGAGCTGCCCCCGAACCGAGCCGCCTGCTCAGCGTGTCCCCACGCACTGTGCTAAAGCAGCGCAATGCGGTGCGTGGACTCACTTTTGCGGTGCTGGAAATTGCATCTGCACAGATGCAGAAACCAAAAATTGCCAGATGCCAGAAATCGCAATCTGGCCCACAGAGGGATCTCCGCTGGAACAGGCCCAGACATAGTAAACCTTGCTGTTCTAGAACCAGGCACATCACCGTAATCTTCCTCCATCTCTTCCTTCTCAATTTCACTGTTACCTTCACTGAAGGTAGTCGCAGAACACATAAGCCAACAAAAGCTGTTGTCCTAACAGCTGATACAAAATATCTCATGCATATGGTAGATGGGACAGCCTTCAATACAGATGCATCACCAACTTCAGAATCTGTCGTATTTTAGCAGCTCTCGTTTGAAGATTTGCCTCCAAAAGAAAAGTAGCCCTTGCCATGAACATCCACCAGACCCAGAAAGTACTATGAGAAGTTGTCACACAAGGAAGCGATACTGATGGTGACACAAATAAAGAAGACGGGAGAAAAATCTGACAGTCATTTGGAAAGCAGTTTGCCTGGTAGCACAAGAAACTTCCAAAATAAGAAGGGATATATTCATAAGGAATGTTTGTTCAAATCTGGGATGGTCACTCACATAAACACATTCTGTATATAAACTGGTAAATGCTACAGTTCCAGCACCTCTCAGGTGAGCGCCATTGCTAATATAAGGGAGGCATTTATGGTGAGTTCCGGCACCTCTTTTTCTAGAAAAACAGCCGTCATCAAAGACTACCATTTGTGACAGAAACATTGCTGTTGCTCTTTCTAATTCTATTGATTAAACATGAAGCTATACATAGTCAATGACACTCATACATATTTAGTAGCACAAACAAGAATTTGCATTGAAGCAGAATTAACCAAGGAATTATTTGACTGCATAACATTCTAATCCCAGTGCATTTTCAGCTCCATTACCTAAATAATTTGCTCTCCTGTGCACCCTAAAGTAATTCATGATGATTAAGTATTATTCACCTAAATCATTTGAAGCTTACAACAATATTATCATTTTGACAAGTTCCTAGATGCCAGGTTGGGGTGTTAGGGGTGGTGGTGTCTAGCTACAAATGCACAAGCAGTTCATAACACAAACAGCCTCCTAGTCAAACACAGATTTATGGATATCTAGGAGGCTGCAATGTTTAGTCAATTAATTGTTTGGGAAAACCAATGTTTTCAAAAATCAAATGACTAGAAAATGCCCCGATTGATAAAGCAGCAAAAAATCTAAATTAATTTTCAGGCAAGTAGTTATGATTTATCTATTATTTCAACTGATGCCCCACCTCTCTGCCTCTAACACCCAAGGTGCCTAACAGCCACAATAATAAGTACTTTTTAAAAATTGCAGATGGCAAGCAGTATCGAAAGAAGAATTCTCTACTGCAAGAGAAAAAAGGAAGCTCCTCTTCTATGTATAATTACACTTGTGCTTTTTTTCATTAGAAATATTTTGTCACACACACCCCCTTGCTACCCATACACACATTGGTGCAGATTTAGTGCATCAATTAATAAATTAGAATCCAATGTTTAATCAGCTAACAGCAGACTCCTATGCATGTCTAACTCAGAAGGAAGCTCCATCAGGTTCAGTGAGATTTACTTTTGAGGAAACACCTATAGGATTGCACGGTCAGGTGTCCCTCACTGGGTGACAGATCTAATTTAAACTCCAGCACTGTACACACAGCATCATATAGGGGGGAGCAGCCCTTATCTGCCAGCCTTCATGGCTATGTGAAGCAAAGGGTAAGCATTGCTAGGTACATCCTAGATGTGCACAATCAGGGCTGCTCCAAGACATTTTGGTACCCAGGGCAAAATGTTCACATACATCCCTTCTTCCTTTAGTTCTTCCTTTACATCCCTTCTTCCTTCCACAGCTTCAATCTACTATTACTATAATTTCTTTTAATATATACATCCTGCCTTTATTTCCAGATTTCCAGGACAGGTTACAAAAATTATTAAAAACAATAATAAAAGCAACACTAGAACAGATTTTATAAACATATACAGCAACATACAATCAAATAAATAACCAAACCAAATGGTAGAAGCTTTAGCAGAGTAGAAGATAAGTGGAATAAACAAAAACCAATGCTTTGGGGAGAGTTTTCCAGAACTGAGGTGCCACTACAGAAAAGGCACTGTTTTCACCTGCTATATGTGGGGGATGAACAGACCCAGAGAACAGCCTTTGCAAAGATAGTCATGAACAAGCAAGCCGATATATGAGCAGGCAGTCTACCTGGCTCATTGCAGGAAAATAAAGACCCCACCCACCAAAAAGCACATCCTTGCCCGGAAGAGATTAAAGTAGAAATATATACATTAAAAAATGATTACTGGAATAATGGACAACTTGACACACTTTAATGGCCCCCCAAATTGGCTGCCTGAGGCAGCTGCCTTGCTCTGCCTAAGAGGGAAGACTGGCCCTGTGAACCACTCTCAGATAAATGGCCTCCTGCCAGTCTGTACAGGTTCAGCTATCTCAAACCTCAGGCCTCATGTATACAGTTATATTTTGACAGGATTAGTTTGCAAACCATGAGCAGGGACTTGTTTGTACAGCATGAAGGTGATCAATAATAAGCCTTGGCAGTGGCGGCACACATGCGCCAAAGTGAGGGCGCTCTTTCTTCCGTGTGTCGCAGCAGGATTCCCAAGAGGAGATCAACATTGCAGGTAGCACAGAAACTTTCAGAAACTGGGAGCCTATGCTTTTTGTGCTCAAAAAACTTTCACAAAATAAGTGTGTGAAGAATTATGCAGGGAAAATAGCACGTTCATGCAACTCTTGAAATGGTAAGGTACCAATCGCAAACATACACAAGAACAGCTGTGTTTTTTGTTCATTTCCCATTCACACATGCAGAGAGGAATGTTGCAAATATGTATAAATGTATTTCAATGTGAAATGTATTGAGAGAGTTAGATCAACACTCCTCACAGCACCATTAAGACCTCCCCCTGCCCCTCGTGAGAGCTGGTTATGATAATTCTTTAACACTGTCAATGATACCAGAATGGGTTAAAAAGGAGCAGTGATTAGTTGTTTCTTTGCTGCTTTTTTAAAACATTTGCTTCCACTTTTACAAGGGCAGCTTTACTCTTACTTAAGCCTCTGGGTGTGGTGCATGGAGTGCCATGCATACGCTTTTTCACAGCATTCCTTAACAAAGGATGGCGTTGCCCATCTAAACAGCCCGTCTTACTGCAGGGGTTTTGCTAAGTCAGCAGGACAAGGATCCCAGAGCGTATGAACACCCAGGGGAACAGCCATTCAAGCAACATTCAAAGGCTCAACAAACAGGTAGTCTAGAGTGACCTTTGTGAGGAAAGTGACTTGTGATCATCACAGCTATATACACAAAAATCTATCCTCTTGCACAATTCATTATGTGGAGCTGCCATTAAGGCTGCTATGATACAGATGACACTAGTTGTATCTAGTCTGCCCTGTCTTTCTCCCCATAGGATAGTAATTCCCAAACTGCTGTCCTGGCTCCTATCCAAAACACACAGACAAAAGCTCTTACTTGAAACCAAGAAAGAGATCTTTATTCAGACAAGCAATGGCACAGGCTCGGCAGCAGACATGGTGCTCAGGAGTTGCAGTTCAGGAACAGGGCAAGAAGTTCAGAACCACACAGAAGCGACAAGGATGTCCCAGCAAGTTCCCCTGCCCACCAAGTTGGAAAGATGAGGTGGAGCACCCTGACTTGCAAGACTCTCTTCCCTTCTGGGAATGTCATGTTTGCCGGCACACACTGTTGGTGCTGGTGGGTTTGCTCCTATCTGCAAAGGCAGCACCTGGTTATAGACAACAAGGCTGGGCCCTCCTGTTCAGCCTAACGTTTATCTGTAGTGGTACTGAACTTCAAGGGTGGTTAGAATGCCTGGGATGCTCAGTGTGAGACCACAGGTAATTCCACTTTCCTCTGGGGGAGGCTCAGTCTTTCTAAAAAACAACAACTCCTAGTTCTTGTATCAAAAGTCAGGAAATCACTGCCCTCAAAACACACCCACCCACCTCTAATTCTTACTGGCAGAAGCTCAAAAGCAGCCTTCTGTCCACAAGTAGCTTTTTGGTGCCCGGTGCTGTAAGAACGGCAACACATCCCATCTCTGATATTACTGGAGACTAGATCCAATCTTTCTAGAACTAATGCAAGTGTCAGGCAGCTTATTCAGAGGATGAACTAGGTATGTACTAACTCAGTGATAACAATCTTACATTGTCAAGAAAATCAATTGAAAAAGCTACAGAAATACCCGTTGAATCAGAATGACAGGAAAGATCGGAGGAAATTCTGTCCATGACCATTAGGTGTCACTGCAGTCAACAGAGTTGGCGAAGAAGAAAACTTAAATCAATGTCCAGTTCTTAGGTTTTAAGTGGTGCTTGGTCCTTATGGACCTTCACTGCCTAATAGCAGTAAGACCACAGCAATTTCTAGATTTTACACCACTCATCAGTCATTCCCTCCCTCCCCCCCTTATTATTATTTTTTTCTTTTGCAAAAAGGGCCTTTTTAGCCTTGTTTCCAAAGTGCCAAAGCCTAGCGGAGATAAAGCTTTGGGCAGCAACACTTCAGGTCCTGGGCATCATACATTTAAGAGCAAGGGTAATTCATAGGTCTGGCTCAACATTTTACTGCTTCATATTGACTCATTATGTAACCCAAAAGCTGCACCTCAACACCTGTGACTTGGCAAGAGATTCTGGAATACACAATTCCAAAATCAAATGCTGCCCCAAAGGCAACCACTTGGGTTTCCTACTGTCAGAGCTGGACTGTAAGTAAAGAGCAAATAAAGACAGAAGGTTCTAGCCCAGGCAGAAGTGGGGGGGGGGGGGGACACTGCATTGAAGGCCTTAGGAGCATTGATGGCAGTCAAGGGTTTAAGGCTTAAGAGACTGATCCAGGCAAAAGACAGGCATAAGAAACCGGATTGTGTGTCAGACTGGAAGTACAGCAGGTAAGTAAGCAGCTACTGAAGACAAAACTAGAGCGCCATTCAGACATGATGGGGTCTGGCAAAGACCTAACCCTAGCTTGGAAGCATTCTCAGCCAGGCCAGGTGCACTTCTAGAGCCAGGCTGGAACCAGGGCAGTCCATACTGGCTCTTTACCCTACTCTCCAGTCTTGAATAGCCCACCACAAGAGGAACCATGGCACAGAAGAGGCTCCTGATTCAAATTCGTTGAGCCTGATACTTGTGCAGTTAACTTGGCCCTGGCTGCCCCAAAGGCCCACACCACAAGTGTAAGAACTTCTGTCTGTTGTGGGTGTTCAACAGGCATAGGCAAACTTGGCCCTCCAGATGTTTTGGGACTACAACTCCCATCATCCCTAGCTAACGGACCAGTGGTCAGGAATGATGGGAGTTGTAGTCCCAAAACATCTGGAGAGCCAGGTTTGCCTATGCCTGGTCTTCAATGACAACCAGGTGGATGTCAGGAGGGATTTATGATGTGCATCCACCATCCAATTCTGGCTAAGACCCCACTTTCTTTAGCTTTTCTCCTCCCTCTGCCTCACTCACCCCCACTCTCACTCCCCCCTAAGAGCCAGTTCTGACTGAGCCTCACCAGCATCCCTGCCCAATAACTCTGCCACACACTGTTCTAAAACATTCCAGTGAATCATTCCTCAATTACTTAAAGCTATGAATTCGAAAACTCTTCAAGCAAGAATTTCATATTACAGTTGAAAAGAAAGAAGTGCCTTAAGGCTTTGGAGAATTCCTGAAAATATGAACTCTAAAATATGAATGCAGTTAAAACAAAACCAAAATAATTATTTTTAACATTGATTCCCCATAATGTTGAAAAGCCTGGGGCTGGTAATGTCATAAAGGTTTGACTAAGTGAAAGTGCCCATCATTTTTCAATCTCTACTTCTTTCAAATGCAAAAGTAACTCTTCTGTACCTTCAACTGCCTGCAATGCCACTTTTCCTACAACAGCAAAACTATTAAAGAGGATTTTTTTCTCTTCAGTTCTGAATTAGTTGCAATTTATAGCTTGTAAAGTTAAGCTTGTACCATTAAAACTGTTGGGAACATCTAACTAAAAGAAGCCAAGATGATGTTTTTACTTGGACAAACTGTAAGTGGGGGTGGGGAATCAAGTTGTAAAAATCTTGAACTTGTAATAAATGGTTGCTCTCTAGCACAAACAAACAAAACAGACAAATATCAGCCCCCCAAATTAGAAAGCTTTGGGTATTAGGGAAGCTTTTAATGTTTAATGGTCAATTGTATTTTAATATTTTGTTGGAAGCCACCCAGAGTGGCTGGGAATTTATTATTATAAATGATAAATTATTATTATTATATGAGAAAATGAAGTGCTCTAATAGAAGTGAGATGCAAGTCATAGCAGGGAAATGTTCAACCCAGAACACAGCTTACATCGGGGAAGAATAGCATTTTTTTAGTTCAAGAACCACATTCAAGTGTGGTCATCCCCCCCCCCCGCCCCCACAGCTGCATGCCATTCACATGTGATCGCACACCCAAAATCGAGAGCACATAAACCCCCATTTACGATCACACACACATTCAGGGATACACACCACACTCCTCTTGATCACAGTTCTGGACTGCAAGAGGGGTTTAAGCCTCTCAGCTCAGCACTGTAAAAAAAGAGGGGTCGTCCGCAGCGCGTTGGCAGGCTGGGTCAGGGCTGCAAGTTTGCCACCTCTGACCTAAATCCTAGGCTTGCGTCCTACAACCAATTGAACTTCCTTCTGGACAAATAGCCCCACAATGGCATCCTGCCTTGGGATTGAACACGGAAGCCTGGTATTCCAGGATATGGACGCGAGACTTGGCTGAAAAGCTGATGTGCCAGATTCGAAAAACCCAAGGGAACCCCAACCCCCATCTTCTTCTTTTTTACAAAGCATGGCACTTGTTTTTGGAATGTAGGCGTCAAGAGGATTGGGTTTATAACCTCCCAAAATCTCATTGCAATATATGTGGAAAGATTTTTTGGACTGAATTCTGAGAATTTGATTTGATATTTCAAAGCAAAATGGTTGGTGCGCTGCGAGTTATGTAGTTTATGTACAATGTGAAAAAATAAAATAAGATATAAAAATGAAAAGAAAAAAGAATTTCCTTCTATGAAGTGATCAACAGACAGAAAAGCATTGTTGAACACATTCTGGGAGCCTAGGCCCATCCGTGTCTCTTAGCCACGGTGGCCGAATGAAACTGCCCCGTCCAGAACAGTTGCTAGGTGTTGTAAAATATTGGAACTAATTTTGGGTAGCTCTTGTGTGTTGTGAGAAGATAAACAGAGCACTGCTGGGCCAGATGGAAGGCCCATTTTGCCCAGCATCCTCTAGCCCACAAGCAGGGCAGGAAGGCAGATCCTGCCAGAGATAGATCCAGCCTCACTTGAGTGAATGGCAACAATACAGGCTGGGAGTGGGGAGCCCTCAAGGCTCCTCTGCCTGCCCCTTGGAGCCCCCCACCCCAGGCCATGGCCCCCACCAGCTCTGCTCCACACCTTCCTCAAGCACTCTTGCCTGGGCCAAAGGTGCCCTGCCTCTCTTCGTTGCCTGAGTGGAGAGGAGCGTTGGGTGTGTGTTTGGAAACCTCTGCCTCTGGCATGGCTAGAATGTGCTGGCAGTTGAGAAGGGAAGAGCTGTATCCATTGTTCCTCAGAAGGTCGATCACAAGGGAATCCAAATGCCCTGGGATGAAAATGATCCCCTACCTCAGCTAGGAAGAAATCAGGTTGGTGGCAAGAAGCATGTACATGATTAACAGACCTGCTTACATCAGTAGTATGCCATCATTAGAATCAGTTTTCTTAATTCTGGAGGGTGTTTTTTTTGTTTGTTTGTTGGCTGACAGTCCATTTTTTGTTTTTATTTCTAAACTTTCAACAAAAATGTACAGCTAGGACTGTAGAACTGAAGACAAGCCTGCTTTGGCCCCAGTCACCAGCCAGAGGAATAAGGAGTGCGCGCGCTCTCTCTCTCTCTCTCTGTGTGTGTGTGTGTTTATGGCAATTTTGTCGTTCTATGTATTATTACCTCTTGTTTGTAAACTGCCTTGAGAATCATTGGATTGAGAGGCAAGGTATAAATATTTTAAACAAGTAAATAAATATGTGAAACTTTTGACAAATGCCACTGTAACCGCAACAAGAGTTTCAGATGTTTGATAAACTTTTCTTTTTCCAAGTAAGTTAAAGTTAACTTTAACTTATTTAACACTAACTAAATCTGTTTAAAGTCTGTCTCCAAACTGACAGTGGTCTTGTAATCTGCTTTAGATAAAGAAGTGCCAAGATTAGTGATTACATAAACCCATCACCAAGCAGAGAAAGAATAATCAGATCAACTTTTTTTATTTGTCCGCAAAGGCTATTAGAATCAGCTGACTCCTCGAAATCCAATTTAACGTTGCTAAAAAACCCTTTACGTAGAACCCATTTGAGATGGGACAAACTAGACATTTGCAACGAGAATTGCTTTTGTTTCCTCAACTGTATTGCCTCTAGCCATCATTTAATAAAATCTGGAGGGGGGATAATACTTAAAACAAGAAGCTGAATATTTATTGCTGAAGGAATAATGCAACCACAATCTACTCATGTAAAAGCAGTAACACAACAAGTAACTTGTAAATATTCATTGAGTAGAGGCTTAGAAAGAAAGCAGAGTCATTTTATAGTCGCCTAAAGGCAGAAAGAAATCGTTGTAACTGGCATGGGTGGGGGAAATGTTCTAGCCAAAATTATTTTTGATTTGTGATACTTCACATGCTTTCACTGAGTCAATATTTGTGGCACTGTGGCTTGCTATGTCATCATGTCAGTGGTCAGGGTACCTAGGGTTTGGTCCATGGCCTACCAACACCACAGGCAGAAAGCATTTTATCATCATCATCATCATTAGCATCATCATCATTTATTAATTTTTTATACCACCCTTCATCAAAGGATTATTGTAGAATGGTTTACAATATCAAAAGCACAAAAATAGTAACAAACAAAAACAATAACCCACAAAGACCAGTTTAAAAGGATCAACCTTGTGAGGCAAAATAAGCTCTTCTTCTTCTTCAGGCTGCAAGAAGATTTGCATTTAAGGACATATAAGATTGCACTTAAGGACAACTATCAAAATCCTCATTAAAAGAGAAAATTTTAGCATTTATAAATTACACTATCCCTGGTTCTCTGGACAAGATAGAATTGGATGTGCAAGAGCTCGACAGGAAAAGTTTTGTTTCCTTTACGGAAGAATAATTTTCCATCTATAGTCTCTCAACTGAAGAGGGACCCGCGGTGTCTAAATCCCACCTATTCCCAGGGCTCAGGGTCCTTTCCCTTTGCCTCTTCTCCAACCTCTAACATTCAAACCCAAAGCATTAGAACAATTTAAACCTCCTTCCTCTAATTTGGCTGCCTTGCCTCTTAAAATAAGAACGTTCTGCCCCCTCAATACTTCTCAAAACAATCACAAATCCCCTGACACACTAGCTCAGAATAAGGCCCGCCTCACATTCTGTATTTCTGGCTCTTTTCTCTTCCCCTGGTCTTTTTTTCATTTTCCCAATCAATGCTTTCTCCTATTATTAATACTCATTTTAGTGATTTGCATGAATTCTCTGTTACAACTGATTGCACAGATCAATGGTAAGATCCCATGAGCTACTGCAATAGAGAGCAAACTGAACTCTGATCACGGCACAGACGCACAACAGCACCACCACCTTGGAGAAGGGATCTGGACCCCCTTCTGTTGAGTAACAACTGAACATTATTTATCAAAAAAACAGTAGACTGAAAAGGCCTGCTATCACCAGAAATGATAGCTTTGACATGCCACCCAATTATACTAGTAAATATGTATCACACACACACAAAATCGCTGTCACAAACATTATATTGCCTTTAGCACGGAGCAAAAAGTTAGCTCTCGAAGAATAAACTTTTTATAGACATCATTAGGAAGAATATATGCAATCGATCAGTGCACTCTGTGGGTGAGGGCACCATCTAACCAGAGAGGTCCGAAATAGGAAATGGGTCGTTTAGTCTGGTGACAACTACCCTATGGAATCCCCTCCAGTTGCATATTACACAGGCACTGTCTCTCTCTTTTGCCTTTTTGACACCTGCTCCAGGCCTTCATCATTCAACAAATCTTTTAAATAGAGATCTCAATCCTACTCTGATCTGCACTGGAACTATTTTAACTGTTTTTATATGAGGAAGTTTAAAAATATATATTGTATACAGTGGTACCTCGGGTTACATATGCTTCAGGTTACAGATTCCGCTAACCCAAAAATAGTGCTTCAGGTTAAGAAGTTTGCTTCAGGATAAGAACAGAAATCGTGCTCCAGCGGCGCGGTGGCAGCGGGAGACCCCATTAGCTAAAGTGGTGCTTCAGGTTAAGAACAGTTTCAGGTTAAGAACGGACCTCCAGAACAAATTAAGTACTTAACCCGAGGCACCACTGTATATGAAACCTTTTAATTGTTTTTATACTTCTTTTTTGTTTTACAAAAGTCTTGGCTACACCCATGGGTACATGTACTAAACACAGTCATGTGCTTAACTCTGCAGATTTAAACTCCCTCACACTGGATAGGACAGGCATGAATTCCCCATAGAAAGAACTGGCACCCAGTGTCTTGACTCCTGGATGCATTATTTGCCTTACAGAGCTCAACACCAGATCTAATTGCGCTGTGCCAAACATGCCATTAAGTTATCAGTGCAGTTTCTTCCTGCCTATTTCACATTCACCCTCTCTAAGACATTCAGAAAAATGAAAAATGTGCCAGGTACATGCATAAGTAATTATATGTGTGCACACACACGTCACAAACTGCCAGTTACACAACTCAAGGCACACCCCAGTTAAAGATGCATCAACATTTCACATTGACAATCAACATCTTTGCCAGTATGACACCGCGGTCAAACAAATGGGAAATCCCAATTTGAATTTTTCTGTGGGAACAAATATGTATTTACATTAGCTAACACATCAGAGGTAAGAAATAGTTTTGTCTGTCTTATGCAACAAAGGAAGAATGATTGCTCCCCATCCACCTGTCATACTTTACAGCTAACAGGGAAATTCCCTATTGCACTTTATACCTGGTCAAGGGCTTAGGGCCAATGGCTTGTGGTTTCAATCAGTTCCTCATGGAGAAGGCATGTATTTGGCTGTGAACAGAGACAGGTAACAACTGCTAATGTTTGTCAGAGAGCTTACTGAAGCGCCGGAGCCAATAAATCAAGAATTCCAGGTCCAGTTCCTCCAACCTACAAAGAGATGCTATCCACCCCAGATTCAGACTCAATGGCATTTTCACATTCTGAAGTCAAGAGATGTTGAAGTAAAAAGAGCACAGGAGGAGATGGCAACTAGGGCCGGGTGATATCAGGTTTCGAACATTGCGATATAGTGATACACCACAATGTATGAAATATGGAGAATGAAATAAGGTGGGGAGAAGGAACCAAGATACACTGGCCAACCCTAGCAGCGGCCCCACACCTGGGGAGCATCGAGGGAGAGGAGATCACAACGCTGGGCAGGCAACACTGCCCCAGGCAGAGCACATCAGCCAGGATGCCACATGGCAACCCACACACAAATGAGGAGTTCCAGCTCACATCAAAGACTGCCCCACACCTGTGTGAGGCACTGGGCTGAAGCGGCAGCCGTTCCTGCCTGGCACCCAGCGCGTGGAGGGAGGAGGAAGGAGCACCAGCCCTGGGCCATGAGACACTAGGGTGAAGCCACCACCCGTTCCACCACCAGCAGCATCCAGCTGGTGGAGGAGAAGGCAGCTCACCTGCTCACCTGGTGAAGGAAGTTAAGGCACTGACTGGCTGACAAACCCCACCCACGTTATACAGCCGGGTCAAAAATCAGACAATGTTTTGATACATCACTCAGACCTAATGGCAACATGAACTTTGTCATCAGGTTATTGGCTACTGAACTATGTTCCTCTTCAACCAGGCCTTTGACTGATTAACAGTCTATGTCCTAAATGTGATGGGGTGGGGGTGGTGATTGTTTTATTTTGTTCTTGTTCTTATTATGTACTTTTTTTTATTCCGTATTTTATGCTGTGAACCGTCTTTGCATGAAGGGTGGTATGCAAATTTAATAAATAATAAAATGAAAATGAAAATTTGAGATTCTGCCCTTCTGCCCTCATCACACCTACACACAGAGACAGACACACACAGACACGTAGAATCAGTCATAGTCACTCTCCTGTCAGCAACATGGAATTCGTTAAAAAAACCAAACTTTCCAAACTGCATTTGAATTGCTCAGTACTAAGGTAGTCTTCCAACCACTTCAACTGAAGGAATTACCGTAGTATTCCAGTATTCAAACCAGGCAGATCACAAATGCATCCCCTCACATTAGAAAACTATTTATCAAATGAATCTGGATGCCAAACTTATGGCTAAAACATTTAGCTTAGAACAAAATCTCCTTACATGAAAGGAGGGAAATAAAATGTGGTTCGTTAAGGAACGGCATGGCTTACATAAGGCTGATCGGGCAACTAAAATAAAAGTAGCAGAACAGCATCTGCAGAGAACACAAAAATATTTTGTCATTTCATTGGGGTAGAGACAGAAAATACATGACAATCTAAGGGTCTCCAACTCCTGTCAACCCCAGTTAGCATGACCAATTCTGAGGGATGATGGGGATTGTAGATAATCTGGAAGTCCACAGATCTCATCAAAGCATTATTTCGTCTATTTTCATACTACTGGATTAGAACTTTAAAAAAATCTAAAATAGTTTCATGCTGAATATTATAATTATTATTTTTAAAAATTGTGCTGAATACCATTGTGTAAGGCCATCAAGTCAGGCTTGCAAATAAATCCACAACGTTTCTAATTTGTCATATACCTATGTAAGTCACATGGGTAATTTGTGACACACCGATGACCCAAAAGATGACACACACAAATTCTGCTCCAATTTACAAACGTTTCCTTGGTGAATTGTCTTATTTACCAAGGCAACGAAGTGAGGGATTATTCATAAATCTGGCCTAAGCACACTTTGTTTCACCGTCCTTGATAAAACCACAGGAGGTTTAATTAGATTCTCATGTAAAACACAGAAAACAACAACCACTGCAATCTCCCATTATTGCTCATTTCTGAGGAACTTGCATTCAACTCTGAAACCTGAGAAGGCCAACCACTAGGCCAGTATCTTTGGGGTCTACCAAGCTGGGCCTCAAGTGTGCCTGGAATGATCATGCATATAGTTGGGCCAAGAGTGGAGACAACAATGTGTAGTGAATGGAATGCTATTCAGTTGTGTTTGTGCATGAGAACTCTGCATCCATAGCAACATAGAAAGCTGCATTTGGCTCAGCACTGTCAACCTTGAGTCCCCAGGAACTGTTGAGACGACAACTTCCATCAGATCCAGCCAGCCTAGCCAATGGTTGGGGATGGTGGGAGTTGTAGTCCAACAACATCTGGTGACTCCATGCTCTGTGCTAACTGACCGTGGCCCTCCAGGATTTCTTTCTCAGTCCTGCTGGAGGTGCTACAGATTGTACCTGGCACCTTTTGCCCTATAGCAGGGGTGGCCAGTTCTCAAGAGACTGTGATCTACTTTCAGAATTAAAAACTGGCAGTGATCTACCCCCACTTTTTTTGGGTTCAGCTCAAAGTTGTTTAGTTTTTTTTAGGGAGGGGGAAAGCCCTGTTTTTTTGGGGGGGGGTTAAAAAATGCTTTTGGGGGGGGGGGAGTTCCATGGAGGGGTTAAAAGGAAGGGGGAAAGGGGTAAGGTCACTCACAAAAATTATCGCTATGGATCAAAACAGCAGCACAGAGAAAGCTCTGTCTTCCCTTCCAGAGATCATACAACAATGGAGGGTGGGGCAAGGGGCGGGGCAGGAGTCAGGGAGCCAAAGATCGACCACGATCTACCAAAACCTTGTGGGGATCTACCAGTAGATCGCAATCGACCTGTTGGACATCCCCACCCTATATCAACAGGGTCCAGAAGAGGCAGCATATTTTAAATCCAGAGCATCTCCAGTGGCCCAGTAAGAATTTGCATTTTACATCTTCAAAAGAACCAAGATAAAAAAAAAATGGTATTAACTGAGGCTCGCAATAACACTTTTAAACCTGTAATTATTTATACTCTGCAGATTTGGAAAGTCTATAATTACTTCTTAAGTTCTTGCCAATGTCTAGCCTATTTCATAATTGCCAACACAGGCTCAATTGAAATGAATTAGCCACAGTGTTAAAATCTGTTCTGCATTAGCTTCTGTTGGAACAAAAGTACACATCTCCAAGATGGAAGAGGAGGGAACTCCTCCAGGTTAAGACCCCCTCTAGTGGGATTGTCAGTTTCTCTGGACAATTCTGTCACACTTCAGAAAATAACAACAAGGTTATTTATTTATTTGTATATACTATATATTTCCCTTCATCATACGATCGCAGGGTGGTTCACAGATTTCAATGCAGCCCGATTCAAAATAGCCCACAATATTACCTGACACCCTAACTGCTCGGGGTGGTAAAACCAAAGAATAATCACTTCTGGAGTTTCTAATGCTACAAAGACTGCAGAAGGCTAAAGGTTCTCAAACCTCCTAATCACAGAATTGTAGAATTGAAAGGGACTGTGAGGGTCATCTAGTCCAACCCCCTGCAATGTAGATAATAAATGACAGGTGGCCATCCAAATTCTGCTTAAAAGCCTCCAAGGAAAGAGAGAAAGAGAGTCTAGCACCTCTCATGGGAGTCTCTTCCACAGTCAAACAGCTCTTACTGTCAAAAAGTTCTACCTGATGTTAGGCAGAATCTCTTTTCTTGTAACTTGAAGCCACTGGTTCTGATCCTGCCCTCTGGAGTAAGAGAAAGCAAGCTTGCTCCATCTTCCATGCGTGCTAAAGATACTAAAGATTACTCAATTAGCAGCAGGCTCAGAACTGAAAAGAGGAAGCACTTTGTAATTCAGCAGGCAATCAACTTGTGGAACTCCAAATTAGTTGGATTCAGCTCACAGAAAGATAACTGAAAACAATACGATATAGCAAAAATTTAAACAAAAAACAACAAAAATGGTGCCACCACTGAGAAGGTCCTGTCTCTCAAGTCCTGCACGCACACACACACCATCTTACAGGTAGCTCAGATGGCAATGACTCAGAGGCCAATCGTAAAGGCTGGTTAAGAATCCTGGCATTTAAATTAAATTTAGCAAAATATCAAACATAACTCTTATTGCATTGGTGATGTAACTAAGGCCCGCCCCATCTCTTTCCTGTTTCTAACAAGTCTTTAAGCATAAAAGCATGAAGTATGCACATTCTGTCAAAGTGGAGCACAATATATACAATTATCTGCCCACTTTAAAATGGTGGAAGGGTAATAAGGGATAAAAAAAGAGATAAAATAATGATTTCCTAATTATCAATTGCTTCTGTTTAAGCCACTATAAAAAGAAACGAGTTGGGTGAATGTTGGGAAAGTTTAAGAAGACCCCATTGTTCACAGTGGATAGCTTTGGCCTGTTATATAAGAGGTCAGTGTATGTCACCTGGCTGCAAGCAATTATAGGGTGCCACAGATAATTTGTGGGTTGACACCCATCAGCAGTTGAACAGCTGTTGCCCAACTCTAGTCAAGCTCATGAGATATGATGGGCTAGTCCTTCCAACTATGCAAAAACTAATTGCACCACAGAGACTCCATCCACAGACCTGCCAGGGATGCCTGGCAAATGGGACAAGGCCATTTAGAGCTGCTTACACACATTGTATGCTAGAGAGGTAACACTTATGCTAACATCCCTACAAAGTCTCCAACCATATGCAATTTAGCCTGGATTAGGACAGGGCTAATTGCTCTCTGCCCTGCTAGGATGAGGTAAATTTAATCCAGGCCAAAGGTTCCTGAAGTACAAAGTGGGCTTTCCCAGGGATCCACAGATGCTACAGGAGGCCCAAACTCCAACAGGCCTTTCCCATAATGCATCTTAATCAGTGCTGAGGCTTAATGGAGTTACCATCCATCATTTTTTCCGGACTCTTTTTTTGTCCTGGCTCCCTGAAATACTGCTTCCCCACTTCAGTGATGCTCAAAATGGGTTCTGCTGTAGGAGAGTTTAGACAAACCTCAAAACTGAGACTTTGGCTGAAGTTTGCACTTGGGGCAAAGACTTCCACAGGGATAGACCAACAGGCAGAGCTCAAAAGAAAGAGCAGCTCGCTCTTGGGCTTCATCACCAGAGCAGGTTTTTTGCACTTCCGTCAGACCTGTAGCACATACCACTGCTCCCAGAAAGAAAACAATAATAATCACCAACCTGCTGGGTTGGACTGCCATTCTCCCCCCACTTTGTGGCCAACCAAATGCCTTTGCAAAGCTCAGAAGCAGAATTACTGGAGATCGAAACAAATAGTCCTGCAGCACCTTAACAAGCAGCAAGTTTTTTATGACATAAACTTTTGCATTTACAGTCCGCTTGATCAGATGCACAAGGTGTTATCCTGAGTATCCGGCACGGGGTCCTTGGGGTGAGGGGAGGAGAACTGTAAACAGCGAGGTCAGATGAAAATAAAATGCAGAAAGTACAAGCAGTGATAACCATCTGATTATATAGTTGTCTTTCACACAAAAGCCAGTTGTTGTTAACACAGACATCTTGGCACGGGGGGGGGGGGCAATTAACAAATGTTGTGTAATTAAAAATACCATACTTTTGCTTTGATTTAGTCCTCAAGGGATAGCACTATACCTCTTGATGAACTGTATTCCAGCAGCAGGGGTGCCAACTTGAATAAAATATTGGGGAGGCCCAGGTAAACCCCGCCCCACATAATCACATGATGTGGTGCATACACCCCGTTTGAATGGCAAAGCCCATCAACTTGGGGGGGAAGCCCCCTCAAACATTTTACTGGGGAGATCAAAGGGACCTCAGCCCGCAGGAATTGGATCCTATGTCCAGTGGGTTCGACACTGCAGTCTTCCTTTGAAATTTGTATGTTCCAGTATGACAACTTGGTCAGTGGTTCAATGCCCTGGGAGACAGAAAAGTTCCTCCACCGGGTGTTTGGATACTGCAATTTCTGAGGTCAGATTTGTGTCCAATTATTCTTTTGTATCGACAGTGGCCTGCAGAAAGGCATTCTAATGGAGATAAAGTAACAAAGAGAGGCTTCTCGGTTTTCCAGCCAACCAGTATAGTTCTCCTTGCAAACATTTCAAGGCAATCATGCTATGAAAAGCTTCCCCAGTCAATTAAAGGCCTAAGAGCAAATAGGCATTTTTTTGATCAGTTGTTAACCCCAGATGGATGGAACCACCTCTCTGCAGCTTGCTCCAAACAGCAAGCAAATTTGATACTGCTGGGAGGAAGGAACGCTCCTGTTTGTGTCCCAAACAACTGTGAGGGTTAGCAGGGATCCAATGGCCTTTAGAATCCAGCATCCTTAAAGGGAAGCAGGACAGGGCGCAGAACTATCAATTGCTGGGCTGATTTATCAAGGTGTTATTTATATAATGCAAGATGAATTTGTTTCTATTGAAGACTTAGGACAGGGTTTTCTTTTCTTTTTTTTAAAGATAGCTTCAGTTGACATGACAACATTTTCAAAAGCATCACCTCCCGCACAAATACAACATCAGTCAGAATCGGTAATACCAAGCATAATGATGGTATTCCAAAGGCATATGAGACAGAAAAAAGCAAACAAATAAGAAAATGGAAAGATCTTGACATGTTATTTAGATGCCTTTGCATGGCTGCAGCTTCTGCGACGCCTGATTTCATTCGGCTAGCAGCAACATTTCCATATGAACACAGCCTCCTCCAGCAAATATAGTAGCCAAACTCAGAAGGACAATACTGTGCTGGCAAACAGCCAGAAAGAGAGAATGAACTTGCCTGCCCTGTATCAAGTATCCTGGTAGGAACATAATCCTTTCTCTGTTCTGCAAATATCTAGGCATGGAGGGCAAATGAGGACATGTCTTGCAAGAGGCCAGAGGCTACGCAGCTCTCTCAAAGCCTGGGTGCAAAGAACTCATTGCCTCGATTCTTTGGGTTCCGAAGAAGGTGCTGGGCCAGACCAAATCCACTGTGCTGATGCTCCTTCCTCTTCAAGAGAATTCATGGTGCTTTTTGAGAAAGACATCTGGCGCAGAACCTCTAATTTATATCACCACAATCATCAGATGCCCCACACTGGGGAAATGTTAAATGAAACAATTACATTTATAAAACATCTGTTCTGAATCATTTAAAAAAATAAGAGTTCTCTTTTGAAAAGACAACAACTAATTTTAGATGGTGAAATTATAGGCAAAGATATACTAAGCTTCATAACTTTTATTTCGTTTCACTTGGAGATTTTGTTTGTTCAAGTCTTCATACATGAGAAACAAAGATCTGGAGGGATCAAGGTCCAAACCAAGATGTCCACAGCAACAGCTAATGGAAGATGCTCCACAAGATGGCCAGGCAGCTCCACAAGATGCCAGGAGGAGGTTTTGAACTGACACTTCAGTTTGCTTTTATTCAGGGAATTTCCCACAAATTCTTGTATAAACAGACACAAGAATAAAACAGAAGCAAAAGCTTTAGCAACAATAAAAAAACAACACACTAACAAACAGCACAAACATCATAATCCTTCAAATGCCTGGGAGAAGGAAGTTTTTACCTGACACCAGAAGGATGTTAATAATGATGCCAGGCAGATCTCACTGGGGAGAGTATGCCATATGAGGGGAGATGAAAGCCTGAGGGTCTTAGGTAAATATCAAAGTGTCTGGGTAGGTTCATATCAGGAGGAGCAGTCTGAAAGATATTGGGGTACAGGACCAGCACTTGGAACTGGGCTCGGAAATGTACAGTAAGTTAGTACAGCTGTGCCAGGATTGCTGTCCTATGACTGGCTAGCCTCAAGCCTGCCAGCGAACCAGGCAACTGCATCCTGCACTTGTAGTAATCAGATATTGACCTGACCAGAGCCCAGATTCCTGCACCTGGGTTCTCTCCGTCCAGACAGGTTCATAGTTGGGTCACCATTCTAATCTAGTGGAAAGATCCCTGTGCCACTGAAGCCACCTTCTTTCTCAAATGACAACAGTGGATCCAGAAGAGACCCCATACTATGAGACTACAGTGGTACCTCGGGTTAAGAACTTAATTCATTCTGGAGGTCCGTTCTTAACCTGAAACTGTTCTTAACCTGAGGTACCACTTTAGCTAATGGGGCCTCCCGCTGCCACCACGCAAGCTTGTTTACTCCGGCTCTGACGGGTAGGACTCAAACCCAGGGCTTCAAATTACAAGAAAGGAGATTCCGACTAAACATCAGGAAGAACTTTCTGACGGTAAGAGCTGTTTGACAGCGGAACGATCTCCCTCAAGAGGTTGTGGACTCTCTTTCCTTGGAGGTTGCTAAGCAGAGGTTGGATGGCCATCTGCCATGGATGCTTTAGCTGAGATTCCTGCATTGCAGGAGGTGGACTAGATGACCCTTGGGGTCCTTTCCAACTCTAAAATCCTATGATTCTATGAAAAGTGTGAGCCCTGAAAACACTTTATCTCGGCTGTCAAAGGTCAGGGTAAAGAGGTGTGACTTTAGCATTCGCTGAAAGCTGTACAAAGAAGGTGCCAGGTACGCCTCTGTGGGGAGGGAATTTCACAGCTTAGGGGCTGCCTCAGAGAAGGCCCTACCCCACTCTCCACAAGCTAAGCGAGGGAGGTGGAACTACTGAAACATCCCCGCCTCACCAACCCTCACTGATCTTAATATCTGGGAACATCTGTGTGGATGTACAGATTTGCAGGGTGCTGCAGGCAGAGGGGAAGATCCAAATTCAGCACCAAATTGCATGCTGTTACCAATATACATGATTGCAGTTCCCTTCTTCTGCAGAATTCACTCTGCTTCTACTAGCCAAGACGAAGATAGAAGGTGCAATGCACTTAAACTGCACCCTGGACACTGGAAACCTACCCTAACCCTAAGGCTTCTCTCTGACTCCTGAAATCACATCAGTCATCACCCATACATTTGTTTCCAAGCATTGAAGCATCAAATACTATATTGGCTTTTTGGCCTCCCCCAATCAGCTTGGAGAAAGCTGATTCAATAGGCCACGTTACCTGCATCCCTCAGCCCAAAGCCATGACATATACGTAAGGTTGAAAAATGTTCAGGGTTTGTTTGTTTGTTTTTGCACATGCTCAGAGAGCGGGCAAGCACATCAATTAACCAAGTGAAACTTTCCCCATCATTTGTGTCCATGCCCAGAATGTTGCCTGCCTCACTTCTGTGTGCTGGGCTGTGGTAAAATGGCTGCCATGCCTAAAATAAATATTTTAAATATATGTAGAAGATTGACCTAGCAACTTCCAGTTCTGCTCATTATCAAATGATTTGGCGATCTCTGAACAGAGCAGAATTTTGACCAACCATCTGCCAGAAGCTATCTTAGTTCTTATTTCTAAAAAAGTGCTTTGGGTCTCAAATTATTTATTTGGAGCATAATATTTTGCAGACATTTGAAAGAGCTTATTCATCACAAAAAGGGAAATCATTCTCAAGACTTGGCTGCTATTGTGCCAGATATACACATCAACACTTTCTTCCCCTTAAATAATTTGCAGCCAAGACAATTATTAGAAGTAGTCCTTCTATATACGGTACCAATGGAAGTGGTTTGATCACTTTCTTCAAGGGAAGAAAACCAGAAAGTTGGTTATGGAGAACAGAAGACTGTCTGGAAACAGTTTATGGCCTCCAGGTCAGCTACAGATGTCACTGCATTTTACTTACACTAAGCTGCCACCTTTTAGTGGGGAAATGTTGGGTCCCAACTGCAGAGGTGGCTTTCCTGTGCCACAGACAGTGGGTCTGGGATCCCATTAAGGATCCATAATGGACAGCAGGCGGACTCCACCCACAATCAACTGCAAAATTCTCCTGCACAAGCCCTATTGGTGTGGATGGACGCAGTGCAAGAAAACAGCATTGGGCATTGAAACCTACGCCAAAGACAAAATTAAGCTGTGTTCTGTGCAGTGTTCAAAACTCCCATCGTTCTAGGAGCATTTTGTGACAGGGAATTTCATTAGTGTGAGCAGTTTCTAAGCTTTGGGGGCAGTACTGTGCCTAAGATTTCAGATTAGAACTGCAGAGTGGAAGGAAAGGAATAACTTTTTCTGCCTCCCCACTTACAGCTACTCTCTGAAGACTGTAGAAGAGACCCTCTTATAATATTAGGGGGGTGGGCAGGGGAAGGACTGACTATGTGAAAAATGAACATAATACTTTAGTTGCAGTTCATTCATTTTTAGCTTTGTATTCTTGTTATAAGAATAGACATTCCGTTGTTGCGCCCATAACCTCGGTTTAAGGTGCCATTTAGCTCCTAGCTTTCGTATTACAGTTTCTAACACTGGTTCTGTGGTTCTGAGCACCATATATATTTGTATACCTTATTTCATGCTTTTAAATTCCTGTCATAAAGCATGGCAGGTCCAGAGGATTTTGTAGGGATTATAGATAGATAAGATGATGATGATGGTTGTTGTTGTTGTTTCCCCAGCCACTCTGGGTGACTTACAGCATGTATAAAAAACTTCCCAATACAGGGCCGTCTTCAGACATCTTCTAAAAGTTGTGTAGTTCTTTATTTCCTTGACTTCTGCAGGGAGGGTGGGTGCCACAGGGTGGGTTACACAGGGTGGGTCCACTACTGAGAAGGCCTGCCCCTTTCAATGCAACAAGCTGAATACAACCCAAGCCTTAGTTTGTCAGATGCTTAGTTTGTCAGATGCTTGCTTAACCTCTCCCTCCACCCACCTTTTGTATAGTCCCAGGAAGGCAGCAAGAGGTTTATTCAGCCCCTTGTGGGCCACTCTACTTGGCTGATGGGCTTTGTATGTTGCACCTCTTTTTCCAATATGAACCTGCCTGCTAATTGGTGTGGCCAGGTTGGGGCGGGGGGAGACAGCACTTCTGCACCTTTAATAGAAAAGAGAATTTCAGATTGCTGTACCAGTAAAAAGTGCAGGTAAGATTATCTTCAGAAGCCCTCCACACACGAACCCCACCATCAAATGTCAAGTGGGTGGCAGCCAAGAAAGGGCCTTTTCTCTGGTGGCACCCAAATTCTGGGCCTCTCCCTCAAGCCTAGTTTGACTGGTCATTTTAATTGCCATCTTTTAGCCACAGGGCAGATGGCCCTGTTGCCATAGGCTTCTAGTGGCATTCAGGGGCATTTATAGCTAGTTTTAGCTGCTGCTGGCCAAGGAATGAGGCAGTAAAACTTCCATTCATTTCAAGAAAGCCTTCGAGGGAGCAACTCCCAAGCCATGCTGTAATGAATGGAGAACACACAGCGGCAGCACTTGGCAAAGCACCACCCTAGGAAAAAGGATTGGTTACATCAATCTTAAAATTAAAACAAAATTGTTCTGCTTTGAGATGACGTCTCAAAAAATAGAAGAGCAGGTTTCCCCCACAAAAACGCCTTAAGTCTTGGCCTGCTTGCTAGAACGGAATTTGGTTGAGATGGGAAGCTTTAAATTTTTTACTAATCAAGTGAATTCAATTTGCATGCTAAACAGAAGGGACTTTGGAAAGGGGATTTGAAGAATCCAGTGCTATCCTTTCCAAGAGTTTGTCTTTCCAAGATTTAAGTCAACAGAGTTGCCAGATTCTTGCCAGAGAGATGGAGTAAACAATTTTGCTAAAACTTTTGTTTTCCCCATCAGTGTATCTTAAAAAGGAAAGGCTTGACCCAAATCCCAAAGCACCTTAGCTAGCATGACACAAAGTAGATCTTCAAAAGGGGAAACATTGTTCTTGCAAATGAAGCAGCGACTACCATTCACTCGTTTCAAATCCTTAAGAAATTAGCATAATTGATGCACTGAATTATTGGGAAAAAATTTGCAGGACACTTGTGCTCTTTTGATGACTCTGTGCACCCTACCGCTTCCTATCAGCATCCCTTTTCTTCTTGGCTGCCCTCATTACTCTCAGCCTCCTTTGCCTTCACTGGCCTTGGTGACCTGCTTTGTTTGCAAGCGTCCATGAGGTCATCACATAAAATGTAATATGGCACCCACCCAAATGATGTGACTTGCGGTGACCTGATGGAACAGCAGTGAGGGAAAATGGGAGAGGGAGCAAAAGGACAGTGATGGCAACCAAGAAAAAGGTCATAGAGAAGCCACGTAGCCAAAGTGGCAGCGAGCCCTGAAATAAACCTTGTATGTTTACGGGTATGTTTGCAAGAACCGGAAGAGGAGGAAGAGATGAAAATCTCAACACTCATGAAAATAGTCACAAAGCTGGACAAATTGTTTCAACTCAGCTCCAGTTTCAATCTTTTTGAAAATCTGGGAATGGAAGGAACTAGGAAGCAATGGATCAAATACTTCAGAACATAAATACTGCCCTTGTGAATATCAAGTGGGTCTGGATATGGAAGAAAAGCTCCCCCTACCCTGTCCCAGGGGACACTGGTGGCACTGTGGGTTAAACCACAGAGCCTAGGACTTGCCGATCAGAAGGTTGGCGGTTCGAATCCCCACGACGGGGTGAGCTCCCGTTGCTCGGTCCCTGCTGCTGCCAACCTAGCAGTTCGAAAGCGTGACAAAGTGCAAGTAGATAAATAGGTACCGCTCCGGTGGGAAGGTAAACGGCATTTCCGTGCGCTGCTCTGGTTTGCCAGAAGCGGCTACATTACCTGGAAGCTGTACGCCAGCTCCCTCGGCCAATAAAGTGAGATGAGCACCACAACCCCAGAGTTGGTCACGACTGGACTTAAATGGTCAGGTGTCCCTTTACCTTTACTTTACCCTGCCCCAGGGAGAATGTGGGAGCCTTGTGGAACAACAACTGCTTTGCTTCAAAGGGCAGCAAGCAACATGCTTGGCAAACCAGAATTCTTAGGTGGGCGAGGAACCTGGCAGTCGGCCCTGCCCCTGTCGCATGCTCCCTTTCCCCATGAATCATGCCTGACAACAGTTTCAAGATATCACCCCAAGGTGGAAATTAGCACAGCAGTGTCTGCACAAAAGACACTTCACACAACTCCACTGTCCACCACGGAGTGTGCCAATGCAACCACCACCATATGCAGCTGCACGTGAGACTCAACTCTGGAAGGCATAAACATGCAATCAGCATCCGCCCACAAGGCCAGGCAGCTCCGTGCTCTTGGGCTTTGCTTAGTAGATGGGTGGCACAATAGCCCCGCCCATGGCATGTGTTCTTCCACCTGGGTCTCAAGTACAAGGCGGCTACAGAAAGTCACTGTTGCATAAATCCCCAAAACCACTGCAGCACCGTGGCTAAGAGGCTGGGCTGGGATTCAGAAACCATCTCACTTTTGACACTGGCCAACCCACACTCTCTCAGCCGTGGTCCAAACAAGACCTGATGTTCAATGTGCCTTCATACTTTAAAAAGAAAAGAAAGAAAGAAATGGCAGCTGCCGGTATGTGTGCGTGTGATACTTAGCTGGATTGGGGCCAGTGCTAGGAGTGGGGAGTAAAATCCCTTGTTGCAATTTTGATGAAAGCCACTCCTCTAACACTGTGATTTGCACTGAGAAGACAGCTCCCATTACTGTCAGTCCCTCCTCTGAGAGGGAAGATTTGCCCATGGCTCAGGTGCGTGAGCAGAAAGTTTGCTGACAGGTACGGAACTGAGGAGGCCTGTGCAACTTTGTGGGATGCCAAGCTGGGTGCAGCCCCCAGCAGCTGGGTCCTGGTTTTGCTACCTTCCTGGGAAACAACAATACATAAATGGGAGCAGGGTTGATCTTAAGCTGCTGGCAGGTTTCATTCGCAAGTTGCAGAGGCTGGTTCTTTAAAGTTCAGACACTTGTCTATTAATTTAAATATCAGATCAGGAAATCTGTATTTTTCTCTCTCTCTTTACACACCCACACCACGCACTAGGAAGGCTGAGTCAGCAAAAAAAGAAAAAGAAACACAGATGCCTGAGTTTCCATTCTGCAAAAAAAAGGCAGCCAGTGTGGGCTTTGGTAGTGTAGGAGCCAGACATATTTGGGCTGAGTCTCGCATAATATTGGATGGAACGGTAACTAAGAAAGCATGCAAACAGCAGCTTTGGGGGGGGGGGGGGAGGAGGCCTCAGGGATTTTTGTGCATGCATTTTTATTTTTTTTTACAAAACTGCCACATGGACATTCAGCAGCCGTCTGAGATCTCCAGAGAGAGTTTTAGCATTTTTTTAAAAAAATCTCTAACCCGTAATTGGGCCAACAAACCAAGTCTAACGTGCAGACTTATTCTGGGATAGCCTCCTCGCCAGCTGCACCAAGGGCAGACAACTGGGGCTGGTAAAGGGCATTTGGAATCTGTCAAGTCTGAATTGTTTCACCCAAGAAGCCCTGAAAGTGAGAGAAATTTTCCCTGCTCTTCATACCACTGGCTGGAGAAGAGAACTTCAAGCCAGGATGCTAAGATGATATCCCATAATCCACGTGGTCCTGGAAATCAGGTGGTCCCAGATGACATTCCATGCTACAGCTGTCAATATCTACTGGATTCCCTCCAACTTGTGAGTGCTGGACTAATTCTCTGGGGCTCCTGGCTGCCTCCCAGCCCCAGCTAAGCTAGGGACTCTCCAGCAGTTGTGGCAGAGCTGGCTCTCACAGTCATATTTACTACTGCTGCTACTACTACAATATTGATATCCCACCTTTCCTCCAACATGGTTCTCCTCACTTCATTTTATTCTCAGAACAACCCTGCGAGGGAGGTTGGGCTGAGTGCGAGTGACTGGCCCAAAGTCACCTAGTGAACTTCACAGCTGAGTGGCATTCAAACCCTGGTCTCCCAGTCCTCGTCTGGCACTCCTAACCAGTGCATCAAACTGCCGTTATTCCCCTATATGCCACCTTTTGCAGCATGCCACACCCAAGGCAGCTCACAATGCAACATCCAATATCAACAGCAACAAAGCTAAGAACGGCACTGGCAACATTATAATCAAGGATTTAAACCACGGCCCCCCAGAAGCACATAAAAAGCCACTATAAAAAACAAAAAAACCCAAAGCCCACTATAAAATATAGCTTCAGGATCAGGGCACTCCTTTATTGGGCCAAATCCATTCGAAAAAAGTACTGAATTTTTAAAAAACCTATAGCACTGTAGCCACGCACACCTCTGTGGGGAGTGAATTCCACAATCTGAGGGCCACTGCAGAGAAGGCCCCATGTTTCATTAGTGAATGTGAATTCCTGGTGGATGTCATTCTTCGAAGGATGGCCCCTTCCACATATGCAATCCTTGCCCTTCATGCCACAGCAACAACTGTGCCGGATTCAAGGTCTCCGCTCTCTTGCCTCTTGAACTGGGAGTTCCTTTCCAAACATGCTACAGGGGGAAAGGACAATCAGGGGTCATTTGTGCCAGCCCTTGAGAGAATGCTGGGAAATGTAAGCAAAATCCCAACAGAGCGTCACTTCTTAAAGAAAGGATGCTGGAGCAGAAACATGTCTGGCCTGGAAGTCACTGACCCTCCATCAGAGGTGGGCAGGTTATGAATACTCAACAAGAGAGTATTGCTCTCTTATTGCTCTGGACATGAATGATTCCACAGATGTTTCAGCTCCAGAGTGAAGCCCCAGCTAAAACTTAAGCCCTGGACACCAAGGTAACATAGGACAGGGAAATAAGGACAGCCAGACTCTGCAGAGCCAAGGCAGGAGGATGAGACTTTACGAAGGGTACCAAAAATGACTCAATTTCTCTCTCTCTGTGCTCAGGTTTGTTGTTGGCTTTCACACAAAGCCTCGAGAATAGCTTCAGAATCCCTTTCTTTAAATGCGTCTTTCCCTTTTGTCATAAGCTGAGAAAAAGGGGCCCATTTTCCAACTTTTTTTTTTAGGTTTCTGTTCTCACCCGCAGAGACCCAGCTGGTGAAACTCAGCTGCCTCCCTCCACAATTCTTTGTCCTGTGCCGATGCTTTGATGTATTTCCCTGCCACAAAGTGTGCTTTGCTCTCTTTGATGTCAAACTTTATGTGGCTTGATTACTACTAGGAAGATGACAATGCAGCCAGTCTTCCAAGTCCCCTCCTGTCTAATACAGCAGATTCTTTGCAGACCCTAGCTGCGTCCATGCAGATTTGCTTAACAGCACTCTGTTGTGACAGCCAAGCAGACATGAACTTTAGAAGGGGCCCCAAATGGCTCTGAGGGCCAATTTACACCACCCCCAAACTCAAGCAGCAAAGCTAGTCCTGGGCTATGCACCTAAAGCTGTGTATGTGTGAATGACTCTTTCTTGAATAGGGAACTCTGCGCAGATAAAAAAATACTGTATTAGGAAGAAAGTTCAGCCCACGTGTCTCCCTAAGTATGCCACTTTTCTATGGGCATGGAGTGCCCCCCACCCTGGCCTTGAAGGGAAGTATTCAAACAAGCAACAGCCACTAGCAGGTTCAAGTGGTAAAATCAAGGAAAAGCTTAGATACTTATTTTATTGGATTTACATACCACTGAATATTTAAAGAAGAGAAGGATTTCAAGGCAGCTTTCAATGAAACACATTCCATATAACAAGCAAAAAAAAGATCTACAGGAACAGCATCAAGAAGGAGCAAACCGGGTGTAAGAATTAGCACCCCCACAAAAACTGCAAAAGAGAAGTTTTAATAGACAGGCACCTGGGACCTAGGGAGGGACACATCCAAGGGCAGAGGCCATGAAGGACTTTCCACACAGCTCCACAGTAAAGACCCAGACCCTTTCCTCAGGGAGACCAGTCGGAATATGATGGAACCTGAAGCCAACCCTTCGCAGGTGGCCTTTGGAGAAATTCACTTCATCCTCCTTGATTATATTAACTAGTCCCAAGTGCAATAACTTTCAGCCATAAAACAACAGCAACACAGGCATAAAATTTGGGTGCAAAAGTGTTGAGTTTCCAAGCAATCTTCACTTCTTGTTTGCTGTGCAGCTCTGGTGCTTACGCAGTGTGGGTGAGCGACTGAAGCTATATCCCGAAATGACTAAAATAAAAATAGTTGGCAGGATCAATGTCCAGGATGAGGACAGAGGAGAGCTGGAATTCCCACTGACTGCTCCACTGCTAAGCTCCACTTAAGCAGCATGACTTGCAGTCAAGTCCTAAAATGATTCAGACAGACATTTCTGAATGTACAAGGAAGATGTACTTTTCATTCAGATTTTCCAAGTACTGGCTTTCATGAAGCTTCTAACACAAACACTCACACTTTTTCCTAAGTAAACCTGGAGAGTCAAATCTGGTAGGGGTGTTTGTGTGCATGTCTGCATGCACAGGTGGCTGCTTTCAAAAACTCAGGGAAAATAATACAGAAGGTTTTTTCCCAAATAGAAAATGAGCTTACAGATTTGCAGAGCAGCAAAAGGCAATTGTTGCACACAACAATGTACAGGAACAACTTGCTGCTTTGCTACTGATCTTTGCAAGCTGCTGTAGGAGTCTTTTCAGCCTAAGAGCATGGTAAAAAATGTTTTAAATAAATAAACATAAAACTTATTTTTGGACAATAAACACCAGGTAACAGACCCCATAAATACATACTAAACATAGGAAAGGTTACAGAAGTTCCCAGTCCAGTGGCAACACAGAGCAGAAACAACTCAAGCAGCTGTTTGTTCTCTTCCATACCGCAGAATAAATTGAATTTATACTGGGCTAACCTAAGCTGGGCCAGCCTTCCCTGAACTGTCCTGTGGTTTTGGACAACAGCTCTCATCAGCCTCACCTTAGAACAGGACTGGAGGGCACCAGGTTGCAGAAGGCTGTACTAGAGTGAGACAAGGGAGTCCTGCTCTGCTAAGATGAGATGATTTTGCCTGGCTAGAATGCAGACCTCTGATTGGACCATGTGGTTTGCAGTTGCCTGGAGCTCCAAGATATTCCTGGAGATGGAAAATCAAGAATTGGGCCTCCTTCGGGAAATCCCTGTTCAGAAGAACATCTAAGCATCTTCCAGCCTGGTGGGAAGACTGTTCAGCGGGAAGCCCCCTGCTCAAAACAGAGGTCTGCCTGTGCATTTTCAGTTACAGTGTCTTACCTGCCTTACCTGCAGGAAGAAGACCTGCATAGGCACCGGACAGGAAGGGTGGTGGTAATTCTGACCACTACAGTACTGACAAGCCTTTATGCACTGACCCTGTGCAGGTATATGATTCAGCTCTGCTTTGTTTTCATAGCTATGTTCACATAGACTAAAGGCAAACACTGGCCACAAATCAGAACACAAATCCCTGGTTTCTGGGTTTCACAAAGCATGGCTTCCATTAACCATGATTAAGTGCACATTTGCACCCATAAGCCATGGCCAAGAAAACTGCCCCATCTTGCCAGCCTCTACTGGCATGGGAATGAGTTGGTCTCCATGTTGCAAACTGGTGCACACCTTCCAGGGGCAGCAGGGCTTAGTTTGGCAAGTTAAGCCCCGCATGTAGGGGCTCTTTGTTAAGGTTAAAGCCACACACCATGGGCAGGCGCTCCAAAGCATTAGAAGAGAAAGTGTGAACTCAAAAGTCTTGGTTTCCATTTCGTAAGGCTCAGGCTGAGAACAACGAAAGACTTTTGAGAATCAAGAATCTTTCATCAACCACAACAGGCCTGAGAGGCAAGAAGAGCTTCAAGGCGGCAGCGGCAGAGGAGGTCTCTGAGACAGCTGCAGAACCATTTGCACAACACATTCCTCAGCTATAAATCTTCAAGCAAAAAGGCACATCCTGAAAGGAGAGAGTGGGCTGCTCACTTGATCATTTTGAGTTATCAGCTGCAATTGCTAATTGTAGTTTGGGAGATAAATACTGTACCAAAAAGGTGAATGCTTTAAAGTTATGCTCTGACTGCCAAAGTAGAGCAAAAGGAGGAAATGAAGAGAACCTTTTAAATCACCCAGATTGGCAGATTTTATCATAATTTAGCCAACCATTTCTAGAAGTCTCTTGGACACTTATAGCTAGGCACAAAAAAACAATGTGCATTTCTCTCCAGGCTTTGCCAGGAAAGGAACAGTCAGAATCCAATTTTTCTTTTTTTTACCAGAAAGATAATGATATTGTTGTATTGTTCTAACAAATTGTTGATACAGAGACTGGGAAAGGTGGGGTTGAATGAGGCTTGGAAGAGCTGGTAGGGAGGGACTCCTGAAGGAGCCATGCCTTAGTGTGACCCAGACTGGTTTTGACAGTGAAGTACCACAAGGATGCAGCTGATCTGAACATCCCCCCCCTTACTCAACTCAGAACTGGATTTATAGTTTGAACAAGGAATTGCAGTGTACACAGCTATGTGCCCCAAATCATACCATATCAAGACCTGTCCTTTCAAGATGTCACCTCTCTGGCCACTGCTTGAGTGCCAAGACCCTGGTGCAAATCAAAAGGCGCCTTGCAAGTTACACAAGGGCACTCTCCATTTCCCCTGCTCTCTTGCGTACATCCTGAATTTGCGGGCATCCAATGAAGCTGAATGTTGGAAACTGCAGGACAGAGAAAAGAAAGGACTTCTTCACAGAGCACACAGTTAAACAGGATGCAGCGATGACTACCAACTTGGATGGCTTTAAAAGACGGCTAGACAACTTCATGAAGGATAAGGCTATCAATGGCTATTAGCTACAAAGACTGTGTTTGGCCTCCACAGTTGGAGGCAGTAAAGCTTCTAAATACCAGTTGTTGGAAGTGACAAGAGAGGAGATGCCTGTGGGCTTCTCCCAGGCATCTGGTTTGCCACTGTGAGAACAGGATGCTGGACTAGATGGGCATTGGTCTGATCCAGCAAGCACGCCTTACGTTCTAAATATTTCTTAATGGAAAAATAGCACACAGTCCATTGACTCGTATCCTGATCCTACACCCAAGAGCAAGGACGAAACTGTGCCCTGTTAGTTCAGTGTTCCTTGCAGGGCTGTCTCCTGGATTGACGGTTTGATTTGTCCAGTGGGTGGGGTTATCCTCAGTAGAAGAAAAGTATGACGCCTTGGAAGGTGCAGGACAGAACGTGCACAGCGTCAAAGAACATTCCTTACATCTCCCATTTCACGAGGTAATCCCACCTGCTTCCCAAAAAACCACAAGAACTGCCTGGGTGCTGCCATTACCTAACATGCCTCTGATCTGCAGGTATTTCCAGACAGGTGTGTTCATTAATGTGCCATGAAAAACAACAACATACACACACCCCTCAGCCAAGGGCCTGATCCTGCCACATTACGCACACTCAAGAGTTTTCATTGACGTCAGTCAAGCCTCTGTGGGTGGAGTGCCTACACCAACGTGTTTTGGGGAGATTTCCCCCCTCTCTCAGTATTGCACAAGTTAAAACAGGCTTAACATTTTCAATTCATGAAACTGCCAAGCACAGCAGTGAACTCACATAGCAGAACATGCTCTCTTTTGCTGCGAGTTCTTCACCGGAAACGGATCAGTGTCCACAGACATGGAAATCACTCAAGAGCTGAAACTCCTTGGAGACCACCAAGGGCTGGGTCAAAATGCGGTGTAGATCAGACCACTGGGAAGACCTCTGGCACAAACCCCTCCTGAAATGTGATCTTCCACTTCTTATCAGCCACAGTTTTTCATATTGGTGAATTTGGTAAACTGTAGTTGATATTAACCAATGGTTTGTTTGAAACATGGCCACTTCAGTCCACGCATTATGAAGGTGGCTTGCTTCAACACAGTTCAGATTAGCCACAGTTTATAGTTCAGATGTAACACTAAACTGTGGTGAATCCAAAATGGATTTGAAAGCCCACTAGCAGATTCCTTTGTGGTTGCACATGGATAGCTAGAACTGCCAAGACAACACTGGCATAGTCTTGTACAGTTTCACATTTCATTGCAAGGGAATTTGTGGCACAGGAGTTCCCAGGGGTCCGTGACCCACATCAGGGTGCATTTGCACTGAGTTTTGGTCCAAGGCACAGAATCACAAAGTCAGATTGGGCCTTGATCCCCTGCTCAATGCAGGAAATCCAGAGACAGACAGTGTCTGATATGTGACTGTTTAGCCTCTGCCTGAAGATGCTGAAGGCATCAAAATCACTGGCTCTGTCCTGCCAAAAGGTTCTCAGATAGAAAGCAAAGACCCTTATCGCAAGCTGTTGTGATGCTCACCAATTTCAATAGCTTTAAAAGAAAATTGGGCAAATTCATAAGGATAAGGCTAGTACTGGCTACTAGCTACGATGCCTGTTTGCTACCTCCAGGATCGGGGAAATGCAGCTCTTAATACCAGTTGCTGGATAACAACAGCAGGGGAGGGCTACATCTCTCATGTCCTGTTTGCTAACTCCTTGTGGACATTTATTGGGGGGTATTGGGTTGTTTTGTTTTAATTATGTATTTTGTTTTTTTATATTGTGGTTTTATGTTGAAACTACCCAGAGACCTGTGAGTATAGGGTGGTATACAAATTTAATAAATAATAATAATAACAATAAAAATACGAAGCTAGACTAGACTACATAGATCTGTAGTTTGACCCAGCTTGGCTCTTCTTACATTTGTAACCGTTGATAAGCTGAACTCCAGAGGCCTCATGATAAGCGTGAGAGCAGTCCACACAGTAAAGGTCCACACTTAAATCTTTGATAGCACGGCTGGGAAAAGAATTCCTCAGTGTGACTCCAGGCTTTCTGGACTAGATGGACCAATGATCTAACAAAGAACAAAGCAGCTTCAGCTATACATGTGGAATTGCACAGGGATCTGATGGCAGGTTTTCTTCTCTTTGGGCTCTGGGAGGGTCTACTCACAAGCCATGATGACTCTCCAGTGTCCTCTCTGGCCATTTCCAGGTTTGAACTGAATTATTTATTTATTTCCTGGTGCCACGCATATACATAGTTGTCCTTGAGTAGAATATGAGTAAGTTGGGGGGTGCTTGTATGCTTATGATTGCTGCCAAAGATCTCTGAGGAGAAGATGGAAACGAGAAAGATTGCATGCTGTTATCACAGGATGGACAGCTGCAAGGGTGCATCCCTGCAATTTTGGTACCCAAAACACTAACAGGCCCCCAACCAAAAGTAAAACAAGAACAACAACACAGTCCTCTTTGACTAATCCTCTGAAATCAGTACAGATATGTGCTGAATGAAATAAAACTACAAGGAACCTGGATAGCAGAGCAGCCTGTTGTTACTTTTGGGCACACCTCCATGACAACATCTTGCCTTGCTGCTCAGTGACACAACCCCTCAGTATTTGCATAAGCATTATGTCATAGTGCTTCATATACATTCTCTCCAGGTGGCCTTAGGTAAGCCACTCTCTGGCCAATCCTCTGCAGTTAAGGATTATTAGTGTAGCTTGAAGGAACCTGCTAAAGGGCTATGCAAACATTTTATATTATTGCTATCATCAACAGGGTCTATTATTAGTATTAGTATTATTTGTGTACCGCCCTTCATCTGTAGATCTTGGGGTGGTTATAGTATTAACAACACCTAGTTTCACATAATCCTCACACGATCTCTGACTGACTAATTATAAAACCTCAACAGGTCTTCAGGGGAGTTGGCTGAGGAGAGCTGGGGGACAAACTAAGGTAGCTGGTTGCCCAGGAGTGTTTCCTCAGAAGTTTTCCTGGAGGTTGGCCATGATCACCGTGAGTCTAGCATCTGAGCAGGCCCTGAACCCATCAATGGGCCCTTTTATTGCTGCCACTATTCCCCACATAAGAGCATAAAAGAAGAGGTTGCTGGATCAGGCCAATGGCCCATCTGTTCCAGCATCCTGTTCTGATGGTGGCTGACCAGATGCCCCCATGGGAAGCCCACAAACAGGATTTGACCACAACAGCATTCTCTCCTTCTGTGACTTCCTGCCACTGGTATTCAGAAGAATGTCAGAACCATCCTGGCCACTAGCCATAGATAGATAGCTTTAGTCTCTGTGAATTTATCTAACCCTCTTTTAAAGCCATCCAAGCTGGTGGTCACACTGCCTCCTGGGGGAGCAAGTTCCACGTGCATGAAGAAGGACTTTCTTCCCTTGTACACAATGGTCCTGTTCGTGCTTTATGAAGCAAGAAAAACGTATCTGACATAAGGCTACCAGCTCACAAACCATCTTTGGTTATGAAGCTCATTTGTTTGAAGGAAGAGAGTTAACGGGTTTCTGCCTCCCTATTTTTATTTTAAGACCACAGAAATTTGTATATTTCACTTTTGTTCTCCTTCATCTTCAGAGCAGTCATAAATAATTACATCTCCTCAAAACTCCAATGACGGCACCAAGAATAAATAAAACATCATAACCACCTAAACATATTTCTGCATCTCCCGCCGATGTATTTCAGTTTACCATTTCTAAAGTGGCTTTCTCCATTGCTTCTGGTCTGATTCTGTTGGAGCAAACCACAGAGAATCCATTCTTTCCCGGCAGCCAGAGGTCAGTGCAACACAAGAGGTATGGGGTTTTAGGAAGAGCAGAAAAGGTGGGGGGATAATAATTTTCACAAACCTATTTGCCAGGGAGACCTAAGAAGGCAAAAAGCAAATGTAGCCAAGCTTCACTCTAGCATACATTTCAACTACAGCATTTGAAATGAAATGAAATGAAATGCCAGATAGTAAAAGTGTCACAAGTCAAAACTGAAGATAACTCAACACTGACATTCACAGTAATTGCAAGAGATCAGTTGTCCCCGATCATGGCATGGCAGGCGGAAAGATCTGCACCTAAATGCACTTAGCGATCCCAGGCAAAAGTAGCGTATCAAAGACTACATCCTGCAAAAAGCTTTTGCAGGGACCTTGACAAGTCATGCCACTGGCACCAGCATCTTTCTCCTCGCCCCATCCATAAGCACTCCATTAAAACCCAGTCCTCTCTCATTGTTTCCATTTTATCAAGCAAGCCTGGCCCAATATATTTCCCATGCATTAATACAGGAGCTGGCGGAGGTGAACAAGCCAATTGAAACATAGGGGATACATGCACAAGTGATGCCCTAGTACAGAGGTTTTCACGGCTCCCTTGACCAACTGCATTCTTTCTGCGGCACCCCTGTGGGTCTCAGGAGCCCAGTTATGTCACCCCTCGCCTGCCAAGCTGGCAGCTTCTCACCCTTTTTCAAACACCTTCCCTTGTGGAGTATTCCCTCAGCCTCCTCTCGAGAGTCCTCCAGGTAGCTGCAGCAGCCACCCCTGGTCTCTGAGGTGCCTCACCTCCTGGCAATCAGCACTCCCTGGCCAGCCCCAGAGCCACCATTCACCTGGGGAACTTGTAGTCAGGGCTGCTGCAGCAAACAGCTGTGGAAGTCTTTGGGAGGAAGGGGTGCAAGTGGGCCTCAGAGGGAGGGAAGGAAGGAAAGTGTGACAGAGGCCAGCGTTGCCCACAGCACCCCGGAGCAGCATTCAAGGCACTCCAGAGTGCCCTGGCACACGGGTTGAAAATCACCGCCCTAGTGCATTTCCCATTCATTTCAATGGACTTGAACAAAGTTACTTCCCAGCGGATCATGGATCATTGCTCAGACTTATGTGACTCTCTTTCTGTCTCCCTTAATAGCACCCCAAATCTGCAACCTCACTGTGGCAGGGCTGCACGGTGGGATCAGCTTTGCACTCCATGTTGCTTAAATAGCTCAAAGCTCAGAGGTTTCTGCAAGATTCCATTACTGAGCCACGCTGGCTGCACTAAGGCTGCAGTCCTAAATGCACCTTCCAAGGAAGTCGTTCCCTACTAATTCAGTAGGGTCTGATTCCAAGTCTGCCTGCTTGGGATTGGGACGTATTTTAGGAAGTGTTTCCAAACAGTAATTAATTAATTAATAAAATAGGTTAGCACAAGAAGCTTCAATCCAATGTATGTTAAGTGACTTAATAACAATAGCAGGAGATCTTTAAAAAAACATTATTGACCTTAATTTATAAATTAGAATTGTGTAAGAGCTTGTCTAATGACAAATCCTAGGCATGTTGTGTTTAGTGGGGCTTGCTACCAGATGGACTTGCCTAGGAGTAAGTCCTACTGAACTCAATAGGTTTTACACCCAGGTAGACATGCAGAAGTTTGGGCTGCACTGCTAAAAAGAGACTATCAATTTGTTTTGTAATTTCTTGTTGCATTTGCTCTGGGATACAAGCAGGTACACATTGAGATACAATTCTTAAACTTATGCAACAAAATAAGACTTAAAATAACTACTCTGTGCCATATTTATACTGGTTTGCATCTTGATTCCACCCTTTCCAGGAAACCAGATCCAAGGTTCTAATAATGACTGCAGTGGCTCTCTTTCGGCTGATCAAACTTCTCCTACACCCAATGACAAAAAATGTATAGGCCAAACTAGACTTTAATGGAAAGTTAACAGTGTTCATTTAGTGCTTTGCTTCATAAAAAAGCAACAAATATACCAATCTGTTTTCAGAAGAATCATCATGAAAAAACACACCACAGCCCCATCATTAAGTGCCCTAGTCAGAAAGAGAAATCCAGACTGTGTATTCTTTTCAGAGAAACAACACCATGAAAATTGTGTTACTTGATATTAAGGTATATGGTGTTTCTACAGAGTTCACTATCAAGAAGGTCACATTATTTCAATTTAGTTATTTTTTAACTATGCGAAATTGCAAAATCACTTTGTTATACTGCAGAAGAGCTAATTGAAAACATTCCACAAAAAGTTTTGCATTTCTTTCTCACACAGACAAAAATGCAAGCCTTCCGCTGGTTTTCTTGAAACCAAGGCAACTGAGGACAGACACTGACTGGGATTTTAAAAACCTCTGATTTTCCATGATCCAATCAAGGAAGGTCAATCCAGTTCTTCCTTTTAGCTCCTCTTTTAAAAATGGATATGATTCTAAAAACCGACTATTTTTGCCTGTGCTGGCTTTTCATAGCAGAATTCCAGAGACTTTGCAGAAGCCCTGCCAAATGGGATAAATCACATTTTAGAGACCAGACATGAGTAACACAGCCTGATCCATGTTCCCTGTGCAACTTTAGTCAATGTTACGCTGAACCTGTGCTACAGAGGAGGGGTTGAAAGTAATCTCTTCCCATTTAAGTTTGTGGGGAGAGCATAACTTGCCTTTGAATAACAAGAGATCCTGCAGAGCCACAAAGGCTGACCTTTGACAGATGTCTTGGCTGAGCTGAATTCAGAACAATAAAATATAATAAGGGTAAAGACTCTCTCACACTGGAAACAAAACCAACACAGCAATTGACAACAACTGATAAGCTTTATAGCTGGGGAAGGGACACTGTGGAGAACACGAGGTTAGTGCGGATTATGCCTGACTATTACCAAACAGCACAGAAGACGGCATTTTGGATTAATGGTCTTTTTGACCAGCATGCAAAGGGTTTTGCTCACAGCTGTCGGTCACAATTCTCCTTAGCCTAACATCTCCTTTCCCCAGCTTAAGGTAGTTATCCTCAAACACTTTCGTTCAGACCCAGTTCAGTTTCCTGCTATCATTTTCAGGCGACAAAGAGTTCCTTGCAACCCCAAAGCTTACCCACTTTCTGCCACATCCGCTGGTCCACTGAGGCTGCCCTGTTTCCTGGGAATAAACCCCACTGAAAACAGTGAGATTTATATCCAAGTAAACACGCACAGCATTGCTGCACCGCAAAATAGATCATCTGGCCAGTGCTGGCTCCTATCAGTCATTTTCAAATCCAAACCCAACCTCATTGTGAGAAAGTAAAATATGAGGGAAATGGAAGGTAACCACAAACATGTAGGGCTGAGAGGAGAGCTTGTTAGTCTGCAGTTGGGCACATGCCTCTGGTGTCCCTCTGCATCACCACCCCACAGAAATAACATGTGCTTCAAAGTTTCCCCTCAATTCAATATTCTGTCTGTTCTGGGCGAGGAGAATGTTTTTGAAGCTATGCATTCCCCTCAATATTTAACAATAGGCAATGATCACATCTAAAAGAACAATCACGTTTTAAAGACTTCAAACTTTGAAGGATAAATAAGTTACTGATCCTTCTACCTCAAGTGCCCTCTCTTATCGGGCAGAGTCTGTGTCTGGAAAATTGGGCGTGGGGGTCCATATAGCATGTCAAGTCCAGCACTCTGCAGACTTCAGACCACAACTGGGTTAGTGGCACACAAAGACACACTAAATCAAGCGGACTCACTGCCAAGGGCAGACGGGCCCTCTCCGGGACGGGGCACCTGACCCGAGGTCAGCTCGAGCGGGACAGAGGCCCCTTCCGACGTTCCCGCCGAGAGGCTTGCACCCCGAGCCAAGGGGCATCACGGGACGGCGGGGGCAACTTCGGGAGTAGATTCCGAGCGGTCACTTTACGTAACGCAAAACAGCCCTTTCGGATTCGCGGACCCGGAGTTGCCTCTCCCCCGCCCCGTCCCGGCGCCCGGATCGCCCCCCTCCCGCACCCCCAGCCAGCCTCCGCCCGCAGGCAGCGACCCGGCAGCGGGGGGAGCCGGATCGCGCTGGGAAAGCGCCTGGGCTGCCGAGAGCGCCGCTTTCCTGGCGGGTCCCGCGGAGCCGGAGAAAGCAGCGCCGCAGCCCGGGCGGATCGGGCGCCGCCGCGCGGCTCACCTTTCATCGCGGCGATCACCAAGCACAGCATTTGGCGGCGGCGGCGGCGGCGGCGGCTGCGCTCTCGGGGCTGGCCGGGCGCCTCCTGCGCGCTCGCGGGGCAGCGTCCGCCTCGTCAGCAGCGCCTGCCAGCAGCCCCGACCGGCCCTCTCCGCAGCGGCAGCAGCGGCAGCAGCCTCCGCCTCCTCCGGCGCGCCTCGGCCCAGCTGAGGCGCCATGTGACCGGCCCGGCCCCCCCTCCGCCCGCCCGCCAACGCGCGCCGCCCCGGCTGCCGCTGGAGGTGGGGCAGGGGGACCGGCGGGGCGGACGCTGCTCCGGCCCGCCCGCCCGCCATCCCGCAGCCGGCGCCGCCTCCTCCTGCTCCTGCTCCTGCTGGGGCCCGATCCGCGGGGGAGGGAAGCCCCCCCTCAGCCTGCTCCCGGCGGGCCTCCTCGGCACCAAGCGCCGCGGACTTCGGGGCCACTTTCTCCGGAGGCAGCGGGCGCCGCAACCCGGGGATCCGGACGAGACTCCCCCCCCCCCCGGGAAGAGTTTGCAGTTTGGGGCCGCCTGCGAGGGGCGTCTGCGCGTGTTTCCAGACTCCTAGCAATGGAAGGGGAGGCGATTTCTCGCAGCAGTCCTTTAGAATGGTTGTTTTAGACGCTTTAAAAAATTCCTAAAACATTTTTTTAAACGTTAACCTTCGTCTGATTGAGCTGCGCAGAAGCCTAGCTGGAAAGCCAGTCAGCGGAGGTTACTTTCGGGGAAATGGGCTTAGGGTCGTCACCAGCGTTTTGGCTTACTCTTGTGTCACACAGGGTGACAACCCTGAAATCTCAAAGCTATTTAGAACACACACACAAAATCGGGGGGGGGGGGCGAGAAAGAGCCCTGATACTTCCCTGACATTCAATGCACGTTTGCACTGAATGTGTATGACCCCCCCTCCCCCCCCTCCTGGGCGCTGCCACGGGCCCCAGTTCAGCTTCATGACTTCTTCTGCAGGAATAAGGAAGCCAAGTGGGTTAGCCGTCGAAACTTGCTTCAGCACTGGTGACAGTCCTCCAGGCCGTATTTCTGTGTCATATATGATCTACAGTACTTGAGATTCCTGCATTGCAGGGCTTGGGCCAGGTGACCCTGAGGTGTCTTGCAACCCTACAATTCTATGAGGGTCGGTGCCTAGTCTAGGGGGTGCAAGGTACGCCATGTGGCATACACAGCTCTTTCCTCCAGCAGAGGGAGGCAGTTGGGGCATAGGAAGAGCGAACCAGGGGTTTTCTCTCTCCCCCCCCCCCTTACCCCCTTTCCTTCAGCTTCTTGTATCATCTCCCCTGTGGATACTTTTAGACTCTGGACAGGGACTTGGGCAAAGCTCATGGATGACACTGTGAAAAGATGTCCACAGCACGTGGTCAGCTTAGGCCACTCAGGCCTTGTTTTCAGCATCAGCTCCAAAATGGGTGAGAAGGACCAATACTTGGTGAGAAAAGGTGGGACTTCCCAGCACCCGCTACACCCTTTGGAAGCCACCTGCTTCTTAAAGGTAAAGGTAAAGGTACCCCTGCCCGTACGGGCCAGTCTTGTCAGACTCTAGGGTTGTACGCTCATCTCACTCTAGAGGCCAGGAGCCAGCGCTGTCCGAAGACACTTCTGGGTCACGTGGCCAGCGTGACAAGCTGCATCTGGCGAGCCAGAGCCGCACACGGAAACACCATTTACCTTCCCGCTAGTAAGCGGTCCCTATTTATCTACTTGCACCCAGGGGTGCTTTCGAACTGCTAGGGTGGCAGGCGCTGGGACCGAACGACGGGAGCGCACCCCGCCGCAGGGATTCGAACCGCCGACCTTTCGATCGGCAAGTCCTAGGTGCTGAGGCTTTAACCCACAGCGCCACCCGCGTCCTGACCTGCTTCTTAGCCCTCTCCTTTACCCATTCAGTGCTTTCAGGTGTTTTGAAGCACTGTACCAACCCACAGGCCCAGCTCAAGTCTGTGATAAACAAAACAGGGGACAGCCCTATGCACCAATATCCAGGGGGTTGCCTAGGGGCTGGGCTGGTTGGCTTTCACCAAGGGTGCAGGCCTGGGCTGGGGGCAAAAATTGCACCTCTCCCCTCTGACTTGCAGTGGCTAGGAACCTGCCTGTCTGCCATGCACTCCCCAGGCTGCTCCTCCACTGCTCTGGGCGGCCAACATCACCTTGCCAAGGGCACAGGGAGCGTAGGTATGTCTCTGGCCACATCAGCCCATCCATACGCACAATTCGCATGTGAGCAATGCAGGCACCTGAACCCCCAGTTGCTTTTGCAAATGGCTTCATGGAAGACACACCCTTCAACACATACGCCCTGCTTCCTGGTCCCACATGCAGATGCTGTGTAGTGGGCCGGAGTCATTATCGCCAGTGTCCTAGAGCCATCCAATCAGCTTTTTAGCTGCTGCAAAGAAGTCTTCCCACCCTTTGTGCTGATTGGAGCCAGTCAGTCCATCAGTCACAGAGGATCGGCTCCTCGAGGGTGCCTGTCTCTTGTCCCCTGCACTTACAAAACCGAGTATTGTGTCTCTGCTGTGTTGTTACATAAAGGTAAAGGTCAAGGGACCCGTGACCATTAGGTCCAGTTGGGGCCGACTCTGGGGTTGCAGCGCTCATCTCCCTCTATAGGCTGAGGAAGCCAGTGTACAGTTTCCGGGTCATGTGGCCAGCATGACTAAGCCGCTTCTGGCGAGCCAGAGCAGTGCACGGAAACACTGTTTACCTTCCCGCCAGAGCGGTACCTATTTATCTACTTGCACTTTGACGTGCTTTTGAACTGCTAGGTTGGCAGGAGCAGGGACCGAGCAATGGGAGCTCACCCTGTTGCGGGGGTTCGAACCGCCGACCTTCTGATTGGCAAGTCCTAGGCTCAGCGGTTTAACCCACAGCGCCACCCGTGTCCCCATGTTGTTACATGGTTTTTGTCTATTAGATGTTGAGTGGGAAAGAGTACATGGATGTGTCATTATGTTTGTGGCATGTATATCTAAGAGCGGATAAGCGCAGGCCCCCTCTGTTTCCCGTGGCTGCATATGAAGGGCCCACAGCATCTGGAACCAGCCCTACTTGCAAGCTGTTTAAGAAGAAGAGTGTCTCTGAGAATGGCACTCCTGCAAGCACAGCTCTTGCATCTGGGAACAGGAAGCAGGGCCTCCATGCTGAAGAGCGTGTCTTCCACAAAGGAACGGCAAGCCTTTTGCAGAATCCATTTTTTCTCTCGTATTTGGTTATTGTGTTTAGTTGCATTTTGCTGGCCTTGTGGGAGACGAAAGCAATAATTATTACATTTAAACTGAATGAACTGCAGATGTTCTGGTCTCGGAAACTGTATTTTACTTTTGGCAAGTGCTTACATAATGGAGAAAGAATGAAAAGCAGGAGGGGAAAAGAGAAGGAGCAAAAAGCTCCCTGTCTGGTTACCTTGTGAGCTGCCTCCCCCAGGAAAATCCACATTTTTCTTCTCTTAAATATGAAGGAGACAACAGAGCAAAGGTTTAAAGGCATTTCTTGGGGTGACAGATGTGCGCAGGAGTTTACCAGCTCTGCGAAGGGGAGTGCCATCTTTTAGATGGATTATAGATATCTATATATTTTGGAAAGTTGTTTGACTGTCTTTCTGCTTGCTATTGATACATTTGGACACCTCTTAAGATATCGCTACCAAATCTGTCATGATGGTTCCTGACAGTGAGGAGGAGATTATCATATGCAAATGTTATGCAATTCAAATAAGTCAAAATCAGTGACATTTGGATAGGTTTAGTATGCCATCTTGATTCAAAGTGTCATCTAACTGTAGCTAAACATAGATGAAAACTTGCTTCTTGATCTCAGGAGCCACTATGCCAAATTTGATGACAACATCTTAAGAAGTTCCCAATCAGTGTTGTTTTGACCGGTTTGGTCTGCTAGCTTGATTCAATGGCATCCAATGGTATCCAAACATATATAGCAAAATAATATTAAAATGAGTTTAAGATATTACTGTTCTTTGCATTATTTATTGTAAGAACTAAGTGCACCATTAAAAAAGAAAAGATGACCAACTGAAAAACAAGAAAGTGTATAATCTGAAGCTCTGACTGAAGCATATTGGGCAGGACTCTAGAAGTTTGCCTAGTAGGAATCTAGCTGTGTTTTATCTCTTCTGTAATGTTTCCTTTTCCTTCTCTTTAATTGGTTTGAAGTGTTGTGTGGTTAAGAGGTGAGAGACTGAGGTGAGCAGGTCACATCTGGGGGGATCCCACTCTCTGCGGAGGTGGCTTTCCTCCTATTTTAATTCTTTAGAGATGCATCCAAATCAAAAAGCTATTAATATCTGCCTGAGGGTGAGGGGAATGTATTAGGGAGACCTTTATCTTCAGCTTAACCTTGCTCTGGTAATGGGAAGTGAGAGACTCTTGCAAGATGAACCAGCAGAGCACCGGAATGATCAACTGCCATGGCTTTTATGTGGCTCAGTGACACTATCAGCCCACAAAAAACTGATACATTTTTAAAAGCAAAATCATGAAGAGGCAGCCATAAGAAAAGAAGGGCTGCATGACAAAGACCTATACATGAAAACACACTGCTTATAGAGATTGCTTTTTGTGCAGTGCTGTTTTTCTAGAAGGAAAGGTTGCTGGAAGTCACCATGAACGCCTCTCTTGTTTTCCTGGAATGGCCCTGGCGCCCACCTGAGTGAGTACCAGCAGAAGAAAAATAAACACCTTGGCAAAGACTGTAATTCAATGAATGCTTTCTATGCGGAAGGTCCCAAGCAGCATCCCTAGTATCATCTTCGGCTAAAAGGATATCAGGCAGCAGAAGTGTTAAGGAAGGGACTTCTGCCCTGTATCTTGAGAGCATTTCGTTATTTTCTTTATTTCATAAAATGTATGAAATGCCCCCCCAGATGTTTCACTACCAGCTCCCATGAGCGCCTCCCTTGTTTTCTTTCAATGACAATGCCACTTTTACCCGAGAGGTGCCAGAACTGAGCTCCAGTGAGTTCCAGATGAAAAAAAGTCCTGGTGCTAATCAATGATTGTTACATATTTCCATAAGCGCTATATTCTGATATGTAGCTATCCCCCTACCTCCAGCTCACCCCACATCATTCCAATGGTCTCTTCTGTTTTCCAGGCCTGCATTAATTCCTTTAAGGAGTCATCCAGACCTCCCTTTGTGCCACATTTCCAGGCACATATCTGTGCTTAAAAGCACCGTGTCCAATACCTTTTTTTGCCCTGAAGATCCCCCCACGAAAACCTGCTCTTTACTGCTGAATCGGAGCAAATGGCAACCCATGGAAAACACAAATTGCCATTTGTTCCGATTCAGCTTTAAAGATTGCAGGGCGAAAGATAAGTGCGGGTGAGCCCTAAATCAGGGATGGGGAACCTGGTGACCCTCCCAATGTTGGGCTATAACTCTCACTGTCCCTGTCCATTGGTTGTGCTGCCTGGGTCTGTTCAGAGTTGTAGCCCAAGAACATCCAGAGAACCCCAGTGGAAAGCTGATCTAAGCATCTGTAAGATCCCATGCAGTGTACAAGGAAGCCCAACAGGGGCAGTGAGTGGTCTGTGTTTGCTTTAGTGGGTTATAAAATTCCACCCTGGAAAATGGATTAGATTATCATCTGTCCAGGACTGCAGAAATAATATGAAGGGTCAATTTGCAGTTAAAAGGGTTGGGCGGGGCATGGTGTATGTGGACACGATGCCTAACGTCTCCACCACTACGAGCCTATGGTTGCTTTGCAATAGCTCAGCAACGCAGTGCCCTGACATTTAGACGCACCAAGACAACGAACTTGAGATTCAGAAGGGGTGTATGGGGGGGGAGGGACTGGCTTCATGTATTTTAATGCAAGGTTAGCTCACCCTCCGCATATCCTTATGACATGGCAAGGCATGTCAGGCCATTGGTTTGAGCGGTGTCACAGCCCATTAAGTCTTCTCTGATTGTCAGATGTTTAACCTTAAGGTACATAGCCTTGAATTATTATTGATCAGTGTTTGTTTCCAGCCCGGATGAAGAGAAAATGGTAATCAGGGATGACATCTGATGCAGTGGGCTGTTTGTGGCAGTCGGTCTCCAATAGATGCAAATGCATACACACCCCAGACGTACAGTATATCTAAAGAAGATACTGCCACCAGCATTTTAAGTGGACAATATGGTGCCTGCTCTTGACCATTAGAGCAGGACCCAGAGTTTTTTTGCTTGCTTTTAAACAAGCAAGCAAGCAAGCAAGCAAACAAACAAACAAACGGAGGTAGGTAGGTAGGTCTCTTAGGGAGGAATGCGATGTTGCCTTGGCTTTGAGTTCCTGCTAGGGTCAACTGATTAGCCATCCATTTTTTAACATTCCATGGTGCCTAGGTCGCCACTGTGCAGATGGCAGCTTATCCTTTCTGCCACAGTATTGTATTCAGGGCTGTTTTTTAGCCAGAATACATCGGAACACAGTTCTGGCACCTTTCCCCACACCATGCCTCTGGCTCACGAGAAGACTCTACCCGGAGCGGAAAGAGGACATCCTCTATGGGCTCTGGAGAGGGTCTTCTCATGACCCAAAGGCACAGCAGGGCTTTAAAGAGGCTCTTCAGCCACCGAGGCTAACAGAAACCTTCCTGTGCCTCAACTCTGGAATCTGCCCTGCCTCTCCAACTTGTGCATGCAAACAAGAGGGACAGGGCAGCTTGCAGAGCAGACGTGCAGGGAAGAAGCTTCTCCACACATCCACAGAGCAGTCCTCCCTCTTCCACTGGCGAGGAAGCAGGAGGGGCAGGGCAGCGTTCCTGCACCTTTGTTATAGGGGAAAAAGCACCGATTGTATCATTTGTTAGCAGCAGCTGGAGCAAGCTTGCAGTGTAGCAAAGATTCTCCAGCTGGCCACCAGCTAGAGCGGCAGGCGTCCCCAGAGAGGCGCACAAGAAGGCCTCAGGGGCCAACAGCATTCAGGTCAGGGAAACGCAGCAGGCAGTTCTCCTGGATTCGGCTAGCTGAGAAGACTGGGGCTGATAAAATTAGGGGCAGGAGTGCAGTGATATCAGAGTCTTGAGGATGTTCACTAGTTCTGGGGAAAGCAGTTCCCAGATTAACACAAAAATGTATTTAGCAAGCCCTGAAATGTACTGAAGAATGCTACCTGTGTATTATTATTTCTTGTCTGCCCTTCACCAGCAGGTCCCAGGCTGGGTTACAACAATTTGCATTGGAATACAGGGACTAGACTAGATGACTCTATGGGGAATCTTCCAACTCTACAATTCTATAATTTCCAATGCTGTAATTTCCAATGCAATAATTTATAATGTTGTAATTGTAATTTAATGATTCTGTAATTTAAAATACAGGATGAAAAACAGTTAAAGCATATAAACCATTTAAAACATATTGCATTCTAAGAGGTTCAGTGGTTTAGACCCCAGTGCCACCCACATCCCACTTACCTTTCCCTATATAGGGAAAGCAGGATTGAAAGTTATCACTGCCAATACTTACTTGGAGTTAAGCCCCATAATACTCAGCCCCATAATACTCAATGGTATTTACTGTGTAGTACATGGATGGGGAACCTGTGGCCCTCTAGTTGTTGTTGGATTTCAACTCACATCACTGGAGCTGATGGGAGTTGAACAACATGTGGAACACCACAGGCTCTCCATCCCTGCCATGGCAGTATGCTCAGGACAACAGTCTTAAAGCACCAGTGAAGTAACATAAGTAAACTAACTGCCTCTCTAGGCATTTACATAAAAACTCTTGTCCCTAGTTATGGCAGCACCATTCATTTCAACTAGGGGTGTGCAGGAGAACTTCCCAATGACTTGCCATTTGTGGTGTCAGGCCTGTCTGATGGTCAGCGCTCCTTGCAATAAACTTCACAGCACCCAAAAATTGCTAGGAACACAAGAAACTGCCTTGTACTGAAGCAGAGCATTGATCCATCTATCTAAAGATTGTCCACACTGATTGGCAGCAGCTCCCCAGAGATGCAGTCTTTGCCAGCACTACCCGGATGTGTCATTGGGGATTGAACCTGGAACCTGCTCTGCTGAGCTATGGCCCTTCCCCAATTAATACTGCTAATAATATTAATAATGATTTAAAGGCCCATTGGGTTTGACAAAGGTTAGGGAGGAAGGAGCTTTCCCGATTCCTTGGTGCTCACACACATCCCAGCTATGACTGACCATCTACCTATCAACTAAGGACCTCTCTAGGATCTAGGATCAGAAGGCCTTTCCCTTCACCCTGCGTCCTGATCCTTCCAACCTGACATGCCAGGAATCAAACCTGGGGTTTTCAGTGTGCTGAGGAGGCGCCACTGAGCTGGGGTATTCCACCCCAAAGCATACAGCATAGTGATGCCATCATGACAAGTGGTTACAACTTCCAAGAAAGTTTTGTGCTGTATTTTTCTGACACTGTTTTTCTGATGCTGAGCTCTTGCGTATTTTTTGCCAACTGAATTGTCTTTGTGTTTTACTGTTGCAAATCTCCCAGAGGACTTGGGCCAGTGGGCAATTTAGAGATGGAATGAATGAACGGATAGGCGGCCACCGATAAAAGCTGATCAAAGGGGCTGATACCATCATGTGAGCTGCTCAGAGCCCAGAGGGGACATCCTGGCTTCCTCAAGAAAACAGCTGCCTTAAAATTTGGGTTAAAATTTCTTGATGCCGGCACACCCTACAGAAACTACCCCCAACCCAGTGCCCTCCAGATGCATTGATCTTCAGCTCCCATTAGGCCTAGCTAACATGACCAAGGGTCAGAGATGATGCAAATGGTAGCCCAAAACATCTGGAGCAGCTCCAGGTTGGGGAAGGCAGCCCTATGCCATAGAAGTTGCTTCAGCACAGCACATAAACTAGGTAAGATTAAGGAGTGTGGATGTGAAAGAGACCTTAATCACTTCTTCTTGCCTGATTAGAATATTATTATTTTTTTAAAAAAATGTGGCTGAAAACTCATTAGCATCCCCATTCTATTACTGGCAAGAATCCTTCAAGGATGTGTCATGCAGATACTTCGTTCTTGATTATTTCAGCTCAGCCCCAAATCACTGTTGACAGGGCTACTCAAAGGCTTGTCAGGGAATAGAGAAACATTATGACATTCTTTCTCCACATCACCTTCCATGCCATGAAATATAAGGGTCAGGTCACAATGGATAAGGAGCCCTGGGAGATGCTCCCATATAATGAAGAGGTTATCTTGAGCAGATATGCTCTGCGGGGATTAGCCTGAAGGCTGCCCACCTCTCTCTCTTGCCCCCAAACCCCCTCACCAGCACCACTGGGGTAGGGAGGTGACTTAGCAAGGCATGAACTTGGATTCACAATTCAGAAGCCCTGCTGGCAACCGGCATCAAAGAAATTGAGAGCATCTGGAAAGGGGAACACTTTGGTTTTTATGGGCTTGGGGACCAATCAGCTCCTCATGGTCACCTGATCATAGCTCAAGTGAACTGGTCCATCTACTACTACCTCATAGATGCTGAAGCTAAGCATGCAAAGACTGGATGGGTAAACTGGGATGGTAGATGAGTGGACGCCTCATGTAAGAAAGGAAAATAAGTGTCGTATTCCATTGTGCATTAAATTTATTATCTATTAGGTATCTGAAGTCCATCCTGCTTTCTTGACCTTTTCATAGCTTATTTTGGGTGGTGGAGTGGTTATCCTCCCTCCTTACTCTACCAATACAACTGAAATACAGCTGAGAAGATGAGACCTTTGCAAAACCAATAAAATCATCACTATGCAGCAAAATCCTTTGCTGAACAATGCAAGTATTTATTTGGTTTTTTATTGTTTTATCTGTTCTTGTGGTTTTCTGTCCCCCTCTAATATTTTAATTCTTCTTATTGTGACTTGCTCTGAGGCCCTCTATATGACGAGAGGGAAATAAATAAATGGTTAATTGATATTTTCTTGAATGTATAGTAAGTAACACAAAGGCTGCAACTCTTTAGTTAGGAGTATACCTAATTAAAATCAATGTGAACTACTTCTGAGCAGACATGGCTAGAATTGTGCCATTAGCAACTTTCTGGACCTCCCACCCTGTTCCCTCCCTGTACCTGAGGCCTAAGGAGGGGTCATGCAGCAGGTGGAGGGACCCTGAGGAGGAGTGGGAGGAGCCTGGGTAAATAGATATGGAGGACCCTGGGTAGCGTTCCCAGCAAGGTGAGAGTTGCAGATTCTGAACCCCAAGAAGTGTTTGATCCCAGGGAGTGTCTTAGCGGCTTAGGGGATGGTGATCCACCCTCTGAAGAAGACCCACCCTCTCAGAGGCGCTTCCTGTCACCTCCCTTCCAGAACTGCTCCCCAGAAAGCAGATGGACCTGCAACCCACATTAGATTCTATCCTTGCAAAGTTAACTCTGCAGGCAGAGAATTTGTGCAGCTTCAGTCACCTATGGTGCAAAAAGCTCCTTCGTTTGCTCTTGGTTTTTGATATGCATAGTTATAGTCTGAGCAGCAGAAAAGACAAAGGGTTGGGGAAGACATTTGTGGACAGAGTTCATGACATTGAATAATTCCTGGGAATCTGGATGTGTGACATAACCAAATGAGGTGGCTGATGAACCTCCCTGAAGGGCGTGTGTCTGCCCTCCAAAGTCACTCTCCAATTAAGTGGGTGGGGCTGCGTTATTAAGATTGACGTCCACCATCCAAACAATAAATATGCCTGCCTCATGCTGTTTAGGATTGATGATTAGGGTGGCCAAAGGCTAAACACTACCTTCAGGAGAATGATGCATTTGCAAATCATGATATCATAAGCTACAAGGAAGGGGACAGGATGAAGGTCCCTAGTTCTCCTTGGCATCCCTTCTGGGAACCCACCTGCACATCCAACAGCTCTTGTGCTGCTCCCTGAGAAGGAACCTGTCCATCTGAGATTTCTGTAAACCCTCCAGGCATTCTCTTTGTCAATGAAGAACTTCCATTCCCATTGAAAATGCTAATATGCTGGAGGACTAGTACCATGATTTGCAAGTAATATTCCCTTCCCCAGCCCGCAAGGCCCTCAAAAAGGGGGAAGGGATTTTAGTGACTCAGTATGTGGTTTGTGCTTAACTACTATTACTTCCTTTGTTTACCATCAGTGGTTCTCAATTTGGGGGGGGGGGGGCAACTACTCCCTTGGTTCCATAAACCCATCCTACTTTATTAAATGCATTATTCAGAATAGGGGTTTGCATGATACACTAAGGAAGATAAGGGCACAATAAAATTGGAAACAGTGACAATTGTAACATGGATTCAAAATCCAATTAAAACTATTTAGTTTAATCAATTCATCAGAATTGATTGACTTGATCCAGTGATACCAGCTTTTCAAAGTCTGAAAATCATTTATGTCCAGCATCCTCCAGCCACCCCTTTACCTCTTAGCACCCCCCCAGGTAATCCCACAGCACCCCAGGGGGTGGTACCACCTGCTTTAAACTCTGATTTATACCCTGATTTTCCTCTAAAAAAGCTTGAGGTGGCAAAAATTCTTCTCCTCCTGCCCATTTTACCCTCAAAACAACCCTGTGAAGGAGGCTGGACTGAGGCAGAGAGGAACTGGAAAACCCAGAACATAACCCTGATGAATTCCCCCAGAACTCATTGCTGTCTGCTTATTCATGTTAAACTTCACAAAGATAGACGTCCCTGTAGCTCTCATGCCCACACCTAAGTGATGCCCAGTTTCAAGAGGAGCAGAGCTGGAGAAAACAGGTTGTCCCATCTGGCTCAAGAAAACGCCCATTATGTCAGGTCTTAGGAGGAACATTTCAAAGAGTCATGCATACACCGTCTATGCAAACTTTTATTGGTGCATCACCTCCACTTAAATCCATAGGCCTGGTTTGCTTTCACACACCCACACCATTAGCAGAAGGGTAACAAAGAACCTCCATTCAATTTTGGTACCTTTTTGCACCCTTCTTCCAAGGAGCTCAGAGTGATGGTTGATGGGACTTAACCTTACAGGGCGGGGTAAGGGGAGGAGGCAGAGATGGTCTCTGGCCAGGAAGAGAAGTTCTTCTAGCTCAGGGATGGGTAACCTCAGTCCCAGGGTCCAATGCGGCCCTCCATACCTCTCCACCTGACCCTCAAGACCAGGTCACACACCAGCCTGAGTCACACATCTCTCCAGCTCTGTTTTGCACGCTCCTTGGGTGAGTGCAGAGAAGGATGTGTGAGCCTCCCCCCACCCCACCCACCCCCGGTCCAGCACAGGCAGACTTTATTTGCTGTACTGAAATCTATTGCTATACTGAAATCTATTGCTTTCATTTGCTTCCTATTTGTGGTCCACTTCCATGTGTTGTATAACCTTGTGGCTTCTGTGAGGGCTGTCCTGGGAAATTTCCTTGCCCACTCCCCAGCTTCCTCCCACCCTGAAAGCTGATTATCTTTGCCTGGCTCCACCCATTACACCTCTTTTATTTGATGTTGCCATGGCAGCCATTCACAGCACTGAAGAGGCAGGCAGGAGTTCAGCTCAAGTTTTAAAATGTGCACTGAGAAGTGACTTGGCTCTTTGGCCCATAAGGGGAACGTTAAGGAAGCCTTTGGATCTTCAGCATTTTCATGGGCAACTGGGGCACCGGATGCACTCAGATGATAGTTTAAGATTGCCTTGTTTTGATCAGTTCATTGCAGTTTTATTGTTTTTATCACTAGCCATAACAAGAACAAATGCAAGAACAAATGAGCCCTATATTCTAAACAAAATGCTTGATTAACCTGGAGGTAGGCTGCATGAATTGTGTATTGATTTGTAGGGTCTCTGGACCGTAATAAAGATTGATTGATTGATTGATTGACTAGCCATAAGAAGAACTATAGCACCACACAGTGATGGGGGGAGAGGCTGCAGCATCCCTCTGCCTGCTTGCTCAAGAGATCTGCCTTACACCACACTAGGTCCTCACAAGTCAAATTGGCTCAAGCAAGTCAGCCATGCTGCAAGGGAATCATAGTTGGAAGGGACCCCAAGGGTCATCTAGTCCAACCCACTGCAATGCAGGAGTCTCAGCTAGTCAAACAAAACAAAACGAAGCACTTGCTCACCTTTGTCCCACTGAAATCAATGGGGCTCCAATGTGCTTGGCTTTGATAGGAGCGTGCCCATACATAACTCCAGGAAAATCAAGGCCCCCTGCAACTGTCACCTGTTTCATAGGCAGGGAGAAAATGAGGCAGAAATGCATTCAGTGGGGAATTTGCTCCTTTAAGAAACCCCAAACCAATGAAAAATATAGACTGTCATGGATACTTTCAGCTGTTGAATCACTTGGGAGGAAAAAGTAATGCATACGATGCCACCGTGTACCATTATCATTACTGCAAGCGACAGCCTCAAATTTCTCTTTTCTGTATAAAAACCACTTCCTTTTATTATTGGATTTTGCAGAGGCTGTCACCAAATACCACGAAGCAGCATCCCTTTCAGAGTGTGCTGTCTGCAAACCACAATGCACCATGACAGTTGCCGGGTCAGGGTGAGGTGGGGGCAGGGAGACCCTCTCTCAAATGCCAGCTTAAAATGAATGTTGCCCGGTGCCAGAGCTGCTGCTGCCCACCAACACAGCACTGGGAAGAGATTTTTTAAGCTGCTGAAATACATTTACAAATCAGTGACACACAGAGAGAAGAGGTGGATGCTGTCAAAACAGTTTGTTTACAGCCCAAGAGAGAACAAAACGAAGCAGGAAGCTCTGCAACATACTTTAAAACACACACAAATGCACACACACCCTTTTTGACGCACACATTTTTGAAAAATGTGGTTTCCTTTTGGCGCTAGAAAGAAGCTGTGACTCTGCCGACAGCAGGAAAGAGGGATTATATATTATTTAAATAAAAAATGCTTCCACGGCTCAGGGAGGATTACAAACAAATTGTAAAATCAACGTAATTATACCTCAACACCCCCCGATAATGAATGTGAATGTGGGGAAGTAAAGTGACATTCCCTGGCAAAAGCCCGCCCTGCCCTTGTGACTGTGTTTTAACTGGCAGCCAGCGCCACAGGGTTAGGTGCTCTCTGAAGTATGCAGTTCCCCGGCCACTGAGGGCTTTAAAAGTAACAAGAAAGAAAGAAAGAAAGAAAGAAAGAAAGAAAGAAAGAAAGAAAGAAAGGCATCTTGGGCCCAAAACCCACCAGAAAAGAAATGGGCATGCTTCACAGACTATTGGAATGGGCAGTGTGGAAATATAAGGCTCAGTAGAAATTTGACTGCGTAAGCTTTGAAAATTGCAGCTTTGATAACTTGTTATTCCATGCATGGAGTAGTTTTGCATTGAATAGAAATGGCCAGGAGGAACCTGCCTGCCAGCAGGTGCAACCACCTTCCCAGCAGTCCAAGACCAACTGACTCCCCCCCCCCCCCCCGGTTAAGCTCTTGGGTATTTTCTTCTTAATTGTGCCTGTAGCCACTGGTGGAGGAAGGGTGGTGCGGTGGAGGCGGTCTACCCAGAGTGTCATCCCTGAGGGGGGTGACATCGCTGCCACCCCCCCCCCCGGGACGCTCGCCGCAGGCGACACTCCTCTGGGATGCTAGCCCTGCCCCCGGGTGCACAGCATGTGCGCCATTCCGGGTGCCAGAGGAGCTCACTCCGCCTCTGCCTGTAGCCCATTTCACAGTTTTGCTACACGGTTTGTGTGCATGATTTTCCCTTGTTGTATAAGATGATACATGACCACAATTACTCACATGCCCATTCCCCTTTGAACAGGCATTGATGTTGTAAATGAATGGGCATTAGTGCCACACTGCTTGTACAGGCCACGTCTGCCAGCTTTCTGAACGAAGATTAACTGCTTGTACTATTTGTTCAGCGCTTGAGTGAAGAGTTGAATAAACAGGTCGACTACTCCTAGTCTTATTGCTGCAAGCAGTCACCCAAGTCACCTCCCACAAAATCGAGCCCTCCTTCCCAAAGTGGTCCACAACTTCCCAATCGCCTTAAGGATCACACTACAGATAGCATACTACAAGGGTATTAGAGTTTGTTAATTTATTAATTTCAAAATAAAAGAAATACAGCTGTAGACAGAGCTTGCTGTCTTGTAATTTTCCTTAAAACGCTCAGACAAAAAGAGGCATGATTCTGAACTTACTAGGTGCTACAAAAATGGAGCTAACGAGACGTTGGAAACTGTGTGTAGTTCCAAATTCTGCGGAATGTGTGGAAAATCTCAATGATGGTGAAGAAATGGAAAAAAATTGGCAACCTAGAGACCTCCCAGATGTTAGGATTATATAAGTAACTACTTGGTTGGAGAATTTCCATTTGGGTTACATTTTGAGACCCCAGCTACCTATAAATTTAAAACTGGTTCTGAGATTTCTATGGCAGTTGTCCATTGAGGTCTTTTTCAGGAAACGGCAGGGACTCAAGACCTGACTTACACTTGTTGCCCCTTTAGTCAAACTGGCGTTTCCCAAACTGGTACTCTCCATATGTTTTGCACTGTAAGTTCCATTTTGGCTGGAGGTGATGGGAGTTGTGCTCCAAAACATCAAGAGGGAACCTAGTTGGGGAAGGCTAAGGCAAACACACTCACTTCCAGAGGCAGGTGTTCAACTGAGTGGTGATCCTAAAGAACATCTGAAGGATATCTAGTTGAAAAGGGGAACCTTTGTATGGGATTTTAGGATAGTCTCCAAGTTTGCCTGGACCCCTCCTGATAGCAGGGAGAGGACCTGAATCTCCAGGTGAGCAAGTGTGCCTTTTTTTAAAGCTATTATTATTATTATTATTATTATTATTATTATTATTATTATTGCATCGCATGCAGCTTGCAAGTTTCAGCTTGGCAGAAGCTAGCTGCTCTCCTCTGCTCCCTTCTCCCCTCTCCCAATTAACCTCTGTCTCCAGGGTTGAATAGTGGGAGGTGGCACAGATGAAGAATCATCAGGGGCTACCCCTGTGACATCATTGAGGCCCACCCCTAGGTCTCAAGTTTAAGCCCTGCCATCTCAGGGTCTACGATGCTCCTGACCTGGCAACCCTACACTCTGGTCTTTTCATAATGCTTTGCTACTCATGCCTCATTGCCTGGGAATAGGCCAGGGTCGCCTGCAATGTTGGGCCATCACGTCCGGCTGGCAGTATGAAGACTGTGCGTTGGGCAGGATTAATATAGATGCTAAGTTCCTGGCTTCCTGGCCTTGCATCATTAACAAAGCACAACCTGTCTTAAGCCCTAGAAATTGACGCCAGAAATCCTAGGTTAGTGACTCCAGTTGTTCCAGGTATCCAGCCTGCCTTTGACAGCCACAAATTTGTGGCATTGCTCATATGGTACACAACTTGCTGAAATTATCCCTCCAAACATCAGCACATTGCGGCAGTGGTGTACAACGATGGAAGATAAATACGCAGTATATATTTAATCAGGGTTTTTCTTTTTTAAAAGTCACAACCCCAGGGGTTCCAGCTGAGCTTGCGGTTACACTTCATGTGGCTGGCATAAGTCGGCCTCTACGTGTTTTACTGAATACATATTACCAAGTTAACATAAGCTAATGTGCCTATTTTGGGGAGGGCGACACAGCAGAAGGGTGTGCCCGAGTGCCAGAGTCAAATCCTGGCATATTAGGTTTCCTTCTGGAGCAAGTTTCCCCGAGGTGTCCGGTTTCACTTTCAAAACTGTTTGCCTGAGGCTTCGCTGCCCGTAATTGATGGAAAGTCTTATGTCTGGGTTTTCAGGCTGGTTCCTGAAAGGCTCCCCCCTCTTTCCTCTCCCCTTCCTGGTTATCTGGGGATGCCAGCAGACGTTGATGGGCATTGCCGCAAGAAGAGAGCCTGTGAAATTTTCCAGGAGGCAGGCAATTCCTGCGGCCACTTGGTCCTGTAGGTCCTTGACAGTCAGAAGCACACGCCACAGGCGAGCTCTGCATCACAAGATGTTTCAGGGATGAGGGTTTAAAGAATTTTGAGGGCGGTGGGGAGAAAGCCACCAAAGGACCTGTCTCCCAGCTTGGCTGGCTTAGGAGGCAGTGCTAGGAGGGCCGGCTTTTTAAGCTTCTCAATGAATCTTTTGTGTGTGCCAAGCTGAGGGAGTCCGGCGGGGAGGAGCAGGCCATGGAGAAACAGGCAACAGCTCATTAGTAGAGCACCTGCATGGCGTGAAGAAGGCCCTCAGGTTCAACTCCTGCCACCACACTTGAAAGGAGGAGTTGCAGGGAAGATCCTCTACCTGGAGATCTGAAGAGCTGCTGCCAGGCTGAGCAGGCAGAACTGGGTGAAGGGCATGACTCCGCACAAGGCAGCCTTTTATAATGTCTGTACGTAGTGGGGAACAACACCTGCATTTATTTTTATTTTAAATATTCAACCCCCAACCTTTCAGATGATACAAAACCTCCAGCCAACTTGCAGACAAACTAAAAGCAAAAAAAAAAAGGGGGGGGGGCCTTTAAAAACAGACATTGGGCTGTGCACAAAGGAATTTTTTTTGGGGGGGGGATGCAAGTGCTGTTTCTCAGGATTCTACTGAAACTCAAGTGCTGTATGAAAGTGTTTCAGTCCCCAAGTGTTGCTTTTGTTCATCCTCTATGACTGTGGACTTGAGCACATTTCCCTGTGTGGCTGGCAACCAAACGGATTCAGATATGACTGCTATCTGCAGATGACATCAGGCGCTAACCAGTGTAGAAAACCATGGTGATGAAAGGCTATGGATCTGATGTGCTCCCCCCAGTAATTCGTCATAGACTGGCAAGACCTGTGGCAGCCCAATCCGACCCCACATGGCTGTTGTGGCACTCTGTAGGTGGAGGGAAAAGGGCAAAGGAATCAGACACTTCAGAAACAGTTCCATGCAAACGGATGCAGATTCTGCTGCTGGCATTCAGCAAAAAACTGCTTCACTGGCAAATTGAGAGGTCCGGGGGGGGGGGGTAGTTGCCCTTCTGGATTCCGCTCCCCCCCCCCCCCCGCCACTACCCAGTATGCTCATGTAAGTCTCTGCCTGGGTAGATGTCCTCCCAGTGATGTTGCAACCTCCCCCCCCCAAAAAAAAAAACCACCAGGGTGTTCTAGGGGGCAGCTAAGGATTTGCAGGACTTTAAGTCTCTTCTTCCTGCCTTCTGCCAAAGGGCCCTCAACTGTGCAAGCCCAGGAAGAAAACTGTAAGGGAAATCTCCACCCCTCCCCCAGCTCCTGCCCTGGCCAGAATGAGCCCAAGGGGCTTTGGATATGGCAGGCTGCTCTGCCACACTTTTGCTTTGCCCAAGAGGGAGAAACCCATGCTGGGTTCTGCCCAGCTTGGAGGGGGGGGGCTGGCAAATGCGCATGACATCATGTGGCAGGAGGAGGTCTGAGGTGCCTGCCGCAGCTGTGGAATAATGAAGGGGCTCAGCCCCCCACCTTGATTTTTTTCTGAGGGAATCAGCCCCCCAGCCCCCCTAGATGGTGGCCTTATGGGGAGAACAAACAATGCTTCTGAAAACACCATGCGTGTATGGTAAAAAGATCAAAAGGTAAATTCTGAGGTCCTTGCAACTCACACGATGCACCGTTTTTATAATTTTGCATGTTATTTGTTTTGCTAGCTGCAAAGAACAGGGTGCTGCAGAAGCCCCACCCCAAGCCACTGGGAAACCTGTTTAGCAACTCTTCTGCCTTCTGAGAAGAAGCAGCTGCCCACACACTCTGCAGCACAACTGTGCATTCATAAGGACTAGCAACTTTAAAAAAAAAGGAAGCCCAATTCTGCACTCAAAAACGTTTTGTCCTTCTGCTGTACTGCGGGAGCCCAAACACAGCTCAGCTAACATGCACTTGACAGAACACAGGAAACCTCGGTTTGTTTTCCTTTGGTTTGTTTTTTAAAAAACAGGATCCTAGCCCTCATGGTCCATGAACAGCCAATTACTCCCCAAGAGTGTAAACCTATTCTCTTCAATGGGGCCTACTCCCCAGTTAAACATGCAAAGCACTGCAGCTCTAAGTGGGAGGAGCCACGTTTGTTTATTGACACAACTGTGCCATTCACAGTTCAAATGGTGTAAGAGGCATCCACTTTTTGCATCAAAGGAAGCATAATACTAAAAGTGAGGCAGACTGGAATAAATGTGCCTGAAGCAACATGGGCAAGGAGGGAGGAGTTTTAGGACAATGAAAAAAATTACAAAATCATGCACAGAGTAGAGAAAATAGAACCCAGGTCTGTCTAATAGATTGCACCAACAGCAGATTCATAGAATTACAGAATCAGGATCCTACAGTTGGAAATGATCCCAAGGGTCATCTACTCCAACCCCCTGCAATGCAGGAATCTCAGCTAAAGCATCCATGACAGATGGCCATCCAGTCTCTGCTTAAAAACCTCCAAGGAAGGAGAGTCCACAACCTCCCGAGGGAGACCGTTCCATTGTCAAACAGCTCTTACTGTCAGAAAGTTTTTCCAAATGTTTAGTCAGAATCTCCTTTCTTGTAACTTGAAGCCATTGCCTCGAGTCCTACCCTCCAGAGCAGGAGAAAACAAGCTTGCCTTTGAGATATTTGAAAATAGCCACCATAGTCTCCTCTTTTCCAGGCTAAACATATCCAGCTCCTTCAAGCCCTCCTCATAAGTCTTAGTTTCCACACCCTTGATCATCTTGGTTGCCCTCCTGTGCTGGGCCCAGGGGTAACCCGTGAAACGCAGTCCAGGACTGGTCCAGAATCCGAAGGTTCCGCTGGGAGTCAGTCCGACAGGGCCAAGTCAGGACACGAGGCAGGAAACCAGGCAAGGACAGGTCCAGGATCTCAGGCAGGATCTGGCATACAGCAATGTTGTTCCCGCAACCTGGGGCAGGGTCCGACAGCCTTTTATCTTTGTCGGGGTAGCGTCTCAAGCAGAGGCATTGAGCAGCTCTTCCTGGAGCTGCCAGGGATCAAACTTGGGACTCCACCTCAGAGCCACAGAACAGCATCAGCTCAGGCCACCTGACAGGAAACCCTGAGTGCTGCAAGAACAAATGATACAGGGATCGCAGCAGAATCACCATCCCCTGGTGGGACAGAATTAAATTATTGTTTAAGCTTTTACATTGGAATGCCAAATTAGCGATCTCCGGCAAGGTCACTTGTGTAAACAAACATCAATTAAATTACAAAACAGGGAGATAAAATCTGCTCCGATTCCTTTTGGGAATGACTTCTCTAGCTGTAGATCAAATAACACAGGAGAGAAAAACGAAGCAGACAATTCATATTCAAGGCATATCATGCATTTTGTGAATCCATATTTTGTGCAGAATTAACTGCATGAGCTGACCTGTGTGTTTTAGAAAAATAAAGAGGATGGAAATGGGGGGGGGGGGGGCAGTGCAGGAGCCAATCAGGTAAAATCCAGTTAAGAGAACCAAGGATAGAGTTCTAACGATAGAACTGACCTTCAATTCAATACCTGGCAGTTGATCAAGCAAGTTTTAGTTCTAACATCTGTGGCTCTCATTCCTCTAAAATAAAACATTAGAAGCCTGCATTTAGGCAGACAACACGTCTGATGGCATTATGGGGCCTCCTTAAAACTTATTTGTTTAATCAAGCTTCTACTGATGTATACATCTAGGCTGCGTCTTTTAATTTATCGAATGTTTAAAACAGTGTTTTTCAAACTTTTTTCTCTGCACTACACTTTCAGGATAAAAATTTGCCCACACCACATCAATTTTTTTTATTGATAAGAAATACATTGCAAAACACAACTAGGATTGTCCTTAGTGTCACCTGAAGCTCTTGCTCTTATTCTGAAAATATTTATATCCATATTCTGCAAAAATACATGTTTTGATGCTATACTACACTGAAATGTTTAAATGTTTCTTTGATTCTCCTTGAATCTTCCTGCCACACTTGCCATCCTCTCCTGCCACACCCTTTAAGCTAAAAAGCCTCAAATGAAGCAACGTTTATTCGTGGGGGAGTCGCTCCATCCCCTCAATCATTTTCTTTGCCCGTTTCTGACCTTTTTCTAACTCCACAATAACATTTTTGAGATGAGGCAACCAGAACAGCACACAGTACAGACCCTCCAACATTTCTCTGATGAAAATATGGACATTAATAGTAGTAGTAGTAGTAGTAGTAGTAGTAGTAGTATGTATGTATACCCCACCCATCTGATTGGGTTTGCCCAAGCCACTCTGGGTGGCTTCCAACATATAAAAAAAATTAAAAAATTAAACATTAAAAACTTCTCTATGCAGGGCTGCCTTCAGGTGGCTCAGGGTTGCTTAACTCCATACCCTCCAACATTTCTCCAATGAAAATAGGGAAGTCCTAAGGAAAAGCAGGATATTACAGGATTAAATCAGAAACCAGGATAGCTCCTATCAATCTGGGACTGTCCTTAGAAAGTAGGGACGCTTGGAAGGTCTGACAGTAAACCTTTGAGAACCACTGGTTTAAAATAAAGGTTTGTCTTTTTAAAAAACAACAACACCCAGAAGCTGGGGAGAATAAGATGACACCAAAAACTATATGTCTTCCTGCCAGAGGCCACATCTGATAATTCTCTTCATAGTACTCAGAATAGCCTGGCTTGTATGTAACACTAACCTATGGCTTCTTTAGCCAAAATAGGGTTGAATAGTTTGAATATTTGAATCTAACCACCAACCCTGGTTTGTTTTCTAGCAACTAGCCACATAGCAGAGCCATTGTTTGTTGTTGGTTTGAAAATGTGTGTTGTTTCAACTATGGTTTGGCACAATTTCCAAACCTGCCAGCTGTGCTTCACCATGGTTTGTTTGGGCACCCTTGATGCTTTGCCAAAGCAAGACCATGTGGGAAACAAACCAAGTTTTGGAGAAACCAGCCACAGCTTGGTTGCTTGTCTGTGAGATTACCCATTAAACAAACCAAGGTTAAAACAAGTGTGCATCTGTGTTTAATTCAAGTTAGGAAAATACTGCAAGCACATTCTCTGAAGCAAGGGGTGGTGCGCCATCTGCCCTAGCCATGTGGGCCTCTGCCTGCACCACTATGGGAGCGAGAACAGAGCAGCCAGCAGCGTCAACACTGGTTCTGTGACATGTAAATCAGAACTAAGTTTACAGTCCCATGCAAACTTACCTGAGCATGAGCCCCAATGAAAGTGTGGGTCTTTCATCTGAATAAAGATGCCTAGGCATGCAGCGTCCGTAAGGCATGCAAAGGTTTCGCTGCTGGAGTGGATAACCCCTTTTGGCCAAACTATCTGGAGGTTGCATGCCAGGAGTAGGTTGTGTGACCACCCCACACTTTTGCACTTACACTCTCACCCGTGCATAGACACACAGGCCCAGGCAGATCAGCAGAGTGTTGTGTGTGTTACTTTCCCCTCCCTGCTCATCAATTGATTAATCGCTGACTGGGGAGGGGGCAATTTGTACCCTCATGAGGGTCTTGTGGTGGGCAGAGAGGTTGACACCTACAACCCACTGCTGTGTTATGTCTACTTTAAATGTTCTTCTTTGTGCTGCTGCCACCAAAATCGGTGATGTCTAGGAGGAGCAGAACAATGTGCTTAGGCAGGGGCTGATTTGTTCCCCCTGCTGGGGGCCGGCCAGCCCAATTTTAGTGAGTAGATCCACATGCCAGTACGAAAGCTTGGCCTGCAAAAACTGTATTTTGTTGGAAAACAATTAGCTGCTTAAGTGTTCCATGCACCAAAGCATTCCAGGCACTCTGCAAAATAACAAGGCACCTCACTGCCCCATCCTCCCATATAATTTTCTGGCATTCTCAGCAAAAGGTCAGGGCAGATGAGGCCATGTATGTCAAGGAGAGTGGAAGGGCTCCCCAAGTTCCTTCTGTGGGTGGTTTCTGAACATCACAAGTGCTTGTGGACTTTCAGACTGTGACGTGCTTGTGAGGGTGAGGCCTCTCTCTCCTGCCATGGGGCCTTCCAGAAAGAGAACAAATTCCAGCAGAATTGGGCAGGAAATGGAAGCGGCTGGTTGGGTGCAGTCTGTGCCTCAATAATATCATACCAGCACATGGGGTGGCCCTGTGAAAAGAGTGGCCACATTCTGGGAGTCAGTATTTGGGGACATTTGTCCCATAACAGGACAAAACATCATTCACTCCTGGGGGAGGGTATCCTCTGCTCAACCCTTTTATTGGGAGATAAAATAAAACATTTCAGACAACTTATTGGTTTGTTCCTGTTGCCAGCTAGTCACAACATACTAGGATTATTGCAACGTGCTCTGTGTAGGGTCACCCCTGAAGATCTCAGAAACTTCAGATGGTCCAAAATGCAGCAGCCAGATTACTGGCTGGAGTTCCATTTAGAGTTCACGGAACACCAATTTTAAAACAGCTGCACTGGTTGCCAGTCCATTCCTGGGCCCAATTGAAGTTGCTCAAGTGTCAGGGACTGGCTGGACGAGGAAAACTGGTGTCAGCCAGTGGTCCAGGAGGAACCTGAGGGGGAAGGGGATTTTGAACCAGGGAGGAATCATCAGCTGAGAGTGAGAGTGAAGGGGAGAAGTATGAGGTAGCCACAGACGCTGGTAAGAGAAGGAGCAGGAAAGAAGGGTCGAGAAAAGCCTAGAACAATTAAGAAAAGCTGAGTCACGGTGAAAAAATGCAAGAAGGGAGGTCTAAATAAGGGGGGAAGAGGGGCCAGAACTTTAGCGTCTGCAACTGACCTGCTTATCTAATGGATGTACCTTGTGCTGACTCCTTGGTTACTGAGCAATAAAGTTCATTACTGCAAGCACAGATGGAAGGGCTTTTCTGGCAGCCTGACATCACATTAGTGTTTAAAGCCCTAAACAACTCAGGTCCCAAATATCTAAAAGACTGTCTCCTTCTCTGCAGGCCTCTCAGGTGCTGAGATGGGCAGAAGAGGCCCCTCTGGGTAGCTCCTCCATCCTCAGAGGGGACCTGTGAGAGGTGGTCCCTACCTAAACTGGGGAATTCCCTCCCCTTAGAGCCAGCATCCTCATTATATAGTTCCTGAAGAATGCTGAAGAGGCACCTCTTTACCCCAGCTTTTGACACATATTTTGAGGACCCATCTTATTTCTGTGACTGAATGTAGGGCCAGAGCACAAAACACTCCCTCCCCTCCCCTCCCCCTGCAGTTTCCAGCAACTGGTATTCAGAAGCATTACTGCCTCTGACCTTGGAGGCACAGTGGAGTCATCAAAGCCAGTAGCCACCCATAGCCCTCTCCTCCTCCATGAATTTGTTTAATCCTCTTTTAAAGTTGGCTGCCATCACGGCCTCCTGCCAAAGGGAGCTTCGGAGTTTAACTATGTGGTGAATCTTCCGACACTCAGCTTCAGTGAATGCCCATGAATTACACCCAGCCAGATGGACAGTGTATAAATAATAAAAATATTACTAGTAGTAGTAGTACTATGAGAGAAGGACAAAAACTTTTCTCTACCCTTGTTCTCCATGACATTTTATACATGTCTCTCATGTCACATCTCACTTGCCTTTTTTCTAGACCAAAAAGTTTCAAATGTTGCAAGCTTTCATCGTAGGGGAGGCAGATTCCTGCATAAGTGTTTACTTCTTAATGCAAATTGGCCCCTTTCATCTATTAAGCTGGCATGGAATAATGACAGACCAGAAAGTCTCTTAAGGAAGGGAGGGATGGTACTCAGTGACGTCAGAATGTAAATTAAGTTTCAGCTGCCAAGTGGTGGTTCACAGCCTCTCCTTGTGACTGGGTTTCTGCCTCAAGGATGTAGCACAAAATCTTGTGCTCCACACCCCCTTTTACTCTGGGGACTCGATAACCATCTCCCTGTTTAACCACTTGGTGTTTCTAGGTAACTGACACTTCGGTTAGCGAGTCCACAGAAGAACTTGAATGTACATCATTGCCTTTCCATGACTTATATTAAATACTAATAGGAAACTCATTTGCCAAGTGTGGATCATTCCGTAGCCAAAACAGCACCAGGGGAGGTATCACGAGGCATGGGGGTGAATCTGAAGGTTTGCATAATTACAAAAAGACTTGGGGGGGGGGTCCTAAGGAGGAACTGTTCAGCATTCAGCTTTCATGAAATGCAGTCTGACTAGTGGGGTGGTGGAAATAGAAAACGGGGGTGGGGTGGCATAAGGTGTCCTAGAAATGGGTTTGGGTGACTGGCAGGATTCCTGCACAGAAGCACTCCCACAATACAACATTCTGCTGCAGGTCCAGCTAGTGTTTCTCTTTCTATAACCCAGTCCTCAGTATCTGGTCACACGCCAACATGACCAAGAGAGAGAAACCAGGGAGGGGTTCTGCAGATAAGAGTCAGCTCAATTCGGCAAGGATGTCTCCCCCCAATAGTATCTCTAAGGGCACCTCTTTGCTTTCTGACACATTGCTGCCTCCCAGCCCCCTGCCAGGGTGAGGGTGGTAAATGCTCACATGCTGCCTGCCATGGTGCTGAGAGTTTTGCACTTTCTTGCACAGGTTACAACGCCACTCATTTTGATGAACTTCTGCGCCTTCCTCCTACTTGTGCAGCCGAGGAGAGGGCGATGACCTTGAGCTCCACTCCACAGACTCACAATTTTGCACTTGCCATTTAAGATAGAGGTGGGGAGCATGGGGACCCAGACTGCACCCCTCACCGCAGACCAGCCCCTCACTGACTTGCCTTGCCTCTCCTGCACTGCCTTTGTGTGGCTGGAATGTAGCTGCCTGTACAGAGGTGAGCGTCACATCCTTTACTCTGACTCCTCTTACCTCGGCCCCTGCCCACTTCTCTCTCTGGTCCCACCCACCAGTGGGGCGTGGCCTCAGAAAGGGAACAGGCAAAAGAGGCCCCTCCTCCTTGCTTCAATGAGAGCTGGGATTGTGTTCCCTGATCTGTTGTTTTTCCATATGCAGGGATTTCATTTCATTTCTTTTTTCATTTTACGTAAAGCAGAGGAGCATTCCTGTCATTCCAGCTGCAGCCCCAGCCCCTTGACCACCTCTGGGAGAACAAGGCGCCATTTCGGTCAGTTTGACACAGCTGGAAAGGGGAGGTTTGTAAGGTCACCTCTGGCCCCTCCTGTCCTCCAGCTCTTGCTGTCCCTTTGGCTTCTCCCAGACACCTGAGCAGCCATCCCATCAGCTTGCCCTACTTCTAAACCTTATGCAACATTCATTAAGCAGTTCTAGGGAAAGCAACTGAAAATGAGTAATTATTCCTTGCAGGAGACGAAGGGTCAGCGCCTTGAAGGTGACAAGCAACATTTTCTTATTCTTCCCACCCACAATGAAAAAACAAGAACATGAGCATGTGACTCCTCTATCTTTGTGTCAAGGAGTCAAAAACATACAATTTCCTCCACCCTGTTTAAGACATGACTTCACCAGAGGAGGAATTAAATCATGACTTCTACAATAAGGGCTTCCACCAAAGCGTTGCAGCACAGAGTGTTGTGTGCCAAGGCCCCCTGACCCCACAGTTCCCTGGAGAGACAAATAACCACAATGGACAACAGCCTATTGGGCTTTGGGTTCAAATAAGGCCACAACTTTATTGGTTACAGTCGTGAATGGTTTGGCATAGGCATTGGGTAAAGCCATTGCTATTCCACTCCAACCTATCTGCTGGAAGTGCATTTAAGGGTAAACCACATCTTGGAGGGGGGGGTGCCCTGTGTCCTACATCAAATAGGGGGACCCCTTCTCCTTGGGGTCCCCCTTGGAGGAGTGGTATGGCCCTAGCCCCTGCCTGGAGCCCTTCCTCCCAGATCCTTTTAACAGCACACCCTTTCCCAAGGAGGAGCAGGCAGAGGCTACAGCCTCCCCTCCAGAGTGCTCCTGTCCATTCTATTTTTGCTCCCAAAACCATTTCCCCATTTCCAGCTGGGAATGGTCTTGTCCATCCAGAATTCTGGGACCACTGAGCACGCTCTTTCCTTCTCATGGTTTTTTTTGGGGGGGGGGGATGCTTCTGTGGATTTTTTGCAGGGACTGATGAGACCTGTAGTCCAAAACATTTGCACAGCACTGGGTTAGGGAAGGCTGAGAGGAAAGCCTGTTTTAACATTGGAAGGAATCGACCAGGGACTGAATATGCTACTGAAATACTTGTCAGGGCGTGGGAGGAGGTGGGAAATGACTAGACAGAAAGTTGAGAGAGAAAGCAGAACAGCTCACATACTGACAAGTGAAGCTCTCTCAGATGAAATAATCACAACTTTCATTATCAATGAGAATAGAAGTTGGAGGAAAGTCTATTGCACCTCGCTTACCTCTTTTTGGAGGTGGGGAGGGGACCTTCACCCCAAAATAAAGCATCTGTCTGCCACTAGGTAAGATTTATTGACTGAATTATTTGCTAAAGCATCTGTCTGCTGTTTCCCCCCCATAAACAGCCAGCAAGTTCTTAAATGAAGCACAAAGTAAAAGATGCTACAAAACCATGTGGACTTGGGGTTTGGGCCCTGAAATCTGATGGTCTGGGATGCTCCTGAGCTGGTAACTCTACCTGGGGCAACCACAACCAATATATCTTGCATCACTGGCAAAATGTTTGTAGCCCCCCCCCCCCCAGTTGAATCTGACTTGATGGAGGGCATGTGCAGGCAGGACAGGGGAAGGGGACAGGGTGGAAAGACAGAAGCAAATAAACCCTCCTCCCACAACAAAATCATCACATCTGCGACCAACAATAATGAGATGCAATGAAAGTGATTTGAAGCCAGCACTTCCCGCAGCTTTAAAGCGCCGATTTGAGTCACCTAAATCTGAAAGTGACAAATTTACTCCTTTGCTTTGTGTAACAATAAATATCCGGTGACACCCCAAGGGCTGGGATTTTTATGGACCATTAAACTTGTCTGCTGGTGGACGGCTGTCATTAACTATGGTTCACACAGCTGGGAGTGAAGTATTAAGACAGACGTTCAAACAAAACAACGTGTTTTGGTAGATATCAAATGGAAAAACTTATGAGAGCTGCCATAATCACCTCTTGCACCCTTACATAGTTAGATATGCAGCGAAAGTGTAATATGGGAATGGACAGACACGTGCTTGCAAGCTTGTGGTGTTTTTTAGGATACATTTGTTGAGCAAATGTAGTTTCTTGCAGCTTCCTGTTGAGTGCAACAACAGGAGTTAGCTTTTTTCAATTGCCAAGCTCAGCTTCTGTAATTTTTTCATGAATGAGAAAGATTTATTGATGGAGCTGGTTGCTACTTAAGAGAGTGGTTAACACTGAACAATTTAATTTTCTCAGTAGAATTTTTAATAAAAAAGCAGTAACATTATAAAAGGTGCATAAAAATGTCTAACAGTTCTAGAATGTTTCAATTTCTAGAAACAGCTCTAGAATGTTAATAAAGTCTGGTAAGCTTCAGCTTTGGGCCTCACACATTTGTTGTAACTCCTCAAAGCACCATGTCATCTTTGGTATGATGAAGTTTTAAAGGCCTCTCTAATTCTTACCAGTTCTGTAGCACACATGTGACCAAAATCCCTGGTGTGCGGCCTCTGGTATTTGTTTGACAGACATGTGTTACGTTGGATTTCTGAGTGCCAACTACTTCTATAAGATACTGGCAAAGGAGGCAGTGTTGGCAAAGAGTGTTGAGTCTGGGGAAAAACATTGCAACACAGTTCTTCAATGGGGGGGAAAAGCCAAAATGCAGTTTAAAATGCATATTTTGAGAGAAAATTATTTGAAGCATTTTTATTTTTTAAAAAATCACAGTCAAGAAGACTCCCAGAGTGACTTAGAAAGATTATTGGTAAGGGATTCATTCCCTTTGATTTGCAATCTAAAAGACATGGCACACAAGGAGAATGGAATGGGGAGGGCAGAGGGGAAAGAAAGCTCAGTTAAAAAATACTTAAAGTTTTCATTCTTTAATTGTCCATGGTGACTAGCACCCTGTTTTTGTGCAGATATTAAAAAAAAATGGTGAAAGGTTTTGAAAAACAGTGATAATGCAGATTAATGCAGATATGGAACAGAACAGTTGTATGAGTGATTACAAGAGAAAGTACACGGAACAGAAATAGATGGATTCCTCCATTCCATCACCTATCCTGAAGAAGCAGTTGTCATTAGCACTGAGGAAGAAGGAAAAGCTAGGATGGTATTTAATGTAGCAGCAAAGAGAGAGAGAAGAATGTCTTTGTTCTTATACTGCTTTGCCATAACAAGTTGCAAAAAGCCAATAGATGAGATTTAAAAAAGAAAGAAAAGAAGAGAGTCCTTAAAAAGAAAGAGGACACCCTTAGTCTTCAAATTTATTTATTCCCCCCTCCCCCGGGATACTGTAATTTGAAATATTTGCTCTCAACATTTGCTGCTCACTCCCAAGAAGGAAGAAGCGGCTATTCCAACTGGGACAGAAAATCCATTTCCTCTATCTATGTGAATCCTCTGGCTACCCTTCCAGCTACGTATCTGGTTTAATAATGGTAACGATAAGAGATAAGGAATCAGCTTATGGAGAGGGCCTTGAAAGAGAGGCGCTGGTCACAGGGAGCAAGACAACTCTATCTCAAAGGGAATCTGAGCGCGTCTCCATGTACCGGCTGGCCCGCTGCCGTTCTCAATGTGGCGATTCCCTCACAGATTAAGAAGAGCAAGCTTTACAAGCTCCGGATTATGGCACTGAGCATTCTCAACTCACAGGTGGATTAGATGCCGGCGTATCCCAGACGCTGACCCTGCAGGATAAAACGGCCCAGCTTAGTGGATGCTAGTTAAAGGCCAGGTGCGAGGAGGGAGGGAGAACACCAGTCCTTTCCTCGACCATATTAGAGTCTCTTCACCTGTCAAGTTATGTAGGTTTAATGTCTGAAGGTGTCAAAAAACAAAATGGCGAGTTTCCTACAGGTAATAATAATAATAATAATAATAATAATAATAATAATAATTTATTTAAACCCTGCCCATCTGGTACGCTCGTCAGAAAGCTGGGATTGGTTTCCATAGCCTGATCAATGAGGCCAACCCAGTTTTGCTGCGGCATAACTTGTGAACCAGATCAGCGCCAAGGGCATCTGCTGAGGGCCCGCACCTGATCAGGGGCCCGTTACACTTTCTGCACTCACAGTTGGGGGGGTGTCTGTGTGTTTGTGCTGCCCAAAGAGTTTCCCGAACCTGGAGTGTGAAAAGGCATTTGTGATCACACACAAGCAAAGTTCCCATCCACTATTTGCTATGGAATTAGCATGAAAGCAAATGGCCATTCAACATAAGACGGCAACCATCAAGAAATACAAGCTCAAATAATATCACACAGAACCATTAATAGATAAAAGTACTAAACCAAATTCAGAGGACAAAAATAAGCGTGTGAGCTGACTCAACTTCCAAAAGCATGACAGAAAAAGGAAGGCTTTTCACTTGTTTCTCAGAGGATTAAGTTTATTTATATATTTATTTCATAAAATTTATACACCTCTTGATTGTAAAAACAACAACTTCCAAGTGGTTTACAAAATGATAAAATAATAAAATTATCACTAAGAAGAATTAATAACAATTATTTAAGACTTTCAAAAAGTTGATATAACAGTAAACTAAAAACAAATTAAAACTCTCATCAACTTGTTAAACGTTTGTAGCAGGTGCCGAAGACAGTGCAGTGAAGGTGCCTGCCTGATCTCAATAGGCAGTGAGTTCCAAAGTGTGGGAGCTGCCACACTAAAAGACTGAGCTGGTACAAATGCGGAACAGGTATTATGTGACACCTGTAACAAGCTGAGATATACGGGCTCCTGTGTGCCCTTGACTGCCCAGGTCCTTCCGCTTATTACAGCTCAAGTTGGAGATACCTCAGTTATGTGGCAAAGAAGTTACAAATTGTGAGGCATTTGTGGGCATTCTGAATTAGGTCTTGGATGTTATGGCCGTGGGCAAATTAACTCACTTCATGTGTTTGCAAATACAAGAGAAGTTATTTTAAGCAGAGTTGCTTGAGCATTTGCAGTCTGTTGAAAATTCACACCATGAAGATACTGGTTGCTGGCCACCATTCAAGGGGCAAGGTAATGGCTGGGTCAATCTAGTGTGCTTGATCTGTCTGTGGCCATGCAGCAGCAGCCATGTTACTTCAAGTGATCCACCACTTGAGGCAGAGGCAGCTAATAAGGTGCCCGCTGGATTTCGTGGGACTCTGCCTCCAGTCAGCTGCAGCCAGCACAGCCCATGGCCAGGATTGATGGGCGTGCTGGTCCAGTCGCATCTGGAGGGCACCCTGTTGCCTATGCCTGACTCGAGACAGAGAGGCAGTACATGCCAGCCAGCCAGCCAGCCATTAAAGCTAGAACTCAGCTGGCATGTCAGAGGAAGGAACAAAGGGTGATAGATGGCTGGCTTATGGATGAAAGACAAATAAGACACGTTTCACTTTAATGGCTACTGGAGGAATTTCAACTCTTCTAAACAGCTGGCGAGGAACAGGTGTTCCTTCCCTCCCGCCAAGGGGGAAAAAATCAATTGTAATATAGTAGTTTGTAAAAAAGTTTGAACCAAGCAAAGGAGAGAGAGAGAGCATGGTTGTCTCGAGGATTATTTTACCAGGGCAAACAGTGCTTCAAGGACAAGCAAGAAACTTGCTGCTATTTGAGGCAACTTCATTATAAAATCATTTTTAATAAGCAATCTTAGCAAAGAGAGGGAGCAGTCTTGCAGAGAAGCCCCCAAGGGACCTCCAGGCTGCCCGGTTAAGTTATTAGGCAGAAACACACGAGGGACCAAACAGCTATTTCATTGGCCTCGGGGGACAGGATTCAGTTTTCTCCAGTTCTCCAGAGGCAGCGGGTCTAACAGCCACACACCGTTAACTATCACTCCAGCAAAGTTCTGACTTTTGGAGGAAAGTGGGATGTTCACGCTTTAAAACAAAAAACTGAAAAACCTCCCTTGACTTTACACCCCAAAGTCAAAACAGGAGAGGCTCTCGGATTTATTCTGAGCCACCTGGAAATACGAGCCCGGAATCAACTCTGCAGGTTGATGAAAGAAAAGGCCAACTGCTTGCCACTGTGATCCCCAACAGAAGAAGCCTCTAGGAAGTGCACAAGCGGGGCAGGCGTGCAAGAGCTCTATCCTACTGCTGCATTCAGAGATGGACTGCTCCTGAGTGTGCAGGTTCAGTTGGTAGTCATTATGCTTATCCTTATGCTGCTGATAGATCTGATTCTCCCCACCAACCAAATTACTTACCCCTTCCTCCCACTCGTGAACTCACCTCCTCCATTCTCAATACCTCCTAATATTATTCTTTATACTGTTCTAGATATTTGGATGGGGCTTCAATGGCTCAAGATACAGGAATTTAGTGACAATAGTTCAATGCAACACTCAAATCAAGGATGCTTTGCTTTGAGGTGAATCTGCTCAAATAAAAAATGCAGGTCATGCTCAATGCAGCTGCTGAGGGGAAGGAGACTCAGTCCGCCCCCATACTGTGACATCATCACGCAAGGAACTCTGCACTACTGGCTGTCACTGTTAGGGGCACATGCAGCATGATGACATTAAGGTAAGTGGCAACTTGGTCTGGCGCTGCAATTTTTTACTGACTGCACTGAGCACTTTGAGTTCCTCCACCTCCAGTAGCTTCAGTTCTTAGCACACTTATGTGAAAGCAACTTCCACTGAATTGATGGTGCTTCCTTCCAAGGAAACACAGGGAGCTAAAATGGTCATGGATTCTGCTCTCAGTGCTCCTGCTGGTCTTCTCTTCTGCCCTTTTCCTTGCCCTACAATAATAAGCAGATGTCTGAGATCAACCCTGCTTCAAATCTGAGGTCACCTCAGAGGAGGAACAAGGGGAGCAGGACTCTCCAGCAGATCTCCATACAGCCAGTGAGGAATCATCAAATCTGGACAGCTCTGCCCTAGGACTGGAGATCACCACACCAACTCCCTGGGTTTCTGGCTGGCTCTAAGCTCCAGTCACCAGTCTCTCCAGAGCAGAGGAGCTGGTGAGTCAGGCAGGAATGTTGAAGCTGCTGGGAAGGTATCTGTGAGGCTATTTGGGAGGAGGAGGAGGAAGCGCATGGAAGCCCTTGCTTGGGTTGAGGCCTGATTCAGAGTTTGGAAGGGGTGACGTCCTCCAATGCCTGTACTGTGTGAGCTACTTCATTGCTGAGCAACACCTGACCACTCTGCTCCAAACTCCAGCCTTCCTCATCTGGGGAAATGGTAGCTGGAGTTCATGTTTGCTCCACAGCAGGAAGTAGAACAGAGCAGAACATACAAAAGGTGAAAGGCAAGTGGTAGGGGTGGGCTTGGGAGGAGCTTGCAAGAGTCTCAGCTCCTTAGGGCTTATCCACACTTTCCTTTTGCCTCATTTTTTCCAGGCACTTTAATGCTCTGTGTCCAAACGCTTTTTGTTTGCCCTGAGTTTTCCCCATGAAAACCTGCTCTTTAAATTTGAATCAGAGCAAATGGGTTTCCTGTGGATTGACGTTTGCTCCAAATGAGCTTTAAAGAGTGAGTTTTCACAAGGAAAGCTGTGGAGCAAAAAAAGTAAAACAAAAGGATGCTCGGACACAGAGCTTTAAAATGCAGACTATGGCCACAAAAAGCAACTTTAACAAGCAATGTGACATTCCTTCGATTGAGACATCATTTAAACAGTTTCATGAATGTTGAGGAAATGAGATTGCCCATTTACACTGATGGAGAGTCTAGAATCAGATGGCACATCTCTGATGGCATTGCACCAAGCGAGTTTTAGTATCCTGACAAGTCTGTTGATAAGCTTTTCTGGGATGGAGGCACAGTCTGAATGATAACCCATTTCTGCAATGTCTTTACAGCTGTTTTACTCTGTTGAAAAGGCAATAACAGCTAACAGAGTCATGAAAGAAGAGCAGATCCACCATCATTTCATTTCTAATTTTGGAAGTGGTGCAAATCCACTTGGGCTTATTTTAACTTGATTCGGGACTTTTGTAATTTGAACCTTAGGATTTTGCCATCCCTCTTTCAGACTTATTTCTGAAATAATGAAGACTGGAAGGTAATTTAAAGTTATTAAGGTTATTGTGCAGCATGTGCATGGTGAACAGCAAATGTCACTTCATTATTTCCAACCGAAGCCTCCCAACTGACAGAAGCCCACAAGAACCTGCAGTAAAAAAAGTCACCGGGCTAGCAGAGAGGGCAGAGACTTAGCACAGCAAAGATTAACATGGGCATTGTTCTGCCTCACACCAGAAAAATAGCAATTATTTCCTCTTACTTCAGGTTGCATTTGTCAAGCATAGATATGAAATTATGACACTGCCAATTCCTAATCCTAAGCAGTTGCTGAGACTCCTCAAATGCCTTGCCTGAATCCCACAGTTATGTCCATATCACTCTCTGTTTCTCAAAGATGGAACTACCTTGGAGATAAGAAGCTCTTGTAGGGATTTCTCCCCAAGTAATGGGTCTACCAGAATTCCTGCATATCCTCTGCCTTTTATAAGCTCTTTGGTCCCCTATGGAGCAAGCCGATAAGTCAAGCAAGAGCTCCGTCACCTTTCCAAGTCCCCTGCCCTCCAAGCTTATTGGTTAATGGCGGACCCAACAAAAAGGCAACACTCATCATCCCACCAATGCAATTGTCCTGTGCATAAGAGAAAGTGACCAAATCAGAAAGCCTTACTTACATGTGTGGGTCTTCTTTGTTACAGAAATACCTAGAGGGAAAGAGAGGAGAGTCACTGTTAGCAAACTGATTGGGACCATCCCACTAGCCATAGAGGGCAGTCATTTTAAAAACTAAACACAATAGCACCTTTGAGACAATACCCTTGTGAGGCAGATTAGTCTGGGAGGCAGTGGCTGGCCTGAAGTCACACAGGGAGCAGCAGCAGAGCAAGCTGACCAGGCGCCTGGGGCAGCGCGCATGCCTGGCGCCCAGGGGCGAGGCCAACCACCCGCGGGGGCAGGGTCAGCCGGGGCAGAACGCTCTGCGGGGCCTCCAAGGAGTCTGCCTGCCTCCTGCCGCTCAGCCGCCCTACAGCTGAGGGGGAGGTGGCAGGTGGACCGTTTGACACAGCTTGGAGCCTGCGGGCGCCAAAGCCACTGCGTCACTCCCAGGAGAGATGCGTGGCTCGGGAGCACTGCAAGCCCTGTGGTGAGTGCCGCCCAGCATTTTGTCACCCCCCTTAGTGGTGACACCTGGGGCGGAACCCCCCACTGTACCCCCCCTTCCTCTTCCCCTGCCGGGGAGTTTCATGGCCAAGTGGGGATTTGAACCCTGGTCTCCCAGGTCCTAGTCTGACACTCTCACCACTACACTACACTGTCTCTCAATAATAATAAAAAAGGAGCCAACACATCAGCATCCCACGCCCTCATCCAAGCAGCACAAGAAGGCATACTAAGGGTTTATATCCCACTTTGACCTCAAATGACCTTATGAGGTGGGTGAACTGGATCCAAGATCACTAGGGAACTTAACAGCTCAACAAGGATTACAGCTCAGGTCCATACCCAGCACACCACAATGAGGAACTGAACGTAAGGTTATCCTTTTTGTAAGCACTCAGCATCAGGAATCAGTTCATTTGTATTCCGAGCTGAGAGGTTTGTAGAACGAGTTCAGACCACTAAAAATGATTCCATGCACTTCAGTAAGGAACACAGGACAGAGAAAGCCACATCTGAACAAAATGACCATGGATGTAGCTACTTCCCAACAGCATTTCAGGTGATATTTCTTTAAGTATTTTTTTTATATTAAAAAATCCCATTTTAATATGCCTTTTAAAAAACAGTTTAAAAAGACTTGACTCAAGCAAACCCTATACAACAGACCTTTGTGGCATCTTAAAGACTAAGCAGTTTATAAGGTTTCACTTACTCCGCTGACTCTGATGTTCTGTAATTCATGAAAACTTATGCCATAATAAATGTGTTACTCTTTCAGGTGCCCCAAGGCTCCTAGAACCCTTTGCTGCAACAGACTGACAGGGCTTAACCTATGGAAGGTAAAAAGGTAAAGGTACCCCTGCCCGTACGGGCCAGTCTTGACAGACTCTAGGGTTGTGCGCCCATCTCACTCAAAGAGGCCGGGGGCCAGCGCTGTCCGAAGACACTTCCGGGTCACGTGGCCAGCGTGACATCGCTGCTGTGGCGAGCCAGAGCCGCACACGGAAACGCTGTTTACCTTCCTGCTAGTAAGCGGTCCCTATTTATCTACTTGCACCCGAGAGTGCTTTCGAACTGCTAGGTTGGCAGGCACTGGGACCGAACAACGGGAGCGCACCCCGCCACGGGGATTCGAACCACCGACCTTTCGATCGGCAAGCCCTAGGCGCTGAGGCTTTAACCCACAGCGCCACCCGCGTCCCTCAACCTATGGAAACCCAATACTTAATTTCTTGAAACTCAGTCAGGACCATTTATCAAGGCTACCTTCCTGTGTAGGGACGCGGGTGGCGCTGTGGGTAAAACATCAGTGCCTAGGGCTTGCCGATCGCATGGTCGGTGGTTCGAATCCCCACGGCGGGGTGAGCTCCCATCGTTCGGTCCCAGCTCCTGCCCACCTAGCAGTTCGAAAGCACACCTAACTGCAAGTAGATAAATAGGTACCGCTTACTAGCGGGAAGGTAAACGGCGTTTCCGTGTGCGGCTCTGGCTCGCCAGAGCAGCGATGTCACGCTGGCCACGTGACCCGGAAGTCTCTCCAGACAGCGCTGGCCCCCGGCCTCTTAAGTGAGATGGGCGCACAACCCTAGAGTCGGACACGACTGGCCCGTACGGGCAGGGGTACCTTTACCTTTACCTTCCTGTGTAAGAGACAGAACTAGGAGCCAAAGAATCTGACCTCTGAAGTTAAACTTTAAGTTAGCCAACAAGGGATGCATCTTTTCTATTTTCTTGAACACAGGGACCAAAAGATGATTAGAAACACAGAAGCGTTATCCACCAAGCCTTTCTGGGAGTTCTTGTTTTAGGCCCTTCAACTCCTTGGCAATGTGCAGGGAATCATCACTTATGTAGGGGTTCTGTTCTCGGCTGCTGCATATGTCACCGGGACATACATGAGCAGGGATTCCCCCATTCTGTCCCTGCCCCATTCAGTCCCTGTTACACCCCTGCCCCACCCCCTGCCAGTGATGAAAACTGTGTCTGTGTGGTCATGCACGACTTGAATGCTTGTGAGTGGGGAAATTGTCTGTATGGAACAATCAGACAGCCTGGATTGCAACTTTCCATCTCTGGTAGAAAAGCTATTTTGCCCAGGAACTGCCAGCTCTTGCCAGTTTTAGCCCAACCCTAAGCACATAAGTTCAGATCTTCCTTCCAAATAAGTGCACCTAGGATTGCAGGTTTAACTTTCATGTCATCTTTCTCTTTCCACAAGCAACTTACAGAAGTGGGGATTTTCATTCCACTCTATCTCTGTAGTTTAGAAATTCTTTTGTTTTTCTAGACGACATGGTTTTCTATAATTTTTTTTAACGTTGATGCTTTTATTATTATATTGCTTTGAGGTGTTTCACAGGAAGCCATTCATGAAACAAGCAAGCAAATAAGAACATAAGGAGAGCCAGCTGGATCAGGCCAAGGACTCATCTTGTGCGGCATCCTGATCTCATAGTGGAAACCCACAAGCAAAACTCAAGCTCAACCAGGTGTCTGTGGGAAACTAGCAAGCAGGATTCAAGCACAACAGCCCTCTACCCTCTTGCATACCCTCCAACATTTCTCTGACGAAAATAGGGACGTCCTATTCAACAACAGCAACAGCAACAACAATTTAATTCTCTAATACCCTGCCCATCTGACTGGGTTGCTCCAGCCACTCTGAGCAGCTTCCAATATATATATAAACATAATATAACATTAAATATCTAAAAACTTCCCTATACAGGACTGCCTTCAGGTGGCTCGGGGGGTCGCATAACTCCATACCCTCCAACATTTCTCTGATGAAAATAGGGACATCCTAAGGAAAAGTGAGCTTCAATACTTTGGCCACCTCATGAGAAGAGAAGACTCACTGGAAAAGACCCTGATGTTGGGAAAGATGGAGGGCACAAGGAGAAGGGGACGACAGGGGACGAGATGGTTAGACAGTGTTCTCGAAGCTACAAACATGAATCTGACCAAACTGTGGGTGGCAGTGGAAGACAGGAGTGCCTGGCGTGCTCTGGTCCATGGGGTCACGAAGAGTCGGACACGACTGAATGACTAAACAACAACAAAGGAAAAGTGGGACATTCCAGGATCAAATCAGAAACTGGGATAGCTTCTGTAAATCTGGGACTGTCCTTGGAAAGTAGAGGTACTTGGAAGGTCTGACAGTGCTCTTTTGAGAACCACTGGTTTAAAATAAAGTTTATTAGAAAAACAACAACACCCAGAAGATGGGGAGAATAGGATGACACTAAAAACTACATGTTTTCCTGCCAGAGGCCACATCTGATAATTCTCTTCATAGAGCTCAGAATAGTACGGCTTGTATGTAGCACTAACCCATGACTTCTGTAAATCCAGGAGTGTCCCTGGAAAATAGGGACACTGGGAGGGTCTGTTCCTGTGTGAACTGGCATTCAGAAGTATAACTGCCTCTGGCCATGAAGGCAAAGCATAGCCATTGTGGCTAGTAGCCACTGCTAGCTTCCGCCTTCATCTAATCCTCTTTTAAAGCTTTCCAAGTTGGTGGCCATTACTGCCTCCTGTGGAAGCAAGTTCCTTTGTTTAACTCTGCACTGTGTGAAGAAGTCCTTCCTTTTATCTGTCCTAAATCTTCCAAAGTTCAGCTTTGTTGGATGTCCATCAGTTCTACCATTAGGAGAGAAGGAGATACTTTTCTCTGTCTACTTTTCTCCATGCCATACATAATTTTAAGAAATCATCTTTCTTAATCTCCTTGCATGTGTTCAAAGAGACTCAAGCAGAAATCTGTCTCTCATCTCTAAGCATATATAATGGCATGCAGATAGCATGCAATCTCCATGTTTTCATGCATTTTTTCCCAATCTTTGAATATACTTCTAAAGTGAACAAAACTCTATTTTGTTGCAAACAGACAAATTAGATTTGTAATAGTAACCTGTTAGCATGCATACTTGTTCAAAAATGTAAGCTGCAAAAATGGGAAAGTTGTTTCAAACCAATAGGCCCTGATTATATATAAATGACATTTCAGTGTTTGCATTCAAGACTAAGCTCCTGCAATCACTTCCATGCAATCTGTGCTGCTCAAAGCACACAGTTCTCATCACACTGTTATCAGCAAAAGGATCCATGTCGTCTTGCTAATTCAGACCAACTCCCTGACATCAGCGAGCAAAGCAAAAGGAAATGTCATGAAAATACCAGAACATAACACGGCCACGTCTATCACTGAGCAAATGTTTCAATATCGCACAATCAATCTTTTGGGCATTTGCATCTGACATTACTGATCAATGCAAATATATATGTGTATATATCTGAGGCTGATTAACTTCTTAGAGCACAGAATAATCTGTTGTGAGCAACTATTTTGTTTTGCACAGAAAATCTATCAGGGTTCTCCCCCATACAATATACATATGGTGACATTTACTACCACTTCAACAACAACAACAACAACAACAACAACAAGAAGAAGACATTCCACTCTCCAGAAAAGTCACAGTTTCATTTAAAGAAGTCATTTCTTGACCTTTGCTAAGCAACTTCAAAAAGCGCTATCCATGCTATTCAATTTTTCACTTTAAAATAAAGACATGCACACACAAAGATGCCTAAGTTCAGTCTTATGCACTTCTACTCAAAAGTAAGTCCCACTGAGTTCAACATTTCCATCATATATGCTGTATAAAAGGTATAAAATTGGGGTCATATTCTGGCCTAAGCCAGCATCACATAGTCTGAAATTACTTATGACACAGCTAGCTAGGGTTTAGGACTGATAAAAAATGGCCACACATTTGCAGGTGCTGAAACAGGTGTGTAATGGGGAGAAGTCACCAAACAGTCTCCATGTGGAATGGTTGCCACATAGCTTTCCATCTCTCATTGGTGACAGGATGTTGTTGTTGTTGGTCGTTTAGTCCTGTCCGACTCTTTGTGACCCCATGGACCAGAGCACACCAGGCCCTCCTGTCTTCCACTGCCTCCCGCAGGATAGCTATCTTCAAATATCTAAAGGGCTGTCACATGGAGCAAGCTTGCTTTCTGCTGCTCCACAGGGCAGGACCCAAACTGATGGATTCAAATTACAATAAAGGAGGTTCCAACTAAACATTCTGATGGCAAGAGCTGCTCAACAGTGGAACCGACTGGCTTGGAAATTGGTGGGTTCTCCTTCATTGGAGGTTTCTAAACAGAGGTTGGATGGCCTCAGGGATTCTGTAGTTGTGATTCCTGGATTGCAGGATAACCCTTTGTGTTTGTGTTTGTGTGTGGGGGGGGGGTACCTACCAACCCAACAAGTCTATGATTCTTCTGCTGCTGTCACCAAATCAACCCTTATGCCACCAGCAGTGTTGGCCACCAGCTGCTACTCCCCCCCCCCTCCAAAATGCCCCTGACACAGTGCAGTTCTGGGACATTTATTGGAAATGGGACCCACTTGTAAGTGTCCTGGTGGAGCACACTGGTTTGTTGGAGACAGAATGGTGGTCTAGATGGGCTTTTGGGTAAGAATGAGCAAGTCAGTCCTTAGGTTCTCATGATTATTTTTTTAAAATCACCAACATATGTGCAGACTCCTGAGCTTTCTGGGTATTAAAATATGTTTTCTGACTCAAGGGTGATTGCTCCTTCAAATATTTACTCTCCATCTTTTGCCTGACATGGTATACAAGAGTCTGAATAACAACTGCCTCCCAGACTCCACTATGTTTCCTGCTAACTCACACCTTCTGTTTCACTTTTAGCAGCATTGGAAGCCTGCAATGAAGATGGTGGGTGGCACTCCAGAGCTCACAGGGAGCCTGGCAAAGAGGAAGACTAGACCGGCATGTACACAGATGGGGAGATGCTCATGTTGAATGTTTAACAAGGGCTTAACAGAAAACCCAAAGGGATCCAGAACTGGAAACAGAGCACAGGATCATTGTGTCCTTTTTAATCACCAAACCATAGAAAAAAATATAGGGGAGAAAAGGAGAGAAACTAGAGCCACACACTGTAGGGGTTACAGGATCAGGCCTTCTCAGGTTAAGAGACTGAGGCTGCAATCCTAGGAATTCAATGGGATTTACTTCTGAGTCAACATGCTGGGGTTGCACTCAGAGATCTGGATCTCTGCAGGGTTGGACCTAGACCTCTAAGAGAGGAGTTTAGAAAAGCCACAGTGTTATACACAGGGGGGGGGGGTCAGTCTGGATGACACTGGTGGGTCCCTTCCAAATCTGTGATCTTGTGTATGTGAGTAAGAACCTATGAGAGGAAATTTGCGAAACAGTGAGACCAGTTTCTTTGTTAACTTGGCTGGCCATTTACGTACTACCATTTACACGTCTAATGGGTTTCCATAGTGATAAATGGGTGAGCTTTCCCCCTCTATACTTGGCTGGATGCCATATCATGCTAGGAAGGAGAACAGTAGGCCAAGAAAGGTGTTGCACATGGGAGAGCTGTTTGTGAAAGTTTTGGCTGATGCTGGAAGCTAGAGACACAAAGGCATGTTTTGCTCTGAGCTGAACCGAAAGCTGAGTTTGGGGTTTCCCTGGAAACCTAATGGGGAAGCAAGATTTCATGGAGCATCAATGTTGTGAGCCTTCCATCCTATGGTAAGGTTGTATATCTGTGTAAATAAAACTATATAGCCTAAAGAAATCACAGTCTCTATTGTCCATTCCAAGGAAACCCAACCCTGGTAAACGCAAGAACCCCTGAAACCTCTTGCCGCTCTGAGATTGGGGTGTAGGAAACAATACGTTGGAGAACCAGTTGATTCAAAGAGGATGGGAAATCCTGTGTCCCCCACCCCTGGATCTTGTTGATTTCTGGGGCCACTGGGAGTTGAAGTGCAGCAACAGGTTCCTCACCCCTGCCAAGCAACAAACGAAAAGGGGTCTACAGTAGCCACGCTCAGGTGTTCTTTCCATGTTACAAGGTTTGCAAAGGGGCTGATTTACAACAGCAGTTCTGTGGATCACAAAAGCAAAAGTCAAGGAGCCCTCCTTGGTGGGCTGAAACCCAAACTGAGGGCACAATGAAAACATGCCCTTGCTCAGGACAAAAATACTATTATTAATCATCATCAGCCTGTATTACTCAAAGTGCTCCAAGTCATTTTAGTCCTTTATATATACATATATATTTGGAGGGGAGGTGTTAATGGACACTAATGCTCGTAGTTCATGCCAAAGGGGGATAAATTATGCAGAAGGTTGCAAGGACAGATGACAACAGATTCCAGGCATCAAAGAACTCTTAAAAAGATCCTTAATTCTGTATTTATTTTATTTTACATTTTACCATGCCCCATGTCCCTTTAACTGTTTTCTAGTGCTCAGTGGTAAAAGTGCAGCTGTGACCAAGATGCCACCTTCCCACAACACATCATGAATTCTGTCGCTTGGGTCATGAGATGTTCACCTGCTCACCTGGCTTTCTGAGGGGACTGATGAAGCTGGCCTTCCCCACTCTGGTGTCCTCTGGGTGTTTTGGACTACAACTTGTTTGTGTAATGTGAACAATGGGTTAAATGTTACAGTGTGTGGTCTCATGACTTGAGGACATTCTGAGATAAGGGTGTCAGGTGCACTGGGTTACTATAGCAACACCAGTGAGGCCAAGTGTATGCTGAGTCATTCATTTTCCCATTGGTTCAGGAGATATGCTTTCATGTATAATACGTCATGTTGCATGTTCTGCTGCTGTATTTTTTGCATGTCAGGGTTTACTTCTGAATCTTTGACAGAGGGGAAGATGCTGCGGGTTTTATGCAGCAGCATTACTTAGCATGGTGATAGTGTTAGTGGATCTCTCTGTACTTATGTATTTTCAAAGACCAGAAGAACTGTATATAGCAAACACTAGTGCTTAGCTTTGTCTTGTAAACACTTTCTTACTTTGAACTGTGCAGGAGAGGAGTTTCCCCTCCTTAACCGGGGGCTCTGGAAGAACTGCTGGGGGCAGGAAATCTCTGAAGGGCCTCTGCGTCCTCTGCTGATGCATCACACTGGATGAGTCATCAACACAACTCCCAGCTGATCTAAAAGGATCTTGAGGGTACCAGGTATGGCTTAAAGGTGCCCTATCGAAAGTCACAACATTTAAACCACCAAAGAGACTCTGACATTGAGATTCCCTGCTGGGTGGTTGTACTTTAGCTCTACCAAAATCATGCGCCTCCTTCTTCCAGGACATTTGTGTGTGTGCGTGCGTCTAAGTTCTTAATCCTCCTGGTAGCCATCATTTTATGGAGGCAGCAGCACCAGTGACAGTAAAATATTGCCACGCGTGGCGAACGGCCTCTTTACAAGCTGTGGACGTTTTCTTCCCGGTGACATTCAAAGAACAGAAGCTCCTTCAACAGACGCCGCTCCCTAATGGGAACAATTCATTTAGCCTGTGCTAGATTCTGCACAGAGCTACCTGGCTGCAAAATGTGCAACTTCCTGAGGGGAATCAATCCACCCAGCCGGCCTTGCCTGCAATTTGATTCATTGTATCTGGCGCAACACTTTCTCTTTTACTTTGAACGACTTTAGACAAAAGGAAAATGAAAAGAAAAAAAGGGGGCAGGAAACAGCCTTGCATCCCTGGTCCTTTCTAAGCAGAATCCAGCCCCACATTGTCATGAGCCCCAAAAGACATAATAGAGGGGCTGGTCAGATCAAGCTAGGGGGTCCCAGAAGTGTAGCCCCCCCTCCCTGCTCTTCTCTATCCTCTATCCTGTCATAAGGAAAGAAACTGAACACTGGGAAAGCAAATGCCAACATCATAATGTCGGTGTGCAAATCTATGGTGCGACCGCATTTGGAGTACTGTGTACAGTTTGGGTCGCCTCACCTCGGAAAGGATATTGTGCAATTGGAAAAGGTTCAGAAAAGGGAACGACGGCTCCATTCCCATTCTCAAAGGGCGTGGCAGGAGAGGATGGCAAATGGAAGATTCAAGGACAATCAAAGCAATATTCAAACATTTCAGTGCAGTACGATATAGTATCAAATAAATTAATAATTGCAGAATATGTATAGATACCTTTTCAAAATGAGAGCAAGACCATCAAGTGATACTGCAAGCTCACACCTCTCATGGAGTTTGAATACTTAAGGTACATATGTAAGAAGCTTGTTTATAATTATAATTTGGGAATGATTCATATTCTTCTGTAGCTGCAATGTTTTATACTTTCTGGAATCCTATGGTCATATTGGTATAGATTTGGGAAGGGGGACCCCCCCCCAAACCCTAGAAATTAATAATTGGTAGGATTTTGATTATTTGGGATGCGAAGGCAGAAGACAAGCTGCAGGGGAATTCCTGGGCTAGCCTATGCAAAATGACCTGGCCAAGGAAGGGCCATTGGGAAGGAAAGAGACCTGTCTCCCCCCCCCCCTTACCATGAGGTGTGAACAGAGGCTGGGTTTGGGACATTGCCAGGGTAACTGGGTGTGAGGTAACAGGAAAAGAGCGTTTTGAGCAATGGTTGCTGAGAAGAAGAAGCAGGATGAAGGTTGGGGGATCCATCTTGGGCAGGCAGGCTGCAGGCTGACTGGGAGAGATGCCTTGGATTCCAGGGGCGCACTGCTGTGGGGTACAAGCCCCTCTTGAGATGACCATGCTGCAAGATCAGAACTCCCTCCATGCAGACTGAAGGTATAAAAAGGTGAATAAGCCATATTTCTTAAAGCTACGACAGTCCCTGCCATTTCTCAATTCTCCAAAGGAGACCACAGACCCTGGGTGAGTTCCAGGAACCCCATGGGCTCTTGCCACCGCTCAGCAGCGAGACGAAGAGGCACTCAACTTTTGTAACAATATTATGCAGTATTTAGTTCTGTGTTATAAATCAAACACTGCTAGGAATTCTTTCTTTTTGTTTTCCAATGTATTTATTATCAATAAAAAAGTGGTGTGGCGCAAGCAAATTTTTATTCTGACCTGGATAAAGTGGATGGAGGAAAGCAAGGGCCAATTGGCTGAGGATGATGGGAGTTGTAGTCCAGCACTGAGTAAAAAGCAGCAGGTTCCCCATCCCTGATGACATTGTGTCTGTTATGTTATCTTGTTAGTGACATGGGAAGATAATGAAGGGGGGCAGCCACCAGCAGGGATGGGGGAGGAATCTGATTCAGTTCTCATTTAAAGACAAATTTATCAAATTTGCACTTTCTGAAACAATACAAAAACCAAAGCACAGTCATCCTTCAAAATTTGCACTTCTCTGAAACTTACTATACCGTTCTTCAGCCAACCAGTATTTACAAAAATGCATATGTTAGGGGAAAGTGGGTACAGAAAATTATGTATTAGTTAAAATAGCACACCAGCATGATTCCTTTTATGAATAACTGCTTGCAAAACATGTGTCTGTTAGTCAAAACGTCATACAAAAATGTGTTTATCCGGAGAAATTAGCACTTGATCACTGAAGAATTTTCGTGAGGATCTTTTTTCTTTTTCTTTTAAAAGCAAATTGCTGTAGAAACGTAGAGAACTGAATTTAAGATTTAAAAAGTGTGAAACTGAGAGAACCGAAATTGATAGAGCCATCCGTTCCTCACCCCATCATGCGGGAAGGAAGGAGAGCATCAGGACCATTTCTTTAACCTCCTGTTTGTGCCAGAGGCTTTATCAGCGGCATCTGCTTTCAACACTAAGACTTGCCTCAAGACATGCAAAGTGAGAATGGACTACAGTGCCCCTGAGTTGGTACAGAGTGCTACTGTCCCTCCTCGCTGAGTAACTGCAAGAGTCCAAACATATCAGGTATTTCCAGGCATCTCATTTGCTAGAAGTTTACTACTGGGTGAGTGTAAAGTCTGTGGTGGGTTTGTGGGGAGATCCGGGAGCCCAGCCTGGTATTATTCATCTGCTCAAATGCACTGGAGGAAAAGCAAGGCCATCCTTCTGCCCCATATTCACATTCCCCCCCACCACTCCAATGACCTGCAAAAGCTAGTGCATTAAATTAGGAAACAGACAGATGCAGAGGAGCCTGTCATTTCCGCTGATGTGATAAGAAAATTAGCGCTGTACTCATTAAGCAGCGGAGGTTAAGGGTTCTGCACTTGACCACAGAAAGCAATGTCTGGATTTCACCTTGAAAATGTTCTGTGATCAGAACTGCAGTCAGACACAACACCCTTTGTGACATGCAGAGAAACGGGGATGCACTGAAAGCCAGCCAGTGACATTGCTGGTGAACTCCCAGTTTGGTGCAATGGGCCCCCAATGCAGACCCCATGGTATTTAACAGAGTGAAGAAGGGGTGGGCATCAGGGGCCTCTTTAAGAGAAGCTGTTCCCCCCTTTCGTAGTACTTTCTACGCCTGGTGCACCCTTGGACCCCTTCCGCTGGGGAAACAATGGTCAACTCCGTTTAAGTGCTCAGGAAAGCAGTGAAGGCTTTTGTGTTCTGCAAGAAATCTTTGTTTATTGCAGTGTCCTTCACAGCTGTTTGTGTTTGTTTCAAAGTTGAGCTGATTAAACCCATTCCTCTTTTTTGACTCTTCAGTGGATTCACTCTGACCTGCATTCCACTCCTACATTCCCATTGAACCAGAGGAACATCTAAAATCTGTGAACCACAGTGCCACATAATAGTGGTTTCATGTTTGTAGGAAAGCAAACTCCCGCCCTATGGACACCAGGCAGGTGCCTTCACTGTATTCTTTTTGGTAGCTGCTGAAAACCCTTTTGGTTTAGACAAGCCTGCTGAGATATGTAGTATGCTGATGTGTGTTTTTATCTGGTTTTAGCTTATTGTTGATTTTAATTATCTTTTACTTTTTGATAGCTGTTTCAAATTTTTTATTGATTGTTTTATTGTGTTATTCTTTTTGTAAACGAGAAACTGAGGTAAACACAAACTGTCAGGTTTCTTCTTCCTTAGCTGTGCACAGATCCATACAGTGGATCCGCAATGTACCAGGAGAAGAGGAGTGAACAAATGGGAAGAATGGAAAGCTACAATGAAGAAAAGAAGCCCACAAACCACCCTAGACAAAATTAAGAAATGAAATCAGAGTGGGGTGGGGGAATGCCCAGTACATCAGTTTCACATCCAGGAAATTCTGAACTGTGGAATCTGGGGATAAATCTGCAGAGAACTCTGTGAGCACCCATAGTTTATTGCTTTTATTGTTCATGCTGTGAATAGCATAGCTGTTAGTTTGTAAATCACCTTGGGTACTATTGATAGAAAGTCAGGATATCAGTGGACTAAATAACTAACTGAAAGCTCACGCAGCTCTGCTTACAATTATCTTTTGCAAATCTTCCACAGCAGTGCACGATTGCCAACAACCACAATCTATTGCTGTTTGTTGAGGTTGGAGGGTTTTAATTCCTTTTGAGGACTTTGTTTCCTCTGGAAGCACTGGACAGACTTTTTTTTGTGTGTGCTCTCAAAAAGCAGAAGTCTGCAGGCACAGGACAGGCTCAGAACTCCGTGTTCTTGGGAGATTCAAAGCTTTTAGGAGCTGCTTGCTATAGAATCTCTCCAAAGAGAAGCTTCTCAGAACCTGCCTGCTGAATTGCACCAGAGTTGCTGCAAAGGGGTAATTAGCGATTATGAAGCAAACGAGCAAGAAAGGGGAAAATGAATAATGTGAAATTATACTCTGCTCTTACTACTATGCAGTTTGAATTCACAATTATGTGTAACTACAAATTAAAATTATAAAATCATTGTATAATTATATGCCACTGTTCAAATGCTCCATAACAGTGTAACAGTCTTAATTGAAGGAGGTGAGTGGGTCGAATGCAGGGATCCCTGCTTCTGTCATCCTAAGATTTTTTATATAAAAGGGGTGGGAGCAAGGGGGAAATTAAGGTGACAGAAGAATAGATCCCTGCATTTAGACTGACTCACCTCCCTTAGCAAAGGGTTTGGGGATTTCATGCACAACCAAAGCCAGGCAGACATAGGTAAAACTTTGTTTTAGCAGTATAATTTACTGTGGAGTTATCTTGTTGCTAGTATTCTGGAAAAAAACCTGGAAGTCAGAAATCCTTGCTGATCTACTGTAAAACACTTTAAGGTCTCCCAGTAGATCTAGACATATCTCATTTTGTCACTCCTTGACAGTGACATGCAATGGAAAACTTTTCATCTGATTTTTGTGTGTTCAGTTTCAAAGACGCATTTGTTTCATTTCCTCTTTCCCTTCATTTTAAAGGACACTCATTTGGTCTTCTGCTGCCTGTGACTTTGGTGTTTTCCATCCAACAACAGCAGAAAAATGTGGCTAACTTGATAGCCTACAACTCCCACACGGCAGCAGATCTGTCAGGAAGATTGGACAAAGGTTCCCCCTTGATAGGCAATTAAAACAGGTGCCCAGACACAGGACAACTGCTGTCTACAGCTAAAGAGCTTAGGAACATAGGAAGCAGCCTTATAAAGAGTCAGAGTCCACCTAGCTTAGTATTATCTACACTGAGAAATATCTAATGACAGAGAATTAACGAATGACCGGCAGAGCCAGAGCCAATCACAGATTGAGCTAACTGCCTCGAGTTTTGTTGGCCTCCACGCAACCGAACAAAGCTGGAAAGGGTTCTCTTCAACGCTTCGAAAACAAAGCCTTTTCATTCTGGAAAAATCGCAGAGGAATTGAATCAATATTTGCTGGGCCAAAGGACCATGAGACTGCAAGTGTTGGCCAAATATTTTTTCCAGAGTCAGTGAAAGAAGCTGCCTAATTAGCAGAGCCAAACGCTGCATGGTGTTTCTTTCACACTTAAAGACCAGCTCTGGAAACAGGAAGGGAAAACAATAAAGAAACTGAAGTTCAAAGAGCAGAGCCTGCTCAGCTGCCTGCTCTCCTCGGCTCTCGGCTCATTGCTTACAAACTGCAGAAAGGATTAAGGTGGGCAGGATGCCTGCCAAGTTTCAGCTCCTAAGTCAGTGACTGCATCATGGGGGGGCAGGGGGCCGGGGGGAGGGGAGAGACTGGGGGGAGGAGAGAGACTGGGGGGGGACACACCCCTGTGGCTCATTGGTGTTGGGTATTCGCCTGCAACTACGTAAAACACATTTGGGACTTCAGAGTAAGGGTGAGCAGGAGGTGGCATGATAAAAAATTATACAACTATGCATGGGAAAAGTGGACAGAGGAAAAATTCTCTCTCTCTCCTCCCACTAGGACTTGTGAGCTCAAATGAACACGAATGCTGGAAGAAGAACTTGTTCGTGCAACACATAGTTAGACTATGGAACTCATTCCCACAGGAGGTAGTGATGGCCACCAATGTGGATGGCTCTAAAAGAGGATTAGACAAAAGGAGGCAGCTTTGATGGCTGCTAGCCACATTGTCTATGCTCTGCCTCAATAGTTGGAGGCAGCACTCCTTCTGAATTGCTGGAAACCACAGGAGGGGAGATTCCTGCTTGCTGGTTTCCCACAGTCATCTGGTTGCTGGACAAGATGAGCCATTGGCCTGATCCTGCAGGTTCTTTTAACAGAACATGCCATTCCTCTAGAGTGGCAACCACACACACTTGAGATCTTCAAATATGGTGTGTCTGTGCTCACACACATGTGTACCCAAAAGGGTAATAATTAACTAATGTAATGGAAGTGTGCCCATTACATTAAGCAAGAGCTGCTGTCAAGAGCATCTCTTTTCAAAGAGCCACCAGCTGGGGAGTTATACCACTGTTAAAAGAAGCTCAGTCATGCTGCTGTTATATGGAGCTGAAAAATACAGGATCTTTGATTTTTTAATGCGCCTGTCATGTTTGCTAGAGTGGAGGACCTTGAGAAAGAAAGAGGAAGCTGAGCTCCTTGAGGCTGCAGGTGGCATTGCTTCTAGGTGAGCAACGGCTGCTAGACTCCTTGCAAGTGAAAAACTAGCACTGCAGGAAGAATGGTTCAAGCCCAGCCTGCTCCTTCCAATGCTAGTTTTCCCATTTAAGGGAACCTGCTTTTGTTTCCCAAGGAGAGTATTTTAAAATGTGGTCTCGTGCTGCCACCTGAGTCCTGAGCCACCTAAGGCCTTCTGGTGAAAACCAGCACTTGGGCCTGGCTAATTGGTAGCTAGTGCAGTCAGGCCAGGACTGGTGCTATGTGTTCAGACCATCTTGCCCCAGTGAGCAATCTGGCCACTGAATTCAGCGCCAGCTGCAGTTTCTGAGCCATTGTCAAAGGCAGGCCTATCTATAAAGCATTGCAGTAATCTAGTTTAGAGGTTAGCAGAGCATATACAACAGAAGTTATCCCTGCCCAGAAAGGGATACAGTTGGGCCACCAGCCAGAGCTGATGGAAGACACTCCATGCCACTGAGGCTGCTTGAGCCTCAATTGACAGCAAAGCCTCCAGAAGTCCCCCCCAAGCTGCACACCTGCTCCTGAAGAATTAAAACACCAAGAAGAAAACAAAAAGCAATGCCTGACCACAGCCTTCCTCCATCTGGTGCCCTCCATACAGGATGTTCTGGACCACAGGTTGGTGAAGGCTGCCTTATTTATTGGGAGGACCTGACTATCATTCCACATAGCTCCCCACTATGTTCTAACCAAAATGCATAATTCTACTAAGTCTCTTCACTTTCATTGCAGATGTTCCCTGCAGTTGGAAACAATTCCAAAGGGAATCAAGTCATGCAAAAGGAAAATGCATCTATACCCAAGATTAGATTGTCCCGTGACAAGGGAGTCACACGTGGGTGGCGCTGGGGTCTAAACCACTGAGCTTCTTGGGCTTGCTAATCAGAAGGTCGGTGGTTTGAATCCCCGCAACAGGGTGAGCTCCCGTTGCTCCGTCCCAGCCTCTGCCAACATAGCAGTTCGAAAGCATGCCAGTGCAAATAGATAAATAGGTACCACTGTGGCAGGAAGGTAAACAGTGTTTCGGTGAGCTCTGGCTTCCATCACAGTGTTCCGTTGTGCCAGAAGTGGTTTAGTCATGCTGCCCACATGACGCGGAAAGCTGTCTGTGGACAAATGTTGGCTCCCTCAGCCTGAAAGCAAGATGAGTGCCGCAAGGAGGAATGTGTAGCTACACTCCAAAGAATTAGAGAGCTGGAGCTCTTCTTGGAAGCAGCAGAGCACACCGTCTCCACCAAGGAGGAGACAGGAGACTCCCCTGGGAAGGAGGCTAGTTCACCAACACAGGAGCCCGATATGTGGAGAAACGTGACTCAAAGAAGTAGGAGGCCCAGGGTTCGCTCTGATTGTTTAGAAATACACAATCGCTTTGAGGTCCTCTCCCCTAGCATGGAAGACGAAGAGCAGACTCCATTTGAGGATCTCTCCCTCATTACAGTCGATCAGGTATATGAAGATGAGCAGCAAAGTCAGTCCTCAGGGAATGTGCAGGCGACCTTGGAACGGACCGCTCACGGAAGAACCCCGACCAAACCTAAGAGGAGGCGTGTAGTGGTGATAGGGGATTCCCTACTGAGGGGAACAGAAGCAGTGATCTGTGGGCCTGACAAGATGTCTCGGGAAGTGTGCTGTCTCCCCGGGGCTAAGATCCAAGATGTAACTGAACGACTGCCAGGAATCATAAAACCCACTGACAAATACCCCTTCCTCTTGGTTCATGTGGGAACCAATGACACTGCAAGCAATAGCCTCCAGAAGATCAAAAGAGACTACGAGGCTCTGGGCAGGAAATTGAAGCAATTAAATGCACAAATCGTCATCTCATCTGTCCTCCCAGTAGAACGACGTGGCCCAGGGAGAGAGGGGAAAATAGTGGAAGTAAACAGCTGGCTTCGCAAATGGTGTAAACAGGAACGGTTTGGATTCTTAGATCACGGACTGCAGTTTCTTGAAGATGGACTTCTGGCAAGCGATGGGCTGCACCTCACAACGGTTGGGAGGAATGTTTTTGCCAAAAAACTCAGAAACCTCATCAGGAGGGCTTTAAACTGACTAATGTGGGGGAGGGAGACAGTGCTCCTGAAGGTAGGAGTCTATCAATTGATGAAGATGATCATCCAAATGTCATAGACCAAATGGAGCAAACAGCAAGCAGACCTAGTGGTGGGAGGAAAAAATCCTTAAATAAGAGACACGGGGGAATGACTAATGGACTTCAATGTCTGTACACTAATGCACAAAGCATGGGAAATAAACAAGATGAGCTTGAGCTCTTGGTACAGCAAACTAAATATGACATAATAGGCATCACTGAAACCTGGTGGGATAAGTCCCACGATTGGAATGTAAAAATGGAGGGATACAATCTATTTCAGAGAAACAGACCAGACAAGAAAGGAGGAGGAGTGGCATTATATGTCAGGGATGTGTATACCTGTGAAGAGATCCAAGATTTAGAACCTCAAAGCCAAAGTGAGAGCATTTGGGTCAAAATTAAGGGAGAGAAGAATAACAGTGACCTCATTGTGGGAGTTTACTATAGATCCCCAAGCCAAACGGAGGACATAGATGATGCCTTCCTGGAACAGATGGCCAAGCATGCAAAAGGAAGGGAGATAGTGGTAATGGGCGACTTCAATTACCCAGATATTTGTTGGATGTCAAACTCAGCCAAGAGCATACGGTCAAACAGATTCCTCACTGGCCTTGCAGACAACTTCATTGTCCAGAAAGTGGGAGAAGCAACAAGAGGAACAGCCATTTTAGATGTGGTCCTAACCAATGTCGATGACCTGGTTAATGGGGTAGAAGTGGAAGGATCATTAGGTGCAAGTGATCATGCTCTTCTGAAGTTTACTATACAGCGGAAAGGAGCAGCCAAGCATACTAGGACTCAATTTCTTGACTTTAAGAAAGCCGACTTCATAAAACTTAGGGAAGTTCTGGGTGAGATCCCATGGACAGTAATACTAAAAGGAAAGGGAGTTCATGATGGCTGGGAGTTTGTTAAGAGGGAGATAGTAAAAGCACAACTTCAGGCAATACCAATGAGACGGAAACATGGAAGGTGCCTAAGGAAGCCAGGGTGGCTATCTAAAGAACTTTTAACTTTTAACTGAGTTAAGATTAAAAAAGGATGTGTACAAAAAATGGAAAAGGGGGGAAACCACCAAAGAGGAATTCAAACAAATAGCCAGCACGTGTAGACACAAAGTCAGAAAAGCTAAAGCACAAAATGAACTCAGGCTTGCTAGAGAGGTTAAAAGCAACAAAAAAGGCTTTTATGGGTATATTCGTAGCAAAAGGAAGAACAAAGAAACAGTGGGGTCACTCAGAGGAGAAGATGGTGAAATGCAAACAGGGGACACAGAAAGGGCTGAACTCCTCAATGCCTTCTTTGCCTCAGTCTTCTCCGATAAAGAAAACAATGCCCGACCTGAAGAATTTGGAGCAAATGATTAAGCAGAGAAAACACAGCCCAGAATAACTAAGGAGATAGTACAAGAATACTTGGCTAGTTTAGATGTATTCAAGTCTCCAGGGCCAGATGAACTGCATCCAAGAGTATTAAAAGAACTGGCAGATGTGATCTCAGAACCACTGGCAATCATCTTTGAGAATTCCTTGGCAATCATCTTTGAGAACAGGCGAAGTCCCAGCAGACTGGAGGAGGGCAAATGTTGTCCCTATTTTCAAAAAGGGGAAAAGAGAGGACCCAAATAATTACCGCCCAGTCAGTCTGACATCAATACCAGGGAAGATTCTGGAGCAGATCATTAAGCAAACAATCTGTGAGCACCTAGAAAGGAATGCTGTGATCACCAATAGTCAGCATGGATTTCTGAAAAATAAGTCATGTCAGACGAACCTGATCTCATTTTTTGACAGAATTACAAGCCTGGTAGATGAAGGGAACGCAGTGGATGTAGTCTACCTTGATTTCAGCAAGGCATTTGACAAGGTGCCCCATGATATTCTTGTAAAGAAGCTGGTAAAATGCGGTCTTGACTCTGCTACCACTCAATGGATTTGTAACTGGCTGACTGACCGGACCTAAAGGGTGCTCATCAATGGTTCCTCTTCATCCTGGAGAAGAGTGACTAGTGGGGTGCCACAGGGTTCTGTCTTGGGCCCGGTCTTATTCAACATCTTTATCAACGACTTGGATGATGGACTCAAGGGCATCCTGATCAAATTTGCAGATGACACCAAACTGGGAGGGGTGGCTAACACCCCAGAGGACAGGATCACACTTCAAAACGACCTTGACAGATTAGAGAACTGGGCCAAAACAAACAAGATGAATTTTAACAGGGAGAAATGTAAAGTATTGCACTTGGGCAAAAAAAAATGAGAGGCACAAATACAAGATGGGTGACACCTGGCTTGAGAGCAGTACATGTGAAAAGGATCTAGGAGTCTTGGTTGACCACAAACTTGACATGAGCCAACAGTGTGACGCGGCAGCTAAAAAAGCCAATGCAATTCTGGGCTGCATCAATAGGAGTATAGCATCTAGATCAAGGGAAGTATTAGTGCCACTGTATTCTGCTCTGGTCAGACCTCACCTGGAGTACTGTGTCCAGTTCTGGGCACCACAGTTCAAGAAGGACACTGACAAACTGGAACGTGTCCAGAGGAGGGCAACCAAAATGGTCAAAGGCCTGGAAACGATGCCTTATGAGGAACGGCTAAGGGAGCTGGGCATGTTTAGCCTGGAGAAGAGGAGGTTAAGGGGTGATATGATAGCCATGTTCAAATATATAAAAGGATGTCACATAGAGGAGGGAGAAAGGTTGTTTTCTGCTGCTCCAGAGAAGCGGACACGGAGCAATGGATCCAAACTACAAGAAAGAAGATTCCACCTAAACATTAGGAAGAACTTCCTGACAGTAAGAGCTGTTCGACAGTGGAATTTGCTGCCAAGGAGTGTGGTGGAGTCTCCTTCTTTGGAGGTCTTTAAGCAGAGGCTTGACAACCATATGTCAGGAGTGCTCTGATGGTGTTTCCTGCTTGGCAGGGGGTTGGACTCGATGACCCTTGTGGTCTCTTCCAACTCTATGATTCTATGATTCTAACCCCAAAGTCGCCTTTGACTGGACTTAACTATCCAGGGGTCCTTTACCTTTTACCTTTCTACAGCCACACAGCTGCAAGAGCCTGCATCCAGCATCTTTCAACTCCAGAATAACTTGCCAAGGTATTACAGGAACAACATAATGCCTTCTCCGTCCTCTTCAGAGCTTTAAAAATCTAACAAAAAATAAGCAATCTTGCTGCACCCTAGAGACACTAACAGCTTTAGAGATCCATCAGTGAAACTAAACAACTCAGAAATCTTAAAGCCACCAGATAGCTCCCCCCCCCCAAAAAAAACCCCTTTGCCTATCAGAGCCTGGTCTGTGCTAATAGAATCTCTGCAGGTTTGCCAAGGCCCATCTTTGGGATTTCAAGGAGCGAATGCACCAGCACAGAAGCAGAGGCAGATTTAGGGCAGTGAGAGCAATTCCGCTGCACTGTGTGCCAAGCTTAGAGATGCTGCAGGGTGTCACAACTATGACGTCATGAACTGAGCAGAACGGAAGGTGAGAGGCAGGGGGACACATGATGGAATCTGAAAGACCAAGTCCACCCCTGATAGGAGGGTGGTTTGTTGGCAGGCTCGTGTAAACAATCCCCTATTCCAAAAGGGCAGTGCTCTAACAGCTTTTGTGAGGCTGTCAGGGCCCAGCAAAAAATGAGATCCAGGCAGTCATATTCTGGGACAGAGACAGTGGTGGACTTGGGTACTATGGTGCCCTGTAGGAGGCCCAAATTTGGTGCACTCCCTCCCCAGCTCTTGCACTGTCTTCCCAAAAGTGGGGAAGAGGGTGCTGGGCTTTGGGAAGGAGGCATGAGGGCTCTGGTGGAGTCCTAGAGCTTCCTATCTCCTTCCCCAAGCTGGGAAAGTGCTAAGTAGGCTTTGGGAAGGATGCTGAAGGACTCTGTAGGACTCTGTGCCTCGCTTACCGGGCTTTGAGACAGCACTCCCTTGGCTCAGCATCCAGTGCATGTCCACTGCTTGCCCAACCCTGACAGAGAGAGGTGTGTGGTTCCAAACCTAGAGGTCAAGATCCAAGATGTCCATTTGGGGAAAAGAGCAGGCACACGGCACAGTCTTCACACCAGAGACAAGCTGCTCAGAGTGAGGGGTGGGCGCTGAGGCCTGGGCTTTCTCAAGCCTGGTGGACATGGATCGGCTCTTCAGGATCAGCTGGTGGAATGTTCAGGCAGGTTGATTCTGCAGCCTAAAGGGCAGGACAAACTCCTTGTATGCTGAAGGTGTCAGATGCAGTCACTGGCATGTCCTGGCAAGGCTGAGAAAGCCCTGAAAAATTGCTGTCCGTCAATCCTGAACAAGGTGAACCAGGGTCTGAGAAAAGAATTCAGTTTACCATGTTTCAATGAGCAGTGGCGGGTACCACACAGCGAATCCAAAACAATGGAGGTTGTGCATGGCAGGTGGGTACGTCCACCTCCCCTAAGGAAGAGAGAGACACAGGATGCAAAAAGATTGCCAAGCATGCGCATGGATGGTGGCATTCGGGAGGTGCCCACAGAAGGAGCATCACCAGCAGCTTGCATGGATTGACAACTGAGGCAAGAAATCAACTGACCTTTCAATTTAAGTATCCAAATGCTAATCAACCTGAGGGGAAGCTTGATGGTATTAAATGCTATTGGCACTCATTGTGAACGTCTCCAAAAGAGAATTTTAAAAGCGGGAGACGTAAACATGGGCGGCTTTTATGCAATGGAGGGAATGTGGGGAGGCACCGGGAGTGGGAGAGCAGCAGCATGGGTTAGCAAAGCCAGACAAGGAACTTATTGTAAAGAGGGCACCTAAGAACGTAAGAAGAGCCTGCTGGATCAGGCCAATGGCCCATCTTGTCCAGTGTCCAGTTCCCACAGTGGCCAGCCAGATATCCCCAAGGGAAACCAGCAAGCAGGATTCAAGCGCAAGAGCACCCCCCCCCCCGTGGTTTCCAGCAACCGCTGTTCAGAAGCATTGCTGCCTCCAGCTGCCGAGACAGAAGAGAGCTATCATGGCCAGTCAGAAAGCATGGTGGTCTCCACAGGAGGCAACCCCAAGAGCCAAATGTTGGTGCTGAACTGTTTCCCAGGCAGATCAGTTGGGGAAGGACCACAGCCCAAAGTGTAGAATAACTGCTCTGGATATTAGGGTAGACTAACCAGGACCACATTCACACCATACATTTAAAGCACTATGATGCCACTTTAAAGAGTCATGGCTTCTCCCAAATAATCATGGGAGCTGTAGTTTGTTATATGGAGCTCTTAGGAAACCTCCATTCCCCTCACAGAGCTAAACTCCCAGTGGCTTAACGATCAATCACTCCCTCACAGGGAGCTCTGTGAGGAGTTGATGGTGTCTTCTAAGAATTCTCAGCACCCTTAACAAACTAGAGCTCTCAGAGTTCTTTGGAGGAAGCCATGGCCAAATGTATGGCATGAATGTGGCCCTGATTCAATCCAGGTGGATGACCCAGACTGGATCATGTGTCCACTCCAGTGTCCGCAGTCCTGAGGATCCCTTTGCAGGAGGGGATCCCTTTCAGAGCATCCCTCATATGGGAAAATCTGGATTGAGGGAGGGGAATGCAATGACCTGGAGGAGAACGTCATTTGGGCAACAGAGAATTAAAGAAGGTACAGGGAGCTTAGTTGTCACATTAGACAACTGGGTGAATGAGGGCTTCAGTGCACATCCAGAAGTGCATTGCAGCACAACTGGAGCTGGATGAGGGCTTTGAAGTGAATGTAAGGCACTTTCAGCCACCCCTCCCTGTGTCATCATTTAGGCAAATCTTACTGACTCCATGACATCATTGTGTTTGCACGAGATCCCTGATTGGCTGGGATCATGAAATGAAGGAGAGAGATGAAGAAACCTTGATGATATATTTTCTCCTTTAAATCCTATCATCATCATTAATAATAATAATTTTATTTATTCCTCACCCATCTGACTGGGTTTCCCCAGCCACTCTGGGCAGTTTACAACATATATAAAACATAGTCAAACATCAAATGTTAAAAACTTCCCTTGTCTTCTAAAGTTTGCATAGTTCTTTATCTCCTTTATCTCCAAGAGAGAGATTTATCCTGTTAAGACATTACTGATTGATTGATTGATTGATTGATTGCATTTATATCCCACCTTTCCCCTCATGGCATGCATGGTTCCCTCTTCATTTAATCCCCACAATAACCCTGTGAGGTAGATTGGGCTGTGAGGCAGTGACTGGCCCAGGGAGCCTCCTGGCCAAGTGGCGATTTGAACCCTGGCCTCTCCTAAGTCCTAGTTTGACACTCTAACTCCGAGCTTTCCAAACTGTGTGTCAAGACATGTTAGTGTGCTGGCTGCAGCGTGTAGGTATTTCATGCGAATGCTCCCTGATCTTTTTCCGGGGCTGGAAAGTGGTTAGTTTATCCTCCAGTCTGCTAGTAAAGCTGAATTACTGTGTCATGAAATGACGCATGTCTAAAAAATGTGTCACCAACATGAAAAGTTTGGAAGGCTCTGCTCTAACCATTGCACCACACTGGTTCTTCACCACTCGCCACCCCCAGAAGTCACTAGAAGTTGACTGTCACCTGGTAAACTAGTGGTTAAGGAAGAAGAAATCCCACCTGTTATAGAAAAATGTCAGCAGCACTACGTTACAGCATTGAGAACCCCAAGGTCACGGCACAGATAATCAAAAAAGCACAGAGAGAAAATTAAAGGAAGTAAGAATGCAATGAGAGGGCATTCAGGAGAGCCTATAATCCTCCATAGAAAGAACACTAATTATACTTCCGCATCCTCTTATAATTAACCCCAATATAAAAAAAAAAACCCTATAAAATAAAAAGCAGTAATAACTTTCACACACAAACTCATTCTTAAACTTATGAATCTTCCCTGCCTTTTCCGTTCATGGGTCTTCCTTTCCCAATTTCAGATAATTCTTGCCAGCTTATGAAACACGTCAAAATATTTGGTCTGTGCTAATTGCCAAATCATAGAGGTTAAAGACGAAGGAGCCAGTACTTATTCAGCAAGGAACGTAACGTAACTGCTTCTCCCTTCCTCCCATAGATCAGATAATTTAGAAACATGATTAATCTTTAGAGGAGCAGAGAAGTTGAGCAAGGGGGGACGGCACTTGTAATATAATGGACATTGTTCAAATAATTCCCATTCTCAACCTCAGATTTCAGCTTTAAGCTGTGTGGAAGATTATCCTGGTGAGTGCACTGAATTCTGAATGCATCACCCTTCCTCTGTAATGCTGACCTCAGTTCCTCCCGTGTGAACCATTATGGAACCCAAAGAGCAGCATCTGCACACAAGATGGAGGGAGGGGCACTACCAGGGTTGCAGACAGGGGGCACCCCAAGGATGGGGGAGGAGATCTATCCAAACAGTCCAATGAGGAGTGAGCCTGCTGGCTGTAGGCGGGGAAGGAAAACCACAGGGGTGGAAAATGGAATGGTGTACCCTGAGAGAGAGCATGGCAGGCTGGCATTCTGGACACTGCAATATTTCTTTCTTTAGTCATTCATTCATTTCCTTAAGAACAGCAACTACCAAGCCTTCATCACAAAGTTATTTCGTACACATCCAACAAAGGAGAGATCCCAACCAAAGCAACCAGACCATCTTGGTTGTGAGACCTGAAAGGGCGTTTCCCACCTGGCCTGGGAGCATAGGAGCCAACTCCTAGGAGCTGAGGTCCCTTTGTGACCCCTCATAAAATATTTTCTGATCCTGGACATAGCATACAGTCATGACCATTAGTAGCAATAGATAGCCTTATCTTCCATAGATTGATCAAATCCTCCTTGGAAGCCAGGACTGCCTTCCTCCACATGAACCATCACCTGAGGTTCTTCTTTGTGTGCCTCCTCCACAGGGCAACACCAGAACAGGTATTTTCTGCAGTGGCTCCCTGCTTGTGGGATGCTCTCCCCAGGGAAGTTCACCTGGTGCCTTCATTGTTCACCTTTAGGCACCAGGTGAAAACATTCCTCTTTAACCAGGCCTTGGGCTGATTGACATGCAATGCCCCTTTAGATGCCGTGTGGAAGCGGGGATCACTGGGTTGTTTCTGTTCTTATTTTTATAATGTATTTTGTGTTTTTTATATTGTAATTTTATGTGGTAACAACCCTGGGATCTATGGGTATAGGGCGGTATACCATTTTGATAAAGAAAGAAATATAATAATAAAATGTTAGTGGCCTCCTGTGGGAATGAGTTCCATAGTTTAACAATGTGCTGTGGGAAGAAGTTCTTCCTTTTGTCCGTCCTGAATCTCACACCATTCACCTTTATTGGGTGACTCCATTGGGTGATGAGAGAGGAAGAAAAACGTCTCCACACCATGCATAAATTTTACACACACCTCTGTCATATTCACCACACTTGCCTTTTTTCTAAACTGAAAAGCCCTAAATGTGGTAAGTCTTCCTCACAGAGGAGTTGCTTCATCCCCTTTCTCCTGCAGAGGCAGAATAGGACCATCTGGATCCTTGGAGAGAGCTGGCAAAATCTAGTCTGGGACTCAGGGTGGTTTTCTTGATAGCAACCTTTTTGAACGTGAGATGCCCATCAGAATCGTTCAGCTCAGCAGCTGCCTGCTCCCCTCTGCCCTGCCAAAGCCCTTCTGATCTGCTTCCACAGGCACAGGAGACTGGTCCCTCTCTCTGGTTTGCTCAAGCGGGAGCTTCCCGGCCTCCTACAAAATGACATTCAGGCCTCTTGCCTTTACGCACTCCATAAACCACTTAGCTTTAAGTGGTCTCAGAGAGTCCCCCACTGACTTCTGTGGCGCTACTCCTGATTAAGTGCTTCAAGGCTTGCAAACTTTGTCTCTTCTGAAGGAAAAAGTTAAGCCCAACCTATTTAATGAGGCAGTGTAATGGCTAATATTACTACATCTCTCCCTGCTAATGACAGATCAGCCGCTCCTCACGAAGTGAGCTACCATGCAGCTGAGTTCAAGTACATTCTCCAAGTAATTGCTATTTCAGGTTCCTCTCTCCTCTTACCCCATTCAAAAAGGAAGGTTGGAGATTTACAACTGCAGAGGCAATTTCGTCATAGGAAACATTTGCCCTTGTCAGGTTCCCTCATGTTTTCTTAGGCAGCAGCTCCAGCAGCCGGCCTGTCCTCCCTCCCTCCCTCCTTCCTTCTCTCTCTCTCTCTCTCTCTGTATGTCAGACAAAACATCAGAAATCTAGAAATGCCAAACATATAGGATAGATAGAAAAGTTGGAATGTGGATATAAAGTTCAGGATAACATAGCTCTCCAGCAGTGCTTTTTTCCGGGGGTGCTCAAGGGTGCGCAATACAGTCATACTTCAGGTTACAGATTCTTCAGGTTGCGGTTTTTTTGGTTGCTGGACCACTGAAACCCAGAAGTACCGGAACGGGATACTCCGGGTTTAGGGGGTTGCGCATGTACCGAATCGCCGAATCGCCACCAGCCTGTGTTCAGACGTGCCGCTGTGAGTTGCAAATGCTGCAGGTTGCAAATGTGCATCCCACACGGATCATGTTTGCAACCTGAGAGTCCACTGTACTGGCAACTTTTTCTTCTTCATATGTTAAAAGTGTGGCAATTACTGTAACAACTTCATGGTGAGTGCCAGTACCGTTTTTTCTAAAATAAAGCACTGCTCTCCAGAAAGAAAAATCAATGGAAGATGTTCTAGGTTCTTCTGGTGAGTTGTCAGAAATGAAGGGAAACCAGTTATTATTAAATTTATCTCTGTTTAAGTCGCTATTGACTACTCTGAAATGTTACGTTGGTTTGCCTGCAAGTGCAGCCTTTTCAATACCTGCCTCTTGTCAGGATGAGAGCAAACAATTAGGAACAAGTAACACAGCTACTGATTAGGAAGGAGGGGATTCAATTTAGTTTGCATGTAAAAGTGAAACTACCTAAACAATATGAGAACCAAAACACAACTGCCCTTTGAAATCTGACATTCTCTGAATTTTGCAATGCAGATCTCCAGCCAAGTAATGCAAACAAGAATGCATACCCTGGGGTAAATGGGTGCCTACAAATTCAAAACAGCAAATAAAACAAAACAAACAAGTTTTATATCAGGAAAAACTGATCAGGACTTTGCAAAACTGAGCCTGTGTGCACAAGCAGGAGGGACAGGGCTGCTCCGTGGACCCGCAGGGAGGCTTCTTCCCTAGGCATTAGCTCTGCCCATCCACAGAGAAGACCTCTCTCTTTCGCTGGCGCAGAAGCAGGAGGGGCAGGGCAGCATTCCTGCACCGTTTTTTCCTAGAAAAACAGCACTGAGTATGAGTGCTTTAAATGTATCGCGTGAATGTGGCCTTAGCCTCCACCTTAGCCCACCAACCACTCATCATCTGTGTCCCATCGCTTGGAAAAGGGTCTTGTGAAGTCCTTGCCTTTTTGCCAGGGATCCTGCCCTTCCCTTGCCCATGAATGGTGCCCTGGCATTCTCCACAAGGGCATGGAAGCTCCACAGTGAATCTCCCTCTCCCCCTGCCCAGCCACTGCTGACCCACCCGTAGCACATTCTTCCAGGATAGGCTCTCCACATTGTTTCCATGCATTCCCATTTTCATCTGATTTGCTTCAAATTCTCCCGTAGTTGTTTCATTATTGGCAGATAGATGTGAGCAGGGCTGATTTTCGACCGCAATAAATGCCAGGGAGAGGCAGAAGAAAAAGAGGTGGCATTTGAAGCCACCAGGTGTGCGCTTGTTAGCCTGTTACTTTATAGCAGCACGTCAGAACAGAGCTTTTTTTAAAAAAGGAGAGGGGTGGGGGAGAGAGTCGCCTAAATCTTTCAGGAGCAAAACAAAAATTCAGCCTCTGGAAATGCAAAACTGAGAGAATCGTATGCAAATTTGAGCTGAGTGAACAATTCCAAGAAGGCCATTTATCTCACAGGATTTTGCCCGTTTTCCCAGTCACACACAGGCAGAACGATTGCTGAGTCTTCCAAACAGCACATGCACTTTCCCCCAGAAACACATTTCTGCAAGCTGTGGGGCTCAGCATTTAGCACTCCTGGAACACCGTGAGCCTCCTTCCTTAAGACTCATGTGGACTGCCACAACCTCCAGCAGTCACTGGGATGCCAGTGAAGGCAGAACTGAGAGGACAGGAATTAATGGAGGGGGGAGCAGCTCCCAGTTGCCCTGGAGTAGCCCTGTGGAAAGCCAGCAGTGCAACTAGAGAGCTGAGGGCTGGCCCAAGGCCACAGAAGGGCCCTAGCTGAACAGGCGAACCAGAGAGTGGCAAGACAAGAAAGGGCCTTTTCCATGGTGGCTCACCACTTGTGGAGCGCTCCCCCTGGGCACCAGGCAAAAGCATTTCTTTTCTGCCAGGCCTTTTTCTTTTCATTATCTGTGGCCTCCTCCAGTGGGTGGGGCATTTTAATCCCGCCTTTGCAAAATATGAAGGTGTTTTAGATTTTTCTTTGTGTTGTTTTAAGGTAAGCCGCTTTGAGTTACTTTTTAAAAAACGAACAAGCAAACAAAATGCAACAGCCAACCAGGCTGGCCATTGAATCCTACTTCTGCCCTGGCAGTGGGACAGAGCTCTCGAAGGCACACAAGGCCACCAGGCTTAGGAGGTGCAGGGTAGGCGAGGTGGACCGCAGTGCCTATCTTTGTAGAATCAAAGAATCAAGACCTCCGGGTATAGGGCAGTGTATAGATTGAATGAAGAAGAAGAAGAAGAAGAAGAAGAAGAAGAAGAAGAAGAAGAAGAAGAAGAAGAAGGAGAACAACAACAACAACAACAACAACAACAACCCTCTTGCAATGCAGGAATCCTTTGCCCAATGTGGGGCTCAAACCCACTACCCTGAGATTAAGACTCTCATAGCCATCCCTTCCCTGACCACTGCGAATGCTCACTGTGGGGCTGCTGGGAGTTGGAGTCCAACAATAGCTGGACTCAGCCATGAGAGATATTAAGCAGCTCCTCCTCACTAACCTCTGGCATCTTCCAGCCCTGTCTGGGAAACCTGCATTTGCTACTGAACATCTCATTCCAGATTGAGACATGCAGCTATTTCCATAGAAAACCCCTGCCTTGTCAAGCCGCTTCTGTACTTCGGAGCCACAGCCCCAACTGCGCCTTCAAAACACAGCATGGGAATAGTCCCTTGTTGTAGCACTAAATGTCCGATTCCCAGAGGAGGCTTCAAAACCGGCACATCACACAGGCTATCAATGCGGAAGAGGGGGAAGGGAAAAAAGAGAAAGTAATTGCCACACAGAGGAACAACGACTCATAAAGCGCAAAGCCCCCTGGGGACATGTAAAAGGAAACTCAGATGCTGTACATGAACTTCTCTGACTGTCCATTTGAAAAGGAGGGGAGAGAGAGGGAAAGAGAGAAAAGGGGAGGGGAGGGCAGAGAAAGGAAAGCCAGCCTGCTCACTCAAGGGATGCAATTTGGCGGGAGAAAACCATTCAGGGAATCCTGCAATAATGTGAACCGGAGTCCAATAATTCATTAAAGGCTCTGGAATACAATGCAGGTGTGCTTTGTCAGGAGCAAAGACGAACTTGACCACGGTGCGTTGAGGCTCTTTTCCCTTCTTGACTGAAGAGGGGAAAATAACAGTCCCAGCTTTGTTCAGTGGCCCACCAGGGAAAAACGCATTATATTATTTGTAAGGAAAGTAGAAAAGGGAGAGAAGACTGGCTAGGCATAATCGTTTTTTAAAAAATGCACATGGTTCTGCTGGTCATTAAAGATCTGGTCAATTTCAGGGTTGGCTCATATATAACAGCCAGGGTTGTGCTAACCACACTTTATACTTCAAGCTGTGCTTTGTGTTCCAAACATACAGACAAGCAGAGGCAGCCCAAGATATTTTGCTCTTTGAGGAAAAGGGCAAAATGGTATCCCCCTCCCCAAGTTCCACATACAGAAACCAATGGCATGACACAGGCAGTGCCAGTTTTCGGCACGTCTGATATGTGTGCAACCGAGCACGTGTGTACACATCGATCCTGGAAGTGACCCACAAATGTCACAAAAACATCACAAAAGGGGTGGGGTGTGAATGGAATGGGGTGGGGTGGCCTTACGTAGGCCCTGCCAATGTGTGTGTGTGGGTGGGTGGGGGTCCAGAACCCAACCCCCATGCAAATCGGTCGCTGCCTGACCTCAACACCAGTGATGGGGCATCATTCTCCCCCTAACTGCAGGAGAGCAGATGCCGTAGCACACACAACTCTGTCTTCCAGCAGCTCACCTCTTCCCTCCAACATCTGCCACCATCAGTGGCTGCTTCACACCATCTAACGGTAGGGACAGACCTAAGTAGTTTTCTTCTTCCCTGACCTTCTCTGAAAATCCATGACTGGTGTTTCAAGCAGTCCACCTCCAAGGATGAGGCAATGTCCCAAACTGTGATTTGTCAGTTTAGGAATGGAGTCAGTTGCCTTACACCAGGTCAGGCTGTCCACATTTCCCAGCACTGTTTACTACACTGACTGGATGCAGCTATGAGGCAGCTCTTTTTTTGCAGCCCTACTGGGAGATGCCAAAAACTGAACTTGGGATCTTCTGTGCGAAAAGTTTGTACTCTGCTAATGAATTATGGCCTCTCCTTATTCTGACAGGCAGGAGTCTGCCCCACCATCAGGTACAGAGTTATGTGTTCCTCGCCTCCCAGAAAAGTGATAAATGATAATAATAATAGTAATAATTTGCATTTGCATACTACCTTTTTCTCCAGTGAGCTAAAGGTGGCACACACAATTCCGCCCCCCACTGAATCCTCACAACAACCCTGCGAGGTAAGTTGGCTGGAAGGCACTGACTGGGCCAAGGTCACCCAGGGAGCTTCACGGCCAAGTGCGAAATTGAACCCTGGTCTCCCAGGTCTTAGTCCAGCACTCACACCACTACACAGCTCTGGCTCTCAATGTGGGGGTCACCACTCCAGAAAACAGTACAATGCTGGCATAGTTTAGCAGCTGCCTGGCTGGGAAAAGTCAGGGTGCAGCTTCTCCTGTCACTGAAGCACAGGGATGGAGGAAGCTGCATTAGCCTTCCTCTCCCTTCTGCCAGATAGCCATTAAAGGCACTGGAGCCCCTGCTGAGTTTGGAACTGGCAAGGCCTAATTGGAGAATATGGACAGGAACAGACTGTGATCAGATCTTTTAAAACACAAAACTTCCCTTTCTACCAGCTCCAGCAAGACCAAATCTCCTGCAGTGAAATGTGGAAAAGAAAGAAAGGGGAAAGAAAAAAGGACACAGTTTTTTCTCCTATAATAACAGCTGAATTTAGAAAACTTGTCTTTTTTCCCTCCAACATGAAAGGGAGTTTCATTCTGGCCAGAGTGGGTCCTTAAAAACCTCAAAAGCAGTAAATTGCAATGGAGAACACAAATCTATCTAATGCTGATTCGATAAGCAAGGCACTGAGTTTACCCAGAGAGCCCCAAGGACTCCACAACAGGAGTGTCTGTTCTCAAACAATACATTTTAAAGACACAGGGAGTCTCCACCGTACACAGTTACCTAGAAGGGGCTGTCCTTCAAAAGCATCTGGAAACATAAGCCAGGATGTTATCTGGAATGGGATGACTGGACTATATGCCTCCCATAAGGGATATGATCTGCATTCTTATTGCCTATTAGCTTTTGGGCTTTGCTGAAGGGGAATACAAAGCCCTGCAGTCTTGCAGGCGACCATGGTTGTCCAGGGAGGAGATTCCATGGCAGGATTAAGGGACGATGAGAGCCAAGTGTCCTGAGCACACCCAGTCCAAAGAGGACCACCAGCTGGTAGTTTAATTCTTATTGACAAAGCCTGAACTTACAGTAGCTCCTAAGGAGCACTAAACACGCACGCACACACACACGGCTTGAATCAGGGCTGGCGCACCCATGAGGCAGACTGAAGCAGGCACTTTGGACAGTGGAATCCTACCCGCTGCCATTTGGGTCATGTGGCAGCAGCTTTCGGAGAGATCTCACAAAACTCTAAGAAGACCTTGCAGAACTCTCATGAGATCTTGCTGAACTCTCTCAAGAGCTTGCTGGAAGCTGCCACTGTGGGATCCTGGTAAGTGGGGCTTTGGAGGGGGCAGGGTGGCAGCGGTGGTGGTGGGCAGCACCTTCCCATTTCGCCTCAGGCAGTGAAACAGGATGAGCTGCCCCTGGCTTTAATGGATCTTTTCTTTTTCCCTTTTCCTTTTTGCAAGATTCAGCTGTGTTGGGCTGGGCTGATTTCTGCATCTTCAAATCCCCACAAGGTTTTGCCGTCTTGCCTTCTGAGCCATTCAAAGCCACTAATTTCCTGTGTGCCATCCACGTTCGGAGTGAAGCAATGCAGAGCATGAGAAAAATGCCTACCTTGTCTTCAGATTCGCATGACAAGCATTTTCTGGTTCATGGGGGTAAACCTCAGAGGCTTTGAAATAACATCAGCAAAATGTTACCCATCCACAACTTCTTCCTTTCTGATTTATGTATTTTCCATCTTAAAAGCAGCCACAGATGCAACAATGATGCCCCAACATCTGTTGCAATCCAGCGTGGGAGATCCCTGTGCAAATCAGGTGTTATCAGGCAACACAGACTGGACTGCTTGTGGTGGCCGCCTTCAGCTGGGCCACACTGAGCTTTCCGTACAGAAGGGTTCCACTTTCCAAAGACAAACATTCCCAGGAAATCGTTTGTTAGATGAGCATTCACATAACAAGCTGAAAAAATTCATTTTTCTCTATGGAAACATTTCTAATTTGTGATCTCTCTCCCAGCTCCTGCCACGGTTTCTTCTTAAAATGGCTGCAGCCAACCAGAAAAAGAGAAACAAAGGAAAAACTGATTTGTCTGATCTCTCCTGTCCTTAACTAGAGAACCAAAGCCATGAACCTGACAAAGGAACTGGTTTGACAAAGCTTGCTCTTAGATATTCTACCCCCACAGATACAGGTCCCAAGAATTACGAGGTATCCAGACTGATTGCCCCCCCAAAACTCATAATAATACCATAGCCTTTCCTGTTGAGTTGAACCAATCACTAGCTTGGTGGATGCAGTCAGTCCAGAACCTGGGAAGCCTTTGCAGCACAGGAAGAGATGTTCCAACCTGTTGCTCTGGTGATTCACCACGCAAAGCAGCTGTCTGTAGAAGAGGGCACTTGTTCCCGGATCTCACCCTGGTAACTCCTGATATCAGTCATGTGACCATTCATAATATATGCTGGAGGGTACAGAGGTAGACTTCATGCCAGAAAATTCCCTTTATAGCTGGTCTCAGAGAGGGCAGCAATCTTGCAGAAGAAGTTACACAGATCAGCAATCCTGCCAAAAAGATTAGAGCCAGACCGGAAGGGAAATAATAAGAACTGCAACTGGAAGAGCCTTTTGAAGAAAGTTTCCATTATGTTGCACAGAACCCAGGAGGACAATTTCATTGCTTCGTTTCATGATGGTGGTCAGAGAGGAGCATTTGGGCTCTCTGTGTGGATTTTGTTGGTGGTGTTGCTGGAATAGGGCTGGCTAAGCGAAGGACTGAGCAAAGAGGAATGGAGAAGACCTTATATAATAAAGCCTCTAGCTTTTCTCTGAGGACAAGGAAACCGGTGTAGTCTTAAATATGGTTGACGCTCCAGGACAGGCCCAATCAACCCTTCAATAAACCAGCCCCTTTGCAATTACTTTCAGATGACTCAACAGATGTGTTTTTGCAGAGCTGCTCTCAAGCACAAACCACAAGGAGTAATTTGTTTCAGCAGCAGCTGCCCTGAAATGAAATCAAGTGGCACACCGACGTTCTTGTGGGAAGCACATGCAGTTCAGGGAAGTATGGGCCCTTTCATGGTGACAATAAAGAGAAGCTCACATGAGCATGTGCAGTGTGTCTTCCCATCATTGCTAGACAACTGTACTTAGAAATAAGAATGCACTTAGAAATAAGAAGCATGGATTCCATCGAGGAGAGGTCAAGGGTCTTGTTTGGAGTGCAGAGTGGAATTTCGATATATTACGGAAATTAAGAAATCATTTTGTATGATTTACCTTCTTTGGTGCCATTAATTTCTCCATTGGCTCATGAAACTCCATTGGCTCATTGAAACCAGCTACTTCCCTGGTTTTCTGAGATTTCCCCAGAATTGCATGTACAATTTCAAGTATATCTTCCCATCATAAGGACTAGAAACTTGCTATTTAAACAAACAAACAAAAATAGACCGAGAAAAGTAAAATTGTGCAGCCAATGCCACATTCTGTGTTTTTTCTGGACTCCAATAGAATTGCTGTTTTGCAATCTGACATATTTACCCAGAAGTTAAGTTCTACTATGTTCAATGGAGTTTAGTCCCAGGTAAATATAGTTAGGAGTTCAGGCACACCTCTCATTCTGACTTACAGTGATATTACATGCAGCCACTAGAACCTCGTGTGGGAATCTGAAATGTGAACAGGTGCTGGCTCCCTTCCATCACAGATCTGATCCCAGTTGCTCAGAAAATTGTGGGCAGAAAGAGGTTTGGAAATTGACAGCGAGGGGAATGAAATCTCTTAATGAGAGTTTTATAACACCAAGAATTCCACTGGGATCTCAAAAGGAAAGCACAACAAAGGCCTCTGTGTGTTTATTGGCACCTTTGTGTTTGTTTATCAGCTCCCCAGGGATGAAACAGGCTGAAACACAGCAGAATTTAGGATCCTTTGATGTCTACCTTGAGATGGGCTGTTCACATGCAAGGGGAGATGAAAAAGTAGAGACTTGAAAGGTGCTGAGCAATGTTCCCTTCTCATCAATTTCCCTTGGGGCAGCACCCAGCATGTTTCAGGATGAGTATCAAAACACAGGAGCATCACTGCAGATGAAGGGAGCAGGATTGTTTGGGTCTGGCCCTGTAAGCCTTTAGAATTGTGGTCAGAGTTGGCCCAGAGGCACCACAAATGGTGAAATCAAGGATCTGAGTGGCCCATGGGCTCCATGAGCCTTTGGCCCAGGGTTCAAGGTAACAAGCCTAATGGAGCAGTCCCAAAGTCAGGCACTCCAGAGGTATTGCTGGACTTGGGGCTTTTGACATGTGATAAAAATGAATGCATTCATCATGTTACTGAACAATGGTAGCAGATACACTGTAGTGCAGAGGTGCAGAGCCTGTGACCCTCCAGCTGCTTCTGGACTCCAACTCCCATCAGCCCCCAGACAGCATGGCCATTGTCAGGAATGTTGGAAGCTGGAGTCCATTCCAACAACATCAGGAGGCGCATAGGTTCCCCATCCCTGGCTTCAACTCTTGGTCCTTCTCCTCTGCAGCTGAAATGATGCCTAACACACATCTGATGGCATTCATTCATGGCCTCCCACTTCCTCCTCTAGCTCTGCCCTCCTCAAGTCTCAGCAGTGCTGTTCTTCTAGAAACCAAACTGCTGAAACTCACCGCCTCAGTCGCCAACCCAGACACTGACGCCATCTTGAAACCAAAACCATGTGTCAAGATGCCAAGCTACAGCATCTTATAGGGAGATTCAGATTGCTTCCTGGCCTCAGCATTAACAGGGAGCAAGGCATGCATGCCCTCTTCTCTACTTTGGCCCCCTCTCCACCGATTTCAGCCATTTTGTTACTTTTGTTATGTTGGTAATTATGTAAATCTTGTCATGTTGTAAGCCACCTTGAGCATTGTTTTAACTATGGAAAGGTGGTATACAAATAAAATGATACTGATGCTGCAAAGTGCTCAAATGGGTGTGTCACAAAAGGTTGAGTAACACAGTAAGCACACTCCTTCCTAGCTTGCTGAGATGGTGTTGCCCACACTTGTCTTATTTCAGCCTATTGGCCAACAGCTTCCTTTCTTGATTGGCTCCTGATCCCCTTTTGGAAGAAGCCTCCCCCCCCCCCAATGCCCGCCTCTCGCTGTTTCAGATTGATAAAAGTTGTTCACCCTTTCCTCATTGATTATTCTGCAGCTGTGGCCCACTGCCTGTTGGGGTTGGCTCAGAAGGCCTGTCAGTACTCCGCAGGGCTCATGCAGCCAATCTGGCAGAGCTACTGTTGCTTTTTCTGACCTGTGCAGGCAGCCAAGCAATGTCGGCTCTCCCACCATGCTTTGCAGAGCTGGCGCCATCATCGCTCCACCCCATGCTCTGGGGTGCATACACTCAAGGCAGGGAGGGCGGTGCAGTATGGCGGCAGCACAAGGCAGGGGCCAAGAAAAGGTGCCAGAACTGCATCCTGGTGTGTTCCACCAGGAAAACAAACACTGATAAGAACATAAGAGCTGGGTGTATCATGCCAAAGGCCCATCTAGTCCAGTATCCTGTTCTCACAGGGTCCAAACAGATGCCCATGAGCAGCCCACAGACAGAACCCAAGCACAATAGCAGTCTCTCCTCCGATGGCTTCCTGTGGAACGCCCTCCCATCAGATGTCAAGAAGATGAGTAACTAGACAACCTTTAGAAGACATCTGAACCGTTACAGACGCTTCAGGTTGCGTTTTTTCAGGTTACGGATGCGCAGAAACCTGGAAGTACCAGAATGGGTTACTTCTGGGTTTCGGTCGTCATGCATGTGCAGAAGTGCTAAATCGCACTTTATGCATGAGCAGAAGTGCCGAATCACAACCTGCATGTGTGCAGACGCAGTGCTGCGGGTTGTGAACATTGTGGGTTGCAAACGTGCCTCTCACACAGATCACGTTCGCAACCTGAACGTTCACTGTACTGTACAGGGAAACCTTTTAATGCTTAATGTTTTATTATGTTTTTATATATGTCGGAAGCCGCCCAGAGTGGCAACCCAGTCAAGTGGGCGGGGCACAATAAATAAATAAATAAATAAATAAATAAATAAATAAATAATAATAATTCCAGCAACTGGCATTCCGAAGCATTACTGCCTCTGACTATGGAGGCAGAGCTTTGCCTCCATCCTTGCTAGTAGCAATCAATAGTCTTCTCCATGAATGCGCACAATCCTCTTTCAAAGTCCTCCAAGTTGGTGACCATTACTCCCTCCTGTGGGAGTTTGTTCCATAGTTTACCTCTGTGCTACATTAAGGAGGACTTTCTTTTATCTGTCCTGAATTTTCCAGCATTCAACAAGTTCTGGTTTTATGAGAGAAGAAGAACAAAAATTCTCTATCCATTTCTCCATGCCATGCATTCTTTTATAAGCTTTTATCATGTCACCTCTTACTCACCTTTTCCCTAACCTAACCTTTCCTTAGGAGGGAGGAAATGTTGGCTCAGTGGGGCAGGGACCTTTCATCTCTGCCCAGGGCAAGATGGATGGCTGCGATTCTCTTTCCACCTGCAACAGCCAGACTGCCCTTTCCATGTCCACACTCCATGAACTCCCTTCCCCCTGTTATTTTCTATAGTCTTGGCCATCCAGGGTTGTGATTGGAGGGCAATTGCACTTACATAACAGCATCAAATTAATTTGCAGCTCAGCAAAAGGGAAATTGTTTAGCCATGTCAACTCTCTGCCTCCTCCCCACTCTCCATCAGTTAGTTTATTCAAGTGACATCAAGGGATTAAGGCAAAGTGGGTCAGTAGATCACTACTGGGAAAACAACGGAGCATCAGCTTTGACTTTGTATGGTGGAGGAGGGGAGTGGGGAGAAAAGGCAGGAAAATCAAGAGAAGAGTTTGCACCAGGTTCTATTAAAAGAGCCGTGGGATGAATCAGCCTCCTTTAGTCTGCATTTCCATTTGAAATCCAAGAGAGGACAGCAGGAGAAAAGCAGGGCTGCGCAACCTGTGCCACCCCTGCCCCAACCTTTCCCCCTTCCTTTTGTGCCCCTCACTAAACCACCTGAAGACTCTGGGCAAATACAAAAGGAAACAGAGGCAGGAGAAGGCTTGTTTTCACTTTTGAATCATTCATCTCGGCCCACTGAGTATGTCAGCAAGACTTATTGGGGAGCTCTTTGGCTGACAGTTGGTTCAGCACTGATAGAAATGCACAAATTAGCCTGTGGAACTTTCTGCCACAAGATGTAGTGGTGGCTACTAGCTGAACAGGGCTTTCAGAAATACCAATTGGACTGATTTGTAGAATCAGTAGAGGAGTATAGGTCTATTAGCCAGCATCGTGTATATAAACAATTTACCTCTAAACAATTTACCTCTAAAGGCCAAATGGTGAGGAATAAGTGCAAGGCAAGCACAGTTATCCCCTCTGTGTTCTGCTTCCCAGAGCAGAATCCTAGAATTAGAAGGGTCATCTAGTTCAATCCCCTACAATGTAGGAACCACAACTAAAAAGCCCTGACAAATGGCCTTTCAATCTCTGCTTAAAAACCTCTAATGAAGGAGAGTCTATTTGTCCATGTCTGCACAACCCAGTGCATAATCTAAAAACTTGTTTTTATTTTTTGGCTTATTATGGGAGCAATCCCACACTGAAGAAGTAAAAGCCAGGCAATTGCCAATAGGGTGCAGTCTCTGTGCTATGGATGCGTGCCCTCTTTCACAAGACATGGTTGCTGGACCTTGAAGTAGGCTGCAGGTATGGGTGTTAGAATATTTTGAAATAAGCAAGAGTTTCATATAGAACACAACTACTCTATAATATGATCATGGGACATCCATCCAGAAAGTATAAAACAAGGCAGCTACATAAGAACATGAATCATTCCCAAAATATACGGGCCACTTACATATGTACCTTAAGTATGGATACAAACTCAATGGGAGGTGTGAGCTTGCTTTTGCTGGGTAATCTCATTTATATTAGGTCTAATTTGACACAAACTGACTCTCATCCCCTCATCAGCAGAAAGAAGCTTTTCTCTTTCTCTTTCTGATCTTTCATATTTGTCAGAGTTGCAAATCTCTGTTCATAACAATATGAGCTAGAGAAGAATAGCCAATGCTCTTGAAGGGAGGCGTGGATACTGTTCCTAGTTGCATGTCCAAAAAGATTCCAGTGGCACACTACACTGACATGGTTAAATGTTTCTTTGATTGTCCTTGAATCTTCCTGCCACACTTGCTATCCTCTCCTGCCACATCCTTTGAGAACCACGGCTCTAGGTGTGCAAGGCACACCAACCTGGAGATTTCTGGGCTGGGCTGAAGGCCTTCTGGGAGCTGGCATTCCTACTCAAGCCCCATCCCTAGACGCCCACCCTGCTCCTGAGTTCTGCTTATGACATTTCCAGGCCACCCAACACTATTTGGGGGCAGGAGGATGTCTCTGGGATAACAGGGACGACCTGGGACATTTTGCCGCTTGAGGCAAAAGAGAAAACAATGTCCCCCTGCTTCCTCTGCCCCCTACTGCCTTGTTCTCTGCCGCTGCCTCAGGAAATTGGAGGTAGCCTGAGGAAGCCCCAATGCACTGTAGGTGGGAAGGGAGAAAAAGGGGGGCAGAGATGGCCTTGGTGGAGGTAGAGGCAGAAGCGGCAGCAGCCGTGGGAGGAGACGGTGGCAGGCGACAAACGCAGGAGGCGGCGAGCGATGTGCCCACGGGCAGGCTGGCCCCGAGTGCTAAAATGCAAGACCTGGTGCTTGGCATTGATGTTGAGACTGCTGCTTGCCCTCCTGCCTCCCCCTCGCCTTAGGCTCGCTTTTCTCGTCGTCTCACTTTCGTATCCCTTTTGATGAAACGTCTGTGTACACAGAAATGGTATGCTATAATTTCCTGCATGCCTCACCTGTTCCCACACTGCCAATTACCTGTGCAACCACGGCAATTTGTTTGCTTTAACGAGAGCTTTCAGATAAATGATGCGGCGCGCATTAGTGCCGCGACATTGATGTAATATGCAATCACCAAATTACTGCATTTGTTAAGGGGTTATGGGGATGTTCACTGGGGCCACCTTGGAAGGGCCAAATGAGGAGGTGAAGGCAGAAAATCCATTTCGTTCTTCAATTGGCTGAACCCTCCCTGCACTTCCGTCTTACCTCCCCACGGGGGCTTTTCTCCCAGCTGAACTCACAACTGATATAGGAGTTCAACTGGTGTGTGGGGGGGCTCAGTAGGGGGAAGGCTGGAAGAAGCAGAGCCCCAAGCAGTAGGATGTGTCATTTTAGATGAAACTTGCTTTTTGCAAATCTTTGAGAGTCTTTAAAATGTGTGGAATTCAAATCTGATATTATTTTGTGATTGGACAACATTTAGCTTGTTAAGTCTATGTCTGAGGAAGAAGCACATAAAACACTTTGGGGAAACCAAAGAACTTTTAAGTTTACTGTTATGTACTGAGTTGAATAGGATCCAAACTGCAGCAGTCTGATTGGTCCTAGAACAATAGGATCCAAATCGCAGCAGTCTGATTGGTCCTAGAACAATAGGATTCAGAATGCATCAGTCTGATTGGTCCTAGAACAATGCAGCAGTCTGATTGGTTGGCAGGAACCACCCAATCATGCTCCAGATATAAGTGAATCCACAGCCTGATTGGCTTACAGTAGAATTCCAGAATTAGCCAATCATGTGCAGCCCATTGTGTAAATAATGTATATAAAGCAGATACTTTGAGGGGACTTTCATTCCTTCCTCCTCACCACTATGAGCTGAATAAAGAGCATGAAATCACTTTGCGACTCTGAGTATATTTCACTGGCGACGAGGGTGGGATCCCGCTGAGCTGACTGCCACACACCGCACCGCAGCACCGCCACCTGCCGCACCGCTGCCTCGCACCGTGTATCTAGGCTTCAGCTCCAGGACACAAGGAACTCAGAATGGCAACCAACAGCAGCTTCTCGCCATTCAACCCAGCATCTGGAGACTGGGAAGCGTACGCCTCTCGTTTCACCTTCCTCCTAGAAGCCAAAGGGGTCACCGATGAAGAAGACGCCAAGAAGAGGGCAATATTCTTCAGCGTCTGCGGAGAGGAGACGTTTGAAATCGCCCGGGCTCTCCTTGCGCCTGAAGACGTCGCTACAGTTCCATACAAAACAATAATGGAACAGCTGAAGGGGCACTTTTCGCCACAGCCCTCAGTGGTGGCTCGTCGAAATGCCTTCTACACAAAGCGGCAAGCCCCTGGGGAAACCATAACTGGGTTTGTGACCTCTCTCCGCCAAGCCGCCCGGTTCTGCAACTTCTCAGAGCTGGAGAACATGCTTCATGACCGCCTCGTCGGTGGCCTGAGGGATGAGAAGCTGCAACGACGCCTCTACGCTAAGAAGAACCTAACGTTCCAGGTCGCTCTGGAGGAGGCCCTGGCAACGGAAGCTGCTGAGAAGTCGACGCAAGAGGCATGGCCGAGCCAGCCGTCCCAACCAAGGGTCCACCACGAAGACCTCACCGACGACTCAGGATCCAACAGGGAGGAGGTGCACCGAGTACAGCAGCGCACTCAAGCAGCCCACATACCACAGCTGCCTCGACGAGAAGGAGGGAACTGTGCAAGCTGTGGAGAAAGTCACGAGAGGAGGACCTGCCGTTTCCGCAACGCAGAGTGCAGGCAGTGCAGAAAATCGGGACACATCGCCCGGGTGTGTCGGGCTCGGCCCACCCGACGCCAGGCATCAGATGACCAATCCAAGAGCCCCAGGTCCCGGGGCCCAACGCACCAAGGCAACTCAACGGAGCTCACGGACTTCCAGGTATACCAGTTGCCCCACCCCAACGTAGAGAAAATTTATGTAGAGGTACAGATAGAGGGGGCCCCATGCCGCATGGAGCTTGACACGGGTTCAAATCTATCCATAATCTCGGCAAGGACCTTAAGGAAACTGTGTCCTACTGGGGGTCCCAAACTCAGGCCGGCCCCATTCACCCTCCGGGACTTCCAGAAACGTAAGGTCCCCACAATGGGGGTGGGGACCTTCAGGGTGCAATACCGAGGGCGGACGCGGCAACTGGACTTGCTTGTGGTCAAGGGCCCCTACATTAGCTTACTGGGATTGGCATGGTTTGGACCACTGGGGCTAGCCGTCACCGGGGTGAACAACACTAGCTTACAAGTGGACGTGGACGCCATATGCAAGGAATTTCCGGGGGTTTTTGATGGGAAATTGGGACAGTATACGGGCCCCCCCATTGCTCTACAGCTTGACCCCGCAGTACGACCAGTCAGGCTCAAGGCCCGCCGGGTCCCGTTCGCCCTGAAACCCCGTATAGACGAGGAATTGGACCGGCTCATGGAGCAAGGAGTGCTGGAGCCGGTGCCTAATGCCCCTGGGAAACCCCAATCGTCACACCCGTCAAGCCTAATGGTTCGGTCCGCATCTGCGCAGACTACAAATGTACCATAAACAAGGCCCTCACGGCCCATGCATACCCAGTGCCAGTGGTCAGCCATGTCCTTGCCACCCTGGCTGGGTCGAAAATTTTTGGCAAGCTGGACTTGGCCCAAGCATATCAACAGCTACCAGTAGATGAGGCCACAGCAGAGGCACAGACGATTGTGACGCACAGAGGAGCGTTCAGGGTAAAGCGGCTGCAATTTGGCGTCAGCGTGGCACCAGGCATATTCCAGAACCTAATGGACTCTCTCCTTAAAGGAATTCCTGGCGGCACCCCCTTCTTCGATGATGTGTTGATTGCCGGGCCCACACCAGAGGAGTTTGAGGACCGCCTCCGCACCGTTCTGCACCGTTTCCAGACGGCGGGTCTCAAGGTGAAGCGGGAAAAATGTCTACTAGGAGTGCCTCAGGTGGACTTTCTGGGATTTATGGTGGACGCAGAAGGGGTCCACCCAACTGGGGACAAGGTACGGGCCATTTGTGATGCCCCAGCGCCCAAGAACAAGACTGAACTTCAGGCCTTCTTGGGACTATTGAACTTTTACCATTCCTTCCTTCCCCACAAAGCGGCGGTAGCAGAGCCCCTACACAGACTTCTGGACAAGCGGGCCCCTTGGGTGTGGGGCCAGCGCCAGGAGGCTGCATTCCAGGCAGTCAAGGACTTGCTTGTCTCAAACTCGGTCTTGGCACACTTCGACGAGAGGCTGCCGGTGGTGCTAGTATGCGACGCCTCACCCTATGGCATTGGCGCTGTCCTGGGACACCAACTCCCGGATGGAAGAGAGGTACCAGTAGCATACTTTTCCCAGACACTCAGCGCAACCGAACGGAACTACTCACAAATAGACAAGGAGGGTCTGGCAATTGTGAAGGGAGTAAAAAAATTCCATGATTTCTTGTACGGGCGGCCCTTCACTGTGGTGACTGACCACAAGCCGTTGCTTGGCTTGTTTGCCCCCGAAAAGCAGACCCCCCAAGTGCTGTCTCCTCACGTCCTCAGGTGGTCAATTTTCCTTGCCAGCTACCAGTATGCACTGATTCACCGACCTGGGAAGGCGATGGGCCATGCGGACGCCCTCAGCAGGCTACCACTACCGGAAACAGGCCCCGACCCAGCACCTGCACAAGAGGTTATGAGCCTGGAGCTGCTTCCCGACCGCCCCATTCAGGCACAAGAAGTTGCACACCATTCCAAGAAAGACAGGGTCATCTCCCGGGTCCTGGACTGGGTGTGGAGGGGATGGCCCAGCAACAGCCCTGGGCCAGAATTCGCTGGCTACACAACCCGCAAACATGAACTGTCGGCCCACAAGGGGTGCCTGTTATGGGGAAGCAGGGTCGTTGTTCCCCAGCCCCTCTGCAAAAGGGTCCTCACAGCCCTACATGAGACACACCCAGGGGTAGTAAGAATGAAGGCCCTGGCCAGGAGTTATGTGTGGTGGCCGGGGATCGACGGAGAGATAGAGGCCTGGGTCAAACACTGCCAGGCCTGCCAAGAATCCCGCCCAGATCCCCCAAGGGCCCCAGTCCAGTCCTGGGAGTCCGCCCGAGCACCATGGTCAGGCCTGCATGTGGACTTCGCTGGCCCCTTTCAGGGGAAAACATTCTTCATAGTGGTGGACTCCTACACCAAATGGCTGGAAGTCGCACTGGTACCGTCCACTTCTACATCCGCAGCCATCCGGGTACTACGCAGGCTGTTTGCAACCCACGGGCTCCCTGACACTCTCGTCTCAGACAACGGGACTGCATTCACGTCAGGAGAATTCCAAACCTTCACAGCGCAGAACGCCATCCGCCACATCCGTTCGGCGCCATTCCACCCTGCCACCAATGGCCAAGCAGAACGCATGGTGCGGACCACCAAGGACACCCTTCGCCGCATGACGCAAGGGGATTGGGAGTACCGCCTTGCCACATTCCTCCTAGCACAGCACAGCACCCCCAGCTCAACGACTGGCCGGAGCCCCGCTGAACTACTAATGGGTTGGCGCCTTGCAATCAGATTGGACCACCTTCACCCCGATAGAGCTCAGGATGACGTAGTGGTGGGGGAAGGCAGGAACCCCAGGACCTTCGAGGCCCAGGACCCAGTGTACGCAAAGAATTTTGGGGCAGGCCCAGCATGGGTACCCGCCACAGTCACCAGGGTCACTGGCCCCGTGTCATACGAGGTGCTAACGGATGGGGGGCAATGCTGGCGCCGCCACTGCGACCAGATACGGCGACGATTCCCGGGAGAAAACCAGGAGGAGGAAAGGTCAGAGGAGTCCCAAGGGAACAGAGCGGCAGTGAGGCCCATAGAGCAGGAGGGGCCAGCAGGAGAGGCAGAATCAGTAAATACAGAGAGGACCCGCGAGGCCGAAAGGACACCGGAACCAGAACCACGACTGAGCGAGAAGGTTGCGCCAGACCAAACAGGCCCATCACAGCCAGCATCCTTGGAACATGAGCCAGAACCTGAACCCCGGACCAGGGAACACCACAGGCCGCAACGCACACGAAGGCCGCCGGCGTACCTCGAGGACTATGAATGTGACCTCCCGGGCAGGACGGGAACTTAGAGGGGAGGGGTGTTATGTACTGAGTTGAATAGGATCCAAACTGCAGCAGTCTGATTGGTCCTAGAACAATAGGATCCAAATCGCAGCAGTCTGATTGGTCCTAGAACAATAGGATTCAGAATGCATCAGTCTGATTGGTCCTAGAACAATGCAGCAGTCTGATTGGTTGGCAGGAACCACCCAATCATGCTCCAGATATAAGTGAATCCACAACCTGATTGGCTTACAGTAGAATTCCAGAATTAGCCAATCATGTGCAGCCCATTGTGTAAATAATGTATATAAAGCAGATACTTTGAGGGGACTTTCATTCCTTCCTCCTCACCACTATGAGCTGAATAAAGAGCATGAAATCACTTTGCGACTCTGAGTATATTTCATTTACCTTCTGAAAATGCCAGGTAATGCTAAATAACAACAACTGCAATTATTTGGCAATCATTTTTAAAGATTTCTATGTCATTTTACACACATTTACCATTGTTGTTGTTGTTTTTTGTTTTTTTTTTTTTGTTGTTGTTATTATAGCACCCTTCATCCAAAGATCTCAGGGCAGTTCACAAGGTAAAAATAAAGTGTATAGGCTGCCTTTGGGGCAAGATCCTGTTGGGCACAAGCAACATTGCATTCCTCCAGTCAGTAGAGGGCAGGGTTGAGACTAACTGATAAGGAAAATTCACTTTATGGTTTCCCACTAAACACCTAAGCTCCACCCCTTCCTCACACACACTGTCTCCTTCTTCTTGCACCAGGATGGGTCATAGAATCTGAAGCCATTCTTGTGCATATGAAGTAACATATGAAGTAACAGAAAGTAAACAGCTTCGAGGCTTTTTTTAAATAGTCAAGCATTGTATATGTTATATGAAATAAATTAATTAATGAGGACTTTACTGCAAATTTCTCCTAATATATGCTGTTTTGCTTACCCACTTATTTAAAAAGTATGCAATTGTTGCAAAGCAATTTTCCTCATTGTAATACATTCTGGTGTGTTATTTTTATTATGTGCATTTGTAACTTTCTTTGGATTACCCTGGGCAAGATAAAGTGACTGAAAACTTTGATAATAAATAAATAAATTTCTGTGCATACTTTACACTAGTTAATACATTTTTGTACACGTTACTTGGCTGGAAGACTGCACTGTGAAATCTGGGGAAGTGCAGATTTCAAAGGATGGTTGCATTTTGGTTCTTGTATTGTTTCAGAAAATATGTAGGGTCACCTTGAAATGCGAACTGGGTTGAATTCCGTCCCCATCCCAAGTCACTCTACATTCCACAGCTCTTTGGGATGCTTTCAGATACTGTTGCCACCTTGGATGTGTTTTCAATGCTTTTGTACTTCTGCAAGCTTTGGGGTTTTCCCAAGCAAGCCAATACCTCTCTCTTGGGTCTCAGTGGTTTTAGCTGCAGTGCTGTTGATACTCGTCACTCATCACCTGTTTGCAATTGGAAGGAACGACAATAACCACAAGATGAAGAGGAGGGTGACCAAAGAGGGTTGCCATATTTTGAAGAGGGAAAAAGAAGACACGTTTGCCAACTTCTACTTTTAACTATGGATCGCTATGACAACTCTACCCATGAAAAAGAGAATGTGGCCGGAGAGAAGTGGACATTTCGCAACCCTATCTGGAAACCAAGCTGCCTGAGCAGCGGTTGGGGGAGTTGAGTATGTGTAGACTGGAGAGGACCAAGAGACGATAGGATAGCCATCTTAAAATATCTGAAGGGCTGCCACATGGAAGATGAAGCAAGCTTGTTTTCTGTTGTTGCAGAGGGTGGGATCCAAACAAATAGATTCAAATTACAGTAAGCCTGCAACCTCCTTAGGGATCACTCCTATAGCCAAAATTGTGCGTAGTCAAAACCCATCAGGTTCAATGGCAGGTGGGATTGCCAAAGTCATTTTCCCCAGATCCCCACCCCGTGTGTGTGTGTGTGTGTGTGTGTGTGCCAAACACAGAAAGATGAATGGGGGCATTACAAGTTAAATGCATGTACACGGAGAGCCAGTGTGGTGTAGTGGTTAAGAGCTATAGACTCGTAATCTGGGGAACCGGGTTCGCGTCTCCGCTCCTCCACCTGCAGCTGCTGGGTGACCTTGGGCCAGTCACACTTCTCTGATGTCTCTCAGCCCCACTCACCTCACAGAGTGTTTGCTGTGGGGGAGGAAGGGAAAGGAGAATGTTAGCTGCTTTGAGACTCCTTTGGGTAGTGATAAAGCGGGATATCAAATCCAAACTCTTTCTTTCTAAGTTGCAGGCCTACTGTACAAGAAAGGAGATTCCACCTAAATATTAGGAAGGAAATTTTGAAGGTAAGAGCATTGGGCAGTGGAAAGGGTTACCTCAGAGGGTGGTGGACTCTCCGTCATTGGTGGTTTCTAAATGGAAGTTAGATAGTCATCTGTCAGGGATTCTTTATTTGTGATTCCTGCATTGCAGGGGGTTGGACTAGATGACCCCTGGGGTCCCTTCCAACTCTACAATTCCATGATTCTTTGTCGAAACCCTTGTCTTCCCTCTTCCTTTTCCCACTTGTTCATTCTGTCTCATGAAGGCACACTCTGGAAATAGCCAATATTCACAAGTCTTTTTTGTTTTGTTGTTTTCTTTTGCCTCCAATTTAAAAGCTGCCTCTTCTACATAGACTCCAGCACCTCCATCTTTCCTGGGAGGTTTGCTCATGTGTTTTATGTTTTCCACAGCGCAGCATTTTGTTCCCTAAAGTTTAAGCGGAGATTATGCCGCTGCCTTTTCATCCTCGTGCTCATTAACGTGAGTGCAAGGCCCTCTTGACTCAAAGCGGCTCTGAGGTCAAGCGTGGATTTGGGCTCCATAGCAATTAATAGACTTGCTAAAAGACTGGGTCAAAAAAATAAAAAATCCAAATCAATAGCAGCTGCTTTTCTCACAAGTATATAATGAGCAACCTCTGTTTCCAATAGAATTAAACACTGCTCTTCTAGGTCAGGGAACATATTTATTATGCGCTTCTAGGCAGGAGGAAGGGGGCAGCAGGGTTTTCCTTTTTGCAAGTTGAAAGCACAAATGCCCCCCCCCCCAATATAGGACACTGGGGTGTGTGTGTGTGTGTGCATGCACCACAACTGGGTTTCCTTCTGGTGCTTCCAGGAATCTGCCTGGCAAGGGTGAGTTCTGCTTCAAGGGTGCCCTCTAGGCTGCAATACTAACTGGGCACATGCCCGCCCCCCAAACAGGCCAGTCCCTACCTATCAGCCCTGAGTCTCACTGTCAGGGTTTGCTACAATTTACCTTTAGTGCACCCCCCCCATCCTGCCACCCCATCAGATTTTTGCTCTCCCTGTTGCAAATGCTGAATTGCTAAGAGGGTCTCTTATTATGCCACCAGCGATGGGAAGCATCTCGGAACTAATTTAGCTTTGTCTCCCTGGGAAAGATGAGCTTGTGCCACGACCAAGTTCACTTTTCCTTCCTTGCCTCTAGCAATTTCCTTGAAACTTTTCTTATATGTAGATCTCTCTCTCTCTCTCTCTCTCTCTCTCTCTCTCTCTCTCACACACACACACACACACACACACACACATTAATAGGAAGAAAAAAGAGATTTCAACAGAAATGGAGGCATGGAGGGAGTAGCTATGAGGGAGCAACCTGTAAACAAGCAGAGCATCCTAATTAAAGAGTCACCATAAAGATACCCAGGGAACAAAACTCAAGAGGAAGAGACTGATTTGCACTTGCATGCAACATCATTGAACAGATAACTGTAATGGGCTTTATATGGAACTGCCATTGAAGAAAGCCTGGAAGCTCAAATTAGTCTAGAATGCAGCTGCTGCAAGGGTTCGGATGAGAGCTGACCCTACACATTGCGCTATCCCTTCATCAGCTTCCCTGGTTCCCAGTCTGCTTCCGTGCTCACCTCAAAGCCTTGGCCTTCAGAGGCCCAAGTGGGATGGGGCCAGAATACTTGGGGAATAACTGCAACCTATATGAGCTTGTTTGTGCGTTTCCTTCCCAGGACTGGTGTGATGTGGCAGCTGCAGAGGACCACTCCCAAGCCAAGGACAAGAGCCCCCTGGACCTCCTGAAGCAAAGGGATAACCTCAGTGAGGGAGGGAGGCCTGTAGATGGTGCCTGGCCCACATGTTGCCCAAAGCTGGAGCCAGGGCTCTTCCTCCCAGTTCAGAGGCTCTCCTGGTGAACCTTCTGCTATCCGTGATGAAGTGGGTGAATAAGACCCAGGGAAGGCTGCTCTGGATTGTACCCAGGGGGGTTGATCAGCCTCCCCAAAGCTGGATGCCTGGCTCCCTGCCTTGCTGCCTACTCTTTCATGGCATCCTTGGCTTCTGTTACACATTCTGCGGCAGTTTTAAACTGCTGTTTGTTCAAAGTACCGTTGATTATCCTTTTAGTTTGTTTTAGTGAATATTATATTTACTTATATCCCGCCTTTTCCCCAGTCTGGGACTCATGGCGGTGTTCACAGAAAAAGCTAATAATATAGAAAAACAATAATTAAAATGTAATTAAACACCAATAAAATTAAAATAATATGATGAAAACCATAGAAAACTACAATAAAATCATCACAGCACCAGCCATTTCCTCAAAAACTTCTTCGTTCTTTGGAGGTAGTTATTTTTTAAAAGGAGTTGAATTATATGGATTGTGTGTAAGCCCCTTTTTGTAAAGGGGGGGGGATACAAATGACTTTTAAATGATCCTGATATTTTGCTCACCAGATAGCGCTCAACTGTATCTGTGAAATGGGACACCATTTGCAAACCTTGCTGGTTGTAGGGAATGATGCTCAGTTTGGACGTGCCTGTACTTGAGATGGGCCCTTGGTGGGCCACCCCAATCCACTAGTTTCATGTTTTAAAAGACCTCCAAACCTGTCCACAGCCTGCCAGAGGAGGCTGGATCTCACCCTCCAAGGCTAGACCTGTCTCTTTGCTCTTGAGGAGCTTCTGAGGAACCCTCTGGAATGTCCTTCTAGGAACTAGAGGATTGCCGCCTACATGCGTTTTGTCTGGAGGTGACTAAACCATCTCTACCCATCTCTCTGTGTTTGATCCTCTGTGCAAGCCAGCCATGGGTGAGGCAGACACAGAACAGTGCACAGATGTGTCTGGATCTACTCTGACACAAAAAAGGACTCCATGGAAGATGCTTGGGGGAAAAAATGGCTTCCCAGTTTTAAGAAATGTTCAAGTTTTGCTTGATAGGATTGCTTCTCAGACTGAAAAGGTCAAAGGCATTTAAATTTCCTCTCATAAGAACAGACACCTAATTAAAGGCTGTACTTCATTGGCCAATAGAGATCAAAATCAGGTCTGGGCTGTATGGGGGGGGGCAGGGGGCGGGAGAGAAGATCTACCACATACATCTTCAGAGAACTGTTGGAGATGGAGTTTTGCTGCCTTCACAGATTTTATCCACTGTTGGTGACAGAGGATAAAGGACTATTAGAATATTGGAAAGCTCGTTTAAATATCATTTGTGACAAGTCAAGATACCAATTATCTTTCGATCCTCTTGTAATTTTGTTCTGCTGGTTGAAGGCCTAGGTGGGGAAGTCAGAGATGGAATTAATAGGAAATCTGTTGACGGCAGCTCGGATAGAATTAGGGACCTGAGGAAAATTGCCCAAACTTTCAACAGCTGGAGACTGAGTGCTGAAAATGTAGCATGCGGCTAAATTGGCTAAAATAACAAATTTAATTTGAGTCAGAGAAAGAAAGCAGCATTATAATGATTTCCAGGTAAAGTACCCTCCATTTAATGCAGTGATGGAATCTTTATTCCAAGGAGCATTATCAGGAAAGCTGATCATTACTACCTCTGGGCCTTTTGTTTCCCTCTTTTGGAGTCTTGCTATGAGCTCTGTGTACCATATTCAGATTTGTGTGTAGACCTATTTTGAAATAATGAGTCTTTTTAAAAAGGAAAAAAAAGTAAGGGTTTGCTTATCAGTTTACTCATCCTGCAGGCAGAATTGTACTGCTGTGGTCAGCATCCACTTAGCCCAGCAGGCCAGTTTAGCTGTACCACAAGTTTTTTATTTGCTCTGGGCGTTAACCACAAAAAGCTGAATCCTGCAGTCTGTTTAAACTGAACAAATTAATAAATATGCTTGATATACTGACTGTATTATACATATTATAGGTATTATTTTATTAAAAGCATTATAAGTGGGCTGTGACAGAGACATGCAGCAGGAGGGCAACCTTGACAGAGGTGCCAACAGCTGGCTTATTAAGGAAACAAAAGAGAGCAATTGGGTTTTTAAGAGACTGTTACTTGGGGGTGCTGCATGGAAGAAGGCAAACTGGACTCGACCCACCTAGAAGGTGTGCTTCAGGATGGGGAGAGAATTACTCCTCTGGTGTCTCCCCTTCTGGGGAGGGCCAAGGGCTGCACCCACATGAAGGTGGCAGGTGGAAGAATCCTCCGTGAGAGTCAGGGGAGGGAAGAGTGAGAGCATGGGAGAGGAAACAAAGGCTGTGCTCCTGCAGAAGCATTGTGAGAAGGTAAGAAAAGCCTGCTGCATCAGAGCGCCCTCTCCCCTCCCGTGATTTCCAGAGACTGGTATCCAACTGTGGAGGCACAGAATAGCCATTGTGGCTGGTAGCCACTGATAACTTTCTCCTCCATGAATTTTTCCAATCCTCTATTGAAGGACTGACCAAGTCGGTAACCGTCATTGCCTCCTGCAGGAGTGAGTGCCATAGTTTAACTCTGTTCTGCATCTCCCAACATCTGTTTCTTTCCTCTCTTCTGCATCTCCCAGCACTAAGCTTTACTGGATGTCTACAAGTTCTAGTGGCAGGAGAGCGGGAGAGAAACTTTTCCTTACCCACTTTCTCTTTGTTGTGCACAATTTTATTGCACTTCCATCTACTGCGCATCACCAGAACAATGCAGGCATTCTTTTCTCTTTAAAATATGATTGAACTCACTACGGCACACACATTGAACTCAAAAACAGTCGCATGCAATGTGAAGTGGAAAAGCTTCTACAATTTGTCTAGTCATGAATTTTCCCCTCTTCTGTGTGAGAGCAAGCCCTTCTCCACCCCGCTGTTAAGAATCAGATGGTATTTTCCCCATCCTCCATTTTTTATCACCCTGGAATTTGACACAGAGGAATCTTTTGCTCCCCCCTTCCCACCAAAGCAATAGTAAATATAGATGCAGAGATATCTGCAAGATGGGAAAGAGGCAGAAGGAGAATATATATATTTAACTTTCAAAGTGTGCAATCTCAGCAGTGGTGCAACCTCACTGAATAGAGTTCAGCCCACAAAGAGGTGGATTCTTGCTCTGTGCTAGAATCCTCAAGTTTCAATATCACATAGGCAGAGATTAGCGTATGAGCATCCTCAGAGGAGACTTTGATGCATTCAAATGCTTCCAAAAGACACACACATATCTGTCAGCCAGCATCACCTACGTATCTCACAGCAGTCTCCCTATCTGGGCATTTCACAATGACAGCAGGAGGCCTTTTGAAAACAACAGTAAGATGTTTCAATGGCACTAAGCAGTCAAAGTTTCAATCTCCAGTTTCCTCTTTTAAAAAAGTAATACACTGTGCTCATTTGATCAGACCAAAGCTAACTAATTTTGGAACAAGTTGTTAGCTTAAATGACATAGAAAAGTAAATAATGAGAGACACATGCAGATCTGAGGCTGCCTGTCTTGTGCTGCAATGACCGTGGAATACATAGAAGCAGAACAGTATGAGTTTGGCAGACCCTTGCTGAAATCAGCCTTCCAATTTCTCAGTAGCTTCAGTGGGTCTACTCTGAGTAGGAACTAGCATTGATTACAACCAACTGCACACACACGCATTAGTGAAATGCTGATTTTTCTCCCACTTTTTTCCTCCACTCCCCATCTGAGAAAAGAAATGGCTTTCAAAAATTATCAAAGGGAAGAGACAATTTCAGTGAAATTCTTGTGGGTGGGATGCATGGTCCTTGTCAGGCATTCCATGTTTTTGAGGTGGTTGAGGGGTGAGTTGTATCCAGTGAAAGAAAGAAGAAAAGCTGTGGGGTGGTGATTTGGATCAAAAAGGTTGCTACCCTAACAGTCAGCACTGACTGGACCCTTTGGGGTGGGCCTTCTGAATGTTCAACCACCACAACTGAACATTCAAAAGGAGAATTCCCATTCATAAAGGCCCATTACGCAACTTTTGGAATGAGCCACGAGCTGCTTGCCATCATTCACCCGTGTTGTGGGATTCTCTCATTTAGGGCTTTAATTTACAACTGCCACACTGGGACAGACTTGTGGCTTGCCAAACGAATATAATTAATGCTCAGGGCTTAAGCAAACAAACAACAGGGGGGTTCCCTCACACACAGCAGACTTCATTATCATTTATATAATAATATAAATTATATACTATCCGAGTCACACCCATTGCCCCGCCCCCTTTGGCCTCTTGCCCCGCCCATCACCGGCCCCCGGCCTCCCAAGAACGGTTCCCTGCAACTGACTTAAGGATATGTATGTGTCGCAACTGGCCTAGAGGTTGTGTAAGGCTGGCCTACTACATGTTTTCACTTGATCTTTCATTTTAAAAAATAAAATAAATAATTGTCCAATTATTCACCATTGGGGTTTATTAGTTTATTGCTGAAAGGTTTATTACAAAAAAGGATGGTGGGAGATGGAGAAAATGTCTGCCTAAAAATAAAGCTTCAGCCACAGAGCAAAGGCTGCAAGGCCTGCAGTAAAAAAGAAAAAGAATTAGGGAAAGGAGTGGTGTGTGTGTTTGCAGAGGGAGTGCTCTTTGCGACCCAATCAAAACACAAAAAGAGAAGCTGCCACGGCATCAGCAGCTCTGCCGAAAATAAAAACTCAAAACAGATTACAGCATGCAGCGGGAATACAAAATACGGTTAGAAATAATGCTTCAGCTGTGAGATCTTTAGGCGGTGGAAATTAGGGCATAATTTAGTATAAGAGGAATGCGGGAGTCAGCAGACTCAGGGTGGGGGTGGCGGGGAATACATGGAGAGATGGAAGGAGAGACAGGAGGCCTTAAGACAGCCCCCCACCCCCAAGGCAGCAAAAGGCAGGGAGGGATGAAAGGAGGAGACAAAGGGGGAAGAGATGCACAGGCAGAGATGGGCACCTCTGCAGTTGCAAAAGATGCTCAAGGAATGGCCGGAAAACAGATGTGAAAAATGCAGGCAGCCAGTGCAGAACAGGAGTTTCTGATCATCTCCTAGCCCAGGGGTCAGCAAACTTTTTCAGCAGGGGGCCAGTCTACTGTCCCTCAGACCTTGTGGGGGGCCAGACTATATTTTTTTGGGGGGGAAAGAAGAACGAATTCCTATGCCCCACAAATAACCCAGAGATGCATTTTAAATAAAAGGACACATTACAGTCATGTAAAAACATGCTGATTCCCAGGCCGTCCATGGGCTGGATTTAGAAGGCGATTTGGCCGGATCCGGCCCCCGGGCCTTAGTTTGCCTACTCATGTCTAGCCTCTCCCTTGGGAGAGTTGTGCAGATGAGGCCCAGAAAGAGAGAAGGCAAGAGGCTACTGCATCTTGGAGATGGCGGCCCCTTGAAGGCACCTTCCCCATGTCCCACCCCACCCCCACCCCTACCAACACACACACACACACACACACACACACACACCGCCCAAGCTGGAGCCAGCACAGCCAGTCACCATCTCTCAGCCTAGGTCTGCCATGCAGAATTGTTGTTAGAGAACCACCCTCACTACTTGGAAGGGTAACAGAATAATAATAATGAGCTCAAGGTGGCGTCTGCTTCTCTCTCTCTCTCTCTCTCTCTCTCTCTCTCTCCCTCTCCATTTTATCCTCACAACTGCCCTAGGAGGTAGGCTATGCTGAGAGACTGCAACTGGCCCAACTGGGTGGGGATTACAAACCTCAACTTCTAGCACTCTAGCCCCTACACCACATTGCCTCTCAATATACCAAGTACTGAAGTAGAGGACGTGAACACAAAGGGAATGGGAATGGGTTTTGATAAAGAGCCAGTTTATTACACACACCCCCCATCAATAACCTTTCATTTGCAATTTGCCATCTTAACGAGCTTTGACAATTATCACCCAGTCTCAATTTATGCTGGAACTGTGATGGTGTGTGTGTGTGTGTGTGTGTAGAACCCTTTGATTGTGTGAAAATCCTGTCCGCAATGATGCCTGCTTCCCCTGTTCAATTCTGGATACAGACAGCGGATGATTGCTCCTTCCAAACACCTCAGAGAAGGAGAAGGAGCCTACCTGATAATCTTGTGGACACAACAGGGGTTCAAAAAAGGCACAAGCAGACCCCCACCTCCTCAGCTTATTGAGCTGCGCTGCTGGACATGTGTATGCTTCACTCGCAAGGCTTAAAAGTATCTCAGCACTGCAAACGGTTTAACACCTCCTAACAAAAGCAAACCCACACTCCCCAAAGTGTGCCGTCTCTTGCCAGGCAAAAATAATATATAAATATATAAATTGACCAGGGCTTAATCCAGCCGTCGATGCAACGGCGCTGCTGTGTGGATTCCATTGACAGAAGCACTCAGGTTTTGCCTCCGGCCAGGAGCACCTCAAAGAAGGCGTGTGCCCCGCAAGCCGCAAAGCTGTATTGACTGATATCGCAGGTGTTGTTCCTTCAGTAAGAAACAATTATCGAGAAACACATTTAGTGAGAAAGAGGATAATCCAGAGATCAATGGCATGGATGTGTGCCAAACTGGCTTTCCAAGGATTTTTGAGCCCGACTCACCTGCTCTTGTTAATTTAGGATTATGCTCCTACATTTATGTGTGTGAGAGAGGGCTATTGTTTTATAAAACAAAGAGTGTGTTGTTTCTTTTCAAATTCACAGCGGAAGCAAAATCTCTCACAGTGTTGATTTTTTCATTTTCTTAGGGTGGTTGTCAGGCAATACCATGGACATATTTTTATTTTACTCTTATATTTAAATCCTGCCTTTCCTCCAAGGAGATCGGGGTGTGTGTGTGTGTGTGTGTGCATGTGCCCCCTCCCCATTTTCTCCTCAAAACAACCCTGTGAGGACAATCTGCTTTTCAGAGGTTAGGCTGAGAAGCAGTCCCTGGCCCAGGGTGAGCTTCATGGATGAGTAGAGAGTTGAACCCTGGTCTCCCAGGTCCTGTTCTGACGCTCTAACTACCAACTACCGTATATACTTGAGTATAAACCAGCTTTTTCAGCACATTTTTTATGCTGAAAAAGCCCCCATGGCTTATACTCGAGGCGGGTGGCGGCGGCGGAGGGACGAGCGGCAAGAAAGGAGCCCAATGTCCATTTCCAGCCTAGGTCAGGACGGCCGGTGATTGCCTTGTTTCAGAAAAGGAGTGGGACTGACAACAATATAAATTAGCAGAGATAGAAATCAAATCACGCTAAGTATGCTTCACTTTTCCAGACACAAACTGCTAACCCTCTGCAAGTGCCGCAGGAAGGCAAAGCCCTCCCTGTGCTTTGCTGCCCCTGGGATTTTATGCAGCGGCTGGAAGAGAGGAAGATACTTCTCAAGTTGGCTTGGTGAGAAGCACGCCGAGTCAGCATGTTCTTGTTTTCTGGGCTGAACATGCCTGCTGGGAACCCCAAAGGCACCCCCACCAACACACATGCATTGCCCCTGCCTTGATGGGAACCTCTGTGACCGCCATTCTCCTGGAAGCCTCTGGGCCAAAGGCCATTAGACATTTGGCTCCTCTGCATCTGGTCCCCACCTCAGGAGAACCTCTGTCCTCATAACACAGATGTTCCACCTTTCTGTCCCCTGCCCAAGAATCTTTGGGTGTCTGTGGCAGTGGGTAGACAGGGAGAAGCAGAACCCCATCATGACATCACCATGAGAAAGGGCAACCTCATGTTGCGTCTCCCGTGCCTGCTTTGACTTATTTCATCCCTGATGCTGTAAAACTGAGGCTTTCACATCCACTCCTCTCCCACCACCAATGGCGAATCATTGGTGAACAGTGGTGGGGAAATTCTTTGCTTAATGATGTCAGGGGTTGGGGAGGGAGAGAGGGATCTCAACACAGAGCTGCAATTTCCATTGGAAACCGTGCTTCTGATTATGGATGGGTCTACCCCAAGTTACTATGGGTAGAAGAAGGTGATAGAATTGGAACCCATTTTCACGAACCTGTTCCATCTGCAAACACCAGGATTTAAAATGCAGTCTCATCCTCATTATAGTGTTATGTTATCTAGAAGCCACTGTTGATGCAAGTGACAATATGTAGCATTGTGATGTTAACCAACAAACCACAACCAAAGCCATAATATGGATATAGAAGTGCATCTTTTAAAGCCAAGTACCTTCCTTTATGAACTTATGTACTCAGCTTCACATACACAAATGCCTGCTTACACAAAAGTCCTCACCCTCTTAAGGGCTGATGGGAAAAGTGGAACAATATCAGACCAATGGAAATTTACTCACTGACCACAGGTTGCCATCATCCCTTTGTTAGAAGAGCAGTTATAGCTTTCATGCAGCAGGGTACTGCAGGTATTAATCTGCATTTTTTAAAATGAAATTTTGCATTTCTATGTAATTCTTAAATGTATTTCTCTCTCCAAAGATGTGTTTCTTAATGTATGTTTTCTCTCAAAGCAGGAGTCCTAACAGGAACTTTGATATGATTTTTGAGCTGAACATTTGGAAAGTGTGAGAGCCAGTGGAGAGCCTGATCTGCACATTAGCCTACGAGGCGCAGACGAGGTCAGTCCATCCCGGAATCTGCAAAGATTGCATTCCTCAGGCAGCCTCTCTCTCTGCCCTGGCTCCACTTAAAATGCATGTATGAATCTTATTCTAGCTAAGAAACATCATGCATTTAGAAAACGACTGAAGAAAACACTGGGGGTGACATTTTTCTAGGCATAAGGGCTCCCTTCCCCCCATGAGGAAGGGGATATTAATAGATGCAGCCCCCCACCATCTAAAATGGTACAACCCAGGAAAGTCCAACCATTTGACTCTGCTGAAAAGCAGACTCTTGGATATGCCTAGTGGCAGGTGGGGGTGGTCTGGAGCTCTAGCCTAAAGCCTTATAGGATGGAAAACAATAGCAGGATATGCTAGTCCGGCAAAACACAAAGATGAACGTATTGCTGGTCTCCTGGCCTTTAAACAAAATTAGATCTTCCCACCATGAGCTCATGAATCAAAGCTTTATGAAGAACCATCCTTTTCAAAATTGCTGGCTGTATTCGATGCAGCTCCTTAGTGGCTTACCCTATGAAGGATCTTTATGGGCAATAAAGCCTGCAAACTTTTACATAGCATCAGCTGCTCTTCCTGGGTCATGATGAAACAATAACACCATAAACACAATAAAAAATGGTCCAGTAGCACCTTATAGACCAACTAAGTTTGCTCTGGTATAGCTTATACTGGAACAAACTTAGTTGGTCTATAAGGTGCTACTGGACAATTTTTTATTTATTTTTATTTTGACTGCTTCAGATCAACACGGCTACCTACCTGAACCAAAAACACACTCAAGGCTTAGAGGCAGCTCTCGCCATATCCAACCATGGTGGGGTAGGCCTGTTCCAGAGAGCAACTCAGAGTACAGACTGGCCTCTCAAGGCTGCTCTGCCTATAAAGTAGCTTAGCTCTCTAGTGAAAGAGCAACACCATGACGGAACCAGCACCCATCAGCTGGAAATAATTCACCCATCCCAATTTGTCCTCTATGAATTTTGAAGGCAAACGCTTCCTGTTGACACCAGGTGCAAATAGTCATCAACTCTGATAACAACATTAGGGTTTCACTCCCAACAGTATGGCGGTGGCCATCAAGATCAGTACTGGCAGCTGATATGTAACAGTAACAGAAAAGCTGTGGGGGTCACGGGTGTGTCAATATTTAACAGATTCTAAGAGCTGACATGCAATATAATTTAGTAAATTTGGAGCTACAGGAGATACTTTCCACAAGGTGGCTTGGTAAAACTACACAGCTTCAGCAGTTCTTTACTAGTCCATCCTTAAATCTGAATAATATTTTCATGAAAATATTGGATACCATATGTTGAGGATTATGATGATAGTATTTTCAAGTTGCTGTGGCCTAACCCCACTGTCTGTTTGACCTGGAAGTGTTAAAGTGCAATACTATGCATGCCTACTCAGAAGTAAAGGCTGCTGAAGTTCACCTGGACTTATTTTTTAAGTTAGTGTGTATAGGGTTACATTGAACATTATTATTTATTTCTCACATTCCTACTCCACTTTATTATTAAAAATATGGCTCAAAAGGTCATACAATAACAATAAAAAGTTATTGGAAACTGGGTAAGTGGGACAATAAGCAAGTTTGGTGGGTGGGAGCTACCTGATGCCCCTCAGGTGTGAAGGAGCTGTGGGTGGGAGGAAGGATACTGTAATTCACACTATAATCGTCACCACCGCAGAATCGCCGCACCCCATTTTTCTGGCCCAAAAATTGATTTCAAAGCTTTCCCTGCATAATTGTCGCAGTGTAACTTCTGAGGCTCTGCTAGGCCTCAGGGCCCTTGCTTTCCTCCTCCAGCCACCGCTGCCCCTGCACCCCTCGTACCCCACTGTGTCGGCCATGAGCTCCAGGCCGCTTTGGCTGCTTCCCTGGGCTTGGCTGACTCAAAGCAAATGGCCAGGAACTACTGTGGGGCTGTTCCACCCAGGGGTGTAGGAAGGGGGCGGGCAGGGGGTGGTCCGCCCCGGGTTCCATCATGGAGGGGGGGTGTCAAAAAGGAGCAATTACTGCCCTACTAGGGCGGTTCATTAAAAACTTTTCTTAAAATAATGCCTGCTCCAAAGGTCTTATTTTACTACACTAGGGATTATATAGCTATACCTGAAATTTCATGCATATCAGTTAATATCCTCCTCCACGAAAATAACTGTTTACTTGGCCGTTTTCATGTCGTGAAGGCTGAAATTTCAATTCAGTGGAGCCAAAACACAATCCATCCTGTAGATTTAAATATCTGTCCACAGTTGCCTCCTTGTTATTAGAGGCCCATAATCCACATTCCTTTGTAAGAAAATATTAATTAACGTAACACTATTTTTTCAGGCAAAAAACAAAAAAAAAAAATCAATGTGTGTGGGGGTGACAATAAATTTTCTGCACCGGGTACCACCTGACCTTCCTATGCCCCTGGTTCCACCTTGCCCAAAGAGCAAGACAAGGGTGATAAGGAACCTGCGCTTGCGCCCCGTGATATGCCGCCCAAGAAGGAGAGGCAGTGGGTGGGCAACCACCTCCACTGCCCGTCTGTGACCCCTTCCTCTGCCTCCACCCCCAGCAGAACCATCTCCCAGAGGCTGGGTGGCTGTGGGAAACAAGGACACCACCACTGTCTCCAAATAAGCTGCCACAGGTGGTGGAGGCAAGCGAGAGAGGCGGGTGTGGACTCAGGGACCAGAAGCCGTGATGAAGAGGGCAAGGGCAGAGGGGCAATAATCCGCGCAGCCAGGCAGCCCTCTGGGGCAGCAGCAGTGGCAGTCGGAGCTCTGGCATGGAACATGGCACAGATGGGCACTTCAAATATTGGTTGCACTCCCTTTTTTTCGCATCACAAATTTGGCATAAAACCTGCAATGATTATGCTGCGAATTATGGTATGGAGAGTGATGAAGCCATTTTTAGTGTTGGTTAGTTCAGGGGTTCAATTTTATTCTCAACCTGATACATGGCAAAGGCAACTATCCCTAAAAGCTCACAGCTTTAAATACAAAGAAAGTGTCTCAATGTAGTGGGGTGGTGAAGACCCCCATCCTGCTAGACTGTGTGATTTCATTTTCTCATTTCCCCCCAGTATTAAGTTCTGATCTACACATTTCCACATCAATTTGAATTGCTGCTGCTGCTGCTACTACTATTTAAAAATGCTCATGAAAATCCATCAGCATTTTAGGGCACATTTTTCTGAATGCACACATTTTTGCATGCAGGTTTCCCCAATCTAATGCTTTTTTTTAAAAAAAGTGTCACTTTCACTAATCTATGCATTTTTATACATGATCACCTCTGATATTCTCATTAGTGTACATGTTGCTTGGCTGGAGAACTGGACTGCAAAATTCAGAGAAGGGTGAACTTGGAAGTTCAACTGGGGACTGTGAATTAGGTAAGCTTGCAATAAACATCAAACCAAACAAATTCTGTCTCCCCAATCTCTAATCCAGGGGTCAGCAACCTTTTTCAGCCGTGGACCAGTCCACTGTCCCTCAGACCATGTGGTGGGCCAGACTATATTTTGGGGAAAAAATATGAAGGAATTCCTATGCCCCACAAATAACCCAGAGATGCATTTTAAATAAAAGGACACATTCTACACTTGTAAAAACACGCTGATTCCTGGACTGTCTGCAGGCCAGATTTAGAAGGCGAGTGGGCCGGATCCGGCCCCCGGGCCTTAGGTTGCCTACCCCTGCCCTAATCATTCCCCATGCCTCCACGCTCGTCCAGAGACCAACATTAATGGTTGCCTTTTTCTGGTTTTGAAGATATCATTCGCTAGCTTGGAACATGGGGCTCAGATTATAAACACCTGGCTGCCTCTATGAACACCTTGGAGGGTGTGCTAGAGGCGTGGAAGAAACTTTGCTTTTTAAAAGAAGCTCCTCAAAATTAAATGTTCTGCTGCTTTCAGGCCTCTTGATTGCCCAACTAGGCTCAAACGCTGAACTTTAGAACTGGCAATGCTTACTGCCAAGACGACACCACCAACCGTGTGTTAATGCTGATGGATGCACTTCCTGGGTGTGCCAGGAGCCTTTCGCTCGCCTCAAACCTTCCCCCATGCACCCAAGGCGTATGATCATCAGCACTCTCTGGCTTCTTCTGTCATGTCCAATTGCTTAACCAGCACCGCTTCGTAGTCGGGATGCTTTGCTGTGAGTCTGCTTCAGCTGATTTAGCACGATGCTCTGCTGTCCACGACAACTCCCTCCCCGCCCGGATCCTGAGGCTTGGCCAGCCCTCAGAGACCAGGGCCCCTCCAATGTTTTAATAACATTTTGCTCTGCTGGTCTAATTAACTCCGTCACTGTATCTGCAGTCAGATAAAATGCTCATTTCACACCACATTAATTTTTATCAGCTGAACATTAAGCAGCACAAAGCTATCTATGCTTGGTTTAATTTACATACTGACGGAAGCTACAAAGCATTACGGCAACTGACTGCAAAGCAAATCAGTCGAAATGGCACCAAATATGGCAAAGGAAGGAAGGAAGCAAGGATAAAAGAAAGGAAGAAAAACAAGGAGCAAGGAATCAACAGATGTTGACGGCTGCAGCACAGCCTATGTCAGACGTTGGGAAACCTACAGCACCTGTTTAGCTAGAGGAGTGAGTCCTCTGTCATACCAGCTCCAGCTTACTTAAAACTTCTGTGTCTCCCCAATCTTAAGGCTTGATCTTTCAACTCCAGATTTCTGGCAATTTAGGAAGATTTTCATACGAAGGAATCCCAAAGGTCGTGCTCAGACTATACCTTGGTTATGCGCTAGAGCAGTGGCTCCCCATCTTTCCTTCAGGCTCCTGCCACCTTGGTTCCAAACTTATATAGTGCCCCTACCCTATAAAAAGTGTTATTCAGAATAGCAGTCTGCACAATCCACTAAGGAAGGTAACAACATAATGAAATTTAAAACAGTAATAATTAAATGCAACAAACAATTAATTTGTTCAAAATCCAGTTAAAACTATTTAATTTAATTAAGTCAACAGAATGGATGAACTTGATTCAGTGATACCAGTTTTTCAAAGTCTGATGGTCATTTACACCTCCAGTGCCCGCTGCCTGCCTTGCCTCTTAGCACCCTCCTAGGTAATCCCCTCCCCTCCGGGGCTTGGTAACACCGACTATGGGAGCCACTGCTCCAAAGCAGCAGTCATCAACCTGGTGCCCTCCATATATATTGGATTGCAACTCCCAGACTGGCTGGGACCTCCAAGCCACAGTTCCAGCGAAATATGTCTGCCTTAAGTCTCCTTGGTTCCAGCAGTACTGAAGACTGGGAAAATACAATGTCCCAATTTTAAAAAGCACTGCCTGATGTTCTGACCCCACCACTTCTGCCATGACAACCAAGTCACAGCTGTGTATTTATTGCGCAACTAAACTTGGATTAGTTTGGAAGAACCTGGCCTTTGCCTGTATTGCCAAACACTCTCCTCCTCCTTTTTGAGGATTTGCTTTTGCTTCCAGTTCCCTGGCCACTGCTGAACATTCAGCTCTTCCTCTCCGGCACGAGTGTTTTGCTCCGCAAAGTGCAAGAGGTCACCAGCGCTGCAACTCCCTTGTAAGCAAGAAAGCACAACGAAAGCCTTCAGGGGAGGTTGGAGGAAAGAGCACAGCTGCATTGTTAATATGCAGCGCATAATGACATCCAAAGTGGATCCTGGAATGTTTTAGATTTTCTTCCCTCCAAGAGGGCTGAGAAAGAGACGGGCTTCCACCCTAGCCAAAAATGCCTTTTGCTCACTGCCTCTTCCTTCCCACTAAAATAGCTCCTGGTGCTCTCATAGTTAACATGATCGCTGACATTTGGAAATCACACAACCAGCCCCCTTTGCCCACCCCACTGGTTCTCACACTCCCTCGCTCACTCGCTCTAAATTCACTTAAGTCAAGACCCTCACAGGGCATCTTGGTCAAATCCTCCCCAGGCCCTCTAGGATGCTATCACTTTTCCCAGAGATTAAGGAGGACAATGATTGGGCTTTGTTCGCTTCTGAAGAGCTGGACAGGTCTGCTCTTTCATGCCTTCCTTTCTGTGCACCTTGGAATGCAGGTGGGGATGGTGTGTGTGTGTGTTAGGAGGGGAGGAAGAGAAGTGAGACACTTCCAGCTTCAGTGCATCCTCTGAACAGTGCAGAGAGTTCATTAGAGAGGCTGAGCAGTCGCTGAGCGTAACTCTATTTGGAAACAAATCAATTTAAAATGTCATATTAATTATTTATGAATGCCGACATCAGCGAGGATCCAACTCAAAAATGCGGCTGTGCGCTGCCCATCGGCGCCTCCCTAATGAATGTGGCAAGGCAATGGCCAGGTGCAATTATTGGCTCATTCCATGAGTCAAGTTCCTTCTCCTCTTTTTGCTCCTAGACATCACCAAGGGCTCCCAAACAACTTTTGGCGACCTACATCTACCCTTATTCAGTAAGTTCAGGCGGCGGGAACCTTTACTCCCTCCTTATTGCTGTCAAGTCCCAGAGCTGTCCCTACCAAGCGTTCAAAACTCCCATTGTTCTAGGCACATTTTGCGACAGGGAATTTCATTAGGGTGAGCAGCTTCTAAGCTCTGGGAGCAGTACTGCGCCTAAGATTTCAGATTAAAACTGCGAAGTGGAAGGAAAGGAGGAACTTTTTCTGCCTCCCCACTTCCAGCTTCTCTCTGAAGACTGGAAAAAAGACCATCTTAAGAATATTAAGGGGGTGGGCAGGGGAAGGACTAGACCATGCAAAAAATGAACATAATATTTTAGCTGCAGTTCATTCATTTTCAGCTTTGTATTCTTGTTATAAAAAAGTGCGCCTAGACATTCTGTTGTTGCACCCATAACCTAGGTTTAAGTGCCACTTAGCTCCTAGCTTTCATATCTCAGTTTCTAACACTGGTCTCTACCATAACACTAGAATTCATGAACATCAAAGGAAGTTGAATGTTGGAAGATTCAGGACAGACAAAAGAAAGGACTTCTTCATGCAGCACATTGTTAAACTATGGAACTTGTTTCCACAGGAGGTAGCGATGGCCACCAACATGGATGGCTTTAAAAGAGTATTGGACAAATTCCTGGAAAGGCTGTTGATGGCTACTAGCCTTGACGACTATGCTCTGGCTCCACAGTCAGAGGCAGAGGCTTCTGGCTGCCTGACACTGGAGACCACAGGAGGGGAGGGAGACTCTTGAGCACATGTCCAGCTTGCTGGTTTTCCACAGGCATCTGGTTGGCCATTGTGAGAGCAGGCTGATGGACTAGATGGGCAACTGGCCTGATCCAGCGGACTCTTCTAATGTTTTTATGTTCTTTAGGCAGAGTAAGGCAGGTGCCATGGGGCGGGGGCAGTCCCCCACCATTCTCCTTGGGTCCCCTAAGCTACCACACTGCCCTCAGGTATGGTGGAAGATACTCTCCCATCACTATGGTTACAGTCTGGTTGGAGCCTGCCTTTTCCCTCGCCACCCTTAAATATTGTTCTTGCTTGTGTTCCAGGATGAAACCCACCAACTCTGAGCTCAGTAAATTCCTCTGCTAGAGATTCACAGGCAATTTCCCCTCTGCCACATTCCCAGCCTTTTTCTGAGCGCTGGGTTCTTCCGCCAGTCGTGTCGCTTGACTTCTGACTCTTGATGACCAAGATGGAGAGTTGACTGCCAGCCAGCCGTCGGGAAGAAAACATCACATGGTTGCAAGAGAGCAACGATCAGGCTTGACAGGTGGGATGCTGCTCCTGTTCTTCTTCTAGATGCCTTTTTGACAGCAGCAAAATGGTTTCCCTGCTTTCCATCTCCAGCAATATGACAGGGGCTCTGTTTGCAGGAAGAGACAGGCTAAGCTCCTCTTCCCCCCACCCTCTCTACAGGCTTCAAATCCTAAACTGGCTGAAGCTCTGAGGAAGGGGGTAAGATATGTCCTTGCAGGCTTTTGCAGGGCTGGCAGGTAAAAGTTTGGTCAATGCTGGCAACAACGTAGAGTCCTTCAAAGCCCGTTGGCAGCAGGCTGGTTATGTGGGTACAGGACAGGCTGCGTGGCTCACACAGCTTTGTCCTCCAATAGAAGGGTTGCTTCATTCTGCCAAATGATAAGGCCTGACTTGGGCTTTTGCAATCAGTAACTATTAGCTAGCCCCATATTCACATATATTTGGGGTGCCCTTTCTTCCCTCAAAATTTCAATTATTTTGCTAATTTTGATCCTGGTTTCTGAAAACCTAGATAGCTCATAATAACAGGTCACTGAAAGCAGAACTGAAATTGATGTGCCTCTCAAAAGTCTCCTCTGCAAGGATTATTGTTATTCTCCAAAATTCTCTGATGAGGCAAATATTTGTTGGATATGTGATAGTTAGCACTCACATTGACATCTGATGTGCTTGCAGACGTGGCTGGAATTAGACCTTATATGACGGCTGACATGCAATACACGATTGAATTGATTTTATATTATTCTATCCATTCATTTAAGCAGTCAGGAAACCAACCAATTTCTATTTTTTATTTCCTAACCTCAGCACTGGCATCAAATGTTTGACTTCAAAATCTGAATTGCAAAATGTGTCTAATTTTGAATTTACTTGAAACTGTACTGTTCGCTTAAGAGAAGCCCTGCCTCAAAACAAGAATTCACTTTGTGAAAGAGTTGCAGGGGCAGAGTTTGTTCAAGCAGACTTCAACATCATTCATTCATATGTCAAATATTAATATAACAAATGGACCAATATTTGTTTATTATGCTTTTATTTCACCATTACTTCAAGGAGCTTAAGGAAGGATATGAGGCTCCCCTCACAACAACCCTGTGTGGGAGATTAGAATAAGATGGTGAGACAACCCCCCCCCTCCTGTTACATATTATGGAGAAAAGTGACTTCATTTTACTCCCCTCACAAAAGGTCCTAGGACCTATTTGTCTGTAATTTGGGCAGCTTAATCCATTCTGAAGGGCTCTTGTGCCTATAAATTTCATTGACTTTGGCTGAAGGGTAGAAGGAATTGTGTCCATTTTTATATTTCCCATTATAGTGAATAGAGAGCACCAGAGCTTCATTTTATACACAGTAGCTGGGAACCAGGAGCACAGACTGAATGAGCGAGAGCACAGAATGATTCAGAAACAGGTCAGAATGCTCAAAAATGGACAAATCCAAGAAAAATATTAAATATTAAAATATTAAACATTAACAAATCTTAGCCAAACATTTCTGCATTCACTTTCTTCAGTTGTATACACACATATATGGATGTACAAAAATCCTGTATCTACCCCCCATTCTAAAATTTAGGTTGCAATCCTATGTATATTTATTTGTGACTAAGCTCCACTGTACATTTGGCCAGTGGCTCCTCCCCTTGAGCTGCCATTTTGTACCTGGATCCAATTGGTGGACCTTGGGGCTCTAGCAAAAAAGAGAGAGAGAAAGGGAAGGAAGGAAGGAGAGAAAGAGAGAAAGAGAGAGAAGGAAGGAAGGAAGGAAGGAAGGAAGGAAGGAAGGAAGGAAGGAAGGAAGGAAGTCTGAAGGAAGGAAGGAAGGTATTGGAAGTCTGAAGGAAAGGTGGTTCAATCTTAAAGGATGATAACTCGTGTAACTCATGTGGGGGAAAACAAATTCAAAAAAGACATCTTGAAAAATGCATCGAAATTCACAGCACAAACTATACCGTAACGCAAGAGGAGCTGTCCTGGGGGACATGTGGGGGGAGGGAGGGGCAGCGTGGAGCACGTGGGACTCAAAAGTTCCTGTGGAACCACCAGCCCGCCTTCCTCGAGGGCAGAGAAGGAAGCCATCGTCCCCACCCCCACCCCAACAGCTCATTACAGATTCCTTTTGTATCACAACTTGTTTTAAAACCGTGAAATTAGTTCTGGCAGAGTGTGCAAAGAAACACCCCAGAGATGAGACTGAATGAGTTATGTAAGGTTTCCACACATCCCACATTTAATTGTTAACTCTTCATGAGCTTAAGTTGGAGAATAAATATGCAAATATTCGGGGGTGGGGCAGAGCAGGCAGTTCCACATGTTATAGTTGCTACAGGAAACACCAGGGTGCCATCCATCTGAAGTGGCCCACCTAAGCCAGTAGTGCCCACAGCTCTCCAGGGTCTCCGGCAGAAAACCATATTTCCCATCACCTTCTTCACTGGAGGCACTTCTAGGGATTGAACCCAGGGTCTTCTGCAGGCAAAGCAGCTGCTCTGCGCTTGAACTCTGGGCCTTCACAACTGGCTTAACATGTTACATAAGAACCGAAGGAGACCCCTGCTGGACCAGGGCTTATCTAGTCCAGCATCCTGTTCTCACAGTGGCTGACCAGATGCCTGTGGGAAACTCAAGCAGGACTCGGACACAAGGGCACTCCGCTCCTAGGGCTTCCAGAAACTGGCATTCAGAAGCATTGCTGGCTCTGACCATGGAGGCACAGCATAGTCATTTATAACCTTGCCCTCCGTGAATTTGTCTAATCCTTCTTTAGTATCTTTTAAAATATCTTAAGCTGATGGTTCACATGGCCTCCTGCGGGAGTGAGTTCCATAGTTCAACTATGTGCTGCATGAAGAAGTCCTTTCTTTTATATGTCTTCAGTCTTCCAACATTCATCTGGGCTGGACGTCCACAAGTTATAGTGCAATACGAGATGGGAAAACCCTTTCTCTATCCACTTTCTCCATGCTAGGCATAATTTCATAAAGTTTCATCAGGTTACCTCTTACTGGCCTTTTCTGTAAAATCTCAAATGCTGCAACCTTTCCTCATAGGTGAGTAACTCTGTCCCCTCAATCACTTGGTTGCCCTTTATGGAACCTTTTCCAACTCATCATTTTTGAGGTGAGGTGAGCAGAAAGGCTACATCTTGTGTCAAAAGGATTGCACTGACCAGTGATCAAATTTAAATAACTAAGCAAATGATGAATCAACTAATACTCATTAACCAACTAAGATTTGTTGTATCAGGTGGCAGCCAAAGTCATAGTTGTTTATTATCTGATCTTCATCATCCACGGGGCCTTTCCCCCTGGTCTTTGTCCCAGCTCAGTGGCAAAACATCTACCTTGCATGGAAAAAGTTTAATTCCTGGCATTTCGAGGTAAGGCTGGAATGTCCCCTGCCTAAAATCCCGGACAACTGCTTCCAGTCTGTGTAGGGAATACTGGGCTAGATGGACCAATGGTCTGACTCATTGTGAGGCTGTTTTCTATGCTCTAGACTCTTGATCACATTCTGGAGTCAGAGACAATGCACATCCTCATATGGTTCTTTCCCCTATGGTTCTTTCCCTCTAGTTGATCTGTGGCAGGAATGGGGCAATCTATGCCCCACTGAAATGTTTCAGGATTCTAACTACCATAAACCCCAATGAGGGATCAAGGGAGTTGAAGGATCAAGGGATCAAGGGACAGCCTGTTTGTGCACCACATGGTCCACTTTGCTCTGACCGGCAACAGTTCTCCAGGGTCTCAGACAAAGAGGGATGCCTTATCCTCACCTGCTGTTTGAGCCTTCTAGCTGGATAAAACCTGAGACCGTCTGCATGCAAAGCAGATGTTCCCCACTTAGCTATGGTCCTGCTGTCTACTTTCTACTTGTGCCAAATGCTGGAAATCCTCAAATCACCTTCCCAAATGTACTGCTCACTGTGACCCCTTCTGTCTCCCCATTTCCCCTTTTCAATCACAGCCATGATGCAGCATCTGACATCAGCTAAAGCAATGCACAGATGTGACTGGTTCTGTGGAAGAGGACTTTGCTGTTGGGTGCGCTGCCCGCTGCCCCCGCCCTAAGTTTGAAAGTGATTCACACACAGAGGGTTAGCCCAACCCAATGGGATAATCTGTTCCATGGGTGTGCCATGGGCCTGGGAATAATGATGCACCATCTTCCCAAATGATGTTAAATACTGTTACAAGAGTTGAATGCCTCCTCCTCTCTCTGCTGAGCGGTGGCAAGAGCCCACAGGGTTGCAGGCACTTACCCAGGGTCTGTGGTCCTTTGGAGAATTGAAATACAGTCTATTTACACCTTCAGTCTACAAAGAGGGAGTCCAGATCTAGCAGCATGGCCATTTGAAGAGGGGCTTGTATCCTGCAGCAGTGCAACCCTGGAGTCCAAGGCAGCCAGCCTGCCCAACATGGATTCCAGACCTTCTTCTTCCCAGCAACCCTTGCTCAAAACTCTCTTCCTATGCCTCACACCCAGTTACCCTGGCAACCTTCCAAATCCCCAGTCTCTGTTCACATCTCAGTGTAAGGGTATGTTCTCTTGCATTCCCAATGGCCCTTGATGGCCCTGTATTGTTTCTTAATGGCCCCAGCTTGGCCAGGACGTTTTTTGCATAGGTTAGCCCAGGAATTTCTCAGCAGCTTGTATTTCTTCCTTCACATCCCCAATCATCAAAATACTAGCATTTATTAATTTCTAGGTTTTTGCCATGCCCCCCACCCCGCCCATCTATAACAATACTTAACTGAAACAAACTCTTTAGCCAGTCTGGAAAGAAAGTTTCTGTTGATGGGGGATGGGAAAGGGCATTTAATTTCTAAAACATAAGGTGAAAAGAGTTAAGCATTTTGTCTGGATCACAGAACCATGAGTACTGGCATCCTTCAAGATGCTGAGAGAAATCTTGGGGAGCATGTCTCAGATTGAATGCTCCTTCACTCGTTGGCATAGCGTGGGGGGACTGTAGCCCCAGGCACATGTTTTTGAGGGGGTGCAACCAGGCATCCCCATGATGTGCTCCTTCATTGAGGGAAGCTGCACCTGGGCATAGGCTTTGGGGTGGCAGCGGCAGAAGCAGCTCCTTCTCTTTAGGGCCACCCTTGGGCCGGCCAAGAGGTAGGGGGAGGGCGCAGCTCCCAACTGGCCACAGCTCCTCTGCTGGGTCAGGCCTGACCTGAGGATGGAAGTGGCGGGGAAGAGAAGCAGCAATGGCTGTTTTGGTGCCCCTCTCCTCTGTTGGGATCTGGCACATGCGTGTGCCCCCCCCCCCACGCGCCCTGCTCACCCCTGGTGCACACACTCAATGCCCCGGGTGGCGATAAGAGATGCTACAGCCCTGCCTTCATTGACACCTTAGAAACAGAAACAAAGAGCAGAGCCTTTGCAAATTTCAGGGGAACGTCTTTTAAAATTTTCTGTTTATACCAGGGGTAGAGGAGAATTCTGTGCAGTCCACACCTTTAAAGCGAAATGATCAGGGTTACAGTTGCCAGACTTATACAGTGACAGAAATGCAGTCATTAATCAGATTGCACACCTATCCAAATTGTGTGGTGTTACTTTGCTTCAGTGCATATTTTAGGGGGAAATGCCTGGGGAAAAGCAGACAAAACTGCTTGTTTTAGAAGAAAAACACGTACAAAATGCCTATTTTTAATCTGTGTGGGTTTATTGTTGCTTGTTTTTTTTTTTAAAAAAAATAGTTTTTATTAAAGATTTTCTTGTGCTACAAAACAAACAAATAAACTGGGGAAAGTACATCTATTGTCTCCACTTTCAATTGTCTTCCAGGTGCTGTCTTCCAAGTGCAAAGATACAAGATGTGAAAGAGAAGTTGCCAAGTCTTATAAATTCCACTGACTACTACCCCCTCGTTCTGATTCATGTGGGTACAAATAATACTGCCATTCAAAGCCTTCAACCTATAGCAAGGGACTGTGAGACCCTGGGCAGGAAGTTGAAGAGACTTTCTGTTGAAGGTTGTGGCCCAGGAAGAGATAAGAAAATACTGGAGGTATTAGATGAAGGCATTGAGAGAATGCTCATCAAATTTGCAGATGACACCAAACTGAGATGGGTAGCTAATGCTGTAGAAGACATAATTAGAACCTTAACAGATTGGAGAACTGGGTGCAAGCTAACAAAATGAAGTCAACAGTGTGATGCAGCAGCAAAAAAAGCTAATGCTATTCTAGGCTGCATCAACAGAAGTAGAGTGTCCAGATCAACGGAAGTTATAGTACTTGGTAATAGTATTGCCTTGGTCAGACCACACCTGGAATACTGTGTCCAGTTCTGGGCTCCACAATTTAGGAAGGATGTTGACAAGATGGATTGTGTGCAGAAGAGGGCAAGCAAGATGATCAAAGGTCTAGAAGCCAAGTCTTATGGGGAATGGTTGAAAGAGCTGGGTATATTTAGCCTGGAAAAGAGGAGACTGAGAGATATAATAGCCATCTTCAGATATTTCAAGGGCTCTCACATGGAAGGTGGAGCAAGCTTATTTTCTCCTGCTCTGGAGGGTAGGATTTGAACCAACGGCTTTAAGTTACAAGAAAGGAGATTCCGACTAAACATCAGGAACAACTTTCTCATAGTAAGAGCTGTTCATGAATGGTCTCCCTTGGGAGGTTGTGGATTCTCCTTCCATGGAGGTTTTTAAGCAGAGTTTGGATGGCCACCTGTCATGGATGCTCCTGGGGGTCCCTGCCAATTCTATGATTCTATGAATTCATGAAGTCTTTTTCACAGTTTGTTTACATTTAGTGAGAGACACATTTGTCATAGGCATATTGTGGTTAGGGAGAAGGAGGGAGATGGCTATATTGTTCTTTTGTTCTGTTGCTTAGTGTTAGTGTAGGGATTTGTGTCAGCATCACATGGGTAGGTCTTTTGTTTACATAGTTATTTATTTTTATTGGCACTGTGAAAGATTAGGAGGACTAGATCTTGGTTGGTTGTGTTCAGCTAAGTGGAAGTCCGGCTTGTTTGTTTTGTTTTAATTGAGGGAGGGGAGATGTGTTTGGGAGAAGAGGAGCTGAGAAGAGCAGGGGCCCCAATCTCAGGGGTTTTAGGGTAGAGGAAGGCATGAATCGAGAGGGGGGCTGAGCCAGGTAAGGGCCACATGGTACAGACAGTTAGTGACTATGTCATGTGCCAGCTCCAGCTCCAACCTGGGCAATTGCGGCTGTGCCATCAGTCAGCCCTCGGGTCTAAGGCTGCTTTTGCTGAATCCAAGGTCAGCTCTGAATAAAACCTCCCTCATCCAAGTGCCTCCACATCTGTGGAATTATTTCCCCAGGGAGGCTTACCTGGGACCTTCATTGCATATCTTTATGCTCCAGGCAAAAACATTCCTCTTCTCCCAGGCTTTGGCTAGTTAAACAATCGATGGCCTGTGATCCTTAGATTGATTGATTGATTTTATTATCAGGGCTTTATTTCAACTGGGAGTTAGTTCTGGCACCTCTCAGGTGGGTGCCATTGCCATCATAAGAGAACAAGAGACACATTCATGGTGAATTCCAGAACCTCTTTTTCTAGAAAAATAGCACTGATTGTTGTTATTATTTAGAGGAAAGTGCGTATGAAAACATGTCCCATTTTAATATGTCCCCCCCCTCCCCGTCTTCCAGTTTTGATAGCAAGAGCATAAAAGGGGACAAAAGAGTTATATTTGTGTATCTTGCAGATGTTGTCTTGGTTGATTACCATGATTAAGTTGTTGCAACTTTTGTGAGTGATTTTGTTTTATTGCATGCTGGTATTTTGTAATTGTCTTGAAATATTATATGCAAAATGGATTCTTGGATTTTGTCAAGTTGTTGTTGGCCATGTTAATTGTTAAAGGATGGCCATGTGGTTTTTCTTGAATAGCCCTCATCTGTATGAGTTGCAAACCGCCTGTAAAAAGGCGGTATACTAGTGAAAAATGAAATGAAATGAGTTTAATGCACACACAAACTGAATGGAAATAGGGTCATCTGTTCTATCTCTAGTTTATACAAGTCTTCTATTTATGCAAGCTTGGGAGAACGGCACATTTATGACAAGAACATGAATGATTAACTAGGAACACCTTATTTGCACCAAAGTACCCCCAAGGTAAAGCCATATTAAAACCTTTACTCAAAACAGTTACACCCAACACTAGCATATAAAACAAAATCCATCTCATTTACCGTGTGTTCAGTTTGGAAGCTGCCACATTTGAAATCCTTTATTTGTATTGCAGGGAGCAGAAAGGCATTACCATTTATGATGACCTTCCCACCTCCTGGACTACTCTTTTTAGAAGCCCACAGAGGGGACCCATGATTTGGATAAAACTGGACAGTGTCTGGTGTGGGGCATGTGGATTTCATTGACCTGTATCCCCATAATTCTAGCACTGAGGTTGTCTTCATATTTCTTCTAGAGTCCAGATGAAAGGGCCACAACTAAGTGGAGTTCAATGTTTGTCTGCCCAGTATTTATTTCAGTCTCTTTTCTAAAGCGTTTCATTGGATTTCTAAACTCTCAGCTGCACTAGATGGAAAAAGACCTCACCTAATCAGTGACAATTCTGTGAAAATTCTCATGATGCAAAAGGCATTTTCTGCTTAGGACTGACTGTTCTTTCTTTCTGCTGGCTGAGTTATAGGCAATAAAATATACCTTTGCAGAAGGAAACGCCCTGTAGTGTTACATAAGTCCTAAAAATGCATTGCAGTGTTTTGTTTTCACCCAACCATCCAAACAAAAAGACTGATCTTCAAGATCCGACTCTAGAGAATTCTGAAGTAAACTGGTAAGATCGCTGCAGAGAAAGTTACAAGAAGCCATTGCAAAACTCTTCACAGCTTAAAGTATTTCTGAACCCATCTGGAATGGCGGCGCTTTGCGATAGCTGCAGTACAGGCTCCAAAACCTCCACCCCTCCTTCACGGAGCAACCTGGGAGACCATCCATGCCAAGATGTAAAAATGAAACACACACAAAGCACAACATTTGGGCTTGCGTCTGCTTTGCAGATGCTTCAGAGGCCTAATAGCATAAAGATGTTCACACAAGCTGACCTCAAACGCCCTTCCTTAAAGAACTCAGCAGAAGAAGCATCTCTGTCCCCTCTCCCTCTCTCTAATCTCAGGTGTGTTGCTTAGCACTCCACAAGGGCTGACAAATCCCACAAATCTTTCCTTCTCTGTGCATGTAACAAACAGCCCTGGTGACATGAGATCAACTTGCTCCAGCCAACCAGTGACTCTCATGCCTGACGCAAGACAGCTGCAACACAGGGCTGCTTCTCTTTGATGCTATAAACAGAGCCCCCTCCCCCTTTTCTGGTCAGGGGAGAAAAAGCAAAGCTTTGTCTCCACCAGAAGCATGACTATGGCCCTGATGCCTCAGAGTGGGGTAGATCTGGGGTGCCACTAATAGGGGCAGATTAAGGTTATTTTGCGCAAGCCTCACCCCAAAAATGAATTTTTCAGCTCCTTTTCATTTCAGTGCGATCTGGATTGTGGATTGAAGAGGGGCTACCAGTTGAACATGGCAACCTAGGAAGCTGCCTTAGACTGGGCCAGACACTTGGGTCCATCTAGCCCCAGATTGTCCACACTGGCAGCCAGCAGTTTTCCAGGATTTCACAGACCTGCCTGGAAATGTTAGGGATTGATCTTGAGACCTTCTGTATGAAGAGCAGAGCTTGGCCACTGAGCCACAGTCCTTCTCCTCATTGGGATCTCACTCCATCCAGAAAGAAAACATCTTGAGATACCTCACACTGGCCTTCTCCTCCACACCCAACACCAGCCTCTTCCGGCCCTGCAGCCAGTCTCCTGCAGTGTGTTGGCATCCATGTCCTCATCCCCTCCAACATTTCTCCGATGAAAATAGGGACATCCTATTCCTTATTATTATTATTATGTTATACCCCACCCATCTGACTGGGTTGCCCCACCCACTCCGGGCAGCTTCTAACATATATAAAAACATAATAAAACATTAATCATTTAAAAAAACTTCCCTATACAGGGTTGCCTTCAGATGTCTTCTAAAGATTTTATAGTTACTTATTTTCTTGGCTCAGAGGTCGCAGAACTCCATACCCTCCAGCTTTGCTCCAATAAAAATAGAGATGTCCTATGAAAAAGCAGGACATTCTGGGATCAAATAAAAAACTGAGGTGGCTTCTGTAAATCTGGGACTATGCCTTGAAAATAGGGGCACTTGGAGGGTCTGCGTCCTTCCAAGATGTAATTCAGCATGCCCCACACGCCAGTGGGGTTTGGTGCCCTTTGGGACTGGTAGGTAGGGCAGTAGGCACGGAGGAGGAGGAGGAGGAAGTTGGAGCCAGAGCAATGAATGGCAGGTGGAGCCAGTTCATTCCTGGTTCTGTCCCCATCCTTCCCTCTGCTGAGTTCTATAAGGGCAATACTGAGACTGAGGAGGAGGAAGCTGGCGCTACCAGTTCCTCTCTTGCGGCATGGCGATGGCTCAGCATCGGAGAGAGGCACAGGCTGAAAAAATGGAGATAAACCTCTTGGGGTGCCGGAGTTACTGGTGACCTGTCGTTGCCTTAATAGCTCGGGGACGGACAGAGGCTCTGGATGCTACGCACTTCACTTGATGCGGAAGACCCCCACCCAAATCACCATTGGATGCAGAGGTTTTCCTTATAATTGGGTCCTGATTGTCATTAAGAATAAGTGCGCACCAGAGGAGATGGACATTATAACTGAGAACAATCAGCTGCATGGAAACGAGGTTTGAAATTGGGAGAAGATTCTATCTTGTTCTGAAGGTGTATAGAGGAGAGGGGTCTCTTTGGTGTATTTTATGGAAGTTTTTACATTTATGATTCGGCAACCCTCTCCTAATATTGAATTTTAAGATACACAAGTGAGGATGGTTTGATGTACGATGTAACATTGAGATTTAAAAGAAGATGTAAAGCTGTTTGCCGCTTGAAAGGAGTAAAGGGGGGGGGGCTGTTTTTTTTGGAAGGATGTAGCTGGGAGTTAGAGCCTACCCCCCCCCCCCCCATTAAAAAAGACTGAAAGAGATCGTGGAGATATTGAGCTATAACCTATTCTTTTATAAAAATCAAAATGCTATGGTGGCGGCAAAAGGAAAGCGGGCTTTTTGGATGTTGGAAGCGGAACGGCACTGCCTTTTCCCTCCCTTCCCAGCCAGAGGAAGAAATGGCGAATCTTTGGAACTTGTTGATTTTTTGTGCCAGTGGAAGGGAGGGATCTGCTGTTGTCGATTTGGAACTGCTCGAGTATTATGGGAAGGAGCTGAGCCAGAGAAAGGAGAGGGTTTAACCTTGAAGTTGCAGCTCCACCCCAGCCAGGCTGGAATACAACAGTGGGAGCAAAGAGAGAGGCCCAAATGCCGCAGGAAAAAGGGAAACATCAGAGAGACCTGTAAGGCCAAGAGACTAATCTGATTTTTGGATGTGGCGCATGCAGGATGAGAAGGAAGAAGCTGTGGTTCCTCACTTGAAGCCTTTTTTTTAAAGTTAAATAATATAATAACACAAATAGAAATTATTAAGAGTGCAGCTGTTAATTATGTGATACTTTTGAAAAATGGAATGCAATGGAAATAAATAAGAATATGAAACGCAGTAATGTTAGATCATAAAGATCCATCAGGAACAGTGTGCAGGAAGCCTCTTAACAAAACTGTATTAATTTGGAACTAATTTGTGTAATTGGGTTTATATAGGAAAATCCATGAAAAGAATTGGGGGAGGGAAATGTAATGAGGCAGCTGGCAGGAGGCGCCACCAGGCAGGTTGTAAGGAAGAAAGCAGGCAAGTGAGGGCAGGCTGAGGGGAAACTGAGGTTAGTGGTTAGCCTAATGAAGCAGCCTCCACTGCCCTTGGTTCTGAAGCAGGGCCTCTTCTGTGGTGGCCCCAGGCTTTTCACACACTCTCTGCCAATGGGTCTGGAAGGCCCTCTCCCTCCTGCCTTTGTCTTCTCTTGGACTGTGCACAGCTACACCATCGGCATCCTCAGGCACCTAATCCATAACCACATGTGGACTTGGCAGGAAAAGTGGAGAGAAGAGTCTTGTGCTGTGCCAACCCTCTGACAATGGTGCTTCTGTCTGTGTGGAAACAGGACATGGCTGCTGGTGGAGAGCAACCAAGTACAGGGTTGCCAGGTCAGGAGCATCCCAGACCCTGAGATTTCAGGGCTCAAACCTGAGACTCTGGTGATGGGATGGGACAGACTCAGCGATGATATGGGATGGGCCCCAGTGATATCACAGTGGGAGGGCCCCATAGAGTCTGCAATAATTTGCAGAGAAATAGATGAATTGGGAGAAGGGAAGAGGGAGGGGAGAAGGTTATATTGTCCCCCAGAGTCTATGTAATAATTTGCAAAAACTGAGCTTAATTAAGAGATCCTGTGCAATAAGCTGCGGATGGTTCCTGCAAGGCTGAAGCTTGCAAGCTGCATGACAGTCTTGCTAATTTTTTAAAAGGCTCTTTTGCCCACCTAGATATTCAAGGTCTCCCCCCGCCACTGCAGGATGCAGGGGAGGCAGCAGGCAAACCTGGAGATTTCGGGTCAGTCCTGGGGGTCTCGCAACCCTAATGAAGTGCCACAGACATTGTATTCTAATTGCAGGCCCGCTTTGCCTTCCCACTGAGCTGGGCTTGTTTGCTTTATTCCACCCTCCCTCCCACCAACCCCTTCTCTTGGATAAACACCGGTTTCCTACATTGATTAATGGCAGGGTTATCACAAGGGTTATCTGACAATGCAGGCAATTGGGCCTCTGTGTTTTTAACAACTGCCAAACTCTGGCAAAATCTGTACAGTTATATCTCTTTAATATCACCCCACTCCATCTGTCCCACTGGAGGCCAATAAATCTTCCTCATGAATAATACGAGGATTTGCAGCGCCGGCAATTTATCATTTTTATTAACATTGGGCTCATGAGATACAGTTCAGATTAAGAGCCTACAATGTCTCTTAAGTTCAGACGGAGGCTTATCGATGTGCGATGTTAAGATTTCCTTCATCCTCTTAGAAGAAAATGGTGTCCTTGTGCTTAGGAGAGAGTAGGTGCTTCTGCTACAAACACCTTCCTTGATCTTGGACAACCCAAGAGGGTAGACTCGAACCAATGGCTTCAAGTTACAAGAAAGGAGATTCCGACTCATCATCAGTAAGGGCTTTCTGGCCATCAGTAAGGACTTTCTGGCGGTAAGAGCTATTTAACAGTCAAACAGACTCTCCTTCCTTGGAGGTTTTTAAGGAGAGGTTGGCTGGCCATCTGTCATGGATGTTTAGTTGGGATTCCCGCATTGCAGGAGGTGGACTAGATGATCCCTGGATGCCTTATTAGAGAATTGTAGAGTCGGCAGGTACCCTGAGAGTAATCTAGTCCAACTCCCTGCAACTCCTATCAAGTTAGCTTTTTAAACACCCTGCGGATGTCAGGGGGCACTGTTCCCAGGTCAAGGGGGCAGGGCCTCTGAGCCCATTTTAGGCCCATTAGCTCTCTTTATATTAGATTTAGTAGAGAAACACACTTTGGGTATCTGAGTGCAAAATCAGGCCTCTCTGAGTCTGCGCCTCTTCCTGGAGATGGATGAAAATGGGGCTTGTAGCCAACCAGCTGCATTTGGCCAAGTTGTGCTGAATAAGCAGAGAGGATGAAAATGGACGCAGGATCATTCCAAGGCATGACTTCAGCCCGGCGTGTGAATCACGGCTTTGACCACACCCTCCGGGGCCAGCTCACAAACAGCCTGCCTGCCTGCCTGCCTGCTTGCCTGCCTAACTCATAGGACGTAACCCTACAGATTTCCCTGGGCACAAAGACATTAAACTCCCCCTGCTCCTGACAGGCAAAGGAGGAACACCCAGTGGGTCCAGCGATTACTTCACCGTACACAGTAACTTTGACAACAACCCAAATACAGACGCTCCATCCGAATGAGTAACAGTGATTCCGCGCACAACTAGCCCATTGCCTTCTCGACCTCACCTAGCAACTGCATCCAAGAGAGAGATTGCACAGCCTTTGACAGGCAGGAGTGGATTTCCTTCCTTGTTTGCTCTGACCAATGTGGATTTATTTAAGAAATCTCTAGGCTGGTCCTATCAGGGCAGTGTACGAGAAACATGATCAGAAGCCAATAACTCTTAAAGGCAGAGTGAAATAAGCTGCAGATCCTAATCAAGGCTGCAGGGTGTGTGTTTTTTGTTTTTGTTTAAAAAAAACCCAAGCAGTTCAGATAAAGCCATTCTTAAAACTAACTCACACGACTGTGTGTGCATAAATACATCTTTACCTGCCTGGTCCCAAAGGGGCATCCAAGTCAGTTCCATCCACCCCCCCTGTGGGGCGTCATTGCCTTGGTCAAGAAGGCCTCTATGGGGAGAGGGGGGTCAAGATAGGGAGCTCCACCCTCCAAGCCACTTCTTTAAAACAAACAAAAAACCCAACATTATTAATTGCTTGAATAAGAACATACACTTCATGAACACACAAAAAACAAAAACTAAGAAAAACAGCAAAACAGAATGAAAACTAAAATTAAACACACAAACTGCAAATGTTGGTTGTTTCATTCACTTTCCCTGGAAAAAATATTATTGGTGTTTCAGGGTAGTCACATTTTTTAAAAGATTTGTCTTATTTATAAGATATTGTCTTTGATGTCTTTTGATATTTTCATTTAAAGTTAAAAGCTTACCAAGAATTCCAAATAGTTATTAAGAATTCCGGGTTGCTATCATCATTAATATATTAAACAAATGTTTGCCACATAGTTGGAAATGAATCCTTATTTAATCCCTCTAAATATTTCCATTTTTCTTATAGTAACCAACCTGGTGGCTAACAATAAATACTACTTATTTCTGCTCACACATGGGAAATGGAAAACAGTGGGCTCAAATGGTAACAGAATGTAAAAAGTACAAAAAAATCTACCGGTATTTACCCTGGCAAGCTCCTCTCCTGGTAGTAACAGCAGCTTTTCTGGAGGGGTGAGAGGCTGTAGCTCAGTGACAGACCATCTGCTTTGAATGCAAAAGGTCCCAGGTTCACTTTGGGGCATCTCCAGATACGGTTCAGAAAGACTCTTGCCTGATTCCCCAGAGAGCCTGTCCATGCAGACAATACTGAGCTAGATGCGTCAATAGCACCTCTGTGATTTTCAACAGGACTGCACCACACCAGAGTCCCCGTCCTAGTCAGCCTCCACGCCCAAAGGCACACCTGACACGTACCATTTTCAAAACATCAATGCAAAGAGCATAGCTGTCAACTTACAAATTTGAAAATAAGGGACCAGCAGCCTTTAAAATAAGGAACCAGCAGCCAAAATAAGGGACCTGCAGCCTCACCTGTTCCAGGCACTCCAGTCTTCCTGTCCTCCTGCAGTCTGGTCAAACTCATGCTGGTAGCTTTGAGAACACTGTCCAACCAACTTTGTAACCAGAAGTTCAACTGAATAGAATCTGAATCACATGCACCACAAGGCCTATGCAGCCTCAACTTAAGATGGCTCCCCAGCCTGGCTTTGCACTGCAAGGTTTGCAGCAGCACGTGCAACAAAATGGCGTCCAGCATTCAAAAAACCCCTCAGCTTGCATTAACTAGCCACACACAAGGCATTCAAGCTCCACCCCCAGTCGTTCTTAGACTTCTTATTGGGTGAGCAACACAGCCAAGCAACACAGTTGGAGCCTCCCTCCTCCCTGGCCGGGAGGGAGAGGAGCTGCTTCCTTTGAAATTTAAGGGACATCATTTAAGGGACATCATTTAAGGGACATCCATCAATAAGGGACAGCAGCGGGACATGGCGCTGGAATAAGGGACACTTGACAGCTATGGCAAAGAGTCTCTTTAGCACCAAGAGCAATTGGGCTAACTCAGCAATGCAAGGTTGGTGCTATGACCATCAGTTCCTGCAGATGCCTCTAAGACAGGAAGAGCAAAGGGAAGGAGTAAAAGAGAGGCTTGAAACAGACTTCTGTCAGGCCTAATTTTCATTTGGCATAATTTGCACTTTCTGGGCTAGTAAATGTTATCCTTCATATTTCACACGTCTCCATATTTTGTAATACAATTCTCAGCTCAATCCCCTCTCCCCAAAAAACCAATTACAAACATGTATTTAAACTTAAATACATTTAGAAATGCCACCATTGGGATAAGTTACATATTTAAATTTCACAGCCAAATAAGTATTTTGTAAATTTTTGTATAGATTTCCCCCCTACAAAAATAAGATAAAATTGGAAACTAATGTGGAATCAGGATGGGATGGACTTTTGAATGGACAAGTGAGAGATGAAGAGGCCAGAAATAGAATAATAAGGACCAGAAATTGATTATAGTTGGGGCATCTGGTTTCTCCCAAGCAGGAACCCACAAATTCACACTGGGATGATGTGTGTGGGAACATTACTGCGGATGATGGGAGCTCTCTGTCACTTTACCCCCTTAGTAAAAATGGTGTGCTGGTATCCTCAGCCCTGCTTTTCCCACACTCCCAGCCCACAAAATTTGAATACCTTATCTACCTTTAGCTCACATCTCCAAAGAGGTGACAGTAAGCTCCAGTGCATCTCTAATAAACAGTTCAGTCAGCCCAATGCTGTTTTGAACATTTCTTTTCAGGGAAAAGTCAAAACTGTCAGGAGTCTGTATCTTCTGCTCAAAAAATAAATAAATCACACAAGCGGAAACTTGCATATTCCAGATGCAAAATATACGCTGGATGTTTGTATGTTAATAGAGAAAGAAGAGGACATGGGAGGTGCTGGGGCACAAAGCTTTTTGCACTTTGAGTTCTGCCCGGAAATGGACTGGAAGACATTGCAGTGGTTGTAAAAGTTGAGCCCCATAGGCTTCTGGTTACATGAGTGAGCAGTGTTATGAGATCAGAGCTAGACGATGGAGCAATAAAATGACAACAACAACAAAACAAAGCCAGGAGAAAACACACCGGGGGGGGGGGGGCAAGACATCTTGCCCCTTGAGGCAAAAGAGAAAATGGCACCCACCCACCCTGTGGCCCCTCCCCCCTTTTTGCTGTGCAAAGACAACGAGGTGGGTACGGCGTGGCGCCACCTCTCCTGAGCTTTCCCTTTGCCAGCGCCATCTTTGTTTTAATCGGAGAGCCTAGCGACTAAACCCAGCATCAGGATCCTTTGCATGCAGAGCTTGCTCTCTGCTACTGAGCCGCTATGAGTCTTCCCTGGTTAGGTTTGTCCCTCCTGTCTCCCCAGGCAGGTCTTGACATGGCCTGGGCCTGGAACCTCATTCACCCTGTGGGAAGATGGGTGTCTCCCTGCTCAGCTCACTTGCTCACCTGCTTGCCTCCCTCTCCAGAGCTACAGTCACTTCCCTTCACACTGAGGGAGGGCAGCAGATCTTGGCCTCAGAGCTGCTGCCCCACCCCCACGACTGCTTCTCCTCCCTACAGGGGTTGCAGAGGTGGCTTGACACCCCCCCCCCGTCCCCTCCAACCCACTCAAACTGTGAGACACACACAACTCCAGCTCAAACTATGTCATGAGGGGCTGCAAGGAGACAACCGAGTGGGAAGAGGAGGAACCATCCTGAGACCTGTGGGTATAGGGGGCGGCATATAAATTTCATGAATGAATGAATAATAATAATAATAATAATCCACATCATTGTCTCCCTCCCAGCTCCCTGGGGAGCAGCTCTGCCAGAACTGAGAAGCAAATGGCGAGGACAGAACAAACCAGGCATTCACCACAGAAAACACGGGAAGGGGAGGAGAAATCCAGCTCTGTCAGAGGGGGGCAGCTGCTCTTTGCCAACTCCCCCCTCAGGCTCACTTTGCGTCCCTGTCACTCGTTGGCTCAGCCACCTCCTGGACACAGCACAGCTGAGGAGAGGAAGGAAAGCAGGGGCTCCCCAGACGGTTTTCAGCCCCACCTCACTCGCCTGTCTCAGGCTCCAGCACGACTATCACTGATTCCCTCTTGGGTTTTGTTTTGGTTTTTTTTGCTCTCTGCACATCAATCACAGCACCTTTTTCTACTGCCAGCCACCCTCCCTGTGTCCACCTCTTTCTAGCCATGCCTACAATGGTCTTCAGGTACCAGCACCATTTTGCTTAAAAAAAAAAAAAGCACTGGTGAAGATCATCCCTCGAGACCTTGCTACAAGCCGGACAACCTTTGTGAGGGCCACAGTCTGCTCCTTACCAGTAAGATGCACCTGGGTGTCTCATATAGTTGCAGAGAGACACCTTCCTGTCTCTTTATTCAAGCTCTGCATGACACCAATTAATGAGCTGAGTGCTGCACAGCCTTCCCTGTGGCCAAGTTCTGCAAGTGAAGAAGATCATCATTATTCCCTTGCTTAAATGTACGGGAGGCTTCACACTGCATTTTTCTAACTCACAATTTCCGCTACCATGGGAGGCCAAGAGACAAGTCAGAACAGCTCTCTAGGACAGGGTGTCCCCACCGTCCGATGCCAGTGATTTATGACATGGCTCAAATGGGCCCTTGAAATATCATCCCAGCAGCAGGCAGCAGGCTGCTTAGCTAACAACAACAACAACAAAAAATCCTTAAGGATTCTGCTCTGGAAGCTTTCATTAAAAACCAGGCTGTAGGTGGAGAAAGTCTGACGTTAGATGTGCACCCTGTGCAGGAGTCAAATGTGGGCAGGGCCAACTTAGCTGCTGTCCTGCATACATTCTAGCATTGGAGTCTTGTTACAGTGGAGTCATCTCTGAACTTCCAGGTGCAGAGAGTATGGCAGGCCTCACTTGAACTTGGGATCTTAGCTACCTGTTTTCAAGAAGTGTTGGAAAAGGCTGAGAAAAGGGAAAATCAAACGAACAAGGGGACGGACGGACTCCATTTTAGTGTAGAGAAAAAGTTATTGCAGAAGTTTATAAAATTATGCATGGGATGAAGAAAGTGGATAGAAAAGTTCTTCTCCCTCTTTCGTAACTCTAGAAGTTGTAGATGTCCAAATAAGCTGGATGTTTAAACTCAGGACAAAAGAATCTAAATGCACTGCATAGATAAACTATGGAACTTGCTGGACTCCTGGCCCCCACTGGGCCTGGCCAGCCTGTCCAACGCTCAGGGACAATCAGAGTTGTAGTCTAGCAACACCTGGAAAGCCCCATAGGCTCCCCATTTCTTCTTCTTGTTTTTAAATTGTTAAATTCATCCATAAATCTCAGGGCAGGTCTTCTATCTATCAAGCCAGGTGAGGGGGGAGGCCCACTCATTTGCCTGGAGGGCACCATCACTTGGTTGCAGCTCTGGCAACCTAACCCATTCTTTTTCAATGTTGATTAGGACACATAAGTGACTTGTTCAACAAATTCCTTTTGTCAGAGTCTAACCTCACTGGGCACAGGCCCCCAAGAATCATCCAGACTGACTCCTCCCAAACCTATATTCTAATGTTTATTATGCCTTAACATCTCAAAGAAGGAAGTTTCCCAGAGCTGATACTGTGCTGCAGCAAGCAGAAGTCTCTCTTGCTACAATCAATGTTCTAGCCTTAACAAGGGCGCTGCACACTTAGCTCTCGAAAGTCTCTGCGTGAAATGGAACGGCGTGATGATGATATTCAAGCTGTTGAACCGCGAGCTCCGTGCATTCATGGGGGTTTCTGCTCAGCGCTGCATTTAAATTAGGAAAGAAATTGGCAGATATTTTTAGCAGCCTTCCGCCACTAAAACTCATTTGACAAAAATACCAAAGGGACTGTTAATGTGGAATATGATTTTTTTTTTAATCCCCTCTGCAGGAAGAATGGGGCCTAATTTGTCTGGAAATGACTGGTACTTTCCTGGCCGGTGGGCTTAATCTAACTTGGTGCCTGTTTAAAGGGATGCCAGCATGTTTTGCTTAACCTTTTCTGCGGCAAAGCACAGGTGTTGTTCTGCTACCACTTTAGTCTCCAGTCTTTCCCTATTCAGATTTCAGAAACTCCAGCTTTTGCTTTTCAAACATATTCCCCCACAAGTTTTTCCTCTTCTCTCCCTCTTCAAATGGAACAAGGCAAAACAAATTGTGGTGGTATTGCTGGTCCAGCCCACTGTAGCTGGAGGAAAGCTTTCCTCGTCTTATGCAGTGGTTCCAGTGGCCTAGTGTGGGGAGGGCGAGAGGAGCCGTTGCCCTGGGTGAAATTTTTCAGAGGGCACTGCCAGAAGCCCCCATTATAGTTCCCTCATCAAGGGAAGCCATGCCCGGTTTGGCCCTCGGGGCTTGGGGGTGGGCAGCAGCAGCCACTCCACGTCTGGGTCAGGCCTGACCAACTGGAGGGCACACAAGAAGGATGCAGTCTTCAGTGGCACGCCCCACCCTTATGGCATGGCGCATGCACACCTGCTCTGGGCACCAGCGAGGCACACTCCACCACTGACTGATTCATCTAGTTCAGTGTTTACTGCAGGCCTGGGGTCAAATGTGGCCACGTGCCCCACCTTACCCCCACAATTCAGGGGAACCGGGGCTGTGTGATGTCAGCATGCCATGCGCTCATGCCATGCACCAGGCTGGCATCACTAGCACGTGCCACTGAACTTTTGGGGGGCAGTCCTTTCATCAGAAATATTGGGCCCCCTGGCCCCCCAGCCCCCCACTTGGTGCCCCTGAATGTGGTTCTGCAGGCCTCTCTATTTGGCCACCCCCCCCTCACTGGCCTTGCTTTGCATTTCCTCACCTTCTTTGGCATGGCTGGAAGGTGTCCTTGAACACCAATAAGGCCTCTTGCTTGGCAGAATAGAGGACGGAAGGCTGCCCTGAAGCCAATGCAAGGTTCCATGCCCCACATCTATACTGACTGACTGGGGCTCCCCAGGGATATATGTAAGACTCCAGTCCTCATGTTGCTGACTAAAGGGCTGATATAAAAACATAGGAAGCTGCTTTATACTGAGTCAGATCAGTGGTCCACCTAGCTCTTCTAGATCCTGCCTGTTGGGTCAGGCCAAAGGACAATCCAGTCCAGCCTTCTGCTCCTAGAGAGTTCCTGACTCTGAGGTGGCTCAGTTGGTCGAGCACAAGATTCTTAATCCCAGGTTTTGAGCTCAGCTTCGGGCAAAGATTCCTTCATTACAGGGGCTGGACTAAGATTGGTCCCTTTCAACTCTCTGCTTCTATGCTTCTACTCCAACAAGAGCTGGGGGTGAGCTGAGGCCTTTTGAGCTTCAGGTGCCAGCCCCCCTTTGTCTGAAGCCAGGCCCTTTTCATTTGCTCCTTGACTCCTTCCCTGGAGTGCTCCTCACTCTGTTCAGCTGGCGAGGCACCGTGAAAGGACCCAAGAAGAGCCTGCTGGGTCCTGCCAGTGGCTCATCTTGCCCAGCAGCCTGTTCTCACAGTGTTCAAACAGGTGCTTGTGGGAACCAGCAAGCAGGATTCAGGCACAAGTGCCCTCTCCCCTCCCATGGCTTCCAACACTGGTTTTTATATTCAGAAGCATACTGCTGCCTCCAGCTGGGGAGGCAGAGCATAGCCATGGCTCTCCTCTAAATATCTGTCGAACCTTCTTTTAAAGCCATTTCTGCTGGTGGTTATTGCTGCTTCCTGTGGCAGTGAGTTCCATAGTTTAACTTTAAGCTCCACGAAGACTTTCTTTTCTGTGTCCAGAATCCTTCAGTATTCTGCTTCATTGTAAGTCAAGCCAGGGGGAAGGTGCCTGTGATGGTGGCAGCTCCGGTTCTAAAGACTATGGAACATTCCTCTCCTGCCTGCCGGCCTCAGGCTGAGTGGTCCCCTGATAAGAGCCAGGAACCTGGCATGGCTTCTTTGCCAGTAACTGTGTTGTCCTGCTCAGCTTGGCATCCTGGTCAGTGCTGGACTCTTGGAGACACTAGACCAGCCTCCTGCTTTCCACTGTGGCCAAAGTGGATGCTCTAGGGGACCCCACAAGCAGGTGGAATGACCAAGCAGAGGGGGGATTGGAAGTAATTTAATCTCTGCTACTGAATTGGCTGCACACAGAGTGCAGAAGTGGTGTACTTTATTGCTGAAGGTAATATGAGATTAAACTACAGCTGTCTGAAACGATAAGAGTCAAATACACCAATTTAGCAGGTTGCGGGGGGGCGGGTATGATGGGGGGAGGAGAGGAGAGAGAATCCCATACGTTGTACTTAGGCACATATGTGTCTGTCCTTTTAAAAAGTTCACTTTTCAAGTCAGAGAGGAAAATTGAATACTGGGACACTAGAACTTACCCTGTTTGAGCTCAAAATAGAACCACATCACTGAAGTGAGTTAAATCAATTTGAAAGGGGTGGGGGGTTGAAAACCCAAATAATGGGCATCCCCCCCCCTTCCACTGCAAATACTGAATTAAGAAATGCAATTATGATGGACACACACACACACTTCAATTAATTATCCTACTAGAAGGATAACTTTTCTGGTAATCAAACTGCATTAAGATGAAAGAAAAGTGCAAAGGGAGCCTAGTTAACTTTTGTCCCAGTGAAGTCTGAAAGGCTGTGTGCTAATTCAGCACTGTTTCCCCCTCTTCTGCAAGCTAGCAAGAGGACCTCACTGTTGCTGTAAAGCACAATGGTTAAAGCACGTTCGGTTTAGCTACCAGCATTGCTTGCTTATCCAGGCTCTTCTGCAAGCTAGCAAGAGGACCTCGCTGTTGCTGTAATGCACAATGGTTAAAGCACGTTCAGTTTAGCTACCAGCATTGCTTGCTTATCCAGGCTGTGTTCCAAGACACATATCTCTCCCACAGCAAGAAAATAACAAAAACCCACAGACTCAAAACAATGCAGGAAATTTCAAACACAATCAGAAGCCTTTGTCCCTGCCCCAAGATTAAACAAACGTCACCTATGGCTGACAGCTTTTTTTCTTAAGCAGCTCAGGGCTGGTTCTAGGTTTGAGGGGTGTCTCTGCAAAAGGCTTTCTTGTGGATCCTCAGTTATGGCACCACCTAGTGGTGGCAAAAGCAGTTCTCTGATGGAACCACCTTATAAATTTCCCACAGTGCCTCAGGGCAATGCTGCATCAGGGCATTGTGGGACATTTAGATGGCGACTCCCAGACACAGCAAAACCAAACCAAATGTTTCTGGGGTTGGGGGCGCTGGCCAGTCGATGTTGCTGATGGGTGCGTAGCATCCACAACGACCATGCTAAATAGCCATGCATTGTCAAATGACACAGTGTTCCCCACCCAAACATGCAATTACAAGGACCCAGTTACAAATACTCTTGGAAGGATGTTCTAAACTGTTCCTAACTGATTTGTGGTTTTCAATTCTTCATGATTTATTTCAGTGAAGACAAGCAGGGATGTGTGTGTGTGTGTGTGTGTGTGTGTATGTGTGTGGGGTGGTGGTGTTTTCTTACCCAGCAATGCTGTGTCAGCACTAGGTTATTGCAGGGATTACAAAAGAATATTTAAAAATTCTTTCTGGGCCAAAATGCCCTCCCCCCCCAAAAAAACCATCCATGGCCACATTTATAGAGACACATAACTCTCTCCCTCTTTGTCTCTCTCTCTGTGTGTATGTGTGCGTTCACACATGTGTGTGTGTACGTGTGGAAGGTTCGGTTATTTTGAGGAGCAAATTTTGAGGGTGGAGGACACAAACCCATCAGTGTTTCCTTCCATCTGGATCCAAGGCATTCTGCTGAAACTCACCTACCAACTGGGAGAAGCCCAAGGGGGGGGGGGGCTGCCCTTGAAATGCAGAGCTATATAGCACACGTTGTCAAGGGGCTGGCTCTCTATCATTTATTTCATTTATTCATTGCATTTCTACCCCACCTTCCTCTCCAAGGAGCTCAATGTGGTTTGTGTGGTTTGCCCCCTCTCTGTTTAATCCTCACAACAACCCTGTGGGGTAGGTTAGGCTGAAAGGCAGTGACTGGCCCAACGTCAGCCAGTGAGTTGCATAGTCAAGTGGGGATTTGAACCCTGGTCTCCTAGGTCCTACTCCAGTACTTTAACCACGACATCACATTGGCTCTCTATGACTGTATGATTTCTAGGACAGCAGGAGCCCAGCTCCATGAGTTCACAGAGAAAGCATGCTGGGGGACAAGTTGCTCAGACTGGGAAGCCAAGCCCAAGACAGACGTTATATAAGCTTAGTGAGGGTCCCTATCACCTGGATCACTTGGCCTGACCAGGATGACAAACTGCAGTACTCCTTCCTGCCACCATCAGGGCTGTGCTGTGGAGCAGAAGGGTTTGGCTGCTGCTTCTCTCTGGTTGTAAGCTGCCCTCAATAGTACCAAGAGCAAGGTCCATGGACTCTGCTACCTGATTTCCTGGTTCAAGCCCTGTGGTGGTTCCCAGCTTGAACTGCCTGTGATTTCCACCTCCATATTATGCAGTGCAGGGCGAGCAGAATCCTTCTCTGCAATAGCAGGCAGCATGGTGGGGCATTGGTGCTCACCTCCTGACAGCTGAGTTAAGTTCTACCGGGAAGTAGAGGTGAAGGTGTAAGACAGTGGGGAGGTCACTGCTGCTGTGTTCCCATCACACTGACCTCCCCACTGTCTTGCTGCTCCCCCTCCTGGTAAGCATAAGTGGCTCAGCTTTTGGGACGTCAGGAAGTGCTGCAGTCTCACCAGGTCATTGGCTGCCACTGCCTCTCTGGCTCCCAGAGCTCCTGGTGTGAATTTTGAAGTCCCAGACAAGAAGCAATACTCATTGGAAACTTGGAATGTTCCACTCATGTCTCAAAAAATAAAACAAAAGAAACAAGATAAGCAGCTCTGGTTTCATTATTTGCTTAATCCAAACCAGGCCCTAGCCGGTGCGATGTAAGTGCCCTGTCCCAACTTGACCCTCTGCTTTGATCCTGCATTATTTCATCTCAAAATAGGTTGCAAGCCACTTTGTGTCTTTAAAGATAAAAGAAAAGAACCCCCCACAGAGACACAAAGCAAAGTAGCTGCTGCTCCCCTCCCCCCTCCAGCTTCATTTTCCTCGAATGGTGGAGAAATTTTCATCCTGTCAACACCAGACCAAGGGGGCAAAGAAGTGAGACGATATTCAGAAAACAGGCAACCTTTACTATTATCACTTTAGTGGTTAACTAAACTTTATGATGGGGGTGGAGCTTCTCTGCATGACCAGTTCTTTGAAATCATTGGGAACAACGGCAGACAGCTCTTGACATGATTACATGACAATTTCACACATCAGATTTGAAAGAAGATGCTAGCATCCAATTCCCCAGTCGCAGAAATCCCAGATTCTCCAAATAAAAAGACAGATCTGTCACTTATTTCAAGGAATCATAGCTGGTTAATATCATCCATTTCAGTTGATTAGTTAACCCACTGATCTTCAGCTCAGGACCCGCTAGTGGGTTGCAACCTGACCCAAGGCGGGTTGCAACAGAAGCACAGATACCATGCTAATATATGGTAAAGATGAAGAAATGGGTCCCCAAATGCATGTTTGGGCTAAAAGTGGGTCCTGAGTCTGAAAAGGTTGACAACGCCCAAGTTCACCTGAGGGCTAACTTGAGTTGGGCTGAGTCAAATGCCTGAGGCTAAACACCCTACTGCCACCCCCATGATGTGGGGATGGGGAAGTGAGGCTTTGCAAGGGCTTCTTCTCAAGGAAAAGCTGTTGTAAAGTCTTGCCCCCCTGCTTAAGGAGAAGGCCTTGCCAAATCTCCCTTCTCACTTGGCAACAAAGCTCTTGGTGAAAGGGGAGATGTTCTGCAAAGCGGAGCTTCTCCGACAGCCGTGGCAGTGGTTTCTGCCAATTGTGGTGGCTTTTTCACCCGCTTCACCTGCAGGCCTGCTCTGCTCTAACCATTCTACCATGCTGGCTCTTCAGCTGCTCTGCAGACAAGATAGTTTTTCATTGAAGTTCTTGAATGCTGGTCAGGGACAGCAGAGTTCAGCCTTGGCAATGATTTTTACCGTACAGTCATGACAGAGAATAAAAAGGGCTAAAGTTGTGGCATGTGGACCTCAGTGATCTCATGGCCTCTTTGGATGGAAAGGTCATTGTGCCCACAACCTTGGTCATTATCTCCAGTTTCTAAAAGATCAGGGGCTCATCGCTTTTGCCTTGCCACAGCCTCACTGACTGATAAACTGTGAAACGACTGCGGGTTGAGACCTTCCAAGGAGTTGAGGAACTCATGATTCGAGAGCAAGATTTTAAATACATGGAGCTACCTTGACCTTTTCAGCTCTGCCTTACATAACCTTGCCATGAATAGCGAGAACCTTGCAGATTCTACAGAGGGAGTACAACTGCTCTGCCTTAATTGGAAAAGTTACAGCCGGTGACATGGCTTCCAACACAGATGAATCACCACCAAGGCGTGAGTTATGAGACTTTGTGGGATCTCACACTCCTGGTGGGTGCTCTGTGGGGCTGTGCAAGTGCTTTCCTATGAGTATTTTAAAGCACACACACACACACACACACACACACATGCTATTCAGACCTGGGGGGTTTTTCTGGTGTTTCACCATCATTCCACCCCTCCCTCTCCTAAAGTGATCCTAACCAGACAAGGATCACAGAGGACATATGTAACCAAGGGAAAGCGAGGAAGATACTTCCTTACTGGTCACATTGGTGATCCTGTTGCCAGCACTATGCTTCTTCTCTAGACCAGCAAATGAAGAACAACTTGAAATGAACAAGTGAGGAGTGAAGGCTTGTGCTGCAGAAGTGCCCCCCCCCCCTGCAAATGGTAACTCCCAGGGACTTGTTTTCCTACTAGAAAGGGCATGGGGAGGAAGGGAAGAGCAGTGGGGGAGTTATGCTTAGGCAGCACCATCTGCTTCTTGCATTCTGAAGGCTTCTGTTTCCTCCCTCTTGATCAGGGTCAGAAACCTGGAGCCCTCCAGGTGTTGCTGGACTACAACTCCCTTCAGCTCCAGCCAGACTGGCCTTCAGCCAGAGATGATGGAAGCAGTCATCCGGCAGCAACTGGAGAGTCATGGGTTTCCGAACCCTAGCCTTCACCTACAGGTAAGGAACAGAAACCCATAGGCTGAGAGAAAGGGAGCATAGACTGCATGCAGACCCTCCAAGTGTCTCTATTTTCCACAGATGTCCTTGATTTAGAGAAGTCATCCCAGTTTCTGATTTGATCCTAGAATGTCTCACTTTCCCTTAGGATGTCCCTATTTTTATGGAAGAAATGTTGGAGGATATGGAGTTATCTCCCAAGCCATCTGAAGGCAATCCTGTATAGGGAAGGTTTTTAATGTTTTATTATGTTATTTATATATGTTGGAAGCTGCCCAGTGTGGCTGGGTCAACCCAGTACGATGTGTGGGGTATAAATAGTAAAATTATTGTTATTTTCATTGGAGAAATGTTGGAGATTATGCTGCATGCAAAGCGTTAGCAACCACACTGCGCTCAACTTCCTTATTTTTGCACAAGAGAATTCACAGTGTCATTGCACTGCATTGATTTTCTTGTGGGTCCCCCAAGTGGAAAGAGGCTTGCAACCTCTCCTGAGATTTTGCTAATCTCTTATTATTGGCCCAAGATGATTCACCAAAGCCAGGAACATCCCAATTTGCCTTTGACATCCCACTTTGAGTCACGATGGGGGGCTTGGTGCCTGCCACATGTTGTTGGATACTATTGTCCATAATCGCTGACCCCTGGCCATGCAACCAACAACCAGGAATGGATTAACTATTAAGCAAAATAAGCACATCAAGGAAAGGGGGCACCATAGATATTTTCCATTGCCAGATTTTTAACATTAATGATCACGAATTGCTCAGATGAGTGTTCCTTTAGTCATTTGAAGTATATTAAAAATTCCAACAGAATGGACACCATGAATAGAATTTTGGTGACAAGAGTAATTCCACCTTCATGAAAATAAGCATTCATTACTCTGATCCCAAAACAAGACAGTGACTTAACAAAGACCAAAAATTATAGACCTATTTCATTATTGAATTGTGACTACAAACTATTTGCTACAATCTTGGCTAATAGATTGAATAGGACATTGACTGAGTCAGTCCACAGAGACCAGGCTGGATTTTTACCAGGCCAACAAATAAAAGATAACATAAGAAATGTAATTAATTTAATAGAGTATTTGGAAGTAATAAGTGGGATAAAGGCTGTGTTAATCTTTTTAGATGTGGAGAAAGCTTTTGACAATATTTCACGGTCATTTATGATCAAGGTTTTAGAGAAAATGGAAATAGGTAATTCTTTCCTAGCAGGAATTAAAGCTATACTGATCAATCTGCAAATGTATTAATAAATAATATTCTTTCAGACAAATGGCAAATAGGAAAAGGAACAAGACAAGGTTACCCTGTCTCCACTGCTGTTTATATTGACATTAGAAATACTGCTTCGGGATATAAGGAGAAACAGGCAAATTAAAGGTATTAAGGTGGGACATAGAGTTTATAAATTAAGGGCATTTGCTGATGATGTGGCGTTGACACTAGAACAACCTTTGGAGAGCGTTCCCTAAGCATTAGAAGAAATGAAAAGGTTTGGAGAAATGGTGGGTTTCAAAATAAATTCAGATAAAACCAAAATGTTGGTTAAAATCATGGATGAGCAGATTAATTTTTTTTTAGAAAGGGCGTCTAGACTAAAAATAGGCAAAAAAGTTGGGGATTTGGGAATTTGACTGGCAGTAAGAAATCTCAACCTATTTGAAAATAAGTATATAAAATTATGGAAAGAGGTTAATAAAGAGTTGGAAATATGGGGGAGAAACTCCCCCAGTTAGGTAGAATTTCAGCCATTAAAATGAATATACTGCCTAGGATGCTGTTTTTATTACAATCAATCCTAATTGTAAATAATTTAAGCTGCTTCAAATAATAGAAAAAATATATCTCTAAATTTATCTGGCAGGGGGGAAAGTCAAGAACTAAACATAAAACTATGATAGATACAAAAGAAAGAGGATGCTTTGCTCTGCCATTTGCAAATGTATTATGAGGTAGCCTGTTTGTGTTGGTTAAAAGAATTGATTGTATTGGACAATGCAGACATCTTAGATTTAGAGAGTCATGACTTAAAATTTGGCTGGCATGCATGTCTCTGGTATGGGAAGGCTAAAATCTACAAGAATTTTATGAACCACATTCTTAGGAAGAATCTGTATGGAGTTTGGGAGAAATATAAAAATCTGCTGGAAAGAAAAACACCTTTATGGCTATCTCCCATTGAAACAATTACAATTAAGAGAGTTAATATGGTCAGACAATGGGCGACTTACAGGGAACTGCTGGATTTTATGGGGGGGGGGGACCCAAACTGAAATCAATGGAAAACTTAAAGAGCAAGTTATGGATTGGTTGCAATATCACCAGTTACATGACAAGTTTAAATTAAATAGAAAGAATGGATTTGTGGACCAAAGCTCACAATTTGAAAAATAATTCTTACAAAATAAGGATAAACTTAAAATATAAAATTTTATACTAGAATGGGAAACAAAAGATGAGTTTGTTAAAGCTTCAATGACACACTGGGCAATAGACATAGGACACAATATAGATCTCAACCTCTGGGAGAAACTCTGGGAAAGCGACCTAAAATTTACTGCATGTTATTCATTGAAAGAGAATTATTTGAAAATGATTCATAGATTTGGAAGACACAAGATTTACCCACCCGGGAAGAATGGCAGATGAAGTTGATGGACTAAATGGAACTGGAGGAAATGACTGGCAGAATCCGAGACCAGAGAGAGAAGTTGGTGGAAGAAGACTGGAAAAAGTTTAAAGATTATTTACAGAAATACTGTAAAATTAATGAATGTTAAAAGATTTTTGGAATGAAGTTATATGGCTTTAGTAGAAATGTTATAAGGATTTAAGTATAAATAGATTAATGGAATTTTAAAGGTAAAATAAAGTTAGAATGTGTTAGGATAACTATAGGATAGATAACAGAGGAAGATGGAAAGGAATTGCTGAAACATTTGACAGAAGTGGAATACAAAAAGGGAGGTGTGAGGAGGTCGGTGAAATAAGTGAATGAAAGATAAGATATTGAAATTGTTTGAGTGTTTTAAATTGTTTTTATTTGGTTTTGTTAGTTTAATGTGTTTAGTGTTATGTATTGTCTTTATATTGTATTGTATTGTATTGTTTTTTTCTTTCTGTTTTTATTTGGTTTTGTAGTGTTTAAATTGTTCAAAAAGCAATAAACATTATTTTAAAAAGAAGAAGAAAATGATTCATAGATGGTACTTAACTCCGAGTAGGTTGGCTAAGATTTATAAAGCAGAATCAGATATGTGTTGAAAGTGTAACGGAATGGAGGGAACTTTTTTCCACATGTGGTGGGCATGCAAAAAGGAAAAAGTTATTGGGAAATAATTTATAGTGATTTTAAAAAAAATGTTCAAAACTACTTTTCAAAAAAAACAAAAAAACAACCCAGACTGAAATTCCTAGGTGTCAGAAAAGGTTAGTTATGTACGCAACAACTGTGGCCCATGTTTTGTTAGCCCCCAAATTGGAAAGTGAGCGAGGTCCCAACTAAAGTGGATTGGCAACTTACGTTGACAGAATATGCAGAACCTGCAGATTTAACACATAGAATAAGAGAGCATGAAGAACATACATTTAAAGAAGAGTGGAAAACATTTATTGAATATATGGAAAATAACTGTATACAGCTGAAAATGCCGGCAGCACTAAGATAAATTCAACAGAGTAAATTATATTTGATGGATGTAAAAGTGGAAAACTGATTTGAATGGTTATAGTAAAATATGCAGGGATGTATGATATGTAAAATGAACCATTGAAAGAGAAGAAGGGAAGTCACTGGATATTTTAAAGTTTGTAAAATATTTATTTGGAACTATAAAATTGAAAAATTAATAAAAATTATGATTTGTTGCCAAAAAAGAGAGAATCCCAACAGAACAGCTATGAAACAAGGCAGGCTGAATGCCTTATCTCTAGTAAGTAAAGAAACAGATGTGTTACATAAGATTAGTTTTGAAGATCTGATCAAAGACTGCAATTAGAAAAAGTAGGAGAAAATTTATCAGATATAAATAAAGTGATATACAAAAAAAAAACATTTTCCATCTTACTATAGATGCCATTCTATTTTGATTTTTTGATTTTATTTTACAGTTTATTATTGTTGATATTTTTATTAGATATATGGGAGCACCAAAATCTTTTAAGTGCTTAGGAACTCCAAAGGTCTTAATCCAGCTCTGCCCACAGCATCTGGAGCACAACAAGTCCTTCCCCTCCTGCTTTAAGCAAAATGGTTGTGAAATCTACACAGGGATCAGCCCTTAGCAAGCATCCTCATGTCTCCTTAGGTTTTGTCAAATTTTCTCTCAGAAAAGCTGGAGTTCTGCTCAATCTCAACTGGCGGCAATAAAGATCTACAGTCCTTCAAAATCCAACACAGAATAACGTATCTACAGAATCTAGCTAAAACGGCCATAACCATCCCAAAGCCCTGCTGCCCCCAAATACTTTTCTCTCTCTTCACATCTGTATTTATATCACCTTAAACTTGGGCTTTGCAGCATCTTCAAAGCCTGCAGAAATAAACCAAACAAGTCTTTCTCATACTGCCATAATGTTTACAGGGTTTCTTCAGCCGACTCCTTTGTAGCAATTTCTGTGCCTCGTTGACTTCCAACAGAAACAACAGGATTGGTTCAGCAGGAAGACAGGAAGAAAACAAAGCCTGCATCTGAGTACAGTTCTTTAAAAAACCTGATGTGACAATGACTCTGGTGTAACAAACCATTTGCCCAAAAAATGACAACAAAGGCAGAGAGGTAGAAAAGGCAATAACCAAAGGAGACCTCAACTGGTGAAACACATGAACATACAGAATGGAGTGTGAGAGAGAAATAAGAGGGCTGAAAATTGCAGCACATCAGAAGCCAAGAAACTGTCTTATAAGTCTTATAAGTCAGACCATTGGTCCATTTAAACATCTAGAGACTGCGAGCAGCTCTCTAGTGTATCAGGCAAGAGTCTTTCCTGCCCAACCCAGCCTGGGATTGAAAACTCAGGAACGTCAGCAAGCAGAAATGTAATGACCGCTGTATAGGGAAGCTTTTTAAAGTTTAATGTTTTATTATGTTTTTATATATGCTGGAAGCCACCCAGAGTGGCTGGGGCAACCCAGTCAGATGGGCAAGGTGCAAATAAACAACAACAATTATGATGATGATATTAATAATATTAACAATAATAGTAATAATAGTAATAACAGTATTAATAATAATTAAACCAGCCAGTGGATAGTTCCTAATGCACAATCAGTTCAGCTTCAGAAACAAGATAGAGTGATTTGGAATGACAAAATCTAGAGGAGAAATAGGAGGAGAAATAAAAAACCCAGAAGTGAAAATGTTCAGCCCAGTGCTCTCATATCATTGTTGTCTCATAATATTAGAACATCCCATGAAGTGGAATGTTGAAAGGTTCAGGACAGACCAAATAAAACACACACACAAAACATAGATAAAGCATGGAATCTGATACTATAAGATATAGCAACGGCCAAATTCACGAAGGAGATGGCTATCCATAGCTACTAGCCATGATGGCTATGTTCAACCTCCATTGTCTAAGGCAGTAAGCCTCTGAATGCCAGTCACTGGGGTTCACAAGCGGGACGGGGCAGGGAGAAGGGCTGTTGTGCTCAGGTCCTGCTTGCAGGCTTCCTATAAGCATCTGGTTAGAACAGGCTGCTGAACTTGAGGGGCCTTTGGTCTGATCCAGCAGGGCTCTCCTCATGCTCTTAATTCATGCTTCTCAAGAATTGCTTCTCATTCTTCCTTGTACTCTGAGTGAGCAGCTCAGTGATCGCATCACAGAAAGGGCCAAACGGAGGCTGTAATGAACATAGCAAGCAACCTTTGGAGACAATAATCCAAGTTAAGGCTTTCGTTCCAATTGGCCTTTGGAATGAAAGTCTCGGTCTTTTGTTGACTTGAACCCATCTACAACTTTCCCACCCCCCTTCTCATTCTCTTTCATTTCTTTTTTCTTTCCTGTGGGGAAAATATCTTTAAGATGATAAAGAAGCAAAGAAAATTACTGCCCGAATTCTTGAAAGTGACTGTTGAAGCAAAACAATTATTCTATTATAAATTAATAATGCAATTCATTTGTAATCTATTATTGAGTGCTTGAAGAATAGTTTATGCTCAAAAGGACTGAAATTTTCTCCCAGAACCCATTTATTGTGGAAGATAAATTTAAGGGTAGTGTCACATTTTGAAAAATGTTATTTTATTGGCAGTAATTTTTCATGGTACCTGTGGGGACGAGATGACAGCTCAACACTGCAATTGTCCTTCATGTTGATATCCTTTTTTAAAGTTGAAATTGCCCTGGGAATATACGGGACGTGATTTATTTCCCTCCCACCCACCTCAGCCCTCTGGAAGATTTCTGGTGGGGGGCTGTGAAAAGGGATGCTCAGGAAGCAGAGACAAAATGGGAAATGAATCCACCATACAGATGTGTGCAGGAGAAAAGTGGGGAAAGGAATAGAGAGCGATATTCAGCCCCTCAAAATATGTAATGGAAGCACCTTGGCAATCGTCAGGGGTTGAGGTGGGTACAGTCTGCAATTTCACAAAAGCCCAGAAAAGCCACAGGATTCAGAAGGGGCTGGAGACCTCAGTTCCCATTCGGGTGGTACCAGCGATGTCCTCCCTGCTTATGCAGATGCAGAAGCAGGTCCCCATAATTAGCCCCCAAAGCCCTCATTCTCCACCTTCAAATGAGGCAGTGAAGGTTCCTGCCTTGCTGCTGCTGCTGCTGCTATACTTAGTCACCTTCAAAATGAGATCAAATGAGACCAAGGTAATTAAGCGATTAGACAAGGGAAATGATAAGTATGTAAGCACTCGTTGCAACCTTGGAAGTTCTTGTTCAGTACAGGGCAAGCCACTTACTTCCCTGTCACATTAACTCTGCAAAAGAATCTATTTCCTTACTACTCCAGATTTGGAATCATTCCCCAGTATCCCCAACCATCTTGGGCAGAGACACACACACTGAAATCTAACCGACATTTGGACACCACAAAAACGACTCAGGTCCCAAATATCTGAAAAGTCACCTCCTTCCCCCTCAGATACTGACTTTGGCAGAGGCTGCCCTCTGGGTAGTTCATCCTCCCTCAGAGGCTCAGGGGGTGACAGCAGTCTGGAAGAGGGCATTCTCTGTGCCAGTCCCAAAGCTGCAGAAGTCCTTCCACACAGAAGTCCCTTCCTTATACAACTTCCAGAGGATGCTGAAGACACAGCTCTTTACCTTTGATGAGATATTTTTAGGACCCACCTTATTTTTGTGATTGCAAGTTGTTTTAAACTGCTTTTAATGTTGTATTTTAATGTTGTAACCCGCCCTAGAACGTTAGGGTGAAGGACGGCTAAGAAATTACAACAATAATGTAATAATAATGAGTTTTAATGTGCATAACACTGCCCTGTGACCATATAGGGAAGGGCAGTGAAAACCAATCCCCACAAGGAAGACACACCATTATCTTGCTTCAGATTTAACCTCAAGTAAAGCACAAACTTCCAAAGTTTGGGAGCAGATCCAGCCTTGCTATGAAGCTATATTTTGTGCCACAAATCCTAGAGTGTTTTTTTTTTCCTATTTGGGGGTTCTGGTCCTTCCATCATTAAATTTTGGCTATTCTCCAGACCTGGCTCTGTGTCTTTTTAAAGCAGTTGTATCCGAAGTTTAGTAATTAAATTGTGTGGACCTTTTTGTGTGGCATGCTAGTTTCATTCCTAAATGTATGGTTGCTGACGTATGGCTGGTTTCACCCTCTTCTCAAAATAACATGGTTTGAACCTGTATACACTAACACAGTCCAAATAACTAATGAACGAGGGCTGTCTGTTGAGGGGTAAGACTTGTACCTGGGGGTTGGCGCCCCAAAGTCAACAAAAACCACTGCCCCCAGCACAGTAATCATTCTGCCATTTGGCAACGATGTCTCAAGAGGTGCTGGAACCTATGTCAAAAACAGGTGAAGTCACGCCAAGGTCACATTTCAGTCTGTCCTCTTGATTCAAAATGACTGTTGGTGTCCAAAAGTAGATGAGGACTGCCTCCCCCACCTTGGGAAACCTCATGCTGAGTTTGGCAATGATATGTCAAGAGGCAGCTGAACCCACAATATATAGAATAAATAAACAAGAGAAACCATTTCCGAAAATACCTATAAAGTAGATATGTGTGTTTTGGTTTGCTTAGTTGGCATCTGTAGCGGACTCACCCCTCTACCTGCCCCCAGTGGAAGAGTGAGGACAGCAGAACTAGCATAAAACTAATGCATATTTGTAGAAAAGGCGTATCCTTAACCTCTGTTGGAATCAGAAACAACATCAAGGACATTTCTTTTGCCTGCTTAGGCTGGATATATGTAATTACCACTACATTATAAAATGACCTGCATAGTTACAATTTAAAATTAATACATGTTATATTGTCTTGCAAGCTTTTTTTTTGTTTTTAATGAATAGAATAAAGAAATGTGATCTGGCTAATTATAGCATCTGCCCCTCACAGTCTCTATTAAGAAAGCACTCAATCCCTTCTTAATCTCTAAAGGGGCAGACAAATTAGTCCACATTGCCGTTAGAGGGCTGCTTGGGATCAAGGCAAAACTGTACGTGTAGCGTTAGGAGTGCCTGACTGCTGCATTTGTTTAAAAGACTACTTTCTCACTTTACCAGTAATTATTTTCCATGGCATTGAGTTGGTCCATAAGCTATTAATTACGCTGGATGTATAGGAGATGACAGCTTTTGGGTAAGCATAGTAATTGGATACGAGGAGGGGCAAAATAGCTGTTACAAGAAGATGTTTCTTCGTGCAATTATCATCATGCAGCATAACTAAAGTTTAGTTTATTTGCTTTCCAAAGGAAGGTATCTGGGTGAGAGGAAGGTGGCAGGGATAGTGGGGGGAAGGAATATCTAACTTTGTGAGGGGGGGGGTTGCATGATAAATGGCCCCCGTGCCTCTTTGGGATGCCCACCGTCTCCAATGCAAGTGGTGTCTGTAAAGCAGTTAATATATCTTGTAGATCAAGCCTTCTGGTGCTTTGGACTTGCATTGTGAAGTGAATAATAGCAGCAGCTTCCTGGGGCAATGGTTCAGTGCAGAGCGTGTATTGAGAACAGCCATGTTGCACTTGAGAGCAGAACTTTGAAGTCGTTGGTTTCCACAACTGAGTGGCCTTGAACAATGTTGTCTCAAGGATTTCTAGCAAGAGAACTTTATATAACATGAAGGCGACAAATGCATTTAGAAGCATTTGGGGAGATGGGTTGCAGCAGTCCACCTTCCTAGCGCCACACACCTTCAGAGGATCATTGCCTCATGCCCAGGCAAGACAAATTAAAAGTGCCATAGCTTCATGTGCATCTTGGACCTTGTGTGAAGGACAGCCATCCTTGAAAATCCAGTGCCAGAAGCACAGAATGATGCTGCTCTCCTACTTGAAAACAGTTCGAAGATCAGTTTCCTTTAGAGAAGACAATGAAGCAGACCATCTGAGTGCGTCCTTGGACTGGGTATTCCTATGGTATTTAGTTAGACAGGAACTGGGGAGATCTGGGTTCAGAATTCCCCGCAGCTATGGAGCATAAGTGGTGGAAGGCCCATAGCTCACCAGGAAAGGGCTGTAGTTCAGGAGCAGAGCATCTGCTTTGCATGCAGAAGGTCCCAGGTTCAATCCCTGACAGCATCTCCAGGTAGAGCTAGAAGACACCCCTGCTTCAAACTCTGGAGAGCTACTGCAGGTCAGCATGGAAAAGAGTGAGCTAGACTGAACAAGTGGCCTGATGCAGTAGAAAAACAGACTCTTAAGTGACCCACCATCACAAGAAGCTACAGACAGCATCGAGTGCTGCCCAGAGGATGAGTTATGTCCTCCCTAATTTCACCACCCAATCTCCAAATTGCAAAATGAGGTTGTCCCCACCTTTTGGTGGTGTTTATTACTGAAACATTTATATCCCATCCTTCTCGTGACATTGCACTTGCACTTTGGAAGTCCTTCCTATCCCAAATCCCATTGGTGTGAGGGGCACCATCTCTGCGGAGCCATGGGGGCTGAGGACCCCCTAAATTTTCGGTGAAGGGGCTGGGCCCCGTCAATATTCCACAGCCCACACGGCAGGAGGAAGCCCAATGGGGCCTGTTGTGGCTGCTACTGGCTCCATCAGCTCCTCCTGCCATGTCACACATGCACGCATGCTGGGCACCCACAATGTTGGGCAGAACCCATCACACCTGGTTGGTGCCACCCCTTTAAGACTTCAGTATTTGCCCAGGCCTTTGAGGGATTCATTGGCTTCTCTGTCAATTGCTATAATCTTTATTTTATCTTTGCACTCTTGTCTTCTTTAGAGTCCCTGTGTGTTACTTAGTGTTTCATTGTTGGCTATATATATTTTTACTGGCAATCAATTGTAATTTACTCTGGAATCACCTTTTACGGTGAAGAGCAGGAAAGATGTATCTTAAAGAAATAAACACATAAAATGGTATCGAACAACTATAAATAAGAGACAGGATCAGGAGTTTTAAAAACCATGGCCCGACTTGTAAATAAAAGCCTGCTAGAAGAGATGTTTATTCACGAGGAACAAATAGGGAGGGAGGGGGTCAATGGCACTTCATGGGGCCAGGAGATCCATGACCTGGATGCAGCCACTGAGGAGGCCTTGCCTCTTGTTCACCAGCAACTCTGCTTCCACCCCAAGTGGAAGTATTTCGGCCAGGTTCTATTAGTTGGTTGGAGAAATTGGTAGGTGTTTCTCTGTTGCTAGATCAGAGATTTTCAACCTTTTTGAGTCCACAGCTCCCTTGACCAACAACATTTTTCTGTGGTACCCCTGTGGGGCTTAGGAGCCCAGTTACTTGCAGAGCTGACAGCTTCTCACCCTTTCTCAAACACCCTCCATTGTCAGTTCCCTACAGCAAGCACTGGTGGACAGGCTGACTGGACTCCCTTGCCCGTTTGCTTACTTACTCTGAGGCCACCTCAGCTCCTGGCAACCAGCACCCCATGGCCAGTCCCAGAGGCACCATTCGCCTGGGGAGCTTGTAGCCAGGGCTGCTGCAACAAAGAGCCATGTAAGCCTTTGGGAGGCAGAGACGTGAGAGGGCATCTGAGGGAGGGAGGGTGGGAGGGAAGGAAGGTGCCTACAGCACCCCTGACCATCATTCATGACCATGGCACACTAGTTGAAAACCACTGCTCTAGATGATGTTGCTGAAGGCGGTTGTCATCTAAGACTGCAACCACTTCATCTGAAATCTTGTTGGATTCTCTAATAAATTCTGACAGTTTTTATTTTGTCCTCCCCCCCCCCCCCGGTACATGTTGGTGATGCAAAGTTCCAAGAGGCTCATATGGAGAGCCATCAAGAGGTGGGGGTGGGCCTAGAACCCATAGAAAGACATTCCTGCCAGCTGTATTAGCATCCTAAGCTAGCTAAAGTAAATTTCCTTCCTTCCTATTCCTTTTCTGAAATAAATGGCATACTTTATGGTGCTGTCTTTGAAGAGTACTTGGGAACTTCAACTGGATGCTCTGCCACTAAGCTACAGCCCTTCTCCAGTTGGCAAGGGGGTTGTCGTAAGAGACACAATTTTATTTTTTTTAAGGGCAGGAAGCAGACGATGCAGAGCTGGGCACATTAGGCTTTGGAGCTCAGGATAAGGTTACCAGATTTTTTCGATGAATCCGGGGACACTTTGCAACTTCAATGGATTTTGTATGGGGACTATCCAGGGACTGTCCCTGGGAAACGGGGGTGGCTGGTAGCCTTAGCTCAGGAGCCTGGAGCACCCGCTAACAGCACCCAGGTTTTTGATCTGCAAATGGGGCATTGTACAGTGTGCAGAAACTTTTGCAGATGCCAGACCCAGTCATGGACAGTCTGAAATGGTGTGATGTCTACAAAATACGCCTTTATTGCCAGGCTCATTGGGGGAAATGTCTTTATGTTTTGAAAGTGTGCTGTAAATAGCAAGCCGGCTCAGTTTTCAATTGCTCGTCAGAGAATCTGCTGAGAAGACCACATGACAAACTCAATGAAATCCAGACTCCAGATGCCCAGAGGCGGCAGGGTGGGGAAGAGAGGCACTGGTGGTGTGGTAGTGATGTGGAGAGGGAGAGAGAGAGAAAATGAAAGATCCAGGAGATGGGGAAAGAACAAGCAAGCATGCTTAGATTTTCCCAGTAAATTGCTGCGGCTGGATTCTCCTTGCTATTCTTGAACATACATGAAGTTCATTAACAAACAGGCATTAAAAAGATGCCTGAGGACAAATCAGTAATTGCTCTTTTGCAGCAAATCAGAACTTTCACCGGGGAGGGGAGGGTGAGAAATCTTCCATAAAGGCTCTGTCAAAACAAGTTGCTTAAGGATTAGCAGGAGCTAAATCCTCTGCCAGAGATATTTTCCCCCTCCATAGCAGTAAATGAGTTTTAGTATTAGAAAAATCTGAGGAAAATGCCCTGTTCTTCCTCTCAGAAGAGCCGGCTGGAAAATGTTGCTTTTTTAAATGTTGGAAATACAAAAGTTCTCCCGTCTCTATTCCTCAGGAAGTCTGGTCTTTCACAGCTCATGTAAAAGTAAGGTTTTAAAAACAGTCTGTTCTCATCACACAGATTATTACCATTTGCACCATCATTGGGTGTGCATGAGCTAGTACAGTGGGACCTCAGGTTACAGACGCTACAGGTTAAAGACACTTCAGCTTACAGACTCCGCTAACCCAGAAATAGTACCTCAGGTTAAGAACTTTGCTTCAGGTTGAGAACAGAAATTGCACGATGGTGGCAGCGGGAGGCCCCATTAGCTAAAGTGGTACCTCAGGTTAAGAACAGTTTCAGGTTAAGAACGGACCTCCAGAACGAATTAAGTTCTTAACCCGAGGTACCACTGTAGTATAAAAGTTTTGTTAAATAAATAAATAAAATAAATAAATAAATAAATAAATAAAAAAAAAAATGCACCAGGAACCAGCATAGGTGTTCCAGGGTGTTCCGTTGCACCAGAAGCGGTTTGATCCTGCTGGCCACATGACCCGGAAAACTGTCTGGACAAAAGCTGGCTCCCTTGGCCTGAAAAGTGAGATGAGCGGCGCAACCCCATAGTCACCTTTGGCTGGACTTAAGCATCCAGGGATCATTTGCCTTACCTATGCAAAAGATGCAGTATTTTTTTAAAAAAACAGACCCCTACATGTCAACAATTTTGTAACAAAGGAAGAGGCAGATGAAGAGAAGCATAGAGTTGTTTCCAAGAAAATAAGAAGAGCCTGCTGGATCAGGCCAGTGACCCATCTCGTCCAACATTTTGTTCCCACAGTGACCAATCAGGTGTCTGTAGGAAACCAGCAAGCAGGATTCAAGCAGAAGAGCAACTCTCCCCTTCTGTGGATTCCAGCGACTTCCGCTGTGGAGTCAGAGCAGAGACATCATGGCTAGTAGCCCTTGATGGTCCTCTCCTCCATAAATTTGTCGAATCCTCTTTTGAAGCCGTCCACTTTGGTGGCCATCACTTCCTCCCGTGGAAGCGAGTTCCATAGTTTAACTATGCACTGTGTGAAGAAGTCCTTTCTTGGGTCTGTCCCGAACCTCCCAACATTCACCTTCATTTCCACAAGTTCCAGCGTTATGACAGAGGGGGAAAAAACCTTTCTCTACCCACCTTCTTCATGCCATGCGTAATTTTACAAACTTCTATCCTGATGCCTCTCATTTGCCTGTTCTCTAAACGAAAAAGTCCCCAGTCTTCCCCATCCTTTGCTTTCCCCTTTTCTCAGCCCATGGGAGCCAGCTTCTAAGGGTCAAGGGGTCTTTGGGGCCCCCAAGAAAATATATGAGGGGGCTGCCCCCCAAAGATGATGGGCATTGCCATTCAAATGGTGTGCATGCACCACATCATGTGATAAATTATGTGGGGCGAGGCCTACTCTCCCCCCCCCCAATTTTATTCAAGTTGGCACTCCCATCTCAACCTTTTCCATTTTATAGCAACCGTGTTGCCTGAATAAAACTGATAGATGGAAGATGTTTTGTCAACAACCATTATGGCCTGTTGTAGCTGCGCGCTGAGAGATACACCCAGCCAAGGTTTTTGTTCTGTGTTTGGCTAGAGAGAAGCAGCCAGCATTTCAGCACACTTGCCCTTGCACAACCTTGGTTTGCTGCTCTCAGCCAGCCCCACTTGTGCCACCCAGGAAGTGGCACTGCCAATCAGGTAAATCCTATTTCATCTCAGTGTTGATTCCTGCATTGCAGGGGGTTGGACTAGATGATCCTTGTGGTTCCTTCCAACTCTACCCTTCTATGAGTCTATGATTCTATGATCCTGGAGAACTGCTCCCAGGCAGTCAGTATATGCCAGCTTCCTACATTCCTCTTGTAAAGGAGGAGGCTTAAGGAAACTCCAAGGCCTTTGGGGGGAAACCAGTGCTGCTCTAATGATGAGCCCATGTCTGGGCAGTTATGGCCTCACTCATTCACGACTTGTCAATTTCTAAACAAGCCATCTTGCAGGCATGCTGTCTGCCTCCGATACTAGCACTTCAGAAGGAAATTGGCCCCCCAAACACTTTGCTGCTTGGAAGAAGTGGGGAAACATGCAAAGGCATCTTCGTGGATAAAGCCACACAGCTTTTGGTCTGGACAGTAGCCCAAAAGCTGCTTCATTCCGGCTCTGGGGACATGCGTTGATGTGTGTGTTTTAAAGTGAGCCCAGACCCCGGCAGATGTCAAAGCCTTTACCATCGGGAGTTCCAAGGCTTTGTATTTAATACATTGTCAATGAGGAGCCATTAAGCTTATTGTCTTTAAATCATTTGGACAAGCTTTTCAGTTGAACCTGTCACTTGGATTTATATCACAAAGACAAAGCTGTAGCTGTCTGTTTTCATATCGTGGATTTATTGAGGGAAGCCGCTTCACAAAACAAGGTGCCCTTAGAACACAACCCAGAACACTGCACACACAGATGCACGCAACAGCCCATTGAGGTGTACCAGCTGCATTGCAACTTATCAGTTAGACAGAAACACAAGCAGAGAGGGAGAGAAGGAGAGAGATTTCTGGTGTGGAAAATCTGGAGAGCAATTTGTTCTCCAACTCGTAATCCTTGAACATGGGTAGCTGTAGGGGCAAGGGGTCAACCAAAGAACTACATGGCAGTAAATTCAGGGCAGGCAAAATAAAGGACATCGCAGAATGCATAGTGAACTTGTGGAACTCATTGCCACCTGATGTGATTATGGCCACTAGCTAGATGGCTTTGAAAGGGGATTCATGGAGGATTGGCCAACTGAACTTGGCTCAATTTCTTGGCCAGTGAAGGAGCAACTGCAGAAAGCCAGTTCATTTCTCCATTTCCTGGATCCTGTCTGGGGGGGGGGGGGGGATACTTGCTCTGACACTTGCCTTGGGACAGCAGAAGCAAGCCCCTTTCATTGACCAAGAGCTGCCAATTGCTATTGAGGCAAGAAGACCAGCCAGAGAATGGCCTGAACTGGATACACAGTATGACTTCTTATACACCCCCAAATTCTTGAAGGACAAGGCTCTCAACAGCTACTAGCCACAATGGTTCTGTTCTGCCATTATGCTCTAAATACCAGTTGCTGGGACTCACAGGGGACCAGAGTGCTCTTGTTCTCACATCCAGTTTGCAGGCTGTCCACAGGCATCTGGGTATCCACTGTGAGAATAGGATGCTGGACTAGATGGGCCACTTTTGGCCTGACCTAGCAGACTCTTCTTATGTTCTTATGTGTGCTGCTATGTTCTTATGGCTATCAGCCCCAACAGCTATGTGGAAGTTCCATATTCAGAGATAGTCTATTTTTAAATGCCAGTTGTAGTGGAGCAACAGTGGAAGAAGGCTTATGTTGGTCCACCTGAAGCCAAGATTAAAGGAAGGGAACATTTTCCTGTGCCATTGATCCACACAACGACCCTGTGAGGTAGATGAAATTATTCTTCTTTTCCAGACAGGCATCTAGGGCAGAGAGAGTAACTAAACAAAGGTCACTAGGGCTGAGCTGAAATTTAACAATAATCGCCACCGAGTACAGTGGTACCTCTGGTTACGTACTTAACCTGAAACTGTTTTTAACCTGAAGCACCACTTTAGCTAATGGGGCCTCCTGCTGCCACCACATGCTTTCTGTTCTCATCCTGAAGCAAAGTTCAGTGGTACAGTGGTACCTCGGGTTATAGATGCTTCAGGTTACAGATGTTTCAGGTTACAGATTCCCAGCTTGATAACCCAGAAATAGTACCTCAGGTTAAGAACTTTGCTTTAGGATGAGAACAGAAATTGTGTGACGGACCTCCAGATTGAATTAAGTTCTTAACCCGAGGTACCACTGTATTGCCTGTAAACATAAGGACTAGCAACTTAAACAAAACCTTGAAGCTCAGATTCTTAGGGAGCTGAAATGTACATTTTGTGCTTGTTTTATACTCCTACAAAACTATGGCAAACATGCAGCCCTGGGGATGTGTAACTGGGCTAGCCAGCTCTGTATCTGTGTCACAGAAAGAGAGAATATTTCTTACTAAAAACAGAACAGTTCTTTTCCTGTTCAGTTTAATTTCATCTGCTTGCTGCTGCAGAATCCAGTCTACACACTTTGCAGCTTTTTCAAAAATATGCCTGGCCTCACAAAGCCCTAATCAAAATGTCTGCACCTCTAGAAGCAATTCAGAAGGGGAATGGCTACACCAACTAAATACATTAAAAAGAGACTTAGCACAGCACAACATTGGGACCGTTTCCTTCATGCTGAGGAAACACATTAAAAAATAGCAGTCACTTTCTCAACAGCACAGGCTATGTTGACATTCTGCACCTACTATATCCAAATGCATTCATGAGATGCAAGTTATTTCACAGAGTTGTGCAAATCATCCTGAGTATCCAAGATAGGGCTCGATCCTAAATCCATGTGTAAATGTGCTTGTGAGCAACACTCTCTTCTAGCATGCTCAATCTGGTTCTCAATTTCAAAAACAGTGGTACCTCAGGTTACAGACGCTTCAGGTTACAGACTCCGCTAACCCAGAAATAGTACCCCGGGTTAAGAACTTTCCTTCAGGATGAGAACAGAAATTGTGCAGCAGTGGCACGGCAGCAGCAGCAGGCCCCATTAGCTAAAGTGGTGCTTCAGGTTAAGAACAGTTTCAGGTTAAGAATGGACCTCCGGAACGATTTAAGTTCTTAACCCAAGGTACCACTGTATTCTTTATTGTGTGCTACTTCAGTATGATTTCCTGCCAGGGTTCATGGAAGTTGTGGTTTTCTATTACTTCCAGCCCTGTTAATTTAATTGGGAGCCATAGGAAAATATAAGTCTCATGCATTCTGGCAGGAAATACAACACAGAGGATCATAGAATTTTTGAGTTTGAAGAGAACCCAAGGATCATCTAGTCCAGCACAGTTAAATGAATCCTGACAGGTGGCCATCTGGCCTCTGCTCAAAAACCTCCAACAAAGGAGAGTCCACCACCTTCTGAGGAGCCTGTTCTACTGTCAAACAGCTCTTACCACCAGAAAGTCCTTCCCATGGTTTAGTCAGAATCTCCTTTCTTGTAATTTGAATCCATTGATTCGGGTGCTACACAGTGGAGCAGCAGAAAACAAGCTTACTCCATCTTCCATGTGACAGCCTTTTAGATATTTGAAGATCGCTATCATATCCCCTCGCCAGACTAAACATCGCCAACTCCCTGAGCTGTTCCTCATAAAGCTTGGTTTCTCGCCCTTCATCATCTTGGTCACTCTCCTCTGCACACATTCCAGCTCATCAATATTCTTCTTAAACCGTGGTGCCCAGAGCTGGAAACAGTATTCCTAGTGTGGTTTGATGTAGGCAAAAGAGCTAGCCAGTGGAGACCAGTTGGACTATTGTGAAAACATAATTGATCTGGGAAAGCAGATTGGAGATTTTTAAAAAAGAAAGAACGAGATATCAGAGGGACTCCAAAGCAGAAATACTCCAGATGGCACCTGTTGGAATCTAGGTGTGCCCCACACCCTTGTAACAGGACATGGCATCTGCTGCAACCTGCCTTGGGCCTTTGCAAGAGAGCAAGCGTGGAGCAGAGCACTACAGCTGTGCCCTTCCTAAAGCAGGATAGCAAGAGAGTGTGGGGTGGATGCTCTCTGCATTATTAGTTTATCAAGAATGCCACACTCTCTTCCCACACTTCTACTGTCAGCAAAAGAAAGGATTTCAGTCAGCACTTGTCAAAGCTTTTTTGCAAATCTGCTCAAGCTCAGTAGGGTAGATCAGCCTGGTTAGCCTTATTTATGCACGCATCCTGCTTTATCCTGCCACCACACTTCTACCTGATTGTAGAAAGTAAACATACAAATCATCACCCAGATGGAGCACCCTTGTCAGGATCTCACAGGCTGGGGGGGGGGGACGGGGGGGGGGGAGAGAGAGAGAGAGAGAGAGAGAGAGAGAGGATTATTAGCCTCTCCTCTTCTCCTTTAAAAATGAAAATAAAAGCCCCCCTTTGAATTATAAAGTGTTTCCTGGAACATGTCAGGGTAAGGAGTTGATAAATATTTTAGGAACGCGGCACAAATACAGATGCAAATGTGAGAAGAGTTTCATTTCTTCTAATGCACTCTTTGCTAGTGCCTTTTTATTATACAAGCATCAAAGCACATTGCACAAGATTTTGCACTGGGGTTTCCCATTGGGTCTTCACATAAGCATTTTGCCTTGAAGGGACTGGAGTGGGGGGGGGGGACCACATAAGAACATAGGAAGAAACTGCTGGATCAGGCCAATTGCCCATCTAGCCCAGCAGCCTGTCTTCACAGCGGTCAACCAAAAGCTTTACTGCCTCCAGCCATCGTGGCAAAGCATTGCCATCATAGCTAGAAGCCATTGACAGCTTTCTCCTGCATGAATCTGTCCAATCTGCTTCTATATCCATCCAAGTTGGTGGCCATCACTGCCTCCTGAGAGAGGCCACGTTTAACCATGTTCTGCATGAAGAAGTCTTCTTTTATCTGCAATGATTCTTCAAAAATATTCAGCTTCATCGGATGTCCAGAAGTTCCAGTATTATGAGGGAAGAAAATCCTACCCCTGTCCAATTTCTCCACATCATACATATTTTATACATCTCTGTCATGTCAATTCCATAGTACTCGTGCTATTTCATGGTGCAGAGTATGAGAGAGAACCTTTTGACTTTGGATTAAGGAAGCTCTACGCATGAGCAGCAAACATGAGCAGTGGTGTGTGTGCTGGTGGGTGTGGGAACCTGGATAGGGTTAAGGCAGTGGTGGAGCTCCATGCTCCGGGGTTGGCGCGCATCCTGGGGGCATGATGCGCTGCCTGCAGGGGCATGGCACGTGTCCTGGGGGCGTGGCACACCATCTGCGGGGGTGTGGTGCCCAGCGCGGGGGGGGGGGGGAGCCGCAATGGCACCCCACCGGGATTGCGCTGCCGGGGGTGATACGCTCCCCCTGCACTCCTCTTCCTCTGCCAGTGGGTTAAGGTTCCAAGACGTGTGGGCATAGCTGTTTAATAAGACTCAGTGTACACAGTAACCCCATTTGCAAAATGGAACACACATAGCAGCCTTTACTTAGATCACATGACATTCGTTTCAGTGGCCTAATTGCACTTTGGTAAAATGTTCTGGGCTTCTGCCCTGTTTCCAGAGGCTCCTGAATTCTGCATTAATACATTTCAACAGCTGCAGCCAACCCCCTCTCAGGTTCTGCTTAAAGTTGGCATACACATAGGTAAGGAAGGGTGTGTGTGACTTTATTCACACAGTTAGCAAGCGTGTCTCTAAAAAGCCAATAGCAAGCCGGGGGGGGGGGCTATATCTGTGGTGAAAAGTGCATTTAGCCCCATTGCCCCTGCAGCTGTCCCAGTCCAGAGTGGGGAACCCACATCAGTTATTCACACTGGAAGGAAAGTTCCCATCAATGGGACCTTTTTTTCCAATACAAAGAGAAGGTGTGAGGGAGAGAGAATGCAGAATGGTACTGCACTGGGGGCAGAGGGGTTAAACCCTCCCTGCCACAGCTTTGAAACTGTGACTTTTTGCTTTGGGTGAGGGAATGCCCCATTCACACAATTGCTGATTGCATGAATAAAGTCATGTCTAGAGAAAGAAACGAAAACCCACAGTGGATGTGCAACATGGTGTCAGATGTACATTGACTTCACCTCTTTCCCCCTCAATGCAGATACACACATGATGGCAAACTAGCTTCCTCCAAGGAGCAGCAATCTAATTCACTAAACAAGCCTCCTTCCTCTTCCCACTTTAAGTCACTGTATATAAAACATTGGCAAATCACTGCAACAAAAGATCTCCCTTGAGATATATGATATTGGAAGATTAACATCTTGCTGGAGAGCAATCTATAATGCTGCTAGACAGGCCTCCTCATACATCACAGAGTCGGCTCTGCGCAGGCTTGACCGGACAGTATGGGGATTCCTGGAGATAATACTGTCCTTTTTTAAAAATAAGGAGAAATAGGTCAAGGTTGCACTTGAATGGTGAGTGTCAGAACTAAAGTGTCTACAGCTTTTATTTGTAAATGAAGGAATGAAGCAAAGAGGTCACCAGCTGTGCAGATGCAACTTCCATCATGTTACTTATTTATTACCCTTGCATACTTATATCTAGCAAAGTTCTCTAAGTGTTCAGAGTGAGGCAAGGAAATGATAGTAAGGAGACAAGGTAGTCCGTAGCCAAGAGACCATTTTTCATGACTATTCTTTGAAATTAGCACCTTTCTGAATTTCGCAATGTACAGTAGTTCTCCAACAAAACATGCATGTTTTACATGCATGCAAAAATTAGGTGAAAAGCTCATTAATTTTCACAAGGATTTCTTTATTTTTAAAAAATCTCAAACTGATATGGAAATGTGGCCAACTGAATTTAAGGTTGGGAAAAAGGGAAACGAAGAGAAACCCAAATTGACAATTCATCCATCCTTACAAGGGCCAGTTCAGAAGTTTTTCATAGCAGGCATTGCCCAAGGACAGGCATTCATCACCACACAGAAGAATATTAGAATATTAGATAGAATATTAGAATATTCATAAATAGGCAGGCAAGCATTCAGTCCCTCCTCACAACAGATATTCATTTTTTTAAAATAAAAAAATCAGGCTTACAATTACACATAAAACCGTACAATTTTAAACCATCTAAAATGTTAAATTCAGAAGCTCGGCTGACTACTGAGGAAATATGTGTTCTTAATTTCTTGCAGAATAAAAGAGAAGAGGTTTTCAGCAGACCTTTAGAAGTTGGCACAGGCGGTGCCTGCTGAATCTCTAGTGGCAGAGCGTTCCACCAGACTGGGTCACTGACACAAAAAGCTCACTTTCTTGTCAAATGAGCCTAGCCAACTCAAAAACAACCAAAGATGTTTTTGCAGATTATTTCAGTGATTGAGCTGGGATATAAGGGTTCAGGTGGCCCCTAAGGTACCCTAAAGGTTTGACTGAAAGAATATCTCATGGATATCATAGAATCACCCAACCCACCTGCAATGAAGCTGTCCCATGCGGGAATCGAACCTGCAACTTTTGCATTTGCACAAACAGATCCAATGGCAGCCTAGAAGTTAGCAAATATATACCCGGAACAGTCTCTAAAGCCGGAATCTCAGCAGGGCTTCACTAAATCAGCCAGCTTCTGCAACACGGTATCAAGCAAAGTATTACTGACATTGCAAAAAACTGCAGCCCTAAAGAGGCAGAAGCAGAGGGAGGTTGTTAGACAACTGTTCTGAAGACTGGCTGGGCTTTTAAGTAAATTGCTGATGTATAATTTAAACTCTGACCTTCAGCGCGGTTCAAATCAAAAGCCACTGGGCCAGGCACACGCCCCAGGTGATTGCTAGACTCTCACTCACTGTAATGCATGTTACCATGTTCTTAGCTGAGAGTTTTGAAATATTTAGATCATTGGGAGATTCTCCTGGGACTGCTGAAGTAAATCAAGCACCAGGTATGTTTTTGCTCTGTTTTCTAATTGCATTACCAAGCAAGGGAGGGAGGAACTTAAAAAAAAAGGAGGTTGTGAGGTTCGCATTGGCTTTTAAAAGCTTTTAAAAGCACGCTTCAAAAAGTGAAGCCATTCTGATTATGCAGCATGAGATGGAGGGTGAAGCTAGCATGGAGTCATTTGATGGCCACGTCAGGACTCAGATCTTTAAGTAAGCATGGACTGAAGAGCTAACAATAAATGTTTTGATCCCATTGTCAGGAGCAGAAGAGGATCAGTTTGGGACACAGCTCTGCTGCCACCACTGCCTGACGTAGTGAGCAATTGGGGTTAGAGGGTTGCATCACAACTGGGGCTGCAAAGGGTTATTGGGCACCTGAGAGACTCCACCAACCCAGGACGACCAGGAAGGGTTCTGCTTCTCTACAGTGGTACCTCGGGTTACAGACGCTTCAGGTTACAGACTCCGCTAACCCAGAAATAGTACCTCGGGTTAAGAACTTTGCTTCAGGATGAGAACAGAAATTGCGCAGCAGCAGCGCAGCAGCAGCACCGGGAGGCCCCATTAGCTAAAGTGGTGCTTCAGGTTAAGAACAGTTTCAGGTTAAGAATGGACCTCCGGAACAAATTAAGTACGTAACCAGAGGTACCACCACTGTATTCTGGAATTAGGAGGAGGCTGTCGCTGGCTATTCAGCATGATGGTTATGCTCTGCCACCACACCTGGAGACAGTGATACTTCTGGAGACCACAGGAGGGCATGGGTGTAGCCAGGGGGAGACAGGGAGGGGCAGCTGCCCCCCATCAACAAAAATCAATATAAATACATAGCTAACTGAGGTTCTCCCCCCGCCCCAATATCCTGGCTACGCCCATGAAGGAGAGGGAGAATACTTGAGCACTCAGATCCTGCTTGAGCGGTTCCCACAAACATCTCTGTGTGGCCACGGTGAGAACAGGATGCTGGTCTAGATGGGCCTTGGCCTGATCCAGGAAGCTCTTCTTAGGTCCTTATGAGTTGATGCAGTTCACTGAAACTGCCATCAGAAAAATGGCTGGTGGCCTCTCCCTGGTGCAAAACCTAAAGTCCCCTTGTGTTGTGTTGGATAGAGTTGATCACTGTCACCGCTGCTTGTGGAAGAAAGCAGCTAAGATACATTAATGGAGGAGGACCCTTCAGACAGGGGGACTGGATGGGAACGCCACTGACATGACATGTTCCCAGTTGCCGATTTCTACTTTAGGAAGCATGATATCAAGGGCAGAGCAAGGTGGGTGTGGTGGGTGTGGATCGCCCTGGGTGTCAACTTTGATGGGGAGTGACATTCGGCGTGCCACCTGCCCGCAACTCCCGCCTACTGCAAGCCGTCGGGGGAAGAAGGGGGTAGTTTTGCTGCTTATCACTGCTTCGTTTTGACAGCCATGCAATCCTGGGCTGCTGGAGGAGTCATGCAGGCAGGCAGGGGACAGGAAGGAGACAGATGAGCAAAGAAGTGGAGGGTGGAGGGAAGGAGAGAAGCAGAAGCTCCCTCAACTCAGGACCCAAACCCTGCACCCCCCCCATAAAAGAAAAAGCTCAACAACTTTGGTGAATCCTTCCTCCTGGCAATGACAATGGGTAGATCACAGCCAGTCTTTTTATACAGTGAGTAGATCACAGTCTCTTGGGAGTCCAACTAGATTTCAATGTAGGGGGTGACAAGAAATCTTCCGTGCCGGGTACCACCTGACCTTGCTACGCCACTGCATGAGATGCTATAGGACATGTGCAGTCCATCCGTGAAAATATCAGTTTCTTGAATGGCAAACTACCACAGTTCTCAAAGCATAACTAAAAGCATTCCTGTTTAGACAAGCCCACCCAGATGCTCAGAAGGATGAAATAATTTTATTCTGCTTTAGTATTTTAACTTTTGCACATTTTAAAGTAGGGTTGTAAATTCTTCTTGATTCTACTGTTTTATCTTTTACAGTCAAGCAGTGTATAAAATTTATGAAATAAATGAATAAATGCAAACTACAAGCCTGTGCATTCAGCAAATATGCACAGGAATCTTTTCACACTGCCACCTAGTGGTATAAAAGAGGGTTAGGTAGATGGACTCTGGTTTTCTGAGAAATAAATGCTTAGAACTGAGATGTCAACAAAGATCTTGCAAGACGTGCCTTGAAAAAAGAATGCAGGAGCTCATACAAAACCACTTTTAAGGAGACACCTACTTTCAAGGCCCCAGGTTCCTCTACCAGAGTGTTAAAGTGGAAGGGGAGGGGAGAGAAGTGAGACAGTGTTTTCTCATCCCACCCCATGCGCAATTCCTGTGGCAGCTTCCATCACTGGCCAGCTAAGCAAGGGGCAGGGAGAGGAGCTTTGGGGGAGGGGCAGGGAGCAGGGGCTGGCAATCTTGGGCTATGCAATGGGAACAAAGTGGGGCGTCAATTTCAGAGCCTCATAAAACTATCCATGCTCGTTCCACTTTTTTGGTAAAGAACTGGGATCACACCTGACTGCTTCTTCCTCTCAAGTGATTAGAATGCAAATCTGTGGTTCCCAAAGTGGGTGGTGCCCCCTCCGGGGGAATGACCTGGGAGGTGTGTGCTAAGAGGCAAGGGGGCGGCAGGAGGCACTGCGGGTGGCAATGACGGTCAGACTTTCAAAAGCTGGTATCATCAAATTCAACAATTTTGTTGAATTAATTAAACTAGTTTTAATTGGATGTGCATTTGATTGCTACTGCTTTGAATTGTATTGTGTTGTTATTTTCCTTAGTAGGTCATGAAAACCACTATTTTGAATAGTGGTTTTTATAGGGGTCTCTGGGGGTGAGTTTATGGAACCAAGGGGCTGGTGGCCCAAAAGGTTTGGGAACCAATGATGTAAATGATAGAGGATCATGTCCACACTGCAGCCTTTTCTATGCAAGTTCAGTGATGGAGACTTTCTGTGAAGCAGAGGTAGAGGGTCATCTTTTTCTTCCAGGGCCACATTCCCTCATGGACAAACTTTTGGAGGCTGCATGCCAATGGTCGGTGTGGCCGGAGGCTAAGGCAGGTGGATCTGCAGGTGGGGTTTTTCTCTTTCTCCCTTTCTGCCACACCATTGTCATTGGTTACTACACAGATGTATGCACACCACTTTTCATTAGAATGTGCACCCAGCGAATATATTTTTTAAAGGCAAACATGGTGTTGCATGCCACCACCGCCGCCCCGCAATCTTTGACCATGGCAAGATTCCAGGGTTTCCCTGAGTTTGCCCAGAGTTTGGTTTCCTTGGAATGAGGGAGAGTGGAGACTGTGGTGTCTTTAGGATATATGGTTTATTTGCACATATATACAACCTGAGCCTACGATAGAGAGACTCACAGCATTAACACACCAGAAGGCGGATGACTCTGGGGTTGCGGCGTTTATCTCACTCTATAGGCCGAGGGAGCCGGTGTACAGCTTCCAGGTCACATGGCCAGCATGACTAAGCCACTTCTGGAGAACCAGAGCAGTGCACGGAAATGCCGTTTACCTTCCCGCTGGAGCAGTACCTATTTATCTACTTGCACTTTGATGTGCTTTTGAACTTGGCAGGAGCAGGGACTAAGCAACGGGAGCTCACCCCGGTGCAGGGATTTGAACCACGACCTTCCGATCGGCAAGCCCTAGGCTCTGTGGTTTAGACCACAGCGCCACTTGCCGCCACGAGATTGAACACATACTCAAGCATAAATGTTGTTATTTTTGTTCTTCAAACAAACTAAAGAAACTAAAGCCTAACTAAACTTTTTTTTTTTTTAATGACAACAAAACTTTACAGTTAAAAATTACAAACCTAAAAAAATGGATGTTGTCAGCGCAGGGCCTGAGTCAACAGTGAGTCAACATTTGGGACCTAAGCATCAAGACTGAAGAGCAATCAGGATCCAGTGGTCAGAGCAGGAGTCCAGAGCAAAACCAGAGACACATGACATAAGAGGCCTCAAGTAGATCTTGTTGCTCAAGCAAAGTTTCACTGAGATAGGAAGCTGTCATATACGCCTTCCTAAGGAAGGTGGTTTATCAATGAAATTTATAACATAACAGTATAATAAAAAAGTTTTTCAAGAGTCTATGGCTGTGTACACATTTAAAGTGCTTGATTTTGCCCAGAGAATCCTGAGAACTGTAGTTTGTTAAGGGTGCTGGAAACTGTAGCTTTGTAATTTACAGCTCCCATGATTTTTTGGGGGCGTCATGTGCTTTAAATGTGCAGAGTTTGCGCAGCCTAGATGTTGGGTCTGGGCTCTGGTGAGCCGAATGCAGCTCATACGCCAATTATTCTCCAACGCTGCTCTAAGAAAGAACTCAGCACTGTTGGAAAGTAGGATATCGTCCTAAGCAAATAGGTAAATATAACTGAATAAATACATGAAGGAGAATTTAAAAACCTGCTCTAGGAGAAAATGCCTATAACTCTGAAAGTCAATGATATCTCAAACATTAGCATTAAAAAGTGCCTGGAGGCATCCCAACTGAGACTGTATTGCCTTCAGGTTGATCCAGGATTGACAACGAATCTCCAGCTGGGAGCCAGAAGGCCTTTGCAAGAATGGCCTGATTTAATGGTGGATGGAAAGGGAGATGAGACCTACCCAACCACGCTTGCCCTGTGCTCTTGAAGTCCTTTTGCTCACAAGCTGACCATACAACTGCAGACCTACCACATGGGGGGGGGAGGAGATGCTGGAGAAGATTTTATAAGGCTTTGCTGCAGGATGTGCATCCAAATATTATGGTGCTGGAGGTGGTTCTGGAGTGGGGGTAGGGATATGGTTGCAAAGAACAGCTGCAATTGTACAATTCTTCTCAGCTCCCTAAATAGCTTTTCTTAAAGGCTGTCAGTTCCTGAGAACTCTCAACATTTCGTGGCGCAGTGAGATGTCTTCTCCAGGAAAAAGAAATGAAAACACAACACTTTCATAAAGTGCTAGATGGATCTGAAGCAGACTGGGATTGCAGGTGGGTGGGTGAGGGTGTCCTTGACACAGCAAACAAAAATTAACAAGAACCCCAAACCCTGAGAAGAAATAGGTGAAATGTGCCAATTTTAAAGAGGGTCACCTCTCCAGAATGTGGGGAGATGCCAGCCATCTCAAAATCCAGACAATGAATGTTATCACCATAGCAGCCTACGCCTAGGGGCCAAGATCACTTTGGTCCCCACAATAAAATATTGGACCCCCCCCCCCAAATTGATGGGCATTGCCATTCAAACAGTATGTGTGTGGCACGTCTTGTGATCAATTATGTGGGGCTGGGCTTACATCCCCCCATTATTTTATTCAAGTTGGCACCCCTGCCTCTTCCTCTCACGCCATCCACCATTGCAGCCCATTGAAAAAGCATTGTATTCCTGGCCACCTCCACGAGTCTCCTTTTTCGGTTCAATTAACGAGCCATAAATAACTCAATGAAGGTGTCAACAAAGAGTGTAATTTATCATACCTTGTCAAGAGGACCCTTCTTCTTTCCAGGAGAATTCACGGCCCGGCGTAACTTGTTAAGATTTATTCCTCGCTTGGCATCTCCTTCCCCTCCCCTCCCCTCCGATTCGCCTGAAATTTATCTTGCCCAGGAACCCTCACAGGTGTGCCGGTTTTGACAAATAAGCCACGGAGGCTGGTATTCATCAGGAGTCGGCCTTTGTGGGGACGGAGGCAGCAAGAAATAAATTTGTTCTGAGGAAAGAAGGTGCTCGTGATTCAGTGCGCTCAGGAGTGCAGCAGGAGTGGGGATGGGGAGACAGGCCCATTATTTCAAGTTCTCCCTGCATTTGGAAGGAGGGAAAATGAGGTAATGCAGCTGGATGTGACTTTGCTGTCCTGAACGTCATTTTTCACTGCATGGTTAAACAACCGCTGAGGTAATTGTTGCCACCTGGGGCTTGCTCCAGGCCTACTTTTCTAGGTCTCTCCTCTAGGTTGCGCAACAAAGCAGACCCTCAAGTGTCCCAATTTAATTGGAACGTGCCAGATTCACAGAAGCCGCCCCAGCTTCTGAGCTCAATCCGGGATGCCACAATTTCCCCAGAAGCTTCTCTCCAGGCTGACCCCGTGTCTCCTGATGCTGCGTGGGCTGGGGCAACCTTCCCGGAGGCTGCTGTAGGCCTTGCACCATCTCCGGCGGCAGCGAGGCCTTGCCTGGCTTTCTGGGGGCCTCTCTTGGCCTTGTGCTGTCTCTGGAGAAGCAGGTGGCCTGGTGCGGCCTGCCAGAAGGCTGCGCTGGCATCCTCCACTTCTCCCGATGTGGAGGAGGAGGAGGAATACTGCAATGGTAGCCCTCCAAAAATGTTGGAGGGTATGAGAGCATGGTGGGACAACAGATATCCAGACACTTGGCTGGAGGCTGCAGAGGTGCCAGCTGAGAAGCTGGATCAGGTGCAGGATTGTGACCCAGCTGTTGGAGGCCAGGGGACCACAGAGGCTGACAGACAGCGTCCCAGACCAGCAGGGCCGAAGCCTAGACCCTGCTGTGCACCTTCCCCTGAGCATGAGGAATCAGGTGCTTCCCAGCGCATTTCACCAGCCCAGGGGCCCAGGTAGCGGCCCATGAGAGAGGCTATGGAGTGGCTGTGCCCATCTGCAGGCCAGGAGGTTCCCCACAAGACGGTCTGGAGGCAGAGGCTTACAAGGCCTTGGTCTGCTCCCAACCCTGCTTGGAGCAAGTTGCTCACTCAGAGTTATTGGTGGTCCTGTAACTTTCGACCAGACTCTCCTCACATTTTACCACCTTCTCAAGGATCTCCATGACATCAGTGGGCAAAAATGGTGCCCTTCCCCATCTTGGTGCCCTCAAGATGTTTTGGACTGGAACTCCCATCACCCCCAGCATCCTACTGCCATGCCGACTGAGGCTGATCAGGAGAGCACTAGGTTGGGGAAGGCTCATTCTGGCACTTATCTCAAACTTTAATTTCCCAAGAAGGCTCAATATTGAGATTGATGGACCAATGGTCTGTAGAGATACAAGGCAGCTTTTGATGATCCCATTCTTGTTGGGAAGGACATTGCATGTAAAAACCCTCAAGGCCCTGGGGCACCCCGATTATGCCTTTGGGGTGAAATGGGGTTGGAAGAAGAAGAGTTTGGATTTGATATCCTGCTTTATCACTACCCTAAGGAGTCTCAAAGCAGCTAACAGTCTCCTTTCCCTTCCTCCCCCACAACAAACACTCTGTGAGGTGAGTGGGGCTGAGAAGTATGACTAGCCCAAGGTCACCCAGCAGCTGTATGTGGAGGAGCGGAGACGCGAACCTGGTTCCCCAGATTACAAGACTACCGCTCTTCACCACTGCACCACACTGGCTTGTTGAAAGTCATTCTCTCCTCTCCACTGACCCTTCTACCTCCGTATAATTTTTCTAAGCAGGAGAGGGAGGGGTGAGAGAGTTAGAACACACACACACCAATAAGCCATAGGTAATTTTTACTGCTTTGCTCTTTCACGTGATGTCTTCATTGCCTCCCTTCTGAACTGAGAGGAGTTGCATTTTAAATTTGCAACTGACAGCTGCCTTGTTAAAAGGAACACCTCATTACCATAGCATCAGTAGCACGCTAAACAAATTTAACTGTGGTAGGTCACAGTGCCTCTCTCTGGCAGCGATCCAGTCAAAGATTTTCTTTCACTTTTGTTTTTGATGGTGCCATTGATCTGTTGCAAAGAGTCAGCCTTCCCACACAGTGCTTTTTACTTGCACTGTCTTGCAACATCAACTCCAAGGTCCTGCTTCTTCCAGCATTTTCAGAGGAGAAGCCAGTATGGTAGGGCAGTGGGTGGGGGGGGGGAGGAGGCTGGTGGGTCAAGTCAGCCTCCAAAGGTGAAAACGAGGCCTAGAGGGTCCCAGGGTGTGATCTGAAGGCAGATGAGTCTGCCAAAGGGATGTGATCTTGGATTCCAGTTCTGGGCACCATAATTTAAGAAAGATATTGACAAATTGGAACATGTGCAGAGGAGGACAACCAAGATGATCAAGGGTCTGGAAATCTTACAAAGAGTGGTTGAGGGACTTGGGTATGTTTAGCCAGGAGGAGAGAATACTGAAAGGTGATAAAATAACCATGTAAAAATATCTGAAGGGTTGTTACATGGAGCAAGCTTGTCTTCTGCTGCTCCAGAGGGTAGGACCTCAATCAACAAATTCAGATTGCAGGAAAGAAAATTTTGAATGAACATCAGAAAGAACTTTCTGACGGCAAGAGCTGCTCAACATTGGGACGGACTCCCTCAGAAGGTGCTGGACTCTCCTTCATGGGAAGTTCTTAAAGCAGAGGTAATCTGCCAGGGATTCTGTAGCTGAGATTCCGCATTGCAGGAATTAGACTAGATGACCCCTGGGGTCTCTTCCAACTCTACAATTCTATTATTCTGGGACTGCCTGTTCCCAGTCCAGGGTGTGGGGCTCCAGCTCAGGGCCTCTAAAGTGTGTTGTTGGAGCTTTGGGATTAAGCTGGGGCAGCTTGAAGGTTTTCCTCTGCTGATCTGGCAAAGGAGGAAGGCTGGTTCCTACTGCTTATACCAGACCTAGCAAGTCCAAAAGCGTCTTATGTCAGCCAATGGCTGAGACAGGGACTGTGCCTGGCTATTCTGTTCTGAGATCTGAGCAGACCCAGCACATGGAAGTGCACTATACTGGGTCCCAGCAAGACACGGACTACTTGTTTCCATGCCAGGGATTATTAGGAAAGAACTGAACAACACCCAATATTGTAGCAAATCTGTGGTGTAGCCACATTTGGAATCCTGTATACAGTTCTGTTCAACACACCTAAAAAAAGATACTGTAGAACTGAAAAGGTCAACCAAAATGATCCAGATGCTGGAGGAACTCTCCTGTGGGGAAAGGTTGCAAAATTTGGGGAATTTTTAGTTTGAACAAAAATGGTGAGCAAAGGGCTTGGCAGAGGTGCGTAATAATATGTTTGGTGTGGTGAAAGGGGATAGGGAGAAGCCTCTTTCTCTCTCTCCCATATTGTTAGAGCCCAACAGGCTCAACCAATGAAGCTGAATTTGGGAGATTCATGACAGGCAAAAAGGAAGTACTTAACTCATTGTTAAACTATGGAATTTGCTCTCACAAGATGTTGTGATGGCCACAAATATGGACAGCTTTAAAAGGGCAATAGACAAATTCCTGGAGGGTTAGACTGTCAGTGACTGCTAGTTCCAAGGACTACATTCCCTCCTGCTTGTGGCCCTCCTATCGGGGCACCTGGTTGGCAACTGTGGGAACAGGATACTGGACTAGATGGTCCCTTGGCTGCATCCAGCTGGGCTCCTCTTATGTTTTGACATTCAGATCTCCCTGATCCTCTTACTACCCCATATTTCTATACATAGTTAAAACACTGGTCACAAGGGATGCTTTATTGTGCAATTTACATATTCTGGATTGATGGCATTTAAATTACACCTTAACTCTTAAGCTTAACTGAAGGTTTTTGACACTGCATATATATATATGCTCATGAGCACAGCACATTTTGCAAGTGAATCAAACCATTGCCAAGCTCATGCAAGGCCCGGTGCCGCTCTTGGTTTGCTTCTGTCATCTTCACTTTGAGCTCAGTGAATTCAGACTGATCGCCTGACTTTTAACACAGCAGGGACAAATGCATTTACTTGTAAAACAAAGCAAGACCCTGTTCGGAAGGGGATACAATAATCAATCCAGTTGCCACAGAGCCAGTAAGTGTTCATTTACCATTATGTGACCTGCAGCAATAATATATTATGTCTCTTGCCAGCAGGAACTTAGCCAGATGCGGTGCAACAGGAATCTGCCGGCAATCGCTCACAACTGTCCTTCACAACCTTTTGTTCGCTGCTCATTAAGGTGAATTATAACAGTGGGGCGGAACACTTTTCTGCAGCGTCTCCCTGCTCTGGAAGTGATAACATGTCCCCCAGAACCCCGAGATCACCATGACCCTTGCATGCAGAAAGGGTGCCCCCTACTGGAATTGTCTGGTCCGTCAAGTAGAGCCAGCTCCTTCCCCGATTTAAGAGGTGATGGAGGTGGCATCCTGGCTATTCATTGACTGTTTTGGAGCTTAGCTGAAAGGACTTCAGTTATTTGTGAACAGTTTCAGAAATGCCAAAAAAGATAAAGAAGAAAGAGGAGGGAGCCCTTCTCTTTCATGGATTGTTTTTATAAAAGAGAAAAAGCTAATTGGCTGGGATCACGCAAGCCTGCCGGGCTCTGAAACTGGTTGCAGCTGCAGCTGGGGGTGGGAGGTGGCAGTTCCTAGTTCTAGTACAAGGAAATGAGGATCAAAGGCAAATGGCATGGTCAAAATCAAGCTGAAGAATGCAGAGCTATACAGTGTGATGAATTGCTAGGCTGAAGAGCCAAGCCTGGAGAAACCATTATATAGAGCCAGTGGCGTTGTGTCTTTTATTGGTGTCCGGGGCACATGTGCATGCCAGGAGGGACCAGGGGCTGAGCATGGATGATGAACAAAACCCACTGTGTCGGTCAAACCCTTGCTGCCACCAGGCAGGTGTGGGGCGTAGAGGGTTCACAGGGCTGTGCTGTGCCACCTGCCTGGCTGCCCGCCTGCACAGGGGGGAGCCCAGCTGGCTGACACGGCCCTTAGTGGGTGCATTCCCTGAACATTGGCTGGGTGGCCATTCAGTGAGGGGGCCAAGGGCATGGCGGCAAGGCTGGGCTCTGGGGCCCAGAGACCCCTGGCAGCAGGCAGGTCAGGAATCCGTGCATGGGAGCACCTGGCTTGCACCCCCTCAATATCATGCGCCTGGGGCTACTGTCCCCCTGGCACTCTGCACGCTACGCCCCTGTATAGATTCAGGAAAGCTCCTAGTATTTTTTCAAGTCACCTGGTCTGGCAGGACTGAAAACAGCAGTACCATCGTTAGCCACTAGATGGCAAAGTCCCTATCAAGCTGGAGAAGGCAAGGTCGTTTATAGGGTTAGAGCAGAGGTTTCCAAACTTATTTGGCCTGCCGTCCCCTTTTCAGAAAAAGAATTACTCAGTGCCCCCCCCCGATATCTACATTCTTTAAGCAAACAAACAGATAGATGCAGCGACAAATTTACGTTCTTTTATGTATCTATAAAGAGACACGGGTGGCGCTGTGGGTTAAACCACAGAGCCTAGGACTTGCCGATCAGAAGGTCGGCTGTTCGAATCCCTGTGACGGGGTGAGCTCCCGTTGCTCAGTCCCTGCTCCTGCCAACCTAGAAGTTCGAAAGCACGTCAAAGTGCAAGTAGATAAATAGGTACCACTCCGGCGGGAAGGTAAATGGCGTTTCCGTTCGCTGCTCTGGTTCACCAGAAGCGGCTTAGTCATGCTCATAGCTGTCAACCTTTCCTTTTTTTGTGGGAAATTCCCTTATTCCAGGGCCGTTTCCCGCTGCTTCCCGCTGCTATCCCAGATTGTTAGATATCCCGTAGACTGTCCCGGGGACAGGTGAGGCTGCTGATCCCTTATTTTCAGAACTGAAAGTTGACAGCTGTGGTCATGCTGGCCACATGACCCGGAAGCTGTATGCCGGCTTCCTCAACCAATAAAGCGAGATGAGCGCCGCAACCCCAGAGTTGGTCACGACTGGACCTAAAGGTCAGGGGTCCCTTTACCTTTACCTGTGTATCTATAAAACCCATGGGGCAAATGGGAAGGAAGACTGCCGGCTCAGTCTAATCCACCCCAGGGGCGGGGCCAGCACCATAGCCTGCCTGCCATTGGCCAAATAGGCAGGCAAGCTGCGATCTACTTCCTGGGTCTGGGTGAAGCCAAAAAGGTTTCACCCAAGCCTTGGAAAACCCCTTGCCTCCAGCACAACAGTCACATCCATGGGAGGCAGTAAGCATCATTACACAACAGATTAAACATATATGAAGCTTTTTTCATTTTTTTCCTCTTCTTTAGGCTTGCACCACCCCCTTATTTTTATTCAACAACCCCCCAATTGCACCAGAGGCTACTACCACCCCCTGGATTGATCCAGCACTCCCCAGGGGGTGGTATCGCCTACTTTGGGAAATGTTGGGCTAGACAGTGAGATTAATTGCTAGGCTGGAGAGTTAAGCCCTTATATAGAGCCAGGAAAGCCCCTATTGTTTTCTCAAGTCACCTGCTCTGGCTGGACTGAAGGACAGCAGTACCATCTTTAGCCACTAGATCAGTTGTGCCGCAGCATAGCAGAGATAACTGAGAGCTTTGTCAACTTGATGGCTACCCGAGTGACACAGGGAGAAAAATGCCAGGGCACTGCTGGCAGAGTCCTTGGGTCGATCCCTCCTGTAGCTTAGACAAGTAGGGGAAACAGCACCATACAGGTTTGGGGAAAGTAATATTTGCAACAAAAGCATCTTTCTACACCATTGAAACCAGCTCTTCTATTCAGATAGTGAGACTGGAAAATCTTCTGCTTACATTGTGTATTTCCAATTGATAAGCACTTTTGTTTTAGCTTTTTAAAAGCACATACACCACACGTTTGATCCAGGTGCACCTAGACTTTCATCAGCCAGGTAGGTTAGATAAGGCAGATTCAGAAATCAGCCCACCAGGTTCTAAGGCCAGTGCGGTTTGCATGCTGGCCCAGCATCTATGCAAACAGGGTTCAAATCCCCATGGATCTCACTCACTGACCTTTGTGCCAGTCGCTGCCTCTCAGCCTAGCCTACCTCACAGGGTTGCTGTGATGATTAAATGAGGAGGAAGAGAACCAGGTATGCCACCTCAAGCCTCTTGGAGGAAGAAGGTGGAATACAAATGAAAGCAACTGAATAAATAAATAAGAAAATTGCAAGTTGTCTAAAGCCACCTCCTAGCTGAGGGAAGGTTTGAACTGAGCACTTCCTAGACGCAAAGCTCAGTTTTTTTGCTTCCTATATTACACCAGCTCAGTCGTGTGAGTCAGAACATTTGCAACTTCCCTATCTTGCTCCATGAGGGGAAACCCTCATGTAGGCTTAAGTTTGGAAGGAACTGTGTGAGTTAAGTAGGCAAAAATGGAGAACTGGGGAGCTGTCCTGGGTCCTGAAATATCCTTCTGACTACCCCTTTCATTTACAGTAGTACCTCAGGTTACAGACGCTTCAGGTTACAGACTCCACTAACCCAGAAATAGTGCCTCGGGTTCAGAACTTTGCTTCAGGATGAGAACAGAAATTGCGCAGCGGCAGCAGCGGGAGGCCCCATTAGCTAAAGTGCTACCTCATGTTAAGAACAGTTTCAGGTTAAGAATGGGCTTCCAGAACGAATAAAGTTCTTAACCCGAGGTACCACTGTATTTTCTTCAGACTGGTGGTCTCCGTTCTGGATTCAGTTCCTTAGAGATCTTGCTCGGAAGCCGATGGGCTCTTGCTCTGACTGGAACAGGGCACTATCCCCTGAAAACAGCCCCCCCCCCACCCACAAGGGGCTCAAATAACATCTCATTCCTTGAAAATGGAAGAGTTCTGTTTGACCCAGGAGAAGCATGACCTGTTCTCCTGCATTGTAACCTGTGTGATATCTGCACTGTTCTGTACATGCCTGATGGACCACCATGCAAAAAGAAAGTTCACCCTGGCAAGCACATAACCTGGCCAGAGCTACTTTGTCACTGCAGCAAGCCTCCCTGCCCACACAGCACCTTTCATACCACCAAAGGACCAATGCTATTGCTCACCTACAGCTCTTGCTAAGGGACTCATTTGCTCACTTCCTCCGCTGTCATCCTGCCTGGCTATCTTGGCAAATTTTGTCCCTCCACAGTGAAGGCTGAAACAGTAAGTAAGCTGTAATATAAACCACTGAACAGAACATCTGCATACATTCACTGGCCTGTGCAAATCTAAAACAGACATGACATTCTTTGGGGATATATAAATTCTTTTTCTTTCTCTCTCCCTCAGTCAGGGAAGCCTCAGCCACTAAAGTGAGTTATACGACTGACTTCTCCCTAGCAAGTCACATTCCACAGCTGATAGTCCAGATAATAATTCATTCTGCTCGGTCCGCATGTGAGCAGGGAGAAAAATCTCTCTCTGCTGCTTCTGTTTGAGGTCAGTCCATTAATACCTGGATGCAACACAATTGCTTCACAGTGTTTTAAACCTCTCAGGAGAGCCTGTGCACTCTGTTCTCTGTTCAGAGCCATTAGCAGACAACATTTCATGACTAGGAAATGATCAGTAGTAGCCAGAAATGATCTGGATCCAGACCTCTATGGATGCAGTGCTTGCTCTTGGGCATGTAGCAGGAAAGGGGGAGGGGGAGCTAATGGGGCAGCTGCCTTGCATGTCTCAGCATTGACTGACAGTTTGAAAATAAAATAAAATTCCATAAATATAAAGGAAGATATTTGGTAAATAATTGTTTCATTGTTGTTTGGTTTCTGGAAGGCGGAGTCTGTGGGTAAGCCAGTATTTTTGGTTTTCATATCCTGTTGTATTCATATCACAACCTGCCCCAAGAAAGACTCTAATTTAAACTTCTTGGAGGAGGTCTTCCATCCTCCCAGTAAGCAAGGTCATGAAGGGGAGCCAGTGGACACTAACAGACACCCCAAGACTACAATCCTGAATGATGTTCCATTATGGGACATCGTAGAACTGGAGGAATACCTTGACCACCCCAAACCTCCACACTAACCGCTGAGACTCCAGGAATATGGAGCCTGAACTACAGCCTAAAGTGTACATCTCAGAGCCATACTTGGGAGGAGAAGTCACAGCCAAAGTCTTCTACAGGTCAAGGACCTGCTGATGCTCCACAATAGCATGGCCTGGCTGAGGTGGAACAGCCAGGCCAGCTATAAAACCTCTTACTCGCCTCCTGGCAGCGGCTGATGCAACATCTCATTGTGTCCAGCTCCTAGTCTTGCTCCCTTATTCTAGCTGTTTAGCTGGATAGTTCCCCTTCTGCCTCAGCAACTATCCCTCAGGCCTGCTCCTCGCCCCAAGGACATTGCCCTAAGCCTCAGTGTCAGATGAGGAACCCAAGTCACACTGCTCAGAGCTGGGAGGAATGGGGTGTAGTGCAATTTGTGGTTAGGACAAGGTTAGACTACAGAATGCTTATTTCCCTTAGGGAACAATGTGCCTTTCCAATATGGCGGAATCATCAAGTTGAAAGGTCAGCTAGTAACCCCCCTGCTAATGCAGGAAAATCCATGCTATTTTATTTATTCATTGCATTTGTATACCCCATTTTTCTCCAGGGAGTTTAAGCTGGCTTACATGGTTCTTCCTCTCCTCATTTAATCACTATAACAACCCTGTGAGGTAGGTTAAGTGGAGAGGCAGGGACTGGCCCAGGGTTACCCAGTGAGCTTCACAGCTGAGTGAGGATTTGAACCCTGGTCTCCCAGGTCCTTGACCAGGCTTTCCTAAACTTGGGTCTCCAGCTCCATAACCCCTGACCATTGTTCCTGAAAGCTAGGGTTGATGGGAGTTGTAGTTCAACAACAGCTGGAGACCCAAGTTTGGGAAACTCTGTCCTAGACTGACACTCTAGCCTCTGTAACACACTGCCTCTCCGTGTGCTACAGCACCCCCCACTGGTGGCCATTCAGAGTCTGCTTAAAAACCTCCTGAGTGATGGGGCAGAAGGTTCTCTTGCATCTTCTCATTGTGTCCTCTGACTGAACACAATAAAACCCAGTCAATCATTTAATGTTTCTGAGAGGGTAGGAGAAAACTGGAGGTCTGTGATATTGGACAGCGGCCGTAAGGAAGAGTATATTTTGGATGGGTGGAGGCATGTGGCAACTTCTGAGTGACAGCAGTCCATCATAGCCATTCTTCTTTTTAACCTTTTATTTTTCAGTTTCTGAAAATACCTTTAATGAACAATCCCCCCCCCATTTACCCTCCACACACACACCAACATCCAGTGTAAATGGTGCAGTCAGACATTAAGCGCTTTTGCATAACAGTTTAGAGCTGAATATATCAGATACAGTAAGTGTCTCCTAACCTCTATCTCTCAACAGATTGTCCCAGAGCAAGCACAGACAGCTGGTGGCGAGGCAGGAGGTGCCTGATGGAGCTGGACTTTCAACAAAGTTGATGGAGCAAGCCCAGCTACTTCCCACCTCTGAGGCAGCCTAGCAGAAGAGCTTCCCCCAGGTGAAAGTGAGCGGAGGATCAACATGTGGAAGCTGGGGCGGTTGTGACCTGCTACACTGCTGCCCTTTCTCTGCAGCACCCCCCTTTCTCGTTGGAGTGGTTTTAGCTACGTTCCACGCTGGCCCTGCATCCTTCCCAAAGAAGTGTGATAGATGAGTCAAAACTTGTTGCCTTGACAGACTTCACAAAAAACTCCCAACTTCCTTGGGAATTGAAATGCATTAAAAAGATTTGTTTAAAAATACCACAAGCATAGTTACCTTTGCAAGGACATTGAGACGAAGGGTTTGGGAAACAATAAGGAATGCTACCATCTAGTGATGGGATGGCAGCTATGCTACGAGAACCCTGCAGTATGCATAAGCATGCTGAATCAAAAGCAGGGGCTCCAGTTCCAAACCCAAACTCGCCAAATGACTTGCTTATAGATTTCACAAAAAAGAAAAGCAGCCATCAGGTGCCAGGCTTTGAAATGAAATCTCCAAAAGGCAGAGAGGTTGACTGGATACTCAACTCCTTCAACCGTTCATAGGGCTTGGTTTCCAGACCTTTGATCACCTTGGTCACCCTCCTCTGTACATGTTCTAGCTTGTCAATTTCTAAATTGTGGTGCACAGAACTGGACACAGTATTCCAGGTGGGGTCTGACCAAGGGTGGTACTATTACTTGCCTTAATTGGGACACTAGACTCTTCTATTGATGCAGCTGTGGGTTAAACCACAGAGCCTAAGGTTTGCCAATTATAAGGTCGGTGGTTCGAATCCCCGCGACAGGGTTTGCTCCCATTGCTTGGTCCCTGTTCCTGCCAACCTAGCAGTTCAAAAGCACATCAAAGTGCAAGTAGATAAATAGGTATCGCTTTGGCAGGAAGGTAAACGGTGTTTCCGTGCGCTGCTCTGGTTCACCAGTAGCGGCTTAGTCATACTGGCCACATGACCCGGAAGCTGTACGCCGGCTCCCTCAGCCAATAAAGCGAGATGAGCACTGCAACCCCAGAGTTGTCCGCGACTGGACCTAATGATCAGGGGTCCCTTTACCTAGAACAGCATTAGCTTTTTCTTTTTCTTCTTCTTTTGCTGCTGCATCACATGGTTGACTCATGTTAAGGTTGTAATCTACTAAGACCCCTAACCCTTTTGGAATGGGATTGTTCAGCTGTGTGTATGTGGAAATGAAGGGAATGCTGGGGAAACCCAGCCAGATGGGCGGAGTATAAATAATTTAAAAAATATTATTATGTGGAACTGGGAACTGCTTGTGTAGACAGTTTGAAAAAAACCAACACAAAAACCCACCTTCACCCATAGTAAAAGGCTGCTGCAATGTGCAAATCACCCCTCACCTGACCTCCCTGAGAAATTTTCTTCACCTTAGAAAAACCAATTTATTGGTTTCTTTGACATCTGAAATGAAAAAGCTAAACTCCGCCACACACACGCCATCTTCACATCAGCAGCAATGGTAGTGGAAGGACCTCTATGACGTTCTCAGGCTTGTGCGTTGCACACAGCCACACATCCTCCCATCTCCAACCAGCCACATGAGAATAGCTTTTTTAGGTCCAAGGGGCACTATATTTTGGGGGGAAATGTGTCCAAGATTGAAAAGTTGATGGCTAATGGCCAGACTATTATAAGGCTGTGAAACCAGCCGGCATCCTCTTTAGACTTAAATGCAACTCCATGGTGCTGTGTGTTGGATGAAGCCTCCAGTGCCGGGAAAGAGAGAGTGTTAGCTCTTTTCCAGATTGAAATTCCACCCACCCAGCAATATTATTACCCCTGGGTGGGGATAGAGAGGACAAATCCTTTAGCTAACAGCACCTCCTGGGGTACTTTAAATTGGGGAAATGGCGGGGAGGGTTTAACTCTTCCAGAACCACATCTTTCATCCAACTTGTTCCCTGCCACAGCTTCTAAAACATCAGGAGATCTTTTCACAGTTCTTCAGCAACCAGTGTTGTGGAGTCCTGGTGCAAGGCTGTTCTTGAAGGCCAGTGCAAATGACACACACACAAAAGGAGAAGGATGTGGATATACTAAACATTTTAAAATGCTTTTTGATGTTTCAAATGTTTTCAATATTTTTTTTTTTAATGATTTGCAATTATACTGTTTTATCACTAAAAATGCTTTGGTACCGCTGGGCTCCTTTGTGAGGAAAGACGGGATATAAATTTAATAAATAATTATTCATCAACTCCTGTCTGTTCTCTTGAATACCTTTTCATTTAACCTTTTTTTACAGAAATTCCCAGGATGATCGGTTTCATTTTATGCTGCTGCTTTTTTTGCTGCCTTCAGAAAAGGCTGCACCCACCTCTTCCATTGTGGCTAAATATTGTGCTACTAAATAAAAAACTCCCTAGGGACTAATTCTGACAAACTTATAATTTTGTTTTCTTGCCTGGTGCTCTATAGCACAACACAGTTAATAGTATTTTTTTGTTGTTATGGTTTTTCTGTGTTGTTTTGTTTGGCATTATTTTATGTATTTGTAGAAAGTTTCTTTTTGAGTTCTGGTCACAAATCGTAGTAAAGAAATCGACTGATTGATAAATATAGTAGATCTTCATTCACTGTAAAAAAATCCACAAAGAAACTTCTGATTTTGGTTATAGCTCAACCTCTTACTGCTCACTACCTTCATCTTAAAAAACAACTAAACATCTATAGTAAATTACAGATCTAATCTATAGTAAATTATAGATTCAAAATTGCTGTTTCACAGCTGATAAGAAGATAAAAAGATCCACAATTATATTAAATGCATATTTAATACAATTGTTCATCTTTTTATTTTCTTGACTTATCAGTTGCGAAGCAGCAATTTTGAATCCCTGATCGAGCCAATTGCCCTTGTTCCAGAGAGGTTAAAAAAGGCTGTGCTGGAGACTTGGAAGCCAGGGTTCAATCCCCATTCAGCAACCATCCACCGGGAAGTTCTCTTGCACAAGCCCCATTGAAATGCATGACAGTGCTGTGGCACAACTCCCATTCAGGCCATCAAAGTTCACTCTGGGGAATGTCATGGTGGGTTATACCTGGGGTGGACAGATCAGTCTCTTTCCAGTCCATACCAGTTTCACATATGTTGGATCATACACTTTCTCTGCTCTCCCTCCACATTGATCAGTGGGGATGGGTCCATTAGGATCAGTCAGCCCCAGCCTTCCTATGCACAACCAGTCCAGGGGGTGGCAGTGCTGGTCAGCGCCTTTCTCCTCCGTCTCAGTGCCATGCCTTTGGAGAACTCAGCAGGGGGAAAGAAGGGGACAAAACTATAATTAGCCGGCCCTGTCATCGTCTCTGGCACCACCTACTGTTTGGTTCTCTGGTGTCTGCCCTACCAGTCCAATGGGCAGCAGCCACACCTGACCTGGACACCCCACCCTTCAAAATATTTGTGTGTACACACACACACACACACACTATTAAATTTATTCATACCAAAGCAGGATCCTACCAGGGCATTGCATGCATTGAACAATTTCCCATGTGTATTGGAGTCCCTAATGCATAAAAAGTTTGACAGCTGGACCAGTCCTCTAGTTTGACAGTGAATTTGATTTTTGTGTTTCAGTTGAATTAGGCAGTTGGTGGAGCTTGGCTGAAGGGTCCAGGCCCTGGTGACATTTCTGTCCTTTCCTCCCAACTGTTCCCTTCAGAGGGAAAGCAAGTCCACACAGGAACCGAGAAAGGAACAGAAGGTCAACCCATATTCTCAGCCCGTAACCTTGTTCAAGAAAGCTTGCATTTCATCGTGTTCCAGCTCCAGCTCCTGACAAAGGATGTTAAATTTATCTTACCTTGAAGACCTTATATGAAAGCATCTGAGGGAAATGCCAAATGAGATACTGTACTTGCCTCCTTCCACAGAGGACCTGCATCTGGGACCATCCTGGCTCAATGCCCTCGTATGGAGGGATCAAGAAAATGTCACTCAGAGATGTGAGTGGGGGACACAAACACTCACAGATGAAAACAATTAAATTTATTACCTGTCCTTCACCAGCAGGGAAGCCATGACAGTTACAGTGCTATAAAACTGATGCAAAGTATAATACAGAGAGCCTTTGAGCTTCACCTTGTGGCCATCTCCCTGTTTCTACAACTTAACCCATGACAACCTGGCTCACCCACACCACAAATTCTGAAATGTTTTGAGGCTGGCTTCATTCTGAAGGGCGCCCTTCAAAGGCCCTTCCAGTGGTCTCCCTCCTAATCCAGCCATTTTCAATGTCCACCGTGTTCCAGAGTGACACCATGTCCAGGAACTGACATCTAGCATGCCTGAAGAGGGGCTTAGATAGATCTATAGCTCCGGATTCCATCTGTCTCTCCTACTTAAAGCACCATTTGTTTCCATGTTCCAGTCATTACAATCTTGTTCATTTCATGTTTCATTTATTAGCATGTAATTTGTCTTGGTACTCATTTATGTCTTTGAATGTTTTTGTTCCGAGATTTCTAATGCCTCACTGTCTTTCTCCACTGCCTGTGGGTTTGGTTGCAATGGAGAAGACACTGATGGTCCAGTCTGTCAACTGCCATGGTCCTTTTCCCAGAATGTACCAGATGTCACATTGTTCTAGGGTTGCCATGTGACTTCTATTCCCAGGACACGTCCTCTTTTTCAGGGGTAAAATACCTGTCTGGGTGGATTTTTTTAATTTGCCAAAGTGTCTCTAGTTATACTTTGTGGATGACACATAGATATAGCTGGTGGTTGAAGACTTGCTTTCCTCTTCTCTTGTCCTGCCCCCACCCAGCAATATATCACAGCTTCTATAGCCTACATATAGTAGGGGTATTTACCTCTTTTTTGCTCTTCAAAATATGGCAATCCTACATTGTTACAGTGGGTCATGGGAGGTAAAACTAATCGATAAATGCTTTAGTAAATCATCAGTGTCAAATTTAACTGGAATGCAAAACAGTTAAAATTTGAATGACATGGCAAACCCAGCCAAGCCATTGAGAGTTCCTCACTGCTATCCTTTCTTATTGTGATTCAGGCCACAAACATGGTGAGAGAGCATGACGTATCTTCCTTGGCAGCTTTTTGTGTGTGGAAAGGATGAGACAAGTAAGAAAACTGCACGCCCTTGTGACATTCCACCCAAAGATGTTTACTCCTGTTAGCCATCTTTCCAAGACAACTCCTGAGCTTGAATCCAGACGGTGGATGGAGCCCACCTCACAAAAGCTGCTATTAAGTCGATCGAAGGAGAAAATGGCAGGTTGATCTGATAAACACACAGCTGTGAAAGTTATTTCAAGGCCGCTCTCATGGACACATTGCACGTGCTTTCACCTGGTGTCATCTGAAGGAAAACCATCAGATCTCACTTACTGCCCCAACCCTCCCCTGCTAATAAATAGTAGACAGAGCAAGGTGTAAACACTTAACAAAGGATGGTTTGCAGAGCTGTCTGGGGCTGCTTTAGGAGTTTTGTTCTACTTCATGCATTGGTGGTTTTAGCTCATTTTCCCCAGTCCTTCTGCTGTTCTAGGCCACATTCACACCATGCTGTTACATGTATGGTGTGAATGTGAATCCTAGTAAGCTAGGATTCTTTTGCTTGCTGCTGCCTGTGGCACACTGTCTTTTCCATCTGTAAGTACTGACAATCTCAGGGGCCCCGAGTTGGAAAAAGCACCCTCCTAAAGGTACAGAGTTAGGTAACGGTATATGTACACACACACACACACACCCCTCCCCTGCCATCACTTTCCCATGCAACGTGGACCACACTATAGCCTGATCCAATTCAGTCTTTATATTACGATTCCGTGGGTGATTGCAAAATCAGTTTAGGTGAGGGGAATCAGGAAGTCCTCTCCACAACAGCACACTGTCAGATCCTGAACCCTCAAAGGGACAGCAGCCAGTGCTGCAAAGGAAAAAACAAGGCCTTGCAGGTCACTTTGCCAATTAAGAAGTTGGAGAAACTGGAACTGGCTCCCGATATTGCTCTTTACTTTCATGCTTGGTGATAAATCTGCCTCCATTTCAGCGGCACACAGGCCTCATCCAAGAAAGTAGGAAAAAGAGAGACTGGCAGCAAGTGCATCCTGTTAACCTTGGATAATGTCCCCTCCTCTGAAAGTCTGGTACATGACATGCCATGAATTTGAATCTGCAGTGGCCAGGTGTTGCCTTGCAGAAAACTGCAGCCAAAGGAGATAGTTACATGAATAGCTCTGTTCTGTCCACTGAACCCACCATATATTGGTACATGCACCCCAATCTCCAAGTGGCAAGAGACTCTAGGGATGCCTGCACTTACCCAGAGTTTGGTTTCCTTGGAATGAAGGTCAATGGAGACTGTGGTGTCTTTAGGATATATGGTTTTCTTTACATATATATAAAGAAAAGCATAGGATAGAGGGACTCACAGCATTGACACTCCAGCAAAACTGTCACACACAACTCTCAGCCCCCCTTGGCCTCATGTTCTCCATCCTAGGAGGATGTGGCATACAGCCAAGTGAGGTGGGAAAAGGCCCACCCTTTTATCTCCATGGAGAGCCTGTTAGATGAGTAAATGGAACTATTTAACTGGACATCTAAGGCCATTACCTTAACAATGGGACTAGTCTGAGCAGTTCACCAGGTTTTCTCTTGCAGATTCTAACCTCACCCCCCACAAACCTACGACAACAATCTTCATTACCTATATTGATCCACTACAGTCCAACTGTGCTTCTGCTTTAGTGCCATGCTGTAGCTCTCAGGTAGGAAACAATTTTCTACCCGAGGGCCACATTCCCTGGAGGGAACCTTTCTAGGGTTGTATGTCACAGGCGGATGGGGCAATGGACATGACTCTTTCAGCAGTAGAGTAGATTCCAGGTTCTTGAAAGTCAGAGGTTTCTACATGCACAAATGTAGGGATGTGTCTCTCCATCCTTGCTGGCAGTCCACAGTTCAAGGACACATTCAAGCCAGGAAAAAGCATTTGAGGAGGGTGTGTGCCAGGAGCAGGGGTGTATAGCTTGGGGAGGGTCCCAAGGGCCACACAGAGAGGTCTGGGGGCCACATTTGGTCCCTCAGGCTTGAGATTCATGCAGCCTGCTCTACCTTTTTGCCCTTCCCCTTGATTAGAGGCAACAAAATTAATCAAAATGATTATTCAGAATACATATGTTTCTTTAAACAAACCTTGTTGTTCTCCCACTGAGCCATGGCTGTTCCCTGACGTTTGTGTGCATACTCCTTCTGAAGCGATGTGGCTACATCTGCTAAATATAGCTCTGCCCATGCTCAGCAAAAATCCTGCTCGCTTACATTTGCCCCTGCCCATTTCCATCCCAGGTAACCCTTCTAATCTCCAAAAGCAGCTTATGCAACTCTCCAGATGGAACACAAATGAAGGATTCCCCCTCCCACCGTACTTAACCGTACATAAGCAAAATACATTCAAAAAATCCCATTACTTAATAGCAATCTTAATGGGAAAGAATGTTGATGAGCCACCAATGACTGAACTGCTTCTTTGCAGGTCGTAATTCTTCTCATTTATGGCCAGTGTTGCTACTGGAGGCTCTCTCAAGAAATTGAAACACTTAATTAAACCAAGCATCACAGGGGCAGTGAGGTGTGTGCTTGACAACTTGGGAAGAGAGAAGTCAGAAGGCAACCACTGTGCCTTGAGGAACATTCTCTTAATTTTCTGATTTGCACATGACATTAAAACATCAGAAGAACGCAGCTGGACCACCTCGTCCAGCATCTGCTTCTCGGTGATTAGCCAAATACCTCTGGGAAGCCCACCAGGGACTCAGGAGTGCCAGAATGCTGTGCCCCTCTTGATCCTCAGCTGGGGTGGGAGATCATCCCTGGTGAGGATCGGGAAGGAGTGTAGCTCAGAGGTAGAGCACCTGCCCTGCATGCAGAAGGTCCTCCTTGCCATGGCCTTGCATGTGGAAGCTCTGCATCTGCCTTCCACCTGCCTTGCATGCAGAAGGTCCCTGGTTCAACCCCTGGCATCTCCCGGTAGGATTGGGAGAGACTCCTGCCTGAAACCCCAGAGAGCTGCTACCAGTCAGTGTAGACAATACGTAGCTAGATGCCAACCCAGAAGCCAGCCTACTGCTTCCTGCTGTAAGGAGTGTGAATGCGTCTCTTGAACTCAGCCCCCAGCAGCCAGTCTTCCTGACCTCCTGCTCCATTAGTGTCCTGGTCCCCCTGCAAACCAGGTGCTATGGAACAAGGGCACCCTCTGGGCTGCAGTTCTGGCCAGAATACAGTCAGTTAACTCCATGGAGCTGTTATAAAGCTCTCTTGTTTACTTTAGCTCCTCAAACAAAGGTCCGTATAGTAAAAGCTATGGTTTCCCCAGGAGTGATGTATGTAAGTGAGAGCTGGATCATAAAGAAGGCTGATCGCCGAAGAATTGTTGCTTTTGAATTGTGGTGCTGGAGGAGACTCTTGATGGTCCCATGGACTGCAAGAAGATCAAAGCTCTCCATTCTGAAGGAAATCAGCCCTGAGTGCTCACTGGAAGGACTGATTGTGAAGCTGAGGCTCCAATACTTTGGCCACCTCATGAGAAGAGAAGACTCCCTGGAGAAGACCCTGATGTTGGGAAAGATGGAGGGCACAAGGAGAAGGGGAAGACAGAGGATGAGATGGTTAGATAGTGTCCTCGAAGCTACCAGCATGAGTTTGACCAAACTGCGGGAAGCAGTGGAAGACAGGAGTGCCTGGCGTGCTCTGGTCCAGGGGGTCACGAAGAGTCGGACACGACTAAATGACTAAGCAACAACAAAGCAGCTCAACTCATCAGGCAGCCATGCAGATAGCCTGGTCTTACTTCCCCAGCTGTCCTCCAGCATCTATTACTAGCCTGACTTTGGCTGCACCACCAGGGTCAGACCCCATGGCTTCTCTTTTGCTTGCAACAGAACAGCATCTCCTCAGCTGTGGTCTGTCCCAGATTTCACCTTCAGCCTGACTGGCAGTCTGCAAATGACTTAGTACCAGCATCTGTGCAAACCAGTGTGGGCAAGAGGACACCCCCCCCCCCCAGCCTGCATTCCAACCCTCTCAGTACCAAACCACACAACCTGGTTCTCCACGGCAATCCAGGATTCGACAGTGTGCTGCACTGTGGAGTCTTTGAGATGCCTCAGGAGTCTCCTGCTGCTGCTCATAGAGGATTGCACCATTGTACATTTGCTCATTTAACACAGAGGCTGGGAATCTTTTTCAGTCAGAGAGTCATGTTCAGAAGTGCCACATTGCCCCAAATGGGGGGACAGCGTGTGGCGCACTCCTGTGATGTCATGTGTAGGCCAAGTGCTCTGGAGGAGTCAGCCACTGGACCTGCAACACGCAATGTGCGTCATGCATGTAATGTCACAGGCATATCACGTGTGCAGGACCGCCTTAAGATTGTGGGGGCCCCCTTGAAACAAAAATTGAGGGGGCTGAGGTAGGGGTGGGGCTAGAGGCAAATGTGAACAGAGTCTAGACACAGATCAGCACACACATCTCTCCACCCGGGCAACTCAAAGTGGACATTGTTGTTGTTGGCATCCATCTGTCTCAAGAGGCAATGGATTGCATCTCCAGGGGTGAAGTCAAACCGCTGGAGAACCACAGCACCTGCTGTGGATGCAGACACTGGTAACTTGTAACTGCTGCCTCTATGTTGCTTTTGCTGCATTAGCAGCACGTGAAATGACCTCTCCAGGGCGCAAGCCTGAGCAGTGTGCATGGAGGTCCTGGGCTGCTGCTGTGCTCCAGAGGAAAGCAGAACAAGATGTTTGGCACCAGCCTGGCTGCAGGAGCTGCCTGAAGGAGGTGTACAAGGTGCCACCCAACCATCTTAGCAACTCCACTCCAGATTTGCGCAGGGTTTACTCCTTGGCCTTTACTTCTCCCAAAGATGTCCTGCAAAGCAGTGGGAACAGATTTTTCTTTGAGCTTGGACCAGAGTTTTCCTCCTAGAAGGACTTCCTTCCCAGGTTGATGAGCCTCATCCACCCCTCACTTCCCTCTACTGCCTTCTAGGCCATTGGATCCACTATAACTCAGTCCACCAAAACCTGTTCTCCTGCATGCAGGGGAGATTACCCCTGTTTTCAATTTATTATTTAGTAAACTTAACAGTTGTTTTTTCACCAAAGTAACTCAAAGCAACTTCCAGCAACAAATATCACAATATCATGATACAGTATGGTAATGGATGTATCGCAATGCAAAGCCACCTTGAAAAATGCATTCTTGATGGGTGTAAAGTGTGTCAAATGAGGGTGTGGCCTGGGGCTGGGGGAAAGGACTGGATAGCTGTCCTTGAGTCCCATACCGGCCCTTCTACAGCCTGGTTTCAGGTGGCATGGGAGAAGCAGTGTGGTGCAGTGGTTAGAGTGCTGAGGAAGCCAGCATAGCATATAGTGGTTAGAGTGTTGGACTGAGACCTGGGAGACTGGGATTCAAATCCCCACTTGGCCACAGAACTCACTGGACCAATCTTGGGCCAATCACTGCCTCTCAGCCTAACCTAGCCCATAGGGTAGTTGCAAAGATTAAATGAGGATGGGGGGAACCATGTACACCTCCTTGAGCACCTTGCAGGAAAATATGGGATGGGGAATAAATTACAAAATAAGAGTCTGTTTCAAGTTTTGAAGTAAATTCAAAAGCTTTCCTTTGCACCAAGGCACGCTGAATTCAAAAGTATCACAAAAGGGAACAGACATAGCAGTGAAGGGACAAAAGTATTGCAGAAAACTTTCAACAACTGCTCTTCTTTATAGCCCAGCCCCTGTTTATCACCAGCCCAGACTCTCAGCTGCGGCCTCTGATATTTACAACGCTTTCCCCATGAAGGAATGCTTGCCATCAACTCTTCTTTCCACGGCAGTCTTTTCGATGGCGGTGGTTAAAATCTGGGGCTTGACTCTATATCTGAGCCCATGCCTTGATAGCCAGAGAATATGGGCTTTGTAAATCTTGCCTGGCAAACAATCTGAAGCCCATGAATTTAGCTTCTGAGCACTAACTGTCTGCAGGGCTGGTTTATTTCTGCAAAAATACTGGGAAAAGATAATTTTCATCTATTCCAGTTGTGTCTGTCTGAAAACTCTTCATAAAAACAAATAAACGTTAATACATGCTGTAAAATGTTTGTTAAATGTTTGCCTAATGTAAGCTAGAAACAGATTTAGAGCTCTGCAGTTCCCCCCGACAGGCCCAGCTGCAACTTCTGTAGTGGACTGAGAGTGGAGGGGAGGGGGGATAGTTGAAATCTTGACCCTGAAGTGAAACTGATGGGCTGTGCCTCAGGGTCTTCCATTGTGCTGCCCTGAACAGCACCCAGTATCTGTCCTCTGGCATGGGGGTGGCATAACATAAGAATTTAAGGTCCCCAAAGCCGAAGGCACACATGAGTGGATGTCGATTTTAAAAGCTGGTGGTAGTGGTGGGGATTTGGTTCAAGTGGCATCACAGTACAAAATCACCCAACTTGCCCATCCTAAAATGATCTGAATGGAAATGCAGCAGTTCTTGGGAATTTGCATTTCTCAGAACTGTGCATTGCACTTCACCAACCACATAAAACTAGAAAAAATACATAGTTATGAGTTTGTGGGTGCCAGACTCCCCTAAATTCCTAGGTCCAGTACGTATTTAATTAAGGCGTTGGGTGCTAAATTTTGTGCTAGGCACTTCTAATCCACTGGAATCAGCAAGTGTCAATAGATAATTAAGCCAGGCTAAGCTTCTTGTGGGGTGATAGTCTGGGGGATGAGGCATTTTAACAAAACAGAGGACAGGAGGACTAGGTTGGGGGGGGGGGAAAGGTAAAGGACCCCTGACAGTTAAGTCCAGTCGTGAATGACTCTGGGGTTGCGGTGCTCATCTCACTCTATAGGCCAAGGGAGCCGGCATTTGTCTGCAGACAGCTTCCGGGTCATGTGGCCAGCATGACTAAGCTGGTTCTGGCGAACCAGAGCAGTGCACAGAAACACCATTTACCTTCCTGCTGGAGTGGTGCCTATTTGACGTGCTTTGGAACTGCTAGGTTGGCAGGAGCAGGGACTGAGCAATGGGAGCTTCACCCCATCGCGGGGATTCGAACCGCCGACCTTCTGATCGGCAAGCCCAAGGCTTAGTGGTTTAGAGCACAGCGCCACCCGCGTCCCTTGGACTTGGTACCAGATGTTAAATGGGTGGGTGCCCTCAACAGATAAAGTGATAGTTTAGAATGGAGAGTTAGAGGCATTGAGAGCTAAAAGCTTAGGGCAGGGAGTAGGAGTAATGTGACAGAGAAACTAAACAGAAGGCAGAAGAGGCAGTGCAACATTTGAGAGCAATGGTTGATTTCTGCTTGAATTGAAGGCTGTGGCTATGGGAGAAGCAAGACCCGAGGTCTGGAACCCCCAGAATCCTGCACCGCTCAGAGACAGGAGTGGCGTGCAACAATATGTTTGGGGAAGGCGTGCATCAAAAGGCTTGTATTAGTTTTCAGTAATACATAAAAAAGTAATAACATACAAATGTGCATTTTTAAAGAAGATTGTGTGAAAGGAAAGCATATTGGGAGAAAAACACACTTTAATGCTGAAGAATTATTGTTAGGAATCCATCTGTCTGTTTACCTATCTATCTGTCTGTCTGTCTGTCTGTCTATCTACATACGTATATCCCAAACTGATGCAGAAATGTGAACTGAATTTAAGGCTAGAAAAGGAGAAATGGGTAGAAACCAAAATTGTCAGATTTGTCTATCCCAGTTGATGGCACTTTCCTAACTAAGTGGGGGGGGGGGGCATCCTTCTTAAACACACCAGAAAATGCCCAAGTGGTCCAGGCCAGAAGAGATAGTTATGACAAAGAAAGAAACATTGGAAGCAAAAAAGAAATTAAGAGGGAAAGAAAGGTAAACTGAGTAAGAGTGATGATGACTCAAGCTTCCTCTGATCCTCTTGCTGCTGCCTCCTCCTCCTCCTCCTCCTCCTCAGCCACAACAGCTGAGCCAATGCAGCTGGCTCCTTGACAAATGTGAGGAAGGCAAGCCAATTTGGGCTGGTTGTTAGCAGTCAGAGCACAGTGGCTCAGATAAATGAGAGTCTGCCTCAGGTGTGGCAGAAGACCTTCCTCAAGCTGCTCCTGAGAGACTCACTAGTATCTCAGCTGCCCTCAGCCTTCAAAAGCTGTAACAGAGTTCTTTTGGATCTCCCATTCCCCTACTTCTTCAGGAAAAGGTGACCTTGAAGAAAGTAAAGGCTTCTCCCCTTCCCTCCTTCCTACTCACTCACTTAAGTTGCCAGGTGCAACTTTGCACAACACCAAAGCATGGTAATTTATATGCCAAACCAGGGCTTACACTCCACACTGTTATAACTAATCCACACAGAGCTGTCTGAGATGAACTATTTGGGGGTCCGGGGGTCCTAACCCAAATGTACAACAACTTTGGTGTAAAATTATATATATATATAAAAGCTCAGCAACTCTGGTTGGCCCTCACACATGTTCAATTCATCAAATCTGGCCCTCTTTGAAAAAAGTTTGGGCACCCCTGCAGGGGATCAGAATTGAAGAACATAGCAAGGACTCAGGACTGGAGAGAAAGTCAAGACTGAAGGATAAACCAAGAGGCAGGACTAGCAGAGCAAACCAGGAGTGAAGAACAACCAAGGATACAAGAACATTCCAGAGCTCAGAGAGGCATTGCTGCTCAAGCAGAGCTCAGCTGAAACACATGGGTCACTGTATACACTGCACACGTGGGTCACTGTATACACTGCACACAGATCCTAAGAACCTCAATTCTAGAAGCTCCTGAAATAGATGTACAGTGGAACCTTGGGTTGCGAACATGATCTCTGCAGGAGGCACGTTCGCAACCCACAGCGCCGTGTCTGCGCACGCGCAGGTCACGATTCAGTGCTTCTGCGCATGCGTAAAGCGCAATATAGTGCTTCTGCGCATGTGCGAGACTAAAACCCAGAAGCAACACGTTCTGGTACTTCTAGGTTTGGTGCGGTGCGCAACCCAAAATCACATCACCTGAAGCATCTGTAACCTGAGGTACGACTGTACAGGAAAACTGGGGTTTGTCATGGTTTCTGCTGCCTTACTTGCAAATTCCCAGATGCTGGGCAGAACAACAACTCAAACCATAGTTTCTAATCCTAGTTGCATGGCAACTTGCAAACCACAGTAGTTCAAATGGTGTTCAGATGTCATGCCAAACCATGGCGTCACAGGCTCCCAGTTCATTTTGGGGAACAATTCAGAACTTCAGGTGTTGACCTTCTGAACCCTAAGTGGATCTGGATCAGACTAAGGAACCACAGACTTCCATATGAGCCACCATCCCCCCTCCAACAGCTGAGATCACCATTAGAGACTGGGCCCCTTCACCTGTGGAGGTTAAATGGGTGGTCGGAGGAAGAGCGGGCCTTTTCTGAAGCTGTGCCATGCCTGTGGAAGTCACAGAACTCTAGCCCAATGGTTGCCATTAATTTGATTTTGAATTGATTTTAGAATATATTGATTTTAGAATGCTGTGTTACTTTTATTGTTGTTAGCCGCTCTGAGCCCGGCTTCGGCTGGGGAGGGCGGGATATAAATAAAAAATTATTATTATTATTATTATTATTATTATTATTATTTGTCAGAGCTGGCTCCAGGTCCCAGCTCACAGAGGACCAACGTTAGCCGGTAGTAATGTGCAAAAGTCTTTATTGAAGTACAGTTTCCATTTTCAATCCGCAGCGCCCCAGCTCTACGTCTAGGGTTAGATCGGCGAAGCTCCATCTGAATCTCCGCCCCCTGTACACCAGTTTAAGATTCTAGCCTTACTCCACCTCTTCTGTCTCTCCTTTCTCCTCTGGGTTCTGCTACCCCCCGGGGTCCCTTCCTTCCTGGATTCTTCTGACGCTGACGTTGACCCCCCTGACTCCTCCCGCTCTTTTCGGCGGGCTTTGGGACCTGGCTCCCTATCCGGGCTGCCAACTGTGCCGCCCTCCTGTACATTTGAACTTGGCGCACGCGCCCAGCCTTCAACCTTCCTCTCGACCGTTTCCTCGCTCCCCGATGGAGGCGTGGCCAATCCTGACTCATGTCCTCCCGCTGGCAGTGCGCCGCCTGATCCCGATGCCTGGGACTCCTCCCCCCTACTGCACTCTGGTGTGGACGCTGGTCCTGATTTCCAACTGCTGCTCTCTGAGTCCCCTCTGGCCCCTTCTTCCTGGGGTGTCCCCCTAGGCACCCCCCTTGCCCTGACCATGGGAGCCCCTTTCTGTGAATCTTCCGATTCGCTGGAAAGACTCAGAGACCTCGGACCGCTGTCATCGCTAACATTTCCTTCGGACTCCTCCCCCTCGCTCTCTACTTCCTCCCTTTCCTGTGCCTCTGCTCCTGAACCCCTGACACCATTATTTCATAGATGCCATGTTAGCCATGCTTCTCCTGCAAATTTCAAACAGTGAGCAGGAATGGGTGGCAAAAAGTGGCCCTTTCAGGTACGTCATACCCAAGTCATTTAGGGCTTTATATATTAGCAGCAGTGGCTTAAATTTGGCCTGAAAGTATGTTGAGAGCCAGTGAAGATTTTTCTGAAGTTGTGTCTGCAGACCTGTGTGTTGCATACCCATCAACTGCCCCAGACAAAAAAATGGGACATGGCATTTCCCCCTGCAAGAGCACGGTGGTCATTTTGGGTGCCTTCCTCTTGAGTGGTTTTGGGAGGAGATATTGCCCTGAAAACACATTTTTTCAGGCCCACATTTTTAGGCGCTATGCCTGAAAAAGCACTTATCCTGGGTCTACATGCTTGTGCAGGTCACGTGACTTGTGAAAGATTTCAGACCGAGAAGATGGTGTCTCGGATTTGGGCCGTGTTGCATTGGAGGGCACGATGCTGTTGATAACCACCTCTGGTCAACAGCTGGACCTGTGGCTTTCTGCACAGCTTCTGGACCAGCTTTTAGGGTAGGGCCACATGGAACAAAAGTCAGTAATCCACTTCTGATGTTGCCAGTGCCTGAGCCATTGTGGCTAAAAGATCTCAATCTTATATGTTTGAGGAATCATTTTATGATGGTTTTGTACAATTGTGTGTTTTATGCAGACTGAAAATCCCCTGCATGATATTTTTAACTTGATTTCGTTAAGTTACTTTGAATGCAATTCTGCATAAGGGCAGTACACAAAGATTTTAAACCAACTGAACAAATACGATGCACCATTGTATGTCAGCTATCAAATAGTGCCTGTTCACAACTGCCATGTGTGCTGTCAAATACAGATATCAAATATTTGATGACTACTACCAAGTCCAGGCAATATTTGATGAACACTCAGCTTCAAAATTGATGGAAAGGAATCTTTGGGAACAAACTAGTTTCAGCTCTGTATTGTGGTAAATTGTTGGGTCAGAGAACATTTTGCTCAGAACTTCTGCACTTGATATTCTTAGCAAAATAAAAAATAAAAATCTAGAATAGCCAAGATAGCTGAGACTTTGGGTGCAACTTACGTGCAGATGGGAATTCATTTGGCAACTACAAAAGGACTATAAAAAAAAGAAGAAAACCTAGTCATGCAACATTTAGAGCCACTTGTAGCCTGAAAAGGAAACTTCCTATGAAGCATTTTTACATTTCAAGTGGTTTACCAGCTGGAATAACAACCTCTTCTGGACTGAGTCTTGTACAATCTGAACCTCTCAACAGATGGAAAATTAGAAAATACATTTAACATGCCTTGGGCTTTCTCTAGCGAGAAAAAAAATACTTGTAAGAAGTATTATATTTCTAGAACTATGATGTCTCAAAGTCTGTTGGAGTGTGTGTGTTTTAAAAGTAAAGCCTTCTAACATTTTAAATCTAGCATTTCTTAATGGTAAGTGAACTGTCTATCAGATAAACCAGTAAAATTAAAGGCCTTTCCACAGTCAAATCTCCATGCATTAAATGCCTAGAAATTCCCGGCTTATTACAGAAGATTATTATTAGTGTATCATCATCATCTTTATGGAGCACCTCAAATTGTTAGTAACTGTACAGAAATTGGAATAAACCCTGGCCCTGCTTTCTGGCTTACACCAGCCTTTTTGGATCAGTGAGCACATTTGGAATTTGGAAGATGTGTCTGAGTGCCAGTCACAAAATGGTTGCCATGGTGTGAGTGGCATAACATAAAATGGCTGACACATTTGAAAGAGCAGAGAAAGAGGCGGGTCCACAAAATGCTAGTGAGCCCTGGTCTAAGGGGAAGAAAGGAGCGTCCTGGCTCCCACCTGACACCTGGACCCTCGGCTCAGGTGGGGCAATTAAAAACTTTGCTCCAAAAATTTCAACCTTCTTGTGACTTTTTATTCCATTATATAAATTACTTCTTGTGCTGGCTTTATCTTATTGACAGTACATCTTGACAGGGGAAAAGATTAATTTGCCCTGAAAAATCAAAGACATAAAATAAAAGGCAGGGGAGCAGCATGGAATTAGAAGACACCAGACAGGAGTTGTTTCCCATTTCCATGCCTTTAGATTTTGTTCCTACTGTTAATAAAGAAATAGAGATATTTGTGACCTTCCCAAACCCCCCAGCCATTGGCCAGAGCAGTTGGGGATGAGGGAGATGGTCCTCCAACCATATCTGGAGGATGCTACATTTGCTCTGACGGCAGCAGCTTCCCCGGCCCTGCCTAGAGGTACCAGACATCAAACCCAGGAGCTTGGACATGCAGGTACTCAACCACTAACCAAAGCCTTGCATGCTGCTACCACCATTACAGACCTCCTGTGTCTGACACCCCTTAGGCACCATTTTCTCTCTCCCCACCCCCTCATTTGCCACTCTAAGAATTCTTTTCCTTTTTCCTGATAAATGTTAGAACTGCACAACTCAGGTTGTTGATACTGCAACCCAGAGTACTCAGCACTAAAAAAAGAAAAGGATTTCTTTTCTCTTTCAAATCACATTTGACTGCCTTGCAGTAAGGCAGTGTTGACCTTTCAGATGTAGGTGTGGAAGCAGGCTGCGCAGTTCCACATTTAAGCAGCTTTACATGCTATTGTGTGGGAATTTAACAGCAACGCATTTCAGAGAAAACACTCCCGCTTCCCAGTTCGAGTTGCCTTCTTTCCACTTTCCTCTAGAGATTCTTAAGTCCTTGAGACAGTATCTCTTTTTAAAACCGGGTTCTTGGAATGTCTGGCTTCCTG